>NC_091832.1:69230385-70574885 GCF_037783145.1 Equus przewalskii
CATCAGAGGTTACAGAAAGGATATTCTGAAAACATCATGTATTTTTTTAAAAGTTTTCCTCTATGATAAAAGAGTGTTTCTCAGCAGGCACTCTGCACTTAAAAAGGGAGGACAAATGCCACCATGAGAAGGAGGTGGATATGACCTGGAGGAATTTCCAGCAGAACAGAAAGGAGAAATAAAAGCAGCCCACAGAAATTTGAAAGACAAGAGGAGCAGTAGGGGAATCAGTCATCACGAGTGTCCCAGCTCCCACACCATGTGTGGGAACAGCAAAGGGGACGGGGAGGGCCGGATCAGGCATGCAGAGAGAAAAGGTAAATGCAGAGAGCGTTTGAAACTGCTGGAGACAAGTGCCCATCGAGTGGACCTCCCCCAGCGTGGGGCAGTGACTTCGGGACAAAATGCCAGTGGAAGTTAGTACTCCCAAGCCCTCCTCGACCCCCAGGAGGCAAGGAAGGCATTCAAGATGTTTCTCCGTGCCCTGTGCAGGATGCAAAGGTAGCTGATGAGGCTGGGTAAGACTTCCAAGAGAGTTACTGCAACAGAGTCAAGTGCTCCTGAAATTAAAACCTGAAGGACAGACTGCCAGGATGGAACGGACCGCCAACCTCAGGATTTTCAACAGTGCTGACAATCTGAGGGCTTTGCAGCAGTAGGGACACAAGTTCATGCTACCTGATTTCCACAGTGAACAGCAGTGGGCACAACAGCAGAGCTGTGACCCCTCTCCCCCTAGCAGAGGCCAGTGAGAACCCGGGGACAACACACAGATCGGAGGTGTCCTCTCTCCGAAGACCATGACATCACACAACAACCCTCCCTCCCCATCCCCATGCACCCAGATAACATCTCAGGGAGTATATTAGGAAAAACTGATCAGACAGTGAGGTGAACTTACTGAACAACTGTGCAAAAGGAGACTGCGATAACTTTATTTGGTGCTTTAAGTACTCCCACCACAATCAACGCGACCACTGGCATTCAATGAAAGCTTGAAAAATAAGACAAAGAAAAGAAAAAAGCTAGGGTTTTGTTTCCAGTTTGGTTTTTTGATTTTTGGGGGTTTTGGCACATAGAGCACACATAAACTTGAGTTTTATACAAGAATTTTTTGAGAAAGTTCATAAACTTAAAGCTGCTTTAACATTCCAATCAGAAGTGGTAAATGTATGCAGATAACATAAGTGTCCTACTGTACAGTTGATAAGAGCAGTATTATATCTATCCAACATTTACACTGCAGCTTTCCCAGCTCTTTTGCATACATACATCAAACAATTCAACATCGTAATTTATCCTATAGTTCAGCAAAGCTTATCATCTCGGAGAAATTTAAATTGTCAAATCAATGCATACAAAATGGAAGACTTTTTTTCACAGAGTCAACGAAACAAGGAACACATTACTGATTTTAATGTAGTAAAATGAATTATTAATGTATTAATAATTAATAATTTTATAAATAATATATAATTATTATAGAATTATAATTTATTTATGTAATATAATTATATTTATAATTATTATTAAATTGTTAATGTATTGACGTTTTAAAATATTTTTCTGCTGCTTAAAAAATGAGCAGAAGATCTAAATGGGGCCAGCCCAGTGGCATAGTGGTTAAGTTTCTCACCTTCGGCAGCCCAGGGTTTGCAAGTTAGGATTCCAGGCGGGGACCTACACACCACTCATCAAACCACGCTATGGCAGCATTGCACATACAAAATAGAGGAAGACTGGCATAGATGTTAGCTCAGTGACAATCTTCCTCAAGCAAAAAAAAGAAAGATTGGCAACAGATGTTAGCTCAGGGCCAATCTTCCTTGGCAAAAAAAAAAAAAAAAAAAAAAAGAGGGGGTAGAAGATCTAAATAGACAATTTCCCAAAGAAGGCCAACAAGTACATGAAAAGATGCTCACTATCATTAATCATCAGGAAAATGCAAATCAAACTACAATGAGAGGATGGCCTGGTGACATAGTGGTTAAGTTCGAACCCTCTACTTTGGCAGCCCATGGTTCATGAGTTCAGATCCTGGGCATGGACCTACACACCACTCATCAAGCCACGCTGTGGTGCCAGCCCATATACAAAGTAGAGGAAGACTGGCACTGATGTTAGCTCAGGGACCACCTTTCTCAAGCAAAAAGAGGAAGATTGGCAACAGATGTTAGCTCAGGGCCAATCTTCCTCACACAAAAGAAAACAAATAAACAAAACTACAATGAGATATCACCTCACACCTCTTAGAATGGCTGTTATCAAAAAGACTGGAAATAACAAGTGTTGGTGAAAATGTGGAGAAAAGGGAATCGCGCACTGTTGATGGGAATGTAAATTAGTGCAACCTCTATGGAAAACAGTATGGAGGTTCCTCAAAAACTTAAAAATAGACTATCATATGATCCAGCAATTCCACTTCTAGGTATTTATCTGAAGAAAACAAAAACACTAATTTGAAAAGATATCTACACCTCCCTGTCCATTGTAGCATTATTTACAACAGCCAAGATATGGAAACAACCTAAGTGTCCATCAATGGATGAACGCATAAAGAAATGGTGGTGTATATATACAAACAAATATTATTCAGCCATAAAAAACAATGAAATCTTGCCATTTTCAATAACATGGATGGACCTTGAGGGCATTACGCTCAGTGAAATATGTCAGACAGAGAAAGACAAATACTATATGATCTCTCCTATATGTGGAATATTAAAAAAAAAAAGCAAAAACAGAAAAAAAAAAAAACAAGCTCATATACAGAGAAAAGATTAGTGGTTGAAAGCGGTGGGGGTTGAGGGTGGGAGCAATGGGTGAACTGTGTTTTTGGGGTTTTTTTTAATTTAAATAAAATGAATAAACTCTTTTAAAAAAGAAAAAAAAATTTAGAAATAAACACTCACTTGGTGGCAGGTATTTAGGGTATTGCCAGTGTAACAGGACATTAAATGAGACACTTTCTGTGTCAGTTTCAGCTGAAGTTTCAAAATCTGCAAATGAAATAAAAGGTGCCAACCACCCCTTCTTTCTAAAGTGAGATGCTAGAGCACTTAGGTAGGACTTGCAAAGGAGGTCTCTAGAGACCAGCTTGCGATCCTGAAGTCATCATCTATCTTAAAATAGGCACTTATTTAAGCTTACAATATTGAAAAAGAAAAGCTAAAACCTTAGAATGAGATGGGACTCTAAATCTGTTTAATAACAACAGATTACAAACAAAATCTAAAGAACAGGAAGAAATCCAGATGACAAATGTCAAATGTCAAAACATCCAGTTAAATCCAGTATTAACCTGCCATTCTCAGTCTTCATTTCTGGCCTTATGGCTGAGCTCTATCTTCCTAGCCATGCATGGTTATTGCAGATGCTTATGAGCATCTCCAATATGAAAGGTTTATAAATTATCCCTATTTATTAATCTGCCCTTTTGTCTTGATGCAAACAGCTGTCTAGATAGAAATTTATAAAGAGGATGACAATCAAGGATAGGCAACGTTTTCTGTTAGGGAGACTCACTTTCTACCCACAAAAAATACTTCAGCTGAAAATTTCCCAGTATAAAGAAACAATCAGGAAGAGACAGTGGTTCAAGGTACAGGTTAAGTAACATCTTCAGAGTTAAAAGCATATGTTAACATGCCAAATAGCTGAAACAGCAGTACTATGAGTTCAAGAGAAAGGAGTGGGTGGGTAGGGTGGGGCGATTCTCAAGAGTGTGGACTAACTAGGGAAATTCCTGATTTCAAACGCCTCTGTGGCATTCTTTGCCTTTGTTTCTCACCTTTTTTCATTGAATCCTTTGTGTTTTCCCAAGACAAATTCCAGAGTCGGCAGAGCTAAAGTGGGGTGAAATACTGGATGGCAAACACCTCACCACCTGCTCCACAACATCCGACCCTTCTCTGACTTTTGTGCAAAGCTAAGTCCCAATTGGTGCCTCCACTGGCAGTTAAACTCTATCAGTGACTCCTGACATTCTTACTCATCAGCTTAGCATAGCTTCTGCTTTGCTACTAAAAGGCACACAGAGGACTCTATTCTCTGCTGATCAATTATCCAGCCACCTGCTAAGAACTTGTCTCCACCTCAGGCCTCTTCCTCTTTCCATAAATGTTGTAGCTCAGAATGAACTGCTGAGTGGAGAACCACCCTGTGCAGAATATGAAGCCAGCCATTGCAGCCTCCAGTATGAGCACACTGGAAGGCGTGAACTTCACAGAAGAGAAAAATACACCCAACAGCAATCTAACTGTACAAAAAATTTAAATTAAGCTTAGAAGAAGCTTAAGAAAATTAAGCCCAGAACTGAAAAGTACCACACTACGATTCAAGACAATTCTCCTATGTTATTAAAACCCTTCTCTGGCATTCAGTCATGGAATAGAGATGGTGCCTTGGCTTCACCATCTCAAGACATTTAACTATTCATTTGTATCAATAAACCCATGAAATAAGTTATAAATTATATTTTATTAGTCATTTTTCTTACAAGTTAAATTCTTCAACTGTATTCACAGCTAAAAAATGTCATCTATAAAATAAGGATAATAATTATCCTACTTCAAAGGGTTACTGAAGAAAGAAATTAAAAAGTACTTAGAACAGTGTCTGACAGAGAACAAGCACTTTCTAAACGTATGCTATTGTTACTGCTGTTTATTCATTTCCCTGTTGACATACTATCAAGATCAACTTATAGTCACTATACTACTTTACGCATATTTTTTTCCTTGAGTGTTTATAGATCATAAGAAACATATTTCCTTTTACATATTATTTCAACATTTGCACTTTAAAAGAATTTCTCAGGTATTATAAAGCAAATAAAGTGAAAAGAAAGTATTTGGGGTTACCACTTGTTCAAAAGAAAAGAATTTCATTTGTCTAGGTGAATAATCACCCTGAGAGATTTATCTAAATTGCAGAAATTAGTTTTTGTTTACAAAAGGTATTTTTTTAAAGCGAGGGTCAGCAAACTTTTTCTGCAAGGAGCCAGATAGTAAATATTTTATTTTAGTCCTTGTGGGCCATAAATTCTCTGTTGCCAACTATTTAACCCCGCCATTGTAATGCAAAAGCAGCCACAGACTACACAGGAATGAATGAGTGTGGCTATTTCAGTAAAATTTTATCTACTCTAGCTCTAAAGCATGCAGTAAGTGATTATTCATGTAGAAAACAAAATTTAATAGCCAATAAAAGAAAATGCACCTATTGCATAATGAACAGTCTTTAATAACTCGAAACATTTTAAATGATCATATATCACACTTACTATTGCTTATCCGTGCATTCCTCATAGAGTCCCTCTGCCACCACCACTGCTGGTCTATACATACCAAACAGTGACATGCTGGCCTTGAACACGTTTATTTGCACCTCCTCTTCCTCTTACCATGCTGATGAAGACAGCTGAACTCCAGTGATTTCTGGGAAAATGCACCCAGGCCTTGATTTCTGAACATTCCCCCTTAGCTCAATCCAGATTTAAAAGGATTGACTTTAAAGTGGCCAAATTAGCAAAGCTGTACTGATTCAACTCCAGCCAAGTCAGCTCTTTTCTGGGATATTTATTAGGTTAAGTGAGGTTGTGACAAACGCATAATGAGCAGTTAATCATGAATTTTATATTCTGATAAAAAAAAAGAGTTTGTCAAATGTCCAAATACTTGGAATTTTATCATACAAACAGGGAACTAACTGATATCAAGGGTGGAAAAATACTTATTTGTGTTATAGAACCTTTTTCTTCCCAAGTACTCCACAGACATTACTTCATAAGTCCTGAGCAATGAACAGCAGGTATTATTAGATTTATTTCTAGCAGGAGAAGTTCAGACATCAAGAAATAAAGTATCACAGAGTCAGCTACTTGGCTGGAAATAGAAGACAGATTTCCTGAACTCGCATCAAGTCACTGTGATATCTACTGCATAACTTCTTTTTATATCTGGATATTTCTGAAGGAAAGCAACAGAAAAAGTTGTTCCACTTAAACTCCCTTCCCTTGACAAAAGTCAGACTTGCTGAGGGAAAACTCATGCAAAATTTGTCTACTTCTTTAAAGAGGATATAAAGATGAATTTCCCTGAGAATACTCTCCTTTCTTTTTATGACATCCTCTGAGGAAAGATACTGAATTTCACAGCTGCAGAAGAAAACTGAGTGGGATGGGGGCTCAAGCCAAGCTGAGAACCACTTGTTCAGCAATGCTGACCAGAATTTGATCACCCTACGACAAACATCGGTGCTGTCTGTCGTCCATTTGAGCCAGGAGCCTCGGCACTGTTTCTGCCATCATGTTCTCTACTTGCCTTAGAAGGGCTGAATGCGACTGCACTGCACTTGGTTCCCCTCATTTGTGAATTAAATCAGCAGCTTTAATTACCCAAGTCCATTGCCCCAAAGGCGTTATTAAAATTCAAAATTATTTCAAGGGAACCTAATGGGGAAAAAAAAAACAGGCAATTTTTTGTTTTAATTGAATTTGTTGTTCCTGACTTTTCTGCACCACAAGCCACAGCATTAACAATGAAGCAGCAGATTAGGCACAAGTTAAGACGAGTAAAGTAGGAGAGCCCAGAGCCTGAAGGAATCCTCAGACTATAATTGAGGCTGTCTGTACTTGTGATGCACACGTCGGAAATGAATGAGTGGCGAAAGTGTAAGGGCAAGCGCTAAGTGATAATATTTACTTTTCACAACTTTAAGATTCTTTTGCAAATTTATCATATTTTAAGGTAATACAAGAAGAGTATTTTTATTCAATGATGTTCCAGCCATACTGAAACTTTTGGTAAAGAACATACCAGAGCTTTCATAAGTGTAAGTTTTTGCCTATGCCATTCTTTTTGCCTGGAATGTCCTTCCTTCCCTTTTGACAAGTCGCTCCTCTTCTCCAACAGCCACGTCAGAGTCTGTCTTCTCTCTGACGGCTTACCCAGCTCTCCTTATCACAGGTAGTGGCTGTCTCCCCTGTTCTGTAGAACTTTAATCACACTTTTATTAGAACGCTTATCACAGTGCACGGTCCCTTCTGTTTACGTGTCTGTCTCCCCAGTTAAATCACAGGCATTTGGAAATTGGGGATTTCATCTTCTGGTCTTCTGTATGGTTTCACTCGTAGCACCCAGCACATCTATTTGACACAGAGGAGGTGCTCATGTGAGGCTGAATAAATGGTTTAGCCGAATTATTTTGACTTTGTTGGGCTAGAACCTTAGATCCCATTGCAGTTCCAAGTTTTAGAGATAAAGAAATGAAAGAGTTGAAGTGACATGTCCAAGGTCACACAGCTACAGAACAGGCTTCCTGACTGCCTCTCCGCTCTGTACAGTACCACAGCTTGGGAAATGACTTTGAAAAGATTGCATTTAGCACACAACAGAGAGCCGCTTACTCTTTTCCACACCAACTTACACATACTTATTTAAGTAAGGGGGATGGAAAAAGAAGGAAGGAAAAGGAAAAAGGAAGACAAAGAAGAAGGAAAACTGCAAATCCTAGATCAGGGTTTCTCAACCTTGGCACTATCGACATCGCGGACTGGATGGCTCTTCGTTGTGGGGGCTGTCCCGTGTATTGTGGGATGTTTAGCATCATCTCGGGTCTCTACTCACTAGACACCAGTAGCAACCCACTCCTGAGTTGTGACAACTAAAAAGGTCTCTAGACATTGCCAAATGTCCCATATGGGCAAAATTGCTCCTAGTTGAGAATGACTGCCCCAGGCGAACAATCTCAGAGGAGGTCATCTACATTACTTCAAGCAAGGTACCAATAAATTAGCATGTATAGTACATTGGCTTCACGCCAATGCTCTCATATTAAGCATAGAAGCCAGAAGCCGAAATGCTTAATCCTCTTACATTTTTATTAATCCATTTTATTAAAAACAATGATGCTGTCACTTGGTCTATGGCTGCTAATGCAACAGCTAGAGCAGAAGAAAAAACTAGCTAAAACTTCCATTTCTAAAGGGAATTAAACACACTTAACATGTTATAGAGATAATCTTAATAATTTCTACTTTAGCTTTACTTTAAACTTGCTTAAAGTTCCATCCTCAGTATCAAATATAAGAACCGCAAATTCAATATTTCTACCAAACACAGTCTAAGGAAACCAAAATTAGTGAAAGTAAGCAAATACCCTTCGAAAATACTGATTTTAGTATATATTTTCCAAAAATCATGCCTTCTTTCATGGTATACACAGGTTTCTAATTGACATTTTTATATACTTGCATTTTTTTTAATGCTTAAAGCTAGCTCTAGTATGCAGAGTCCTGCTCTAGTTTCTAAATATGTAGCACAACATCAAATTCACATTTCCAAACTGTAATATCAAACATGAAGAAGCTGTGATTGATCAAAAAAAAAGAGAACATAAACTTAGTATGCTCCATTCATCTGGTGCAATAAAACCTTATCACAACTTAACAAGTAGAATCCAAAAATGCAGCACTTCAATTGTATCAACGATGAGGTTCCATTACTGCAGCTTAATGAAATGACAAACTTGGCCAGTACCGCTAGCTGGCTGGGAGTTCTTGGGGTCTAGCTTCCAACTCCTGGCTTTGGCATGAAAGCACTGGGTGGCAGCTGTCCACTCTGACTTAACTATCAAAGAAGACAATGCATGGCATTAATGCCAGCTGTGATGTCCAGAACAACAGGTATCCCTGAAACTCAGGTGATTTCATCACTAGATTGTGCAAATTGGACCCAAAAGATACTCAAGACTCACCCCTTTGCCTTCTGCTTCCTGAAACAAAGTGGCCTCCCATTTCTCACCCTATGTCACCCTCCTCTGTGGTCTTCCTGTCCCCATAAGATAAGAACTTTAGCCAGAGGACAGAAGCAAATTGCCAGTCACACTGTATGCAAATTCCAATGCTTGTGGCGATTTTAAATGCTCAAGTTTTTAAATGCATTTAAGAGGAATATCACAGCTTTAAGTATGAAGTTTTTAACCTGAAACCTTTCCCATCCTGCTTGCTATCTCCTCAATAAGGTCTTAAAATCTGAATTAATAAGCTAAAAAAGAGAGGGAGAGAGATCAATCTACACACACACACATACTTGACATTTTACTTCTACTGCAATCCATAGCTTCCCAAGTTATCTGGGAATTGGGGGTGCTACAAGGTTGACAAATCATAATTACTGCTACCAACTCTTCGACACATGATAATATTCAAAATGTAATCTTTCATTTAAGTTGCATTATTTTCCTACCCCAAAGCCTCATTAAATAGCATAGAAACAATTTTTATATTTCAATAATTTTCCAATAATTAATATCCCATGATTAGGATATTACTTTATTTAAAACTTTGAAAGCTGACAGATAAAATGTTGATAATCTGCTAGTTCCAAAAAGTCAGCAATTTCTGATTATTGACTAAGACTGCAAAAAACTTTTGCTGTATTTTGGGGACTTGATGATATATAAGGCATCATCCTTTTAGGGGAAAATTTCCCATTTTTCCCATTACCCTGGGCTTGGAGGCAGGGCTACTGCATATGATGGTACTATTTATACATTTGCAACAATTCCTGGGTGGCAAGTGGGAGTCTAAACCCAGCCTAGTCTCAGTGCCAAGCCACACCTGGAAGGAAAAAGTGCCTTGTAATTCTTCTTCTCAGAGAGGGTACAGTTTTGTAATTTATCCAAAGACAAGCACAAGCTAGTTAATGATATCCCTGCCTGAGAGACAGAGGTACACTGCAGCAGCTCGGGAATCACTCACAATGGGAAGCCCAGGCAAAGCAAGGAATCTCATGCGACTTGAGGTGACCCTCTCAAATCCTGTGCTCGCTACCAGAGCTTAACCCTCAGAGAAGAGGAGCCTCTGTCAAAGATCACATTCCAAGATCTCCAGTTTTTAGACACACAGAAATTCTGAAAATCATAAGACAATGTGCACAAATAGCCTAAGTTACTGAAGTACTGTTCTGTTTTTCAGCTTTTCTATATTTATCACTATCAGTCTCTTTACGCAACAGGGAAAATCTGAAAATTCGATGTGGCACATGGATCTCTGAATTAAAATTACTTACGATCCACATGTTTGAGGAAAAACACTTCTGAGATGTCCCATTGTCAAGCCAGGGTTTGTAAGTCTAAAAAATCATTCTAAAATCTTGGGGTGGGAAATGGAAAACAAGGAAGGAAAGGAAGAGAAGGAGACAAGAGAAGAAGGGCAGGGAAGGAAAAGGATGATTATAGTAAAGAAATGAAGGAAAGGAAACAATGGAGAAAAAGCAAGCTCAATGTTTTGCTTTCGGTTAATTACAGAACAGTAAACAATGTTCATGCAAATATTGAGCTTTCTAAACCACTCTTTCCACTACAGGTTTTGAAAACAAACAAGCGATGACAAAAAAAATCACAGCAAGTATTTGATGCTAAGAAGTTTCAAAACAGATACTCCTCTTAAGTTTATGATGTTTAAATTATGAATGCCAACATAAATAAGTTCCTTACCTCCTGTTACCCATCCATTCATTTTTGGCCTTTTTCTCCCTTTCCAGTGTTCTTGGCATAGGTCACTTGGTGTGCACTGTTGCCCTGGCTTCCAGAGCCCCCGTAGGCTTTTCTGAAATCAGCCCTGACAAGCCACAGCAACCCTGGTAAAATGAGATCTCTCTGTCTTTCTCTCTCATCCAACAGCCCTCCTCTCATCTCCAACCTAAAAATCCACCTTTGACTGCTACCCTTCTTATGTAATTCATGTTTCTTTGTATTTCTTCTCAAATTCTGCTTACTTTCCCTTTCACGCATGACAGTACCCAGGGGGATTGGTTCCAGGATCTCCCGGATACCAAAATCCACAGATGCTCAAGTCACTTATATAAAATGGGGTCGTATTTGCATATAACCTACACACTTCCTCCTGTAACCTTTAAATAATCTCTAGATTACTTATAATTCCTAATACAATGCAAATGCTACATAAATAGTTGTTATACTGTATTGTTTAGGGAATAATGACAGAAAAGCCAAATCTGTACACATTCAGTACAAACGCAACTATCGTAGGCCATTCCGTCCATGGTGGGATGAATTCACAGATGCAGAACCCACAGATATGGAGGGCCAACTGTACTTCTTCTGTTTCTGCTCTTCTATGAGTTTTCATTCTAAACATGTGATGAGATCTAAAACAATTTTTTTAAATTGTATATGGAGTGACAGATAGAACTAAAGAGTTTCAAACCACAGAACAGCCTCAGCTGAAGTATGACTATACACACCTGTCAACACTACCTGTGGTTTTATTACTCACTGGGGACCAAAGACTGCTCTGTTCTTTCTGGTCCAGCAGCTTAGAGCCTCACTTTGTCTTACTACAAAACATCAAGGGAAAGACGTCAAAAAACGTTATGCAATAGCTGCCAGCATGTCTAAGTGATATAATACGGATAAAGAAGAGGATCCACAGGGTACAAAACTTAAGGTCAGGAGACAAGCAGGAAAGTCCCACCACCCTTGGAAAAGTAAGGAAGGGGGAGGAAACAGAATGGAGAAAGGGACCAAGGGAAGCGAGAGAAGTCCGAGAAAGAACAGAGGAGAGAGAGGAAGGAGGGCTGATAAAGACAGTCTGTTTCCAGGACACACCATGGTAACTCAAGCTGCTTTTCACAAATATTTTGATGTTGTTATTCCATGTATTTCAGCCCGCCATATATTAATTACTTTGTTTCTTGCTTTTTTTTTGATAAGTCATATAAGGAGACAACCTTCTCTAAAGTGACTGCATAAAATATCCAGGTTATTTTAGATGTTTTGTTATAAGCATTGCACTCAAAAGATTAACAAATATTCTACAGCCTGGCACAGTTAACAAACTACTTTCACATATACAATCTCATTTGGTCCTCCCGGCAACCTAGGAGAGTAGACAGAGCAGGTAATCAGACCTGATGCTCAGAAAACTTAAATGACACTCTAGTAAACTGGGAAATAGAAACTTAAAATATACCTGGGGTTTTTTGCTATATGTACCATGCTGTTTCCAGTACTCACTATTTTAATATGTTATAGGATGGATTCAACTAAGGAAAGTAGAAATATGTAAAACATTAATTTGTATATCAGTAGTTCAAATTTATTTATCTGAGTTGGATCCAAGCCATTAGAAAGAAAAAGAGAAACCAATTTCAATCTTTATTTACTGTAGGATTTTGTTTTCCCTTCTATGTAGTCATGTATTACAATTTTACACACAAGAGTTCAGCTGTACAAGAGGAATTATCTTCTCATGATCTTCAAATGCTGTTACCATATAACTTATAAACAGCTAGAAAAACTATTTGAAAAGACTTAGATCCTCAGGACTTGATGAGAATAAAACTTGATGGCAGTGTAATATTTTCTATTCTTTCATCATTTTCTCCTCTTATCTCTGTTCTTAATGAAAATTCCATCTTAATACAAGCATCCTATTATAACTTCATTATTTTGCCCTGAAGGAAAAACCCAATCCCAGTTTGCTGTAACTTATCACAAATAAACATTCTTTTTACCATTTCTACTAACCACTTGTTCACACACCAAGTATTTTCCAATACAATTTACTGAGTTATGACCTTTGGAAGTTCCTACATGGTTGAGAATTCATGAAGTAACATCACTGAAAAGACATAAATCTGTACTGAGCAACAATGCTCACCAACAATGCTCAAACTATAGCAGAATTGAAACTATTCTCAAAGACAGAAATTTTGCAGCTTTGCCTACTAATACGTTTATGTCTGATAAATAAAGCTCTGCTCAGCTTTAAAATCCAAGAAAATCTTAAATTAGACTTTCTAAGTTTTCTCTAAACTATAATTGACTCAAATTTTCAAAGGAACTCCAATCTCCTCAAAGTAATATTTTCACAGAATTGAAAATATCAATGGGTAATCCTATGGAAATAAAGAATTGAACGCATCATATCTTTGTACTATGCTTTTCACCAGAGATACATAACTTATTATTTGAGAAACACTTCTGAAGTTTTATTTGAGATCAATGGTAATATTTTGAGGTAGGATGATAACATAAAACACACACTAAAAATAATCATTTATACGGCTGGCTTCATACAAACCTAAATCACTGAAGGGATTCAGCCCCCAAAATTAGGAAGTCACTTACATTGACTCTGACCTCCCATCATGAGAAGTCCAGGTGCTTCTTCTTGAACTTCAAGGGCTCGGGCAGCCCAGGCATTGCCCCAACACTGCTTAGAGCAGTGGTCAGTCTGGAAGTAAAGAAGCACAGTAGTATCCCAGAGTGAGTGTTTTAAACCAGGCCTTCAAGAGGCGCTAACACTGCATCCATGTTTGGCCACATGCCATTTGAGACCATAACATTATCCCACCACAGCAAAAACTGGTGATGAAAACCTAGAATAAACTGTATTTATCCTAAGGATATATCGTGAGAGGGTTATAACACAATTTCCCATATTGCCATTTATTTAGAAATTAACTTTAATGGCATGATAATATTATAACTTCATATTTTAAAAGACTCCAGAACACACAGAAAGCTAATTAATTGTACAGAATATATGAATTATATTGGTGTCTGTAAATAGGAACAAAATCATAAGAATTAATATCATAAAATAGGTAAAAAATTATTTTAAATGAGCTTTAATTACAGAATATATTTATTTTTGTTTATTCTACCATCTTTAAAATAAACTCAACATATGTCCCATAACTAAAACTAGTCTAATACACATATTCCATTACTACTGAAAAAAGTAGAATATAATTTAACGAACACATAGTGCACAAAACTTAGAGTAACCAATAAGAAGTGCCACTGCACTTTCTCCTGGCCACAAAGAACTCTATTTATGGAGCAGCTTGACCAGTCCAGTTCGGGGTATGGGGGCTAAGCCAGCATCTTCACTCACTCCCCTGTGTTTCAGGAAATACAAGTGTGTGATCTCCCTGAAGCTCACCCACCAACACAAGGCCTGACAACATCTGATAGGTCTCCCCCAAGGGTAGACCACACAAACTCATAATAAAAACACAGTACGGAGTAACCAAAGGAAAGCAGTGTGGGAGAGTAGAAAAACCACTGATTTAAGAGGAGACTAAGATTCTGTTTCAAGGCTGAAGGTGAATAGCTCTATGACTTCACCAAGATCCAGTGCAAGTCTCTGTTTCCTTTCTAAATATTGGCAAATATATATACATATATACACACACACAGATGGATGATTCTGACATTGATATCACGGTAGGATCATCAGGGGAGCTTTTGAAAACTAGGGCTATTCAGGCTCAATTCACAGAGATTCTAATTTACTACATCTGGAGTATGACTAAATATCAGTATTTTCTTAAAACTCCCCAAAATAAGGATTAAAAACCACAAATCTAGAATTCTAGATGATCTCAGAGCTTCCTTCCAACCCTCTACATTTTATGATTCTGTACCATAAGCTCATTTCATCACTTTTGGAAACTATGAAATATCACATTATTTAACAAGGGATTTCAGGGGTCGGCTCTGTGGCCAAGTGGTTAAGTCCACACGCTCCGCTTCAGCGGCCCAGGGTTTCCCCGGTTGGGATCCTGGACGCAGACATGGCACCGCTCATCTGGCCACGGTGAAGCAGCATCTCATATAGCACAACCAGAAGGACCTACAACTAGAATATACAACTATGTACTGGGGGGCTTTGAGGGGAAGAAGAAGGAGAAAAAAAAAAAAGAAGAAGAAGTTTGGAAACAGATGTTAGTTCAGGTGCCTATCTTAAAAAAAATTAAAAAATAAAAAGGGATTTCAAATGATTGATAGAGAAAGCATTATCCAATACTGAACTATAGTAAATATAATGTTGACATTTTTTTCTCCTTCAAATGATAAGCAATTATCTTATATGTTTATGTATGCTGGGGTGGATAAAATATATTTACACAATAACTTTCAAGCTAACATTTTCATTCGTCTGAAATTGTGCCCACAATTAACACCAATACCTTTACCCACTTAATGTGAAAAAGTAGCATCTTTACATTGCAATTTTTAAAAGTTGCACTAATAACCAAAATTTTAATTGCTCACTCTTTTAGAATTCCACGTTTCTTAATTTTGAGTTGTACAAGTCTACAATTCTATAGTTCTTAACGTTCTGAAATTCTAGAGAGGAAACTGAAAAGCAGGACTCAACACTAAAACCTGAAAGCAAGAGTCTTTCAAAGGACAACAGAGTTAGAGAATAAATAAACCCAATCTTAACTAAAATGTGCTTTGTTGATGACTCATGCATTTGTGCAAACAACTGTAAGAATTACAGTGTGCACACTTTATTGACAGGACAAGGGAAGATGTAAATCCTATAAATATTCAGGAGCACTAACCCCTTGTAAAAGTGAATGTCAGCTATAAATAAAAAGTAAATGAAACAAAATATAAATATAAAATGTTACAAATATAAGTTATTCGCTAGCAAATTCTAAAGTTACCACTAATGAAAGTAATAATAATTGATTTTATTAAATACTATGAGCTGTAGAGTACCATTATTACCCTGATTTTATACCCAAGGAAAAAGGCTCAGAGAATTTGAGTAACTTCCCCAAGTTCTCACACTTAGAAACATCACGATCAGAATTTAAACTTAAGGCAGCCTTGACTCCAGAGATTCTTACCTTCTAAATGTTCTAGAAGAGTCTAAGAGTAAAGGAGAAGTCATTTTTAGGTAGTCCTTCATTATGACTTATACCGAACACCAGAGGCAAAGCCACTTTTTCCCCCAGAAAAGACATCAGGAGAATCTAAGTAGAGTTCATAGACCTTTTCTAAAGAAGTTACCTTCACTTCTATACTTTCAAGGAGTACATTGATCAAGAAACACTGTATGCATTTATTTATATGTGAATGGAAAACAGAACAGAAAGTTGGCCCAGAAATACCATAGAATATATAAATTCACAATCAATTCTAATGTATTAAACTACAAGAGGCACAAAAACTGCCTCAACACCACAAGCATGAAAAAGAAACCAAAAAAGCAGGGAAAAAGGATATCTTCCTCAAAGTAGGAGTTTCAATAATCCTGCAGAATGCCTCTTTTTCATCTTTCATAACACTCTTGATTTTTCTGATGCTTAAGTAAAGAAATATTGCTCGAATTTGAATGTAAAGACAAGCAGCAGAACCAGCTCTTTGAAACCTTTTTATTCTAGTTCCTGCTCTGCCAATGACTTAATCTTATTCTCCTTGAGCCTTTCTTTCCTCATTTATAAAAATGAGAGGATTGAACTATCTTGGTGAGTTTTCTCTTAAATAGTTTATTAAGAAAATTTTCAAACATACAGAAAAGTTGAAAGAATCATACAGTAAGCACCCATATACCCTCCACCTACATTCTACCATTAACATGTTACACCTGCTCCCTTGTGTATCCACCCATCAGTCCACCTTATTTTGGGTGCGCTTCCAACTAAATTGCAGACATCAGTACACCTCCCCCTAAATACTTCCGCATGCTATAACTGAGTTCATAACTGTTTACAGTTTTTTATATAAAATTGAAATATAATAAAACACACAAATCTTAAGTATACAATCACTTAGTTTTAATAAATACATGCACTTAAACTCCTACCAAGATACGAAACATGATATTGGTGAGTTCTGGAGTTTGTTTTCTAAATATCAGAAGCCAAGATGTGAAACAGGTAAAAGTAGAGTAGCTCTATTAAAAATAAGCAAGGGTGAAGATTTTCACCCTCAGTGGGTCCCTCTGCACAGCCTCAGGTTCCAAAAGCTGGGGGCTCCTCAAAGAGATGAAAATCATCCCAACAGATGCTCTCCAAGACCCCTTCCAGCTCAACACAGCCAGTGCCTCTGAATACAGACGAAAGTAGTTAGACTACTCTGACATTCTCTGTCTTTCACCAAACATGAAACAAGGCCAATTTCTCAATGCTTGAAAGTTTCACTGGTAAATTATAATTGGTTTAATTGTTTATTGTGCTTCAGGCAATCCTGTATTTGCATCATGGATACTCATCTTTTTAAAGTGATTTTGAATAGCAATTAGTATTTTTCCAAATGGCCAAATTCTAGACAGAAATTGAAATGCACCCTTCATACACCCCGGCCAGTCCCAAATACAACACTAATTTGGGCAAGTCTTTACAGTCACAACTGGAGTTTTCTATATGTAGAGGGTTACAATTCCCGCTGAGCTCATTCAGCCTCCGTCTCTCTTCTCCCTCACTCTCTCTGTCTGACCTTAACATAATGTGCACCTTCTGAGTAAACAAACGCTTTACAGGAAGACAGGAGGGGTTCGCTCTGCTCCTCCCCCTTGTGTAACTTTAGGCAAGTCTCCCAGATTCCTGGGCCTCAGTTTTCTAGTTAGTAATATTGAGGGAGGGGTGACTAAATAATCCTCAGCATTAATAACTTCAATCATTTGAACAGTTAACACAAAATTCACTTCAAAAGAGCCATTTTCCTGCAGGCAATTAAGTACCTGGCAAAGAAAGATATAAACCTATAGTTCATTCCATCACTCAATCATCTTAAGCATTCAATCCACATAAATCCACAAGATTTAACTCAAACTGCAAAAGCAGACTTAATCCTGTTCTCAGTAGTTAAGTAGTTCTGTCTTTATTTCTCTGACACTTTTTCTTTTTCCCCCCTTTTTTTTGTCAGACCATCTTCTTTAAAAGGAAATTCCAGTTTGGGCTATTATTACTTAACGTGTTTCCTAGAACCCCAAAAAGGCCAAGAAATCACTTGCCATACAACACGTTTGTGTGAAAGAGAGCCTTATCTATGAGGAACAGCTCCTCCTCTCCTCTGTGCTTCTAGTTACTCATGTTTGAGCTGGACTATTAATCATCAATATTGCCTACGATAAAGATGATATAAAAAGATATACTCCAAGGCAAACTCAAGTAAACCAGAATCAGTAGACTGGGTAAAAAATTATGATAGGAATCGTTCAAACTATGAGCATACTCATTGCTCAGGACTCCCAGGAGACAATTCTCCAGGGGGCTCTTAGGAGCCTATCTTGCGATAAGTACTGATGTCCTTTGTTCTAGACTATCTTCTCAAGGATTTTTGTGTAGGGAACAGCTGAGGCAGATAGGGCAGAGGGCAGATTTGTTGCTGAGCAGTAAAACATCTCTCTCCAGGGTAAAGTTTGGACAGGTTTGCTTACAGTCCATTATAAAAGAGTTCCCTAAGCTCGGAATCCCGGGTTGTAACGCGAATCCTCTATATTAGTACCATGGGCCCAGCCCACTCTACAGCACCCCTAAAGGACCCAGGGAGCAAGATTAACTCACACAACAGGAATTTTATACTGTTTGCTGTGCTGGGTGTAATAAAGGTCCTTGTCTCTGAAACAAAAGCTTCTACCAGCATCTGTGAAACGTGGCAGGCTAACCCCACGGCCTGCAAGTGGTCTGCGAGAACAGACTGCAAGAATCTTATACGATTCACCGTTCTTCACAAGGACGTTGTCATCCTCCATGCTCGTTATCCAGGTGCATCCCTCTATCTCAGTGGAAGGACCACTCAGTCTCTCTCAGGTAACACTGAACTGGCTTGAACATCAAACCTTCGGATAACTTTCCTGAAGAAGTCAGAGCACTCATGGGCTTGAATAGAAGCAGTATAAATTGCATTTCATAGGATAAAAATTACAAATATTTAGAAACGAAAATCTGGGAAAAATAGCACAAATAAGTTCAAGACTTCTCCCAATCTGCATAAATACAGCATTTTTAGTAGAGCCTGCTGTTCTCTGGGGTAGCAAAGGAAAACAAACCCTACGAACATTTTACAGATGGTAGAAGATGAAAGCCAACCAGAAAACACTATCTAATGAAGGTAACAAATATAAAAAATAAACATTCCTGACAAGCGTTTAAACATCATTTCTCATTGGTGCTATAAGCAACTACAAGTGAAGAACGAGAGGATTACAGAGATTAATGACATGGACTTCTTAGAGTTTGGGAACTTCCCCAGTGTATGCTGTAAATAATTATAAACTAAAATATGTGCTTTACATAGAACCTCAGTTTAAATGGCTACTATGAGACAGCTATTATTTTGCACAACTGCAAATTAAGGGTAAGATGCAGAAGGGAAAGCTCAATGATATGGGAATCTATTTTGGAACACAGTATTAACATATTTTCAACTAGACTTTCATATCTAGGCAGGATCAGCCCTCCCTTGAATTTCTCAGGTGAATAAATTATATATCACTTTATTTGCTTTAAGCAGTCCTGTGTAATTAAGCCCTAGTTCAAAAAGTAATCTGCATGTGTTGTCTCAGAGAGGAAAATAACATGAAGTGCAGAACAAGAACACTCAGCTCTGAAAAGGCTTTTTTTCACGCAATAAAAATAGACAATAGACAGCAGCATGAGGGTATAAACTGTGCTTAGGGCATAAACTCCAGCACCTAGTAAGACTCTTAGCATTGAGTAGACACTTATTAAATATTCACTAAGTAAATTAACATAAATAACTTTAATTTCATTGAATATTTTAATCATAATGAACTCAGCATGTACTAATGGGACAAAAAAATCAACGATCTGAATTTGTTATTCAAATAAGAAAAGTATCCATTGGGAAATATCGTTTCAAAAACTGTTTGGAACAAACATGTAATTACTTCACAGTTCATGTGGTATGACGATGACTTTTTAAACAATATAAACTCCAATGCATAAAATGTTTTATATTTGATTAAAGAAGAAAAAAGAGAAAAAAAAACCAACATAAAAGGTTTTTTTTTTGTTATACAGTAAAATGAGCACTTCTACAGGGAATATAATTCTAAGTGTAATTTACTATGATGTGCTTAACACAACCATAAGTATAAACAGGCACATTTTTCTGGAGATTAGAATGGCTTCCTCTTATAATTCTCAAAAATAAAGTTTCTAATGCCACGAAGGAATGATAGCTAATTTCCTAACTTCCCACAGCTGGTGAAGAACCCAGTTCATCGAACCAGGAGAAAATCTACAAAGGTACCTGCTTCAGGTGAAGAGATCACATGGGCAGAAATTCCCAGTCTGGCAATGCATGAAACAACCCTTTCAACAGAGAAATCCAGGTCCCAGTTCAAGCAACTGGTTTTGCACTTCCGATCTGTACTGTGGAATCTATAATTTTAAAAATTTCTCCAGGTGATTCTGATGTTCTGAAAAGTTTGAGAGCTGTTCACAAAGGTCACAGAAACTAAGTAGGAAAAAAGAACAGTAGACAAACCAAATCACGTTTTGGAACAGAATCAGGAGGCAGCAGAGGAGTGGGTCAGATCTGGGAGGGCTCCATGTCTGACAATTAAAAAAGAAATGAAAGTCAGAGACTCAAGCTGGAGCTCTGAATAAGACAATGCGGTAGGACCAGGAAGACAGTCAGGAAACTAGCTGTACGGGCCCCTCGACTGTTTAACAAGACAACAGTGCTGCTAACAGAAAGTCTATCATCTTATTTTCTGAATTCAGAGGTAACATTTTTAAGAACACCTTTGACTTAAATTTTCCTGTAGAGAAAAGAAATACCGTCATACCAAACACACCCATAAATTGTAAGATATTTGTATTTCAGAAACATTAAAATTGGAGCAAGGCATTTTATGACTGAAGAATATGTGGGTAGGGTTCTATCACGGGAGGCACAGAAAGGAGGTATGAGCAGGTTACCTAGTTAACTTTAAAATTAACTTGAAAGGACATCAGAAATAAGAAAAACCAGGCAAACTCTGGTTTTCCCACTTTGTAAACTAAAATAAATCATTACTTCCTCACATCACGGAAGATGTACACCCCAAAAAGACTGAGAGCAGATGTGCTTAGTCATTTAGATTTCAGGCTTAGGACTCGGGCTTGGGTTTCATCATTTAGCAGCTGCGTGAACGAGTTAATCTTGATAAGCCCCAATGTCCTCATATGTAAAACTGGATGATGGGAGATAACAAAAAAAAACTATTTCAAGTGATTGGTATGGTTATGGACTACTTAGTACTGACGCAAAGTACAATTTCAGCATTACAGTGTACCAGGGCATTTCAGTCACCTGATTTTCTTGAACACATTCGTTCAAAGATTCCCTTCTATATGGTAGTGAGGAAAGCGCCTCACGTCTAAAACTTTGTGGCTCTCCATAGGATCACAGGATACTAGAGTTGGAATTGGTTTTAGGGACTGTGGCCAAACTCCCTAATTTTATAGGAGAAACTAAGATTTAGAGATCAAATGGAATGATCTACATGTTTTTACCAATGTCTAGAAATGGCTTAATTGAATTTTATCTTATAGTTTTTTCTTTTATTTTTTGATGAAACTAAGGAAAGTAACACATGCTCATTAGAAACAAATCAAACAGTGCTAAGGAGGAAGGTAAAAGTCTGCTGTTGTTGCCCCTACAGGCTCAGTCTGCTCCCCAGAGGTAACTCCTTGACAGGTGTTCTCTCAGACCTTTTCAACGTGCTTACACACCCCTTCCTACAGGAGAGTCATGCTCTTAGCCACACACTAAGCTCTGAGAAACTGGTTTCAAGGCTTTCAAAAAAGTAAACAGCCAGAATTGGTATCCAAATTTCCTGATTCTCAGTCCGGAGCTTTCTTCACCACACCATGATTCCTTGTGTCCTTGTAGAGCATGTCACTGTTTGTGTTCTAACTGTTCTTCTCTTATTATGCTTAACATCAATTCCTTTTCTCTACTTTGCTCTGGTGTCTAATGAGTTCCTGCTCACGAAATATATCACTCTAGAAATTGAGCAAGATCTTTGACAGCAGGGACTACAGTAAGTATTGAAAATTAACCTGACATTAATAACCAAAAAAATTGTGCCATCACTTGTAAATACACAAGCAACCCACTCACCTTCTCCGGTCTTAAGTTTCTTTACGTTAAAAATGAAAGCAATGACTCTCTGATACTTACTTCTCACTTTGCTATTGGGGCAATTAAACAAACATTGTTTCATCCAAAAAATGAAAACATTTAATCACGTTAGCATTTTATGATGGATGTTTCTTACCTAACACACCATTAGGCCCATAGCACAGTCTGGAAAAAAAATCCAAGTTTCTTTTAAGTTACATTTCAACCGCCCTTACAGCTTTTCCCACACTCAGCAGCCTTTTTTCAGCTTATTCTAAAGCAACTGCATTAGTATCAAGCTCCTTACTTGTCACTCCTCATCTTCAAGAATTCAGAATGCTGGAGTATTCCAGAAATAAGTCCTGAGACCTCTTCTCTTCTTGTCCACAGTTGTTCCCTGGGGATGTCACTCCATCTAACCACTATAAATACCATCTGCATTCTGATGATTACTAGATTCATCTCTCCAACCCAGACTCTCTACTGAACTCTAAACTCACCTGCCCAACTGCCTATTTGATATCACCATTTGGATGTCTAACTGGCATCTCCACTCCACAGTCTGAAACTCATCTCTGACCTGTTCATCTCTCGGTGTTCCCCATCTCATTAAACCATAATTTTATTCTTCCAGTTGCTCAAGCTTTAAACTTTAGAGCCATTCTTGACTCTCTCTTTCCCTCTCAAAACCCCCACATTCCACTCACCAGCATATCCAGTTGGCTCTATCTTCAGAACGTACCCAGAATCTAAACACTTGCCTCCAACCTCATTACGAATGCCCTGGTTTGTGCCACAACCGTGTCTGGCCTGGATTATTGCGATGGCTTGCTCATCTTCTCTTGCCCTGCTCACACCTCAAATCTACTCTCAGGCATTTAAGGAGCTTCAGAATCTAGATCCTCTCTACCTCCTAGCCTAATTTCCAACTTCCTTTACCTGAGTTCCAGGCAGACTGACTGTAGTTTAGTGCTTTCCACTCTTCTCTTTAAGGAGTGGTACAATATAAAACTTAGAGGACTCCAGGTTGGAAGACCTGGGTACGAATAACACCACCACCAATTACCAGTTGTGTACACGTGGCCATTTAAGCCCCCTTAGTCTCAAAATACTTTTAAAATGAGAATACCCATACTAGTTGTAAAATCAGATTACATATGTGAAAGTATTTTGAAAAGAAAATCAAGTGCTATAGAAATATTCAGTATTCATTATAATCTAATCCTTCTCATCTACTTAAAACCCAACTAGCACTTCTTTGTAAAGCATTTTCAAGGTGAACTAGTAAAAGAATATCTCTTTCTTTTCAAGTCTTATAACATTGTTTGTTTCAAAGATTTATTATCAACTTACACTACTGTCCTGAACAGGTATTTCAATATTGTAACACTATTTAACTTCTCACAAGTTTGTAAAATGACTTATGCGAAGCAGACCTTACTTGGCATTTTTTATTACAGTCATCTGAATCCTTATTCTATTACTCCTGACCAGACAATAATGTCTTTACAGGACAAAACATTCTCTACAAGATACAATTCCTCACAGATCCCTGTCCAAGATACAATTCCTCACAGATCCCTGTCACAGGTGTCCAGTAAAAGAAAACACACACATTTTTATAGCTGATGTGGCTATCTGGATGCAATGAACAGCGACTGCTTTAACGTCTCACGATGAACAAAACTCCAGCTTCCCATATTGAAAGAAATATCTATTATGGCCCTAAAAGGGAAAGGACATTATGGCTTGAGTTCAAAAACAGATAAAATTGTGGCATGACGGTCTTTTAATAAAAGCCCAACTATGACGTACTCTTAAATATTATTTCATGCTAAACTCTGGTCACAAGTATAATATTCAAAAGGAGAAAGTTACCAAACTGTATGTTTGTATAATTTTTAAACTTTTTTGAGACCACTGTGTCAAGAATCCAAACTCAAATCATTTCAAGAAAAATAAGCAAGCTGACAGAATCTATTGAGCCTGTTTTGTTTCACATGTTTTAGTTGCAAACAAATTACCCAAATAAATGCTTATGGATTTCTCTACTACAATGATGCAGAAAATATAAAACAGGTTTGAGGAAAATTCAAAATTATGAAACGAAAATTTTGGAAATCATTTTGATTCCTTGGTGGGACAGTTCCATGGATACGGCAATGAACCACAAAAAAAAAAAAAAAAAAAAAAGGACAAAACGGGGAAGCTGACAGAAGAAGCCTGAGTCTACCATCCTGTAAAATTACTACACTGAGATACAGGCCTGATTCAAAGAGGTCATTGACTAAGGGTGAATAAAACTAAATTTAAAACAAAATTGGCTAGTCAAATAATTATTCTTTCATGGATAAGCCTGAAGAAACTGCAATAATGACTCTAAAACTAATTAAATATATCTCATCTTCTTTCTTGTAATTTAAATAATTCCCTGCTTTTCACCGAAATCGGTTGGCTGTCCACCACAAATGCACCATGTATTCTGTGTGCTGCCCTTTTACTTTTTCATTCTGTATTTCCTTTATTTCTTCAATTGGAGCACAGTATGGAGAGCTATTGAAAGCCAAGATTTGGAGTAAAGCCACCTTTGTTTGAATCCTGGCCCTACCACTTAGCTTTGAGACTTAGGACAAATTACTTAAATACTCTGTGCCTTGGTTTCCTCAATTAAACAGGTATTTTAACAGTATCTCCTTCATATGGTTTTTATGAGTATTAAATTAATATTTTTAATTAATGTACTAAAACAGTTTGGCACACAGTAAATGCTATAGGTATTTGCTATTATTAATTTTAATTAACTACACAGGCCAGCAAACATTTCCTTAAAGAGTCAGAAAGTAAATAATTTAGCATTGCAAGATGTCCACACTAACTCCAGTGGTTGCACCTACTCAACTCTACTGTTATATCATGGAAGCAGCCATAGACAATGCATAAAAAAAGGAGCATGGCTGCATTTCAATAAAACTTTTTTCCTTTTTTGACAAATAAGATTGGCCCTGAGCTAACACCTATTGCCAATCTTCCTCTATTTTGTATGTGGGACGCCACCACAGCATGGCTCAATGAACAGTGTGTAGGTCCACACGTGGGATCCGAATCTGCGAAACCCAGGTGGCTGAAGAGGAACATGTGAGCTTAACCACTACACCACTGGGCCAGCCCCTCAATAAAACTTTTTTTTTTTTTTTGGTGAGGCAGATTGGCCTAGAGATAACATCTGTTGCCAATTTTCCTCTTTTTGCCTGAGGAAGATTTGCCCTGAGGTAACATCTGTGCCAATCTTCCTCTATTTTCTATGTGGGATAGCAGTACTGTTGGCTTGATGAATGGTGTGCAGGTCTATGCCCAGGATCCACACCCACAAACCCCACACTGCCAAAGCAAAGCGCATGAACTTAACCATTATGCCACCAGGCCGGCCCCTCAATAAAACTTTTTTCGTAAAACTTTTATTTGTAAAAAGAAGTCAGCAGTTTGCTGACTCCTGAACTATGTTTGGAAAAACTGCTCCTATCCTAGAAATGCACTGTGGCATTATTACTCTAAAAAGACAAGCAGAGTCATTCCTAGAACACAATGAGGGTATCTGCCTCACTGGGCATCTGTGGGGTCTCTCATTGGTGAGTGACTGGGGAATGAGTCAGAAAAGCAGATTAGGAATCATAAGGTTGATTTTAACACAGTCAGATACTCTCTTCACTTCAACCCCTAATCCTAACCATTTCTAACATTTATCACTCTAATTCTATGCCCCCTTCCAAGTTGTATTTGATGCTAATTTTAACCCAATCTCATCTCTGTAAAAGTAGGTATGCATGTGTTTAAGTCCAGGGGGAAAGGAGTGCAAGCAGAGTATGCCAGTGAACAGGAAGACAATAGTGAGAGGAAGATAACAAGGCAAATAAGGCCCTGGAGCTAAGAACTGAATGGGGGTATGGAAAGTCACAGTAAATTGGGAGAAGTTAGTATATCAACTATATTCTTTGTGAAATGAGACATAAGACAGAGCAGAAGGAAAGTTTTAAACAATGAAAGACATTTAAACAGTGAAGAAAAAAATCTTTGTTTACCAAGGTGGTTACCATTTCCCATGCTCTTTATTCATTTGGGAGATTCAGACTGTCATCTGTTGTCATTTGCCATCTACTTGAAGGACTTCTTCTAACATTTCTTTTAGGGTAAGTTGGATAGTGATGAATTCTTTCAGCTTTTACATGTCTGAAAGTTATTTCACCTACATTTTTGAAAGACATTTTCACTGGGTAAAGAATTCGAAGTTGACAATGTTTTTGTTTCAGGACTTTGAAGACGTTGCTCAACTGCCTACTAGCTTGCATTGCTTATGATGAGAAATCTGCTGTCATTCTTATCTTTGCGCCTCCATATGTAATTCCTTGGATGTTCCTCAGTAATGCATCCTTTTCTCTCGCTTCTTTAATACTTTCTCTTTATCACTGGATTTAAGAAATATGATTATGATGTGACATAATGCCATTTTCTTCATGTTTCTTGTACTTGCAGTTTGTTGACAAGATTGCATCTACAGATTTATTATTCTCATCAGATTTAGAAATTTTCAGCCATTACTTCCTCAAATCATTTCCTAGGCTTTGTTCCACTATCACCACCCCCTTCCCCCATTTATCTCTCCTCCTTCAGGGACTCCAATTATTTGCATATTAAGCCACTTGATGCTGTCCCACAGTTCACTGATGCTCTGTTCATGCTTTTAAAACCTTTTGTCTGTGTCCATTTACCATAGTTTCTTGTATTGTGTTCAAGTTTACTAACCTTTTCTTTTGCAATGTATAATCAGTTGGTAATACCATCCAGTGTATTTTTAATCTCAGACTTTGGATATTCCATCTCCAGAAATTTGATTTGGGTCTTTTTTATATCCTTCATGTCTCCATATAACATGTCAAATCTTCTAGCTTCTTGAACATATGAAATATTATAATTATTTTAATGTTTTTGTGTACTAGTACTGTCATCTGTACCTTTTCTGAGACACATTTATGTGATTTTTCTCCTCATTGTGAATCCCATTTTCATGGTTCTTTGCAAGCCCACTTGAGTTTTGAGCTACTTTTTATTATAAAGACAGTATAACATTACATAAAGTTTGGGGAAATTGAAAAAAACCTAATTTATAACCCTATTATTCTAATACCTTTCCTTTTTACATTTTTTAATCTACATCCATCTATATGTGGCATACTTTACATAATAAGACTATCATTATTATTGCCCACAAACATTCAGATATAAAAAAGGAGGGGAAGTATACACATATCTAGCACACTTTTAAAAAAAGGCTGAAGTTCTCACTAGGCCTTGTCCACATACATAGCTCATTTTCTCATTTTTACAGTTCTAATCAAAGTATGCAGACAAATTAATATTTCTATGCTGTCATTTAATGTTATAAAAATCTTTAATCTCCCCATATAGTCTTTGTCATTATTTTTTCTCTGAAATATTTTAAGGCTTGAAAAATTACACAGTAATTTATGCTTATTTTACAAGTAAAACAAATTATATGAAAGAAAAAATTATATAGTCTCCACACCCTACTCCAATTCCATTTCTTCAGATATAAATACTAACAGCCTGGTATGGATCCTTCTGTGTATCCTTCCTTTTTCTGTTTCTTTCTCTATCTTTCATATGTAAACAACATATAAACAAATATATGCTTTTTCTTTGTTTGTGGGTTTTTTTGGAAACTTGATTTTTTTTTCATTTATTATACCATGAATATCTCTCTAGATCAACAGATATACGCTTAACTAATTCTTTTTAATACCTTCATTATATTCTCTAGTAAGGATATAACATATGTTAGTCAACCATTTTCTTAATGACAAACATGCTCATTGTTTCCAGTTTGTTCCCCTCTTAAAACAATGCTCCAATACGGATTTCATGCCAGGTGCAATACGGGTTGAATTTTAACTTCTTGGATGCTGGATATGTTTATATTCCTATAAATATTCTTCAGTTTTGTTCTGGGAAGCAGTTATTTGGATCCCTTCTGGTCTTCTTTTCCAAGCTTGGTTAGGTAGGACCGGAACAGTGTTTAGTCTAGAGCTAAGTTTTTCCCAATACTGTGGAAAAACTCTTCTCAGTATTCTGATGCCCAGTGAATTATGAAGTTTTTCCACTCTGCTAGAGGAAAACGGAACACTATTTCCTGCTCTGTGAGCTCCAAGGATTTCTTCCTCCTACCCTTTGGGTAGTGATTTCCTGAGCCTTGGGTGGTCTCCTTACATGCATGGACTAATCAGTAGTCGGCTGAACATTCCGGTTGAAGACTCTGCTGAACAGAAGATGAGAATTCTCTGCAGGTCTCCAGAATTCCTTCTCTGTGCAGCTCTCTCCTCTCCGGAACCTTGCCCTGCAAACTCTAGCCACCTTGGACTCTCTGGATTTCCAGGTCCATCTCCTCAACACAGGGAGACTTCTGGTCTCTGCCTGGATTCTCCAACCCTGATCTATAGATAGCAAGCTGGAGCAATCATAAGGCTCACCTCATTTATTTCCTGTCTCCCAAAGACCACTGTCTGTTGTCACTTGATGCTCAATGTCTTGGGAACTACTGTTCAATATATTTTGTGAAGTTTCTTTGTTGCTTCAGGCACATGATAAATCTGGTCCACGTTACTCCATTCCAACCAGAAGCAGAAGTTCACATAGCTTGAATTTATTAGGATTCCATTCAGTTCCATATGAAGAAATACGATCATTCAATTTGGATCCAATTTTCTTTAAGGAGTGAACACCTATGTAAAAAACCTTACTAAAGAATCAGTTTAGAAAGTGTTATAATTCTAGGTAAGTTTCTAAGGCCATCAAGTGATAGTCTTACTCAAAAGCTCAGCACTAGTTTACATGCTCACTAATGACTCAAAATGACAAGCACACATTGGAGTTATGAGAAGAAGTGGAGTTGATGGAAACAGCTACCATTGTGAAGACGCAATCTCCTAAAGTAAGGTCAGAATTTCCTTAGAGAAGAAAAGTCTCCATAACCACTCTCCAGATCAAGGCTAACTAAGAATGACTGAGCGTAATGCAGAGGCACCAATATGAGGAACACAAAAGTTTAAGGACAAGAGAAGCACTGGGGCACCCAGACCATGAGCTGCCCAAAAGCAAAGCTCTGAAGTAGCCTAAGGTTACCCTCAGAGCTGCTTTTTCTACCTCCTTAGTTTTCCATGTTCCTAGTATATTTATGAAACAGGCCTGATCCTTCCCGTTAATGATTTTCAAGTTAATGACTTAATATTTACCCAGCAAAGAGTATTTGTGTTTTAAAAGAAAAGAGGCATAGAGAGAGCAATGCTTTATTCAAAGAAATCATTAATGGCATATTTTTCAGGAAACCATAATGAATTAGTGAATAACATACTGTGGGGCAGTGAATGACCTTTCTAATTCACCTCCATTCACACTCACAAGTCACCGCCCCAACTCGATCTATCTGCATCACATGCTCCAAGATAGGTTAAGCGTGATAATTGGGATTGGTTAGCACTTCAGAACAGCATTGCAGCACCTCTAATATGAGGAGTTTGGGGTTATAATCTCTAAATGTACATTCAGAGCTACATTTCTACAAATTAAAGAAGAAGATCTCTTTTGAGGCCCTGTAACTGAAAGGGAATATAAGAAATTTTGAATAAGCATAGATGTTAATTGAGGTTAAAGTTCTATCATCAGAAGTTTGAATAATCATGTGAGAACAAGTTAAAGAAATTCTACTTATTTTAAATAGAAAAAGAAAAACCTTATTAATGGTTTTAAAACAATTGAAGAGATTGAATGATGATGAGTTGCTTCTCTATCTTTTCAAAATCAATAAAACAAAATAAATTAAATATCAAAAGATGCAGAAACACATCCCTCATCTACTTCACTGGTAAATTTAAGAAAAGCATAATCCTAGCTCTTTCCACAAGGTTAAAAAGTAGTCAAATCTGCCTGAAGGCAGGAGGTCAGTGCAGGTAATTGGTGCAGTGTCTCCTTGCAAATCACAATGGCTACTTTGAGTTACATATGGAAGTTCTTCCCCTGAAATTTGAATTGAATCCTTTCAAGTGAAGGGCAGAAAAATGTTTATGTTTACAACGAAGTGCTTACGTATAATTCCTGAAACTTCCGGAGTTATTGGGCATACCTAGGACTGAATGACTATCTTGAAAAGTCAGCTAAAACAAATGGTGGTTTGACCATTATGAAATTCCCATGTTAACCAAATTAGACATATGGTATATTCCCATAGAAGACCTTAAGGTTATATTTAATATATGAGCTTCAAATAAAGCCATTTAATTGCCATAATTTTTAAGTTCTATAAGGCAATACCCTGATGATGTTTAACATTTTTCTTTTGCTTGAGGAAGGCTCGCCCTGAGCTAACATCTGTGCCAGTCTTCCTTTACTTTGTATGGGGGTCACCACCACAGCATGGCTGATGAGTGATGTAGGTCTGCTCCCAGGATCTGAACCCCCAAACCCAGGCCACTGCAGCAGAGAGTGCTGAACTTAACCACTAGGCCATGGGGCCCAGCCCCTGATGTTTAACATTTGAAAGGCCTTTTTAACATGTAAAGTCCTTTTTAAAGACTGCTACTTCTGCCAAGATGCTAGACTCAGTATTGGCCTGGGCTTCCTGCATAACTAAATATGTTAGATAAAATATTTTAAAAATCTCCCTGAATGTATGAAAGGAGGAGTAAAAACATTTTCATGGCTGAGTGAAGGAGGGGATCCAGAGAGATAAGCAAAAGACTAATGCCAGGAAGGTCTAGCTGGAAAGTCTAAAAGATAACTCCCCCAAAATCTGGAACTCCCAAATCTGGGACTCCTAAGTATAAGGAAGAAGGAAAATTAAGTTCCTACCACCCCAGGTAACTATACGAAAACTGATTTTCTGGAAGCTTGAGACTAAGTAGGAGGAGAAAAGCAAATATCCTCTGAAATCTCATAAGCAAAACTCATTCCCAAAGTAGGTTTGCATTCTAAATTGATATTATCAATGGTAGCCCAATAACTCAAGCAGAGAATTTAGTTTAAACTTCTCCTGAACTGTTAGTACTCCCAGACAGTCAACAGAGGCAAAGAAAAATCCTTTCAAATTCATTAAAGGAACAAATAACTCCAGTCTTCCACAAACTATTCCAGAGGATTTAAGAAGCTAATACAACCTCGACACCAAAACCCAACAAGCACAGTAAAAGAAGAAGAGTTTCAGGCTACTTTAACTAATGAACAGAGGAACAAAAATTCCAAACTAATTATCAATAAACTGAATCCAAGGATGGAATCAAGAATAATAGTTTATGCTCAAATTGTATTCATCCTAGGAATGCAAAGTGAGGGAATACTAGTAAATCAATTATTCTTCCTTTTTTTTTGAGAAAGATTAGCCCTAACATCTGCCGCCAGTCCTCGTCTTTTTGCTGAGGAAGATGGGCCCTGACCTAACATCAGTGCCCATTTTCCTCTACTTTATAGGTGGGATGGCTGCCACAGCGTAGCTTCACAAGCAGTGCATCAGTCCACACCCAGGATCCAAACCAGCGGCCACCGGGCCACTGAAGAGGAATGTGCGAACTTAACCACTGCACCACCAGGTCAGCCCCGTAAATGAATTATTCTAATTCATCATATTCAAAGGTGTAACAAGGATAACTATATCATTTCAGCAAATGCAGAATTCCTTAATCTGGTAAAAGGTATGTGTTTTTTTGTTGTTTTTTTTTTAAAAAAAGTCACCAAATAGTATAATTGATAAACAATAGAAAGCATTCTCTTTAAAACTGGGACCAGAATAAGCTAGCCCTCAGTCATAACTTGTACACAACATTGGAAGATTATCAGCACAGTAAGGCAAGAAAAATTAAATTAAATTAAAAGCATAGGGATTGTATAGGAAGAAACAAAACTACATGATTATTGCAGATAATTTGATTGCCGAGGTGAAGAATATGCAGATAAATCATTTAAATTAATGAGAAACCGTTAAGGATGCTGAATAGAAAGTAAATATTCCAAAAATCAAATCCATTTCTACACAACAGCAACAAATGGCTTAAAAAAGAATTCTTATAAAAAGGTATATTTATGTCATCAAAAAATAGAAAATATATACATGAATAAATCTATCAAAACATGCAGAAAAACTTTCCAGATAAAAATGTCAAAAATTTATTCAACAGTATCAAAGAAGTCCTAAACAAATGCAGATATATACCATGTTCATGGATTAGAAAATTCACTATCATAAAAATAATTCTCTCTAAACTAACCCATAGAATCAATGCAATTCTAATCTAAATCCAAACAGTTATATTTGAAATTTGATTCAAAGTTAATACAGAACACAAATATAACCAATACACTCCAGAAGAACAACAACATGAGAGGATCTGTGATAAGAAACATCGAGAATTATCTGCAACTCATGGGATCTCAAAACTACCTTTATTTTCTTTACAAAACACAAACTGTTTTTATTTTATGTTTCTTACTTTGGTTATCTGTATCACTGTCTCTCCAGTCACTGAAGTATGTGGCCATGGAGGCATCATCTTTGACTACTCCTTTTCTGCTACAAAGCCATCCAGTTGGTGACTGGTCTCTTATATCCAACCCCTATACTCTATAACTACTGACACAGTCCAAACGCAAGCACTCATCAACACTTACCTCTACTATAACTCTAACAAGTCTCCTTCCTCCCACTTGCTCTTTACTTCCTACACCAACTACATGAGACCATCCTTTACATCCTCACTGACCTTTGCAAAATATAGCTGTAATCAAGCCAATGATCTACTTTAAATTTTCAGTAAGGCCCCTTCCCACTGCCAAGAGGATCAAGTTCACACCCCTTAACTGGGTATTAAAGATCCTTTTCCTTGCACTTTCCACAACCATTTCTTGCCAAAGCACAAACCCTCTGCTCTGCCCATATTAGACTATTTATCACTTCCTATACTTTCATAAAATTCCATGAATCTTCACAGCTTCAGCTTTTATCTTAGTTATTTGACTCTCAAGTTTTGCACCACCTTTTCTCTAGCAAAAAAAATTACATGACTTCAAGATCCAGCTCAAATGACACCTTCTCTGAGAAGCCTTCTATCCCAAACATAATTAATGCATTCTTTCCTCTGTGCTACCACAGTATTTTGTTTACTGCACATTTATATTGATAATTGAAACATATTCTTCCTGTTTTTTCTGTTAGACACTGAAATCCTCACAGGATGGCAACATATCTTATTTGCATCTTCCAAGCATATTCCTGAAACATATCAGGTGCAAAATATAGTTTGTATTAATTTACCTCTGTACAGTGCATGACAGTTTACCAAGACCTTGTGCATTTAACACTTAGATGTTTTATAGACTAAGCAACACTATCCCTATATCACAAATGAGAGAATTTAATTTCAGAAATGTTAAGTAAGCAGTCCAAGATCATATAATTAAACATAGACATGCCAAGACTTGCACCTAGCTCTCCTGATCCAACATCCAGCACTCTTCGAATTCAACTACATTACGTAGATTCATGTCATTAATTTCCATTGGAGTTCTTTCTTTATTATTATAAAGCATCAAGAATGAAAACTTCCTTTGGCAATGATTTGCTTGAGAATTTGAGACTCCTCATTTAAAAAAAAACTATACTATACATAAAATAAGTTAACTTATGATGAGAAGAGTAGCTCCTTACTAGAAAATTCAGATAAACTGAAGTTTTGTGAAGTTGAGTTTTATGGCAATAATTAACAATATACACTTTTGCCAAGCGGAAGAATGTTTTCAAGGATAGATATAAGTGATTAGTTGACATAAGAATGTATCTTTTAATGTGCCACGTATGTGGTAAAATGCCTTAAGCTGGAAAATCTTTCCTGCAGTTTCCTTGCCTGTAGCTCTCGTTCTCTCCCTTATGAGTATGGACCTCAATATTGAAAGAATTGGACTCTCCCCATTCACTGGCCATTTTCTGCTCATCCAACATGAAAATCATCTCTCCTATAAAGGACAACCAACTGAGCAACATTCACTTCTGATGGTAATATGAGACTAACATGCGCTGATAAGAAGAAAGGCGATGTCCACATACCTTACTCCTGTTTGGGCAAATTTTTTGACTGATGGACTGGGGTGAAAAAAGAGGGACGGGAAATTATGCATAAATTGCTTCCAAGGCTAATTTTGGCAAAGTTAAGTCTCAGAACTGCACAGTCTATTGAAGCTGTAGCCTGGTGGATGTCATGCTTTGGCTGGAGTCATGAGAAATCTGAGGTCTTAGCATGAGTGACCATAGGAGAGGTGTAAACATTTCCCCTTTCCTCTCAATGGACAGTGTAGGCCATTGGTCTTGCAATTTCCTGGTACTACTTAGAGGAGCTCTTGCTTCCAATGTCAGAGACACCAGTATTCAGAAAGCTTTAGGGCTTGAATAGCCTTAGAGACTTCCAAGCCTCAGAGACTGAGGCCCAGAAAAATCAAGGGATGTCCCCAAGGTTACACACAAATACAGCGGCAGAGCTAGTAATGGAATTTACATTTCTTGACTACTAGTCCAGTTTGTTTTCCAACTGCCATATCACTACCCACATAGAATTATTTAAAAAAAGCAAAATTTATATTTGCTTTTCAAAACCACAGTAGAATGGCGCAAGTAAAGAGACTAGACATTCACTTCATTTGTTTTATCATTTGTTTTTGCTTCTCCCAACCTGTAAACAAAGAAAAGGTCAACCATGTGCCTTTAAATGTATTTAAGGAAAAAGATATAGTGTGGAGGGCAGAAATGTACTCTAGTAGATAATGTGGGAAAACATCACAAAAAGAAGTCGAAATTTTAAATCAAACTATTTGAGAAAAAATAAATGGAAATCATGATTGTTTTTATGGACTACTTGCAGATAATTTCATAAGTAATTACTGGTTACATCCCATCCAAGTCCATTGCCAAATAACAAAGTCTGGAAAGTACTCATTTAAAAGATGGTATGCTCTCCACAAAGCTTTATTCATCATATATCATGAGTAAAGAAAATTCCAGGAAAAATTTAACAGAATATATTTTCCGATTACCATAATTTATAATATTATCCATGTTCAAGTGCTAAATTGAAATAACTTTAGCACATAATTATGTGATTAGTATTATTTGAATTATTAGTATTATTTGTATAAAAATTATATTAGTATTATTTATATAAAATTTGTAGAAAAAATTAGTATTATTTGAATAATTATGTGATTAGTATTCAAATAACTATTTATACATAAACTATCATCTACCTACAAACGGTTAAGTTAAGACTACACCTGGTCAGGCATTGTATCATATTTCATACTTCTGTAACCCCAAGGATAAATCCACATTTCATTGACAATAAGGTTCAATAAAGGTTTGACAAATTTATGAATACTTGTAGCTTAGAGCCATGTGCTTGAGCTTAGCTCCATGTAAACATATGATTGTGAGTATGTAAGTTCTTCAAGTTAATCCAGATGGCAAATAAAATCTGAACCAGAAATTACTGAAAGACTATATAGCCAAGATTCTATTCACACATTAGTCAATGTGAATTGAAAATTGTCAATACATTTTGAGTGTATTAGGCAATTGAGTAAATAGCCAAGAGAACAAAACACAAAAAATATTTATATTGGTTACCTCTGATATCTTTCCAAAAAAAAGGTCTATTTGGGAGTTTAACCTCTCAATTGCAATGTTTAGAGGACTTGAGACATAAATGCATGTTTATATATGGCAACAAAAAGATGTTCATCCCACAAATGTTTTTATAAAGATCATCTTCCCACAAATAAGTAGTTGCAACTAAAAACAAAAAATCTTCTACTTCCTATATATTTATGCTACTGCAAATAAAAATTATACGGTGTTTACTATATTCCAGGCAAAGTGATTTTTACTTTACATTGATTTAATTCTTGTAATAACGCCATGAGGACATTAACGTTATCTCCATTTTATAGATCAAAAAACTGATGCGTAACAGGGATAAATAACTTGCCAAAAACCACACACAGTTACTACATGGTGGGTCTATGTCCATCAAACTGCAAAGACCAAGGTTTTAATAGATGCACATTCTGCCTCCCTGAAATCTTAAAAAAACAATTTTTGAAGCCAACCCCAATTTGCAAAAATGTACCTATACAAAAAAAGAAATCAAGACTAGAAGAAGATGAAGAGAGAAACGTCATGGCAACACATGGAATCCAGAGTTCTGGATTCAAATTCTGATTCCATCACTGGGTGACAAAAGGCAAGTTATCTTAAAACACTAAGCCACTGGTGCCATTCAATATAGAAATAAGATATATTATAGGATACTTATGAAGCATGCAGTTTTGTGTCTGAAGCCATATTCAACCACTGAGCTATAATGCATATACTAGAGATCTGTTCTTATTGTAAAAATTTGAATCCTGGGACACACTGGCGGTGTACACTATAACCAATATCTTCTTTCTGTGTTTTAACTCTTGGTCACTAGTTCACCCAGCAACCTGCTCACAAATCTCTTTCCCCATAGAAACATAAAGCGAGACAAGGCCCCTGATTTAGGTCATTAACTTCCGTTACCCACTCCAGATGGCAAATCTCAATTATTCCTCCCCTGATGACTGCCTGCACTCTATACTCCACCCAGGTCTGGATAGATACTATTTCTTCTCCCGGGACTAAAACATATATATATATATAAGAAAAACGTCCCCTTGTTCTTAGGTTTAGAAAAGAAGGAGACAGAAAAGGGAAGCCTGTTTTACCAGATTTTGTTCTCACCCATTTGTTAGAGAACAAGCAGGAGAAGGAACTCTTCCTCCCAGAAAACATAACTCGCTAAAAACTATGATTTCTTCAAAGAAACTGTACTATAATACATATTACACATAGTATATATTTTGCATGAGACTACTCTTAGGAACCCAGACCGGAGTTTCAAGAAGTTTAACCCTATGATCTCTAAAAGCTTTCAAGCTTTTGACCTTAAGGCTTATAGACAAGTTGGGATTGAAAAAACTAAAGTTATTTAAGTAACTTCTCACAGCATATTTGTTTTCTCAAAGGCATTCACACATCATTTACATACATAATGTACACTGTAAACCACTTTCCTGAATCGCCTGCATTTGAAAGGATGTTCTTCACACTCTTTATGGGCTCATAATCACGAATTCAATGAATACTCAGAGAGCAAATCTAAAGTGTGAAACAATTTAACACGCACTACACAAAATGTCAGAGCCTGTGCCAAGAACGGGACACTAATGACTGAATTCTACTCAAATCCAATTCAACTCCTGCCTTACTTAACATGGAAAGCCTGCTGTCACAATTTATACACTTGGAGCAACACACAGCAGTGTCTCCCTACACTATTTAGCATTTTCATTTGTCTCATACCTAATTGGGACATTTCATTTGTAACTTTCCACTCTTAGAAAATTCTCTTTTAGGGGGCCGGCCCAGTGGCACAGCAGTTAAGTTCGCATGTTCCACTTTGGCACCCCAGGGTTCACGGGTTCAGATCGCAGGTGCGGACATGGCACCAATTGGCAAGCCATGCTGTGGTAGGCGTCCACATATAAAGTAGAGGAAGATGGGCACAGATGTTAGCTCAGGGCCAGTCTTCCTCAGAAAAAAGAGGAGGATTGGCAGCAGTTAGCTGAGGGCTAATCTTCCTCAAAAAAAAAATAAAATTATCTTTTAAAGGGACTAGGGTCTGCGCTAAAGTCCATGCAATTGAAAGTATTGGCCTTCCTCTGACAATACTGCATATGGATTATAAAATGCAAGAATGTTGAAGACAGGATGCACGCTCACTAAAGAAAATAACAATGATGGATGCCCACTGCACAAATACAGTCAGTTCAATTGCCTTTCTTAATACATTTGTATTCTGGAGAATCAGTGTAGGGGATTTAGAAAAAGAAAGACCTCTGGAACACAGAACCTCGGTTCAAGTTCTCACACCTTAACAACTGTGATGACAGCCCAGCCACTGAACCTTTCTGAATCTCAGTTTCCTCATGTGTCCAAAACAAGAAACAATAGTGTTAATTGATGGGGATATGGTGAAGACAGGAGACCATTTAAAATATTTACTGTAAAAATACAAACCATGTTATTTTGACATGAGTCATGAAGGCACTTCCTAGATATGTGAGGTATGTGGGATCCAAGAATTTTCTCTCTTGAAAGTTCTCCATTTGGCTGTTTTCTAGTTATGCATGACGTTCTTCCCTGGGGTATTTTAAAGGTTCAACTTTCATGCAATGAGGTATACTTAATAACACAATAACCTGAGTACAAAATACCACAAACCCTCAACTACTAGGCATTTGTGGTCAAAACGATCAAGGCAGAGAATGGAGCTCCATTCTTTCAGGATAGTCGATCCATAGAACTGATGCCAAGGTGGTTCCCAACGCTGTACAAGAACTGAGATTATCCTAATAAACACTTCAAATCCACTCATGGCCAAAGAAGGAAGCTCAAAAGACGCTGATATCAGCAACCAGGCCAGGGGCCATTCAAGGTACCCCTGTGGTACACAGTCCATGTGCTGACAGTTTAACATAGATGAACAATGTAAGGAATGAAGAAACTATTCCACTCTCTTACCCCTCCACCTCTGCCTCCCCCACCACACAAATTAAACATCATCAATAGGAAGTTCAACAACACAGAAGACATCAAATGCTGATATAAATATATGGTTGCCTCTCCATCTCCATACTTACTCCCACGATTTATAAAATCATGTAGTGTATTAAAAACTGTTGAAATGTCCTTTTTAAACACTGAAGTGAATGCTTTGAGTAGCAAACTAATACGTTAATTAGATTTTGTTTGGGAGAAACAATATACTTTGGAAGCACTTTTGACCTACTTAAAGTATAGCTTCAACTTTTTAGAATTATCATTCAAGGAAGTTTGCATTTTTTCTAATACGATCAATAACAAATGTTTTAGCTTAAACTATACATGTAAATTGCAGGAGAAGAGCTGAGTAAGACAAACACCTCCTTGGTTCACTTTCTGGATTTCATTAACACCTAATTTACAATACTTCTTAATACAAATATATAGTTGAGCTCTTTAGAACGGCTTGATAGGATTAGCACACATTTTGTAAGGAGCTGATAAAACAAGCATTCCATTAGCCAGCCCACAATGTCCCAAAATCTAATAGTCAATATCCCATTTTCAGGGCTGACACTGGCAAGAACTAAATAAATAAGCAAGGGATTTCTTCCTCCTCCTTTCTGGGAAAGAATACATTCTATTTAATTCATTCCATAGCTTTGAGGCTATAAAATTTTTTTATATATATATTCCTCCTCAAGTATCATTATTCAATAGATAACTAAAGGAAATAAACCACTAAAACCATATTGCTAAATCATTCTACTGTATCCAGGGTTGAGGAGAGGACTCTCCCCTCCTTAATTTAGGAAGGATAAATCCACAATTAATTCCAGATCTTGGAAAATGAAAGAACTTGTAAGAGGCCTCAAAATTCCCCCAGTAGAGGAAATCCTACATCCCCAGGAATCTTGCCAGGCACCTGAGCCCTGGCCTAGCCCAGGCCTAGCTGTGGGCTCAAGATGCTGCAGGGGGCTTTCCTGTAGTTCAGGGGAACAGCACAGCCCCCTTCCCCCCACCTCCCCAGACACCAGATGGTCCCAGCAGGATGTGCAAGGCCTCATTTTAAATGGATTATTTGCCTCTATCTTTTCTAAGCATTCTTAGAAAAGCTTAAGGAGGGTCCCAGTTTTAAGTATTTTAAGCAGATGGGTCTAAGGTACTATTAGAAACAACAGATAATATTCTAAAAAGAAAAAAAATGATGGTAAATCGCTTACACTCAATACTACCTATTTGAGTTCTAGAAAAATTTAAGGGCTCACCTCTTTCCAGTAAACTCAGTGCTTGAGAGGCCTAAGGAATTATTAATCTGACTAATATCCTTAAAGATAACAAAGACTATGATGGCAACTACAGGCAAGTTGAGTCTAAATTTTAAATTAAGGAAAGTTATAAAGGCTAAGATATACAAAAATAGGATTCATGCATATACAATGGGGGAAGGCAATATGGTTTCTGTAAAAGAAAGTATGCATGAACTATATTAGACTTCCACAGAAAAGTGAGCAATCATGAGAGCAAGAGGAAAAACTGTGGAATTATATATCAACTTTTTCAAAAAGCTGTCACTAGGCTCTTAAACACTTTTAACTGTTTCACTGTGGACTAAGGAGACCTAAACAGAGAAGGTAGGGCTCAAAGAGCACCTACCAGAATGGAAACTATAAGAATTCCATGAATTTTTACACAAGCAACCTCAGAGAAAGCATTCCAGCTAGATTTTGAATTTGCAAATGACACTACCTTCGACAGAGACAAAAAATGGGAAGACCTCAAGAGATCTCAGGATCTCTTGTATATGCAAACAAAGAAACCAAAGAGAGTTTTAGAGCTGGCTTAGTCTCAGGGAATATGTTTAAGAAAAAATAATCTATCTTATTCATATCTAATAACAGGAACTGCCGTTTGTGGGCCAAAAATGGATGTGGGCCCCCACGACAAGGGCTAAAGAATTACCATTGGCAAATGAAGAAGAGAATTCAAGTATACAGAATATAATGCCTTATCCATTCCTTTTGCAAAAATTGCATTTTGGCCACTTCCAAGTTGGCACCACAGACAGGAAGAGAAAAAAAAAAAAAGATCTGAGGAATGAAAACTAAAACAGAAGAGACTGGCTAAGAGAAACGGCTCTATGAAATGCATTTTTAACATGAGGGTTTGGCAACCTTGAGAGGTGCTGACCAAGAAATGTATGTTTGGATATTTAATATCATGATGGCATAAAGTAGACATGGTGTTGAACATCAAATTCTAAAATGTCATGTCTAGGAGGCTGTCAATGAAGCTGAAAAATTCAACATTGAGGACCAAAAGAATGATAAGGTATTACTGAAAAAACAGTGAAAATTATCCTAAGAATTAGTATACCAGGGCACCAGGACATTGGTTAAAAGAAAAGCAGGAAGAAGAATCCTTTAGGATGCCAAAAGCCTATTTCCACATAAACAGTCTTGCATATGCTACCCAAAAGGCAAATTTAATCCTGCAAGTCACTAACCTTTAACATGCTTGGATTTTTTCCAAGAAAACGAGTCATTTACTCAGAAGATGAAGTCTTTTTTTCAGGGTGCTCACACTTGTCTAAGAGGATAAGGATACCCTTCTGGACTAACACTTTACCTCACCAGTGTTATCATCGTCTACCCATCATTCAAAATAATAATTTCTTCAATCTCCCTTATTAGATGTTATATATTTAACTGCCTGAGCTTTCCTAATATCCCCTTAAATATAAAAAGAGAAACGAAGGAAGAAAGGGAGGGAGGAGGAAAAGGAGGGAAGGAGAGGGGGAGAGGAAGGGGGTGATGGGGGGAGGGTATTTGTGAATACACACATAGTTCATTTATCAGGTCTCTGCTTTTCCAGGTAATCTCTAGACAAACGTGAGAGATTAACTGGCACACTGAATTTGCCTCGGCTCTTCACAGACATTAATACTCAGATTAACACCTATTGGTACAGTACAACAAGGACATAGGACACCTCAGCCTCCGTTTGGGAATGACTTTCTGCAGCATCAGCTGCCCAATGGCCCTCAGGACCCTTCTGAACTAGAGAGAGTAAGAGAAATCTGAGTGCAAATTCAGATGACCGTACTCAGCGGAAGAAAGATAATCAGACGTTTCTTTGAATTATCTGCATCTCTGTGTCTATCTATTTACATAGAGTGATTAATTACCTATATTCCATCCTAATGGATTTGGCTATATAAATCTAGATGCAGCTCTGCATCTACTTTCTCTTATATCAAAAATGTTTTTCTAAATCAAAATTCAATTAAATTAACACAAAACTTCCTTTTTGTTTTATAGTTTCATGAAATTGAAATCAGTTGATAAGTATACAAGTTATATTGTTTCACAAATATATTAAGGATGGCACAATGTTTAACAAGTTATAATTAAGAATATTTCTCCTTGGTAACATCTGCTCTTGGTTAGAACAGAAATGTGTAGATAAGGAACGAAGATCAATATTAATAATCTATAGATATTGAGAATATACTAGATACCTAATAGTGGTAATCCATCCATGTGATAAACATTAAAAATCAGTTATGACCTCTGTCCTCAAGGACTTTATATTCTAATTGGGTTTGGAAAAGATGAAACTATGTTCTTAGTCATTCACTCATGTCAGATATCAAAGTAACCGCATTTCTATTGTCTAGACTCCAGGTAAATCTGGACGAATTTCTATTGTTTGCATTTCAAGAAAGGCCTCCAAAAGGCCAACTAAGACTGCAGTGTAGTGGTTTAATGCAGCCAGACTCTCCAGCCAGGAGACCTGGAATCAAGTTCTGGGTAATCTTAACAAACGTGTAGAACCTCACCAAGCATCTGTTTTCCTATCTCTGTACCGGGAAAATTAACATATTCTACCATATTGGGCTGCTGTGCTGAGCTGAAATAACGTACTCAAAAGTGCTCTGAAACCATAAAGTTATGTTAGTCATTATGACATCAAGCCACTGTGGAGTTGGAGGATCATTAGGACTCCTTTAAGAGGAGTTCACAAAGGGCACTTTATGTCAAGGCCCTGCCCTCCCCTGTGGTCTTTGGAAAGGGCAGATCAAAGGAACCCCAGAGTCTGGAGAGCACCCTCTCCTGCTTTTGCGTAGCTGTATTTCACATAGCCGTCCTCATGTTTCTCATTTTAGTGACCTTTTTTTGACTCTTGTTTGGGATTTCAATGTACTATTTAATTTTTTTCCTGTTATTACAAATTTTATTTGTCTTATACAGTGCCAAAAGGGAGGCACTTAAGATTCTGCCACTCTTCGGCCAAGAGGGTAAGTTAAAGCCTTTCATTTCACTAAATTAAAAAAAGCAGAGCTGATAATTTAAAAAGTGATCTCAGATTTTGGGCATACTTCTCAACCAAAGAAACTTGGGCCATTCTTCTCTTTCACTGCGCACACACACACATAGAGGCATGACTCTTTACTTACACAAGGACAGGGAAGAAAATAAGATTACAGTAATGATCCATTCAAAGTTGTTTTAGTTGTTTGAACTTTAACAGCTATGTTCAAAAATAAACCAGTATTAAAGGAAAAACAAAAGTACATGCTATTAAAGAGGGTTTTTTTTGCCCTAGATGTTTATTTGATGAGGAAAATAAATATTTCTGCTTGAGGTGTGTTTCAATACACATAGTACAGCTACTTAAATTTTAAAACTGAAAACATTCTTAAATAGGAACAAAAAGAACCACGTAGGTTCACAGAACCTGCTTCTGGACAATTTCTAACAGAAGATAAGCCTGAAACAACATAACTTCTGAAAATATGTTAGCTAATTTTTTATGCCTCTTATAAATATTCATATTTTAAGTTAATGATTTTTAAAAGTCAGAAACCTTTAATTTGTCTAGAAAACTACTTTTATTTTCCTGAAATCGGACCAATGTACACACGTGCCCTGGTTTTCTCATTTTGATAGCTGGTTGAGTCTTTCACACAACAGAGCATCAGAGTAGATATTTTCCTAGACAATCTTTAGAAGAAAATAGTTCATTTCTACCTTACGTAAAACAAGAAAGCTCACAACTTTCACCCAGTTACAAACATTATTCAAAACAAATTTCTCAATAGAAAGTATGCGTAGCGAGTTGTATAGTCCTGAATTCTGGCTGCCCTGCACTAGACACCCACCACAGCAGAACACCGTCTTGTCTTCTACCCCATCAGGAAAGGCCAAGAAACCGTGGCCTTCACACACTGAGTGTTAACGGTGACAGGAGGAAATATAAGCAAAATTGAATTGTCGGAATTCCGAGTTCCAGACTGACCAGTTTCTGCTAAGCTACTGGGTTTTGAATAAGTAACTGCAGTAAGGTGCACCAAGAAGGATCTGGTAACGCCAGCACAACTCACGTGCCCTCCTTGTCAGAACAATGTGCCATCAAAGGTACAAATTTAAAAAGGGGATTTCCAGCATCTTCCTTCATTTGTATACACCTCTCCTTCCTTCAAGCCCAGAAGAGGCTGAATAAGATTTACCTAGCTTTGGACGGGGAGCAGTCGCAGTGACAGACCGACCAACTGGAGAGGCATGGGTACTTTTGGTATTCTGCCCATTCCCTTCCTCTTTGCTCCGCCAAAGCCCAACTTCTTGAGATGGGACAGAACATGCCTTCAGCTTACAAACAACTCTACAAAGTCGGCCCAACAACCCCTGTAACCTTCCTTCCGAAGTTAGTCGAGAGTCCACACTGAATTCGGGTCACCTCAATCTCAAATCAGCAGAGCATGAACCAGGAGCTCCCGGAGCCCCGCCGGAGCCGGAGCGCGCGCTGGCGCCTTGGGGCGCTGCGCTCACGTGGTCGCCGGCCGCGGCGCGTGCGGCTCCGACCTCAGGCGGCGGGAGGGAAGCGCCGCCCCGCGAGGGAGGAGAGACCCGCAGAGGCACCGGACGCGCCGAGGGGAGGGGCGGGTCCCAGGGCGATCCGGGACCTGGGGAGGAGAAGCTGAGCTCCAGGCAGGGCCGGTCCCACTGCAGTTCCCGGGGGTGTACGCAGGAGGGAAGACACAAGTTTGAATGGGGTAGCAACCTGAAATTTTTTCTCTAAGGTTTATTTTAAATGGGCAACTGCGTTTGAATTCTAGCTAGCGTGAGAGCTTCCAAGGTCGTCACAGTCCCCTCCTTGCCTGGAACCCAAACTTGAAACCCCAGGCAAAAGAGGAAGCAAAGGTGTCCCGAGGTAGCAATTCCATCCCCACCCACCTTTTAGGGAACTCTGCCCACTCGGTCTCAGGCGAGCTCTGGGGAACCGCGCCCTGGAACAAAGAGGAGATGTTGTCCCCTCCAGATGCAGAAAGCCCACTGAGTGTTGGGATTTAAAACCTACAGCAGCCAGCTGTGTTTACGGCTTGTTTCGTTTTGCTGGGGGATGGGAGAGGAATCAGCACTCTACGACGTTTTTCCCAAACTGGGAGACGGGAGCTTGGCATCCGATCCCACTAGCACAGAACTCCAGTCAACTCGGGCCGCGGCGGCTGCCACTTGGGGGTGGGGAGGAGAGGGAAAGGAGGGGAAGAGAAGGAGGGGCGGCCGAGGGGCCGGCGAGGGAAGGAAGGAAACAGGTGAGCTCCCACCGCCACTCATCGGAAATCCAGCGCCGCGGTCCCCGGCGCGCCACCGTCCCGACCTGGAGAGGCACTTACCGGCTTTACACGGGTCCTTGTAATCTATCGTCTCCGCTCTATCCTCTTCGTTCCCATCAAAAGTGTAATCATAATCGAAGCCGGCGCAGACCCACAGCTCCCCGTAGAAAGCAATCCCCGAGGCCACCAGCCACACGAGCATCCTCGGGGAAAGCGTTTCCAGCCCCATCCTCCTCCCCTAGAGGAAAAGGAGGGGACGGGACCCGGAGGTGAGGCGTCCGCGGTCCGCGTTGATGTGCGGGGCGAGGGGGACCGGTGCTCCTCTCCCTACCGGGAGGCTCCTCGGCGGGACCGGGGTGTTCAGGTGTCCGGAGACATACGGGTGCCGTCGGGACAGTAGAGAGGGCAAGAACTGCCTGTTACCCCCAGTTGCAGGGAGAAGTTGGCTAGGGGCCCGCGGGTGGGCGGAGGGCAGGTAAGGAGCTCGGCTCCCGGAGGCGGGGAGGGGCAGCCGCGGGCAAACTCGCCTCTCGCGGAGCGGGCGCTCGCAGCCTGCCAGGTCGTCCTTCTGGCGGCCGAACTTCCCGCGGCCGCGGCTCGGCGAGCGGCGCCCCGCGGGCTCAGCTGCCACCGGAGCTCCGGCTCCCGCGCCGCGCCCCCGTCGCTGCCAGGACCCGGCGGTGGAGCACGAACCGCCGCCGCCTGCGCCCGCCGCCGCCGCTCCGGGAAGATGAATCCGGTCTGCACATCAGCACATCTGAACTGAAAGGGGAGACCGAGGAAGGGGGTGGGGGGCAGGCATGTCTACGCCGCGAGACCTTAAAAGCCTGCAGAAGCCAGCAAAGCCAGGAGAGCAAAAGTGTGAGGATGTGGGGATGCACTGTTCGCCTTTTTCCCCCCAGGCTGTCTTTTTACCCTCTTCCTAACTTGGAAAAAAAAAATCTTCGCAGCATCTAACCCAATCACTTGCATCCTGCTTACTTATTCATACAATCAGGGTCAGGATCCGGGCCACAGCCTCCTCTCTGACTTCTTTTGATAGCCTTATACAAACAAACAGACACGAGCGCGCTGACAATTCCATTTATATTTTACTAAAGATAAAAATGGATATATTATGTATCTGCGTCCGCGAACAGAAATTAATAGATGATGTACGTGTCAGTAGAGAGTGCCAGACCGGGGGTGGCGCGAGGGATCGTGATAACTTAGCAGCAAATCTCTACTTCCCCTCCCCCCAAATAAACAGCGAATGTGTGTTTCTTTCCTTTGCTGCTGTTTAACCTTAGTGCAGCCCAGGAATGGAGGAAAAGTGTCTGAGCCTCCGCGACTTAGGTAAGGAAATAGACTGCTTTAAAAGTCCCCCAACCGACAAAGTTTTGGTAAGAACTAAGATCCTCAGAACTGCAATTAAAAAAGAAAAATCCGAAATCAAGTTACAGATTGCCGCAGCAGGAAACGCTAAGACCTTGCTGATGGGCTGGCGCTATGGCTCACGTGGGCGCAGGAAGGGAAGTTGGAAAGAATACTCGGGAAGCAAATTTTCTGTGACAGTTCTGGCGCCCATGCCCAGAGTTGCTCAGTATCCTTCGGCGTCAGTTGTTTGACTTTGGAGGGGAGTGTGTAAAACCTGGCAGCAGGATCAGCGAGGTAAACCACATGTCGGTCTAGCAGACGCAAGACAAACACAGGTTGTGGGAAATTGGGAAGGAAAAAAAAAAATCAGAGGAAATCTCTGCAAAACCCCTGTTGTGAGCAATTCAGAGGTTTCCCCACATCTGCAAGTAGTTTCCAAAATAGGTGAGAGGATTTCTCCTCCCCCAGATTTCCAAGGGACTGGTGACTGGAAGCCTTCCTTTTTCCGACTAAATCTTGAACTGTCACTTTAGCGGGGACTTGTAAAAAATTTTCTGTTGCCTTTACATCTCATTTAACGTTTAAATTCCCCCCCTTTTGCAATTTGCCATCAACATACAGTCTCATCTAGAGAGAAATATGAAGGTAACCACACACACGCCTTTGACAGGTAGATCCAGTCTTCCGTTTGGGGATTTGACCAGGTTCCATGTTTGTTAAAGAAAAATTAGAGGCTAATCTTGCAGAAGTACCAACTATTTCCAACTTAACCTAACAGTAAAAGCATGGGAGGACTAAATAGAACTGACTGATTCCATGTTCCTGGCAAAACTGAGGCTTTTTCAGAAGCCGCTACAGTGATGGGGCCTCACTGCTCGAGCAGATCTCAAACTTTTCGCCCCAGGTCACAGAACAGAGAGCAGATTTGAAAAGAGCACGTTCAATAAGCAGGTGGAGTATTCGGTTTTGAAATCTCTTGCTGAGTCATTCTCAAATTCTTTTACCCATCCAAAAAAAATGTTTGCATAATTAATAATGGTGTTACTCTAGTGCAGGGCTAAACAAGAATGCATTCTGCTTAGCCCATCTAAAAGCCCAGAAAATACGATTTTCCTTTAGAGGATCCTTGCTCTTGAGCTGCTGACAGTTTCCCCACTCTCTACCCCAAGACTCTTAAAATGTCGTTGTTAGTAGAAATGATTGCAAGCATCTCCTTAGAATTTTTTTATCATATGTAAGTTTGCAAGAGTTTCTGCTTGGAGTTTGCCTAAATATCACGTACTTTGCAGGGACAAGTATGTTTCATTCATTTGTCCTGAAAAAAATAGTACCATATAGGGACATCTGTCTCCTTATATAGTGACACCTATTATGTTTTCCTTACAGAATTTATCACTGCATAGTTTTACAGTTTTATAAATTTGTAATTCAGAGTTAGAATGATTGACATAATATAAACTCAAATTAAAATAAAGAAATGTTTCTTTATAGCTAAAATACTTGCAGAGAATATTTATTGATATCACAATATGCCAGGCCTCAACCCGTTTTATTTTTAAATATTATGTTAAAATATTTATTAAATCTAACTCTGTTTATGATAATAAAATACCTATCAATAAACTTTATTTCTATAGTTGCTATGATTGCAAACTAAAAATAGATTTTGGTCTGTCCGAGAACAAAAACATGAATTTGCAAAAAATCGTAAAAATCAAGAATATGCACGTGAGAAGGGAGTCGAGTATTCTGTTAGAATGTAGCCACACACACGTGCAGTATGTGAATCCAGTCTCCTCAAGAAGATTAAAAGAAGAGATTGACTCCTAAAGGAAGTAAGACATGTGCTGAAGTAACCTTGCCTTCTAGCTGGCGACTGCCACTGACTGCCATTGGCACCTGCAGCAGGATCCCACCAGCATCCAGCAATCCTAGGGAATAAAGCCACCCAAGATAGCCGAAGCAAGAGGTACACTCTACATCTGTTGGTATATCCTGCTTACTATCACAGTAATTACAATAAACTTGCCTTGAGATAATGTCAATTAGAAATGTCTGTTTTGGGGGCAGGCCCAGTGGTGCAGCAGTTAAGTGCGCACGTTCCACTTCGGCAGCCCTGGGTTCACCGGTTCAGATCCCAGGTGCAGACATGGCACAGCTTGGCAAGCCATGCTGTGATATGGGTCCCACATATAAAGTAGAGGAAGACCGGCATGGATGTTAGCTCAGGGCCAGTCTTCCTCAGCAAAAAGAGGAGGACTGTCAGCAGTTAGCTCAGGGCTACTCTTCCTCAAAAAAAAAAGCAAATGTCTATTTTCTAATTCAGTCCATTTGTGAAAAGTTAGTTGTAATTGATTTTTGTTGTGAAAACAAGTAATACATGAATGTATTCCTCTCATGTTCTTTGTAAAAAAAAATAATAATAATAATTCAGAGGTGTATGGATTGAAATGTGTTTCCCTCTGGCCCTTGGTCTCACTCCCCTCCTCTGAAGCAAACACTGTTAACCTGTTAACCAAATAGTGTGTATATAGATTGAGTCCTGTGAAATTGTCTCATCTGTAGGTCAAAAACAGCAAATTTTGGCAATTTCCTATGGTTCCACCTATTACTTCCAGGCTTTGTAAAAACTGTGTTGCATTAATGCTGTTGTTCTTCTGAATTAATTATCTCAGTCAAATATTTTCAAATAAAGAGATGATTCTCTAGGCCTCAATGGCCTTTGATTTCCTTTTCTTCTCTTTTTTTAAAATCTTACATTCTACAATTTTTTAATATCACTTTATTTCACATATCACCACTGCAGGATGTTCCCAACTCTTCATAATTAGGATGACACTGCGTTCAGTCAAAATCTGTGCTTATTGCTCTTTCCTTAGTGTCAAATACAGTGTCAGAGACAGGATGAAGAAGCAAACAGAGGTAATATTTGCTTCACAAGAAAAGTGTTAAGGGGTTTGTTTGTTTGTTACAAAAAAGACACACACTTCTCCAGGAAACAGAAAAAAGACAAGAGCCTTCCTTCTGGATGGATTCTGGTCTGACTATGAGCTACTCACCTAGGAGTCTCTGGTCATTCCTTGGTACTTGGTACTAGGTTGCTGTACTAGCCTCATCTCTAGCATACCCAGGCCGGGGGGGAACAGAGACCCCTTTGCTTTTTATGGCTTTTAGCTACTCCAGACCCTTTAACTGTCCCTTTCACCCCATTCTGATGTGACCCTCTACAGCATACATATTACTTTATTTTACCATCTTTCCTTTAGGTTCTCTCTCAGCCCTGAGCAGTTCTGTATAGGATCTGCAAATTCTACTTCAGTGTCCCAAAGTATGATACTTAACCCACTGCTGCTACATGAGATCATTTTAGGTACTATAGTGATAAACTTTTAAAAGATATTAATAGTGACATGTATGTGTGTGTATTAGAAAAAGTAGTTATTAACAAATTTGCAATTGCATATATATTTCTTATAATGATGCTTAGATTAAAAAACAAGTTAGTTGATTTATGATATTAAGTCAATAATAAAGGCAGCATGTGACGGTTAACTGGTGATTGGTAACGTTGATCTAATTCAGTTCCCATGTCCTCTTACCCCACACTGTCTGTGGACAACAACCTTTTCCCCCTTCCATCACACCTGTACCACATCTCCCTTCTCTTACCTGCTTACCACCCATTCTCATTTCCAGTAGCACAATGCAGAAAGGCTATATTTGGACATAGAAGCTGCATGTATTTACTGTTAGCACTTTTGGTCTATTCACTTGTTTAAGCATCATTTGCTGTATAAACCTCAGGAAGAGCCACTGACTTGTTTGTTCAGAAACCGCATATTATTGCCTAACAACATCTGGAAATGATTGTCTTCTTCATTCAGGCATCTCCTTCAGGCATCAGCTTTGCCAAAGGGAAATAGAGGGAAAGGAATGGAGTAAGAGGGGGATCGTCTCATTTCCCACCTGGTGGAACTCATAGGTTTGAGTCTACCAGTAGTATTCAATTGTGTAACCTCTACACCTGTACTGAGTGTTCACTGTTGTCCCCTGAACGTCTAGCTATGGAAACATAAGAGTACGGAGCTTGGAAATACTCCCTCAATCCAAATTCCAGCTGTCTACTTACTAGCTTGGTAATTTTGGAACCACTTTCATAATTTCATGTGTCCTCATTTTATTCATCCATAAAATAGGGATAATCTTAGGGGTGATAATATTTCATAGAGCGGTTATAAGGATTAAGTTAGTTAACATATATGATTTGTTTACAGTTCCTAGTATATTGTGAACTTTTGATATCTGTTTGCTATTATCATCTTGAGTAAATTCTAAAAAAGTCAAAATATTTCCAACCCCCAGGTGTAAGCACATTAAAAAGGTAGTTATTGTTATTAATTGGCATTTTCCTTGTGATCTATGGGAAAAACCTGTACATTGTGAGCTTTTTCACTGTCAGACAAGAAATTCAGCATACACACACATACACACACACACCTGGTTAAAAATTAAATAAAGCTAAGACAGTTTTATTTGAAAAATTCTAGTAATATAAAACCTATCGAATTGAAATACAGTCATGTGTCACTTAATGACAGGGATATGTTCTGAGAAACGCATCCTTAGGCAATTTCCTCATTGTGCGAACATCATAGAGTATACTTACACAAACCTAGATGGTACAGCCTACGACACACTTAGCCTATATGGTGCTAGTCTTATGGGGCCACCGTCGTATATGCAGTCCGTTGTGAACTGAAAAGTCATTACGCCACGCATAACTGTAAAGATTTAGGTGATGTTACTGGTATTGCTTATAAATTCCCTGATAATATATGTCTGTGACTGAAATTTAGAATGCCTCTCATCTGGACATTTTCTGCCCCCTTAATTTAGCTAATTTGATGCTGTGTTCATATTTTCATATTATGAGCATAAGGTAGGTCTTCCAGTTTTTCCTATGCAATTTCCTTATGAAATGAAATTTGTACATCATTTCGTTCTATTTACTTCATGAAGACTAGAAACTAGACACTAAAGCCTTTGATAAAGCATACTATAAACTTCCAATGCAATGAGAATAACTTGATTTTAAAAAATTAAATAAGGAAGTAGCACTTCTTGTGAGAAAGAAATGCCGTAACTCCATATGGCCCATTATCCGGGTCAATCACTTGCCAACATTTTTCTAACCTTATGCTATTTCAAAGACAGGGAGTAAGAGTTGGAATGAATGAGTCATTCGTGAACGTATACTGTCACTTTATAATCTTTGACCCTCCACTGGCTCCTTCAGCTGGCCTCTCTTTGGGAGTCTGCAGTTCTGCTAAGCTTGCTGACAAGCACTGGGCAGTGGAGAATTTCATGTCTGACGATGGCCAAGAGCCTCTAGCCCCCGCTAAAGCCCACTCTTCAGTCGAGAATCTGGTCAAGCCTCACTTTGAAATGTTTCTTTCCTGAGTTTCCAGATTATATTCTAGGCAGAAGTGCCTCTACTCTGTCTCACATTCAAGTCATTGATCTCATGGAGGCCACATCTTTCCCATGCACATTTTTTCCATGATAGAGGCCACATCTTTTCCATGGATGAATCCTAGAAAGTACTTCTCACATACTAGTGCAAAATAACTTTTTTTACTGGAAAAGATGGAATTGAATCCCTTTCAACAATCTAAGTAATATTCTTATATTCCATCACTGGAAACATTTAATGCTAGAATAAAAGTGGAAATTAATTTCAAAAATTTATGTATGTCATACAAAAATAGAATTTGGGATCAGAAAATGTCTTTGAATCCTTGTTATTCTACTTGTTATATGTCTTTGGGCACTTAGTTTGATTTTTCTCACCTCTAAAATTAAATGCTTACCTCATATGATTATTTTGCAATGCAAATACATCAGGTGGATAAATCACTTAGCATGGAGCCTAGCATTTGACAGGACCTCAGTGGCTATGAAGTCCTCCCCTCTCTGCCAACAAATACAAATATTTATGAGAACACCAACAATCAAATCAAAGACTCTGAAAGGAAATTTGTAATAAGTATTTGTAAAATGATTGGGAAAAACAAGATTTCTCCTCCCCAGATAAGAAGAAAATATGAAGGGAGACTGAAAAAGAAGAATGCTTATATTCATAACAGGACTCATTTACTTCAGGATTTCATCTCTCCTTTCCATTCTCTACCCGTAAATAACTAAATGTCCAGATGGTAGTAATGCCTCATAGCTAACTTTATTAATTTACCTTCTCAAAATAAATTTCTGACAGCCTGGATTTATCAAAGCCAACATCTTTCAGTAATCAGTAAATAAAAACACAATGTGGTGAAATGAGTTAAATTGAAAAAGCTGACATTGTCTACTAACTTCTTGACTAAGTTGCTCGGTAATTGGTTGGAATATATTTAAAACTTGTGCGACTTCAGTTTTTATGATGCATTGTAAAAATCACTAAGTTATTTTATAACTTATTTAACTCTATTCATAATATGCAGCTGCAGTTGAACACTAGTTTTTCTGTGACTATTTCTAAACTCTCCATTATGCTCTGGGTCTGGTTCCAGGGCCAAGCCAAATTTATTTTGTAAGCTGCACTAGGCTTTCAGGTGGCAATAATTAATGACCTCGGCCTTTATCTTCAGGCATTATAACTCACTTTGGGTCGCTTTTCCAACCACTAAAGCAACGGTTTTGCACTATAAAACCAACTTCCAATCAATAGGAAGCATCTAAGGTGTGCTTATTTATATATTTATTGCTTTTCATCTTCAAAGCACTCTAGCAACATTAACTAATGGTCCCTAAAATAGGTGAACATGGTTCGTTCGAGGCTAGCAGCACTAACTCTAAAACTCTGAGATGTTGAAGTGGCTACAACTCAGACAGAACAATTTCCTTCATGTTTTTCCTCTTCCTCATCCCCTGGAGAAAGCTTTCATTCAGACTTATTCTATGTCTGACAACCCCACCCCCCCAAAATGATCTTGTCAACAGAGCAGAGCACAGTTGGGTCAGGATGTCAACCGTCTGAACAGTGGATTCCGATTGTCTCTCACAGGTCAGGAGAGCGGCGGACTCTCCACATTGCTTTTGCCAGGGTACACAGGAGAGCTGGGTGATCAAAAGCTAATTACTCAGACAGGTTTTGAAATCACCCCTCATCCTCAATTATCTAGCTATTTCAGATGAGAAGGGGTGTGGTGTTTTAATTTTTTGCTGGCGGGCAAGTGCTGACATTTCTGGAGAATTTCCTCCGTTTTTCTACTTTAGTTAGCATGTATTCGATAGAACATTACACCCAGTGCTTTCCAAATTATTACCACTCCTCTAAAAACACCACCATCTGTGAGTTGAGGTCACAGTTCATTTGGAAGGCTGTGCTTAGTATCTCACTCTTCACCATTAAGCGTTCTAGTTGTAACAGAGATGGAAAGGGTTGCTATCATTTTTTCTCTCTCTCTGTTCTTTACAAGGATTTAAAAAAGGTCGGCTCATTCATATGGGTTCCAACATCAACATAAAAAGTCATTAAATCCCATTGCTAGAACAGTTTCTAAGTACAACTCCCTTTTAAAATAAAACACTGTAACAATTTCAAAAAGGAATAACAAAAAATTGAAACATTTCTAAACAACCTGTAAAAATGAGCTGGTTCTCCTTTGTTTCTTGCTCTATAACAACAATTGCTATGAGAAATGGAAATTGCCCTGTGTTTGGCTTTAAAACCAGTGCAAAGTTTATGGCTTACTCTCTTGAAATCATCAGACCACATACAGAGAACCTGAAGCTGTTTGCTTTTAATTAATAGTAAAACAGGAAAGTAATTAGTAGAACAATTAATTCAATATGTAGTGGAACCTTTTATTAGCCATTTTTATTCTAATAACCTAGAATATAAATACCTCAGTTCACAGGGCATGCTCTCAAAGGATAAATAAAATTATCATGAAAGAAGATGCTCGTCATAAAATAGAGTATGTGCAAGTTAATGACATTAACTCTACAAAAACCGTAATATCAGAGTAGACCGGTTACTGACTTGGGCTCTTCCTTACCCCTAAAAATTAACTTGCTCCTAACTAAATCGATATTTACTGCTTTGACTTCAGCATCTGAATTATTTTTAATAAATAATTTCCCAAAATAATAAACATCAAAATGAATAATGTGATGATAAATTTTAATTTAGCTCCACAGAACTTATTTCATTGCAAAATTAGTTGTTTCTTCGTTCAAATGTCAAGTACTTGAGGCTAAAGTAATGACAATTTTTTTTTGATCCGTAGGATTTCCTGTGGCTTCTGACGTTCTGTCAAAGATGAAATCTGTTTTTCCCCAATTATCATATATTTTTCCATAAAATTATTCCTTTAAATGTGTCACTCAATTCAGGGTAAATTTTCAGAAAGATTTCTCCATTTAAAAGCTCTCCTGAGGATTTATAACTGGAACTTTTGTACAGTTGTGAGAGATTTTTGTATATATTTTAAGCATATTTTGTTTTATTAATGTTCTAGTTAATGTGATGGGAAAAACATCAAAAGTATGAGTTCCACATTAGAGTTTGAGTATTGAAAGTACTGTATATAAGGAAAGTTGAAAATTAAGATTACCAAAGGAACATTTGCAGGTAGAATCTACTAAAATGTATTAAATAAAGGACAGGACATATTACCTCCTTTTCTGGCAATATGATTCAAACTTAAAGAAATATTGATTTGGTAAGTGTTGAATTTACAGCATTGGTTGTGATACTAATTAAATATCTCTAACACTTCATAAATTAGAGAAAATACAATAATAATCTAAGTCATCAGACACCCTTAACTATATTGAAGCGCTTGGTCTGGCAAATGGTATACCAATCCTTCAGATGCGGTTTTTCTACTAGGCCTTCAAAGGTCACATAGCATGGAAGCTCTTAGTCTCCAAGACAGAAAGAGTGCAGAGGTCGGGCACTAATTGGTCTTCATGTGTTTTTGACTATGGTGTTCTAATCGACTCGGAGTGTACAAAGAGGATGCTTTATACAGACTGTCGTTGGCAACTGTGTCCTTGTTGGCTGGTCAGTTTTTTGACATCCTGCGACCTCTAGTGAGAACCAGGAGCTGTTAGCCAACATAAATTTCCTCGCCCAGTCTGAGTCCCTATAGGAACTGCAGAGAAAGAAAAAAACCTCAGCAAGGACCATAGGATACTTTTTCTTTTGTTCACCTCACAGCATTGAGTCAGGTTTGAGAGGGAGAAAATAGTAAAAAATATGGACCTTTAGAAAATTTTCCTGAAATTTTATGGAAATTTCATTACAGTCATTAGGGTACCTTCAGTTACAACACTAAAGAAAATAAAAATGCATACGAATGAAAGGAGAAACAGTGACGAGTCCAACAACAACATAAGATGAGTAACAAGGGAGGAAAGAAAGTAATGTGCCTCTTCTATATATTACAAATAAATAAAAGTGGACAGTTACTTGACATTTGTTTTGCAGCAACCATTTTTGCAAGTTATATGCTTAAATTTTAGAATGATACAGTTATACTATATTTTGATTAATCCTATAAAGCATAGTATTATTCCCTGAAATTAGGAAATTAAACAATTAAGTGCATTTCAATGCAAAACATAAATACACAAATAAGTACATAAGGTATGAATGAGAACACCATGGCCTTAACTCTGAAAGCACATAGCATAGCACCCGGCATGCTGCTCATTCTGAAAGGTTTAGCTATAATAACTATAACTTTGATAAAGATGCCTAGTTGTTTGAGGTCAATATATATTACTAACAGCATAATAAAGGCACAGAAAGATGAATGACAGCTCGTCACCACCCTGACTAAAGGTACAATCCAATAGAGTGGAGACGGGTATAACGTGATAGAATACGATAAATACTTTACATGATGAACAATTGAAAATTACAGGTGTTTGATGAAAACTAATCGCTTTCACTTTAGGAAATGAGGGAAGAATTTTTATAGGGGCGTTGGACCCAAATAGGGAATATGAGGGAGAAAGAAATAGGAATAAGCAAGCACCTTCCTGCTTCCTTTCACGCTCGCTGAATTCTGTTCATCTTCCTGGGCCTTATTTTAGCCTTTACTTAATCTGTAATTCAAAGATGGAAAATATTCTCCCTTTAGATCTTACCTTGGGTAATAATCTCATATTGCTTCCCAAATTTCGTATATTATAACTTTCTGTATTTGAATCTTTCTGTTGTTAATAACAGCAAACATATTAATGCATTGTTTACATCAGGGCATTTGGTATAAATAATACACAGTTAAAATGGGTTTTACACTTAAACATTTATATATGGTTATATAATGTTTCGAAGTTATGGTTGCTATGGGAATTATAAAATTTATGGTCACTTAAAAAAATTAGAAGGGTTGGCCCCATAGCCTTGTGGTTAAGTTCAATGCACTCTGTTCTGGTGGCCCAGGTTCACTTGTAGACCTAAACCACTCATCAGTGGCCATGTTGTGGTAGTGACCCACCTATAAAACAGAGGAATATTGGCAACAAATGTTAGCTCAGGGCTAATATTCCTCAGCAAAAAAATCCAAAAAACCCCTGGAACCCTCCATATCTCTTTAGTGCTATAACATTTAAGGATGTTCCAAGAGACATGAGTTCAATCAAAAATTCTTCTTGAAATAAAAAGGTAAAATGCCTTGATCAAATAAACATCTTTTGGAGATATATTTTATATATAACATATTTTATATTTGTTATTTTATAATGTATACATATACCCTCCCAGAGTAAATAAATGTATTTAATTTAATTGCATCTCAAACTTTTTTGACAATCTCTTAAAACTTCTGTTCTAGGGTCATTTTTGAGAAATATGCCTATAAATATTTATGTATAGCAATATTTTATACTCACATACACATATAATGTATATAATGTTTAACTATGATTACATAATTCTAAATTAGATATGTATATGTATGTAGTCATTACTATAAATTTAACTTTTCTGAGATTTGAGTGAGAGGGTGATTCTCATTATGTCCTAAGAATTCCATTGGATTACTCTACCCGTATAATGACAAAATATTTCCTTATCTAGTCAATTAATAAAGCACAAAATTAATTGATTAAATTTAGCCATATTGTATCTTATTTCCTCTGATCATCTTTTCTCTCTCTCTTTCTTTCTTTTAGGTGGGAATTTAGTTTAAATAGCTCTAGAACTATTCTTATGGATCCAGCTTCCTAAAATTCTTATAAATTGGTTTTTAAACTAAGGAATATTATAAAAAAGAGTAGGAATTTACATGATTTTTTTCCTGCACCATATTTGGCAATACTGGGCTACTCTCAGATTTTGTAATTAGTAATTTTGAAAAAGTAATTTCAATTAATCTACTAATATAATTCACTAAACACTATATATAGAATGAGATGATAGAGAATGTATATTAATTTTTAAAACATCAGCTATTTGCCTCTTTTAATGATACTTTGTTAGTATGAGTCATCAGAATCAAAGTGATTGAAATAAATGACCACAGATAGCGTCCAATTGCCTCATTTCTAAAATAATTGAAACTGTTATTTTCTTAAAGATCTGCATGAGTGGCAGGGAGCCAATAAGAATCTTACTTGCAGTCACTTTCTTTGAGTTTAGCCTGAATTTTCCCTATAAGTTTCTGATTCAGGACCTAAGCTAGATGACTGAGCTTCAGCAGTCACAAATTCTTCATAATGTGCATAAGTGTTAGTACTGCAGAAAGTACTTGAGGTACATGGCAGCCTGTCATTGGGAAAAGTATTGCTTAGTATGTCTCCACATTGAAAAAGAAAGAAATAAAGGCATTTTCTTCTACATAATGGAGGGAAGAGAACTGAGCAACAACATCCAGATCACTCTGCTAGCTCTCACGTGGCCGTCGTCTCACATCATCAACAGGCTTGGTCACTCAGAAGCTCTCTAACTACTCAGAGAAAAGTTAGTAACAGGTTTAATGTTATTCAAAGATAATGTGGTAGAATTTGCTGTTGGTGGTGCTGGTGTTGGTGTTGTTTCATTGCCCTCTGAAGAACCCATGCCACAAAGTAAACCAATGCTAGGAAGTAAATTCAATTTTTTTTTTTTCCAACTCAATTCAAACAGCATTCTGTTAAGCACTCCAGGGAATAAAATGGAAAAGACGTGATTTCTTACCTGAAGCAAGGTATACTTTCATAATGTGAAAATATTCACAGCTCATTATTTGGCTGCCATGGAAATTCAAAAAGGCTACACCACCATAAAATGATGACTAAAGGAGTAGTAAGTATAAATCTTTTGAATGTTGTACAATATTTTCTATTTCTGTTTTATTCATCCTTTCATGAACACACTGCTGGATAGAATAGGCTCTAAATAACTACTTTTTTAGTAATTAAAGAATAGTGAGTAAACATTAATTTATAATTCTTATATCACATGCTAGGTAGCCCATCTCTCTTCTTGAATAATTTTACCATCTGCTTTGTTGGTTAGCTGAATTGGGAGGTGCACTCAACTTGACAATGCCGGTAAATTGGAGAAAGATTTTGCTTCTTTTAAACTGTTGAAGAGTATCCACCCAAAAGCATTAGCTATTTTTATGTATTATATACCCATTTTGCTACAAGAAAAATCATATGCTCAGACACTTTGGATGCCTAGATTAGACTTTTTATCACTGAAAATTATGATTTTTCTCTGCTAACTTTTAGGAATATTTCTGAGTGTGGAACACTCTAAACTTTAGAGGCTAGCAGTATGCAACCTAAATATTTTAAAGACTCTAGTCTCAGCTCAGCTGACTCTTTTTTATATTTTCAGATTTTTTCCATCTGGTACATCTGGAACAGGGATTAGAGTAGAGTGACTTTTCCATCAGTGGAAGTTCCTTTGTAGAAAGATGATATTCCATCTTCTAAGATGCTTGATTCTTCCGTGGATATTCAGGTTTTTACTATATCTTGAATCAAATTTGATAATTTCATTTTTCTTAGAAAATTATGATCTTCGTTTGTTTGATCAAGATTTTCAAATTTATAAACTGATGTAAACACAGCATTTTACTATAACTTTTGGTTTTGTTATTGTACAACTCATACTCTTCACTTCCAATTTTATGAGTTTCCAATTTAGCTTTTATTTACTTATTAGACTAGTCAAAAAGATTTTTTAAGTTAATTTATCTTTTTCTTTACTAATTCTGTCTTCATTTTTTACTTATTTTATTGAAGTTGGTTTTTTTAAAACTCTTAAAAATCCTCAGTACATTTATTTCTACTTCTTTAAGCATGAGAAGATTTATGATGAATTAGCATACCATTTGGAGTTCAGTTGCAGGAGCAAAAACTGTTCTATCTATTTTAAGCAGAAAGAAATTTGGCGGGGAATTGTATGCTTAGAGAGTTGTTGGAAGGCTTGAAGAAGCAGGCTTCATTCAGATCTGGCAGGAATGACCCCAGAAGAAGACCACAAAACTAGCCTGCCAAGGGAGGCACCACATTTAATACAATCAGAAAGGAAGGAATTGGGAAGCCATCACTGGAAATGTTGACTTCAAGAACACACCCCCTTAGCTTTGATCCAGAAATCAGGAAGTCGTTGTCACCGCCACACCTATTTCTGATGCAACACTGAAACACTGCTGCAGAAAACCCAACTTCTCTACCGCAGTGCCCACTCGGAGAAACTGCCTCAGCAGCAGGAAATTGCTTCTCCCAGTTTTCATCTTCTATGTTAGTGCCAAACATAGTCACCATTAGCCACATGTGGCTATTGAGCATTTGAAATGTAGTTAGTCAAAATGGAGATGTACTCTAAGTTTAAAATACACACCAGTTTTCAAGGACTAGATGGGAAAAAAGAATGCAAAATATCTCAATTTTTTTAACATTGATTACGTGTTGAAATTATTATATTTTGAATATATTGGGTAAAATAAATTCATTATTAAAAATTAATTTCATCTGGTTTCTTTTCGCTTTTTGTAATGTGGCTACTAGAAGATTTAATATTGCATATATGGCTCACATTAAATTTCTGTTGGACAGTGCTGCTCTAGAACTCTCAAGAGTGCATCTCTTAGAAGAACCAATTTCACATCCAAAAATTTAGTTGCCTGGAAGTCGTGTAAAAGTAGGTTTTATGGGGCCGGCCTGATGGGGCCGTGGTTAAGTTCGTGTGCTCAGCTTCAGCAGCCCGGGGTTCACCAGTTCTGATCCTGGGCTCGGACCTACACACTACTCATCAGGCCACACTGTGGACCGTCCAACATAGAAGAACTAGAAGGATTTACAACTAGGGTATACACCTACGTACTGGGGCTTTGGGGAGGAAAAAAGAGGAGGAAGACTGGCAACAGATGTTAGCTCAGGGCCAATATTCTTCACCAAAAAGCATTAAAAAAGTAGGTTTTAGCTTTCTAGTTCTTCCATTGAGAAAGGCCCCCAGTTGAAAGCCAAAATGGATGTTGAGCAAACTAAGTCACTATATCTGCCATGTGAAGTATGTTTTGATAAAAATCTCAGGCAATATCTCATAGGTTTGAAATTTATTTTTCTTATTGTGATGATTTTTCACAGTACATAGTTTTATTCTACTTTTATAGTATTTCACTCAAAAATTACTTAGAAGATTTATTTTTTAAATTTCAAAGTACTTGAATTTTTGTTTTCTTTTTTTATCAATTTATTATTAATGCTTATTTCTTTTTATTGTTTATGTTGTGATCAAAGAAGGTAGTCTTGCACATTTTTTGCTGTTTAGAATTATTAAAAAAATTTTTTGTGGCCAAAATATAACCAGTTTTTGCAAAAGCTCCATAGGCATGAGAAAGAAACAGGTTTTCTCGGCTGTAGCATAAGAAACTTAATTTGTATATGTTAACATCTTTATTTTTATTAGTGAAACTGTCACTACTTTTGCTTTTTATTTTTCTGTGGTTGTTATTGTTGTTGCATTTTGTTTTGTTTTTGGCCTGACAGATCTGCTAAAGATAAGGATGTTTAAAAGTCTCCAACTTTGCTAAAAATAACTTACAGTTAGGAGATAAAGTAAAACATTTAACAAATGAGCAAAATATAGGCTGATGTAGGATAAATGTAATCTAAAAGATAAAAATAGGAACATGAAAAGTGCAATGTGAGGAAACATTTTGTCTGTGGATATTGGGAAAAGACACCATATAAGATAAGACATTTTATGTGATTCTTAAGATATGAATAGGATTTGCAGTTATAGAAGAGGGGAAGGGGTTACAGCTCATGGGAACAAATAAGCCAAGGTTGCTCTTGTGACTACATGGTGAATGTTTGCTAAAGCTAATCATATGAGTTGCCTGGAATATAAGTTACCTATTGGAAAGAAGAGAAAAGGAACCAGACAAGAAACATAGTACAGGTCGTGCAATTGTTCACGTTATAGGCAATGAGGAGTGATTCAAGATTTTGAGAGATTAATAATACAGTTGATGGTTTGGGAAGATTAATCTGGTGTAGTTTTCAGGAATCATTCAAAAGTGGAGGGTGTGGAAGAATATATTGCCACAGTTCATGTCACAGTGATGACAATGAGAATGTCAGTCCATTGAATAGAGTATTAAGCACTCCATTAAGTAAATCAATTACTATAAAGGGTAATTCCTAGAATTTGATAAACCAGATTAATTTTATTTTCCAGTTGAGAGGGACAATAAAAGAAAAAGAAGAGTCAATCTTGACACAAAGAGTTGTACCTCGAATGAGCAGAGATGCCACAAACAGAAATATAAAGTCAGGAAGATGGGTAAACTCCCAAATTTATATCTCCATTGTGCTCAAGACTCATATATCCCATTGCCAATCTCTATCAGGATACTTCTTATACATCTCAAAGTTAGCATGTTCAAATCAAGTTCCTAAACCCAAACAGGTCTTCCCCATCCTGATTCTATCCCACACAGCAGCCATATTTCTCATCTCAATGAATTTTCTGTCTTACATATTAAAATTCCTTTGATAATATTTTCTTAATAGCTACATAATATTCTACCTTATGGAAGCAGCAGAATTACTTTCATTGTTTTGCAATTGTTGGACATTTAGACTTATCCTCAATTTCATGGTGCTTCAATGAACATTCTTCCTTAAACTATTTTTCTTATTATTTCCTTAGAATTTATTCCTTAGCCTAATTCAATATGAAAAAAAATCAAGTAGTGAAATTAATGTTGAAAAGTATGATCATTATTTAAGCTCATATTATATATTATCTTTTCAGAAGGTTTTTCCATGTTTATATTCTATCAGCAATATATGAGAGTGTGTATTCTCACCACATACCTACCCAATAGTGAATAGAATCTCTTTTAATATTTGACAGTTTTAATGTGCAAAAAAGTATTATTGAATTAACTAAAATTTAACTGGTATTAAATACTAGTGATGTTGAACATTTTTTTCTCACACTTATTAAACATTTATATTAGTTTTTCTGGGAATGAATTTTTCTAATCCTTTCCTAGTTTTCAACTGGACTTTCTTGGAGTTTTTTTATGGATTTTTTTTCATAATCACTGTAAATATTTTTCCCAAGATTGTCGTGAGGGGGAGCAGAATATATGACCCCACAGTATACCACTTTGGCATGTGAATTATTTTGAGCTGAAGGCAATCAAGAGACCCAGAAGACTCAAGAAAAACTTTTAACTACCTAAAAGAATTTAGATAGGAGGCTTTGTCCCGAAAGAGAGTTATTACCAGAGATAACTTTTTATCTGAATGACCTATCTGTAGGGCAGGGAAAACATCTAATTGATCTAATTATTGAAGTTTGCCCTTCTTATACTCCTGTGAATTACCCTCCTCCTCTTTGAAGCCCCAGGCCCTTATCCCATGCCTTAGCACAAAATGGCATGTAAGCCTCACCTGCCCGAATTATCCTTGGGTCTCATTGTTTTTGTGCGGCCCCCATACATACGTAATTAAATTAATTTTTCTCCTGTTAATCTCTCAGATGTCAATTTGATTATTAGACCAGCCAAAGAACCTATAAGGGTGGGGAAGAAATTTTTCCTCCCCAACAGTCATTTTCTTCTTAATTTATGTGATGTATTTGTGAAACACAGAAATTTCTACGTTTTATGGTCTTAATTCAATCACTCTTTACTTTGTGATTTCATTTTCATTTTTGGTCTCTTCACTCATATCTAAAGATCAGATGATAGATGCAATTTACTTTCTGGAGTTTTGTTTTGTTTTGTTTTGTTTTTGGTGAAGAAGATTATCCCTGAGCTAGCATCTGTTGCTAGTTTTCCTCTTATTGCTTGAGGAAGATTGTCCCTGAGCTAACGTCTGTGCCAATATTCCTCTATTTTGTATGTAGGATGCTACCACAGCATGGTTTGATGAGTGGGTATATAGGTCCATGCCTGGGATCTGAACCTGTGAACCCCAGGCTGCTAAAGTGGAGCATGTGAACTTAACCACTACACCACCGGGCTGACCTCTACTTTCTGTATTCTTTATGTATATTTTTCCTGGTTTAATAAACTTGAAAATCGATTTTCCCAACACCATTTTATTGACTAATTCTTCCTTTCACAATAGTTTGTGATACTGGTGTACTTATAAACAATAGATTTTGTTCTTTTAAAGTGTCTGTCTATATAGTGCTAGATCTACATTGTTCTAATTGTTTTGGCTTTATATTATATACACTTAATATGTCATATAGTATATATTATGGAATATACATTTTATTTGGCATATAATTATTTGCTAACATAGTTCTCTTGTTAGTCCTCCTGGTCAAAATGCTCTCAGCTAATTTTGCTCGTGAACCGCTGTGATGGTTAATTTCACTGACTGGGCCACAGGGTGCCCTGGTATTTGGTTGAACATTATTCTGCATGTGTCCATGAGGATGTTTCTGAACAAGATTAACATTTGAATTGGTACACTGAGTAAAGCAGATTGCCCTCCCCAGGGTGGGTGGGCCTATTAGTTCTATTTCTCTGAAAAACAGTGATTTACACAACTTCTAAAAAGCTTAAGCAAATAAAACTCCAATGAAGATTTTTTTTGGACTTTTAAAAATCATATAAAATGTACAAATGAATTAGGAGATAATTGACATCCCTATACTAACCTATGTTTTTAGTCAGGACCATGTTTCTTATATTCATTTATGTCTGTTTTATCTCAATAAAATTTTGCACTTTTTCTTCATAAAGCTACTGAACTTTCATTATTAAAGTTATGCTTAGGTATTATTTATTGCAAATAAAAGGGATGTTTTCTATGGGAATAACTGGTAGGGTATAGAGCTTTAAATTAGAATCAGTGGACTCTGATTGTTCGTGACTGTAGAAGCCTGATTTCTTCTTGTGACAACTAGGCACTTAGATATTGGTTTAACAAAGGATGTAGTTTTTGCCGTCTTTTGGCTTATGCTCATTAAAGAGGGTAGTGAGTTTTTCTTACATAAAAAATGTTCACTGGACTAAGCTCACATCACACTTTAATTTGGGAGGAATAGTTCTTCTACAACATGGAGTTGAAGAGCCAACAGAAAAAGGACGAGGGCAGTCTGTGCTTCTCCCTGGCCTCCAGCAATATATTTGCGAACACTCAGCTCTCCCAGAAAGGGGAAGACAGCTCACCTTCCTCACTAGAAACACTACACAAACATAGGAGGAAAAAGAATAAACATGTTTGTTTGTTTTTCATTGAAAGAATCTTTCACATGTCATCAGTTGACATCAGCAGATAGGTCCACAGCAACTGGGCTGTAAAATAGGCTTCACCCCTGACTATTAAAATAATCAAATCATTTTGATGTGACACCCAACAATGAAGTTTATTGAAAGGACCAAAAAGAGCCTTTTTATTATAAGCAAAATATCCTTTTTTAAATACACCACATCAAACTTAAGTTGTCTTTTTTTTTTTTACATATCTAGATACTTGGAATTTAAAATATTGATACCAATCAATGACGTATATACCAATTAAACTTGGATATTTGCACAGATTCTCTGTAGGTGTCAGCATTGCTTTGTAATAGCCCTATGTACAGAACTGTGTTTACATCATGTCCTAGGATATAACTTTTATGTTGAATTCAGATTTAAAAATAGGAAGAACCAATTTAAAACTTTAAGACATCTCCTGGACCATTCTTTATTTTTAACACAACAAGTTGTGACTAAATGATTAAATTCCACTTGGTTAAAAAACATGTATATTTTTCATTCTTGCTTTATGTATGAATAACTACTTTCAAGGTTTTACATGACATTCTCTGGGTTTAAAAATAAGATACTTTGAAAATACATTCTATAATATTATTAGAACCTAATTATATTTAGCTTATTTAGAAGTGATATTCCATTATTTGTTGTTGAAAGAGCACTTAACATATCATTCTATGGCATGATTCGAATTGCAGACAGCACTGCATCACCATGTACGTTCCATTTTTCCTAAGGTTCCAGGAAAAAAAGGTCTTAGAATATGACGCGCAGGATGCTATACCAAAGCAAAGCCCCTTCCATTAGTGTTGTAGAAATAGCCACAACTAAAACAGGATACATAAAATTGTGTAGCAGGAAATGGTTCAAACTAATTATGTTCACATTTTTTAATGGAACAAATTACTAGAATTCAACCTAGAAAGCACTTATTTAAAAAGAAGTAATGTATATAAAATTTATGTTTACATCTAGAGGGGGTCTATTCTTGGGGCAATTTCTCATTCTTTATGTTTCAATAGAGATTTTATTAACACTCAGAATATTCAAGGCTCTAGAGATTCGGCAATTAGTAAGATCCTAAAGTGGTGAAATCTGATTTAACAAATACTTTATGCATCTAAACTGCTATGGGCAGCCTCCGTGAGTAGGTGCTTTCTTAGTATCTACATAGCTCTCATTCTCTACAGCATTGTGGGAACAGAAGCATGTAGAATTACTGTGGAGGAGATAAGGTTTATAAGAGACTCAAATCGCTTGAATTATGTTCAAGTTTGTCATCTCAAAAACAAGATTACATGTGTTTATAATTGCAAATGACTATATATGTAAATTGCAAATGATTATTATAATTGTAAATGCTACAGAGAAAATCAGGGTCTTAGAAAGCATACAACCAGGTGTAACTATTCTGTATGGAAAACATTTCAAGCAAGACAAAGAGACAACAAACCTTTCTGTTCACTATGTTGCTTTAAATGGTACTCTAGTAACTAGCAAAGGGACTAACTTCGTTCTCCTATATGAGATGGTGTGATGATATGTTGGTAAATACTATCCATTTTTTCTCCAGTAGGTGATGCCAAAATAATTTTGTAATCTGTTTTGCACCTCCTTTTTAGGCAGACGTTCTTTGGAACATCTGAAATAGAGGAGTTCAGGTATGAAAAAAATCAGGAGCAGTTTCTCTTTAAATACCACACAGCATATGAAATCTCAGTGGTAGCTGGCAGAGATACCTTTGAAAAGAGAAAAAAGAAAATCAGAAATTTCTTCTTTATCTCTCCAGAAAGTGAATCCTTGTTAACCAACTTTGATTATTTTCCCATGTAAAAGTGAAGTAAAAATGCAACTGAAACACACTACTTACAAAATGCCACTCTGTGCAGCTGACTGCCATCATGAAGATGTTTAGAGGGAAACTATTGAACAGGTGCACTCCTTACAAGTCAAAAATCCAAACCAAAAATTTTACTACCATTATTCATTTGAATGCAGTAAATCTTTGATACATTTCAATGAAAGTCATTCTCGCCCATAAATACTTAACAAGGTCAAGAGGATAATTATTTAAAGATTAATGGCCAAATGACAGCAAAATGGTTTTGGTGGTTTGAATCACCGGGACAGAAGTATAGAGTATCAGAGCTGGAAAGGACCTATAGTGCAGTCAAATCCATTTCTTTCATTTTTATGGAGGAGAAACTGAAGGCCAGAGAGGCTTAATCATTTGCCCAGAGTTGCTTGGAACAAGTTCCACCGCACCATGTCTCCTTGCTGTGATTTCAATACTCTTTTCATTCATCTGCGAAACCTAGAATAGATCGATTTTGGACTTCAAGTGTCTAAACAGAGTCAGACTATGCCACTTCATGCAACTGGTTCAGGTTTTTAAACTAACTTATTCAATTAAAACTCAAAGTAAATCTATGTATTTACTCCTTGTCCTAGATCAAATAAGTTACTTTGGAAAATTTTTCTTTAGTGAATGAAATTCCACAGTTTCACATAAAAGCAACCTTAAAAATTAAGGTGGGCAATTAGGGGAAATAACTTAATTTAGTCTAATCCTTTATGCTTATAGCATGTGTACCATAATACTATTTTCATCACAAATTTCCTTTTTCCTAAAGAATTTCTCAGAATCATAGTTGTAACTACTCGAGTCTTTAGACTAGATGTTAATTATAAACATCCTTCCACAAAACAGAAACATAATGGAATTTCTATATGTTGATCCACACATATATTTTTATTGGAATTTCCAATGTTCTGCGGGTACTTAAAATGAGAACTACGTCCTAAAAATACTCCATTGATAGATCTATATTTAGATCATCATTTCGCATCATATTTGCAAAACATACACCAGACTTTGTCTGTGGTATTTTTTTTAGACCATATCATCATTGTCTGCTGAACACAACTTTTGAAATGTTGTTATTAAAACTTGGATAAAACTCTATCACTTTTTCCTCCTGGAAGCAAATCTCAATGTTGACCGAATTTCACAAGTTGAACTGGTTTATGTTTACATTGAGTCACAAATAATTGGAAGCTACTGTTGAGGTTCTGTAGGGTGCATATTCTATGATAATAAAATCTTTCCCCAGAGCAAATATATTCTTAGGGTGACCACGCATCCTTGTTTCCCTGAGTCAGTCCTGGTTTATTCCTATTGCTCCAGAATATTAATAGTAACCCTGTCACTCTCAAAATTATCTCAGTTTGGATGATAATTGATATGATCGCTATAGCAATGATGCAAAAGGGAAAAATACAGTATTTGCCATCCTCCTAATATACAAGAGAATTAAAATATGGAGGAAACGCTGCTTAAAGTTTACTGCGTGAATCTGATGTCGCTGCTGTAATTTAAAACTAACGCCCTTTTCTCCTCTGCCTCGTGGCTTCATTACTGTCCATAGTCATGGTGAGGTTACTTTGACGGTCAACATGCTATTTGTTCCACAAAGGCATCAATTTAGCCTTAAAAATGGTTACATTGGATTGCAAGGTCAATGTTGCTAATAATCTTTATCTTTTCTCTCTGAAAAGTTCTGACTCTTTTCCTAAAATCTATATGCTGTGGTTTCTGACCTTTCTTCATTACCACAGAACACAAAGCTATTCTGCTTTCTCCTTTTTTCCTTATCATCAAAGAACATCTGAGGGAGTTCTGAGTTGAAAGAGCTTTCAAACATTGGCCAGAGTCTTCAGACAGTACAGTCGGCAGAAAGAGCAGTAGAAAGACCTCGTTTACATCAGCCTCTGTGACAGGAATACTTAAAAATTAGTAATATATTAATTCTTATATAGCATGTTATTTAAGGTTATAATCGTGAATGATTTAACTTGTGGTTTAGAGATGATCGAAGTTGATATTAAAGAATAACTCATAGAGCCATAGGCAAGGACGCACTGTTTTACTGGCAATGTAGGAGAAAAAATGGTATCTCTATGGCTGCTGGATACTATGACTGCTGATAATAATTATAATTATGATTTGCTAACTGAGCTCTGACAAAGAGGAAGTTTTTCTTCTTTTGTGACTGTGGTGTACATCGTAGCAATCACAGTAGTCCTGGCACAAAAGGTAATGAACAAAAAATTCATTTTCCTTTGGGTAGTCCAAAGGCTCTTATACCTAGAAGTTCCCTGGATTGCTACAGAGTAATAGTGTTTTTTAGTATATGTAACGTGATGTGTGGTGTGTGTTCTATATGTGTATATGTATATGTGATGTGTGTGTATAGTTTGTGGTTGTGTGGCTGTGTGCATGTGGGAAAGAAAGAAAAAGAAAAAGCAGCTTTTAACCATGTTCAATCTCTGGAATGGCTCTTGCCAACCTAACCATCACGGCAGCTCACGGGGCAAGCAATGATTTAAGAGAAAAGAAAATTCCCTTCTTAACTAGAAGACACAATGTTTAGGACAGAGAAATTAACCCATTTAAAATGTTAAAGTAATGTATAATAATATATCCTTAGACAAGAAAAAAAGAATCTATGTATAATTTTTCTTATTGTTTAAGAAAATTCATGATTAAAACATTTCATTTGAGTGACACCATGTTAATCCAACACAAAAGGCTCATTTACAGGCCTTCATGATTTTTCAGAGATCAATTGGAAACATAAAAAAATTAAATTCCTTACAATTAATACTGTATTATAAACAAAATATCAACTGTTTCTCAAGTCGTAACAAATGTAATTAAGTCAAACATTAGAGACCAGATGAATAAATGAAAATTAGAGATTAAATGAGGCGATAAGCTTGCAGGATGTCACAGCTAAAAGAAATATTGTTGAGATTCAGCCTCCCTAAGTTCAAAGAGGATAAACAAGAAGATTAAAAACAAGCAAACAAAAACATGTCATTGAATGGCCCATAACATTACCTTCATTGTTTGGCCCAGAAATTATGGCATCAGATAAATAACCTGGCATCTTGCAAGTGTAGCCTTTTTTGAGATTGTGGTCCCAATACTGCACCACTTTTATTATTCTTTAACTCTGACAAAGTATTTTAAACTGTCAACCGGACTATGAAAAAGAACACTAATATTAAAGTGCAAACTGTAATCTGGCGAAACGTCTAGATCAGATAAGGCACAAAAAAACTAAGGCAAGATATTTATAGTACTAACTAAGAGATTATTGAGTACAAGCTATATAGTCGGCCTTCCCTTGCAGCTCCGTATGGTCTCCTTGGGAGCCAGGAAGTCCTGACGTACTTGGGTACAGCCATCGACCTTCACCTTAAATTCCTGAGATTCACACAGCTTCTCCCAGGATTTACCCCTTTCTGGTCTGCTTGCTGAACCCCCCTGACAGTGGACCCGAGTGTCTCACCACGCTCCAGGGAGAAATCCTGACATCATTTCTTCCTCCCTTGAGACCTCTCAGACACTTTAATGTTTCTTGATTATATGGAGTCCTTGAGGGCATGTCACTGCTTAGCTCAGGAGGGGTAGATACTATGAACTTATTTCCAGAATTTTCCCCAAGCAAGGCACTTTAAGATTAAATTTTTCTAGACAATTAGATAATCAATTTTATATATATTCCATATATCTATTGGCATCAAACAACTCTACTGCAAGTAAAATGAATAGTACCTTAATCTTAACAGGCTGGTAAGAAAAGATCAAAAAGCTCCTTCCGATATTTAAAAGAAGTAGGAATTTTTCTCATCATATAGACCTTGGTTATATTAATATACATATCAACATTTATTATATTAATTGTACGTGTACATTACATTAATATGTATATCAACATAGTATTTTATATATATTTATATATTGAAAAAAATTACCTATCAGAATTTGTTGTGACTTAATAGCCTGATATAAGAAAGACAATCTTGTTTTAATTTAACCTAATAAACATAAAAGAATCTATTCTCTTCTATCAAGTAAAAATCACCAGAATTTTCAACAAGATAAGTTGCTGTTTTCTCTGTTTTGCAGTTTTATTTAGTCCATTTTGAGAAAGTGGGGCCTCCTCAAATTATAGTACTCATCTTCCACATGTATGGCTAAGTTCTCGCTGAGAAAAAACTTTCTATCTAATTAATATGAATATCTAATAGGAAACTTCAATTTATCTTCACAATTTATAAACTTTTGTAGATGATAGTAGGAACACACTGTTTTCTGGTCATGAAAACTGCCTAATTACTTGCAAGAATTAATGCTGGAAAAACTGATTGGAAGAACTGATACTGACGATTCCTCCAAAATTGGCAAGTTCAAAGCCAGGAGCTTCTACCCTAGTTAAAGTCAATGACACATTCATTGTAAATGTGCGCCTCTGTGTATAGAGAGAGACAGGGAGAGAGAGTCAGAGAGAGAGAGAGAGAGAGATGCAGAGAGACAGAGAGAGAAACAAAGACACAGAGAGACACAGTTTTGGCATAATAGAGACACATTTTCAAAACTGTTGCTTTTTTATTTGTATATGAGAAACTAGAGATTCATAAATTGATAAAAAAATCATTTGGGGTTTTTGAAAAAGTACAAGGGATTCCAATTCTAAATTAACTGAAATTTTCCTGGCAAAAAGTTTTCTCAAAAGAGTCATCACTAATTAAGATTTTTTTAGGGAATATTATTTTGCTTATTTTTTGTGTTTGTTTATTAAAGCTTTAAGGGTCATCTTAAGGAAGCACAGCCTGGATGTAAACAATTTATAATAATGCCACATATTCAGAAGGCACGCAATAAACACTGACTAATGATGATGAATCCACACCGTATGATTCCAAGCTCCAGCGTCTCATGCTGAATTTGATTGAATTACTGAAAGAAGAATGTCACCTATACCTCTTTCTTGTTTTATTCTTTTGTCTAACCTATACAATCTACAGGACTTTTAAGGAATATTAGCAAGTCTAACATGGCTAATCCACCCCTGCAGATTTGAAAGTGTATATGTTCATGTGTATGCGTGTTGATGTGAGTGTGTGTCTAAGTGTGCGTGTGTTGCAAAAAGAAGAACCTGTCAAGGAGAGTTGTGTGGCTGACGTAGAGAAGACAGCCAGTTGTTCTTCAGGCAATTTTCACTAACTTCCCTATGCTCCTCTAGAGTTTCCAAGAGGATATTTTTATTCTGAGATCAATGATTACATTTCGGGCTAGGACGATCTAATAACAAAACACGATCCCAAGGAAGGTACATCCCTTTAAAAAATATTTTGCAAAGCATATTGAATTCATTCCTTTATTTTTTCCCTCAAATAGTGAAAACCCATAGATGATTTAAGCCAGAAGGTGAAATCCTAGCGCATATTTAGCCATGGATGACTTGAAAATACTGGGTTTACCCTGTAGACAGGGCCAGTGCTAACGGACTGTTTATGAGGGAGAGCCAGGTCAGGCATGAGAGAAGACAAATGAGAAGCGCCACAGAGTTTGACACAAAAAATCTCATGTACCAGTTACATCCACTCTTCCCATCTCCATTTGCACAAACCGTTTTTTTTTTTTTTAATTAGACTTTATCTAATAACGTTGAGGATCGATCAATACTGCAACAGAAAAACTCTGGGTTTTTTTTACAAACGTGATTGGAGACCTAAAGCCCAAATTGAGTTGACACCACAAAGTACAAGCTCCTGATGCTATTGTAAAGAAAAGCAATTAATTTAAAATTATTTTCTATCTTACTCTCTACGGCAAAATGTCAAGTTTTATCAAATGTTAGATGTCACTTCTTTAAATCCATGGTCTTGAGTTTTACTGTTTTGTTAAAGGTTTTCAGTCTAACCTAGGTTGTTGGTATGAATTAATTGTTAATTTACCTTATGATTTGACAAGTATTTCTATGTCTTACTACTTAAGAAAAAATATAAATTGTTTCAATATCTATTTTCTAAAAAATACCAAGTAATCGTAGCAGTAATTCATGCAAAATATATTTTATTGATCAATAACAGTTTTGTGTTTTTTTTAAGTTCAAGCCATTTCCTTTTAGGCTGAAAGTATTGATCTTTTTTTTTTTTAATAAAACCTAGTGCTTTCGTTTCAGTTTTATTCTTTACTACCTTTTATAAATGGCCATGCCCAAGTTAATATATCAATGTGCTATTTAGATTGTATATACAGGATCTGGGATTTCACAGAGACATGAATTAAAGTTATTATAGGAGATAGAATTTAAAGTTCCTAATAATCCCCAAATTTTAATACAATTTTATCATATCTCTTCTATGGATTGTACCTATGTTTCAGAACTTTGCTGATAAGTAAGAAAGAAGTATATTCGTAGAAAACTGTGTTGCTTGGAACTTCTAAATAAATAAATTCTTGTTATATTTCTGGAAAGCTTAAACACTGAAATCTAAGATAAATTTACAGTCAAGTCCTTCTCTTTTTTTCCCACTGTGTGTTCGTAAAATAGAACAAGTTATTTTTACCCTCTTATAATTCTGATATGATATTTTTGATATTTCAAAATCTCAAATTTGACATTCCACAGACAGAAGCATTTTTGTCTACAGGTTGAGAATAAATAAGGAAATGTATATTTCAGAACCTTGCCTTCAAGAAAAAGCAATTTCCAGAGCATTTGCTTATTTAGTTCCATCTGATCATATTAGAGTGTTCCCTGGGAAAGGGAAATCATTAAAATGGTGTATCTCAGAAGTCTCCATATATATTTTAATACTTTTACTTGTTGGTATATTGTTTCAATTAAAAATTTTTATGCACAAAACTGTATCAAACTCTTGCAAGCCACATTTTTCTGCGCCATTCTATCTGAAAATGTGTCATCTTAAATCAGTGTCTTTGGGAGCTTTTAGAGTACAAATTTGCTTGTGTGTTTGCCTGTGCTGCTACAGAAACACTGTTCCATGAGGTTACATAAGATGCTCTCCCTCAAGGCCATGTAGCATCCTATGGTTTCAATTCAAAATAATGTACCTCTTAAAGTCCTGAATTTAGTTATAATATCCCCAATACTTTTTTGCTAAGAGAGAATGTGTTTCACCTTGTAAAACAAAATTTAAATATTTTTATTCTTAGACAGGACATAGCCTTTTACAAAATCAAAAAAAAAAAGAAAATAACCCTAGGTTACTGTGTCTGTCAGAGAAATATTGAGCGGTGCTCCCATCTACTGTAAAGCCTGGATAGAATTTCCCTGAGCTGCTATAAATATTTCAGAGATCCTAGGAGTAAAATATCTCTAAGTCTGAAGAGATTGCCGATCACTTTTAGCCAGGTTAAAACAGATGCCAAATTACAGCCTTAGTTTTCGCTATGGGGATAATCCTAATAATTTCAATAGTAACTACAATAGTCATAGCTACCACTTAGTAAGTGCTTAGACACTAAGCTAAATCTCATTTAATCTATACAACAGCACCATTAGGTGGGTATTAAAATCTTCCCATTTTCTGGATAAGAAAACTGAGGTTTACAGAGGTTGACTAACAGTCCTAATCATAACAACTATAAATGGTGGAGCCATGATCCTCTCTTGTCCATTCTAGAGGACACTTTTACCACCACCCTATACTGCCTATGTCCCTCATTGTAAGAAGGTTTTAAATTAATCTACAATCCAAAATTATTATTATTATGTTTTTTGGTGAAGAAGAATGGCCCTGAGCTAACATCTGTTGCCAATCTTCCTCTATTTCGTATGTGGGACACTGACACAGCATGGCTTCATGAGTGGTGTGTAGGTCCATGCCTGGGGTCCAAACCCACAAACCTGGAGCTGCTGAAGCAGAGTGTGCAAACTTAACCACTGTGTCACTGGGCTGGCCCCCAGTCCAAAATTATTATTTTTTTTGAGGAAGATTAGTCCTGAGCTAACATCCATGTCCATCTTCCTCTACTTTTTTATATGTGGTATGTACCACAGCACGGCTTGACAGTCAGTGCATATGTCCTCACCTGGGATCCAAATTGGCGAATCCCGGGCTGCCAAAGTGGAAGGTGCACACTTAACCACTGTGCCACTGGGCCGGCCCCCCAAAATTATTTTTGAAAAACTTCTGAATAAGTGAAAGAAGATACACTGAGAGTTGTCAGTATCTCCTGTGATTGGGAGTGGAAGCTCAAGAGAGATTAGGCAAGCTTTTATGCTTAAATATAATTTAAAGTGCAGGTTTTGGAAAGGAGAAAGGAAGAAATTTTCATTTACAATGAAGCTGTTCTAGAAAGACCACCTTAAACCCCCATTTGCTGATGCTGTGAATGGATGACTGAGTGTGTGAGTATGTGTGTATTTAGGCTACTCAGTGAGCAACCAACCTCAGAAATTTGGCTCTGATCCATCCTGGGCTGCCAATAGAGACCTGGCCGGAAAATGAACTCCATTAATTAGAGTGCAGAGTCAAACATGATTTTATTCATAGAGCCAGACAAAAGTCAGAAAACATGCATGATCTCTTTTACATTAAAGAAAAGGGATGCACAGAAGCTAAAATCTGCTGTTTAGACAATTGTTTAAATTTTATTGAGAATTGGTCCAAAACTGTCCATGTATGAAAGCATTACTCAAGCAATGTTTGTATAATACAAATAAATTAGTACGTAATACAAATAAATCTTTGAATTTTAATTAGCTGTAATCTGGTGGAAGTCAAAAAAGGGCAATAATAGGGTGCAGGAAGGTATATAGGAAGGGAAGCCAATGGGATGTACACAAAAGGACAGGACATTCTGAATAGACGAGACCTTGAGGCTGACATGAGGGAGTAAGTGCTTCTCTGGCGTTCAAGGGCAGGGGCAGGTAAGACAAAGGCCTGGAAATACTATTAATATCGAACCAGAAACGAATTATAAAAATATCCATCAAAGTTTTTATGCTTCTAAAAAAGAAAATTTTAAATGTTTTTGAAATAGCAAATATCAAATTAAAAAAAATGGTGCCCATGCTTTGCTATTGCTCCAAGCGTAGGACTGTTTATTGTGTAATCCAGGATAAAGCAGCTCTAGTTTAGGGAACTCTGAAGATATAGAATGTCCTGGAGGATAGCATGCATGCTGTTAGTGGCACAGATGTCATGCTACCCAGGAGTGGAGTTTGCCCATAACAGAGGATGTTGCTTCTATGAGAAAAAGTGGGATAGAGTCTGAATTGTTTGATTCTAAATGATAAGGTGTTTGGTCCTGGTTCACAATGAGGCTGGTATATGAGATGTGGAAGAGGGTGTATTTGTAAGTAGACCTGAGAATATGAGGAGAAGTCAGACCATGATTCAAAAGATATATTGTGGGTTCTTTCTATCCCCTCAATAATAACTTTCATTCTTATTATACTAATGTTTCTTGTGGCTTGGTTTGCTAAAATGAAGTTTAGCGAGCCTAAACCAATGCATTTTTTTCTTGAAAAAATTATTTCACCACTACAAGTCACACCTGAAAAAATACAGAGGGAAAAAAGTGTTAAATTAGTTTAATAGCATTTTCAATATGAATGTTTTTTCCAGAATTGATTTTTAATTATAAACTTTTACACAAAGAAAAAGAGAGGTTTGAGTTTTACAAGAAACCTCGTAAATTCTCCTGTGGCAATTCTCCTGGAGATTCTCCTGTGGCATATTTACAGATTTAAATACATCATGGACAGCCAGTATGACTTGTACAGGAGACCTGAACTTTTCTTTAATTTACTGTACTGATCCTTTTTTCAACTTGGTTCTAACCTGGTACAGGAAAATAGATTAGGGCTTTGTGCTTTTTGTAGCTTGTATAACAATTTTACAGTGTGAATAGAATAAAATAAATGCACATAAAATGGAGAAGATCCATGATCCAATGAACACATATGATATTATGAGTTTGGCTTTTCTTCTTAGAGTGGTAACTAACCAGGAACTCTACAAGATTGTCAATAAAGCACCCAGCATTACATGATCAGCTGTAGTGAGAAATCTGACACCCTCTTTCTGTCCTAGAAATAATTGAGTTTAGAATAAAAACAGCTCAAGACAGCTAAACTGTCACTCTTCATGAGGACATTTATTCTTCCTTGACAGTGATGGAAGAGTATTCAGAGATGTAGAGTGACCTTGTGTGACATTGACCTAAGGTGAATTAATAGTCAGAAATAAAAGAAATCTCAGCAAAATATTAGCAGAGAAGGTTCTCTTTTTCTTTTGTTGTTTTTCGGGGGAGTAACGATAGGGGAAGAGTCAAAATTTTGTGAAATATCCATTTAAAAGGGAAACAACATAAATAGGATCTGAATCTATTTTTAGTGAGTGCTTCATGAATACGATTGTACAAAGCATGAACAATAAGCCAACATAGACCTGTATATTTAGAATCTGTTTTACTTAGAAAGAGAGAGAAGATATGGCATCAGATCATCATATACTTTGCTATTTTACATTTATTTGCGTTTACTCTCCCTTCTAGTTGCTTACACTGATGAGGGATGTTAATCCAGGAGCAAGATTTTTCATTCACAAAGAAAGTTGCATCATCTCCCAACGATTTCAGAGTTGTCCAGAGAAATAATCTAAAGATTTATTCAGCACAAAGTTAGCTGGATATTAGGCACTGATTTTCTAGTTCTAGGAAAAATTAAATTACCCTAAAAGTTGAAGTATACTTCTCCAGCCCAAATTTACAAGGTAATTCAATTTCCTGTCTTTTGACTTGGTTTTTTTCCCTGAGGGATAAAAAGTGAATATCAATTTTAGATTAAGCAGGCAAAAGGAAAGAGAATTTACACTTGAACACATCCCATGTATACTAGGCATTGTGTTAGATGCTTTCCATATCTTTATTTTATTTAATCCTCAACAAAGAAGTCTATGAGCATTATAATCTCCATTTTACGGATAAATGAACTAAGACTTCTAGAGAAGGTTAAGTTATTTGTACAGGATCACACTGTTTTAAATTCAAAGAGCTTCTATTGGAATCCATTCTGATGGGTTTCAAAAGTTCTTTCAGCTGTGTCTTTTGGACAAACTCATAGAAACAACTGTTTCTTGCTCATAGGCCACCAAGAAGGAAGATGCTATAATTATGACTCAACAGAACAAACATTAAGTGTGTGAATAAGGTTTTCTGCATTCTAATCCTAGATGTGAGCTAAATTTGTGACATAAAATGATTCAGTCTTCTTGGCTAAATAGGAACTTAAATAATGCTAATCAGCTGACAATGTTATTGCTGCATTTTATAATATTGCTAGATTAATAAGCAGAACTGAAATGTCACGTCGATATTTTTTTCTTTGTCATTGCTGCTCATTTTGCCACTGGCTGGCTTCCTCATATAAAGTGAAAATCAGATGACTCTAAATTTTTTTTGCTTGTACTTTTTGTGCTTTTTCTCTCTTGTATTAATGTGATGTTATTATACCTACTTTTAATGTATCATTACGCAATCAGATTCCTCTAAAATGTTTTTTGCTTATACTTTTTGTGCTTTTTCTCTCTTCTATTGATGTGGTATCATTATACCTACTTTTAATATATCATTATGCCAGCTCCTTCTACAACCTAGCCTCAAAAGATTTATCACGTCACACTTAAATGACCCATTAAATGTTTCATAATACACAAATACACTAACAAACAAAGCAATTTTCTCACTAAGACTGATTCTTTCACCAATTATTCAAATAACTGTTTTTCCTTCTGTCACAACATTCTGGATTTTTCTCTTCTCTTCTTTCCTTCTCTCTTTAGTGACTTCTCTCTCCCTTTCTTCCTCCTCCTCCTCTTCCTTCTTCTCTTCCTTCCTTTCCTTCCTTTCCCTCCTCTTCCTTTCTCTCTCTCTTTCTCTCTCCCTCACCTATTTCTATCACTCTCTCTCTATCTATCGCCCCTCTCTCCCTCCTTCCAGTAGGGGGGGTTTTTACAACCCTGCCTTTTTCTAATTAACACCTACAATGGGCCAAGCAATGTCCAAGATGTTAAGCAAACAAACTACTGACTCAGTTTGTGCTTCCCTCTTCCTTATCCTCGTAAACTTCCTCTCGTCTTGAATGCTGAGCTGAGAGTCCTCTGTGAAGGCTTCGCCAATTTCCTCCAGACAGAATTAATCTCTTTGTACTTCTGTTGAAGGAGTCTAATAATTACAGTATTTAGTTACAATGAAATAATATTAGTATAAATGAAGTTGGAGATGGCATGATATGTGCTCCATCGTAGAGAAAACTAGCACAATTTTGTGGTAGATTAAAATTCTGTGGTAGAAAATTTGCAAATAAGATATGTTGAGTGTGGATAAGCCAAAGCTGATTATAATCTAATCCATAATTACTCAGACTTCATATCCCATAGCCTGAAATGCACTATTTAAGCATGTAATATATGTGAAGTACGTTAGTCAAAGAATCCAGAGACTCTTGGCCAGATCTTGGTTCTGCCCCTTACTAGCTATTTAACACTGAGCAATGGATTTATTCCCTTTGATTCTGAATTTCTGTATATCTGCACTTTGGGCATCTGTAAAAGTTGATAAATTGTCTATGAATTAGACAACACCTAACGTCTTTTCCACTTATAAATGCTACTATTTGAGGAATTTTAGATGCCCTGAAGGGAGTAAATCTTGGTAATTTATCCACTCCTATTTTATAAACTACCTTATGTCCAAATACAACCAGAGTTTAAGTTTATCCTATTTAGTAAAGTTATTCTCTCTCAGACCGATTAGCTGTCTGGCTGTGGTAGGTAAGGTTTTGTTTTGCTTGGGTTTTGTTCCTGTTGCCTCATACTGTGCCTTGAAAACAATACAGTAGTTTGAATGAAGTGAGATGAGGATAAATATTGTCCTCACAGCAATGGTAGCCAAAGTTCAGCAAGTAGAGAGTGGGATAATGGCCCATTTCCTCTTTTGTGTAAGCATGGGTGGTAGCCAAAGGTATTCTGTTGAATTTTGCTTCCTGTATACACTATGTATCATTGTGTGTGCTACTCAGGCCAAATTTTAGAAAGTATGCCAAGTGGAATTTCACACCATGTTTGGAGGAAGGGAAAGACAACAAAGTGAACTTACTTCCCTTCTCTTCACCCTATTCCCACCCTTTACCAAACAACAGAGAAGACTCATATATAACAAACATTTTCAATGGAATAAAACTCTGGTTTGCCAAAAAGATGAATCAAATATCAGCAGTTATTATTTTTGCCATGTGTCCCAGCGAGAACTCCAGGAGGTTCCAATCAACGCTAATCCACATGACTGGGAGTATGCTTTCCTGCCCTCTACTGACAGAAACACTCATTATGACTAATTTCCCAGCTCCCGGTTATCTTACCATCTAACAGCACACCTGTAAACAGGGCCCTGTGTACTCCCAGTTTTACTGCTGAGTCTCAGATAATGCCTAGGGATTTATGAGGTGAAAAAGAACTTGCAATTTAAATGGAAAGGAGATTGGGAAGGAACTAAGCCTAACCACAGCATCACGTCAGGAAAAATCAGTGCAGGAAAAAGATAGAGGGGAGCCAGCAAAGGAAAAGGGGCTCCAGACAGCTGCAGAGGTTAAGAATCATTGTTTATAAGAGAGCTTTGGCATAAATTGAGCCAATGATTAGGTGAACTGGAAAGCAACTGAAAATGTGGGTGGAGTACTTATCCTTTGTGCTTCAATTTCCCCATCTTTAAAATGATACCTAGATGAGAGGGTTGTTACCAACATCGAATGAAGTAATAGAAAGCATTTAGCACTACACAGCTTAAGTATGAGGAAATATGAATTATGGTTATTAATGTGTTAATAACAAAGGATGAGCGATTATTTTATGAACAATTTAAGACAAGGCATAGTTATTTTGGACAAGAAAAGTGACAGAATGTGGAAATTAAGGAGTGTAATCATCTTAAACTACAGAAGACAGTATGGGGATGAATCTTAAGTTGATAATGAAATATGAAAAGACTTCATAAATACAGTGAAGAATGATTTTGTTTTATTTTGACAAGAGAGAATTGGAAAAATGGGAATTAGAAGCAAATCTAACAACCTAATATTTTTGAACTGAGGATTCAAAAATAAACTTAAAAAGAAATCTAAGTAGGTGTCAGAGCAACTAAAGAAAAATAAATATGGAGGTAAATGCCAAACAAAGAGAACAGGGAAATCCTGGAAACTTCTATTAGCCTGCGTAACTTCCTTCCCAATTATACTCATGGAAGATATATTAGTAGAACAATTTGTAAACAGCTTGATATATTCCAAAACTGACCAATCATAGATAGCATTTTTTTTAAGCCAGGTCAACATTGTCCTCACCAGGGATACTAATATCTCCTTGTGAGAAATTTCCAATGACTTTGGAGAGAGAATTCTCAGGCAGATTCATTTGGCTGCCTTCCATGATGGTACATCCTCTCCAGACTGAGTAAAGGAATTGTCTCATTTAAATGAACTGAAAGTGAGCTTCATTATGAGATGGATCTCTGGTGTGCAGCAAATAATAAGCTGTTAAACCAGATTTTGTCTTCATGAGAGTTTCAGATGTCTATTGAAAAAAATGGGCAGGAAATATATACATGCAAAAAACTTTGAGTAAAAACATCTTAGAGCTCTGTGTTGTGTGTGTGTCTATAACCACACACATACCTATATACATATCACAATACTAGTTGTTTTTGCTGCTTTTGAAAAGAAAAATGGAAAGTTGGAGAGGAGGCTGAGAATAAATTGCAAAAGTCATGACATTGGGAATATATGCTCTCCCAAATCTACAGATATAAATAATTACGAGAAATGAACTGATAATAGAACTCAATTAACCTGTTCTGTGTGGGAGCATCTTACAGAAGAGACAATAGGAAAGTGTGAGTTATAGTTCATATCTCTACAAAGTTATGGTGTGCTGAAAGATCCTGGATGCCATGTAGAATGTTATTTTAAATACTACTTTCTTTCTAGACACATTTAGATACTGAATTTGTAGATATTGATATGTTTAGTTCATGGCTGATTAGATTCTGGGTTCTTTGATAACTGGAATTCCCAATTTGTTGTTTTCCTATGTGGAAATTGTCCTTTTATCCTGATATAAAATCCTATCATTTTTGCCTTTTTATATTCTGCTCTTGTGGAATAAGTATCAAGGCTTTCACAGGCTCTCTATGCAGTTAATTCTTATAGGGAAAAGGAATAATGATATTAAAAAAAGAAATTTTTTCATTTACAGAATGATAGAGAAATGTCACTTGTGTTTGTGTGAAATTTACTTGAGACAAAAAATACCAAAATATGAAATACTGCCCCATCTAGTCCTGAAAGCTTGTGAAGGGCAAAGTGAAGTCTTTCATTTATTAACATGCCTGTTACCATTCTCTGTATTTACAGAAAAAGAAGCATTAAATCTGAATATTTATGCCCACCACAGAATCCAACTAGAAAACTTGAGCTAAGCTGTATAGGGGCCTTAAAAACACTTCATGAGACATTAAAACAGTTCAGTGAATCAGACAAACAGATCCAGGATAGCTGTACCTAAAAAGTTCCTCTCCTTTTTCCTTTGCACACAATGCCCATTCCCATACATAAGGAATCTGCAAAAGAAAAAGTTAGCGGTTTATAAAAATTAAAAAACTTTGAAAAATACTTTAACACTCACAATCACTTTACAAAATATTCTACAGGAGCGTGAGTCTCTTGCTCTAGTGTTACAGACAAAATATTTCTAACAGGTATTTGTGACTATGCCTTTTGCACTTAAAATAGTTTTCTATTGTGGATAGAATGCAAAGGAGTGGTCCATATATTAACAAACTAGTAGACTGGAGACTGGCAAATATAATGCACTAAAGATTATCTATTTGAAATGGGACTTAATGAAAGATAAGGAGACTTGGAAAAAAGGATGGCAAATTATCTAGACCATCAATGATGGGATAAAGCCAGAGCAAAGGACTTAGGGGTATGTGATGAAAAATTAAGAGATGAGTAGGTGCTGCCAGAAGGATCAGAATAGCCTAATTTCATTTAAATCTAGCTAAAAAGGTAGGCATCTTAATTAAATTCACACATAATACTGAATTAAGAAGTGTTGAAAACCCCAAAGGTTTGCAGCTTGATTTCCTCTTCAACTAAATTTGTAGACAGATTAAAAGGGTTGTTTTAACAATTCATATCTGATTAATTTAATTTCTAAAAACTGAGAAACAGTTTATTCCCACAGACATTGTCAATTCTGTAGATTTCCTCTCCTACATCTCTAATAGATCTTGGGGATTTATCCCAAATTATGTGGCAACAGCCAAACCCGGAGACCCCTGGTAAGCACCTTGGAAAAACAGACAGAAATCTAAGACAATGGAAGTTACAAAAATGTAACCAAATCTAAACCAAATATAGATAGAAATTTTAATTCATTCAGAGAGGCACAAATTAAACTTGAATGTAGGCTGCAATTTAAATTATGTGTAAACACCTGTATACTAAAGAAACTTTAGTTGCCTATTAGCCTAAGCTTAAATTCTCTTAAGACATTAGCTAGTTAACATCAAGGACAACACAAAAACATTCAGTTAATGCAGATTACACTGAAGACCTGTCAGGCAGACTAATTATGTGTTTAGATAGGTGCAGCTGGATGTTTATTCTCATTTTTAACTATACCACATTCCCAGACACCAAAAGAAACTGCTATCATCAGAGAGATTTGAAATCATCATTTCACAGGAAATCTCCATCAGGAATTCAATTTTCCCCAAACCTGAGAAGTTCTTAATGACATACAGCATTGTTGTAAAGCCAAGATGAGCTCAATCAGAATGGTTCCCAATAAATTTTAAACATCCTACATGCTTGTGCCCGATTGGCTGAAATCTTGTGATGTGGATTCTACTATATATTTAGCAGAGAATTTGAATCCCAAACAAATATTAAAAAAAAAAAAAACTTCTTTGAAACAAAGAGACTTTATTATTTCCCCAAGGCTCACAACAGATACAGTGTTTTTGATTAGTGTTATTGTTTTGACTTCTGGCCGGCAAGCTTTGCCAGAAACAAAACAAAAAGTAAGGTCAAAGTTCAATTATCTAAACACCTGTATGTTTCTAACTTGTTTTTCATTATCTAAGTCATTTCCAGTTTGAGGAATAATAGCTGTTCTTCAACACCTCTTTGGACCTGTGGGAATTTTTATTCAACTATGAGATCAATTCATTCCCTGCCAAACTTACAAGCTCTAGTATAAAAGGCCTTTACCAAGAAGCACTGGAGAAAGACTTTTTAATAATTGTCGGCAGATCCAGTCATTGGTAACTCTGAGAAACAGTTGACTTCTCCTTCCCGCCCTAGGCAGCTACACTCTCTCAGAGTCCCATTATTCACGCTGTCCCTGGTTGCTAGAAACTTTCAATCTCCTGATCATTTCATCCCTTTCAAAATTGACCAAACTTATCCCTCATTTCTCTAGGAAGCTTCTTTCTACATTTCTAGGAGATTACTAATTCATTCAGTAAGCAAATCCGTACAAAACAGATACATTTGCATGTAAATAGTAGCTCTGGTAGGAAATGTTTTAGCCCAAAATAAGACTGTTAGGTGCAGCCAGGACTGTTGTGGTTGCAAGCTGATCAGTCAGTGTTTTTCAAATTTTAAACATTTAGTCTGTCTTACCGGACTAATGGAACACTATCAGATACTCAGATGGATTTCACATGATAGACACTCATGCAGGGAGTTATTTCACCAGAAACTTAAAAAAAAACTTCCTTGTTCAAAAGTTAAATCACTATTGCTTTTGTAACTAACATGTGACAGATTTGCGTTCTCTCCCTCTCTCTCTGTGCCAGCATTGGCACCCTGGCTATTTTCATGCTGCTTTACATAATTGGTCTCTGAGTAGATGAAGCTGCCACCTGTTCACAAATATAACAAATCACTCTCCTCTGAGAGCATGATTGAACTGAATCATGATGCGATAATGAGCCTGGACAGCAGTTTCACATCTGTATAAACATATATTCACGGCCCACGTCAGTCTGATAATTTCTCATAATAGAATAGGGGTTATATTCAAATTATAACAATGTAAGTATTATCTTGATCATATTTTGATTTTAAGTAATTCTTCAATTTATCCTTTCCACTTTTCTATTCTCCCCATTTCACCTCCCGTCCACTGAGAATACACTGTGTCCAGATTATCCAATCCAAAGCAAGCATAGCTCTCCCCAAAACACCCCCCAATACAGGATCAAATAATCAGGCTATCATATTTCTGGACGTTAGTTCTTTGTCTTGCCTAGCTCAAAGAATACAGAGCTCACAAGGCATACTTTTATTCATTTTTAATATACTGGCATCATCTAAGTGTTTTTGAACAATAGGGATAATCAGCATTAGTACGTAGCTGGAAATATACTGTCTTTTTATTTTAAAGTATTTTTAAGGATTTAAAAGGATTAATTATTATGTTATACAACCAGATTAATTGGCTAAAGAAAATCTCATAGCTTCGGGGTTATTTCTAACCACATTCATGAGTTCACTGTAGACACTGTCTTCTGTAAAGGAGTGTCTGAAGAAAATTTACAAAGTTTCCTCAGATTGAAGACTTGGTGGCATATGCAATTTTTACTTAAAATAAGTGATTTAAGAACTAATTCAACCAGGGGCTGGTCCCGTGGCTGAGTGGTCAAGTTCACACACTCCGCTTCAGTGGCCCAGGGTTTCACCGGTTTGGATCCTAGGGACGGACCTAGCACCACTCATCAGGCCATGTGAGGTGGTGTCCCACGTAGCAGAGACAGAGGGACCTACAACTGGTGTCTACAACTATGTACTGGGGGGCTTAGGGGAGAAGAATAAAAAAGAAAGAAGATTGGCAACAGATGTTAGCTCAGGTGCCAATCTTAAAAAAAACCAACAAAAAAACCCCACCTAATTCAACCAGACCTCACTATATCAAGAATATCAGCATATTTTCCATTGGAAACATTCTCCATGCTATTTATAAAATACCCATGTTAGTAAAAGGGGAACTTTAATATGATGGCAAAGTTGATATGTAGAAAGATTACAGCCATCTGACAAAAATATGTCTAATATACAAATTTTCATATTTTCTATCACCCTAATAGTTTACTCCTAAAAGGATAATCTTTTCATCCAAAATCTCAAAAAGATGGAGGAAATATCTCATAACTTCTTTGACTACCTTACCTAATTAACAAGTGGCAATTCGTTTTCTACCCCTCCAAAAAAGAACATTTTATAGTGTGACTGTCATGTTTTTATGACACATTACCTACGAAGAAAGCATACATACGTATTATATTTATAAATATATAATGCATAAGTTAGTTCATGTCTCTAACATAGATGTTTAATCTTACAAAGTATGTTCTGTTTATGAGTCTTCATAATTTTAAAATTGGAAGGAGTCTGAGATTATATAATCTAAACCTCATTTAGATAAGGAAATGTAAGTCCCATAAAAGCCATAAATCCAGAGAGTTGTGGTCCATGAGAGTAGGAACCAAGTTTGTTCTGTTAATTCTCATGTCTTATAGCCCCACATAGTGGCAAGCAAGCACTCAATAAATATTTGTTAGATAAATGCCTGAGTGAAAACTAAAACAGGAAATCCAGGACTGCTCCATAGACCTTTAGCATTTAGATTTTCATAAGCAACATCTGTCTGCTCTTTGGCAAATTCAGTCCAATAATTATTGAGTCATTTCTGTCTATAAGGGAGTATGCAAGATAATATAGAGGAAAAAAATTGTGAAGATAAATAACAGAGCTCCTGCCCTAATGTAATTGGTTATGTATAGTTTAACATCATTGCAATAAGGTAATTGCTAAAAGGTAGTTACAAAATACTGAGAAGAGAGAAATTATTTCATACTAGTGGTTTCCGGAAAGTCTTCATGTATGAAGTGGTATTTGGCTTAGGCCTTGAAAAATTGTTAGAAAATCAATTAACAGAAAGGTTAGAAAGGTCCCAAGAATATTCTAGGAAGAACAAATTTGAACCAAATCACAAAGGCAGGAAAATGCCTGACTTGTTATGGTAACGATGGGTGGTTGGCAGGAGTGTAGTATATGAAAGCAGTTAGAAATAAGCCTGGAAGAGATAGTGGGAAGCCAGAAAGTGAAGGGCTTTGAATGTCTACCCCTAATCCAGTAGGCAATGGGGAAGGAAGGCTTTGAGCAAGGGGGTAACATACTGAAAAGCTATCAAGGTTGCTTTGGCTACATGTTCTGAAGAAAGAACGGATTAGACCTTTCCTGAATCCTATGTAAGTAAGGGGCTGATTATGTGTTGGATTGTACAGAAAATAAATACTTTCTTTAAAAGATCCAATGTGTTCATCTGGACATAATCATTTTATTCTTTATGAAGTGCTACTGGTAGCATAGAGGTAGGAGAGAGACACATATAAGTGGATGTAAGCAGTGAAAGGGAAGGAAACGGAGAAGTAGCTTTTGTATTTTGAGGATATTTATTGTTTTGAGAAAAAAATGTTATATTTCCTATAAATGCTTTCTGTATTGAAGAATTTTTGAGATACAAACGCCATCTCTCTGGGAGACCAGGAGAAATTACAGGAAATTAAAATATACATGATGCAAAGAATTTGATATATATATAGAGAGATGTGTGACCCCTGGAGTCCCTGTAATAACCACTGCAACCGGTTACCTTCAGCTGTATCATAGTTCAGTCTAGATAGCACCAGACGCCAACGTCTGCCAGGTTCTTCCTATTTCTAAAGATACAAACATACCTCTAAATGTGTGTTGTTTTGTTTTGTTTAAATACTAAAGCAACTTCAGTCTGATTGTCAACTCTTAGCTTACTCCATTGTCAGGCATTAGGAAAAAAAAATATAGAATTACATTTGATGGAACTTTTAAATACTTTTAAATTTCTCCAGCCGATTCTGATTTAAACAATGTTGTCAGAATCCAACAACATGAATGATTAGAAAAAGTAAACAGAGTAGGTGTAATTGTTGACACCTTGTTTTATATGTAAGTATGTTTCAAAAATTGTAAGCTAAAACAGAAACATATAAGGTAAGTTAAAATGGATCTCAATGTTCGATTAAATGTTAGTCTGTTTAATATTAGTGTATGGGTGGAATGCTATCCTTTCTTATAAACAAATGTATGCAAGAATCATTATTGCTTTGGCATAAAGAATGCAAAATTTACAAATTATCTTTTCCTTTCTCCTGGCATCCTGCACTAGCCTCCCATTGAGATTTAAACTCAGGACCTTCAGAGAACAGATGGTGGAGACCTTATCTTGCGGATCACAGCGTGGGGCAGTGTAACTTGGTCTGATAATGCAGTCACTTGAAATATAATGCTTCCTTCAGTCTTCCATTTGCCTCTATTTTTCAGATAAATGCTTTATCTTTATCAACAATAAATATTTCATTTCTATTTGGCCTGCCCTCACAAACTGACCTGGAGCAAATAAAACCAACAGAGACAATCTCTCCTGTTAGATTAAGTTTGGCTGGTAGAAGGTAATTTGTATCCAAATTTCTTCCTTCTGGTATTTTTTGTCAAGCAGATTTACTTCAACTTGCCTGTATAAATTTTGTTGAGGACAAGGTAGACTGAGTCAATCCAGTGGAAGACAAGATAGATGCTATGATCTCAATAATTCCTCATTTTCAACAGGTAAATCATGACTCTGTTAAGACACTGTAATGGGATTTTTCTTCCTGTCTTTTTCCTCAGACTTATTAGGGAGTCTCATGCTAATTTAGCTCAGAGAGGAAGTATTTAAATGGTACTAGCATTTCTCTTCATTTCTTTCTCGAACACATAGATCTACTTTCATATATGCAAGTACATATTTTAAACTTTGTGACAGAAACTACTTATACAAGGCAAGGAATTTGAGAACAAAATGGAAACAAAGACTTATAACAACAATGATTGTATTTCCTTCTTATCACTGGATGTTATTAATACTTGGCCCAATTTGCAGCCTATTCGTAGCATGCTTGGAAGGAAGCTTTAAGATACAAAAAAGGTGAGAAAGAAAAACATCCAGGAAGTCTTTGGAGCATACCACTTGATTTATACTCTTTAAAGGACATTAAACATAGTATGGGAAAAAAACATAATCATGCTAGAAATCTTGTTATTTTCACTCGTGGTCTAATGAGTAGCACGTTGTGAATGCTCTGTCAAAGACATATAAGAAACAAACATAAAACTGAGCATTTAAATAATAATCCTCATTAAACCAGCTCAAAGACTTGATAGATCAAAAAGCATTTTCAAATGTGTCAGAGCACGCTCAAGAATGTGGCAGCTGGCTGGAATCCTCTGCTGGAGGAATATTATTCACAGTAATGGTCCGGGAATAGCTCCATCAACACACAAAGAGAAGATGGAGAACAGGGAGCCATAGACAAACTGTACGGATAACAAAACGCTACTTTTGACTTGTTTACTATTACAACATTTGAGGAGAATATTCACTTTCCATTAGCTATTCCTAGAAAAAGCAATTTATAAAATACCTTAGTATTTCGAGAAAACAAATATGCTTGTAGTTTGCCTTCACCGGACATTATTGTGGTAAATGCTGGTCAAATGACTTTTGTGACATATGTTTCACTCATGATGTGTTAGAAACAATTTACAGACTCACATCCAGAGAAAATGATTCCCGTAGGATAGCTACAGCTCTCTTTTCTTTTTTTAAGTTCTACTTTCCACAATTAAGATAATCAAATCTGCATATTAGATATTTTTTTAAAAAGAGTTATTTGACCAAAAAAATCAGAAACTTTTCCAAATTAATAAAGATCTCTTTATAGACGCCATTATATAGTAGGGATACTGTGTTTCACAGTAAGTGACTTTTACCAGAAATAATGATTTTTAAGGATTTTTGAGTATTAAATTTGCATTGTACTACTTTTGTGAGTTTAAAATTAACTCATAATGATTAATATTTTAATAGCTTAACAACAACTACAGCTGCTTTACAAAGCTTCTATTTTTATTTTATCCACAGACAGATGAATTGTCCTACTCTTAACATCTGGCATCATGTAACTTTTAAATTTGCTTTATAATTCACCTATCATATCAAAATGTGAGTAAAAATTCGTTTGAAAGATGGTATATTAAAATTACTTAAGAAAGAGCTATAAATATTGATGACATCAGGATAGGAAGCAACTGTAAAGCAGATAATTTTGTTTAAGAAGAAACACAGGTCAAAATGATTTATACAGATAGCATATAACAGATAACGCTGCACATAACTCCTGTATAAAACAAATGCCGACTGTTGTCACAGCTGGGAGAGTGACCTTTTCAACTTTTTAAGGCTCCACCTTTGTGAATTATTGGCAATTTCCTCAGTATTGGGAAGGCATCCCCTTCCTCAGCACCATGTTCTTTTTCCCTCTTTCGATATCTGTGCACACAGTAACTAAATAAAAACAAGACCTTTGGCACATTGAATTGTTTTTGCTGTGCAAACCACAGTTTTTGCCAGAATTCCTTTTTACCAAAATCTAGAATCTTTGAGTGTCAATTTTAACATGAAAACACCTTCTGGGAAGTGCTCTGGAAATACTCTTGTTTCATTGTGCTTGCCCGAGGACCATCTTGGTTGATTATGGGAAAGGAATCAAGAACAAAGGATGTTACAACAAAACTAGTCCATTTGTAGTAGAATAAATAGTAGTCATTACTTTCTTCTTACCATTTTTAGGAATTAACTCAAACTTATTCAGATTAACACCTCAATTCATTGGGAAAGGCAAAGAAAATGCAAGAGAGATTGGAAGCCCTTCAGGCTACTGGTGAGAAGCTGTTGCCAGAAACTGTAGCCCAGTCACCTTGCCCAGTCACCTTACTGCTAGTTGAATTTCTCAAGCACCTGCACTGGTTTAAATAGTCTCAAGGGCAATAAAACTGGGGAAAAAAATAGTCTCAAGGGACTCCATTTACATTTCTAACAAGTCTTGTGTTATTTTACATGTCTGTAGCACTTTTTCCCTTTTGGAGTGCTTTAAATCTAGTTTTTTGTTTACTCCTTGTAACAACTCTCTGTAACAAATAAAGAAATCAAGTTAAGCTGATTTTAACTTTCTTGCAGGAGACCATGCCAAGAAAGGTCCAACTAGGGTCAAATCTCTGCTTCTTAGTCCACTGTGTAGGCCATTAAAAATTTCTGCCTCCTTGGAGCTCCCAACTGGTTTCAGGGCATTCTTGTTTCTAATGGGAACCTCAGAAATATAGTGAAGCTCCCTCAAGACTGGATTTATGGAGACCCTTTGATGAATTGCCAAGTAATTGGAAAAACTACGAGGTTAAATTCTCCACATCGGTGTTTTTAGGAATAGTGTCTCCACTGTTTGCCAATTGTTAGATTCCTTATAAATATAAGTCAATATGCTTATCAAAACCATGTTTGGGGGAGTCAACTCTTTGGGGAAATAAATACTGCTTTTTTGAGAAAAACGTAGTGGGGACCTCCAATTGCAGCAATAGTGGGAATTAGAGTTCCTGAAAACCTTGTCACCAAAAGCACCTAAAACTGCTGGTTAGAATTTTTTTAAAAAAATTTTTAACAATAAAGATGGTTCATTTATTTATTAAACATTACACATGCTATATAAATGAAATTGAAAATAGGAAAGAAAAGGGTGGGAATGTAAACTGGTGCAAATACCTCTATATTTCTTCCCTGTTTCAGTGTAGATAGTTGCAACTTCAAAAATTATAGGACATTATGGGAGACAGAAACAAGGATTATGTTAGTTTTTTAAAGCAGCATGTGCTCCTCTGGCTGGATTAGACCTGCTAAAATGGATTTAAGTTGAGATCTGGGCGAGAGTGTCGTCCCTGCAGCTAGAGATCTGAGAGAATAGGGGATGAGTGGCAGGGAGGGGAGACAGGGAGGATATTAAGATTAAATAATAAATACTGTACAGAGGCTTAAAACTTCCATGTGACTTGTTTTCTCCTCTCTGTTAGCACCTCCATCTCCACCCCACCCTCCCATCCTTTCTCCATATTGGTAGATCCAACAGTACAGGGATGACAGCAAAAGAAATGATGGTGGCTAGAGGGGACAAGGCTTTGCCATAGTTCCCAGAGATGTGCCCCAGGCATAAAATAGGAGGCCACTGAAGGACAAACTATGTGAGTTCTACAGGTGGAACACAGGATGCTAGGAGAAGCAGATCAATGCCACTGTCATGAAGAATATTCCTCCACTGGGAAATCAGAGAAATTCCAGAACACTGCTACTTGATATTGTACCCATATATTCATGGTGACAACCAAACAAATTTTCCTTTGGAACTTCATCATTTCCCTCCTCTGGGTAGTTAAATTCCTCTTTGCAATGCAAATTTCTCTCTAGTATCTTCCTTTTCTTTCTTCTTTCTTTCTTAAGTGATGCTTGTGATAAAATATTTAAAAAATATTTTTAATCCATTGTTAAGGTGAGAAAAAGGAAGGAAATATAAGAGGACAAAAATGAGGTAAAAGCAGGAATCCAGAGAGTAAGCTAGCACTGAAGGTGGCTTCTAACCCGGGGGCATTCATCAAAACTTGGAATTTTTCAACCAGCTTTAATTATGTCAAAACACTAAGAAGACAAAGTCTATAGAAATCCCTGGTTAGGAAGGCTAATAGTAACACCTATCCAAAGTGGGAATGCAAAGTTACGTCCTTGGTATAAAGGAAATCCAAAAAAAAAAAAACTAAGAATAGTGTTATCCCACTAGGTGGGTTTTTTTTGCCCACTGCCCAGAAAGCCAAACACAGAGATGAGATTGCAGCAGAGAGAGGGTTTTAATCACAAGGCAGCCATGTGAGTAAGTGAGAGAATGAGTCTCAAATCCACTTCCCAGAATATGGGGACTCAGCAACATTTAGAGGTTGGGGGACAAGGTGGTCTGAAATGTGGAGATAGATGATTGGAGGTGAGGAGAGCTAAGGTAATTGGTGATCTGTGCAAGCATAGTCAGACTCCATGCCTCTTCGTAGGATGCATATTCACACAATGGCAGCATGAGCATGATCTAAGGGTGAATTTTTAGCCTCTTGATGTCAAAAGTTAGCTATTGGACATCTGCATGGGCCCAGTTGATGGGTTAGTGGTCTCAACTGGCCTGAAGTGGACAAGGGGTTCTAATTCCTGAAAAACAGCTCAAAACACCTATTACCATGGTGATCCAGGTTTCAGGGAGATGTTATCTATAGGAACCAGTGGGAGTTAGCACATTGCCTAAATAGTATGGTTAACAATGGGTGGGTTAAACAGCTAAAAGCTATAATCAGTAATCGCAAAAAGGAAAAAAAGCCCTTTAGTTTCTAGCTACTTAATCATCAATGGCTAACTATTTTCCAGTTTCAATCCCTTCTATTCTTTGGTTATTCCTCATTCTTGAGGGATTCAGGGCAACAACCGATCTAGCTACTTCTTGCTCAATTGAGGCATAGATTTTGGTTAGAGGAATGAAACTGTTTAGCACTCATTTGGAAATATTCTCTTGTTCCCAGCTTCAGGTTGACATTTTGCATTATTAGAATTTTGTACCTTGCTCAACAGTTTTGGAACAACATCTAAAGCCACATTTTATAATCAAGTATTGGACCAGAGGGATAAGAGGTACAGACAACCCAATTTTAACAGTCCCTGAAAAATAAACCTAATCGCAGTAGGGCCTGCTTCTGATCTCCAGGTGTGGGCAGACATCTGGTCTTAGTTCCTAATAGTCTTTTGTTTTACTGGATATGCATCAGAGACTGGAGCAACGCCCTACACCCTGTTCTTTCAGTTGTCATTGACCATGGCTATCAGCATAGACTCTCTGCCCAGGGGTCATCACATTCCTAAAGAACTCAAAAGAACAAAGTTATCAACTTATAGCAGCTGGGAGGGTCCATGAAATCTACAGAGCATGTCTGGGTTAGTTAATCAGAGGTCATTCAAAGTTACAATGATTTCTTTCCTACAATATGGCTTCCCTTGTGTCAGCCTTGTGTTGACCTGGTACCAACAGAAATATATAGCAAGAGAACTTGTCTGTCTTGTCTGAGTAACAGGTAAAAAGTATTCCAATAATCAAAAACCATAGACTGGATTTCACATGGGTTTGTGGCCAGAATTCACCAGCAGGTCTCCAAAGCCTCAAATTGAGAACTTACTTTAAATTGGTCTGGGGCTGAAAGTGCCCTCACATGCCTCATATAAATGAATATAATCTTCTCAGGAAAGATTTACTTTCAGCCAAGGTCTTAAACAATTCCCACAGATAAATTCTCAAAACACGTGAGTATACAGTAAAATATTATAAAATACCTAAAGAGGTAGCAGAAACAAAAGACTGAAGGCACAGACTTTAGAAACTCCAGATATTGGAGTGATCACATAAGAATATAAAATAACAGTATCTACTATGTTTAAATAAATAAGACGTTGAAAATATATAAAAGCATAGAATCAGAAACCATAAAAATGTAGCAAGCAGTTTTGGAAATGAACTAATCAGAACTTTTAGAACGAAAGTATAATAACTAAAAATTTTTAAATTAGGCCTTACCTTAAAAGTAGACTACACAGTAGCAAAAAGAGAATTAGTAAACTAGAAGATAAATCTGAAGAAATTGTCTAGAATGTGGCATAGAGAGACAAAGAAACAGGAAATATGAAATGTAGATTAAAAAGACATAGAGGCTAAAATGAAGAGAGAAAAGAAAGAACAGGAGAAAGGCAATTTTGAAGAGATAATGACAGTTATTTCCCAAATTGTTGCAAGACAACATCACTCAGATTCAGAAAGCCCAGCACAGTTAAAACAAACCCACATGGAGGCACATTATGGTAAAGTGCAAATCACCAAAGACAACAAAAGGATCTTAAGAGCTGCCAGAGCCAAAGACAAATTACCTACCAAGAAATGCTGTTTATCCTGACGTCTGTCTCCTTAACAACTATTAAAACCAGAAGATCTTGTAATACCATCCTCAAAGGACTGAGAGAAATCAATTGTCAATCAAGCTGTAAGACTACCTTTCAATACCAAGAGCATAATAAAACCATTTCAGACAGACAATTTGACACCAAGAGAGTCTTACTAAAGGAAACTTTAAGGATGACTCTGGGAAAATAAATATGAACCCAGGTAGAAGACCTGAAGTGCACAAAGGAATGGTGACCAAAGAAACTAAATTTTAAGCTAAAAATATGCATGCAAAACGTAATAATAATACCTAATTTAACAACTTAAAAATGGAATTAAAATGACAATAAGAGTAACATGTAAGATAGGAGGGAGTAACGTGTGTCCAGGAGTAAGGTAAACTTATTAACATTAAATATTTTAAAGCATGCATGTTAAATTTTAAATCTGAAAAGAATAAAAATAAACTATCAAACTTTCAAACTACTAATGGGAGAAAAGTAACAAGGAGAAAAATAATCAATATAAAAGAAGGAAAATAAGGAGAAAATAAAATAAGCATAAAAAATTAGGACAAATATAAAGCTCAAAAAATAAGAATGGTAGAACTAAATTCGATTTTATGTCAGTAATGACAATAGTTGTAATTGCATGAGTTCTTCCACTGAGAGAGAAAGATTTCAAACTGGGCTTTAAAAGCAAAAGAAAAATAAAGTCAAAGACAGCTATAAGAAAAAATTTTTTTAATGATAACTAAGTGAGATAATAGATATGCTAATTAACTTGATTGTGGTAATAATTTCACAATGCATATGCATATTAAATCATCATATCATACATCTTAAATATATACAATTTGTATTGTATATGTCAATTTTTATTGCATATGTAAATTATACCTCAATAAAGTTGGGAGGGAAAATCCAAGAAAAAGCCAACTGTAAGAATAATATCTAAAAAATATACATTTGCCTGTTATTATTTTTGTGTTTTACTTCCCATCTTGTTTAAAGCAAACATGGAAAAAGGTAGAATAAACAAATACTAAAAAATAACCTCTTGAACCGATATTAATATAAAATAAATAAACTTTAAGACAGAAAGCATTGGTAGACATATATATCTATATAAAAATATTTAATTTATAAGGAATATAGCTATTTGAAACTTTTATGTAAGTAATAATATAGCACAAAATATTTAAAGCAAAAATTTACAGAAGTGAAAGAGAAATTTGACAAGACAACCATCATAGTGAAATATTTCAAATACTTCTCTCAGTAATTGGTAGACCAAGCAAGAAAAAATATTTTGTGAAGATATTTCAGATTTTAATAGGACAATAAACAAGGTTTATCTAAAGATGTACATATATACTATACTTAGTTAAAGAAAACATACACTTTTTAAGCACACAAATAACTAACATGTACTGGGCCATCGAGAAACCCTAATAAATATCAAAAGATTAGTATATTTCATATTATGTTATCTGCCACAATCCAATTAAGTTAAAAATCAGTAACATATACAAAATTAGTTGTAACATAAAGCAAGAATAAAGGAGAAGCAATGATCAGATTAAATGGTCAAATTTCCATGATTGATCAAAGATGTCAATCTTCCCAATTGGGAAAACAATATCTGAAAAAAAGGAAAAACATTTTCTAAAAAACTCATCGACAAAGAAGAAATCATGGAAAGGAGACTCTGTATAGATTACAATAAAACTGAACAAAAATGAAAGAACACCTACCAAAAACTGAGGGATAATTTCTAATTAGATTCTTAGAAGGAAATTTATAGCTTCAAACACTTTCATTAGAAAAGAAGATAAGTTGAAACGTATTAAAATAATTATTCAATTTATGAGTTAGAAAAAGGACAGTAGAATGAGTTCGAAGATGTAAAAGTGAAAAAATAATAAAGATATAGTAGTAAAATAGAAGAGTAACATACAACAGACAGGATGAAGAGAGCCCAAAGTTGACTCAATGACAAACCTCTGGCAAGACTGATGAAAAGAAAGGAAAATAAAAAACAAAATAAACAACAACAGAAATAAAAAAGATATCTAACTACAGATGCTAAGAGTTAACAAAGGATATGTTATGAATGCTTTTATATCAATAATGTTAAATCACTAAATGAAATGAAAAAAATTCTAAAATATAATTTTAATTCACAAAGAAATAGAAAGCCCAAATTACCCTATAACCATTGAAGCAATTGTACAAAAGAAATCATGGACCCAGATGGTTTCCTAGGTATATAATACCAAACACTCAAGGAAATAATTATCCTAAAGTTATACAAAATATTCAAAAATATAGAAAAAGTGGCAATTATCCCCAAATTCATTTTTTTAAGTCTGGCCCAAGCCTGATAGAAAACAAACCAGGGCTTTACAATAATGGAAAAGAATAGTCCATTCTCACTTATGAAACATAGATGCAAAAACCTAAATAAGATATTAGCAAACCAAATCTAGATAGACAAGTTGGAAACTTTCTCAGGAATGAAGGTTGTTGTGATATTAGAAAATTGATAAATGATAAATTAACTACATTAGTATATTAGAAGAAAAAGATCATATTATCACTTCAACAGTTTGGTTCAGAAAATGTGTTCATTAAGTCCAAATCTATCCATAATAAAAAAAATCCTTAGAGGACTCAAAATAGAGACTCAAAATTTAATGTGTATCAGGGAAAAGTTTATAGCAACTATCACATCTAATGTAAATCCTTAAAATAATTCCCTTTAGGATCAGAAGTAAGATAAGAATATCTAACGTCACTTCCTTAACATTGAAGTGGATACTAGCCAAATAAATCAATAAGAAATGAAAAAGAAAGATTTTAAAAAATAGAAAAGGAAAAAAATTGTTGTTTTGCAAGAGTGTCTGTTTACAAAGAACATCAAAGGAATCCATAAAAATAATAGAATTATTAACAAAGTGTAGCAAGTTTACCAAGGACAAATTTAATGTGAAAAGTCATCCAATAAACCAGCAAACATTCAAAAAATGTCATTTACAAAAAGATATGAATACTATAAAACATAATATCTAAGAATAATTTCAACAAAAGATGTTATGCAGAGAATTATAAACCTTTTTGAAAGGCTTTAACAAAAGACCTAAATAAATGGAAATATTTACTGTGAAAATGAATAGGATTATTCAGTATGACGAATTTCCCCACTCTTTCCAAACTGCTCTATAGATTCAACATAATCATAATCAGACTTCTAATAAGTTATTTCTGAAAATTGATTCTAAAATTTCATGGAAGAATAAATCTCAGTAATCAGGAAACTTCTAAATATGAAGAAGAAGGTGGAGATTCACTTTACCAGACATCAAAACATAATATACATGTTATAAAGATAATTAAGCTAAAGTTATTAATATTTTGTGGTATAGGCACAGGTTAACTCATATAAATTTAGTATAAGAAAAACTGTCATTGCAGGTCACTGGGGAAAAGGATGGCTTCTTAATAATTGGTCTGGGACAATTGTTTATACTAATGGGGAAAAAAATGGGTCACTGCCTTTCGTCATACACAAAAAATCAATCTCAAGTCGATTAAAGACCAAAATTTAAAAGATAATTTAAAATTTAAAAGAAATTTTTTGAAGTCATGCAGGAGAATATCATTAATATTAGAATAAAGAAGGATTTTTAGCACAAAAGCACAAAACTTCATAAAAGTACAAAAAAATTAAGGAAAAGGCAACCCACAAATGGAGACAAGATAGCTTCAACACACAATTGATGATGCATTGATATTCAGATTGTAAAAAGAACCCCAAATTACTTTTTTAAAAAAGACAACACCATAAAAATTGACAAAGATCACATTAAAGGAATAAGAAAGCAAAACATCTGAGCAAAACAACAAAAAAATTATTCTGAGAGCCCACATTATTCCTAGAGCAGATTGCAAACATTACCCAGTGTTGCAGCAAACCAACACCCATGTCCTTTGTGTATATTTTCCATTTACAAAACTATAAAAGAGATACAGGAAAATTAGACATGGCTCCTGGAATAATCAATTAAGTGGTCAAAATGATGAAAGTAGATCTTATGAAGAAACGCTTTTAAAAACCAAGATTCTTTAACTTAAAAAATAATGGACAAAACTAAAATCCTTTCTCTTCTCCTTTTCTTGTGACCATTAGCACATCTTTAAGGTTGGCCCTTATAAGTGGCTAGAGTAAGACTGTGTTTCCAACAATTTTATAATTCATAGCTCACATAGTAATATGAGTTCATCCATATATCCAAATTTACCAAATTGTATGCATTACTTATATGTAGTTTTTTGTACACCAATTATATTGCAATAAAGCTGGGGGAAAAGAAAACAGAAAATAATAATTGTTGGTAAGGATATGGAGAAACTGGAATCTGTGTGCATTGCTGGTGAGAATGTAAAAATGTGCAGCCACTATGGACAAAAGTAAAGTGATTCCTCAAAAAATTAAGCATGGAATTACCATACAGTCCAATAATTCCACTTTGGGGTATATACCTAAAAGACCAGAAAACAGGGACTTGAACAGGAATTTGTACACCAATGTTCATGGCAACCTTATTCACAAGTTCCAAAAGGTGGAAGCAACCAAAATGTCCATAGACGGATGAGGAGATAAACAAAACATGGCATATACATACAATGGAATATTTTTCAGCCTTAAAAAGAAATGAAATTCTGATACGTTTCAAAATGGATGCCAAGTGAAATAAGCAAGACACAGAAAGACAAATATTGTATGATTCAGCTTATCTGAGATACCTAGAATACTCAAATTCAAAATCATAAAGACAGAAAATAGAATGATATTTACTAGGGGTTAGGAGGAGAGAAGAATAAGTACATTCAACAATGTAAATGTACTTAATGCCACTGAACTGTATAGTTAAAAATGGTTTTATGTTACGTACATTTTACCACAATTTAAAAAAACACACATCATGGCTCACATTGGACTTAATTGAACTAAACCAGATGAAGTTCATTGTGAGTAGAGGCTCACCGCACTTCTGGCCTCTTTGAGGATTGAGGGGATCAAAATCGTGAGCTACATATAAAACAAATTCATGGCAAAGATGTGCCAGCATACCTTTTGGGAAACCAGACTAGGCTATTACTTCTGTTGACCTGAGGGGCCCAGGGAAAAGACCATCTACACAAAGACTCATGTCCTACCAATTCTGCAGAAATCAAGTTGCTTACTGTTTGGTTCTTGAAGATTCATTCCTTTGGATCATGCTTCTTGATATTCAGACACCTCTGGAAAGGATGAAGTCTTCCAGTCTTTTGGTTAAATCAAATATCACTCCCTCCCACTAATAGCTACCCGCCACACACACATCCCAAAAAAAGCTAGATAAAGAGGGAGTATTTTAATGGAATCCCACAGGCAGGAGGAGCACCTTTAGAGGCTTAGGTGTGACTGCTCTGATGAACCTTTGTGGAGGCCGGCATGGTGATGTGTGAGTGTACCTGTAGAGCAAGTACAGAAAAAAGAGAATGGGAGGCCACCAAAGAAAAGCTGAATGCTCCACAATTTGCTGAAAGATGTGCCTTTACCACAAGCTTAACTCATGACTAAATTATTTTAGATTTTTGGATTATTCTCCAAGTTGTTTGATTGTTTTGGGGGAAACTATACACAAACCAAGATCAGAAGCATCTTTAAACAAGCATCTGCTGTAATTCTTATGTATCTTCCACAACATCAATGGCACAGCTGAAGGAGGTGCACTCCCAAAATCCGAGTGACATAGAATGCATTGTGAATGGGGGCCCTTGGAGTTGTGCAACAAGGCAATCTTGGTATTGAACACAAAGAAGGGAACATTAAAAACTTGAGTTTGATAAAGTACTTCAAGGTTGTAAAGTGATAAATGACTTCTAGACCGAGTTCTTCACCTGGTCAACCCTATTGCATCTGAACATATTTCCCAAGTAGTTAAACACAGTCCCTTCCAGTGCTGAACTGTCTCAGCAAATCTTTCAGGGGCATAGATTTTAGTGTCAAAAAGATTCATGTTAGAATCATAGCTACTTTACATGACGTCTTCCATGACCATGGGTGAACTGTCTACTCTCTGAGCTGCAGCTCCCTCACCCAGAAAATGCTACCTCTTGGACCCTTTCCCACTCCTCCATCACTGTGGAAAGCTGACTTAGGACTATAAGGAGTCATTATTGTTTTTCATTACTCTTATTGTTGTAAAGTATATTTTTAACAGTGACAATGTATAGGATAGTATAAAATCTTTCATACTATTTCCATATAAGATATATTTTCAAATGATTCTAACTTTTAGAAATATTCATCCAAAAGAATATTAAATATTTGATCAGTCTACACAAAGGTAATTCTGTTTTTCGAATCAGAAAAGTCTAAGCATTTTTTATGGAAAAAATGTTTTCCATAAGAATGCTACATTATTTGCTTCAAATAATAGTTTATCTATGAAATGTCAAGTCTAATATGTCAGTTGTGAGGGATGCTGAGAGTTTGCCAAATCAGGAAAGAAAAGGCTTGTGATTTAAATAAGCTAAAAATAAAATTGCTTTTCAGACAATGTTCTGCTATTAACAGTGAAGGAGACAATGTTCTATCAACAGTGAAGCAAATAATGATGACAATGATACACATATGTACATATTTTAAATCCAGACTGTTAGGGAGTATGACTGAATCGCTAAAAGCTAGCCTTATGTGCACATGTAATAAATACATTGCACATTTATTTGTTAGCACATACTCTCACAAGTCCGTAATATGATAAAAATACATTTTTTAAAATTTCTATAGTAAGATCAGCTTGGAGGAATACATTATTTATATATGAGCCACCTTTTAGACACAAGAAGTCATTGTGGGGAAAATTAAATCAAATAGTTTTCTTACTAATTGTTTCATTTTATAGCCGCCCACAAAATTAGTGACAAAGCTAATATTTTCCAAAAGAGTAGTGTCACTCCAAATGGGCAATATTCTCCAAAAAAGGTATTTTGCAAATGATCCATCAAGTAGATAATTACAAAGAAAAAATTACAAAATAAAGGAAGAGAAAGAACTATGCAACTGAATTAAGTTATTGGGATAATCTACACTCCCTATTTTGCACTTATTTGTGTTATCAAAATAAAAGAAAGTAGTCAAATATCAATATGTGGAAAATAAGAACACAGAGTTCAGAATCAGAATTGCGGTTTTTTATTGTAAAGAATTTTAAATCTATTGAATCCTTCAATTCTCTTGTGTTCAGAATGTGCAATCTTTTTTTTATCTCTACTAAACTTCAAATAATTCTACTTATTGCTTATACAACAAAGAACCTCCTAAATTTTAAAAACGTTAAGAAAACTGTAAACACTACCCGACATTTTAGTTGGAATCTTTCTAAACTCTAACCATTTGGAGATCTTTCTGGAATGAGAGAAGAGTCATCTAAGATTAAAGAAGCCTTTCTGTTCTTGAAGTGGAGATTAAGTAAAAACAGGTTTTGTGAATAAATACAAGTATGAAGAAAAGCACTAAGCTGAGAAGTGATTCTTTCATGGTGAACTCTGAGTGAGGCATGGGGAGAATTGATTAAACTCCCTTCATGTTTATTACTTTCCTCTTTGGCAACTGAATTTGATATGTCATATTGTTGGTAATCTTATATATGTGTGTGTGTGTACACACTTACCAGGCAAGAAACAAGGCAAATGAAAATCATACATAGAAGTCAAGAGTCTTAATACTTATGGAATCATCTCATATTATTGCACCAAATTCTCATTTTCTATTGTTCAATCTGTAAAATAAGAATAACAAAATTTGACACTATGTTTGCCTTCCCTGGACAAGGACCAAAACTTAAACTGTTCATATTGTTCTCTAAAAAAACAAAGTAAATTGCTCCTTTTTTTACAATTCAAAAACAGAAACTCTGGGTAAATTCTTTACTTTGTAAATGCTACTGATTTAATTTCCGTAACTTTCTATTAATTGAAAATGATAGTAGGAACTAAAGGACTTCTTTCCCCAGGATTGTTCCAGACCCTTCAGTTGCTCCAGAGGACAGTATGTCTAAGTTACAAATGCAGAAAGTCATTTCTGCCGATGGTTTTCCAAAGGATATATCTTCTCAGTAGGATATCATAAATATTTCCAACCCTTCTGTCAAGCAAGTTACAAAGAAAACTTACACATTAAGGAAAATAAATAAATTATGATGTATTTGAGTTAAGAAAGTTGGGTTATGAATAGTCCCCAGGAAAACCTAAGACCATCTACCACCAGTCAAACAAACTAAGGAGATCTGAATGGATTAAAACACAGCTATGGGACCACTTTGCTGTAAAAAAAATTAGACGGAAGTTGGAAAGTATCAAAAAAAAGGTGTGTGTATGTATCATTATAGAGCCTCAAAATATGCTAAGATCTCAACACATCAAAGCATTTTAATGAAACCTCAAATATGCTAGCTAAAAATTAGCTGGAAATGCATTAGAGCACCTATCCTGTATCTAACCTAGTGTGTTGAGAAAAAACCATCACCTTAGCTGCTCTCACACCTCTCTCCCTTTAGAGCTAAGACAAAAATTCCTGGGAAAAATATTGACTGGAAAAGCAAATCTTAGTATGGATTTGAATTTTATCTTTCTTCCCAAATAAAGCACATATTTATTCAGTTGAGATGACCATCAGATGGTTTGGTAGCCTATGCCTTGTACTCTTTTTGAGAATATATTACTTCAATAAAAATAATTACTAACAAAACTAAACATTTTCACTATATATTTTGTTATAATGGAAACCTTGCCAGCATCACTCAGACCTTTTCATTTAGACATTTTTTTCACTTGCATCTATTAGTTCTTTATTTCCATTGTAATCATTATCATGGTTGTAGTTTTTGTTCTTGCTGTTTTTATTATTATTATTATTATTATTATTAGGGGCTTGAAGAAAATATGGAAAATACATGTATTGAGAAGTTGCTGTGTTTAACGTTGCCAAAAATTTCTTCCTATTGCCGAACATGGAAATTGGAGATCAAACATTGTGGAGGACGGAAAACAGGCATTAAAGGAGCCATAAATTGTTTCTTCTTAGGGTGAAAGATGGATGTTGTGTTTGGAGCAATATCTCCCCTGGTTCTAAGAGAGATTAGACATGAAGATGTAAGTTGGGACCTCTCCTAATATCTCAAGAATAAACGAATCTGAAGGTAGATGATTCTGATTGAAATATTAAGTAACCTGTTCTTTAGAGACAGAATTGGATTTTTGTAGAGATGATTATGAAAACAGCATTTTCTCATCTTAGATAATGGAAAGTAAGACAGTTTCTGCAACACTGCAGCAGGACACAGCTGAGAAGACAAACAGCCAATGGTGAATGGCCGTCTTGGAGCATCGTTCTTGGTGGCTCTATGTACAATGATATAGAATAGTTAACATTAAGACTTGTCCCCCTTTCTTTGCATTTTAATTCCCCCTTTCTTTTCACCAAAGCCTTCAATAACTTTTTATTAAACTCTACGGATGTTGCTGGGTGGCTTTTGGAAAAATTCAGGAGAGAACACCTGTGCACACTTGGAATGAAGTCGATCAAGGAAACACACTAAAAAAATTGCAGGAGTTAACTAGTAAAGAGGCCAAATTTTTTCTAATATTTCAGTTGATAAAGTTGTGAGAAATGTGTTTGAATATATCATGCCCTTAAGGATTAATTCCTACAAGAGGAATATCTGAAATAAACAATATAACATTTTTAAAGACTTTGGTACATATTACCAAATTCATGCCAGAAAAACTTGTACCTGTCAGCGGTAAATGACATTTCTCTAAATAGTCATCAATATCGTATTTTACAACATTTGAGTATTTGCCAATTGCAGAGTTAAAAACAGTATCTTGTTTTATTTGCATTTTATTGCCTAAGAGGATTAACCTTTTTTTTTCACATATTTATAGGTTATTCATTTTCTATGGTGAATTACTTTGAACATGCATTCTCTTCATTTTTTTTCTATTCTGAATTTAATAAAACTGTCTGGCTTTGTCTAGCTATTTATTATACAGGCTTATTTGAATGTTGAAATCTTTTACTTCACACAACACCTTTTAATATGCTCCAGAATTGGTGTTCAATATGAGACTTCAGGAAACACGGAGTTATCAAACTATTAGAACATCTAAAAAAGCCATCATATAATTAATCTTTCTCAAGCCATTTTGAATGCCTTTATCGTCTAAAATTAAATACTTAAGCATGAGTGTCTATATGAATTTTGTATTCAATTTCTATTGATCTTTCTTTTACTGTTCATTCTTCTTTAAAGATTAGCACCTGAACTAACACCTGTTGCCAATCTTCTTTTTTTTTTCCTTCTCTCCAAAGCCCCCCAGTACATAGTTGTATATTCTACTTGTAGGTCCTTCTAGTTCTGCTATGTGGGACGCCACCTCAGCATGGCTTGATGAGCGGTGCCAGGTCTACACCCAGGATCCAAACCAGTGAAACCCTGGGCTGCTGAAGTGGAGTGCACAAACTTAACCATTTGGCCATGGGGCGGCCCCTACTGTACATTTTTATTTTATGATACTGTCAAAATATGAGATAAACTATTGCCCTTTACTAGTTTTCTGTTTGAAAGGTATTTCTTTTCACTATCTTTGTATATTTTCCATGAACACTGATCTATTCAGATTAACTTTTTTAAGCTAAACTTGGAAATGTATATCTTAGACAAGATTTTCAAAGGTATTAGCCTAGTGTATAGTTTTCAAAAAATTCCTAAAACCCTTTGATTATATGTTCCTTATGATTTTAGTGTTTTAAACTTATTTTTTACTTATTTGACTGGTTGCAGCAGTGATTTAAAACACTTTATTGATCTTTTCAAATAATTCGCTCTAGATATAATTTTAAAATTTTTAAAATTATATTTATATTGACTTAGGAGTTCATTTTAAAAAAAACCTACTTCCCCTGCTTTGCTTGGAAATTATCTGTTTGATGTTTCTCTTCTTTTTCCAAATTCTTTATTTAAATGCTTAACCTAGTCTCTGACTTTCTTATTACAAAAGAAAAGTCTCTGTATATTCTCCTGAGAACATTTGACCACATGGCATTTTTAATTCATATTATATAAAATGTTCAAATATATACAAATGTAGAGAGAATAGCATAATGGACTTGAAGATCCATTGCCAGCTTCAGCTATGATCAGTTCACGGTGAATTATTTTCATCTATATGCATGCTTACTCCCACCACAGGACTATTTTGAAGCTAATCCTACTCATTTCATCATTTCTTCTATAAATATTTCAGTATGTATCTCTAAAATATAAGAACTCTTTTCCTTAAATTATAACCACAATGTCATTATTATACTACAAAAATGTAATATACATTATTATACTACAAAAAAATAGTTTCTCAATTTTGTGTCTAGTTATTATACACATTTTCAAATTTTCTTTTTTTAAAGCAATTAGGTTGTATTAAAGTCTCAGTATATTCCATCTCTGTTCTCACTGGGCATTATTTTTGTTTTTTTTTAAAAAAATCAGAATGTTATATTTTAGAATGATTGTGCAGATTACATCCTGTTTTGTCATTAAATGAATTCATCTGTCCCTTACATTTCCTGTCAATCAGTAATTAGATCTACAGGCCTGATTGGATTAGGAATCAATGTTTTACATTTTCCGGTGAGACCTCTTCAGAGTTGATGTTTTGTACTTTCATCAGGAGGTCCAAATGTCTGTTTTCTCTTATTTGTGATGTCAGCCTTTGATCAGTATCCCTTGTGTCTTTGAACTCATGGAGAATTGCAACATGACGTTTTATTCAATCATTTCTTCTTTGAGAGCTGGAACACACCTATGATGAAAAACCTCCCCATATCAACTATTTCGTTACCCTAAGATATTGCTTATATAGAAAAGGCAAGATAAATGCTTGATTTGTCCCCAATGTCTATTAAAATTGAGTGTTTCCCTGGTATCCCCCAAAAGACACCAAAGAGGTAATTTTTTTTCTTAGCATTATTACGAACCCATGGATTTAGGCATATTTGATGTGTTTCAATCCATGAGAGTTGTTATATTTATTTTTGCTCAAATTGTCCAGTCTTAGGCTAGTGGGAGTTTATTCAGATTTCAGACTAACTCCTGTATCCTTTTGACATTACTTTAGTATTTGATAGCTTCCTTGCTTCAGCTTGTATATTTTCTGCCCCAAACCCGAAAAAAGTCATTTCTTTAAGTGGCTTAAGTCTTTTTCAAGGAAAATGATACTTGCAAACCAAAATATGACTGTTAGTTGTGATCATAGCTATTTTTTTTAATCATTGTTTCTAGGCTCTTACATTAGAAAGGTCTTAGAGGATGTGTGTGTGTGTATGTGTGTAACAAAATGCATCATGAGTTCATATTGATACTTCAAATTCATATTCAGGACTTAACTGTGTGTAACATGATTTCATTGATGAGACATGTAATTCGTTTTAACCATGCCAAAAATCTTGATTTTCAAAGACACTAGCGTAATTATTCACTCAATTTATTTCATAATACAAACACAATAGTATTAGAATAACAATACCAATAATATTACCAACAATTTAATTACTAAATGGTTTAAAATTGTTTGCGCTATGGTTTTAGTTCTTTGAGTATATCCTGCTAAGGAGGCAGAATCAGATTACTCTGCTTAAGGGTCACTGAGAATGATTTCTCTCTGTGGCACAATTCTACCAGATAGGTACAAATTTTGGTTCATTTGTGTCATTTCACTTTTGACTTTTAGGAATTTAAAAATTTTTAATTTTATGCTATACTTATGAAAAATATTTGGTTCTAAAGTCAAATCTACAAGACAAGCTATAGTCAAAGAAGTCTAAAATTTACCCTTTTCCCCATGCTCTTCCTTCTTCCCCTCCTCAAAAAGAAAACATTTATGGAATTTTAATGATTTATTCTCCCACTGATTTTCTTTATTGAAAGCAAATATATATGTATTTATTAAAAGCAAGCATACATTTTTACTTAGATAAATGATAGCATATCATATGCACTTTTACCATCTTTCTTTGCCTCTCTCTTTGTTTTACCTAAGCACATTTCCTGGAGATCATCCCGTAGCAATGTTTAGGGATATTCTTCGCTCACGTTTACCGTTGCCTGGTACTCCACAGTGTGGATTTATAATAGTTTATTCAAGCAGTCCCCAATTGATGAATATTTTGAGTTACTTCCAGTCTCTCGCTATTGCAAATTTTGCTTTTACAAATTTGAATTTACTATTTCTTTCAGTGTTTCTTTGGGATCAACACCTAGAAGTGGAATTCCTTGGTCAAAAGTTACATGGATAAGTATTTGTTAGATATTGCCAAATTCTCTTCCAAAGTGTTTGTACCGTTTTGCGTTCTTACCAGCTATATACAAAGAAACCCGTTTTCTCCATGGTAGAACAACTGGTTAAAAATTTGCGTTTTGCCAATCTGTTAGGTGAAAAATGTAGCTTAAATATGCATTTCTCTTTCTTTTTTTTTTTTTTTAAAGATTGGCACATTGGCACCTGAGCTAACAACTGTGGCCAATCCTTTTTTTTTTTTTTCTGCTTTGTCTCCCCAAATGCCCCCAGTACATAGTTGTACATCTTAGTTGCAGATCCTTCTATTTGTGACATATGGGACGCCGCCTCAATGTGGCGTAATGAGCGGTGCCATGTCCGTGCCCAAGATCCAAACCAGCGAAACCCTGGGCCGCCGCAGCGGAGCACGCGAACTTAACCACTCGCTCTTGTGAGTAAGTTTGAGTATATTTTCTATGCTTAAAAGCCATTCGCTTTTTTCCCTTGTAATCTATCAGCTTAATACCTCTAGCCACCCCCCTCTTTTTTTTACAGGATCTTTGCCCTTTTTTTTTCTTCTTTAGAAGCTATTTATATCACACGACTCCAATATAATTTGCAAACATTATTTCTCAGTGTGTCATTTGTCATTTTATTTTACTTTTTTTTGCCATGCACAGATTTTTAGAAAAGCTTTTTAAATCAGTCACCTAATCACACTTCTGCTTTATGGCTTCTAGATTTTGAGTCATAGTCAGGAAAGTTTGCCTCAGTCTGAGACTACAGAGGAGTATAACCGTGCTTCCTTCTAGTACTTGTGTGGTTGTATTTTCCCATTTACACTGTACTTCTCTGATCCACTTGGAATTTATCCCAGTGTATGCTTTAAGCAATTTTGTCAGTTTCCACATGGCTAACCACTTAGTTTAACACTCTCACATATCACACCATTTTATGTTTGCCCCCATGAAATTAGTAGTTTCTTGAACTATCCTCTCTTTATTGCCTATCTTGTAGGTTTTATTTGCTTTTACATTTTATTTGCCTTACAACTGCCATGTATCCATTTTCATTTTCCTTTCATCCTATCTTTTCCTCTTGTTATCCATCTTAGCCTTTTCTCATCTTTTGACATTCTCCTATTTCTTTGACATTGTATTTTCTTGCATCTTCTGAGAATGGTTAACAGTTGACTGAAAAATCTTCTTGATGTGTAAAAAGGTTTTCAGAGATATGTTCTTTCTTTGAGCTTTAGACTGTGATCCTTTTCCCTTCATTTTGCTTTTTCTCAGCCTCTTCTCATAGGTTCTAAGGTGGCTTATTTTTTCCCCCTGTTTATCAAGGTTAATTTTATCCAGTCTAACTGTTCATCATCTGTCAGAGTGACAATTGTGATTAGATTGTATGACAGCCAAATCCTCTTCTCAAACCTTTAACTGGAGAAAAGTTCTATGTGCATAGTTCTCAGTGTAGACATTCATCATTTTCAAGTCTGCTATATTTTGCTGACCTCTTCTTATCCTGCAGTATGCTTCTTGGAGAATTCAAACAACTTTGTATGCATACCACTGGGACCCCCAGCATGCACTCCCAGGTCCTTCTTTTCTCCTACCCTTACCCAAATATGTTCCTATTGAAAGTAGACTCCTCAAGATGCAAGGCACCCTGGATGGACTCTCTGTCTACTCCCCTCACTGAGTGTTCAGATGTTTTATTGGAGTTGCTAACGTTGGATAGATGTGCAAAGCTGCTGGCAGTGGAGTGGGGTGGGAATAGAGTGGGTGGGGTTTGGTACGTTTATCTAGCTGCCTCAGAATTTAGCCCTTACATAGTATTGAAACAGATGTATTCATTTATTCATTTTATGATGGGAGTTGTTTGATATTTTCACACATTTTTTTAAGGTGGTCTCTGTTTCATGAATTAAAATCTGGATTTCTGTGAGGTGAAGCCTGGGAAAAATTTTCTTGATTCAGCTCTATTTACTGTATTAGATTATCAGTCTAGTTTTGAATGTTGTCCTAACTTCTTATTTTTTTCTACTTTGTTTGGCATTTATAGGACTGATATTTTTAGTTTGATACAATTTAAAATCAAAATCTCTTTTGTGTGGGATGGTTATGTATGACAACATTTACTTTTTCCACCTAAATGTGGTCAAGATTATAGCCAAGGCACAATTTCTTTTCCCAATAATATGTGTGAAAATCAGGTGAAATGCCATGAAAGGTTTTATTATATTCTATTGCAACCTGTTGACTTTGGTCAACACATATAAGAAAATTCCTACTTGGCACCAGTGGTAGTACATTCATGTCAATTTGCACCAGGAGAATATTGATAACCATTCAGAGGTGGAATAAATTAACTGTGCAAATCTCTACATAGAATCATTTAAATAACCGTGACTGAACTCCAGGTGTCATGTTGAAAAGAAGAATCCATGCTTATTATTTCAACTTCTTCATTATGTATAGCTTTCTATGTACATTGATGAAAGAGAAAATGAAGTTCTAGTTCCCTGAATAAATACTGGCTTTTTAATCTAATAAACATTTTCTTATTCCTAAATATTTATTTCAATAGCATGTAGTTTTGTTGTTGATTCCAATGTTACTCCCTAAGCTGAATCTTCAACGTGGAGAAAAACACCAGTATTAATCAAATAACAGAGCAAGGTGTTTGGTCCTATTTGAGAAGCTATAAAACTTCCTTTTCTGAAGATAAGAAACTCTAAAAAAAACGCAATCAGGAGAGAGTAGAGTTTTATGGTAGAGAGGGCAGAGTTGACTCCCAACGGAGTCATTTGCAAAGCAGTTCTAGGTTTTTTTTGACAATTACAGGAAAAAATTCATAGGAAGTGATTAACATTTTCCCCAGGACATAATAAGTACTAAACAAAAGTTAGCACTTTGCATTCTTGGGATGTGGGGGTAGTTTAGAGTTAGTATCACCCTTTGTCTCTTAAATGGACCATAGATATTTTCTGAAACATGTTTGAAGAGTACTATAGGTATTCTCTGTCCATTCATTATTCATTCTGGAATAATTAGGCGCTTAATTCTGGGGCTGAGTTGCTGAGTAGGACAAAGAGGCTGAAATAGCATGAGAGGTAAAGAATGCGGGAGAGATTATCTAGCATACTATGAATTACAGTTATGAAACTGATTCAGAAGGCAGCATCTCAGCTCTGTGAGATCACCAGACATATGGCACCCACAGTGTGACAGCTGCCAAATCATTGCCTGAATCATTTCAAGGTGACAAGGCTATATGGCATCTGGTATGATTTGGGTGTTCCCAAATGTTGTTCTTTTTCTGATCACGTAACTACAGAAAGTACTGTTTTTAAACTGCGCCTAATTATATCCCATATTTCATCAGTTCTTCGTACTTCAAATACTTTGTCACTACTACTGCAAATTTTGTCCCTGAACCGAGCATCATAGTGATTTGTCTAGAGTGCTAAATAGAAGTGGTCTCTTACTTTCTTTTAAAGTGTTTGGATCATTCCAGTCATTTGGATGGTACGGAGCCCAGTGAGTTGAGCCATAGAGAAAAGAATTTGAACTTTGAGTCCTAACTTTAGTGGACCTCAAGTTCTTTTGACACTTAAGGATGTATTAATAAAATTAATAATATACAAAGTGGTTGTAAGGTATGTGAGTTCAAAATAGTCAGTTAGTTGAAAAATCAAAGACATTAACAACACAAGTTTAAAGAGCATGATCACGGAATCTGAAGGCTAGAGTTTGTTTATTATCTCAATGTCATTTATATTCATTTCTGAGATATGAAATATTTAATACATGAGATAGTGAAATTAAAATAGTAAAATATCAACTGTGTTATATTGATTAAAAATATCAATTTTTAATGTTACTAATCAACTCATCAGGGATATCTAAATATCCATAAAACTTAGAATCACAAAATTTAAGAAATTATTCAAAGCGATGGTTCCCAAAGTATGTCTTCTAGCATTTAAATAGACACAATGTTTCAGGTTAAGTAAAATTCAGAAACACTGATATAAACAAAGTTACATGATTCCTTCACTGTTGAACTTCTCAAAAAGTCTTTCAAATGCAAATTTATTCATGAATTCCTAAAGGTCACAGAAAACAGTATTTATGTTTCTTTAACTTAAATTTGATGATGAAACTCTTCTCAGTGTGTGTCTTGAAGAGCTAAGGTCCAAGAAGTTTACTTTCAGAGATATAAACTGAATCCTTTATTTTATGTGCTAGAAGTAAAATCCAGAGGAATTAGAGTCTGGGTAATGGCAAAGACAGTACCAGAAATCATAAATCTTGATCTTGTCCCCTGATTTTTTTCTCTCACCTCTTTTATAAGTGATATTTAATATGATGGCTAACTAGTATTTTCTTATGAGATAGCTTTGTTACCACATTTTCCTATCTCACAAATTATTGTTGGCGGTATAGCTGGAAGCTTATTAAAACTCTTAAGCTATTTAAGCTAAAATCCCCTCCCACACATACACAAAGTGTAAATTATTACTTTATAACTTGGTTTCACTTACCTAACACTAGTTCACTCTTAAATCAGGAAAATGAGGCTCATCTGCCTAATGTAAACATTTACAGCACAACCCATTACATCACATTTTATTTTAAAATATACTTGAAATTGCTTCTGAAAAGTCCGGAATGCCCACTGACATGGAAATGGATTGCACATGGCAGTGCACATCACCATCTGCCTGGGCAAAGTTGCCCTTTTTGTTGAGTTGAGTGGAAAGGTTAGTTTCAACTTAGCTCTGTGTGTGGTTGGGCAGTTCCCAACGGAAAAACAAAAAGCAGAATGAAATACTTATTAAAAAAAGAAAAACTACACAGTTAGTGTGTAAGGCTAATGTGTGCTGGATTAATTTCCTATATGAGTAGCTCTTCACATGGATAGGCTCAGGTTGCGGGGAGAAAGGTAGGACTCCCTCTTAGGCCTGTAGAGAGACCCTTGACAAGGAAGGATTTATAGCTTATACTCTAGCAAAAGTTAACAAAAGATTTGTGAACAGGTGGTAATACAAAATCAAGAGACATTTCACCTGCTATGGAAGTTAATCTAAACTGGAATCCAAATGCCAGTCTATTTGTCTTGAGCATATAGTCTGGAGTAAATTAATAGGACAATCCAAAGGAGAGATGTCAAATGGAACAGCATTACATATTCTACTGCGTATACAGAAAACCAATCTGGATGCTGACAGCATCAGAAATGATCATGTTCTTGAACAGTTTATTTTTGACAGCAGAACCACAGGCCATGCTTCACATGTGTACATAAAATTCATATGGCATGTGCAAGCCTGCCAGTAAAACATCATTTAAAACCAGAGCTAAAGTTCTAACAGCTCTCGGAAAGAGATAAGGATTTCACAGTCTGGTGATAGATATGGCATATGGAATTATGGCATCTGTTCACTTAACAGATTTCCCTCTTTATTTGTTTACCTTTTAGTTTAAGAAAAGGCGTACAATGCATATGTCTCTGGCATGTTTTCAACAAAGAATAATGTTTTCTAATGAATTAAGGGAAGATCTGAGCTATTGATGAATTGAAGTGAAAGCTTCATTAAGATAAATTGGGCCTTTCAACGGACCATAAGTGCATAATTCACAGACTTTAAAGGAAAATGAGGAAATTTTTTTCTAATAATATCTAACCTCCATGTCCTCCAACTTTTAAAACAGATCAGGCAGCACAAATTTCTGCTAAATATTCACTATTCTGGGAGTTCATCGACAATTGCTAAGACGGCTAGTGTACAGTACAAAGATATAAGAATATCAAAAATCGCTTATTTCCTGCTCTTGGACACAGACAAAGCAAAATGAGACGCATGTGTTCTGGAATTTATTTATTTATAACCTTAAAGTTTCTTTTCATCCCATTATTCATTCCAACTGCAAAGTAATTGAAGGGCAAATAAACCTATTATATCAGTTATAAAACTATAACTTCTTGAGATTTGAGAAAGACTAAAGAGAGATGTGAAAGAAAGAGAAAGATCTGAGATAGCTCAGTGGTGGCAAAAATATCTGAGTTTAGTGGTTTCAAGAATTTGACCCTGGCAAGATTTCAAGAGTCTTATATGACCCCCATTATCCTATACCTTGTGTGGAGCACATCTTACTATTGTATAATTCTGTTGTAGAATCTAGAACAGATCTAGAGAATGTATATTTTTGAATACAGCCAAGGAAGGCAAGAATATCAATGGAACAATATCTTTTCTTGAAAGCACTTGAAAGAAGACTTCAGATTTTCCAGAAATTTCCAAACATTTCCTAATAATTGAAATATATTTTAATTATCTACAAATGCAAAGTAGCACTCTTCCTTCTGTATCTTTTTCTAGAAAACTAGATTAATACATCACAGTATCACTGTGAGGGTCAAATAAGATGGTGTAAGAATATATGTATACATATAATTATATAATATAATATATATAATAGTATACTGTATATATAATCCTAATATATGTATATTGTATACCTTGTGTATGTGCATAGTTTGTACATATAAAATAACATATGCATATATGTAATATATGTTTAACATATATGATATATAATGTTTATATATTACACATATTGTATAATATGTGTACCTTTTTCAAGCTAGTGATCGAGCAAATGAATGCTTATTTTTCATTTTACATTAATATATTTTATTTTAGACACCTGAACAATTTTAAATAAGAAATTATCAATGCAGAGTTATTACGTTGTTTTGTCTATGTAAAAGTCCTATTAAATGGAATCTAAAATCAATATGGCAAAGGTCCAGAATGTTCTCCAGCTGAGCTTAATATATTCAATCATTCATTCATCACTTGTTCATTTATTCATTTGAAAAATATCTATTAAGTTCTAGCTCTATGCCAAGCTTTGCGACAGTTGCTGCCTACTTTAGGTAAATTAAAAGTGGTATGCAAAATAGTCATTTAGCGAATATTTAATTCCTGTTTTAAGCTGCCAATGAAACAGAGTATTACACAAAATGAGAAGTTTTATTACGAGGGTTCTTAATTTTTTTTTAAACTAATGATAACTCAGTCTTCCAAAATATTTTCATAATAATAAGGGAAGATTTCATGTTAGACCCAAGTATAAACAACCAAAACATTGTAGACTTTAAGTTTTATCACAAACAGTTTTCAATGATGCTTCTTTCACAAAGGTTACATTCTGTTAGAGAATAGAAAAAAAAGAATGGACAAATAAATCCTATTAGATGGCTTATCCAGCTTCTTGAACATCATACAGTTCTTACTTAGCAAAAACTTTGATGAGTGAATTATAAATGAATCAGAAACATATGGATTAAATTTCTTCTGAAATGCACATAGGTTTAAAATTAAATTGGAAAAGTCCTTGGAAATATGCATTTTAGATTTTATTTTACCCAAAATGTTTGAATAATAGTTCAAGATGTTCAATGAAACCAAAATACAGCTGGGTTCCTCCATCCTGAGTAATTATATAATTACTGGGCATGAGATGAAGCCATATCTTTAGCAAGCATTCATCAAATATCTAGTGAGAATACAAATAGTCAGATAATAACAAGATTAAGCAGTTTTTAGTGAAAATTGCATTCCTTTCATGCTTGAAGTACCATGGAATCAAATTAATTTTAAAATATCAATGGCTCAAAATACCCAGGAAACTTACTCAGTGAAGTATTTCATATTTACGCAATCAAGTATTTAAATGGACCCAATATTTATAAAATTTTATAGCAGTGAACACTTTTGTTAAATGCAGCTAATTTCAGTGAGACCTTTGAGAAAATGAAATCACTGTAGCCTCTCTTCCATGCAATCCTGCTGATAGCTTCAAAATAAACATTTCAAGGACCTGGAAGGAGACTTTTTTTTTGGTGATATTTTTGAGACATTAGATTTTGCTTCAAATATCTTCCCTTTCCTGAAGTTTCCACATTTATATTGTGACCACAATATAATTTTAAATTTTCTAGTGTCATCATTGAAAATAACATTCACAAACAAAATTAATTTTAATAATATATTTTAATTCATTATATCCAAAATATTATCATTTCAAAATGTAATCAATATAAAAATTATTGAGATATTTTACTTTTTGGGGGGTAAAAATCTTTGAAGTCTCATGTATATTTATACTTACATCTCAATCCAGATTAGTCACATTTCAGATACTCACTAGTCACTTGTGGCTACTGACTACTATTCTGGTCAGTTCAGGAGATTCAGATCTCTACCCCACTTATCTGTTAGCTGCTGATCCATTTCTCTCACCTTTAGCAGGAAAATTCCTTCAAATAGTTATCTACAATTTGTTTCCAATTTGAGAGAATTTCCTCGCAAGTTGCTGTTTCCAATTAGTCTCCACTACTTAAAATTAATCCAATCAGTCCTTTCCTTCCAAAGTTAACCAAGCTGCTTGGGTCAAGGTCACCAACACTTGTGCCCATATTGTTAAATCAATGGGTCACTTCTCTGTTTTCTACATATTGTCTTAGCAGTAGCATGAGATGCGTATAATTAACCCTTTATACACTTCCTTCACTTGGATTCAAGACTTCCATACTGTCATGCTGTCCATCCTACCTCACTGGATGCACTTTTCTATTTCCTGTGGTGATTGCTCCACTTTTGTCTTGCCTCTTAACATTGCTATCTCCCAAGACTCAGTTCTTGATCCTTTTCTAAGTACTCGCTCCTTTTGTGATTTCATCCAGTTTCATTGTTTTAAAAATCATCTACACATAGATGAGTGGCAAATATAAAGTTCTCTTCTGAACTCCAGGCTCATATATCCATAATTTCCACTTGAGGGTCTAATAAGTACGACGTGGACATACCCCAAACTGAAATCTTGATCATTCTGCAACAAAACGTTATTCATACACGATCCCCCCATCTTAGTTAACAGTAGATCCATCTTTTCAATTTCCCAGGTCCTCCTTGACTCCTTCTCAAATTTGTCTCTTTCACGGCCTACATCCAATCAGTCAATGTTATTGGGTAAACCTAGAAAACACATCTAGAACTGATACACTTCTCACCAGCTCCGCTGCTACCAAACTATCCAATCCACCATCCTTCCCTCCCTGGATTATTACATGAGGTTCTAACTGGTTTCCTGTTGTCAGGTTTGTTCTTTTGCAATCTATTCTCAACAGAGCCCTGGGAGGGCAAAATAAAGACATTTACAGTTAAATAAAAACTGGAACAACTTATCCCTAAGAGATCTGCTCTAAAGAAATTTCTAAAAAGGGCATTTAAAGTAAAATAAAAAATCTGAACAATGTTTTCTGCATCAAAAAAAGATAGTGTTTAATTTGTGGGGCTAAACAATAGCACACTGAAATACGGAAGCTAAAATTTTCTAAAATATTTTATTGTTTATGCAGGGAAATCTATTTTATTTTATTTTGGACTTCCTAAAGTTAAATATTCTTAACAAAATTTCAAAGGTAACCACAAAAAACGAATAGAAATAGAATTATACATTTCAAGCAAGTATGACAAAAAAATAGGGGTAAAAGAACAAAAAATGTGAGTCATTCTTTACAATGGAAGAAATGAAAGAGAAAAAAACCACAGTAATGTGGACAAATAGAAATCAGAAGAAGGTAGAAACAAATCTGAATACACCTACCAGGTAAAAGACAGGATTTTTCAGATTTGAGTTTTAGAAATCCAACTCTGTTGAATTTCTTGTCTATGTCAAGAAATAAACATAAAATCTATGTATAAAAAATGATTGAAAGAAAAAGCTGAAATATATACAGCAAGCAAATACCAAGCTAAAAAGAAAACCTGAGCATAATTTATTTTATTTCTAAGCAAAACTGAACTTAAGCCAAAAAAAATAAAATTAGGTATGTTTACTGCATCATACTAGAAATGTAATTCAACAGGAAAATACAATTCTAAATAGTTTTACACTTAATAAAATAAACTTGAAATATGTAAAGCAAAACTTGATAGAAACTACAGGGAGAAATTGATAAATCTACCATCAAACTGGAAAAAGTCAATACATCTCTAAACTCTTAATGAGTTAAGCAAACAAACAAATGCGTAAAGGTGGTGAAGATTTAAATAACACAAATAAAACATTTAGTCTAATGGGGATATTTAAAATTCTGTGTACCATTATTAGAGAATATACCTTCTTAAGAACTTGTGAAAATTGTCCAAAACTGATCAAATAGGAGAATATAGGTTAGTCTCAATAAATACCAGAAAGTAGATTTCAGAAAGACCACATACCTTGACCACAAGGCAATTTTGTTTGAAAGTAATAGAAAAAGATAAAATGTCAAAATCTCCAAATGTTTCCAAATAAGAAAATACACTTCTAAATAACCCATGTGTCAAAGAAAATATCATAATGAATATTTAAACATAATTAAAAATGAAAGCATAAGAAAAAACTATATATAAAAACAGGAAGTTCAGTGAACATTATATACAAAGGAAAATTGTAGCCTTAATTACTTAAAATTAAAAAAGACAGACTGAAAAATTAATAAGCCATCCAATATAAGAAGTTAGGGGAGAAAAGCAATAAAGTAAATCCAAAGGAATGTGAAGGAAGGAAATAATAAATATATGATGAGAAATCAATGAAATCAAAACTAAGAATATGTTAGAGAAGATCAACAAAAGAAAAATGTATTCATTTTTAAAAAATAAATCGTTATGAGGCTAGTTAGGAAAACTATAGAGAAGGTGTTAGGACTTTTAAATTAACATTTAAGTACAGCACAAGGTGCTGGATAGTAAGCCACAGTTCAATAGCAGACCACAAGAGGAGCTAGAATAGAGAGGTTTGTTTATTTATGTCCTGGAGGAAGAACCCCGGCATACCTGGAGGGGCCACACGGGGAGGTCAAGGCAGAATGTAAACAGAGAAACAGAGGCAGGAACTGGGGCACATGACTTTATTAAGGTTTGGTCAATTGAAACCAAAAGAGCAGGGTTTTGGTAAGTACCACACAGGTCTTATCTAAGGGGCACATATGGTAAATAAATTCTAGGAAGTAGGGGAGACTTGATCACAAGGGCTGTTGGGGAAGTCATATCAGGAACTTAGATTTGCTTATGACTCTCTGACTGCTGTCTAGGGCATTTGCTTGCATGAGGGGCTAGTGTCAGTTTAAGGCCCCTGTGGGCCACTTAGCCAAACAAAATGGATGCGGAGACAACAATATCATGGAGTAACTTAGCTCAACTGTGGACCAAAGGTATAAATGAATAAGATTATGGTTAAAAGGGGGACATACAGGTACAAGAGATTAAAAAGACAATGTTAGAATATAATCATAAACTTGGCAAATAAATTTGAGAACTTAGATGAAATGAATACATTTACAGGAAAATATGATATCAAATCTTGACTCAAGAATAAATAGAAAACCTAAATTTGTGTTGTAATTATTGATGAACTGGAGGTAGTAATTAAAATCTTCCTACAAAGGAAACACTAGGATCAAACCATTTTGTAGGATGGTTTTACTAACCTTCCAAAGGAACAGATTACTCTAATCTTATATAAACTCTCTAGAGAACAAAGTAGGAATACTTCCCCATGTATTCAGTGAAGTGAGAACCAAAAAGGAAACTTGCAAGGTCATTTTACTCATAACAGTTGTTGAAAAAAGCTTAACAAAATAATAGCAATCTGAAACCAGGAAAGCAGGGGGTGAAAAGATAAAATAAGACTCAGTTACTTTATACCTAGAATGCAAGGTTAGTTTGATTTTAGAAAATCTATAAATGTCTTTTACTAGATGAACAGATTAAAGGAGGAAATTACATAAGATTATTTTATTAAGTGAAGGCAAATAATTTGTAACTATTTAGCATATATATCTACAAAATCTTCAAAAATTATTACACATAATAATATAGGTCAGCAAGATGACCAGATATAAAAACATTATATAAATGTCAATTATCTATTCCTATAACGGGAAAAATACAAAATATAATATAAAAATACAAAAATATAATTTCAAGAAACACCATTTACATTAGCAACAAAAACTATGACATATCAAAGACTGTACCTAACAAAAGAATTGCAAGATCTTAGTGAAGTAAAGGATCAAATTTTACTTTAAAAAATTACAGAAGACTCAAAAAAGTGGAGAGATGGCCCATGTTCATGTCTGAAAAGTGACATATAAAGACTCTCAATTTTCCCAGTTGATTCATAAATTCATAATAACTCCAATTAAAATTCCAATATTATTTTTCATAGAATTTCTCATGTTTTTTTCTATAATTTATATAGAAGAGCAAATAGTTAAGCACTGCTAGAATACATCTAATATGGAAAAAAAATGAACTAGAGACTTTCTACAAGATAACATGACATTGTAAAATTATAGTAATTAAGCATAGAATAGGCACAGAGCCAAGTAAATTAACCTTGGAAGACACCAGAAAGCTCCAAATAGATCCACTCATATAAAGAATGTTAATATTGTCGTAGGTGTCATGGTGGATACTGAGACAGGTGAAATTATCAAAAAAAAACTGAGCTGGGAAAAATATCTAACAGTGAGGGGGAAAGATAAAATTGTGTCCTTATGTCACAGCTTACACAAAAGTTAACTCTAAATAGATTAAAGACTTAAATATCAAAAGCAAATTTTTTTAAAAATTGTGAACATATATCTAACCTTATATAAGCTATAAAAAGTACTAAACATAAAAGTCATGATGAATTGGACTACATGAAAATTGATAACTGTTCCTCAAAAGAAATGTTTGAAAAGGCAAAACAATAACTACAACAACTTTGCAACACGAATAATCGGCGCAGGATAATTGCTATAGACTGTCTATTGAATTCCTGCAAATGAATCAGAAAAAAGGCAAATGACTTAGTAGGAGAAGGGAGAAAGTTAGGAGCATTTATCCTAAAAGTAAACACATAGAGCCAGTGAAAATATGAAGTTTTCAACTTCTTAGTAATTAGCAAAATTCAAATCAAGGCCACCATTAGCTACCATTTAATTTTCACAAATTAAGAAATTTAACAATGAAAAATGGAGAAAAAAATAAATCAATGGTATTGCTTATTTATTACTAGTGAGAGTGTAAATTGGTACAATTACTTTGAAAAACAATTTGACATTATCTTGTAAATTTTAATATTTGCATATCTATAACCCAACATTTCCTCTCCTAGATTTACACCTAAGAAGACACGTGTGAACCAGAAGACATGTAACAATATTTATACCACCATTTCATTAAAAAAATGAAACCTGGTAATAATTTAAATATCCATCAATAGAAGAATGGATAAATAAATTTTAGCATATTTAGAATTAAATATTTTACAGAAGTAAAAATTAATCAACTATAACTATGTGCCTATATCCATTACTGAAAGATTATATATATTTAAGTGCAAAAACAAGCAAAGATTTTTAAAAATATTTAATCATGTATATGATAAAACTCTTTAAAAAGTAAGGGACATACAAAGATGAAATTCAAGATACAGTTTATTTTTGGAATAGAATTGGCAGTAGAGGAAGTGGGGGGATGGGGAGGGGGATGAATACACAGGTAGGTATAAATTATTGGTAGCATCCTAGTTCTTAAGCTGAGTGATAGGTCCCCAGATAACCATTATACAATTTTAGGTTAATGAAGCAAAAACGAGACCAGCCAGCCCGGTAGTGTAATGGTTAAATCTGCTTCAGTGGCCTGGGATTCACGGGTTCAGATTCTGTATGTGGACCTATGCACCGCTCATCAAGCCATGCTGTGGTGGCCCCCCACATACAAAATAGAGGAAGATTGCCACAGATGTTAGCTCAGCGACAATCTTCCTCAAGCAAAAAGGGTTGGCAACAGATGTTAGCTCAGGGTCAGTCTTCCTGACCAAAACAAAAGGGAAAAGATAGAGCTCTGCATGGACCAAGGATTATAATGTGTTATAACAGAGGATTACAATTAATTAATTTGCCGAAATTCCATAAAATTATAAAAGGAGTGGTTTATTTAGTTAGAATTATGTTGTCATAATTACAAAGTGAACTTGTGGAAAGCTCCTTTCCCCATTATGAGAGATGTTAAAACATAAAAGATATTAATTAGAGCTACTTAGAACATGGCCTTTGATGCACCAATTCTGGAGGGAAAAGACAAGGGGGAGAGTAACAGTTAAAAGCTTGAGGTCAGAAACCGGACTTCCAGGGTTTCAATTTCTGACTCCTATCTCTACTTGCTGTGTGATTTGAGGCAATTTACACAGTTTCTCTGTAAAATAAGGATGATAACAGTCATGGGTTGTTGAATGGCTTAAAATGTGGACAATAAATGTTAATTGTCGATATTAGTGAAAAGTTACTTGGAAGGCTGCGTCTGCTCTGGCAACAGCTGACTGCTCTCACCTTCTCCTCCTCCTCTTTGCCATGCTTGGATTGGGGCGAATGGGACCCAACTGCACTTTCCTGGTTTCCAAAGTGAGTATGTCAGGGAGTGCTCTGACAGCATTGATGGGGTTCCTTAATGAGACTGGTTTCTGAGGCCTCAAATCTAGGGCTCTTTCTGGGTAATAAGGGGAACAAAATGGCCTCCCCTTAAAAAGTAACTCCTTCTCAAAAACTGAAATCTCAGGATCTGTGGGAAGCTACTGGGCCCACCTCTCCTCTTTTCAACCCTTAGTGTCAAAACACGAACAGGAAAGGCTAGGTGTAAACAAACAAATACAAATTATCATAGATTTTTGTCAACATAAGAATTAAAGTAACCTGTTTTGGGGCAAGAAGTACCATGGTGCCAGGGAAAGGGCCATAGATTAGATGACAATTGGGATCTGACTTAACTTGTCTAAGAGTCCATGTCTTCTCCTTCAAGCCTGGTCAGAACTGTTTTTTCAAGGTACTTCTGAGCTCCAAAATTTTGAATCTTTAGGAACAACAGAACGTCCTTCTTCAGTGGTGGGATTTTCACCATAGATGTAGCTGTGCATCAATTACCCTTGCCCATTTGCCATTATCTTCACCAAAGGCTCTGGTACAGCAACAGCAGATGATAGAAGAGAGAGAGTTGAGTGAGTTTTTAAGGATAGCCAATTGGAAAATGTCTTCATTTCACCAGCCTGCAGCTGGTTTAACCAGCAAAATTTGCTGTCCAAGTGCCCAGATTAAATTATTTATTTTTCCATTAGCTGTCTGAACACAACCAAAGTTCATGTGATGGATAAAATCCCATGATATTAGTTAAGATAGGACGTTTTAAAAAAAGCTTAGGTACTACCTTAAAAAGCACCATAAAAATAAATAGAAGAACAGAATGGAGGAACTCACCCTAATACGTTTTTAAATGTGTGGTATTTCTCTTTGTTAGGGTGAAGAATAAATTCTGTATCTACTTTGCACACAGCCAAATGTGCTATGAAATATTATTTATGTACTTGACAAATTCCCAAGTATAGCATCAGCCTCGCTAAAATACCCGTTGGCACGATATTGCACTTCCAAATTTAGCATTATGGCTGACAGCATTTTTCCTGGTCTCTCAAAAAAATGACCAGCCAACATTTCACTGCATACATTTCCAAAGGATCTGATACTTATCTCCCCTTTTTAGAAAGTAAATTCCGAGTGTGAAACCAATAAACTCAGATACAATCTTTAACCTCATCGGGTTTTAGGAGAGAAAAACATCCCAGATATGTGAATATCATCCAGCTACATGTTAAAATAATTATGCCACTTGGAAAGATTAAAGTGAGGTGAAGTTTAGCTTGAGAAAAATCAAATATGGATATCTAGACCATAACAGCAATTTAGAAATTAAAATATATTCATTAATTTTATGTAATGATAGCCAACATGCCCTTACCTAACACAGGGTGCTACAATCTCTCCTGTTCTTAAAATTTTATGAAGAAGAAGGATGAAGGGAGATAAGTATTTGAATAGCATAATATTAAAGGATATGTTCAAGAATAGAGGCATTAGGAAGCAAGTAAAATTAAAATTATGAATATTCACTGTGACAGAAATTAAACTGATATTACTTAACTGATGCAACCTAGATTTGTCAAATAAATCTTACAATGTAAAAAAAAGAATATGAGTCGGGGAATCCATTGACATTTGAATGTCAGCCTCTTGGTTCTTCCAATTAAATCCAAACTTTATTTTGGCTCTGAGTTTCCATTTCAGTATCTCCACTGTCATGCTCATTTTTAAAAATAGTAACGTAACGCTGTGCCAAGAAGCAAGGGCAATGCCAAACCCAGAAAAATCTATAAAATTATGTTTAGGAAAGAACTGAATTGCTTATAAATGTCAAAAGCTGTGCGAGGAGAAGTAATTAAAAAATAATCACAAGAAATCTTCTACTGCTTTGCTTATAAGATCTAAAATACCCTGAAGCCAATGTGGCTGAGAAATAGGACATTTATAGCTTAAAATCAAAACATCCATCTTCACTTACATTTACACACAAATGCTGGTCCCCTCTGAGGTAGTGTTTTCAACCTAAGCCTGATACACATAATTTTAGATGTCTGAGTCAGTCACTAGCTCTATGTGGCCCACTGGCTGGTACTTTTCTCTCATAGTACAGCCTCAAGAGGGCACCTGAGCATCCAGCATCTTGTGGGGATCGTGCCCAGCGTCCAAATCTGAGCCCAAGGCAGGTTACTAAGCCCTTCGGGGGCTTTCATGACCACCAGAGAGAACAAAAGAGCCCTGAAATACAACCCCAAAACAGACCAGGAAAATCCTACTTGGAAGTGTGACGAATATAAAAGATTTAACTTACCCCAGAATTCTGAGAAATGTCCACTTGTTAATAAGGTTAGTTTGGTTTTGATATTTACATTAGCATCATGGGAATGATCATTCATAATATTAGCTACCACTTACTGAGTATGTATTATGTGCCAGGTACTGTGCTAAATACTTATATAAAGAATCTCATTTCAATCCTTATAGTAACTCTCTTTCATACTAAAGATCTGGGGTTCAGAGTCGTTAAACCACCTGCCCAAGTTTCTAAAGCTAGCCAATGATAGAATTGGGATTCCAAACCAATCTGTCTGCCTCCAGTAAATACTGTAAGTGTCTCCTGTCATATTTATCTATGGCATAAAGTGAGATCTGATCTACTAAATTTCAATTGGCTTGTTTCATTAATTAGTTTCTTCTACACAATTATTGCCCACTATTAATAATTTAATTGCACAATACTAGTGACCTGTACATATGTTTGATTAATAACCACTAATAAATATTTATCATTTGTTATGGACTGAATAGTGTTCCCCCAAATTCATATGTTGAAGCTCTAACCCCCAATGTACCTGTATTTGGAGATAGGACCTTTAAGGAGGTAATTAAGGTTAAATGACATCATAAGCGTGGGGACCTGATCCATCAGGATTGGTGTCCTTATAAGAAGAAGAGGAGACACCACAGATGTCGCTCTCTCTTTCCCCAAGAGAGTATGGAGAAAAGGTCATGTGAGGACACAGTGAGAAGATGGCCATCTGCAAGCCAGAATAGAGGTCTTACCAGGAACCAAATCCTTCTGGTGCCCCTTATCTTGGACTTTGAGCGTCCAGAACTGTGAGAAAATAAACTTCTGTTGTTTAAGGCGCCTAATCTGTGGCATTTTGTTATGGCAGCCCACGCTATTATATCATTCCTGATGGGGATTTGATGACATCCAAGGACAATGGTATCACGTGCAAAATGTGAAAAGGAAGCTTTGCATCCGTAAGGCAGAACTTAGAGCTCTCTCAGATGACCTACGCCTATCATATGCATCCCTGAAAAATGACTGGAAAAGACTAGTATGCCTTTCTGATCAATTTAGAGCTACTTCTTTATGGCTCATCTCTGTCTACTTTGTCCTGAGGCTGTCAATTGCAAGATATTTGGGATAAAATATGTATTTTTGGTGGTCTAATTTTTTTTTAAATAGAAACCAGTATTTTTTTTTCCTCCCCAATGCCCCATTACATAATCGTATATCCTAGTTGTAAATTATTCTAGTTCTTCTGTATGAGATGCCACCACTGCATGGCTTGATGAGCGATGCTTAGGTCCATGCCTAGGATCTGAAGCGGCGAACCGCCGAAGCTGAGCGCACAAACTTGACCACTCGGCCATGGGCTGGCCCTGGTGGTCTCATTTTTAATGGTGAACTGGGTCATAGAAAACTAGCTGCTCAGCAGCAGAGACTCCAACTAACAGCAATTCCTTCATGTTTTTTGCTTCTACCTTAAGGTTCTCTTTCATCTTTAACTTCAGATAAGTGGTGAATTCGTTAAGAATTTGAAAAAATAGGACTCCAACAGCAGCAGGTGGGCTTCAAGGAGTGTGCTGTGGCTGAGTGCTACCGTCCAGAGCTAGCTTAGCATGACTCGGCTTCTTATAGCAATAGTTGTCATGCGTGGATTCTTCCTGAAACTCTAAGTGTGCGTCATTGTGACTATTACAGTGTTTTTCTTGTATCATACAGTAACACTAACGTTCTTAAAAAGGGACTAAGCTGAGTGATTTAGGTTTTAAAATACCAGGAGATTTTGTTAGCTTCTGTATTTCTAAAACATTTAGGATCTCTGGATTGACCCCTTAATTGTTTCCAATGCTGCTTAAAGTATGAGAGAAGCATTTCACTTCCCCCACCTTCCATGTCTGAACATCCATCCTTTCAACATCCCTAATTTCTGAAACATTTTTTTTCTCTCTCTTCCAACTGTAGAAGTCAAGGGTAGTACAAAAACATTCCAGTTGGTCAGCTGCCAGTGAATTCTGCTGCTAGGGATGTTCTGCCACTTGGGCTGTTTATGGAGTGTCACTGTACCCAGGAGCTGTCACCCAATTTAGAGGGTACAGGGAATATTTTGTTATGTCACCCTCATGGTTCTAATTGTGCAAACATAGGGTTCCAAGGACAGCAACCTTTTTTAAATTAATAACAGCAATGAAAAATAATTCATTTTGTATGTTAGCATTCCAATTCTCTATGTGGGGGAACTTTTGTCCTCTGCTTTGTCACTGATGTTTATCTTTAATATTAACTTTGTTTAGCATAGACAACACTTAACAATCAGCTTCTACAGAACTAATTCAATTTACAGAAATCTTAGATAAATATATAAAACATAAATTTACATAATTATTTTTAATTCCATGAATAAAACAACGTACAAAATAAACCCTAAGTAACAAACTCAGTTTTTAGAGCACATCAGGTAAATCCAGGTATATGATATGCCTTTTGACTCATTTATCACATGTTAATAGAAGATGCTCAATAAATATTTGCTGGTGACACGGATAATTTTGAATGCATTCTGTGCCAAAGAAATCCCAGTGAAGTGTGGATATTTCCCAAGGCACTACATATCTGGCTCCAGTTTTAAATAAGCAATGGTTGGCTTTATTGAGGGGACCAGACAGAGGTCACTGGAGGAGTCAGCCAGAATTTGAAAGTGGAATATTGCTGGCTCTCAGTCTTGTTTCTAGTAACTACCCCACCCTGTTGTTCCCAAGAGAACAAATGTGCACCTGATAGCTGAGCAGGTGGCATAGGCTGCAGTCATAAACAGCCCCTTTCCTGTAAGAGAGCGGTGGTCTAGGTTGATGGATCCATGAGCTTTCCCATGGGGAAGCCATTATGTCCAGTGAAAATTGTAGCTGCAAACATCCATCTCTATCAACTTCTTAGTAATTCTACTAATAAGTAGTCCAAAGTCCCTCAGCACTGCACCCCTTGTTGATTCATTTGAGCACATGTACAAACCACTTCTGGACTGAAAGATAGCATGGGGACAACTAAAACTTATTTAGATTGTCTGTGTATGATGCGAAGTGGCTGTAAATTTAGTCCACCTGCAAATTAATGTTGGGGAAAGGAAGCCAGTTGGGATTCAATGGGTCTCGTTCCCTGTTTTTCATGTGTTTACTTCCTCTGCTTCTCTAATGAACTCCATAGCTTTGGAATTCCAAACCATTAAATGGAATTAAGACACAGGCTCATTATTTAGAGCCAAAAGGTTACAATCAACTCCCCTCCAACAATCAACCAATATCCTTTTGTTTACTTGAAATATAACAGGAAAACACTACCTCGTGCCCAAATGACTTGGGGAGTTATTTTCATAATTGCTTGTTGAATTTTCCTAATTAATCAGAAGCCTTTGGCACAAAGAGTCCAACCATTGAGACCTGAGACACAAGGCTGGCAGAAAGTTTGTCAGCAGAAATTGTCTTTTGTGCAATCTATGTGCTACCTGGCACAAAAAGTACTTTGTAAATCTTGATTATGATTACAACACAATGGTTAATTAGCAGGGCTTTTCTTTGTCCTTACAAACTTCTTTAGACTCTTTGACATTAATGAATTGAGGAATGAGAGTTTCCCTACAGTTGTATGCAAAAAAAGAGAGTGAGTTTGCCTTGTTTTCCAAAGGATATCCCTTGTGCTGACAGTATTCCATGGCGTGAGCCCCATGGTACCACAGCCAAAGATTCAAGCTGGCCAAAGAAAACTCTGACCCTGTTGGACTTGAGTAGGTCAAGGAGTTTTATGGTGAATGGAGAGTGACTGTAAAGTTAATCTCTTATTTATGTTACCCTGTGATAATCTGCCTAAGAGTAACAGCAGCCACAAAAGTCAGGAAGTCAAAAAGAATTAACAGAAAAAATATTTCTTAGACCATCTTTCTGTTTTGACAGTTATTGGTGTAAACTTGATGGAGGGTTTGTTTGTTCAAAAAGCATTTCTTTAAGTCTAACTAAATGCATATATTTTATAAAAATGTATATTTAAATGGACACACCAAAGGATATTCTGAATTACGGAACTGTAAGTTAAGAAAAATGAATTTATATAACACATAATTTTAAAAGTTGGAGATTAAATGGCAACTTTAATTGAAAAGCATTCAGACTACCTTGGATATGAATTGGGATTTATTTTTTAAAAAAAGATTAGTTAGATTTAAAAAAATTGGCAAGAAGTAATTTAAAAAACAGTTTTCTAGTTTAGAGAAGTTCTTTTACAGACATTTTCAGTGAAGATGTAGTAAAAGGAAACAATTAAGCATATTGTGAAATATTCAAGTTAGATGAGAAATAATTTCCCGAGGGGATTTAGTCATTGGAATAAGTCACCAAAATTAAGCTCTAAAATCTTTTTCTCTAGAGGTCTTTAAAACATGATACATTTCATCTCTTCAGGACAGCGTTGTGTGTGAAGATGGATAATCACAATACATGATTTCAGGGAGAATATGAATTTTCTGACTATGAGTAATGATTTTATTTCTTCAAAAATATTTAAGATGGGAAAAAAATTAATTAGATTCTAATGGAGTAACTGGCAAAGTTTTACAGAAGTTTCATTGCTTCACAGGAAATAAACATCTCTCAGCATATGTGTTATTGCTGCAGGCTCTATAAAATTGTTAGCTTAGATTTTGACTCTTTTTCTACACGAATGGAACAGCTCATGAACTCATATTTGGAATCCCAGGCAATTAGATGACTTATTAAATCTTACCGAGCTCAGTCCTATTTCTTGTTGTCGAGTGTGGTTTGCTTATGAAAAATTGTGATCCATATATCATACCAGAAAAGGCCCCAGAAAGTGAGGTCAGATATTAAAATTCTCAAGGGACAATTTTTAGAAAAGTTTCACCAATGAGAAGATTTTTCACTAATGAATGAAGACAGGTTTAACCTCTGTAGTGTAATCTAGTTAATCTCAGGGATACAATGCAGTCTTCTAAGGGATTTATGTCCCAATAACCACGTCTCTGTCTCCCAGTGAAATAGATCAAAGCAACTCACAGATACATTGCTCATTCCTCTGCACTGAATGACACGTGGGACAGAGAAGATATTGTTGGAAAATATTGTTGGGAAAAGAAGGATAAAGACAGAGCTTAAGGCACTTATGCGTGTAGGAGAAGGGAAAATAAGGATATGCCAACTGAGCAGACAGAGAGGAGTGGTCCCAGCAGTGTAAGGAAAGAAAATATCACAGTGCCGCATGAACCAAGTGAGGATAAAGTTTCAGTAAGGATAGGAAGGGTCACCTGAGTCAAGGGCTAAAAAAAACTAAAAAGATGAAGACTAAGTAAGGCCATTAGATTTGACAGTGAAGACATTATCGGTGACCTTCCTGCTCAGACTGAAGTGACTGGGAAAGGATGAGAGATGACAAGTGAGGAAGGAAAAAGAGCAATAATCTAGGTATTTTACTGGACAATTTATAGTTGGTGGTGGACAGTGGAAGTATTCGTAAGGAAGAGGAGAACCAGGAGAATAAAGGATGCTCATGCCAAACAGAAAGGAAAATTCCAACACTGCCAATAGGAGTGTGCAAGGGGCCTTAGAACAAATTCTCTTTTTCTATCCCTGAGCTCCAGAGGGAAACATATTCATGTTCCTCATCCTGAAAGCCTTTACAGTGTGATTTTCAATGACATTCATATTTTGTAGTGTGATTTTTATGTTACTCCTTTTTTTTTTCTGCTTTATCTCCCCAAATCTCCCTGATACATAGTTGTATATCTTAGTTGCAGGTCCTTCTAGTTGTGGCATGTGGGACGCTGCCTCAAGGTGGCCTGGGGTGTGGTGCCATGTCTGCGCCCAGCATCCGAACCAGTGAAACCCTGGGCCTCTGAAGCAGAGTGAGTGAACTTAACCACTCTGCCACGGGGCCAGCCCCTATGTTACTTCTTATTTTCTGAATTGAAACACAAAGCACATGATGTCTATATTAGGCCAGTTTTCCTAGATTATGCTGAAGTGGTAACAGCCCTGAAATGTCAATGGCTTCTAATGACAGAGGTTTATGTCTTTTCTACATGACATGTGACTTGCACGTGCGTTCTTCATTCACAGATGCAAAAAGACAAATGGCCCCTACCTGGATGTGTTGTGCTCAGAGCCGGAGGAGGTGAGCAGTGACAGAGCCTCACAGTGGTTCTTAAGCTTCTGCTCGGACATGGCAGACATTACTCCACTCCCACTTAATTGATCAAAGCAAGTCGTCTATCTAAGAGATGGAGAGCAAAAGCATATGTCTTTGATGGGGAGGGCAGAGAACACTTGGTAACAATACAATCTATTACAACTTTGAAATTTCGGAAAGCACAAATCACATAGAGAAAACAATTAAAATTTTCTACATCTTTCTAATTAATTTGCTGATGGGCTCATAATATGACTGCACTTTGTGTCCTAATATTTAATGAATACTATATTATACATTTTCCTCTATGCTCTTTAGTATTCTTTAAAATGTGATTTTAAAGGCTGTACATTATTCCGTTGTCTGGACGTATAGTTTTAGCCATCCCTTGACTTCTGTGCTTTTTCTTTTTTTGTTAATATACTGTCACTCAGGAGTTCAACACATGTTTTCCAAGCTATTTTCCAGTGCACATGTGATGAATGTTAATGACCAGAAACAAATGTCACCATACCTTTAAAAATGGTTGCTTTACTCTATCCCTCAGAATAATTAACACTCTATTTAGACAATAAGGTTGTTTTTAGTTTCAGCTGCATCTGAATACTTGCCTAGAGAATGAAAGCAATGCTCAGGAGAGCTGACATATTTTTGATGTCTCACTCCCATGATTAGATTCATTGAGATATTGTTTGAGAGATCAGTCAACCCTCTTTTTCAGCCATCAGAATTCTTTTTCAATCATATAACAAGAAAGTTAGCAGTTCAGGTATTGTCTATTTCAAAATCTTTATTAAGAATATAAATTAGAAGTTCTAATTTGGAAATTAAATGAGTTTCTTGTAACAATCTGAAATCTAAGGAAATAAATCAAATGTTTCAGTGATGTAATAGACACTTGTTTGCTTACTTATTATTCTCTCTTTTTCTTTCCTAATAGAACCTTCTTGCAGTCATCCAAGTGCATCAGTGGAAACTGACCCCACCCTCTGTCTTAAGAGTGAGTCTGCCTGTTCTAAGGTTAAGACTAATCTCCTTGCCAATGACCGATTCAGGAATGGGCAGTTTGCTCCATCCTGCCAATAAGAAAAGAAGGATGTCTGCCTTCTAAGAAATGTTCCCTCTCTCCCAGGAGGAAGTCACACGAAAAGTCATCCCTCTTCTTCCTCCTGACATTTTCATGTTCAGAAGGGATACCTGGATCATATTCAGGCAATTTGCCAGAACTTTAGGAGGAAGATAAAAATGAAGGTGTTATACACAAGGAGTGAAAGAACCTTGGTCTTTGATGACGTTGGTGAGCACTGAATCAACCATCTTGGAAATTTACCTGACCTCATGAAATCCCATTATATAAAAGCTGGTGCATTTTCTGCTGGTTTGGCCAGTGTAAGTGGGACCTCAGGATACTTGCAGGAGAAGGCGTTCTAACTCATACAAGGTAAGCAGAGAAGCAAGAGTATGTTCAAAGTGTCAACCAAAGAGACCAAAATCGCCACTGGATTTCTAAAACATAATTCTATCTGATTTTATATGTGTATGTGCAACACAAATCTATATACACTTTTCTGCTTCTGTCTTTGACCCAGTTGCTGAAAGGTCTATATGTCATGCTCACATGTGCTTTGACTAATAAAAAAGAGGGCAAGTTAAATTTTATATTTAAATCTTGAATGAAGAAGAATGGGCATGATGATTCAATTCTTAAGATATAAATTCAAGTACTTTAAAATAGATAAAATAAATTCCAGCTCATACACTTGTAAATTATTTTTCGAAGATGTCCACAATTTGCATTCACAATAGATGACAGCCTAAGTAGAAAAGATGGTGCTGAAAACTTTGATGTGTTTCCCACAGGGCAATTAAATAGCACTAGAGAATTACACTTAAGAATTAGTCATACAACCAGTTAATGTGAAATAAAAATAATTCTACCATATTTGTGAAGAAAAGACATATGAAGAAGTTGGATTGGTGAAAATCACATGCGTGCCCATCTTCCTCTAGCTTATATGTGGGACACCTGCCACAGCATGGCTTGCCAAGTGGTGCCATGTCTGCACATGGGATCCGAACCCCCACTGGGCTGGCCCCTCATCCAGGTTTTTGATGGCAAAATTCATTCACTTGGAATGCCTTTCACATTTTTTCTTTCCATCCTTTAAATCTCATGGAAGTATAAATAAAAGCAGTCAGCTAAAGTTGAATGCATAGGTATCTATAATTTAGACAACCGAGTCCTGCAGAATTAAGTCCCAACTAGAAAGATTCATAGGCATACGAAAGCTCCCGCAAGAAGTTATATACAGGGTCAAATTTTCTTATTTTCCAACTCATTCAAGCTTTCCTTTTGGCATATGAAAACATGTTACAGACAAAGATTGCAATCCACAATCTTGTTTTACAAACATTTCAATTGAAGAGAAAAAAGGTTTTTGGTTTCGGTTTTGGTTCTTACCCTTGATCATTACAATGTAAAAATCAGAGCAGGGAGTTGAAGAATAAACGTTTTATTCAAATGATGTATATGTGTATTATTTTTCCTTTAAATTAAAAAAAAAATTCATAGCTGTATCTGCATATAAAAATGAATTATCCAGAGAATAAAATGAATTCCCAGGTTTTTATTGCCCTTAGACCCCTGGTGGACACAGAGGAAAACATTCCCAATGATGATCACAGAATTCCTACAAATTAAGATAAAGAAAATACAAGTTCAAAGTAAAGGTATGACCAAGCATTAGAAGAAGTAAACCATAAGAATAATAGGCAGTACATATGAAAAGATGCTCAACATCATTAGCTATCAGGGAAATGCAAATCAAAACTACAATGAAGTATCACCTCACTCCAATCAGAATGGCTATAATTAAGACAGAAAACAAGTGTTGGAGAGGATGTAGAGAGAAGGGAAACCTCGTACACTGCTGGTGGGAGTGCAAACCGGTGCAGGCACTATAGAAAGCAGTAGGGAGTATCCTCAGAAAATTAAGAATAGATCTACCATATGATCCAGGTATCCCACTGCTTGGTATTTATTCAAAGAACTTGAAAATGTGAAGGCATGAAGACACATGCACTCCTATGTTCATTGCAGCATTATTCACAATAGCCAAGACTTGGAAGCAACCTAGATGCCCATCAAGGGACAAATGGATAAAGAAGATGTGGTATATATGCACAATGGAATACCACTCAGCCATAAGAAATGATGAAATCCAGCCATTTGTGACAACATGGATGGTCCCTGAGGGTATTATGCTGAGTGAAATAAGTCAGAGGGAGAAAGTCAAATACTGTATGATCTCACCAATAAGTAGAAGATAAAAACAACGACAAACAAACACATAGTAATGGAGATTGGATTGATGGTTACCATAGGGGAAGGGGGGAGGGCAAAAGGGGTGATTAGGCTCACATGTGAGGGGATGGACTATAATTAGTTTTCGGGTGGTGAACATGATGTAATCTACACAGAATTTGAAATATATTATGATGTACATCTGAAAGCTATATATTGTTATAATCCAATTTTACTGCAATTAAAAAAAGAATAAATAAAAAGAATAATAGCTAGTAGATATGGGAAACAATTACCTTTGACTCTTAAGGACCTGAGCTATTAAAGTAGTCAGAAACAGAATATGTAATAGCTATGTATCAGTTTTCTATTGATGCAGTAACAAATTTAGTTTGTAGCTTGAAACAACACGAATTTATTATCTTATAGTTCTGGGGGTCAGATGTCCTAAAATTAGGGTGTTGGCAGGGCTGAGTTCCTTTCTAGAACATCTAGAGGTAAATCTATTTCCCTGCGATTTCCAACATGTAGAGATCACCTACATTCCTTGGATCAACACAGTCTGTTCATCTTCAAAGTTAGCTATGTTATATTTCCCTGATCCTGCTTTCATTATCACATCTCTTCCTCTGACCCACTTCTTCTGCCTCCCTTTCCCACTTTTGATGATCCTAGTGCTCATTTTAGACCCACATAGATAATCTAGCATAATCTCTCTAACTTCTGATTAGCAGTCTTATTTCTGTCTGCAAACCTAATTCCCCTTTGCCATTTATCCTAATATAGTCACAAGTTCTTGTGATTAGGATATAGACACCTTTGTGGGGTATCATTTTGCCTACTATAAGCTATATCATAAATGCTTAAGAAAATAAAACATGGAACCACAGATATGAGTAAGCAATACACAACTGTCAGTAATGGTCAGCAAGACTTTAAAAAAAGAAGATAGAATTTCTTGAAATGAAAAAGACATTTTTTTTTTTGTGGTGAGGAAGATTGTCAGCTAACATCTATGCCAATCTTTCTCTACTTTGTACGTGGGATGCCACCACAGGATGGTGTGATGAGTGCTGTGTGGGTCTGCACCTGGGATCCAAACCTGTGAACCCCAGGCAGAGCATGTAAACTTAACCACTACACCACCAGGCTGGCCCCAAAAAACCAATTTTTGAAATAAAAAATTTCCATAAACCAGTTAAACAGATTTTTAGATACAGCTGAAGAAATAATTAGTGAGCCGAATATATATCTGATGAACTTACGTAGTATGCAGAGCAGAGGGGGAAAAAATAAAATATAAAAAGAAGTTGAGATATACAGAAGAGAGAATGAGAAGCTCCAAGACATGTGTAGTTGGAAGGCATAAAGGAGAAAAGAGAGACAATGAAGGGAGGAAATCGGTGAATAGATAGTGGCTGAGAAGTTGCAAAATAAATAAAAAACCTGAATTTGCAGATCCAGGAAACATAATGAATATTTAAAAGTATAAATAAAAAGAAATCCACAATTAGATGTGTCTTGATAAAATTGCAGAACATCCAAATCAAAGAGAACTTCTTAAAAGCATCAAGAGAAGTAAAGACTTATCAACAAATGATGACTGAAAATTAGACAGGAGAATCCTGCAAGTGCTGAACTACTGGAACTGAAGTCAATCTTTTTCTAACTTGTAAAATTTTTTTTCAAAAATAAGAGTGAAATTTTTGTTTTTGGATAAACAAAAACAGAGTGTTTACTACTAACAATTGTTTACTCAAGGAAATTCTAGATGTAGTTCAGCAAGATGGAAAATTATCACAGAAGAGTAATCTGAGATGCAAGAAAAAAATAGTGATAAAATAAAATAGTAAACGTATCTTAATCTAAACAGTAGCATCTGCATAAAATAAAAAGAGTGTCTAATTATTTGTCATTTTATTTAGAAAGACAACTCTAAAATAGTAGGCAAAAATAGAACGTAAGTCACAAAAAGGAGTGATCATGTTACTATATTCTATCAACTTAGTATTTAGGCAGAGCTTTAGATATCTTTGGACGTTATAAGTTAAATATGAATGGCAAAATTTTCTGTAATAAATGATAAATGAAAAGTAATGTGATATAAATGCTAACATCATAGAGGGGAAAATGATATAAGAAAGAAACTGCCAAATTACTTAAAAAGAAAGAAAAGGTGCATAAAGAAATAGGACAATTTAAAAAATAGGATGGTAGAAAAATGTCAAAATATATCAATAATCACAGTAAATCAATAAAGCCCTCAACTAAGAGATTACTGAATTGGATTAAAAAACATAGCTATATGCTACTCACTCCTACTAGAAGAACATGGGGACATTAAAGTAAAAGGATGTGATAAGATTGTATCTTCTATCTATCTATCTATCATCTCTCAATATGTATTTATTGCTTCATAACGAATGATCTCAAAACTTAATGATGTAAAATAAACATGTATCATTCCACATTTTCTATGGATCAGGAATTCGGAACTGGCTTAATTGCCCAATTCTGACTCAGAGTATCTCAAGAGATTGCAGTCTAGATGCAGGCTGGGCCTGCAGTCATCTCAAGACCCAACTGGGGCTGAAGGGCCTCTCATAGGCCTGGTACTCTCACAACATGGCATCTGGCTTCCCACAGAGTAGATGATCCAGGGAGCCATGGCGTCTTTTGTAACCTGGGCCTGAAGGCACACACTGCCATTTATGTAACTTCTTAGTGATTACATATGTCAACCCTATTCACTGTGTGTGTGTGTGGAGGGAGGGGAGTTGGGAATCCTTGGGCGCCATTTTGAAGGCTGGCTCCAACAGAAATAGACCAAAATAACACTATGAAAAGAAAGATGTGGCGGCTAGATTAATATCAGACAAAACTGACATTAAAATGAAATCATTGTTAAAGATTAGAAAATATCATGAAATTGTGATAAAAATTTATATTCATCAAGAAGATCTAACAAATATAAACTCAGATCCCTATGGAAAAAATTAGTCTTAAAATATGGAAAGTAAGAGTACATTGAGCAAGAGGGAGGAATTGTGAATCCACCATCAGGATGAGAAATGTCAATGCATTTCACTTAGTTCAAACAGTCAAAAATTAGTAAAGATAGAGAAGGTATAAACAACAGGGTTAGCAAGTTTGATTTCTACATGCAAAAACTAAAGGATATCTGTTCTCTAAAGTATACATGAAGCATTTATAACAATTAGCCATACATTAAGCCAAAATCAGGTCTGAAGTAATTTAAAAAATCATTTTATGAGACCCTGTTCTCCATTCTCTGGACACTGTGCAATTAAAATACGATAGCAGAAAACAGCAATGACATATGCTTGTAATCTAGAAACATATTTTTAAATAACTTACGGATTAAAAAGAGACCATAATGGGAACTTTAAGGTATTTAAAAGTGAACAATTATACAAATGTTACACATCAGACCCTGTGAATTCGTGAAAGCAGTACTTTCGAGGATAACTGTTCATACCTGTAAATGTAAATTCAGAGAAAACGAAAATTAATGAGCTAATCATCCAATATATGAAAACAGAAAAACAATGGAATAAACTCAAAGAATGCAGATGTTAGGAGATAACTTTTTAAATGGCAGAAAGAAGTGACCTAAACAGGATCACCTAAGCCCAAAAGCAAATCTCTACAGAGATTGTTCTGGAAAAAGGAGAGAAAACATGACCAACAAGCAATCGTAGGAATTAAAAAGACAACAGATCTACCATTAAAGCAGAGAGAAAAAGAAAGTAAGAAAATATCAAGAAAAACCTCATAGTATTGAAAATATATGCAAATGAGCAAACTCTGAGAAAAATAGCACTTACAAAACTGATTTAAAAAAGAAGATATAGGGGCCTCCTTGTGGCTAAATGGTTAAGTTCACACACGCCGCTTGAGCAGCCCAGGGTGTTACCGGCTCAGATCCTGGGCACGGACATGGCACCGCTCATGAAGCCATGCTGAATCAGTGTCCCACGTAGGGCAACCAGAAGGACCTACGACTGGAATATGCAACTATGTACTGGGGGGCTTTGAAGAGAAGAAGAAGGAAAAAAGAGAAGAAATACCCTAAATATAGACTAGTAATTGAATCAGTAGATAAAATATGCATATAATAAACACTAGGTCAGAATGATTTTACAGGCAAATTGGACAAAACTTTCAAGGCACCATTGTTTTGGTCTTATAAACATTTTTAAAGATGGTTGAAGAGGAAGAAATACTCCCCAACTCCTCCTTTGAAGGCAATATATCCTTGACACCAAAATCAAACAAGAATTATACAAGAAAGGAAAATTATAGGCCTGTTTCAGTCATGAAGAAAATTACAATAGGCCCAAAATACATACAGCAGTTGATAAAAAACATAATTCACAAATGACCAACATTTAACATTTAAAAATCTATAAATATCTTTCACCACATTAAAGATTAAATACGCATAAAACAACAAGTTGAAAAGACTCAGCCCTGAAAATGATAAAAATTTTAGCAAACCGGGAAAAAAATGGAGCTTCTTTAACCTGAGAAGGGGTTTCCACTAAGAGGATAAAGGAAACATTATTGCTAATGGTGAAACATTAAGAGAATTCCTTTCAAAATCATGAAAATGTTAAGGACATATAATCTTACTGCACCGTTAAACGTGATACTGGAAGTCTTAGCACAGTAATACAAGAAGAAGAAATAAAAGTTAAACAACCTAAAAGGGAAGAAACCAAAATGTCATTATTCTCCAGTGATATAATTGCTTGTAAAACACGAAACAAAAGTGCCCCACAAAATTACAGACTATTAGAAACATGAATTTAGCAAGCTGGCTAGTGATGTGATCACTAATAAAATACCCGTTATATTTCTGTATATCCGCACCAAATAACAAAATCAGATTTTAAGATCGTTACCATTTACCATAGGAACAAAAGCTATTGCATACCTAAGAATAATTCTAACAAAAGCTGTGAAAATATTTTTTGAGAAAATTATAAAACTTGTTTGAAAGGTAGTAAAGTAGACCTAAAGAAATGGGGAGATAGCAGTGTTTATTGCTGGGAGACTCAGTATCACAAAGTTTTAATTCTCACTGGCATTTGCCTATACATTTAATATAATTCTCATCAAAATCCTTAGAGTTTTGTGTAGAATTTGACAGAGTGATTCTAAAATACACGCAGAAGAGCAAATAACCAAGAAAACAGAACTTCCTGTACGAGAAAAATAAGGTGAGAGGACGTGCCTTATAATTATTTGGATTTGCTCTTGAGCTAAACTAATTTGGAAACTGTGGTGTGGCACAATGATAAATACATTGCCGAGTGACACACTAGATAACACAGAAGGAGACTCATGCTTGTTTAGACATTTACTATAGGATACAGGGAATACATTTAATAACCGTGGAAAGGAAAGCTATTCAGTAAATAGTGCTGTGACAGTTGGGTATCCATGTGGAAAAAATGAAATTAGATCCCAATCTCACAATGCATATGAAAATAGTTATCAGATAGATTAAGAATTTAACTGTGAAAGACAAACTTAAAACTTTTAGAGAAAAAAATAGGAAAACATCATCATGGGAAAATCCAATCTTCTCAAGTAGTGAAAACTTTCTTAAAGAGGACAGAAAATGCACTACTACAAAAGTAAAGACTGATAACTTACATTACATTAAAAATTAAGAAATTATATTCCTCAGAAGACATCATAAATAAAGTGATCAAACAAGCCATACTCTACAAGAATGTATTTGCAATATATAACCAATAAATAGTTAGTATGCAGAATGTATAGGGGATTCTTACAAATCAGTAAAGGACAGATAGTGCGATAGAAAAAATAGGAAGAAAACATTTACAGATTATCTACGTTTCCCAGAAGAGGAAACAAGAATATTGAATAGGTACATTAAAAATATCCAATCTCATTAATGATGAGGGAAATGCAAATTGAGAGCATCATGAGATTGTATTTTATCCCTCTAAATTGGGAAAAGTTTTTTGATATTACCAAGTATTGATGAGGATGTGTAAGCAACAGATTTAGAAAAAGTAATACTTCCTACTAAAATTGAAGATGTTCACACACTAGAATTCAGCAATTCTCCTGGGTACTTACTTTAGAGAAAGATTTATACATGTGCACTGGAAGTAAAAGAATGTCCACGGTGGCAAAAAGCTGGAAGATCCCAACTGTTCATCAGCAGGAGAATGGATAAATAAATTGTGGCATATGCGTACAACAGAACACTATCATTCAGTTTTATACAACAAAGATGACTCAAAGATAGAATGTTGCGTGAAAAAAAGCAAATCCCCGAAGACTGTGTATAACATTCTTAAGGAGATGAAGAATAGCCAATATGGTATTTAGGGCTGTATACATATGCAATAAAACTAAAAAAGGTGGGGAGGATGGCAAACATAAAATTCAGAATAGTAGTTATGCCTAGAGGGTGAGGCAGAAGGATGGCATAGGAAAAGAGCACAGCGGTGTTGGGTACCTGGTCGTTCATCTTATTAGTATGCCTTGTAAATTAAATCTGTGTCACATTTATTCTTTGGACATACCAAATATTGCATAAAAAGATGAAAACAAAAAAGAAAAAAATCAAAAGTAAGTAGTGGTAAGAGTTGTTTAAATTGATCAAAAAGTAGAATTTAAAACTGAAAGAATAAAAATAACATCGAGTCTTTGTTTCTCTTTTTCCGGTTTTCATGAGTATTTTCATGGAATGACAGAGACAGCAAATCAGATGTCATTATTTATCCACATTATAAACTAGATTTATAAATATTTGGTACTTTAAAGTTAACTTGAATGTAAACTGTACTTCTTCATACTTATAAACTTTTAAAATTGTTAATATATATATTAGAAGTGGAGGTCCTTTTGCATATTTTATAAATAAAATGCAAATAAACATAATGAGTACCTATAAATAAATTTACAAACACATACACACAGATACACAAATTAGGAGTAATTGTAAAACATATGTACAAAGTATTCTAGGAAGCTTACCTCTTAAAGTAATATGCCAAAAATTGTTTTAAAAGTGTATGTTTTAAAAGGTAATTTTAGCTTTTCAACTAGAAAAATTGAAGACTTGAAATTTAAATTCTTAATTCATTTAGTCCAAGAGGTGATTCTATAGCTGTTGAATCAGTAAATCTTAGTAATAACTTGTACAGCATTCGGGGACACTTGCCATGTGACATCTCTCCAGATATGACATCTCTCCATCAGAAAATTGATTGGGTTTCTAGAGTCTAGTAGTTGACTTGTTCTTTCTGTAGACGGACATATACCAGCAAAACCCTTTCTCATTCTTGTTTCTTTTATAACCGCCTCACCCTATTTATATACACAACTACCCACTGAAGAGCTTGAGGCATATATGTGGGGAATTTACATGGGTTTGGGGGGTTTTTTGACTTTTGGGGAAATAGGAGAAAAACTGTCTGTCATCTGATCCCCCATACATTATGCTTGCTGTGAAAAATGTTTTCTTCTTTTTTTACACATCTATCCAGCCCTGCCACCTGTCCAGTACTTCCTAAAGTATCTGTTCACAGGGTCTGACTGGATCAGGTGGCCATTGTAGGACACTTTTAAATATTGCCACAGGAAATTTCATTACTAACAACCGTTTCTTCCGGATTGTCAAGGATATTCTGCTTATAAAATCCTGTGATAAAATATAATACTGGGGATGATGCAATTTAGGTTACCAGCCAACACCTTTTCCAGGATATTTAGTAACTTGCTCAGAGTGAGGTCCTTTGGCTCAAAATAGACAGAGAGGGCTGAGGCCAAACAGATGGGATAGACAGAGGGATGGGAGCAAGGTCAAGTTTTACCTATGCTATAATTTGTGAAATTTCCCAAAGTTATTGTGAAATAAATTATTTCATCTCCTCTTGCTATAAACGGAAACAAAAAGGAGTGTATTCAAAAACTATCTCAGGAAGTCAGATTTGTAGATTAAAAGGAAAAGCATAAAGTTTCTAAAAGAAAAATATTCCAAACATTTCTTTGGAAATCTTAGAGGGGAGAGTATTAGAATTAGAAAATTTCATAATAGTACTCTTTTGAGAGTTCCCCAGATCAGCTAATTGGTTCCAATTGCTTCAGAACATAAGGGGAAAATCCTGTACTACCTTATCTGATGGACTACTGAAAAGAGAGGCTGAAAACTTTTAAAGGATGCATTCATTTAAAATGTTATCTTTCTGGTAATGTCAAATAATTATGATGACAGAAGACCTAAGTTGTAAACCCAAAGGTTAAAGGCATCTATTTTTTTTTCAGTTTTATTGAGAAATAATTGGCATACATCATTGTATAAGTTTATGGCATCCAGCATAATGATTTTATTTACATATATTGTGAAATGATTACTACTATAGCTTTAGTTAACATCCTTCATCTCATATAGCTACAATAAAAAGTAAAGAAAAATTTTTCTCCTTATGATGAGAACTCGCAGGATGTACTCTCTTAACAACTTTCCTATATATCACACAGCAGTGTTAACTATGTTATCATGTTGTACATTACATCCTAAGGACATTTATTTTTAAAAAATATATCAATATTTATTATTTTTATTTGTACTTCCTAAATGGATTCCTAGATATATTCCTAACTATATTAGATGACCATGATTAGATTACCTTTTTTTTTCATATTTATGTCCGGTTAGTAAATTGTAATTTGAAATATCCATTCAGTAGCTTTTTTTTTTAAGTTTCTAGCTATATTTTCAATTCAGTGGGCAGAGGGAGAGCTGAAAAAAAATAGATCCTAAGGACTGTATGGAAAACATTCCCTCTGTATATTTTGTTCTAATTTTAATGAGGCGATCGTGAATCAGAATGCTGGGAACATGCTGTAACAAATCAAGGTTAAGAAGACTCTGAGTAGTCAAATCAACCTTATGACAGGAAATTAGGATTTCCCAGCATGAGGTCTTAAAATACAGGACATGAACATGAATCAGAGGATAAATAGATATATTCTGAAAAATAGTAACTCCTCCCAAGGAGAAAAAGAAAATGTATTAATAGTAACAGAAAATACAATGGCCATTCATTCATTCACTCATTTAACAAAATCTAATGAACACATCATGTGCCAAGCAGGAGACACGGAAATGCCAAAAGCATGGCACCTAATTTCTAACCTAGCATGCAAGAAAAGAGGAGAGAATGGATTATGTGTTGAAATAGTAGAACTAACAAATTTTTTTTTTAAAGATTTTATTTTTCCTTTTTCTCCCCAAAGCCCCCAGTACATAGTTGCATATTTTTAGTTGTGGGTCCTTCTAGCTGTGGCATGTGGAATGCCACCCCAGCATGGCCTGACGAGCAGTGCCATGTCCGGGCCCAGGATCCGAACCAGCGAAAACCTGGGCCACTGAAGCGGAGCGCGTGAACTTAGCCACTCGGCCATGGGGCTGGCCCCAGAACTAACAAATTTTGGGTGAAACCCGTGAGTCTTCTGGATGAATCTAGGTGCTCATATAGCCACGAGCTGTAACTGGTCTTGCAAAAAATGTTACAAAGAGGTTTTTTTTCCTCCAAGTTTAAAGTGTAAAATGATCAAAACCATGTGCTGTGAATTTCGCAAAGGATAGTATTACTTGACCAGAAAATATAAGCTGGTCCCCCTAACCAAAACAGAGTGAGGCGTTCAGTCCAAGTCCATCCTTTGATGAGGGAACTGGGAGTTGGGAATGGGGTCGTGGGTGGTGGCATATATCCTGGCTCTGAAGATTTAAAAGCATAACTAGACCCCATCCAAGTTTCCCTGACTCTGCCCTTGTTTCTGACCATAGGCCAATAAGGCAGAGCAAACCAACTGTGAAACATGGTCTCCGCGTGACCTTTAGTAGTACCTATCATCCAAGAGCAGGAAGTTTTTTTCGCTCCACTCTTGCCCTTCAGTGCAGCCTCAATCTCAGCTGACAATTTAATGTGTGATTTTAAAAAGTTCGTTTATTCATCCATTAAACAAATATCTGTGAAGCACTTAACCATACGTCAAGAACTGTATTGAGCAGGAGAGACACAACGGTAAGCAAAATGGTCACAGCCTTGTCCTCATAACTATGGTCCACTGTTGAATATAATTTATTAAATGTTTATTTCATTCTCTTGAATTTCTTATTTGGAGACTATAAAAGAAGCATTACATTGTTGTCTCTGTCCTTAACAGTTTGCAGAGACATATATATCAAGTTTAAAAATATAAGGCAGTACATAATACAAAACGGAATATAACCAAACACTCGAATGGACAATTATATAACAATCGATACTTCCTCGGTGACAGCTACTGCTTCTCAGCATGACATTCAGAGCACCAACTAGGTAGTGTCTTTTGTCAGACAGGTGGTGTCTTCTCTGCCATCTGTCCCTGGAGTGCGTGTAACAGAGAAGCAGAGACCCTGGGACTTGAAAAAGAAAGAAAAATCACACTAGTGGATAATTGCAAGAGAATCAGAAATTTCCATTTAGAAGCCAAAAGTAGTTCAACTGGCATTTGACCAGTGAGGAAACTGAGTGATTGGCTTAGTTTAAAACATTAACCAACCAAAAATCAGTGAACAAACAAAAAGATAAAATAATAATATCAAAAACCACTTTGAAGACAACTGTGCAACTGATATATTTTCTCCCCTATCCCACTCCTGCTCAAGGGCTTAATCAGAATTGAAACAAAAAGTAAGATGTCTTTTCTTCAGGCCTACACTTACCGTCATTCACTCTTTTCTCTCTTCTTTCTTTTTTTTGTGAGGAAGACTGGCCCTGAACTAACATCTGTTGCCAATCTTCCACTTTTTGCTGAGAAAGACTGTTGCTGAGCTAACATCTGTGGTAATCTTCCTCTATTTTATATGTGGGATGCTGCCACAGTGTGGCTGCAACCGTGGTGCTAGGTCCATGCTCGGGATCCAAACCTGCAGAAACCCAGGCACTGAAGCAAGCGGAGCATGTGAACTTAACCACTATGCCACCAGGCTGGCTCTTCTCTCTTCTTTTTGTAGTACACTATTTCCTTGGATTAGATTTGCTCAGAGACCCCAGTCTAGGCCCTTTCTAGGGGAGAGCCCTTCCTCGCACCTGTCAAAATTACGTTAATCTGCTTGTGTGTGAATCCAGCCCTGATTTTGCCTATTGCAAACAATTTCATTGGAGTGGTCATTAAGAACATTCTTCACCACGTGATACCATAAAATGGCTGGATCCCTTTACCTCTTGATTCAAGTAATATTTTTTTCATTTTATGCAATTAGTTGATTTTATTGCTCCTAAAGACGGCTTTCTGCAACAGAGCAGGAAACGAAACGTGGTCTGAAGCTGAAAAGAAAGGAACTCACTTAAGTGGTAGCAATGACAACACAATAACAAACCTTCCAGAAATAAACAGCCACTGTCTCCCTCTTCATCCCGTTTCCCCCCACATGTAAGTGGTTTCCACCGCCTTCAGTCATTCCAATCAAAACAGGTTGTAAACTGCTAATTACTGAGAGCTCAGAATCTGAATCCTTCACACCTTGGTCATTAGCCAGTCTAATAATAATATGAGAAATACAAAGGGCGAGAATGACTGTCACACTTCCAAGCAGCTGAGCTAACTGTCCTCTGGTCACCCGGCACCATTAAAGTCTTCCCATTTTGATATTTATATTTGGAGTTTTGTTTACCTTCTTTTAAATATTGATATGCTCACTTTTCATCAACATGGTCAAAATAATGACCCAATTATATTTTCAAAGATAAAAAGATGAAGAAATAAGAAAAGTAACCTATGAAATTTATTCTAGAAGAACACAAGTTTGTGAACACAAATGTGTAGACAATATATATAGATATATATGTATAGATATATATGTATATATGTATAGATATATATGAAAGATATTGCATTATAGTTCTAATTAATATGCTGGACTTAAACAAAAATTTTTTTCTTGAGCTAGTCATCGCGCATTATTTACTAGTCTTTCGTGAGTCCCCATATCACAAGGGTCATATTCAGATCTTAGTTACTCCTACTCTGTGCTGTCTCAAAAACTGTGTGCTGGACAGAGCATGCAAATTCTTGAATGAAGCGTAAGATGCACAGTAAGAAATTAATTCACTTTGCAGTGGGTAAATCTTTGGACAACACTATATATTGTTGGAAATGTACCTTGCTGATTTTTAACAAGAAACAAATCACAGAAAAATCTAACATTGGTTTTTTAAAAAAGAAAAAAATAATATTTTGAAACAAAACAAAATAAAAACTGCTTTATCTTCCAAAGCCAGAAGGGTAGAGTTAGCGGCATAGTGGCTGACCTCAGTTTTCAGTATATTCTCCGTTCTAAGGACATTGACAGGAAATGGTCAGCCTGCAGATACAATGAAAGGAAACTCAGCAGTGAAGGTTTCACTGATAACATGTGATTTGAAGTCAGTGAACAGACCTAATGGTCATTCACTTGCTTAGGCCAAAGCGTATAATAATCCAAAGGCCCCATTAAATCTTGTCATTAAAGCAAAGGAAGATGGCATTTGACATAGGAAGCAGGGCAGAACATTTTCCTACTAATAAATGGGTTACAATAATTGGTATCAATATGAAGATATTATTTCATGACATTCTGTTTATCTAATATATATTTGTCCTAAGAATTCTTATGTTACACAATAGAAGATGACTCAGTTTTTAAAGTCAGCTCCTTTAATAATAAAACTTTGACCAAGCAGAACACAACCCTATTCTTTCTCATCTCCTACTACCTCTCTCCACCCATCACTGTTTCTCCCTTTATCTTAGAAGAAGCTGTTCTTAGTAGACAAACTCACCATAATTCCATATTTTATTTTCATCACTTTGGATAGCACTTGTCCTATGTTTTCTTAAATGGAGTGTGCATGCCCTAGGATCATTTAACTTTTTCTAACATCAGTAACTGTACTGGACTATATTAGAAAGTTCTCAGAGAATAAGGAGGGTGTAGCCCTCTTGTTCCTGCACTAAGCACACTATGTGGCCCCCTACAACGTAGATTTGTTGTTCCATCTTCTTTTCATAGTATTTTTTATTACCTTCCTTGTTAGTAGGTGGTCAGCTAACAAGATGCAAAGGAGTAGGAGCTGAAATTCTCAGATGTCAGTGTACTTGCTAGTGGCGACCTTTCTCAACACTTATAGTATATTTCTTTGACCTTAGAAAGTGAATAGGCACATTTGTTAAATTGTGGGTAAAATAAGAGAAAATGGACATTGGGTGGAAACTTGAAGACTTTCAGTGAGTAAGTGTTAGCACTTAGATTTTTATAACAGATTTTTATTACTCAAACATCTCTTTTGCAGAATTCTGAGTTTTCAATTCTTTTAAATAGGTAATATAAGGTATAAAGCCAATTTCAGTTAGCATCTGGGAGTTATAGTAAAGAGTAGCACCATCCCATGGAAATATATTGTGAGTCACATATTGAATTGTAAATTTGCTACTAGACCCAATAAAAAAAGTAAAAAGAAGCAGGTGGAATTAATTTTAATAATATATTTTGTTTAACCCAATATATCCAAAAATCACTTCAACATATAAAAATTATTGACTCTTTTCACTCTTTTTTTCATACTCGGTCTTTGAAATCCCACACGTAATTTACACATGCATCGTATCTCAATTTCAACTAGCCATCTTTGACCTGTCCACCAGTCACATGTGGTTGGTGGCTATCGTATTGGACTGTACAAGTACAGAGGATTTTTTTTCCTTTATTCTTTAGGTTTCTGTGGGGCTAGTCAACAGCCTTTTTAAATGTTATGAGGGATTTAATGGAAAGTAATTCTACTTAAACAGCCGTCGTTTACCTAGAACTCTAGGGAGAAAAATGTATTTTGCTCACTTGGGACACCAGAATGTACATTTTGCTGGTAAATCACGATCTCCCAAGTCTAGATTTTTCTATTTAATAATATCTAAAGTGGTTCTTAAAGTCAGCACTTCATGAAAATGTCACAAGTATTCATGGAGAATGTCTGAACTCACTCTCAATGAATGTTAATTATAATTTATAATGCATATTTGTATATAATCAATTTACCTAAGAAATCTTTGCCATGTATTTCCTGTGTGACAGGCTAAATATACAGAGATGAAGAGTTGCAAAACCAGATGGTTTCTGCCCTCGGGAAGTATCCATTCTAGTGAACAAGAAAGAGAGAGGATTCAAATAATCAGGTTAATAAAGGTAAAATCATAATGGTGAGAAATGCTGCAAAGGATTACACTGTCTCATGAACATAAAAAAGGAGGTTTGATCTAGGGGCAAGGTCAGAGAAAGCTTCCTTGGGGAAGTGATGCTTGAGCTGAGATCTAAGGGATGAGTAACCTTGACCCGGCAGAGAGGAACTGGGAAGGATATACTGTGGGGTTTGATATCAAGCTCTAGTTTTGTTTCACGAAGAAACTGTGGTGAGGAGAAACCTTTCTCTGTGTGGCTGAGGGAACAGTTCTCACTCAGATTGAATTATTGGATTTCTTCCTGAGTCTCTTGTGAGCCCAGCACTTTTTCCTGTAACTTTGGTGCCAAGCTGAGAGAGTCTCTTCTGCTTCGGTGATTTGTATGCTCTTGTTTCTGCTTAGGCATGTAGTACACTCCAGGACTCCTCTGAATGTACATTTGGTCTTTTCTTTAAAATACCATATGTGAAATACATGGTAATGGGAATTTCTATATAATTAATTCACCAACTAGTAAAAGCTTTTGCAACATATTAAAAATAATATAAGATAAGCAACTCTTGCAAATCAGTTTAAAAACACACAATAAATAAATGAGCAAAAGATAAAAACAGGAAATTCACAGAAGAAAAACAGATGACAAAAGCACATTAAGCTCAGCAGTTATTAAAGAAATAAAAAGTAATGTCTATAGATTTTGTTTAGCTTATTTTATTGAGAAAGATGATAAAGAGCATGGTAAGTCTCTAAGGAAACAGGTATTCTAACATACCACTGGGTAAATATTTGCACCCCTATGTTCATTGCAGCATTAGTCGCAATACCCAAGACTTGGAAACAATCTAAGGGCCCATCAGAGGATGAATGGGAAAGAAAATGTGATATATACAATGGAATACTACTCAGGCATAAAAAAGATGAACTCTTGCCATTTGCAGCAACATGGGTGTGACTTGAGGATATTATGCGAAGCAAAATAAGTCAGATGGAGAAAGTCAAATACCATATTATTTCACTCATAAGTGGAAGATAAAAACAACAACAACAACCAAACACATTGATACAAAGATTAGATTGGTGATTACTAGAGGAGAAGTGAGGAGAGAGGAGACAAAGTGGGGAATAGGGCACATGTGTATGGGAACAGATAGTGATTAGTCTTTGGGTGGTGAACATGATGTAGTCCACACAGAAATCGAAATATAATGATGCACACCTGAAACTTATATAATGTTATAAACCAATGTTACCTCAATAGAAAAAAAACCACATACAACTGGGTAAAAGAGTTGTTTGGAGCCACATTTCTAGAGGGCAATTAGTCAATACGCACTAAAAGACTTAGAGCATACACCCATTAACCCAGTATTTCCACTCTTGGAATTTATTCCGAGGAACTAATCAGACAAGTGGTTAAAACAAATGTATAAATCTTGGGCTATAATAGTTATAAAATGGAATCCACCTAAATATCCAACAATAGAAAAATGGTTAAAAATTCTAATATGTTAATACGAATAAATATACTGCAAATTATTCTACATATGTGTATTTATTGATAGATGAAGAGACTCACAGTATTCTGATAAGTGAAAAGAAAAACAGAGTATAAAGCAGTATGAACAATATGATCCTAATTTGGGGGTAAAAATTTCTGCACATATACATGATATATGAGAGTCCTTACACTGGAGAAAGCCTGGAAAATATAGCAAAGTTTTAACATACAATGGTGAGATCATGTATAATTTCTTTTATTTTTATTTATCTAAATTTTCTGCTTTTAATAGCATTTTCCTCTCTTAAGAAATGTTTTTTTTAAATAATACTTCCTCATTTAGAAAAATTTAAGAAAAATGTTTTAAAAAAGGAAAAGAAAATGAAAAAAAATACCCATTGTATAACCATCCAAAGACAGCTGCCTTAATGTTGTGAAGTATTTCCCTTCAATCTATTTTTTTTTAAGTATAACTGGTTTGGTTTTTTTTAACACAGTTTTGATCATATTTAATTGGGCTTCTGAGACCAGGGCTAAACCTTGCCTGAGGGACAAGCTTTCACAGAGGATTTTCTTGTATCCAATTACAGGGTTTTTCCATAATAGAGGGATAACAGTTTATAATTAGGTTGACTGACTTTAAGCTTTGTCCAGATACCCTTGTGGAAGGAGACACCACCTCGCCTCATTCTTGGTGTGTTCAGTTGAGTCAGATGTGGTTTCTCTAAGCCAATGATTCTACTCAGGAATTTTGGTGGAACTGGTGCAATGCCTATTAATAATTGCACAAGACAGTCCTGCAAATACCCAGAATTAGCATTAACAGTAAGATTACTAGTAGTTTTATTAAAGAAACACCGTAACAGTAGCTAAAAAGACAGACACTGGAGCCAGACTACCTGGGTTCGAATCCTGGCTCTGCTCCTTTCTAACTCTGCACCTAAGAAGAATTCCTGAACTTTCTGTGCCTTAGTTCCTCTTCAGTAAAACTGGAAAAATAAAAACATCTATCTCACAAATTGTTGGAAGCATTGAGTGACTTCACATAAGGAGAACACTTGTAACAGCATGTGGCACAAACATAAACGCCCAATCAATGCTGGTTTATATTATCATTCAGAAACCATACCTACTTGGAAATAATGCCAGAGGCACAATGGTTGAAGGGAGTGGAAATGAGTATGATTTCAACAGCACAATCCACTGAACAAATGTGTGCCCTGTATGGTAGTAGGTGTTCTGTGTAGATCATCTTACCAATCCTTTCAATTACACTTTGCAGTAAGTGTTGTTTCTATTTTTAGGTTATGAAACTGGTGCTCCTAAAGTTAGGTAGCTTCCCAAAGTCACACATAGTTAGAAAGAGATGGAACAGCAACGACTAAGAGCAGAGGTGTTCCTCAGCTTAGACCTTTCGTTGGCTGGAGCAATTTCTGGACTAGGAAAATCTAAAAGGTAGAAATAAAGATGCCATGATTTTTTCATATTTTTCCCTTCTTCAACAACAGAGAGTTCCTCTTTATTAATTCAGCAATATTTATGGAGCTCCTGCTACGGGCCAGGCACTGCTCTAAGAACTGGAGCTACCCTGTCCTTTAAGAGTTTATTTTCTAGATGGAGAGACAGGTAATAAGTAGTGTGCCAGTTACTAAGTGATTGTCTCTCTCATCTCCAAACCATCTTTCTAGAGTCGGCTTTGCGATGGTGGGGCACACGCTCCCCCTCCCTGGCCAGCCCTGGGTACCACTTGTCTGGCACATCCGCCAAGGTGGAACTTGCTCACTGCAGCTGGGCACAGGCTCCAGCTCAGCCCTGCGGACCCAGGGAGCACCCCCCACCCTCACCCACTCTAGCTCACTCTCCATTTGCCAGATGCCAAAAGCCATAAGAGCTGATAGAGAGAGAGTGAGCATCCACCGAAACGGGCGGAGCACAACGGACAGGATCTCGCACAGGTGGGAATACAGGTAGGGGCTGAAGATTTCTGCTTTGCCCGCTGGTTCCCTGTTAAGCTCTGCCAACAGGGGGCGCCGCAGGGAGAGTGAAGGGCTAGAGGAGAAAGACCTGTGCTTTCTGGAAGCTTCCTATCTGCTACTTATGCCCTGAACATCACTCTGGAGATGCTACCTCAGCCTGCTAGTAGCAGTTCACTCCCATAGCAGCAAGTGAATCCAGTCTGTAGTTGTTTTAACATTGAGAACCCGCTTCATCACGCTCCACCTCAAAAACATCAGCTTCAGACGGCTAGGCTGCCTTCAGAGATCTGGGCTTCAGGAAACAAGGTACTAAGGTTACCAACTCCTGTCTCCTCCCTGTGTTCCTCCAGCCCCAGGGGTGATAGCTGCTTCTAACAGTTGGTGCGTCTGCAATACCTTGGCGTTCTCTTCTTACGCTTTCAGTGACTTAGCTAGCAATACTCTATTTCAGTCAGCGAACGTACCATGAGTTACTAGTTATTATCCTGTGTTGAACAACTACTGTTTCCAGTTTTTGACTTCTAAACACCGCTACCGTGAAGATTATGCATCACGCTTTTTTCTTCTTCAGTATTTAGGATTATTTCTTTAAGGTAGTTTTCCAGGAATGAAATTACTGTGTTAAAGAATATGGCTGTTTTAATACTCTGTGTATTTATACACACTCACGTATGGCTTAAAATGCATGTGTGTGTGTGTGTGTATCTTTCCAAAAGATTTTGCCTGTTGTTCTTCTCCAGGTAATGCAAAGGAATGTTTATATCATTTTTCCTACCCAATCTTGAAAAAAATTATATATTAAATTGTATCTTGATTTTTAATTACTTGCACTGTATTACTAGTGTGGTCTAGCATGCTTTTATATGTTTATTACAAAAATTTTGAAATTGTGAGTGAATGTTATTTTCAGTAGTTCACTGTTCTTCTAAACGTTGGATGTCAAAAGTCTAAGAGATTTTATATTCTAAGTCGTGCCTGGTATTGGAATGAGTAATACTCTGGAAAATGATTTAATTCTATCTAGCTCTCAGAATTCCAGAAAACAATAGTCATAATTTAAATATAGTTCCTTAATGGTAACAAGATACTTTCAGAAAGTGATCCCTATGGGAGAATAGTATGTATTTTTAATAAATAGTTTATTGAATGAGATAGAAATTATAGCTATTTATTTTCTCCTAAAAATAATGACTATAAGCTTTGTATTGAATAACAAACAGGACTGCAAACTCTTTGAGAAAATTGGCATTTAACCAAACTCTCTACTCTTCGTCAAACTTCTTAGTAAATCACTATGCACCCCATGACTACTAATGATTTCACATTTTCTAGTTGTAGCTTATTTTTTTACTGCCATCATAGTCTTTTGAACTGGAGTAGATAATTTTCCATTTTCAACTGTCGCCTTCACTTACTAAACTCAATTTGTTTTCTCTGATTAATTTTCAATCAGAGGATTAAATTGACCAAGGATCCTTTTTAATCTGTTAGTGGGACATTTTTTACATGTGGGGTGATAGTTGGAATAAATACTCTTCTTAAAAGTAGGAAAATCGTGGGGCCGGCCTGGTGGTGCAGCGGTTAAGTTTGCACGTTCTGCTTCTCAGCAGCCCGGGTTCACCGGTTGGGATCCCGTGCAGACATGGCACCACTTGGCACACCATGCTGCGGTAGGTGTCCCACATAGAAAGTAGAGGAAGATGGGCACGGATGTTAGCTCAGCAAAAAAGAGGAGGACTGGCAGATGTTAGCTCAGGGCTAATCTTCCTCAAAAAAAAAAAAAAAAAGAAACGAAAAGTAGGAAAATCCTGTTCCTTTAGGGATGAGGGACAAACAGCAAATTATATGCCCTGACCCATTCTTAATTTCTTCTTTAGTAACAAATCTCTAGTTTTATCCCTGTAGTGATGAGCCTGCCAAGAACCTACCTTTCCCATGCCCTCTGGCAACTAGGATGACCTGTGAGCTATAAGTGGAAGTTATTGGGTGTGGCTTCTGGAAAAACTTTTGGCTTTCTCCTGTATCCTAACAGAAATGGTGATCTGATGCTGGAGCTCCAGAAACTACACTGTGCCCTTGAAAATGGAAAACATGTGCTGAGTACAGAGCAGAAAGAAAGAGCATAGTCTCTGATATATAGTGCATATATATGTGATCTATAACATACTTCCCTTGACCATGCCAAGCTTCTTAACTTCAGATTCCTTTAACATGAGACAAAGCTACATGTATCTTGTTCAGACAATTGTCACTAGTAGCCGAGTATAATTCTTAAAAACATCTCTTCAATGATGAAATACTAACATCATATGCAAACTGATAAATTAAATTTATTATTATTTCTCCTCCTACTTTCATGGGTTTACACTAATAAGTTTGAAGACATTTATTTTATTACACAAGTTTCTGAAAGTTTGTTAGAAATTATTATTATTAGTTTATTAGAAATTATTAGAAAAATAATATTCTAAGCTTTTGGGATTTTTTAGATTTTACCTTAACATCTTTGGAAAACATCTGTAAAAGTAATCACCAAACGTTAGTGAGATGGGGCTAAGAGGAATGCCTACTTTGTAAGATAATATATATGTAAGCACTCACTAAACATTAAAGGAATACATAAATATTGGCTGCTGTCCAACCAGATAAATCCTGCTTAAAGCCAAGGTTAAATCATGATAGAAAAAAATAATTACATTAAAGATAAATCAGTGAAAGTAATTCTGAGATAAAAGTAAGTATATTCTTGTACTCATATGTTTTGGCAGCACAGTATTTCAAAAAAATTCCCTTATGATATGTTTTTACAACCCTACCATTAGATGTGGAGGATTTATTTTTTTTCATCAAAGGTGTAAGTATTTTGTAAAGACTAGACGATCAGTACTGGCTCATTTTAAGAAAAGTTTGTGTGAAAATATAGCTTATGCAGTCTCACAGGGCTGCATGCTGTGCTGTGAAAACAGCGGGGAAGTCTTATAAAAAGTATCTTCACTCACGTTTTCCAATATATTAAAAAAAAAAGGTTTGGTTTCTCAACGTCAACCTGTACTCCAGCTGTTTGTGCACATTTTTTGCGTGACTCTGCATTTTCCTCGGAGATTAAGAGGGTCTCATAAAGAAATCACCCTTTCTGAAATAGGCGATTTGCTTTTCAATACGTTGCATAACATCTGCTCTAAAGGAAGTGAGGGAGAGAAGCACAAGCCGGAGGAAAAGACAGCCCTGCAAAGTCGTAGGACCCCGGATCTGAAGGGCAAAAGCTGAAGGTAGGAAATGAACATGCATGAATTTCTATTCAGACATATTATTTGAAGCAGGACAGCAATTTGTATTTTGTAAAAACAATAGCCAGCACTGTTTTGAGAATTACCAAAATCCCTCCTTTCAATTTAGCTTGAACCATTAAACACAAATACACACATACACACAAACACACTCACAAGAGGTATAAGCCTAGCTTGTTGCATAGAACATCAAATTTTACATATTTGATCAATCTGGGCATTCATTTTTTGCATTGAATCTGAAGACCTGTGTTATCTTTAATAAGTTCCTAACTTATTAAAGTTCCTAACGTTAACAATTAACAACGATGTGTTAGTAGAGTTGCTTCATTTATTTCTCGCTGCGTCCAATTTTTATATTAATTATATCAACCAATTTCAGTACCTACCCTGTAAAAAGTTTTCTGTGGGACACGAAGCAAATAAAACCTAACTTCCAGGCCACTGCAGCCCCCTAAGAGAAGGCACGCATATCCAACTACCGGCTTGGCATAAGCAAAGCTCAAAGGATATGGCAGTTCAGAACAAAGAGAAATAACAGGCGGGCATGATGAATTGTTGCCCAGAATCTTGTAGCATCTTCTCCTCCCATCAGTTTATATCACCCTGTTCATTTCTAAAAGTATGCAGCTTTTACAGAGAGCACACGAATGAAGCTTGACAACACAGTACAGGATGTGTGACTGTATTTTAGAAACAAGAACAATTTGCTACACAATTTTTGTTAAACAGTTATCCCCTTTAGACCTTTAAACAACTATGCCAAATAGAAAGTACACATTCACATTGTGTGACTTAGAGGACTTTTGTTTTTTACATGAGTGCTTATCGTAAGTGAGATTTTATGACGTCTTATTCTCAAGAAATTTTCCAAAGGAATGCATATTCAATTTATTAGAAACTTCTTTGAAATAAAAACCTAGAATGTGACAAACATGTCAGTCTGCAGGCAACATTTCAAGACCATAACTTTTATGTTACAGAAGATGTATATATTCCTATCCTGCATCGATATGACAAAGACCAGATTAAGAATGGTCCATTTGTTTTCTATGGTGTGGAAAGCCAAATTAGATAATGAGAGACTTTGCAAAGATTTATAAATAAGGTCATTAGAGCCACAAGCAAAATGAAGAACTGTTGGTAAAGCTGCCATATGTAGAAATCTCCATTATCTGAAGGATTAAAGGAACTCGCAATAAGTAAAGTTTACCAAAGTCAGTCAATTTTCGACATAGGGCCATGATTGGAGCAAAAAAGCAGGGATATAATTATAAATAATGCAGGACTCGCCCTCCAGCTGCTTGGAATATTGACTAATATATAATTAATTTTTAAAAATCACTGTAGCAGCAGTGTTGAAAATGGATCAACAGGGGCAAGAATGGTTGAAGAGACAGCAGTTAAACTATTGGATGTGTCCAGGTGAGAGTTGATGAGGACTAGGGTTATGTTACTGGATATTCATTAATTCCAAAAATATTTACTGAATGTTGAATATGTGCCAGGGACTGTTCTTGCACTGGGGATTCAGCCATGAGCAAAACAACAAAAGTCTCTGCCCCGTGAATCTAAAACTCTACTGAAGAAGGTATACAATACGATAAATATAGACAATAAATAGTATTTTACAGAATGACAAGTACATAGGAAAAAAAAAGAAATCAAGAAAGAGGAATTTGAAATGGCATTGCGTATTGAAATTTTAGGTGGACAGCCTCCCTGAGAAAGTAACTTTTGAGTGGATGGAAATGAAGGAGCTAGCTATGAAGATCTCGGGGAGAGCATTTCATGCAGAGTGAGCAGCAAGTGTGAAGGCTGTGAGATGAGAGCATGCGTACTGAGATCAAGAAGGAGCAGGGAGTCTTTATGCTAAAAGCAGAGGGTAGGGGGAGAAGATTAAGAGGTGAAATCGGAAGGTAACAAGGGACTAGGTTATGCAGAACCTATAGATCATTGTAGGACTTTAGTGTTTACTCTGGGTGAGATGAGAAGCCTGTGTCAGTTATTTATCTATTTTCTCTTGGATCTAAAGACGTCCTTCAATATTATTCTCTATGATGATGGAGATGGGACTCTGTACATTACATTTCCCAGTTAGTCAAATGGCTCTCTGTTAAGTTTTGCAGATAGAAGGCAATAAAAAGAGATTGGAAGGCAAGGGGAGGAGAGAAGAGATACGCCCTTCTGCTTTTCCTGTTTTCTCTTTGTATCGATCAGCAGCATCTTCAACCTTCACCTTCTTTGAGCACTTCCTGGAGCAGCCCTAGGCACCTCCTCAAAGCTTCCAGCAGCGGCCCTTTGGGACTCACTTCTCTGAGGTCTGAGGTCCATTGCCATGGGGCTCCTCCTTTAACCTTCCAGGTCCTGGTCATTTTCTCACCTACTCCCAGTCCCCAGGACCTAGGGATGGCACTCCCCTCTGAGTTACTATCTGGGTTACTGCAGTGTTCCGTTTTTGTCCCTTCACCTTCACGTGCCTGGGTTACCAACTTTCTGTTTAAATACCCTCTGTTCAAAATACTTAATGTGGTTTCTGTTTTCTTGATTGTGACAGCATCACGTGCCAAGAGTGATCCCAGGAAACCCTCAAAGATGGGCTTATGGTGTTGTTTTAGATATGTCATGTCCTTGACCTTAAATTTAGTTAATGCCAACTTCTTTGTTAGGATAGAAAATGGGTTACTGATATTGCTATGGCATACACTATTTAATTAAATTACCACAGGCAGTTGCTTGGGATAAAGTGCTTATTGAAATAAATATCTTAGGGGACCAAGTGGCTGCTGCAATGGACTGATATCGTGGTAATGGTACCATATGACTGTGGGGTAGAATGGCTATTTCTGACTACACTGGAGACCATATGAAAGGAAAATGATGCGCTCAGGAGTTTAACAATCTCAAAGCTTCTCTTGTGATGCCAAAAGAATCTCTTACCTTTTTATGAAGTATTTATTTTAGGTTGTACTTACCAGAGCAGATATGGCTGAAAATTAAACTCAACATTTAAGTATTTGGGCTAGTTATAAAATTACAGTGGAAGTTGTAGTCACAAATGTTCCAAGTGTCCTAAAAGAAAATTAGGACGTTGATTGGGAAGAAGTAGGGATGTTTGGGTGAACACAAATAAAGCTGATAATCTTGAATCTACTCTGAGCCTTCCTTTCAGTGAGATGCTTATTTTCCTCAAGACCTGCTGCTCCTATTGTGTCTAGTTCTACAGCGAGAGAAATCTGAGTACATTCTAATTCCAACCCAAGAAGAAACAGGTTATATTCTAAAAGAATTACAATACTTTCCTAAATTATATTGGCATGAAGCTAGGGATATATGTAAGAATGCCTTATAAGGATGTTAGACCAAGGAGGATGGAATGTGACATTGGATCAGGACAAAGTAATACACATAAGTGTTATTCTTCCAGATTTAATATGATGGGTTGAGCATGAAATTGTTCTAACACTTTTCTTGGTTTATTTGATTTAATAGTGGCCCTCTTTCAATGAGACTGGATACGAATTTCCTAACCTAGTATAAAAAAAGGCTTAGGGATTTAGGAATCTCTAAGAATGGACTTAACTTGTGAAAATTGCACATGTGCCACCACACAACATCCCTTTAGAGGGTCCAGAGGACATTCCCCTCACTAAGGCATGCACCAGTGTCTTTGTAATGCTCTATGATATCTATCCTCTAAAAGCTAAAGATGACAATGGGAGGTGCTGTCACTGAAAAGGGATCCCTAATTTCAGTGGAGATCCTCGAGTCACAGAGTAGCAGAAGTTAAGTAGCAAAACTAACTTCAAGAATCAGGATTTATACAGTTACTGTAATGAGCATCAAGGAAACGTTGGTAATCAGAATATCTTGGTTTGTCAGGATCTTAGACTATGTCTCCTCAATTCCTAAGAGTGAAATATCCTAGGAGTAAAATATATGGGCAGATTTCTAAAGTATTACTTAGTCAATACAGTAGGAAAACTCTAGGTCTGATGAACTGCAGAACTGCCTTGAGTATTCACAGTTTCTCACCCAATTCTCAAACCTAAGCCAATTCATTGACCTGGAGTTCTATGGTTGAAAAGGAGGCTGGATACCTTTGAGAAAGAACCTGCAATATTCCCACAATTATCTACTATAAAACTTTTCTAAGCCTTCCCAAAGTATGCTTGCACACGTTTAACTGGTGACCATGCATTAGACTTAAGTTAATGCTACTCCTAGAACTCAAAAAGCATTTTAGACTACTGGTCAAAGTGGGTTCCTGTGCAGTTTGGTAAAAAAATCCAACTCACAAGGCCAATTGAGGAGGGGGATGTAGTGGAAAAAGGAGAGCTGTGGATGTTTCCTTCTTTGCTTATATAGCATATTGCAAAATAGCAATTTTTGTAGCCCCTCCATTCAAGAGGTAGAATCTATTTTGCCACGTCTTGAAAAGGGCTGCCCTTGTGACCTCCTTTGGCCCATAGACTATGGCAGAAGTGAAATTGCGTGAATTTTAAGCCTGGGTCTCAAGAGACTTTGTATCCTTCTGCTTTCTCTTTTGGAACCCTGCAACTGCCACGTAAAAGAGCCTGTTCTTGCCATTTGGAAGATGAAAAACCACATGGAACAGAGACAAGCCATTATAGCCAAGGCCCCAGATGCACAAGACAGCCCAAAGACCAGCACAGCCATCCCAGCAGCAGACCACAGACAGATGAGTGAATCCATCTGAGTCCAGAGGAATCACTAATTTTTTTCACCCTTTTTTTTTCCTTATTACTTTGTGTAAGGATTCTAAGTGAAATTGTAAATTAACAAGAAGATTTAATATCCCCGAGAGTTGGGACATGGTAAATGTTAGGACTTGGCATCTCCTCTTTATAGGGGAAAGTGTGAGAGTGACTTTATTTGTATAAGAGAGTTGGACCCTGCTAGGTGGAAGCATGAGGTTGTTAGAGTTGTTGCATGGAAGTTAAAATATGTGTAGAGGAGTTTTATGAGTGCTGAGTAGACAAAGCGGTGGCTTTATGATGCTGAGACTTTGGGACTTTGCCAATTACATTTCTCAGTCATATTTGCCAGCTGGCTTCCTTTTAGATTCTACCTACAGGATACATAGAGAGAAGACAGAGAAAGGGACTTCCTTCCTATTGTCCCTGTCTTTGACAGCAGTGCCCAGAAGCAGAAGTTGGATCCGGCCTCCAGCATTTTATGACATTTCCAGTACAGCCCTGGGGTACACTCTCAGAGGAAACAGCAACACCCTGGCAGTGGCTCCTCCCTTAGAAGTATGAGAACCAGCTCTGCAGAGCCCTTCTTCTAAGCTCCTAGGTTCTGGAACCAACCTCTTCCTTTTGTTCCCCAGCCCAGTGACGCAACTGTTGCCCACAGTTATCAATCTCTGTGTTACCCTTGTGCTCTTTAAGTTGTCCAACACTTATGCAAGAGTCCCCTCAGTATGAAATATCCAGCTTCGTTTCTATTTTCTTGACTACTCTCTAACTCATACAAAGCTACTGGAGGATTTTGAGATCTGGAATAATTGGTCTTGCATTTTAATATGATCATCCTGGCTGCTGTGTTGGAAAAGATTGAAAGAAGAGACCAATTAGGAGACTATTTCAGTAGAAATAGATGAAGAGAGCATGGACCTGAGGTGAAGAAATGGTTAAATTCTGCATGTGTTTGAAGGCATTGATGATTGAAATTGTAGATAGACCAAGTGTGAGTTTTGAAGAAAGAGGAAAAGTATGAGTTATTATCTAGGAAAGTAGGAGACTGAATAGAGTAGGGAAATTTAGTGCTAATGTTAGGCGACAATTAAGGTTAGTGATCATGAATTTAAAAATGGGACTGATTAGCACAGTTGTGTATTTTCTACAGATATGGTTCTACAGTGGTTCTATTTGTTAAGGTAATGCTAGCTGCTGTGACAGATGAACCCTGAAATCTTAGTGGCCCAACACAATAGAATTAATATTTCGGTAACCTAAAGTCTAATAGGTAGTGGGACATGACAGTGGAGGTGGCTGATAGAAGCTCAGCATGTGTTTTCTAAGGTTATCCTGGACATTGACACCCAGTAGGAAAACGGGGGAAGAAAGAAAATGTGGAGTATCTCAAGAAATTTTATTTATGCTAGGCCTGGAAGTGGTATGCATCATTTCTATTCACATTTCATTGACTAAAATTCAATGCCATAGCTACACCTTAAGTCAACAGAGGATAGGAAATATCGTCTAGCTTTGGACCCAGGGGGAAAGGAAAATAGGTTTGGTGAACTGTTAGCCAATCTCTGTGGAAAGAAGAGACACGGTCTGTCAATGCAAGCAGAGACTAGGCAAAGAGTTTAACCAGGGTTGTCATTTTGCAGCAGTACCACAAAAGGGAGAGCAAGGCAAGGGAGTTCAGAACATATGTGAGAAGTGGTTGACTATGAATTTAAACTGGATAAGGAGAAAGAGAGGGCACAAGGAGAGAGCAAAGATGTGAAGACTGATGTGCTGAGGTGCCAGAGTGGTGAAATGATTGTTAGAGTTGTCATTCTAGTTAAAACTAGCTGGAAAGACGGAGCTGCTGGTTGGAGAATGAGGTGCTTGAAATGGAAAATTTGGATGAATTGCAGTGCTGCCATTTACGAAGACAAGAGCATGAACTTGCAAATTATTACCTGAGATGGGGGCAAGAAAGATCACTGGGAGAGAGATTGTGAAAGAATTTAGAGTCCATGATATTGACAGATGATCTTCACAGATACTGAAAAGTTGAAGAGAGTAATAGTGAGCCAAGTGCTAAAATCTTCAAGGAATAAGGAAATGTCAAAATAAGAACATTTATTATTATACATGATTTAGAAAGCTATTTGGCAGACAAAAGGACAAGACTTAGTGATTGGTTATTGGCAGTGGAGATGAAGGAAGTGTCAAGAGTCAATCCCAGGTTTCTCACGTATGCAAATACGTGGATAGTCTAGCCCTTTACAGAGGAGGAGCACTCTAGTGTGACTATCTTTAGGAGATAAATTATGAGTTTATTTTTTGATATATAGAGTTCGAAATTTCTCTCTCTTCAATATCCAAATCAAGATTTTGAGGAGATTATTTGAAATCTAAAGGTCTAGGGCTCAGAGAAAAAACAGATATGATATATATGTTTGAGAGTCATGGGAAAAAAAACAGTATTTTAAAACATGTATTGATATTATTATCTGGGGAGCAATTAGGAAACAGAACTGAGCCTTGGAACATATAGAAAAAGTGAGGCACAAAGAGAAGACTTTTATTTGTTCAACCTACTGTATTAATTCAGGAATAAGTACACCCATGTTGATTAATTTGGCCTGATCCAATGTCATATTTTATCCTCCTTGGTCTAACACTCTTATAATATATTCTCACATATTTCTCCTAGGTTTATGCCAATATAACTTAGAAAGATCTCGAATCTTTTGGAGTGTATCCTATTTCTTCCTAGGTTGGATTTTTCACTTGTCCCTAGTAGAATGTACTCAGATCTCTCTAGTTATAGCTCTAGACACAGTAGGGGTGGTAGGCATAGGTCTTGAGGAGAAAAAGCACCCCATTGAAAGAAAGCTTAAAGCAGATTCAAGATTTTCACCTTCTATCCAAATATCCCCACTCTTTCTAGTCAATGTCCTAATTCTGACTTAGGACACTTGGATCGTCTGTGAATACACTTTACATTTTGATTCTATAACTAACCCAAATACTTAAATGTTAAGTTTAATTTTCAGCCATTTCTGCCTTGCTGTATACAAATAAAAATAAATACATATATATAAAAGTATGAGGGTTTTTTTAGGATCACAAAAGAAGCTCTCTATTTGATTTGACATTGTTAAATTCCTGAACATGTCATTTTCCTTTTTTATGGTATCCAGGGCAGACATAAATAGCCATTCTACGAAAAGCAACAGAGTATGAAGTTTAGGAGCCAAAAAATAGAGTTATTTAAGAAAGAAGGAGTGATCAGTAGAATTAATAGTAACATTTATTGGGCACTTACTAGGTGCCAAGCTATGTTCTAAGAACTTTACAAAGATTCATTTCCATTATTCTTACAACATTTCTATGAAGTAAGTACTATTTTCGTCTCTATTTTACAGAGAAGGAAACTGAAACATAGAAAGATTTTTCTTTAACTAATTGCTTAAAGTCCCAGCTAGTAATTGACAGATCCAGGAATCGATCTTAGACCTTCTGACTCCAGAGTCCACAGTTTTGACAATTACTTTATACTAACTTCTCACTAAAAGTGGTCAGTGCTACTCAGAGAGAAGTAGGCCATGGAACAGGAAGTTGATTTTTGGATTTAGTGGTGTGGAGGTCATTGCTGATAGTAATGAGAGCTGTTTTATTGGAGCAGTAGAACATGAGGCCTGTCAGAGTACGTTAAGGAGAGAGTGGGGAGGTAAGAAGAGGATACAGTGAGGGTCCTCAACTTTCTCAAGAAATATGACTGCCAAGGTCAGAAGAGGAAGAGAGATAAGATGATAGAAATAAAACTGAGGTCCAGGAAAGTTTTGTTTTTGTTTATGTTTTTTGTTTTGCTTTTAAGATGAAAAGAGCTCTTTAAATGTTTATGAGAAGGAACTGTTGAGAAAGGAGGTTGATTATATAGGAGGGCAACAGGATAATGTGCATGCTTCCTGGGAAGGTGAGAGGGGATTGAATCTAGGGCGCTGATGCAAGGACTGACCTTAAGAGGATCAGGAACAATGCTTCTTCTATTTGAACAAGAGGAAAGGAGACTAGAATGGGTGCAAACGCGATTAGTTTTATAGGTTGAGTGGTTGGGAATTAAGGGTGTGCCCATTCCATAGCTTCGATTTTTCTCTTTTAGCAAGTAAATTCACCTGGACCTGAAAAATTGTGAGTCTGTTGTGGTGTAAATAGAAGTTGAGAAAAGTGTAGAACGTGTGAATAATTGAGGCCAGTGAGAGATTTGTTAATGACCTAGATGAGGTCGGTGATGACAAATTTATAGTGTTACTTTGTTCTGTTTGTTATTTCCTCCAATATCATTCACTGCCCAAGACATTAAAAATTGATTCCTTTAGGATTTATTTTTATTTTTGCTAAATGAATGCAATGAAAAAACAGAAGGAATTGGCATTTACAAGGAAAAAAGTAGCTGAAATAATGAACCATGGAACCTTAACTAAACAGGAGGATAGTAAAGATAAGAATTATGGTTATGGTTATGGTTTTGGTTGTGGTTATGGTTATGGTCATAGTCATGGTCATGGTCATGATCATGGTTATGGTTATGGTTACGGTTGCAGTTAGTGTTAGGGTTAGGATTGGAATAAGGGTAGGGTAGAGTGTGGAAGGGTCAAAGGACTAAAGACCCTGAAAAGGTCAAAGAGTAGTCATCATAGAATTAACTGAAAAAATTACCTTATGGACAGAAGATGATTTGAAATTGATTAGCTTCAGGTTATGGCCAGGTCCAGATTAGGGCCTTGAGAATGGCTGTCAGCGTGAAGTAGAGGAGAACATTGGAAACAAGCGGTTAGGTTATAACCTAATCCAGAATAGGTTGGCCATGGACCTGGAAATCTTACAGGATGATAGCAGGAATCTGGAATGAAGAGGAAGCCTATCTGTAACTTAGGTGTCAAGACCTTCAGTGAAAGAGGTGGGGTTGTTGAGTGGTTGGGAGGTGCCACCTATAAGGGATGAGAGTGAATGGTATGACTGAGGCAAGCTTGACAGCAGTAGGAGTGCTCACTGGACACTGAGAAAGCAAATGTCTGAAATCTGCTAAGCTTACAGCTTGATGCTTAGTATATGGAGGTGACAGAAAAATAAAAGCCGCTTCTTAAAGCCTACAGGTGAAATTGGTTTCTCAAGAGAGTCAGGGTCCAGTTGAGGCAGAGATGGAAGGAATATTCTAAACAGAAGTTGATGGTATAGAGGAATTTTTACATTGTGGAATAGACCTTTTCAAGGGCATTGTTATATGAGGGGAAGAAAGAAGAAGGCAGATGGGCTGGGCGAAGTTGTCTTAGGAAGGTAAACAGAATCATCTATTGCAAAATATTTTTTTTGCAACAGATTATACTATTTTTTTAAAGAAGTCACTAAGACTTTGGGCATTGACTAATTTAAGCTAAAATTAAAGGCCTGGGGATTCATGAATTTTGTCCTGACAGTCTCTTTGAAGGAGGTGGAATTGTGGGACTCATAGACAGTTCCTTGCTCACCCAAGGGCTTGAAGCCATGTTGGTTTGGCCACGGAAGTCTCAGAGCAGAACACAGAGCTTTGAGTGGTGCAATGGCCCTGTCTCTGCTGGCCCAGCATGTTTATTATTTCCCTAAATGTTTATAACTTTGACTACAATCTGTTATTGCATGTACCATTCTGGGTTGCATTTGTTTATTTACAGGTTTCCCCTATTTAACTCTGGGTTCTCAAAGGGCAAAAACTGAGTCTTGTCTTTTTATCCTTAGCTTTTATCCTAAGCACTTGGCTTCATGCTCGTTCAATAAATATTTGATCCAATGACTGTAAATACACTATTTCTAGTCCGAGTTAATTGTACTGTCTACTACTCAATATAGCTTATCAATGCTGTGCACTGCTTTGTTAGTTCATGATGACTTCCAAAAAATTTTGAAGTCTACATATATAGAGAGGTTGGATACAAACAAGAGGAAGAATGTGGAAGCGTCAGTTTGTGTACAGATCACTGATAAGAGAGAGAGGAAACCAATTAGCATTCTTTCCATTATCAGTTGTTTTCATTTGTGTTATGATGACCTGGATAGGCTCTCCCATAAGAACTAAGTAGTGAAAAAGTAAATAGATAAATAAAAGAGGAATAAGTCAATTGCTTGACTGCATTTGATACTTAAGTAATCAATCTGAAAGAATTATTTCAAGAATAAATGGCTTACTGGGCTCTAGTTGATTGTTCCTACTTGACATTTTACAATAAAACACCCTCCCTCCCTTGCATCATCAGATAATATAGCCAAACTTTCTTAAAATGAATTAAATCTCATTCATTATGTCAAAATTCAATCAGAGCTTTAATTTTTTAGTGATGTCCAGTTATAATTTACATCTTTCCTATTGAGTGAAAAACTTTTTTCCTGTTCTCCTAGAATTCTGAAACTTTTTATACTAGTTGGATTGTAATTCCTGACCACGGGCTTTTTAGGGCATGTTATAAAACAGTAGAGAGTGTGCAGTTTCATCAAACACTATCAAATATAGCTCTTGCCAAATTCCAGGGGTGACAATATGTAATAGTTTTGTAGGGAGAAGCAGAATAACATTTCACAAGGTGAGGTTTTAAGCTGATCTCTAACACAATTACACTTCCCTTTTCAATCAATCATAGAGTTGTTTGTTAAGGTTTTAATAATACTGTAATAAACATTATTATAATTACCACTTATCAAGTGCCTACTCTGTGTTAGAGGATTGACGGTATCTCGCATTATCCTAAAAACAATCCTGAAAAGTTCCATATACAGCTCTCAGACTACACATGATAAAACTTAGGTTCAGAAAAGCTAAGTTATCTGCAGTCATAAGGTTTTTAAGCAAAGACCTGGAATTTAAGACCAGGTTTGCTAACTCCCATCCCCATGCTCTTTGTGCTATGTCACATTACCTCCATGCCATATCATGTTTACCAGTGTTTCCTTAGGAATGGAGGCAAATGTGTGTGTACACACACAAACACAGACTACAATAAACACTGGCCAGGACATAGAAGAAATCAGGCCCGGTTGAATGAGAACTATGCAATGATTCTAACAAAAAATTTAATATTGTATGTCTTCGATTCCATGTTGAGCTTTTTGTTTATCCATTTTAGTGGAGAAAATTGTATTTTCTGCAGAAGGATCCTTCATTTCTTGTAGTTTTTTGACATTGCTATAAATTTTAAAATGAAGATAAATAGTAGAAGGATGTTTCATACAAATAAAAAATGTTACTTTATTCTCAAAGTCAGTCCACTAAAACCAGAAACTTTATCTTTGGCCAGGATTATATTTCCACGCTCAAAGAACAGGGCCATGAATCTAATGTTGGCCAAGATTCCTATACTTGACAGAGGTACCAGTTCATCACAGCAACTTATATAACCTTGAAACACAGTAAGCATGTTCTTTGTTGTCTTTTGTGTGTGTGTGTGTGAGAGAGAAAGATTTGCCCTGACCTAACATCCATTGCCAATTCTCCTCTTTTTTGCTTGAGGAAGATTAGCCCTGAGCTAACATCTGTGCCAGTCTTCCTCTATTGTGTATGTGGGATGCCTCCATAGCATGGCTGATGAGCGGAGTAGGTCCATACCTGGGATCCGAACCCACAAACCTGGGCCGCCAAAGCAGAACATGCGGAACTTTAACCACTTGGCTGTGGGGCTGACCCCTGTTAGGGCATTTTAATAATTATTGGTAAATTGAACTACAGGTCCACAGTACATTACCTACAATTCCAAAATCCAAAAATCTTTAGAAACTGAAAATTTTAGAGGAGTGTGGTACTAGAACTCATTTGGCTCAAAAGCATGTCCTAAAAATGACATGAGGCTATATATGGTCTTTAACTTACTTGGTATGAATTTCCATGTGTTTCACACGAGGAATATTAACATTTTAACTAAAGGATGCTGCGGCTGGTGTGTAATATGGTATATGCACCACGTCACTATTCTATAATTCAAAGAATTCTGGATCCCAAAACACATTTGGCCCCAAGAGTTTAGGAAAATGAACTGTAAAATTTCATTTCTCTTTCATGGTCAGCTCTGTTGCAATTAGGCAAAAGCTACGCTAAGTTTATATAACAAAGTTTCACTAATTCAATATATTTAAAATTAAGTTGAAATAATGGGACATATTTCGTAAGTAATTTATTAGTGTATAAATAAGTAGACTTCCAAGGGGAAGCATCTACCCTTTGTAGAGGCACATTTGGTCTTTTTTCTTTTACTGTGAAGTCATGAGAGTTCAACACTCAGGATATAGGGCATTCCCATCACACCAAAAAGTTCTTCAAGCCCTTTTGCTGTTAATGCCCTCTCCACTGTCGCCATGGCAACCACGCGTGCCACTATAGAATGGAGTTGTCCACTACATGTTCTTTTCTGTCTAACTCTTCTCGCTCAGGTTGATGTTTGGGGATTCATCTATCTTATTGCATGTATCAGTAGTTTGTTTCTTTTTTTGTTGAGTAGTATTCCAATGTATGAATATTTCATGATTTGCTTATCTATTTACCTGTTTGGGTTGTTTTTAGATTGGGACTATTATGAGTAAATTTGCTATAAACTTTCATCTGTAAGTCTTTTTGTGGGCATATATTTTCATTTTTTCTTGAGTAAATACCCAAGAGTGAAATTAATGAATCCATACAAAAAGTATGTATTTAACTATAAGAAATTACCAAACCCAGGGCCCACCTAGTCGTGTAGTGGTTAAGTTCACATGCTGTGCTTCAGCAGCCCTGGGTTCACAAGTTCAGATCGGGGGCTCAGACCTACATACTGCTCATCAAGCCATGCTGTGGTGGCATCCCACATGCAAAATAGAGGAAGATGAGCACAGCTATTAGCTCAGCAACAATCTTTGTCAAGCAAAAGGAGGAAGATAGGCAACAGATGTTATCTCAGGGCCAATCTTCCTCACCAACCAAAAAAAAAGGAGTATTGTGTGTCACTTCAATAAAATCCCACCACCACACTTAAAAAAAAAAAGAAATCACCAAACTGTTTTCCAAAGAGGTTTACCATTTTCCACCCCCACTAATAGCATATGAGTCTCAATTGCTACACATACTCAACACAGATGGTATTGTCAGTATTATTGTTTTTTTGTTGTATTGTTGTTTTGTTAATTTTAGCTAGTTTAATGAGTATGTAGTAGTATCTTATGATGGTTTTAATTTGCATTTCCCTGATGACTAAAGAAGTTCAACTTCTGTGTCTGAGCTTATTAAGCCATTTGTATGTCTTTGTGTGAAGTGTTTGTTCAAATCCCTTCTCCCCCAACCCCCCCAGCTTTTTGGTCATCTTGTTAAATTGTTGTGAATATTTCTTTCAGCCTGTGGCTTGACTTTACATTTTCTTAGTAGAGTTTCTTGCAGAACAAGTATTTTTACTTTTAATTGAGTCTAATTGAAAAAAAAAAATCTTCTGGGGCTGGCCCTGTGGCTGAGTGTTAGGTTCACGTGCTCCGCTTCAGCGACCTGGGGTTTCACCGGTTCGGATCCTGGGTGTGGACATGGCACCGCTCATCAGGCCATGCTGAGGCAGCATCCCACATGCCACAGCTAGAAGAATCCACAGCTAAAATATACAACTATGTACCGGGGGGACTTGGGGAGAAAAAGCAGGAAAAATAAAATAAGATGATTGGCCACAGTTGTTAGCTCAGGTGGCAATCTTTAAAAAACAAAATTTTTCTCCTAAGAAATTTTTGCTTACTCTAATGCTGCAAAGATTGTCTTTGATTATAACTATTCAAAACTAAAACCAAGTCTCTTTTTGCTTCTCCTTTTTTGAGTGGGAAGCTGGGCCAGATAAATGATAAATTCCTTCTTAACTAGTATTTTTTATATTAGTTCTTGAGATTGCCTATGACAAAAGCTGTACTAACTATTTTTCTAAATAATATGGCTGAGTCAGAGGTTGATATTTCCAGTTCTCAGTGAACATACACTATTAGGAGAAACTATAGTTCAAGGGTGAACGTGTTAAGTGCCTCAAGAACAATATAACCATGTTTCTAAAGATGTTCTAGGCACCAGAAGATCACTCCCAACTCCATAAAGCAAGAAAAGCTTTATGAAAAAGGTAGTATTCAACCTAGGCCATAGGTGATGGCAGAATTTTGATAGACAAGATGAAGATAGGGGATCCAACATAGCATGGTGTGAACAGGAGCATGGAAGCAAATTTTTTAATATAGACGTATTAGACCTAAGGTTGGAAAAGTAATTTGGAGGCTGGGTAGAGGGATGGTTCATGCTGTGTTAAGTGCTGCTTACCTGATAAGTAGTTGTAGGTTCTTTCTGAAGGGACACCCATTGATGGTCTCAACAGAGAAAAGGTAAAGTCAAAGAGGTGCTTTACACCAGTTTTCATTCAGCTTTGATGAGAATGGTTCAAGGGCTGAAGATATTGGAAAGAGAGACCCCAATGAGGATTAAGCTGAAAGGGAACGGACTTGACTGCCTAGTATTGCATTTATCCTTTACTTTTTTCATGTCCTGTCTCTCCATCATGATTGTGAAGTTTTTTAAAGGGTGGAGTTGTGACTTATTTCTCTTTTCATATTCACCGGCCTCTAGAGTAAACCACACAGCAGTGTTGATTGATACTTGTTCAGTCCAAAGAGAGTGCAGGAGGATGGCAGAGAGAGAACAGAAATTGCCAATTCCAAGGAATCTTAATCCTGGTCTCATAATTAGAATTGCCTTACAGGACATATATCATATTATATCAGAATCTCACTCATTTAGAGACCAGTTTTGTTTTGGGTCATGTGAAAATAGGGAAGTCACATTTGCCCTAAACTCTCTCAAATTCACTTTTACTATCTATAAAATGAGAGGTTGCCTTTTATCTCTGCACCTCCAAACATTTGTAGAAAACCAACATGTTATTTCTTTCTTAGATATCATTTAATGTGAGACTATTTACATAGGGGTCTTAAAAGTGGTCATTTTGTGTTCTAAAAAATGTTATCCCAATATTAGCATTTAGAAAGAGCAACACAGTGAATCCTTGAATATGCAATTTGCAGGGTATTGAATTTTTTCTGTTTGGTGATGGAATCCTCACCTCTGTTTGGTGATGGAGTGATTTCTGTAAGCATTTCTCAGCCTTAATTACATGTTAGCTTTTATCACATCATACGTTGATTTAATATAATATGGCCATTGTGACATGGTTTCAAATTCTCCATTTTTCTTTTCCTATTAGTGCCTGAATACATGTGTCTTACTTGTGGGTTTAGAAGAAAGCGCTTGTCACATATTACTTTTCCACTGTAATCCCCCAACCATCAACTTGAAGGAAAGGAAGGAAGAAAAGAAGAAAAGGAGGAAGGAAAGAAGGACGGAAAAAGAGTAGACCACTGGTCGCAGAGTGCTCCTTGGGTTGAGAAGGAGAAACGACAAAGAAGGGAGCCCTGCTGGAGCCTCTCAAAACTGAAAGAGCACTACAGTTTCATTCACTGTCCCCACTACTAGTCTTCTGCAAGCCTTAAGAGTTATATTCCTCAGTTGGAGAAGCTTTGATCCAGTGTTCAGTTAATAAAATAATTTTTCCAGAAATTTACATTGGATTATATATATGGTAAAATAATGGAATTTTAATATTTAACTCGTTTGCTTGTTTCTGAATATCATTTCCCAAGGAATTATATTGAACTTTATTAACTTAATAAAAAAATACAGATTCTGTGTTACGTAAAATAATGGCACACTGGTTGCTTAATGATTTATAAGAATTAATTCTTCATCTTAAATGGAAGAAATTCTAAACTTTCAACATTTCAAGCATTTCATTTTGTTTTTTATATACAAAGAGAAATAAGAAGCTCTCCAGAGAAAATTTCTGTGCAAGCAAAATGTGTTCCAAAAAGACTTGTGAAACTCTATTTGATATTGTTATCTACTAAGAGAGAGAATGAAATTATCACTTGATAAAGCCCAAAGAAAACTTGATGGTCTCAGATAAAATGAGTGATCTTTGCAGAGGAAAAGTACTTCACAGAAGCCGGAAACTGGGACACCAAAGGGAGGAAACTGGTACTAGAATATTTCACTTAATGACTATATGACAAGTCCATCACAGGTCATTATTTACAGGTCATTTTCCTGTCAATTGTAGGAATCCTGGCCTTAATCATTTGTGTCAACACACACTTCCGTATAAAAACTTCCAACATGATACAGATAATTCTGAGAAACACGATATGTGTTCTGACAATTTTGTGCTTTCCTTTTGACTCTGAATTTGCCAAGATATTTCCTGTTAACTCCTTGGCATGAGTGTTTTTAAGTGTCTCTTACTGATGCCAGCACTGGGTGTCATGCTGGGAAAATCCAGTTTTTGAAAGGAAAATTACAAAGCATTGTGGTCAGCATTAAATTTAAAGGAACATTGCTACTACTTTTAAATACATTTCCACAGTTAGGTATTTGATTATTTTAGACAGAATTTCTTTGTAGCATCATAACAGAATTTCTTTTTTAGCATCTTTACAGAGGTATAATTGATATACAAAGAACTGCACATATTTAATGTGTACAATTTGATGAGTTTGGACATATGGAAACACCCGTGATACCATCACTACAATCAAGGTAATAGACATATCTAACACATTCCAGAGTTTCCTCGTGTCCCTCTGTTTCGTTTTATTTTTGGTGGTAAGAACATTTAACTTGAGTTAGACCCCTTAACAAATTTTAAGTGCGCAATACTGTATTGTTAACCCTAGGCACTCTATTGTACAGCAGATCTCTGGAATTTATTCATCTAGCATAACTGAAACATGCTCATTGAACAATAACTCCACATTTCTTTCCCCTGCAGCCCCTGGCAACCACTGTTGTATTCGCTACTTCAATGAATTGGACTACTTTCGATGCCTCATATAAGAGGAATCATGAAGTAATTGCCCTTCTTTAACTAGGTCATTTCATTTGGCGTAATGTCCTCTAGGTTCATCCATGTTGTCGTAAATAGCAGCATTTCTTTCTTTTTTAAGGTTGAGTAATATTCACTGTATGTATATGCCACATTTTCTTTATCCATCCATGTGTTGATGAGCACTTGGGTTGTTTCCATATCTTGGCTACTGTGAATAATGCTGCAGCAAACATGGGAGTGAAGATATATCTTCAAGATCCTGATTTCAGTTCTTTTGGATGTATACCAAAAGGGAGATTGCTGGACCATATGGTAGTTGTCATTGTAATTTTTTGAGGAACCTCCACAAATTTTCCCATAGCTGCTACATTATTTTACATTCCCATGAACAGTATACAAGGGTTCCAATTTCTCCACATCCATGCCTACTCTTATCTTTTCTTTTTATGATGATAGACATCCTAACAAGTGTGAGGTGATAGCTTGTAGTTTTGATTTGAATTTCCCTAATAATTGGTGATGTTGAGCACCTATTCATATGCCTTTTTGGCCATTTGTAAATCTTCTTTGGAGAAATATCTCTTCAAGTTCATTGCCCATGTTGTAATCAGGTTGTTTTTTGCTATTGAATTGTAGGAGTTCCTTATATACTTTGGAAATTAACCCCTTACCAGATATACGGTTTGCAAATATTTTCTCCCATTCTGTATGTTCACTTTTCACTCTGTTGATTGTTTCCTTTGCTATGACATAAGCTTTTTAGTTTGATGTAGTTCCACTTGTCTATTTTTGCTTTTGTTGCCTGTGCTTTTTGTGTCATCTCCAAGAAATCATTGCTGAGACCAATGTCAAGAAGATTTTCTCCTATATTTTATTCTAGAAGCTTTATAGTTTTAGATTTTACGTTACATCTTTAACCCATTTTGAGTTGATGTTTGTGTATGGTGTAAGATAACAATGCAATTTCATTTTGTTGTTTGTGGATGTCCAGTTTTCCCAACACCATTTGCTGAAGAAACTGTCCTTTCCCCATTGTGTAGTTTTGGCACCCTTGTTGATCAGTTGACTATGTGTGCGGATTGATTTCTGAGCTCTCTATTCTGTTACATTGGTCTGTATGTATGTCTTTATACCAGTGCCATGCTGTTTTAATTACTGTAAGCATTGTAATATACTTTGAAATCAGGAAGTGGAATGTCTCCAGCTTTCTTCTTTCCCAAGGTTGTTTGGGCTATTCCGAGGTTTTGTGGTTCCATATAAATTTTAGTATTGGTTTTTCTATTTCTGTGGAAAAAATGCCATTTGGAGTTTGATGGAGATAACATTGAATCTATAAATCGCTTTGGTTAGTATGGGCATTTTAACAATATTAAGTCTGCCAATCCATGAACACGGGATGTCTTTCTATTTATTTGTGTCTCCTTTAATTTCTTTCATCAATGTTTTGTACTTTTCAGTGTCCAAGTCTTTCACTTCCTTGGTTAAGTTTATTCCTAAGTATTTTATTCTTTGATGCTATTGTATATAAGATTGTTTTCTTAATTTCCTTTTTGAAAGGTTCATTGGTAGTGTATGGAAATGCAACTGATTTTTGTGTGTTGATTATTTGTGTCCTGCAACTTTATTGAATTTGCTTGTTAATTCTAACAATTCTTGGTTTTCTTTTCCTTTTGTTTTTTGTTTTGTTTTGTTTTGTTTTGTTTTTTTGGATTGCGATGTTTTATTGCAGTAACATGGGTTTATAACGTTATATAAATTTCAGGTGTACATCATTATATTTTGAGTTCTGTGTAGATTATATCATGTCACCACCCAAAAACTGATTAAAATCCATCACCATACACATGTGCCTGATCACTGCTTTTGCCCTCCCCCCTCCTCCCTTCCCTTCTGGTAACCACCAATTCAATATCTATCTCTATATGTTTGTTTCTTGTTGTTTTTGTCATCTGTTTATGAGTGAGATCATATGATATTTGACTTTTCCCTCTGACTTATTTCACTTAGCGTAATAACCTCAAGGTTCATCCATGTTGTCACAAACGACCAGATTTCATCATTTCCTATGGCTGAGGAGTATTCCATTGTGTGTATATACACCACATCTTCTTTATCCATTCGTCCCTTGATGGGCACTTAGATTGCTTCAAGTCTTTGCTATTGTGAATAATACTGCAGTGAACATAGGGGTGCGTATATCTTTACACATTCGTGTTATCATGTTCCTTGGATAAATACCCAGTAGTAGAATAACTGGATCACATGGTAGATCTATTCTTAATTTTTTGAGCAATCTCCATGCTGTTTTCCATAGTGGCTGCACCAGTTTGCACTCCCACCAGCAGTGTATGAGAGTTCCCTTTTCTCCACATATTCTCCAACACTTGTTAATTTCTGTCTTGTTAATTATAGCCATTCTAATGGGTGTGAGGTGATATTGCAGTATTGATTCGCATTTCCCTGATACTTAGTGATGTTGAACATCTTTTCCATGTGCCTGTTGGCCATCTGTATATATTCTTTGGAGGAATGTCTGTTTATATCTTTTACCCATTTTTTAATTGGGTTATTAGTTGTTTTGCTGTTGAGATGTAAGATTTCTTTATATATTTTGGATATTAATCCCTTGGCAGATATATGGTTTGTCAATATCTTCTCCCAGTTGTTATCTTTTCATTCTGTTGATGGTTTCCTTCGCTGTGCAGAAGCTTTTTAGTTTGATGTAGTACCATTTGTTTTCTTTTTCTGTTCTTTCCTTTGCCTGGTCAGACGTGGTACTTGACAATACGTTGCTAAGAGTAATGTTGAACAGCATGCTGCCTATATTTTCTTCTGGAAGTTTCATGGTTTCAGGTGTTATATTCAACTCTTTAATCCATTTTTAGTTGACTTTTGTGTATGGTGTAAGATAATGGTCTACTTTTCTTCTTTTGCCTGTGGCTGTCCAGTTTTCCCAACACCACTTATTGAAGAGCCATTCCTTTCTCCATTGTAGGTTCTTGGCTCCCTTCTCAAAAATTAGCTGTCCATAGATGTATGCATTTATATCTGGGCTCTCCATTCTGTTCCATTGATCCATGTGTCTGTTTTTGTGCCAGTACCATGCTGTTTTGATTATTGTAGCTTTGTAGTATATTTTGAAATCAGGCAGTGTGACACATCCCGCCTTGTTCTTTTTTCTCAGGATTCCTTTGGCTATTTGAGGTCTTTGCTTCCATATAAATTTTAGAATTCTTTGTTCTATTTCTGTGAAAATTGTTGTTGGAACTTTGATAGTGATTATATTGAATCTCTAGATAGCTTTAGGAAGTATTTTAACTATGTTAATTCTTCCAATCCAATAGCATGAAATGTCTTTCCAATTCTTTGTGTCTTCTATCTCTTTCAACAATGTTTTGTATTTTTCATTGTACAGGTCTTTCACCTCTTTGGTTAAGTTTATTCCTAGGTATTTTATTCTTTTTGTTGCAATTGTAAATGGAACTGTATTCTTAATTTCTCTTTCTGCTACTTTATTGTTAATGAATAGAAATGCAGTTGATTTTTATAGTTGATTTTGTATCCTGCAACTTTACTGTATTCATTTATTATTTCTAAAAGCTTTGGTGGATTCTTTAGGGTTTTCTCTATATAAAATGTCATCCGCGAATAGTGACATTTTCACTTCTTCCTCTCCACTTTGGATCATTTTTATTTCTTTTCCTTGCATGATTGCTCAGCTAGGACTTCCAATACTATGTTAAATAAGAATGGTGAAAGTGGGCATCCTTGCCTGGTTCCTGTCCTTAGAGGGATAGCTTTCAGTTTTTCTCCATTGAGAATGATATTAGCTGTGGGTTTGTCTGGCCTTTATTATGTTGAGCTTCTTTTCTTCTATACTCATTTTATTCAGAGTTTTTATCATAAACAGATGCTGTATATTGTCAACTGCTTTCTCTGCCTCTGTTGAGATGATCATGTGATTTTTATTCGTTTTGTTAATGTGGTGTATCACATTGATTGATTTGCAGATGTTGAACCATCCCTGCATCCCTGGAGTAAATCCCACTTGATCATGATGTGTGATCTTTTTAATGTATTGTTTTATTCTATTTGCTGGTATTTCGTCAAGGATTTTTACATTGATGTACATCAGTGATATTGGCCTGTAATTTTGGTTTTTTTTTGTTGTCCGTGTCTGGTTTTGGTATCAGGGTAATGTTGGCTTTGTAGAATGAGTTAGGAAGCTTCCCCTCCTCTTCAATTTTTTTGGAAGAGTTTGAGAAGGATAGGTACTAAGTCTTCTTTGAATGTTTGGTAAAATTTACCAGGAAAGCTGTCCAGTCCTGGACTTTTATTATGGGGGAGGTTTGTGACTACTCTTTTGATCTCCTTACTGGTGATTGGTCTATCCAAATTCTCTATTTCTTCTTGATTCTGTTTTGAAAAGTTGTATGATTCTAAGAATTTATCCATTTCTTCTAGATTATCCAATTTGTTGGGGCATAGCTTTTCATAGTATTCTCTTATAATCTTTTGTATTCCTGAGGTGTCCATTGTAATTTCTCCTCTTTCATTTCTGATTTTATTTATTTGAACCTTCTCTCTTTTTTCTTGGTGAGTCTAGTTAAAGATTTGCCAGTTTTGTTCATCTTTTCAAAGAACCATCTCTTAGTTTCATTGATTTTCTTCTATTGTTTTTTAGTCTCTATTTTGTTTATTTCTGCTCTGATTTTTATTCTTTCTTTCCTTCTACTGATTTTGAGCCATGTTTGTTCTTCTTTTTCCAGTTCCCTTAGGCGCACTGTTAGTTTATTTGAGATTTTTCTTGTTTATTAAGGTGGGCCTGTATTGCTGTAAGCTTCCCTCTTAGAACCATTTTTGCTATATCCCATAAATTTTGGCATGTCATATTTTCATTTTCATTTGTCTCCATGAATTTTTTGCTTTCTTCATTGACCCAATCATTGTTCAGTAGCATTTTATTTAATCTCCACATTTTTGTGGCTTTTCTGATTTTCTTCCTATAGTAGATTTCTAGTTTCATACTGCTGTGGTCAGAAAAGATTCTTAGTATTATTTCAATCTTCTTAAATTCAGTGAGACTTGTTTTGTGGCCTAACATGTGATCTATCCTGCAGAATGTGGAGTGTTAAAGTCCCCTACTATTATTGTGTTACTGTCTGTTTCTCCCTTTATATGTGTTAATAGTTGCTTTATATATTTAGGTGCTCCTATGTTGGGTCCATAGATATTTACAAGTGTTATATCTTCATGTTGGATTGTTCCTTTTATCATGATGTGGTGCCCTTCTTTGTCTCTTGCTTCTCTTGCTACAGTTTTTGTTTTAAAGTCTATTTTGTCTGATATAAGTATTCTACTGCAGCTTTCTTTTCTTTGCCATTTGCGTGGAGTACCTTTTTCCATCCCTTCACCTTCAGTTTGTGAGTGTCTCTAGGTCTGAGGTGTGTATGCAGCATACATATGGGTCTTGATTTTTATCCAATCAGTCACCCTATACCTTTTGGTTGGAACATTTAGTCCATTGACATTTAAAGTAGCTATTGATAAGTATGTACTTATTGCCATTTTGTTACTTTTTTTCTGGGTATTTTGCTTTTTTTCTGGGTGTTTTAGTCGTTCTTCCCTGTTCCTTTCTGCTCTTGCTCTCTTCCTTGGTGGTCTGATGGCTTTCTTTAGTATTATGTTTGGGTTCCTTTCTCTTAATTTTTTGTGTATTTCTCATAGGTTTCTGGTTTGTGATTACATGAGGTTCATATATAATAACCTACATATATAGCAATCTATATTAAGTTGATGATCTCTTTAGTTTGACCTCTTTCCAAAAGCTCTACTCTTTTACTCCCCTTCTCCCATGTTTTATGTTTTTGATATCATATCTAACCTCTTTTGTGTGTGTGTGTGTGTATCCATTACCCTCTTATCATGGAAATAGATAATTTTAGTACTTTTGACGTTTGGCCTTCATATTAGCTTCATTGGTGATTGATCTGCTACCTTTACTGTATATTTGCCTTTACCAGTGATTTTATTGGCTTTTGGGTTTTTTTGATAATTTTCTTATTCCTATTTGTGGTCTTCTCTTTTCCACTTAAAGAAGTCCCCTTAGCATTTCTTGTATGGCTGGTTTCTTGGTGATAAACTCCTTTAGTTTTTGCTTGTCTAGGAAACTCTTTATCTCTCCTTCCATTCTGAATAACAACCTTGCTGGGTAGAGCATTCTTGGCTGTAGGTTTTTTCCTTTCAGTACTTTAAATATATCGTGCCACTCCTTTCTAGCCTGTAAGGTTTCTGCTGAGAAGTCAGCTGATAGCCTTGTGGGGTTTCCTTTGTATGTCACTTGTTGCCTTTCTCTTGCCGCTTTTAGGGTTCTCTCTTTATCTTTAATTCTTAACATTTTAATTATAATGTTTCTTGATGTGGGGCTCTTTGGGTTTATCTTGTTTGGTGCTCTCTGTTCTTCCTTTACCTGGATGTCTGTTTCCCTCCTTATGTTAGGAACAGCTATTATTTCTTCAAATAGATTCTCTGCTCCTTTGTCTCTCTCTTCTCTTTCTAGGACACCTGTAATACAGACATGAGTGTGCTTGATGTTTTCCCAGAGGTCCTTTAGACTGTCCTCATTCTTTTTAATTCTTTTTTCCTTTATATGTTCAGCTTGGGTGAGTTCCTCTAGTCTTTCATCCAGTTAACTGCTCTGTTCTTCTGTCTCATCTACTCCGCTATTGAGTCCCTCTAGTGAATTTTTCATTTCCAGTATTGTATTCTTCATTTCTGATTGGTTATTTTTTATATTTCCAATTCTTTGTTGAAGTTCTCACTGAGTTCATCCATTCTTTTCCCAAGATCAATGAGCATCCTTATGACTCAGTTTGTACTCTTTGTCAGGTAGTTTTTATCTCTGTTTCATTTAGTTCTTTTTCTGGGGTTTTGTCCTGTTCCCTTACTTAGAACATATCCCTTTGTCTCCTCATTTTGCCTCTTTCTCTGTGCTTATATCTGTGTTTAGGTAGATCATCTATGTCTCCCAATCTTGGAGAGGTGGCCTTATGTAAGAGATACCTTATGAGGCCCAGGACTGTACTTCATCTTGTCAACAGTCCCAAACATTCCAGGAGTGTCCCATTTGTGGGCACATGTGTCTTTCTGTTGTGGTAGGGTTATTCTTGCTGCAGGTGCCTGGGGAGGCTAGGCTGTCCCCTGGCCAGCTGGTTATAATGCTCAGCTGTGTGTCACTGCTATGGGCCCTTCAGTCACTTTATTTGGCATGTGGAGCCCCAGAATAGTTGACTGCAATGTCTAGTAGCACATTGCTGTTGCAGTTTTTCTGTTAAGTGAGTAGGCCCCCAGTATGACTGGTTGCTCGGCTCAGGGGCTTACAATTGCTGTAGGCCTCTAGCAACAGCAAGGCTGTTGTCAGCTCTTTCAGGATTGCAACTGAGTGAGCCTGGCCCCAGGCATGGGAGTGCCTAGTTCTTTCAGAATTTGGAAGGTGGGATTTATCCTCTATGAGGTTGTTTGAGAATCACAAGTCTGCTGCAGCTGAGAAGCCCCACTGCCCACAGGGCCACACACCCCATCAACACAGTCCTTCCCCATGCAGACCCCAACCCACTGAAGCAGACCCAGTCACCCCCCTGCAAAGGCCCCACACACTCCACCAATACCCCATACATTCCACTCGCTCCTCATGCATGCCCTGCCCTACAGAGGCAGACCCCCTCACCTGGCTGCAGAGGTTCCAGGCACCCCATCTGTGTGGGCCCACAAGTTACCCAAGTGCTTGCTGTTGGGTGGAGCCAGTCCCTAGGGTGGCTGCCTGTCCTGGCTGAGCTGGACTAAATTGGTGCTCTAGTGGATGGGGCAGACCCCTTCATGTTAACAGGCCAGGGAAGAACTCCAATGGTGTCTGCCAGTGTGTATGTCAGCACGCCTGTACTAGGTCACAATAATGGCTGCCACCAATGTCTCAGTCCCTGGGGAGGCCACACCTCTCAGTGAGATGCACCCAGAGCCTATCAAGTAAGTCTCTTTCACAAAAGGACTGTGCAGTTTTCTTTCTGGTGATTTTAGGTTGCTTTCTGAAACAAGTGAATTTGTGCATGGGCCTTTAAGAGCTGACTTTTTTCCCCTTATATCCTATAGCTTTTCTGGGACTATTCCCCATTGTAATTAATAGCCAGCAAAGCCAGATATTATGACTCTCATCTTGCTTGTGCTGAGTCCATAAGCTGCTTATAGCAGTAATGCTTCTCCCTTCAAGTCCCCCACTCCTTCAGGGAAGGCTTTGCACATTAAGATTGCTCCCAGCAGGCCATGAAGTGTCATTGCTTAAAGGTGGCTTTCTTCTCTCCTGAAGGGAATTTCTGCCTCTTCCACCTCAGTCAGCACAGTCCTTTGTTGCGGGGGTTCTTTTTATCCAGTTTTCAGTTCTCTCTCAAGGGTAATTGTTCCAAGAGTGGATGTAAATTTCTTGTGCCTGTGGGAGGAGGTGAGTTCAGAGCCTGCCTATGCTGCCATCTTGAAACCATCTCCAGTTGTTGGTTTTCCTGTGGAGTCTTTAGGGTTTTCTTCATATAGGATCATGTAATCTACAAATAGATAATTTTCCTTCTTTCTTTTTTATTTTGATACCTCTTATTTCCTTTTCTTACCTAATTGTTCTGGCTAGGCCTTCTAGTAGTATATTGAATAGAAGTGGCAAGAGTGGGCATCCTTGCCCTGTTCCTGATCTTAGAGAAATGCTTTCAGCTTTTCACCATTGACTGTTATGTCAGCAGTGGACTTATAATATATGGCTTTTATTATGCTGAGGAAAATTCCTTCTATACCTAATTTGTTGAGAGATTTTACCATGAAAGATTGTTAAATTTTATCAAGTGCTTTTTCTGCGTCTATTGAGATGATCATATGATTTTTTTCCGCATCATTCTGTTTTGTGGCAAATCACATGTAGTGATTTGTATAATGAACTATCCTTGCATCCCAGGGATATATCCCACTTGATCATGATGTATGTGCTGTTGAACTCAGTTTGCCAGATTTTGTTGAGAACTTTTGCATCTATAATCATCAGGGATAGTGGCCTGTAATTTTCTTTTCTTGTAGTGTCTCTGTCTGGGTTGGTATCAAGATAATTCTAGCCTCATAAAACGAGTTTGGAAATGTTCCCTCCTCTTCAATTTTTTTGAAGAGTTTGAGAAGGATTGGCTTTAATTCTTTCTTAAATGAAGGGTAGAATTCACTAGTGCTGCCATCTGGTCCTGGACTTTTCTTTGTTGGAAGAGTTTTGGTTACTGACTCAATCACTTTACTCATTATTGGTCTGTTCATATTTTCTATTTCTTCGTGATTCAGTCTTGGTAAGTCATATTTATCTAGGGATTTTCCATTTCTTCTAAGTTATCCAATTTTTTGGCCTATAATTGTTCATAGTAATCTCTTATGATCCTTTTTATTTTTGTGGCATCAGCTGTAATGGCTCCTGATTCACTTCTGATTTTATTAATTTGAGTCTTTTCTCTTTTTTTCTTAGTCTAGCTGAAGGTTTGTCAATATTTCTTTGCTAACATCTGTTGCCAACCTTCCTCTTTTGCTTGAGGAAGATTTACCCGGAGCGATGCCAGGATTTACCTGGCATAGATATGAGAATTTACCATGCCAGTCTTCTTCTATTTTATATCTGGGTTACCACCACAGCATGGCCACTAATGAGTGGTGTAGGTCCGTGCCCAGGAAGTGAACCCAGGCCACTGAAGCAGAGCACACTGAACTTAACCACTAGGCCACACTAGGTCACACTAGGCCATGGGGCCAGCCCCTTGTCAATTTTTCTGTCTTTTCAAAAAACCATGTCTTAGTTTTGTTGATTTTTTTTCTATTGTTCTCCTAATCTCTGTTCTATTTCTGATCTCATCTTTATTATTTCCTTCCTTATGCTAACTTTGGGCTTAGTTTGTTCTTCTTTTTATGGTTCCTTGAAGTATAAGTTCAGGTTGTTTATTCAAGATTGTCCTCCTTTTTTAATGTAGGCATTTATTGCTATAAATTTCCTTCTGAGTACTGCCTTTGCCACATCTCCTAAATTTTGATCTATTGTTTTTTCATTTTCATATGTCTCAAGATATTTTGTGATTCTCCTTTTGATTTCTTCTTGGATCCACTGGTTGTTTGAGAATGTGTTGTTTAATTTTCACATATTTGTGAATTTTCCAATTTTCCTTCTGTTACTGATTTCTAGTTTTATACCATTGTGGTCAGAAAAGATATTTGGTATGATTTCAGTCTTCTTATATTTGCTAAGATTTGTTTTGTGGCCTGACATATGGCCTATGCTGGAAAATTTCCCATGTGTACTTAGGAAAAATGCATATTCTGTTGCTGTTGAGTGGTGTTCTGTTAGGTTCATTTGGTCTATAGTGTCATTCAAGTCTGCTGTTTCCATTTTTATTTTCTTTCTGGATGTCCTATCCATTGTTGAAACTGAAGTATTAAAATAACCTACTATTATTGTATTGCTGTCTATTTCTTCCTTCAATTTTGTTAATATTTGCTTTATATATTTACCTGCTCTGACATTGAGTCCATATATACTTATAATTATTATATCTATTTGATGAATTAGAAGATATATATATCTTTTATCTTTATATAATATCCTTCCTTATCTCATGTGACAGTATTTGACTTAAAGCCTATTTTGTCTGATATAAATAGAGCCACTCCTGCTCTCTTTTGGTTACCATTTACATGGAATATCTTTTTCCATCCTTTCACTTTCAGCCTATGTGTGTCTTTAAATGTAAAAGTGAATCTCTCATAGACAGGATATAATTTGGTCTTGTTTTATTATCCATTTGTCCACTCTATGTCTTTTGATTGGAGATTTAGTCCATTTATGTTTAAAGTAATTATTGATAGGAAAAGACTTACTATTGTCATTTTGTTAATTCTTTTCCATCTGGTTTGTAGTTCTTTCTTATCTTCCATTGTGTTTTGTTGATGTTTTTGTAATGATGTTATTTAATCCCTTTCTCTTTTTCTTTTGTATATCTTTTATATATGTATATCTATCTATCTATCTATATATCTATGTTTATCATGAGGATTACATAAAACATCTTATATTTATAACAGTCTATTTTAAACCAATAACAGTTTGACTCAACTCACATACAAAAGCTCTATACTTTTGCTTCTCCCCACAAACATTTTGTTATTGATAACACAATTTGCATCTTTTTATATTGTGAATCCATTAACAAATGTTTATAGTCATAGTAATTCTTAATATTTTTGTCTTATAACTTTTATACTAAAATTAAAAGTGATTTACACACCATTATTACAGTATCACAGTGTTCTATATTTGTTTATATATGTACCTTTATACTTTTGTGTTTTCATGTTACTAATTAGCATCTTTTTATTTCAGCTTGAAGAACTCCCTATGGCATTATTGTAAAGCAGGTCTAGTGGTGACATACTCCCCCAGATTTTGTTTGTCTGTGAATGGCTTTATGTCTCCTTCATTTTTTGAAGGACACTTTTGCAGGGCATAGTATTTTTGATTGACAGTTCTTTTCTTTCAGCACTTTGAATATATCATCCCACTTCCTTTTGCCCTACAAGGTTACTGCTCATAGTCTTATGGGGGCTTCCTTGTACATGACTAGGCATTTTTCTCTTGCTGCTTTCAAAATTCTCTGTATTTGACTTTTGACAATTTGATTATAATGTGCCTCAGTATAGACTTGTTTAGGTTTTTCCTATTTTGGTCTTTTTGGTTTCATGAATCTGGATGTCCTTTTCCTCCCTCAGATTTGGAAAATTTTCAGCCATTAATTTTTAAATCAGCTTTATCCCTTGATGCATATATTGGTTTACTTGATCATGTCCCATAAGTCCCATAGGCTTTCTTTACTCTGTTTCATTCTTTTTTCTTCTACTCCTCTGACTTGATAATTTCCACTGGCATGCCTTTGAGTTTGCTCTTTCTTTTTTCTGCTTGATCAAGTGTTATGTTGAAGCTTAAAATTTTTCAATTCAATTATTGTTTTATTCAGCTCCAGAATTTCTGTTTGGTAGGTTTTTATAGTTTCTACCTCTTTGTTGATAGTTTCATGTTTTTATGTATTGTTTTCCTGATTTTGTTTAGTTATCTATTTATGTCTCTTATAGTTCTCTGAGCTTCTTTAGGACAATTACTTTGAATTCTTTGTCAGGCAATTCATAGATCTCCATTTTTTTATAGTGAGTTACTGGAGATTTCTTTTGTTCTTTTGGTAGTGTCACATTTCCCTGATTCTTCATGTTCCTTGTGGCTTTGTATTGGTGTCTGCCTATTTGAAGCAGCAGCCACCTCTTCCAGGCTTTACAGATTGGTTTCATCAGGTAAAGACCTTTACTAAGAAGACCAGCTAGAGATTCTGGGAACCGCTCAAACCTTTTCTGTGATGTGCACACTCCATTCCTCTTCTTCCCTTCTAGGTGAAAAGTTTAAGGTTTGTGTGCTGTCTCCCAATCTCACAGACCCATGCTGGCTGCTGTAAGCCAGCCTCCCCTTTGCCCCAGAGCAGTGTGCTGATAGGCTTGGACATTGAATGCACACTGCACTCCTCTTCCTTCCTCCTAGGAGAGAGGTCTCAAAGTTTTATGCTTTTTCCCAATCTCACAGAGCCACACAGGCCACTATAACCCTCTTACCCCTTTTCAGTGCACTGAAATTCTGGGATGTTTGGTCCAAGCTCTATTTATGTCCTTTCCTCCTGAAAGAGAAAATTCTACATTGTGTGCCTTCTCCCTAGTCCACAGAGCTGCTCCATCTGCTGAGAGCCACTCGCCCCTTTTCCACAGGGCAGTGCACTGAAATGCCCAAATGATGGATGTCAGCTCCACTTCTCTTCCTTCCTCCTGAAGGAGAAATATCAGGATTGTGCACCTTCTCTCAATCCTGCAGAGGAGGTCAGGCTGTTGAGAGCTGCCTGCCCTTTTTCCCTAGGGGAGTGCACTGGAATGCCATGAGGCTGAATACAAGTTCCACTTCTCTCCCTGAAGGAGATGTCTCAGGGCTGTCCACCTTCTCTCAGTCCTGTAATACCATACAGAATGCTGAGAGACGCTGCCCCTTTTCTTTGTTCTTCACTGCCTGGGAGTACTAACTATGTTGGTTGCCTCAGTGCTCTGAGTGCAGTGAAACAGAAGTAGGTCTCTTTGGCAGCACCCTGAATGACTGGGGATTTCATATTCATGCTTCGTCTACTCTACTCGTTCCTCTGAGGAGGAAATTGCTGGCAGGATGGATCTCTCTCAGCATTCAGCACTCAGCTGTGCTGGCTTGGGGGAGGGGCTGACATAGGTAAAGTGAAACTGCTCTACTTAACCATTTCAAAGTGTTTTTCTTGATTTAGTTCTCATCTGAGGTGTTGCAACTCTTTGACTGGATTATGGAGTTGTCATAAAGGTTTTTGGCCCAAATGTTGTTTTATGGGAGTTTTTGTGGGGAAAGCGCTGGATTTCCTATTCTGCCATCTTGCTAACATCATAGACAGAATTACTGAAAAATGTCTTTCCTTTTTTTTTTTAATGATTTTATCTTTTTCCTTTTTCTCCCTAAAGCCCCCCAGTACATAGTTGTATTATATTCTTCGTTGTGGGTCCTTCTAGTTGTGGCATGTGGGACACTACCTCAGCGTGTTTTGATGAGCAGTGCCATGTCCATGCCCAGGATTTGAACCAGTGAAACACTGGGCCACCTGCAGCGGAGTGCGTGAACTTAACCACTCGGCCACAAGGCCAGCCCCAAAAATGTCTTTCCTTTTTTTCCTTCAATGGGATTGTGTTTTCCCATTCAGCAATTATTTTATGAGTAAAAGAGATAAAATTATTGCGCTGCTATGTGCTATGAACTTTCACTACAGAAAGAATAGACTTCTCTCAGAAGCAGCAACAAAAAAAATTTATGAGTAATCAAGGTAAGTAATACTTTAAAAAGTAAATGCATTTTTCAGGTATAATTAGCTTTGATGGCTATTTGGAAAGCGCTCTGTCAGCTAATAAGAGAGTCTGTTTTTAAAGTACTATATTGTACCATCTCAAAGTTACCTATTTTCAGACAAAACCACAGAACTTAGTCTGTAAAGAAGTCACAAAATTTGATTTTTCTAAATTATAACCATTTGGCTTAAAAATCCAATGGGAGTAGTGATCTTTCCCAGTGAAGGTTTTGGTTTTTATTTTTTAGATACTTAAGGAAGAGATAAAGAGCTCTTTCTGGCTCTTGCTCTATCTGGACTGAGACACTGGGGGTATGGGTGGTGAATCAGTTAGCAATTCAAAGAAAATTACTGTTCCATGATGAATTATATTGAAATTTTTTCATTAATATAATATTTTATAACAGCGATATTAGTAAGATTGTAAGTGATTATTTTACCTGGAAGAGTCTAGGTTTCAAATTAACATTATAGTTTACAGATAAAATAAGATGTAAATACATTAAGGGATAGAGTCATTTAGAAATCAAAACATTTAAAAGGAGAAAATTACCACACTTGGAGGAGGGTGGAAGACAAAATTGAGAGGAAAGAAGTCAAAGAACAAGGAAATAAATATTTTCATATTAATTTAATGATTTATGAAGCACAAAATACAAAAAAAACCCTAACCACTAGCCAATAAGATAAGAAATTAATTTTATAAACGTGTAATTTAATTATTTCTAACAACTCTTCAATTAGCACTGCAGAAAAAAAAGTTTAATAAAAATAATCAATGAGGATTAATCAAATAACCTAAAGATAAAATTGATACAGGATACAAGGGTATAACTATAGTTTAGCCAAATAATTCATTGGTTGACCAGAAGTACTGAATGCCTTGCTGGCATCAGCATTGTGAAAAGTACTCTGGGAATTATAAAATATTAGGCAAAGAATGTGGAAAATTTCAGAACAGGAATTCAAATTTATTAAGCATGTATCAAGCATATACTAAACAGTAAACTCTATACTAGTTGTGGAGTACATGGATGACTAAGGCATGGTGCTAATCATGGCGGAAATAACGGCGTGGTTGAGGAAGTCAATATAATGCAATAAGATGCTGTCACAGTAATAGCAAAGAGTAAAAATAAGATATGGGGGGGAATTTCCCAGGAAAAATTGACAGACCTCAGTGACTCTAAATCAGACTTTCTCAACCTTAAGTCTCATGTTCTCATTTAATTTCATTTGAAAATTCAAAAAGTATGAAATAATATAACAAGAATTAAAGCAATGGCCATTCTAAAGTGGCCTTACTCAAATTACACATGTACCTCTTGAGATTTTGCTATGCCTTCTGTGGGATTATGCCTTTTGCTCAAGAATCATTGCACTAGATTTGAATAGATAAAGAAAAGAATTAAGATATAAAGAGTGCTTAAGCTTAAACTGAACTTGTAATTTGAAGTGGATCTCTACTCACTTGTATCATGTATCCTCAAAACCACAGTCCAAAGAGCTTTTATTTTATACCAAAACCGAGAGGAGGAGCTGCAGGCAAATATTTAATGGGTAGGGCCCCTGACATTAGGATGTATTTTTGCTGCAGTAACCCTCGTACCTACAGTTATTCCTACAGCGTGCTAGGTACTCACTAATTATCTTATTGAGCAGATAAATTAGCATCACCCCTATTTGCAAACCTGACATGTTAACCACAACAGGGAGGCTTTTCCTGGCCACCCACCCAGGCAGAGCAGCTTTTAGGGGACTATTAAACACGTGTTCCACCCTAGCTTTAGTCAAGATAATGTAAGTGTATTAGTTTCCTGTTGCTGCCGTAAAAAATTACCACAAACTTAGTGGCTTAAAACAACACATACTTTATTCTTTTTCAGCTCTAGAAGTCCAAAGTCCCTAAAATCAAGGTGTCTGCATGGCTTGTTACTTCTGGAGCCTTCAGAGGAGAATCTGTTCCTTGCCTTTTCCTGTTTCTAGAGGATGTCAGCATTCCTTGGCTTGTGGCCATATCACTCCAACCACTGCTCATGTTGTCTCATTGCCTTCTTTTCTGACTCTGACTCCTCTTGCATCCTTCTCATCAGGACCCTTATGATTACACTAGACCTACCTGGATAATCAAGGATAACCTCCCCATCGCAAGGTTCTTAACTTAATCACATCTGCAAACTAGCTTTTCCCGCATAAGTTAACATATTCACAGGTTTAGGGTTTTAGGACATGGAATCTTTGTGGGCCATTATTCTGTCTACTGCAGAAGGTGAACACACATTGCCCCTTGTAGGCTGTCTTGAGGTGAAGTTTAACAGGTCCTCCTATGTCTGAGAAAGGATCTTGCCTTTCAAGGGGGAGAAAGCAGAGAAGCTGTGCTGTTAGGTCATGTGAGTCACCTGAAAATAGTACTTCATCTTACCCACCACGCCCCCAAATCTCCAACTGAGGGAACTGCAGGCTCATTTCCAATTTTATTTTTGCAATTGTCTCTAATTCTGAATGTTCCTGAGAAATGTCATTTAATATCTAAATTGAATGCAAAGTAGTCCTGACTTCTGACAAAACGAAAATAAAAGAACTCTCAGGTCGATTAGCTGGACATTTCATCAACTCCTTTTGTTTAAATAAAATGTAAATCAACAAGTTCTTCTGCATACAAAGGTAGGACAGTGTCTCTAGTGACTTAAAAGATTGCTTTCAAAATATTAGGCTTGAATGCTCATGAACTTTACTGTAACAATAGGCCAGGCTTTGCTTTACAAAGTGCTTTGTCTGTACCATTGAGAAAGAGAACAGTGACGTCAGTACTCTGAATTATGTATTAATGGCTGACTTCAATTTAAAAAGTCACAATTAATGTGTTTCAAATAAAAGGAAACCTTCAAAAGAACTCATTTAAACTTGTTAATAATAAGAACAAAACTCAAGTTCTGCCCTTCTTGGCATTATCAGAATTTAGATTAACCTCCCCCGAGGAAGTGGTGGAAACAGGTAGGATAAATGTTCCCAAAGAAAGAATGACTCATCTGGAAGTTTATAATTAAAATCTGGGCCAGGCAGATCAAACACTCTTACTAAAGTGAGCTCAAGAGCAATTTTCTTCAGAGCAATAGACAGTATAACCGAGCCATGTAAATAGCACCCTTTCTTTAAAATATAAAGAATATAACGATCTTTTGTTCGCAATATCTTTAAGAATGGTCCCTATTTTTGGTTTATTCTTAGATCGAAAAAGAAACCAAATTCACCACAAAAGAAGGCAACAGGTTCAATGAAACGATCGGTTGGTCAACATTTAATAAATGTCTGCATCATTCATTAATTCAACAAATCATTACTGAGCACTTAATACCTGCTGAACGGTGTGCTACGTGCTAGAGATGTAAAGATAAATGAGAGAGGAAAAGGACTCGTCTTCATGAAGCTCACACAGAGTGGGGATTCTGACAATATTACCTCAACAGCAAGTAATACCTAAATAACAAGTTAATACTTAAATAACTGTCTCATGAGAAAGTGTTACATGTACAATGTTTCATGTACATTGAAAAAAATTAAAGCAACCTAAGCAATTAGGTTGTGATGGATGAGGTGGGGTATTTCAGCTAGAGTGGTCTGGAAAGACCTCTCTGAGGAAGTGACATCTGTTCAAGGACCTGAAGGAAGTGAACCCACCAGCCATGTGAAGATCAGGAGAAAGTACGGTCCAAGCAGAAGGGACGATAGGCTAAAGCAAGCTCCCGATGTGGGAAGGAGTTCGATGTGCTCAAGAAAGAGTGAAGCTAACGTGGCCAGCCAGCGTGAGCTAGAGGGAGAGAGGTAGGAGGAGATAAGTTCTGTGTAGCCTGGGGCCATGAACTTGAAGTTTATTTTGAGGACAATGGGAAACCTTTGGAGTCTTTTCAGCAGAACAATAACATGATTGATTTATGTTGTCAAAAATTCACTCTAGCTGTTATGTGGTGAATAATGTAGGACCCAAGAGTGGAAGCAGAGACAAGGTAAAGACTATTTCAGGTGAAAGACATTAGTTACATGGACTAGGAGGTGGTGTTGGAGTGTGAGGGGAGAGTGACGTTCCTAGAGCAGCTCCTCCATGATTCTGATACACTTTTCCTGGGGAAAACTTAAAAAAGGAAAGATAACGGGACTGACTATAGACCCCTTTGCTGGTCTCAAAGCCACAACTGACACTCATTGTCTCCTTCCTCTTCTGTCCATTCCAGGTACTGCTCACTCTCAGCTATCACGTCTGCTGACCTGGGTGGCTGACTTGTTGACATGACCTCAACTCTCATCCCTGAGTTATCTGAGCCCTGAGTCCTCATGCTGTTCTCAGGCCAGATTGCAGCATATATCCATTTACCATCGAAATTGGTCAAGGGGTGTCCAAATTGATGACCTGAGTGTCAAACACATTCCTCCCTGCCCCTATTGTGTACCAACAGCTGCCCCTCTCCCTGATGATTATGGTCAGTTATTTCTGCCATGATGGTAACTCCTCTTTTTGCCTACTGGTCCCTTGGCCTGAGGATCCTGAAGTGCCTGGGGAGGATGTAGCTTTAAGTTTAGTGGGATGCATGCTATGTCCCCTGCTGGAAACATTCCCCTCTTGGGAACCAAGACCTCTAAACCCACAGAGCCCAGGAGATTCAGTGAATGGAAGCACAAATTCTCCAAGAGGATAAGAGAGAGTGAAGGTTCCCAAATTCCTGAATTCTATCCACTGGGGACACACCACCATATAACAATCGTTGATTTAGAGTCTATACTGCATCCTGAATGGTTAAGTTGGTGGCGTACCAACCTGGTGCCTCAGCTGTGCCTGCCACAATCTTCTTATCACTCTCTCAACCCAACAGCTTCCGGAGGGTGTGGTATGGGATACAATCGCTAGATCTTATGGTCATGTGCCCATTGTCTCATTTCCTTTGTTGTAAGGTGGGTCCCCTAATGTAGCTATAGGAGTGAGTGGAGGGAGAGGCACCGGGATATCAATGGTAGATAACATGGGGCTCCCAGTGTTCTGGACTACCTACTTATGCAGCTCACTTGTGCCCGCCAGCCCTGCATGTGCCTAATCCCAGATGTACCATTGCTACAACTTTCTAAAAAGGTAAGAACTGTCCTTCAGCAGCACTCTTGGCAGCCAGGATAAGTAGTCCTTCATTCTAAAGGGGGGGAATGGGACGTATGTTACAACCTCCACTATATGATCCAAAGATTTCACACACTAATTAGATGTTTCCTGGTATAAGGATCAATATTTTTATCCTCTTTCAGAGTAGGAAGCTGAGATGCAGAAGAAAGCGTCCTCTTTTATGTAATTGTCTAACATATTTCTTCTTTGTGTTTCTGCAGATGAAGCCACGGAACTCTATAGAATAAAGGATCCCTCTTCCATCGGACAACTATTTCATTTACTCTAAATCCTTTCTTCTCTGGGTCACACATTTCCAGTTCTTTTAACTCTACGTGTTGCCCAGACCGTTCACTGCTCCCTGCACAAACTCAAGTTCATCAATGTCCCTCCTAAAGTTTGAAATTGTTTCTCATGCATATATGTAAAGCAGAGAGTCCCTAATTCTATGTTTTCAGCTGATATTTCAAAATGAAGTCTAAAATTGTGTAATTTTTGTTCCTAATTAAATTTCCTCTTAGATTTGTCATCCCCTTCCAGTCTATGAAGGTATTTGAAACCCTCATGATCCAAACTATTATTCAGCTGAATGACGTATAAAGAGCACTTGCTAGTGGGAGATATGTTTTCAAATCTTGACTTTTACCACTCCTTATCTCTACTCTCTGTACAAGAGGTTTTATAACATTGTCAAATCACTGGAATTCTAGTAAGACGTTGGAATTAAAGTCTTCAGCAAACTTTAGTAGCATGTTCATTTTAGTGTCTGCAAACCCAATGTTAGCAACTGTCAGCAATGCTTTTTAGTTTTAGTAAGTTACCTTTAATTATACAAAAAAATAGAAGTCCAAGAACTTTAGGACCACTTACCTGTAAGAACAAATGAAACAACTTGCATGTCTGGATCTTTTTTAAGTCCTTCAGTCCACAGCCCACTGGTAGACCTTGAAGTACATGTTGAGAGACATCCCATCTACGACTGGCTTCATTCTATTAATCCATATTTTGAAAGTGCTTAGCTTGTCATACAGCCCACATTTTTTCATTTCATTCAGAATAGTATCATAAGATGTCCCTTGCTTCCTTCTCTTCATCTCTGACCAGAAAGAGTTGTTCTTGGTTCATGTCTAGACCTGAGAGGCAACTGGGTAACCAAAGAGAAAGAGAACTAACGTGGGCACTCCTGCCAACCTACTGAAGGCTGTGATGCCACTGTGTGCTCCTGGCTCCTGCCTGCCCATCCTAGTGGGTGTGACAAATGCCTTCAATTCTGAATGTTTACTATCTCAAACACTATCACTAAAGAAAAATGTTAATGAATCCCACAAATGTTATTCCATCAAAGTTTTAATGATGCTAAGAAGGGTATCTAAACAGATGGTATAATAGCTGATTTCTCCTATAATCTTGTTTTTTAATATGAGCCACTATTTCTCCACAAATCACAGTCTACTTCATGTTACTTCCTACACCAGCCTTTGCCCCACATAAGCCTGATTAGAAAGCTTTTCACTGTTGGTCTTGGAGGTATATAGGTGAAGCACTGATCCTGAGCCCACATGTTCATAAGAATGATGTTCAATCACTCTACAGATTAAAATAGGCATGGAAATCTCAGGAAAATTGACAGTCTCTATAATATCTCTAAGGTAGATTTTACTGTTCAGAGAATACATCTAAATAGACCTAAAACTGGAATACGTGTGTGTGTATATGTGTGTACAGATAGATATACCATGTATATGTGTGTATATTGTATATGCATTATGTATATATGTGTATATATTGTGTGTATGTATTATGTATATGTTACATATATGTAATTTCAAAATATATATATATAATTTCAAAAGTTAGACCACTTTGTTTAGACTTCCTTATTTCAGAAGAGGAAATTGATACAAAGGAAAACAAAAGAAGACAGATTTTTCTTGGCCCCTTCATTGCTGATAATAAAATTCCGTAAGGAAGGAGGGTGTCAGGGGTTCCCACTGCCCTCTTTTGCTTCTTGCTCTTCTCTTGAAAAGAATCCTGACCACACCACCAGGATCTTTGTAATTTAATTGCTTTACCCAAAGCAGATGTTCTCCAGGAGCATTTTCCCTTGCAGCGTACTCATAGTTTCTGGGCTCATTTGTCTTGTTAACTCATATCTAAGAGAACACATGGAAGTGACATGGTCAAAAAGAAATTGGATACTTAGAGAAAGAGTTTAATTGTTGCTATTAAACTAAATTATTAAACTGCAAGTCATCTGAAATAGCTAAAAGACTGAAAAAGACATAAATCAGCCACCACCTACATATTTCATTTTATGACCATTTTTTTTTTGCTGTTTTAGTATTTTTCTCAGCTTGAATTATGAAAGAATTTATTAGTTTCACTTTTCAAGCAATGATATTATAAACATGTACTTAAGCTGAATAACAATCTGAAAATATATTTTATGTATTAAAATATGTATTTTTAAGGCAACTCTTAATTTAATCCAGGCAGTGAAATCTCCTTTCCTGTATGCCTAAATGGTTTTAGTGTATTTAACGTGCACTGAAATTATTTCTCAGAAATCTTTCTATTAGGTTTTAAAAATGTTTTCTTTTTAGATTTTAAGAAGCTAAAATTGTGACCAAAAATATAAGAATACTTTTAATTTAAATATAAATTGGCTGAACATGTGAGTTAAATAGAAAAACTTGAAAAGCCTTAAAATATTTTCAAGCTTGGGATATATGAAATTAACACACTTTGCTCTTGATATTTGGAGAGAAATGCTTTTCTGAATGTGTAGTTAATTAGATTTAGAAATGTGCCTTGACCATTTTAGTTCTATCTAGACACTTAAAGTAAAGGCAATACATAATAAAAATATAAAAGATTTTAAGAAATTTCATATAGTAGAAGTATCTTACATTCCTATGTGACTTCAATTAACTAAAGAAAGAGCAGTCTCCATTTTGATCCAAACACCACTGAAAGTTTTACGATTCCCTTGGATTTACTAATGTTGAAAATAGCTTTATTTTTCCTTTGAATCATTTCCAAGTTACTGTTAACTAATATATATTTTAAAGTTATTGATTTTTATGACAAAGACTTTCTCCATCTGGAAAATAAAGTATACACTACTGTCATATTCAAGGACGAATACACAAGATTTGAGTTTCACAAAGCAATAACATATGGGATTTTTTAAAGGGTCTGGTGTGGAGGCTGGAAGAAAGGAGGAAAGAGTTTATCTGACTGTGGGAGCAATGCACAAGGTCGCATATGATCCACTTTGAGATGCTCTTGCGTCCAAACCATTATTTAACACCACTCTACAGACATGTTGCACTAGAAGAAAAAGAACCAACCTTCTAATGCCCTTGTGGGAGCAGAGGACCTGCTACCAACTCTGACAAGTCTCAGAGTGCTTGGGACTAAGTAGTCTACTCTTCAGACAGTTTACTATAGTGTTGTGCCTTACTTATTGACAAAAGTTTATTTTGCTTTTTTACTTTATCTAACATTAGCCATCAAGTGACTTTTCCTTAAAAGTTTAAGGTTTTCATCAAAACATTTGTTCTTCTGAAGAGAGGAAGACTACCTCGAGAAAAATTGAGGTAATTGAAGAAAATACACAATGTTAATTGGTGTGTTCTAACATATGCACTCACTTAAGGGTGTATGTGAATGTTGGATAGTGGTTTTTAAAATCCATAATGATACTTATTTTTTTGCTAGTATAAATGAGGTGCCATGGTACAACATACAGGAATGGGGAACAGGAATCCTTGGTGGCCGTTTTAGTCTTGCCGTTAACTAGCGACATGATCTTGTAGAAATCATTGATCCTCTCTGGGCCTCGGCATCCTCATTTATAAAATGAAGAGCACAAGACTACATGATTTCTAAAATCTTTTCCAATTCTTGGAATAATTAACGCCCTTCATTCCACTGTGATTCTTAAAGGCAAAATTTTAATTATTTTCCAGTCCATTACAAAGTGGTTTTGAAATAAACAGAATAGATTAACTAGCATGTACCCTCATCTTTGACATGGAAATTTGTTCTGTAGTTCCTTCCAAAATATCTTTCTCGGCTGATGCTGTCTTCCTCTCCTGAAAAACGGGAAATAAAGATAAAATGTAATTACACTATCAATACTGGAATTTATTTAGCACATTCAACAATTTTTATGTTGTATCTTTAAGAATCTATTGCATCAATAATACTGATTATTAATAGAACTAATATATTTTAGGGGAGAGTCTAAGCAAGATTTTGACAAGAAAAGGAAGTAACAAGATTTAGAAAAAGTGTAGCACATGGAGAAAATATTTGAGATAGCACAGACTGCATCTGAGGAAAGCAGACCCACAAAATATAGTCTAATTTTCCTAACACCTGCATCTCTAGTCCTCAGGGTAAGGACCTCACCGAGTCCCATGGATTTACTGGGGGCTCTATTTCTTTATTTATCTTTTGTCTTGTTATAAATTTATTTTGGAGGATTAAAATTCATGAGACTAGTAGTATTAAGGTTGGATGTATCCCAAGGTAAAGCAATTTTATGTACATATTTGGACCCCAACACTAATTTTTATTGAAAGCTTTTTTTTTCTTTTTTTCCAGAAAATTAGCCCTGAGCTAACATCCACCACCAATCCTCCTCTTTTTGCTGAGGAAGACTGGCCCTGAGCTAACATCCATGCCTGTCTTCCTCTACTTTATATGTGAGACGCCTGCCACAGCGTGGTTGATAAGCGGTGCATAGGTCCACACCCGAGATCCAAACCGGCAAACCCCTGGCCGCCAAAGCTGAGTGTGCGAACTTAACCGCTACCCCACGGGGCTGGCCCCTGAAAGCATTTTGACTGTGATAAAACAGATGGGTTTCCTCTCATGCTTAACCAAATTTATTTGTTGAATCCAGCTGACAGATGCTAATAAAACTTTCATAAGTCTTCCATCGCCTAATTCTCTGAAAAATTTATTATTTTTTTATGGTTTAAGTCACCTAATAAAATTCAGTGCTCTGTCATGTATTGAAGCTTCATTCTATAAAAGGAATACTCTTGACAAACTATTTTTTTCACCAATGGTAAAAATAGGATTTTAGAACACTCATTCATTTAGTCATATCCAAACTTTAGAGAGAGCTTAAGAACACATAATCAGATTACGAGAATTCTTTAAATATCTTTTTTCTTTGTTGACTTATTGATCTTGTTCAGAATTTGTCCATTTTTCCTCTTCCCAAACACAAAATGGAAGGTAAGATTTGAACTGCAGGGTAAATAATGACACAATGTAGTGTAGAGAGTTACAGCTATAAAAAAGGCATCAGAAATGTTCATGACAGCTTTATTTTTCTCTTCTCATCTCAAATATTTTTCTCAGATATTCTTTCATGTTTTTGTCTCCATGTGACCAACTACTGCAAATTTAATTGAAGATTTGTAAATATTCCCTACCCCGATAAACACTGATAATTTGTTTTTCCCACATTATTTAAAACATTCTACTACTGCAATGCCAAAGTCATGCAGAAAACCTTTTAATAACACAACAAACAAATCATAAGAGAGATGAATGAGGTTTCAAAGAGCACATACTAAATCAGAATGGAATTTATTTTCACAAAAAGGTCCCTATCTTCAGTTAGTTTCTTTCATAGTTTACTCTTGAGAGACTTATGAAAACATAAGAAAAACAACAAAAACCTTTAAAAAATTCCTTTCAGGAATGTTTTTCAGTGAGTATAAATATATCTTAAGACACTTAACGTCATATGCTCTTCCAAAGGGTTTTGTTCCATACACACTTGAGAATTATATTCAAAACATTTTCTTCCAAGCACTGCTGTCCACAACCTGCCCGATTAGAACTGAAGGCCAGTGAAGACCCCTTGCTTCACCAAGGCCTTCATTCTCTAGTGAGTGGACCTGGGAGGTTGGGTGATGGGCAGGGACTGGGGCAGTGGGGGAGGGGGATTTTTCCCAACTTCTTTGAAAAAATTACGATAATTTAGCAACTGTTCCGCTTATAACAATTTACCTGAACCAGTGTATTCTCCACCCTGTATTAACTGAAAGTGTATCTTTCAACATTATTCTCATAGTATCCATAATGGACATTTAGAAGTTTGGGTATTAGGTTTATTAATTCAACAAATATTTATTGAGGACATGGAAGATGCCAGTTGCTAAGATAGACCCAGAAGAAAAGAAAACTAATAGGGCAATCCTCTGGAGAAGGAGTTACACTAGTGGGGGAAATCCTGTATAAAGTCCAAGGGCTAAATTTCTTACTGAATTCTTCTGCCCACACTGTGTGCCCATTGGAGGGCATTCTTGAAAACATTCCCCTTTGTCCAGGTGCTCTGTAGTCTACCTTCTCGTGACCAGAGAAGAGAACGCACAGCTCTGCCTGCAGAAATTGTGTCTTCCCCGACCAGTTAGAGCCATAAGGAGAGTGCATTTCTCTTGAATGAGACATTTCCTATTTTAAAGACAAGCATATTAGTTCAGGTGAGGCTCATCCCCTCCATTTTGTTCTTTTATATGGTGTTTGATAAAAAGTAGGGCATTTGCACACACAACAGCTTTTTCTTTGCTCTTGTTGGGATTACTTTTCTCTACAGCTATCAGGAAATCTACAAGACCACTGAGACCTGAAGGCTCAGAGCTAAGACACCACATTGAGGACCTAGAGTCTAGAAAAATATCTTGGGGAAAAAACTCCATTTCTTCCAAAACGCTGCAAATTAAACAATAGCTTGTCATCAGTATTTCGGAAATATTTTGTGTTCATTTACATTGAAATTGTGTAGAGAATTATTGGCTTGTCCTAAAGTTAAGATTAATGAAGAGTAAAAAAATAAATGAAGTAAACTGACAGCTTAATTTACATGTTGATGGAGGAGATTATAGCACAAATAAAGATAGGGGCTTGAAACCCCGACAAATAATCAGTTAAACCTGAACAGCCTTAGGGTGGAGGCAGACACCTTCATGGAGAATTGGTCCACATGTCATGTAGTCTCAGCAAACATTTTTTTCCTAAGTGACAATTGATAGAGATTGTCCATCACCTGATTAGTAATATTTTTAGCTGGTATTCAAGCCAAAATCCACTGTAGCAGCAAGATCCAGCGAAACAGAAAGAACACAGTTTCTCTTTTCTCACCCTCTCTCTTTTGCAGGTTAAGTTGAGGAAAAACCAAATGAGTTGCTTGGAGGAAATCTCGGCACCATGATAAAAATGTGTGGCTCTTTAAATTTGTGGAAAATTTGCTCCTGTGTAGGGGTGGTAGAGCAGGGGCTGGGGGTGAAATAGGGTAGAGATGCAAAGACAGTCACCCACTTGGCAAAAAGCAAGAGGTTAGAATCAATCAGAATCACAATGAATGGAAAAGTGTCTGAAAGTATCTTTAGTGCATATTTCAAGTCATAAAAAAATTGTATAGGATTTAGAAAAATTAGTTTCTTTTAGGGAACTGTGTGTCTCAAAGGAATCCCAGCACGTGTGAGAAAAAGAAACTCTCACCCCTAGGCCCTCTATTTAAGACCAGTGCTATTCAGTCCAACACGGTAGTCACTAGCCACAAGTGACTATTAAGCACTTGCAATACAGCTGGTCCAAAGAGAAATGTGCTATAAGCATAAAAGACACAATAGATTTCATAAACTTAGTACAAACAAGAGTAAGGCATTTTATTAACAAATTTTACATTGATTATATGTTGTATTGATAATATTTTAAACACACATTAAAAAAATATTATTAAAATTAATTTCACTTGTGTTTTCTTTTTTACTTCTTAAAATGTGGCAAGTAGAAAACTTAAAATTGCACGTGTGGCTCACATCTGTGCCTCGCATTCTATTTCTATCAATTAGCGCTAGTCTACATTAGCTCATTATGGCCCAGAGAGAGTTGACTCAGTGACAGCTATTTACTGAAGCTATAGTGGAGGTTATAGAAGGCTTACCAGACTGTGTCAAGAATCTCTAAGCTGGAAGTGATTTCTTCCTGAATAGTAGAGACATTTGCTTTAAATCTTTGGAATTCACTCTGGCTTTAGAGCAGACACAGTGTTAAAAACCAGCACGTCTAACTTCTACTAGTCTCTCAGGGCAATATCAGATGACAGATCTGGATTGAGTTAATGGAGGAGACCAAAAATCGTTCCTAATTAGTACTATTCTTGTGAAGGACCAACGCTGATCCTTTAAGAATGAAGATTCCGAACTTAAACTGTTTGAGGGAGCTCGCAAAGAAAGCTAAATATTTAAAAGGAGTGAGGAGAGTAGGGGAGATGATCGGATTATAACCAGAGTTGTGTGAAAGAGCGAGAACTCATTCTGACCAAAGATCTGCCATCATGTGAGGCGGGCATCCCCTGGGCTCTGGGATCAGGGCAGGTTGTCCGCTGGGTGTAGGGTGGAACTTTGCGACTGGGAGAGTAGGGGTGACGAGTGTTCCCTGGCTCCACAACCTTTTTCACTCTCCATTTGCTCTTTGATTCCCATTCCACATCCTTATGGAAATTTCTTTATAAGTAAAAGAAAGATTCTTGGCTATTGGCCAGAAAGCACAGAAACAAGTTACCTCCTACACTGGAAATAAAACCTGACTTAAGGGAGGAATTCAAGAATGACCCTAAATTTGTTCTTTCTTCTTGTAATTGTTAGAAAAGTGTCTTAGAGAACAGTGACTTTTCCCTGACCCCTGTCCACACTATCCTCCAGTTTTTCTCAGTTAGCTTCACCTGTATTCCTGTTGTCAAATTATATTGGAATTGACACTAACCAGAGAGAGTGAGAAAAGGCAGTTGAGGTTGGGAAAACTAATTGTTCCAAGCACTTTGTCCTACTCTCAGTGTTGCACACACGTCGTTTTATTGAGTTGCTTGCCCTTGCTCTCCCCATTCCTATGGACACCATGATGGGAAACTATTCCACAGGGACTTTGGGCTTTGGGTCTTGCTCAGCTCTCTCAGTCAGCAACTTCTTGGACTTAGTTATTTACTAGGCCATTGAACTATTTCTGCTCTGACGCTTGTATTTGGTCTCCTCTGCTTTTCTTGGCCTGCTTCTTTACTTTTTTCGCTCAAATCATTGCCACCCGTATATCTACACAGTGAGATTAAATTGATAAGATAGCCCCTTTTTGCTAGTGGAAAAGTAAGCTTGAGTGTTGAACACTTAATTTTCACTTCTCCTTGTCAAATAGGAAACATTGATCTTCTACACACCTGTTGTATCTGTACAAACATGCAGTTTATTATTAATTACAGAACTTAAGACTTTAGCTTATGCTTTGGGACTTCAAAACCCTGATTCCTGCTTCATGTGAAGTTATAAATATTTAAACTTTGGCAGTGAATCTTAAAGAAAACATAGAATGATTTATTCTCTGAGAAGAGGCCACTGTTAAGAAGTTTGGTATGAAGCATTTTTTCTTAACATTTGTAAGACAAGCCAACTTCTCAGCTCATGCACGTTACTGGGATGAATGACACAGGGCTATTGTGACTCTGCGTAAAAATATTACTAACCCCATAGATCTCAGGGAAGCAGGCCTGTGAAGCAGTGAAATAAATATACTAACAACATCCAAAATTAAAGACAGATAGAGCCTAGAGAAATGTTTCTGCCAACATGCCATATGATTTATTACTGGAAATAGTTCCCAAATCTGGAAAAAATATTTTAAATCTGTACTTGAGGTAAACTGAGGGTATATTTACATTGCTTTATTATTAAAGTAGACCCATGACATTTTCCTATTTTGAGACTACAACTATAGTATTATATAATATATATACCACCATAAAATACATACATAAAAATAAAAATAGGACAACAATGCCACATGGAGATGTAGGTATGTGTGACCCATAAGGCTCACTAGCTAGTGAAGTGATTAATGTCCTGATTACCAGTCTCCAAAGACTAGATTCAACACAATTATAAATAGATTCAACATAAAATAAATTACTATATTCCATGGATCTTTAGGATCACTCACAATGTTAAATGTGAAACCCATAATTTAAATAAGCATAAAAATAATTTTGCCATTTTTGAAGATTTACCCCAATATGAGATACAAAGGCAGGCAAAGTCTTGGTTGTGGGTCAGGCTGGAAGAGAGAAGTTTCATCCAGCACCTCATCATGTTTTACCAATATCCCTCATCATATCAGTTGACACCGTGGACCAGATCTTTGAAGCTATGAATGATTAGAAGATAGACCCCCAGGTCTTTTCACACAACATTGGGACTCACTGTAGGGAGGACCATTTCCTGTACACGTGACCCTAAGTGATATTCCAGTTCCCTGTTGGGAATGAGAGTGCTAGTGGGAGCTCCAGAGAGGCATGGAGTTCCTGATGGGGGTTTCAAGAAAGTACAAATTTAATTCATTCCAACCTCTTTGCAAATGTTTTTAAATGCCAAAAAATATCCAACTTGTCCTAGTTAATTTTAAGTTTTAAGCCTTTGTAATGGGAGAGGAGTCACAAAGCCAAACATCTAAAGGCCCAAAGTAAAACAATACAGCTTTACAGGAACGTATTAGACCAGAGAACTGAGTCTGTAACAAGAGAGTAGCCTCTCCAGCTCCAAGGGATTATTGCTAAGTGTTGCCCAATCTACTAGAATCCAAGAGAAGTCAAAACTCTACATTTTTTTATGTGCAATTTCTCTATTATCAAGATATTTTGTTGTTGAAGAAAAGCACATCTGTTACCTGTGCCTGATCTCTCTTAAGCCCGTTGGCTCCCTGTCCCCAGCTAGGTCTATAGAGTCTTAGAATTATTAATCTTCTATTTTCTTTCCCGGTGTATTAAAGCATTCAACGGTGGTGCTTCCTTAATCCCCAGAAACTCAGATTGTGAACATTGTATTGAGAGGAAAACTCACTTTCAAATTCTTCTTCCTCAAGGGCTACATCCACTCTCTTCTGCAGGACCAAAACTTGCAATTGTGGACTTCAGTGAGTTACAAAACAAGAGGTGGGGCCCGCCCCATGGCTGAGTGATTAAGTTTGCGGGCTCTGCTTCAGTGGCCCCAGGTTCACTGGTTCAGATCCTGGGCACAGACTTACACACAGCTTATCAAGCCATGCCGTGGCAGCATCCCACATAGAAGAACTAGAAGGACTTACAACTAGGATACGCAACTATGTAGTGTTATTTTAAGGAGAAAAAAAAAAAGAGGATGTTTAGCAACAGATGTTAGCTCAGGGCCAATCTTCCTCACCAAAAACAAAAGCATACCTTAACAATCTTTTAAAAAAAGAAAAAAACCCCAAGAGGTAGCAAAATCTCATTTAACTCAGAAAGTGTTTGTGAAATAATTTCTGTGTGCTGTGAAGAAAGCAAGTCTGTATGAAGAGAATGGAGAGATGTAATTTGGATTGTACACTGAAGGGGCTCACAATTCATATAATCATTATGGAATCAAGATGTTAACAGTACTATTGTCAAATATATAATGCAAATTCTCCCAAAAATAGTTAAGTGAAAACTCTTTTTTGCTGAGTTAGCAGGCATCCTGAGAATTTAATTGAATTTGTGTCTTTTTCCCTCTCAGTTGTCCATTATTGAACAGAGGTTATACGTGAATGGTGGAAAAACTCAAAACCTCTACTGAAAGGTTGAAGAGGAGAACGTGGGCGGGGGATTAGGGTGAGGGGAGTGGGGGCAGGGAGTGGGGGGCAGAACAAACCCAAGTAATTACCTCATTTATACACACGGACACTCATTAAAGTCTCATTGCCTTTACTGCAAGATGAAAACAAAGACGTGATTGATTCATTCAGATGTTAGTTTTTGCTAATTATTACAAGCTACTATTCAGCACTGAATTGCTAGGTCTCTTCAACTCTATGCTTTACTTTGAATGAAAATACCTGCTTTCTTCATTACTACTTCTGACTAATTCCTGGGAAAATGTTGAAACCAAGTCTCTGATTAGATAACATTGGTCCTAACTACTAAACAAAACCAAAGTTCACATTTAATGACTATCTAATTATTTAGAGGTTCCAATGATGTGTTCTCAGAAAAATATAGAAGCTTCCAGATAACCAAAAAATGCATTTGACATTTGTCTGTAAAAACACTCACTCACTGAATGCTTAGGTATTTTCCTCATCTATCTCTGGTAGAGGCCTTTAAAGGAGCAGGAACTGCAGTAGTCCAGGGCTTGAATTATTTGTTATTGTAATGATGATCATATACGGAATTGTTTGGTTTTGGTTCAGAATTAACCGGTGATTTTTAAAAAGCATATGACCTCATTAGCACATTCATAAAGATTTTGACAGGAAGCTAAAGAGACAAGAGGATACCAAGGTATCTTCTCTCAAGACTCTATTAATCCAAATGAAAGAAAATTTAAGTGTAACAGTTGGTGGAATACAAATGCCATGAGAGGTTTCAAACGCACAAAAACAATAAGTCAAATATAATCCTTTCAAAGAAATTTCTCATTTAGTAAAAAAGAAATTTTTTTTCAATCATTTAATATCATAGAATCAATTGTGTTAGACCAAAATTGTGAATTACAGGACAGAGAAAATATTTATCAAGACATATGAACGCTCCATCTACTGCTTCTCCTTTGATGTTAAAACTAAAAGACCATCACAGAGTGGGTCAAGTGGTTAGAGTGTTCTAGAACATCAGTGAGGGAGCTGGGGGAGAAAAGCAGAAGAGGTGGACACTGGAGCATCTTCTGGTGCTTCTCACCGCCCAGAGGGTGCGTGGTCCTGAGTCGACTCTAGGTGCTGTGGGCAGCAGCAGAGGCAGAGGACAAAGCTCTTGTCTCATTTTAAAGAGCCCTGGGTCACATGATCGACCTGGTAACAGTTAACAGGATTTCCTCTGTGTGACTCCGTAGTTCCAGTCTCTAGCTTTCTCAAACCAAAAGTCTCTGAAAGGTTGCAGTCCCCCAAGAGGTTTCTAAGGCTGGGACTCTTACACAAGTTGTGTTTGACCAGAGTAATTTTCCCCTTTTCTATCATTTGTGTACAATTTTATACACAAAATTTGTGTATTTGGAATGACTTAGAGACTTGACTTTTTTCTTACCCAGTAGCAGAGGAGAACCAAGGGAAAAAGGGGACTCAGTGAATGACTCCTCAAGCTATCAAATTTTGCCTTGAAAACTGTATTTGATGTGGTAGCAATACATTCCAAAATGAAGGTGAAAGAAATGTGGGACAGTCTCTCACATTGTGATATTATCATCCGTAAATGTGTGCTTCGGACCAAGCCAATTTTTCCCCCAAAAGTTTGACTGTTATCATTTAAGAGCATCCTAATTATGCTGATTTAAAAGTCAGTTTCCTATTTTAAATTGTGGTTGTTCTTTGACATATAAATAAGTGTAACCTGACAGGAACATTAATCACCTCTTTCGTTGGCAGGCATGCAGAGCTTCCTGGCCCAAAGCAGTGATCCTCCAAACTCGGCCTGGGGTAGACTCACGAAAGGGCTGGAAAAATGCTGATTATCAGGCCTATCCATAGACATTCTAACTTAGTAGGTTTGGATTGTGGCTCAGAAACCCAGATAATTTTAATGTTGGTGGACCAGGGATCTCTCAAAAAGACTGGCTTAGAGAACGTGTTCTCAGACGCTAATTGAGCAATTAACGCCCCATCAACGTATAACCTTGACAGATCATATATATGAGTCAAGAAGTGCTGTGCCTATGAATCCTCACCAAGCAAGTCTGAGGTGGGCAGGGGACAAGAAATAATATTCTATAGACTAGGTTAAGTAATTTACTCAAAGTGACTTAACAAATCCGTGTTTGAACAGCTGTTGGAAATAGAGCCTCTAGTCTCTTGAGCTCTGTACTCTGTACAAGATCTGCCTTTCTACAGTTATGGAACGTATGCTGCATTTCAAGCTATCAGTTCCTCTGAAATATTATACGATGTTTCTATTACATAGAAACAAAGATCACATGTCAAATATCTCAAATGATAATCTGAATTGGAAATGTTACTATTGTATAGGCGATTGTCTGGACTTACTGCTGTGGCTTCTGCATCCACTATTTACTGTTCGATCCTCAAAAATCTACATTCCTCCCACCACTTTGTTAAACCTGCTCTTATCAGGGTCATTCATGATTTTCATGTTGCAAAATCCAAAGGACGGCATTTGGGTCCAGGTTATGGAACAAACATAATTTTTTATCTCACTTCCTGCAACATAATTCTTGTGATGACATAAAGACTTTTAATAAAGGATAAATCGACAACTTCATTAAGAAATAAAAAAGACTGAAATAATGTAAATTGGAAACTTTGAGGAATTCCTGAAAGATTAACAGCCAAAGGACAGCATTGAAGGAGAACAAGAATGGAGAAACAAGGGTCAAAACACCACGCAGAAAAAAACTACCAGAGGTTTCAATGATATTTCAAAATAAAGAATTAAAAAGACATTCTAACAACTTTGCTTCTGTTGTCCCATTCTTTCACTAAGCTGAACAGCCAGCACTGTGTGTGTATATAGGATAATACCTGAGAATAGCTCTCTAACACAACTAAGTAATCTTCTTAGGGAAGTCTTCTTTGAAGAATAATGTGGCCTATCACAAGAAAAAAGAAAATTGTACCTATGTCTGGTGATGGATGCTAACTTAGACTTATTGTGGTGATCATTTCACAACATATACAAATATCAAATCATTATGTTGTACACTTAAAACTAATAAAATGTTATATTTCAATAGTATCTCAATTAAGAGAAGGATAACGGGGCCTAATTTACATTACTACTGAGATAATAACAAAATTAACAAAAACTTCTAACACTTATAAAGTACCTACTAAGTGCCAGGCCTGTTCTAAGCAGCTTGTAAGTACTGACTCACTTAATCTTCACAATAACCTTACAAGGTAGATCTTGCTACTTTCCCCATGTCAAAGAGAAACAGAGACATCAAGTGACTTGCCCAAGATTGCACACCTAATGCGTGGTCGAGTTGCAATAGAAGCTCAGAGAGTGCAAAAGTCTGTGTGTTTAGCCAGTATGAAACTCCAGTTCTCGACAGCAATCACAGGAGGGAAAAAAAGGCAAAACAGCCAGGCCCAGGAGAGAAGTACATGAGATGGTGAACTGCATGGACCTCTATATTTTGGAAATTGGGTGAGGTAGTGCTGGGTCCCATTATACATCCAGAAAATCCGTATTCACTACCTATCCCAATCAACCTAGTCCTTGATGCAAAAATATAGACAATAAATGACAACAGATATTTGAGAAAAAACAAAGATCAACAAACAGATTATCTGACTCTGAGGAAAAAGAAATAATACAGAGAACAGAGAGAATTTTAAAATATTCTTAATGGTACCTTCAGGGGTGAAAAAGAGTATTTAATCCATAAAAAAAGAAACGTCCACTAATTTAAAAAAAGCAATCAGAGTAAAAGAATGAGTTCTGGGAAAATAATATATGATTACTGAAATTAAAAATTCCTATACATGGACCAAATTCTAGAATAGCCATAATTGAAGAATAGATTAGTAATCTGGAAGTTACATTCAAGCAAGTCTCCTAAAACATAGAGCAAAAAGACAAAGAAATTGAAGAACTAAGGGACATGGAGAATTAATATAAGTTCAACACCTGGTTAAAAAAGTTTCAGAAAGGTAGAACTAAGACAATAAAATAAGAAATAAGAAAAGAAAATTTCTCCAGGTTAAATAAAGGCACAAGATTCAGACTGAAAATGGCTCATTGAAGGCACAGAAGTAAAATAAATTCTGGTGATGGAGGAAAAAACAATGACAGTAACAAAGTAACCTTAAAGTACACTGGAAAAAATCCAAAAATCTACTGTGCAAAATAAAATAAATACTGTTCAAGGACATAAAAGTAATCCCACATACATAGGCATTCTGCTGTCTGAAGGTATAGATTCTCCTAAAATTGTTCTATAATTGAATGCCATTCCAATAAAAAGTCTAGTAAGAATACGTGCAAAACTTCAAAAGATGGTGATAATTCATATAAAAGAATAAAGGACCAAGAATAACTAAGATAATTTTGAAGAAGAAGAAATTGCCTATCAGCTATCAAGACTTGATATACAACTAGAGTAAGTAATACCATGTGGTATTGGCACAAAAGTGGATGGCCAACGGAATAGAATAGAAAACCCAGTAGTGAGGAAACTTGGCGTACTACAGAAAAGGGATAACATCAGTGGAGAAAACATAGACCAGTCAAGAAATTTTTTAGGACAGCTGATTTTCCATATTGAACAAAATAATGATCCCTGCCTCACAAAACACAGAAAATTAATTTTAGATTTATTAAAAGCCAAAATATGCCAAGTGAACTTTAAGGCTTTTAAAAGATACTATATCAGAAGATCTCTGTAATACAATAAAGTTGACCAGATAAAGATGAGCTTTGACCAAGCAATTTCATTTCTAGGTACGAAACCTGGAAGCATTTGCACCCGTATACACAAGGAGACATGTACAAAAATGCTCATTTTGCAATTTCTTACAATAGTGAGAAACTAGGAAAAAAACTGAAATAAATAAGTCCAGTGAAGTATATACATACTTACATGAAAAATGAAAAAAGAAAAATAACATTAACTATACAAAACTATATACTGTGCATGTAAATGTTTTGAATGGTCATTAAAAAAATGCAGATTAATATATATATTATTCCACATACATAAAGTATCAAAACATTCATCACTTCATATTATTTATGGAAATATAAGCATATCATGGGAATATAAAATCACACATAAGAAAGAGACAGGAGAGTAGGTTCCTCAGAGGAGAGTGTGAGGTGAATGGGACCAGAAGGCTATACAGGGCCTTAAATTAAATCTGTAATGTTTTATTGTATCTGTAAACATAATGTTAGTTATGCTATTTTCTGTACTTTTATGTATGTTTATAACATTCCATGAGAAATTTAGCTATTAAGACAAAAGGCATTGAACTTATTAAAGTGAGTGTGTAACGTGTTTTCTCATAGCAAACAAGTCAACTTCTCTAGCACCTGGGAATGTCCCAGCAGGAAATGTCTAATAGTAATTGCTCACACAAATGCTTTAATATGCCCTGAATGAGAATATAACCTCCTATAATGGTTATGAGTAAGCACATTATATTCCCAGGGCCTCCTGGGAGTGACAAAGGAAATTCAAGTGGAAAGCCCCAACCAACTGCAAGGTCCCAGTTCTCTGAGGCTATCTGCTAATCTGAACAGTAGTGGAGGAGCAATTCTCGCACTCAGAAAGGATTTAGGCCATCTTTAGTCCTGTATTTGGATTGATTAATAAGACTATCTATTGAAAACCCTACTCCAGGGACCAGAGATAAGTGAAAACAGTGGGAGTGGGAGAGGGCAGTATTCTTCTTTGCACTTTGATACATTTCTCTTCTAATAAATGTGATGGAGTCATTATCATCCATAGATACAGACAGTATTAAGAACACACAACCAAAGTCCCAAATGATGGGTGACCACCATGGATGGGGTTCTGAGACCCAGTAAAACCCAGGACAGCCCAGGATTGGATCTTTAAACGGGCTGCACAGAACTCATGGAAAAGGAACCCCAAGGACTTCATGATTAGCCATCGTTAAAACCAGCTTCCCCCACAGAATAGCATTGCTCCTGCCAGTCAATGAATGATCATGCAATGGGTTCCAGGGAAAGCTAAACGTGGAGCTCACAAAGACACACCTATGGAAGGACATTTGCTGCTGTTCTTATACATCAGTTTGGATTTGAAATAATGCTTTGTTCTCTTTATATGTAAAATGCAACCCTTAACTTTTATACAGCACTTTCAAATACATGATTTCATTTAATTCTTACAGCTTCCCCACGTGGTTGGTTGTGGGCTGTGGGGAAAGTCACGAATATCGGAGAAGGGCAGGAAAGGAGGTTCTAGGATAAGGTGCAGAAACAGAATTTTCAGGGCCTGGGATGCTTCCCAGGGACATTCCTTGGCTTCGGGTCAAGATCTCAGGCACCACCATTCCTTTCTAATAGTCATCCCAGAAAATGGCCTGTCTTGTCTCTCTGTCCACAATCAAGTGTTGCTTCAAAACTTAACTCGGGAATTAACTATTCATTCTATACAGAAGAAAGTGGTCTCTCAACTTTTCTCAGATTCGCTAGTAAAAGAAGCACACAGCCAGCCCTCCTGAGGTTTTCTAACTGTTTTACATGGAAAGGATGAGAAGACTTCTATTTCAATTCCTATTTCTCTTATTTTGATCCCATTGAGCAGTGCTTCCAGGGGAGCAGGTGTACTGGGCTGGGTGCCTCAGGATCCTCTGTGGCTCTCACGAACATAAAGATGCATGACCCCACCACTAAGGATTCTGATTTAGTAGGGAGGAGGTGGAGCCCTAGAATCTAAATTTTTTTTTCAAAGTTCCATAGGTAATTCTCAGGTACAGCTAATTTGGGGAATCAACATAGAAGGAAAAGACAAGATCACTGTAAATGCTTAAAGTGGGGGTTTTACGACTGGACATTCACTTATGTTTCAAATAAGTTTATCATAAAAATTTTGACAAGGGCTTCCAAATGAAAGGGCTTGAAAAATGATACAACCTTCACACATTTTTATTTTGACATTCAATACTATATTATAAGCAGTGTGCTGGAGCTGGCTTGTACTGCTTTGTGAGGCCAAGAGTTAAGTTTTCTGGAATTTTGCCATTAAGTTGTTAAACTACTGGTAGCTTTAAATCAGCTATGGTGGAAATATTCATACTATGGAAATCAGGAAAGGCTACAAATCAGAGGATTTCCTCCCCTGGGGTACTTATTACAAATTTACCAATCACTCTACTGGTTGTAGAGGATGTAAGAAATAGTGCATTATAAATATTAACATTTTATACAGTACTGTTTCATCGCTTTTAAATGTATCCGATTGAATCTAATGCCAAGAATATTTGATACCCACCAGCCAATATCCACTTGAAAAACACAGGACAATCTCTTCTTTAACTCACCAAAATTTTACATTATCCCATTTTCTCCTTCAACTCGTATTTCCTTTCCACATTCATCAGAGAATTTTTTTCAATTATAATATGTTTTAAGCTTGACGGTCTATTTTTGTTCATCCTATCACATTTCTCCATAATAGAATTTGTTCATAAATTGAAATTAGAGATTCAAAACTTTTTCTATGATCATGAGACTCTAAGTTTTAAATGATTCTTCCTTGACTGATTTATTATAGTAGAAAGTTGATCAAAACAACATATATAAATAGTGTATGAATACTAATTATATAAAGCATTTTTTGGAAATGTATCTTTTTTGTGTGTGGGTTTTTTTTTTTTTGCTGAGGAAGATTTGCGCTGAGCTAACATCTGTGCCAATCTTCCTCTATTTTGCATGTGGGTTGCTGCCACAGCATGGCCACCAACAAGTGGTGTAGTTTTGTGCCTAGGAACCAAACCTGGGCCACTAAAACAGAGAGGGCAAAGTTAACATTAGGCCGTGGGGCCAGCCCCCAAAAATGCATCTTTTAATAAAATGAATGGGGCTGTTAAAATTAGTTTATGTGTTCAACCATGAATATTATCTGTTGCTAGAATGAGACAGGCTCCAGCCTAAACTATATTACCCTTTTTCCCTATTTAATAGAAACACTGAAAAAAAAAAAGCTTGTTAAAAAATAGAGAAGAATAGAAAGAATGCAGTAGTGTTCCTCAATTCTCTAAATTCTTTCTCAATTACAGACCAAAAATCACATGGTGATCTAGTTATCAAAAATAATTCTTTGAGGGCTGGCCCACTGGTGTAGTGGTTAAGTTCATGCACTCTGCTTTGGTGGCCCAGGTTTGCGGGTTTGGATCCCTAGCGTGGACCTATGCAACACTCAGCAAGCCATGCTGTGGCAGTGTCCCACATACAGGATAGAGGAAGATTGGCACAGGCGTTAGCTCAGGGCCAATCTTCCTCACCAAAATAACACTAATACTAGTACTAATAATTCTTTCATATAATATGATAACTTGATTAGGTTCTCTTTCAATTGTGTTGAAAGCAAATACTTGGCAAAGTTAATTTCAAAGCGGTTGTCTGTAGTAATTGGTCATTCACTTTCTCACTACCCACTGCAATATTTCTGTTTTTTCACTTCCCTCTGGAGGTTTTCCCACTCTGGGGCAGTGCACCACGGTAAGAAAAGGAATGAGTGAGAACTGTGCTCTTTTCTTCTTTTTGATAAAGTGTGAAAAGGGTGACTATGAAAAGAGAGGCGAGATAGGAGAACCTACCTATGAGGTGAATTCTCGGACGGATTCACATTAGGAGCGACCAGTTATGGAAACTGAAGATTTAGAAATTGATTTCCATGAAACTGTTGATGCTCTCATGCCCCTGAGAGAGTCTTCATGAATGTTTGGGAGTGAGTGCAGCCCACTTTGAAGACCACTGCTCTACAGCCTGCTGTATTCAATCACGCAACCCAGATCGACCCGATCTAAACCATCGCATGTGCCTGAGCCATCCACCTGCCCAGTTCTCTCCCTTCAGAGGCATCAAGAAGCCTCATGTCTCCTTTGACTCCTTAAGCGTTGCACACAGCACTTTGACAGGTAAGTGTTAGCATCTAACCCAGATCTGACTCTCTATAAATTATGGAACTAACGTTTTAATGAACAAATGATTATACACAAGTTTAACTTTATTGGTCACAGAGATAAAGCCTAATTTTCAGGTTAAATTGGATAATCCCAATATCTATTAATATTAAAAATTCTTCAATGTCTTTTACCAGTTTTTTTTTACCAGGAATATGACAAAAGACTGGACATTCTACCCCATAAAAAAATGCATTTTTGAAAATGCACGTAAAACATAACTTCAACTGCAGAACACGTCGTTGATTCTATGAACCCCATCCTTAAGCCCCAGCTAAGAAACTCTTTTGGCAATATGTTAGGATTATTAGAATCAGATCATCTCTTAGAACATATAGTGTATAACATTTTAAATAATTAGAACAGATAAGCAATGTTTTAATGCAAAAAAAGTTTTGATAATTATTCACAGAAAAAAATGGGGTATGACTTCTTAAAAGGGTCCATTTCTCTAGTACATTCCCAAGTATTTTAGTCTGTGGCAGCCACATGCTGCAGAAGATAAAGCACAGGACTTGGAATCAAAGACACTGAGATCTTGATTTCAGTGCCTCATTTTATCACCTCTATGACCTTAACTCATTTCTGTAGTTTCTGAGCCTCTCACATTACTTATTTGCTAAATGTGGGTAATATCCCCATTTTGAGGGCTGCTGTGAGGATGAAGTGAGGAAATAAAAGGAAATGTCTAGTGTCATGTCTTGAATGTAATAGTTCTTGATAAATAGTAGCCTTAGCTTTTTAAATTTAAATTAACTATTTTAGGAATTTTTCCATTTCATAAAGCAAAATGAACAAGTAAGCTGTTCTTATCAAAAACCTTAAGGAAATGTAAGATGTAGGTGGTAGAAACAATTTTTGGATTTTTGGAGTCTTCAAAAAGGCCCAGGAACTCCTTGGAAGACGTTTGGAATCTAGGCTGCTCATTTTTGGATCTTATAGGCTCTTCCAGTGAACTTTGGTGGAAGTGAACACACCAGGATTTACTCTTATACTCATGCAGTAGGATTTCCCTGCCGAATTCTGTAGTATTGAATGGGAAATATTGATATATATCTTTTTTCAGATCAATGAGAATAGTGGGCTTCTCAAAAGTCCTGGTCCTTAGGCATAAGGAGTGGATCTGTTGTCAATTTAGAGCTTTGGAGTCAAGATTACGAACAAGGGGTATATTTTCAAACCCTTATCCAGAAGAGTGCAGAGTGGCTTTGGTACACATTTTTAAGAAAACTGACCTTCTCTTTCAGGTCAATACTCATTCTCTCCAAATGACACAATGACAAAATTTTTATAAACCTAATAATTTGAATCACACAAAAGAGAAATATGAAGTCTAAGTAAATCTCTTTTCTTTTTCTTCCCCCTGAAACCAGTGAAGAATTATTCACCAAAAAGCATTTCTGAAAGTTCTGACAGGTCTAGATTTTAATTAAAAAAGCCAACCATCTCTGATAATTAATTTTAAAAGCCACTGGAAAATTGAAAAGATCAAACTTCAAACCTCTCAGTAAGATAGTTTTGAAAGGAAATGCGAACAGACCCACCGCTGGGTGCTGCTATGATAAACAGATGAACCCTTCCTAAGTGCCTTAATTCCAGTTACACCCATTGGCCAGAGCCATTATTGGCCAAATGCTGCTGCTGCGACCGTTAGGCACTGATGAGAAAGCTGCCAGAAATAATAAGTTGGAGCTTAGGCAAAACCCAAGAGGAAACACTTTATGTCAGATATGAGCCTGCCATTGTTCTGAGGGAACGTAGATGGAGGAAAGAGTAAACCCCTGTGTGTGTGAGGCTCGATGTATATATGCTGACTATCAGAAGGGATCTTATTTTCCCTGGCTACTCACAACTGCCACGAGATCATCTTTTTCTGATATTTACTTTAATGGTGACATTCTTTTCCAGGCTGCTATCCAGAGTTATTTAAGTGTTAAGAATGTTTTTAAAATAATAAATATATGAAATAATAAAACATCAGACAGTTGTTTATAAAATTAGCCAAGCTCATTTCATATAATTGTGACACTATATCCACTCGTGGGGAATACATTTTGCTAAAGGGGACAAATAACCTCATATGCCAGTTTTCTCATCACTTGTATCCAGTAAGGAGGCAGCAAGGGAGAAAACCTTGCAAAATACATGTACCCCCACTCTCCTTATAGGCTCTCATGGCTGTTCCTATCAAGGTGTCTCCACAAAAGCCATAGCTGAATCCTACAGAGAAGGACAAGACCAATAGTACCTTTCAACAACCAAAAGCCAGAGAAACTTTGCGAAGCCAGTAAATGTTAAACTGACCTAGAATCATGTTGTTTCTGGACTTGGCTTTTCCTATTTAGCAAGCCACAAGGCAATTTAACTTGCCATTTATAAGACTTTGTTCAGTGATGCCAATTTCATCCGAATTGTATAATAATATTTATATCCCCACAGCACCAATGAGAACCACAGAATTTTAGAGCCTAAAAGCACCCATGAAATGGTAACGTTGAACAGATACAATTCAATAAGTATTCAAAAGTTACTGGGTGTATATCTGTTATATGCCAGAACCTGAAACTACAAAAATAAATGGCATTGTCCCTACTCTTAGGGAGCTCACAGTCTAGAAGGAAGAAAGACTCATACAGAATAAAATTATACTACAATATGACCATGCTCACCAATAGAGGGACAGACACAGGATCATGAAAGAGGTAATGATTAATTTTTTAAAAGTCAGTTACAGCTTCTGAGAAAAAGTAATTTTGTCCAATTGGGAAGGGTAAGTTTTATGTCATCCAGCAGAATGGTTGAGGAGAAAAATACAGGGAAGAAGGCCAGAGAGAAAAGGTATTCCAAGAATAGGACAGAGCTTAAACAAAACAAACCCAAAGGTGTTAACCTACATGTCGCATTTATGTAACATGAGTAAAATCTGGAGTTCAGGAAGCATAAGATGCATGGTAGAGAAATGCTGCTTGACTGCTTTACTAAGAAGCCTAACTTGATCCCAAGCAGTGAGGGACCACTGATGGGTTTTAGCAAAGGAGCGGTATACTTATATCTGGCCTTTAAAATGATGGATGGATTCAAAAGGGAAAAGGGAGGCAGAAGCTCTAAATGTACCCAATGAGAATGCAAACTATACAAAAAGTACAAATTAACTCTAAATTGGAAAAATGGATGAAATGGATTAATGAGGGGCAAATGAGATCTTATACTCCTTTTACCTTGATCCCATGATTCCTGTTTTCTGTCTGGTTCTGTGTACTGATAAAACGTAAGGTGAAAAGTTACCCAAGGTTCACGTAGAAGTGCAGGACCATTTTTAAGAGCATAAGTTGCCTCATTTGGCATCCTGGCACCCCAGTCACCTGCAGCTTTTGTGTCCAATGCTTGCTGTCAACAGCAATGTGGAGCATTTGAGGGGAAAGGTTGTGTGATAGAAAATCATAGGACGACATGATGCTCAGCTGCTTGTGGAAAACTGCTCTCAGGAGGACTTTGGTATTGTGAAATGTGGTCCTATGAATTCCTGGTATTAACCAATTTGTCAAATACCTGGCAGCCAGCACAGCTGGAGCAATCATTGGATTGTAGCTGCCAGGGTTGCTGCTGCCCAGCTCTTGTACTTCCTGCTTCCACACAAGTCCCAACTGGAACTTTCTTCCTGGAGGCAAAGTATTGCTTCATGATTTAGGGACCCTGGGGCTATCTCCTTGTATTTACTCTCTGACGGTTTTGCTCAGCATCCTGCTTGCCTGCATGGCTCCTGTATATTTCTACAATCCTAAACTGACCATGCCTAGTCAAGAGCCCTGTCTGACCCAAATGTGGCTCGCTCATTGGTAACTTCTCAGCCCAGATCCCCAAACTAGAGTTTTCAGAGTTTCAGAACAAAAAGCTAAAATGGCTCAGAAGTAAAAATATATTTCTATAAAGTCAATTTTTAACAGTATGATTTGAACTAAAAACAAAGAGGCAAATATGGTTGGCTTTTACCTTCTTTTTCCCAGAATCATACTAAGAAATGGTTCCACTTGTTCTGAAATGTTTGCTAAATATTCATTGTCTCTATTATAAATGATGTCTGTCTAGATTTTTTCTTTCTTAGCTTAATAAAATGAATGAAATATATTTATCTGAAGTAAATAATAAATATAAGATTATCAAAGAACCTAATAGAATCTTAGAATTGGAAGAATAGAGGCTATCAAGTGTGGTCTCCCAACATATGACTACCTTCTGTGAAGTCAGTGACAGATAATTTCTCAGTTTCCACCTAGACACTATCATTGACAGCAGTTCACTTCTATTTAAAGAACCTCTTTCAATTATTACCTCCGATGGGTAAAGAACTCGAACTATATGGAGCTGAAACATCTGTCTTCCCATCATTGGTCCTGTTCTGCCTGTGGAGTCACATAGAGTAAGCCTACTCTCTTACTGCTATCTATTAAGAAGATATAGATATGGATGCAGTTGTAGGTATAGATATATTACAGATATATGTTTGAAGAAAGTAACTACAATCATCTAAATTTATATTTTTCTGAGTTTTATATGTCCCATTCCATCAACCATTCTTCACATAATAGGCTTATAAATCCCCCACCCTCTTGGTCACTCTTCCTGTGGAAACTCATCATTTTGTCAATGTTCTTTTAGCATTTCCAGAATGTTGTGAGAACATCTGGAGATGATACTTCTGTTAATGCTATGTAAGATCCTTTATTTTTTTCAACATCTGTGTCACACTGTTGACTCATTTTAAGCTTGGGGCCAAATGAAACCCTGAAGTTAATTATTTACCAAACTATCTGCTCTTAAACTATATGCTAAGTATTTCTCCTAGTAACAAACTAATGAGAAAGGAGGTTTAAGGACTGAGAAGGAATTAGCCATTCTAGGCAAGACTCACCAAATTTCAGAGAAATATATTTCCATTAAAATTTTCTATTTTTAAAGGAATTTACTTTTTTCCATTTGGCAACATCATAAAGTTGAGTAAAAGGGTATTATGTAGAGTAGTTTGAGTTCTGACTGACATTGCAGCATACATCATAAACCTACAGTTAAGAGTGTTAAAAAAACTTTAATTTTTGAATAATCTTTATCAGAAATTTTAACTGAAAATGGTCACACAAATATTTACTGGACAAAACTGAAACATGCATGAAGCACTCTATCTTTCATTGACTAATACACTATTTATTTTGCTTGATTCGACATTACCAGGAGCCGGGCCAAGGCTGGGCAAGTTGTTGAATGAATCTAAGAGAGTACTTTCTGTCCACCGTGTGTTAAAAGCCCATTAGCACATTCTAAAAACCATTCATGTCTCACCACGCTTGGCATGTGCTGTTAGTGGGACAAATATACATTTTACTTTAGCTCTGTTCTTTAAATGCAAACGCTTTGATAATATGCATGGGAAAAGAAACTCGTTTCTATAATTGGGCCCAAAAAATCATCTTCTCTACTTTCCACGATCAAAAGAGATTGCATATTACACTTAGAAGTCTAAAAATAATAGTTCTAAAAGACAGTGCTGTGGTATTGGAAAATAGTTTTCCAATTTCATTTTCTAAAATTGTATTGAGTCATTATGCACGAAAGAGTTATAGTACTGAATGCTGTGATTTCCTACACAGCGAACTGTCCCATGGTGAAAGACGGATATATCCTTCACATATCCAAATCCCAGAACATGTGATTTTATAGGATCCATTAATTTAAGTGTTGAGAAAATATTAAGATTTACTATTTGGCTCCAAAATCTTAAGCACTTTGTTAAGACATTTGGCCCATTTTTGAAAAGGAATTTCTCTGAAAAATCTACTTACTTTCTCCAGGAAAATGAAAAAATTTCCCTTCCCAATACTACTGTCCTTTTTTCGAAAAAATTCTTTCCTTTGAGAACATGGGATCTCTGATGCTCTCATGCCCCTGGTAAGTTCCCTGTCCAATTACCTATCATCGCCCAACTGTGATTCACACCCCGAATTGAGATTTAGTGGCTAAAAAAATTCACATCCAGAACAGTTCAAATGAAATAGGTCAAAGGGACAGAGCACGGATAATTCTGAGCACACAGATGTTCAACAGAGACAGTTCAGAAACCAGCATGGAAATAGCATTGCATTTGTAATCCCAGCACACTAGGCCGTTAACAACAGAGAAGCCATTAAACAACGTATGTTCACCTGTTTGTTCCAATCTGCAATATTTACATTCACGGTGTGATTGTTTTTCTAATTTTACCAAGTCATAACTGCTACAGATTGCTTTTCAGACACTGAAGAATTTGCCTAGACAGGAATTAGCTAAAGATTTAATAACAAAGAGAATGTAATGTGATTTCCTCTAATGGGCCCTGGTGGTCACCACTAGTTTACTGTAACACCCTGTAAAAGTACAAATTTGAAGACAACAGCCTCCCACCAAAAGTAATTTGCTTTAGAAGCCAAGGGCTCATCACAGTGCTCTTTTAGAGGCAAAAATGGCAAAAAGAGGAAATAGAACAAAGCAGAGGAAATATTCAGACTGGTTACAGAGGAAGGCCGTGTCAAATGAGTGTGAAGTCAGAGTTCACCAGAGCCACTTGTGAACAGAAATCAAATGTAACCCTTCCAGACTGAGGTCACACATCTTATCCAAGTTCTGACCACACAGTGGAGACCCTGGGAGATCTCCAGCTGATGGTCACCTTCAGATTGTTGGCTTCCACAGGAAGACAGCCGTTTCATACATCCAGCCATTGAACAACACTGATTGTATAACCTAGGTGCTCTGAGAGATGCAAAGATCAACCAGACTTCTGTTCCGAGTCTTACTCTCAAAGTTTCTGGAAGTGGAGATAAAACAGGTGCATAAATGACAGTAATACAGGGTAGACTCTGACAAGAATGGTGAAAGAGGCGTAAATTGCTGTGGGAATTGAGAAAAGGGAAAGGGCCACTGCAGCAGGCACAAGAGGAGAGAAATCTGGGGAAGGTCAGGCATGGCTTAATGAAGGAGATGGCATATTCTAAATTTGATGATTCGTTGGTTGATCCATTCATAAACCTTGTAACATCCTTCTCCAGGTTGTTTTGTAAGTCTATATGTAGAAAAATGGATAAAAGCAGAATACGGACTTCATCAATATAATGTAATGTTAGGTGACAGGGTCAAGATTTCTTCACAGAGGTGTAATTAGACTTAACCGGGAAAACATGTAAGTTCTTGCTAATCTTCTAGCTGCGCTGTCCAATATGGTAGCCACTAGCCACATGTGGCTATTCATATTCAAAATAATTAAATTTAAATTAAGCTTAAATTTAGTTCTTCATTTGTACTAGCTAAATTTCAAGTGCTCAATAGGCGTATGTGGCCAATGGCTACCATATTGGACAGAGCAGATATAGACTATTTCCATCATGGCAGAAAGTTCTGTTGGACAGCACTGAAGGAATGAGTATCAAAATTATGAAAACTGTGTGCTTTGCCACTGTGATGTTCAGGTACCTCCACATGAACAATAAAGAAATGTCATAAATTATATTCAAATTAGATTTAATACTATTAAGAAGATGATGGTGAACTAGAAAAATAACTAAAGTGACATTGGATGCATTATGTAATACAATTTTAAATAATTAAGAATGAAATGCTTTGAATTTTCAAAAGATGTTTTAGAACATTTACCATTGACAACACTTTGAGGGAGAAAAGCAAGTATGTCGATACCCAAGAAGGAAGAGGGGCAGGATAAGAGATCAATAGTGAGGGGAAAGTCAAGTAAAGAAAAACAAAATGAATGAGCTGGGTAGTATGAACAAGCACACAGAAGAAAAAACGCAATAAGAAACACTTTAGTTAAGTGTCAAAAGTGATTTCTTTTTAAGTGAAAATGATAGAAACAGAGAAATACTCTAGGGGTAGAGAAGAAATATTTTCTGAGTCCATTATCCACATTATCTAATTCTCTGGGTATCTCTAAATCACCTACAGGAAGGCCACTTCCCCTCCATAATTTCTCTTGTGTGTACAAAGTGCTTGTTATAAATTTGTCTGCTTATTGTTTTTAATTAACAGAATATCTATATGTAATTTTAAAGCTCTATTGAAATTAGTCTTTTAACCTCAACATTATAAATTTCAGTTGTAAAGCCCCATGGAATTAAAATATGTCACAGATCAGTGGAAATTTGCTTAATGATTCATAGCAAAATACAACCACCTGAAACTAAGTAAAAGTTTCCTATTGGGAACTCAAAGAAGACATAATAGTTTGCCTCATTTATGTCTCTATCCTAATTAAAACAAACTTTGAAGGAACAGTCTAGGATTAAAATATATTTTGGGTAAGCCATGCTTCTATTCTGTACTTCTGACATTTGTGGAGCTGAGGAATGTGTACTTAAGTTTCTTTAGGAAACCAGTAAAGTATCTTTCTAAAAGAATGAACTACCTTTCCCTCTGATTGAGAATTGAGGTTAAAGAAGAAATGTGTGCATTTAGAATAGGAAACCCAGGGCATACAAGCTCTAATAACATATTTTATGCTTTTTAATTAATGGAAGTGAGACTTGTTTAAATTGAGTTTACAAAGAAGGACACAATTCTAAAAAGCTGCTTGAATGAGGAATAAAAACATATTTTGTTATAAGGGATCATAAGTAATGAAGAAAGTTTATGATTTTAAGTATAATTTAAGGTCATTTATTACTTCTTAATGTACGTTCTCTTATAACAGGATGTTTTCACGTTTAAAAGTAGCACCATATGAATAATCAATTAAGAAAATCGTGTTTCTTGAAAAATTGGGGCGGTGAAAGACGAAATATTACCACTATTATGTATTTTGTATTTGAATAAGGCTTCCAAGTTTTCAAAGCTCATTGTATGTACTATTGCTTGCATTTAATCCTTACAACAATAATATCTGGAAAGCATTACTATAGCCTTTCTACAGATGGAGAAACTGGGCTTAGAGAACCACTGTAGATTGGAGATGTTGATACCCCCAAATCAAAGGAAAACTTTCCTGGTGGGAAGCCCAATGGACTGAGCTACAAAGTGGGAAAATTGGGATTCTGACCTAGGGTTCCAGATTTTCTGTTCATAATTCTTTTGTGGTAGATATTATTGCAACACAAAGACATTTCCAGTTTATCTCTTTCAGGGCTATGGGAGGATTACACTTCACATCCACTTTTTAAAGCTTGACGTGGCCATGAACTTGTTTGACCAATGACATGGGAGTGGAAGTGACGTCATATCCTGGCAAAAGCATTTAATTGCCAACACAAGAGTCTAGCCGTCTCTTGTCCAGCACATGGTGACATACATGTGCTACACTGAGCCATCCCATGGAGAGCAGCTGTCCTCGACCCACAGCAAGAACTAATCATTCATTGTGTTGCGTCTCTGAGATGTTTTAATTGTATATTACTGTAACCCACCCTGGCTGAAACATTTTTGCCCTATTTAAAACCTAACTGGGGCCCAATTCTGTCACACACATAGAATGAAGCCTTTTCTTTTAATTCATTACTATTAAAAATGTATGATGTATACTTTGGTTCAATCAAAACAAATTATTAAAAATTCTCTCTAATTCTTTACATTCTCTCTATTTTGCATAACAAATCCATTTACTCCCATTCAATTTTAAGACACTTCTTAGTAGCCATCTTTTGTTTTTGTCCTGGTAGATAACGAGTATTTCTGGGTTTTTCTTTCTTCTCTCTTAATATCTCCTCCTGCTTGTCTCTAGAAGATAGACTTGGCTTCTCTGTACCTAGCAGCCCCTAATGTCACCAAAAAAAAAAAATGCCTCTGCCACTAAATTGTCCTATCGTGGGTATTTTTTAAATAGAGCAAAACTGCAGCTGAGATCATAAGCGTGCTTTATTAATCAAGACTCAACTCAAACTAGTTTAGGCAAAAGGAGGGACGTCATTGGATCACTGAGGTCAAGAGAGAACTGAAGAATGAGAAGGTGGCAAAGACAGGGAGACAATTTATCACTGATTCCAGGTTTTTCTGGATAAAATCCTGGCAATTTTCCCTCTATCCTCTTTGTTTCTATTTCTCTCTCTCTTCCAGTTTCATTCTTTCACTACAGACAATTGCTTTCACATGACAGTGGCAGCCCACGCATTTTATATGTTACACATTTCTCCACCTGGAAGATAGTGATATTTTTATGAATTATAGTATGGGAAGTCCCAAGGAAGATCTCAAGTTGGCTTAGTTGGGGTCCTACATCTGTAACTGAACCAGACAACTGTGACAGAAAGGAGAACATCATGCTGGCACATGGTGCATCAAGCCATGTGAAAGACATTAGGGGTGCTCCCAGAAATGGGAGGACAGCAAGATGCGTAGACTATACCCTAGATACTCACTATAGACCCATAAAAAACAAATGCTTTAATTTGATTTTAGTCTATATAATCAAGAAGTTGAGTATAGCTGTAATATAGTTTCATCAAGTTACATTACAGTGGGTTACATATAGCAACACTTCCATTGCAATTGAAAATCTACTTTTATCTGAAAGGACTTGTATCGCTATATACTATATACTGGCTCATAATTGCTAATTTACTTTTTAAACTACAAATTAACAGTGAGATCTGGAAACTGTAATCCCAACTTTGCATGAAAATTTAATGTAAAAAGTAGTTTCAGCTCCGAGACAAAAGTAATACTGATCCCACCTACACGTCAGGTCTATCCAAGTGCTCTTAGTCTCAACTCCTCTATTAATCATCCTTTCCCTTCTCATACTCCAACTACGTCCATATTAGGTTTTCATTAGGCTGAAAAGAACCTCTTATTTCACACTGAGGATCACCTCTTCCAAGAAGCTCTCCTTTTCATATAGGGATGAAAAATGTATCGAAAAGGAGAATTCACTTGGCCTGGTCTTACAAAAATTTTTTTTAATATTTCCATTGAAATAATTTATTAAGAATAAAATATAAGTGTAAAAACACAGGAGCCTCTTTGCTATGGTCATCACGTAATGACTTAGTTTCTAGAACTGTGGAAATTTGTGGGTGAGTGGCTCTGAGGTACTAGGGGTGCTTTTCATTTGGTGGGAAGAGTTTCAAAAAGCTAATTTCTACATCTTATTAAATCCTAAGCTATTTTCTGTATAGCATCACTCTAAAGATTATGCCTACCTAAAAATCAAAAGATACCTACATATTGAAAAATAGGATGACCACAGCATTTATTGTCTAAACCTGCATACTTTGGAGACCCAGAGGGGGCACTATTAATCATTATGCCAGGACAGCAGGGTAAATTGAGACAGTCCTGCCCAAACCACGTCTTACCATTACCTTACCCAAAAATAACAATTGATCAATTTGGCTTTCCATTCTTTTCCATTTTCTACTGATACCGTAAAAGAAAAAAACAATTCCTTTGCCTTGCACATTTTTGCAAAATGGAGAATGCGATAATTGACTTATTTTTCATGAAACAGTTATATGTAACCGACAACTTTTTAAAGAAAGTCTGATTATGCATACAGTCTTAAATCAGAGAGACGCCTTTTAGAATCCATACTTAGTTTCTTAGCCCAGTTAGAGTGAGTAAACAAGGCCCCAACAAACTGTTAACATTTGGATTTGGTCAAAAGGAAACCAGGCCCTGGAACTCCCCAAGTGTGGTGGACCACAGCCTCTCCTCTCTCCCACAACTCCGGAGGTTTCCAATGGGCTGAGGCCTCTGTCCAACAGCAGAGCCGAAGCAATAAATCAGACTTTCCTTGGAATCATGGTGAGAGGACCAGGATAGTTACTGGCCTATTTTTATTTTCAACAAAGGCCTTTCTATCCAGAGTTGTTGAGAGACGATACTTTCAGATTAAAACAGAAAAGAACACATCGCCTGAGTGTTCCATGAACTTACTGTGAAAAAAGAGCAGCAAAAATTATTTTGAAGTAATCATGTTTGCCAGAACTAGTTATGCTTTGAACCTACATTTCAACCCCCTTTCATTTTCTAGCGCTATGCTGACATTACTCAGTTAAGACATAAAAAACACAGATATCTACACAAGGTTTTAATGACAACTCAGATTCTGAGTGCTGTGTTCTTGCCCATTAATTCCTTCATTTCCTTTACTCTCCAAAAAATGTGAAGATCAAAAATCTCTTCGTATTGATCATTATTTAATCCTTTATAGATGATGGAAAAATTCTCCTCTTTCGAAGTGCCCTTTTCCCACTGCGATCCTCTAAGAAATTTCTCCCACTTTCTACATAGATACAGATTTCATTTACACAACCGTGCAGCACATTTTCTATGAACTTCGCGGCCTGTAGCTCATAATTCTGAAGCATTCAAATACAGATGTCAGATTTTAGATACATTCCATTCTCTTCCTGAATGGAAGGTAAGGAGAAACAGGTTAATATTTTAGAACCGTGTTTTTAAAAAGATCTGTGGTTGGTAACTGAGTGTTGAAATATTAAGGTTGGTGGTGTCACTACACACTATGAAAACTCTGTGATTGAGTAGGAATTAGTCCCTTCTTCTCCAGAGTCACCACAGTGCTGGATGAAGCCACTTAAAAGTGAATTCTGTCACCTTGGGAAGATCAATTCTCCAGTACCCTGTGTCTTTCAAAATGATTCATCACCTCCAGCAATATTTAAATATAGGATGAAGTCATTCAATCAATTTTCAAAGAAAGTTGTCAGGAAAGTATAAATTATTGCTCAATGATGAAGAGGGAAGCCCATAATATCCTACTCTGTATCCATTTGAGACGTGAAGCAATCAATCATGCTCAGAATGAATGGAGCAAAGTATGTGCCTCACACTATTAAAAATAACTTTAGTACGTGAATCATGTAATTTTCTCACTGGTATACAATAGTCTTTTTCAAGTTTGTGAAATATATTAAATGTTAAAGAATGAGGTGAATAAACACCTTCACAGATATATGTGTATATACGTATATGTACACAAGTACCTATATTTATTTATATATATGTGTGTGTATTTGTGTATATGTATGTACATATATGTGTGTGTTTACATATATAGATATATGGAATCAATTGATACAGATACATAGAATCATTAAATATAGATATATAGAGAGAGAACGAATATATAGAGATGTATGAATACATTAATCACAGACAGCAAAAAAAGATGTTTAGGGCTAAAACAATTATTTACCAATGAATTACATAATGTCATGTTTGGTGCGTGCCAATTAAGTAAATGAACCTTTCTCTCCCAAGAGTGTGGGTCTCTGTGGAGCTCAATTTATGAATTGTTTTCCACAATTCTAAAGGCTGAAGAGGATCTGCCCAGTTAATCATCATGAGCTCTTAACTCTATGAAATGTAAAGGACTCATAGACACTCACGATATGCAACCTAAGTCATCTCTTCAATAAGAGTCATTCGGTCTTCATTTTAGTTTTAAGGCCTTAGGACTTTTATGTGTTTAGAAAACTTTTCAAATGATAATAAAACAGAGAATGGAGCTGCTTTTAACAATTTGTGTTTCTTCTAAGCATCACTACTAACTGGGACTAATCCCTCAAATTAATTTAATTTCATAGAATGAAGCATCTCAAAGTATGGAATAGAATCACTCTCCTGAAGATGAGACAGACTCATATATTCGTTGTTCCTGAATCCTGTGAAGTCATGTGGGGACATTTAACATTCCATAGTTCAACAACCTGGCAAATTTTTATTCCTAGGGAGTAGTAAACTTTCACTTTCTTTCTTAGAATATTTTATACCAGAATATAGTTTGTGCCCCAGTTTTTACTTTCTTGTATTACTAATAACTCACTTTTAAATATAAATTGAGAAAAGGGACCTAGGTTGATCGTAATAAAAAAGAACAACAGAGAAACAGATACCAAAAAGACCTCCTTTCTTATTTTCTCATTTTAAGTATTATGGGTTTTTTCATTCGAATAATACCTTTACAGAATTTGGCTTGTTGTCTAGATATTCAAAACTGGATGAGAATTTACATTCTAAGGCATTATACACCCACATAGCAATGAGATTGGAAATACTTTCTTACTGCTCTCTGACTCTCAACAATTCATCCTAAGCTACAAAAGCAGGTAAAACAAATTATGAGTAGCAAAGGAGAAGGTAATAAATTTTCCATAATGTAATTATTATAATTGGGTTACCTACCTACAGAAAAATGCAAGTTCAAATGCACAATGCTCCAGATGCTGGATTGATAAAAGTCTTAAAATTAGTTTTTAATAAAAACTGGTGGTAATTTAGCCCAAGGTATGCCAGTGAACCAAAAGCACATTATTGAAATTTATGGGAAAATGTTCTCTTGGAAAAGAACATATCAATTTTCCTAAAAGATATTTTGCAAACATTTCTCTAAAAGTTATATTATTTGACCTATTACAAAGGCCCTTCAATCCCTTCCAAATTATAGCTGAAACTCAACAACAAAAAATAGTGCCCTTTGGCTGCAAATGTTGAAATTACTTTTCCTGTTCCAACCCCCTTGCTATAGGTGGTTCTCTGAGGTAAACATCTGAATGCATGCCGGGAGATTTCCTTTGGATGTGAGATTGTATTTGCCCAAAATAAAAACTTAATGTCTCCCCAGATCCTTTCTTAGGAATCAAATTGTTAGTTTTCATAATGTGGGCAACCTCGCCTATCTCAATGTACTTTTCATTAATTGATTTGGTAGCAGCTATTTCCCTAATCATATTATGGTGTCCTAACCTCTTATCTCCCTGAGGTTCACAATTCACCACCCAGCAATTTGAGAATAGAGTGTCTCTAACCTCCACTGGGTAACCAGCAACCCCCTACTGAATTCTGTGGACCCCCCACCAAGGTTTGGTAATGAAATGCATGTTTTGCTAGCTAGTACCATTCAGCTTTAGGCAACAGCATTTTCCTTTTTTTCAGTTTACCACACCAGAGAAATCTAGGAGAGAAATATTTCTCCTTCTTTCCTGAGACCAGAAGGGGTTTCTAGATCCCTTGGATATGAAGAGATTTGGCTCCACTATCTAATAATGGTGAACACTATGTACCTACGTTTTTTATTACTCAAATTATTTTATTTCTTAGTGGAAAATGGGGTCAAAAAATAACCAGAGGATAACATCATCCCCAGGAGAGGCATTAAAGAATATGAACAATTATTGTCAGCCATTTTCTTATTTTTAGTGTTCTTACAAATATATCAAAAGCTCTCTCACAACAGAGAAATAAATATGTACATTTTGAGTAATATTTTAAAGAAGAATATGCTATAGGACTCTCTTCTACAGTAAAGGGAAAAAGTGTGAATCTTTTTGCATTGTTTATTAAGAGGGCTGGGGAGAATATGTTGGTTCTCTTTTAGGACTCCCAGACATGCAAGAGCCTAAGAGCATCCGGGTCCGCTAGAGTGGTTAAACATCCTCATGGGGGGTTTAGCACAGCTTCAGACATGCCTTGATTTTGCCACTTAACTAACTGTATGGTTTGGACACATAAAGGGCACAGAGTATAAAAGCCAATAGCAGAATTCCTCAGAAAGAGAACTGTCTTTTATAAGCAAATCAACTTGATTGCTGACTTTGGTTGTAAGAAGACAGCCGTCAGTACACGGTCAGGATGGTTGAAGACAGAGAAAAAAATAATTAAATTTTACTACATAAAAATAAATTTGGGTTTCCATCAGCAGCCCAAGATGAAGAGGATTAGGGGCGGAAATAGAGAGGGCAGAGGAGTGTGGAGAGGAGACGCCAGACCAGCCAGAGGGCAGGTTGGGGCTTGAGACTTAAGGGGAGAGAAGAGTCTTTGACCAGAGCCCCCTGAAAAAGGGATGGCTGATGGAATTTTAGAAGAAAGGATGTTAATGTTTACTAAGATTTTTTTTTAATGTTGGGCTATACCATAAAACTTAAACAGCTAAGGAAATAACCATTCTTAAAGGTAGCTCCCCCAACCTGTAAGATGACCAACAAATCATTAATAACACACCCCTTACTATATGACATGAGTGGTGTTGGAGGAAATGAAAAGTGGCTGCATTCTGTTGACATGGAGAAGAAAGGAGGACATAGTTGGAAGTGGCAAAACCTAAGAAAAATAAAAATTTCAAGACAAAAGGAATTTAGAGAAAAAGGTGACTAGGAGAAATTGCCATCAATTTTGTGGAGGACACATTGGGACTTCAAGCCATTGTTAAATAGCGAGCAATTGTTTTCCTCCACAGGGTGAGACTTGAGGAAGTCCAGGCAGCTGGCAGCTGGTCTACAACACTAATTAGCATTGGAGCGTTGGTTCCAGTTAGTTTTCAATCAGTCAAAGGAGAACTACAGAGTGGGTACAAGTAGCTACTCAGGAGCTACTTCAATAATGTTTACTTAAAAAGTACAGGGAGTGCAAACTGGTGCAACCACTATGGGAAGCAGTATGGAGTATCCTCAGAAAATTAAGGATAGATCTACCATATGATCAAGCTATTCCACTGCTGGATATTTATCCAAAGAACTTGAAAACACAAAGGCATAAAGATACTTGCACCCCTATGTTCATTGCAGCATTATACACAATAGCCAAGACATGGAAGCAACCTAGGTGCCCATGAAGGGTCGAATGGATAAAGATGATGTGGTATTTATACACGATGGACTACCACTCAGCCATAAGAAACGATGAAATCCGGCCATTTGTGACAATATGGATGGACCTTGAGGGTATTATGCTGAGTGAAACAAGTCAGAGGGAGAAAGTCAAATACCATATGAACTCAATCATAAGTAGAAGATAAAAACAACAACAAAAAAACACATAGCATTGGAGATTGGATGGGTGGTTACCATAGGGGAAGGGGGAATGGGGGAGGGCAAAAGGGGTGATTAGGCTCACATGTGAGGGATGGACTATAATTAGTTTTCAGGTGGTGAACATGATGTAACCTACACAGAATTCAAAATATGATGTACATCTGAAAATAAATTAATTAATTAAAATTTCTTTTAAAAAGTATACAGCTACATCTACTCTCAGCCCACCTGCAGATAAAAATATAGCTTAACATAGCAGCAAAGTCATCTCTGGTCCAACAGAAAATAAGCAATCATTCAAGAACCACAAGCAAAATAATTTGTTTTTGTCAAACTCTATCTAGAAGGCAACATCTCTAAAATCCTTCAGGTCACTAGGCTGATAATAAACCCGATTCATAAGTTAATTAATAAGAAGGCAACTTTCTCAGCTTATCCTTTTAAAATCTAGATAGCAAAAAATGTTGGTTCCTGTAGCTGCATATCTTCTGCCTACAAGAACTTGAAAATGAAGGAAATAATATTGTTCCGTGGAAAATAAATGGTAAATTTAATCCACAATGATTCAAAGCAGAAACAGTGCAAAAGTCATGGAAAGAGATGTCATAACACATCTAAAGAGAGAAGAAATTAGCCGTGAAGCAAAGAAAAAAGGAAATTTCAAAGACAAAAGTTTTGAGAACTTACTGGAGCATGTGCAGGTAAAACAGTACATTATCCGTAAGGCTCAATCTGTTGAATCAATGGATATCTGGTGTACCAGGCTCCCTTCGTTGGCATCTTGAAACATTCAAATCGTAAATCTAATCCCACAATTACCCAACAAGGAAACGCCTGGGTAGAGCTTGGCTTTCCATATAGCTTGCCTATAAGGAGCTAAAATATTGCTATAGGTTAATAAATTGACATTCTGTTTTAACAACAGGGCTTTGAGTTCATAGTGTAAGTCTCTCCCCAAGAGACAAAACCACTTTCAGAGAGTTGAGAAACCAGGCTGCTGACTCTAGAAAGCTGAGGGCCAAATTCTGGATCGTTACAAAGCAACTCATGTAATAACCATCCTGAGAAGCATCTTGGGAAATAGCCAGAGAACCTCCTTCAGATGTTACCTTCCCTGCTCAAAGGTCTACCTTGAAATTCAACAGGAAAAATACCACGCTAATATTCATTATTCTCTTAATCTATAGTGACTCAAACTACTACTATTAAATATTCTTGTCTAAAATAAATAATTAGAAAATAATAAACTAACCGTATTTCATTTCATTCAATGAGTAAGCTACCAAAACAGTAGAAATTGAGTGACTAGAATAAAATATACTAAAAAAAAGAAAATCCTGAAAAACTTAATTTACCACTTTAGTTTAAAAACTAATATTTCTTCATCTGTTACTGCAGTACAATTTAGCTAATTGTAACATAATATAGTAAGTGTAGGTTCTTGGTTTTTTTAATACATTATGCTCAGGGATCTAAGTGGCATCTTAGTGATGTTTTTCTATTACTTCCCAAGTAGAGAAAAACTTTATCTGGGAATAACATTATTTTTGGCTTTGACCTTGTGTGGACAATTGTAATGACACATGCAGCTGTTGAAATGTAAGTGAGAAATAGGTTAACCACATACAGAAACTACACTTTTGCTTCAGCTTTCTGCTTCTTTCTTTTAGCTTAATAAGCTGTACTTAACCTTTGTTTAACATCGAACACTATTAGATATAAGCAATTTAGCTTAATTTCTTATGTTTCATATTAATTATTCTACTTTCATAGGGGTGGAATTTGAAGAGATCTAATAGTTAAACTAAGATGTGTATTCAATGATATGCCACTGAAGGATACATAAAACACATTTTATTTCCTTTTCTGGAGAAGTAAAGGTTTTTCTGTGCAAAATCTGTGTAAAATGATATGAAGTAAATTCACAAATACAGTCCATGTCACCCACTGACTGAAAGAATCAAGACAGCAATGACATGGCTTTGAGACCAAGACCCAAAGAATTTAGCACATCAAAGTAAAATACAGCTTACAAAATTTCTATAAAATTTTAAAGCATTTATTAATCCATCTATTTAATAAAAGTTTATTGAGCATCTTCAATGTGCTAGACCTTATTTTGGTGTTGGAGATACAAAAACCCTGTCTTCCTGGAGCTTACATTCTAGTAGGAGGCATAGACCTTAAACAAGGTAAATTAAAATATATTGTCTGTTAGATAATAAGGAGAAAAATAATAATTTTAATAATTATTATTTTAAATAATAATTATTCAAATTAATAATAATTTAAATTAAAAATAATAATAAGAAAAAGCAGGGGAGGCATAGAGTTTTGGGTTGGTGGCTTTTGCAATTTTAGACAGGATGGCAAGGAAGACTTTATTGAGCAGAAGACATTTGAGTAAAAGAGTGACAAAAAGTGGGGAGGAAGCCACGTAAATTTGGGGAAGAACACTCGAAGCAGAGAGAACAATCCGTACAAAGCATGCCTGGTCCGTTCAAGGAATAGCAGACAAGTTTGCTGCTGCAGCAGGGGAAGAAGGGACGAGAAGGAGGAGATATGGCAAGAGAGGTAACAGACAAGGGTGGAAGAAGGTTCTGTAGGGCCTAGCAGATAACAAAAAGGACTTTGGCTTTCTGCATGAAATGGGAGGCTCTGAAGATTTTGAGCACAGGAGTGCCATGATCTGAACTATCTTTTAAGAGAATATCTCTAGCTGCTTTCTTAGGAAGAGAATGAAAGAGTCAAAAGACACACTAATTAACAAATGCTGGTATTTGGGAAGCAGCTCACAAAATAACTGCTAGCTAATTAAAAAAATTGCTTTTGTGTAGCAAGAGTACAATAGACTTCTCCAGAGAAACAGGGTCATGTATGTATATATACACACATGATGTGAAATGTGTATGTGAAATGTATATACAGGTATACACACATGATTATGGAGTCTGACAAGTCCCAAGATCTACAGGGTGAGTCAGTGGGCTAGAGACCCCGGAAGAGCTAATGTTTCAGTTTGAGTCTGAAGGCAGAAAGAAAGCCAATGTTGCAGTTCAAAGGCACTCAGGCAGGGAGAATTCTCTCTTACCCCAGGGAGGGTCAGTCTATCCAAGCCTTCAACTGATTGGACGAAGCCCAATCACATTAGGGAGGGCATTCTGTTTGACTGGGTCTGCCAATTTAAATGTTAATCTTATCCAAAACACTCTCTCAGAAACACCCAGAATAATGTTTGACCAAATATCTAGGCACCCAGGCCCAGTCGAGCTGACACATAAAATTAATCAACACAAGTCCACCCCTTGTCAACTCGGTCCCATATACGTCTCCAAAAGTATTTGGATAGTAAATCGTACTTAGCCCTGGTGGTCTAGTGGTTAGGATTTGGCTTTCCTGTGGTCAGAAACCACACCACCCATCTGTCGGTTGTCATACTGCCTATTGTCATACTGCGGCTGCCTGTTACTGTGATGCTGAAAGTTATGCCACCAGTATTTCAAATACTAGCAGGGTCACGCATGGTGGGTAGGTTTCAGCAGAGTTTCCAGATTAAGACAGACTAGGACAAAGGACCTAGTCACCAACTTCCAAAACAATTGGCCATGAAAACCCTGTGAATAGCAAGATACAGAGACAGAAGATGAGAGGATGGCTCAAAAAGACCAGGTAGGGGTCCACTCTGCTATGCACAGGGTCACTAGGAGTTGGAATCCACTCCACCACACCAATAACAAAATCTCCAAATACAGATAATTGCACATTGTAATCCCACCTAAAATGATACAACTATCCTGCATATAACAAAAAATGCATTAACCTCTTCCCCAAAAGAAGAAATAAAGTCCTTGAGTGATGTTTACTCTTCTCCTTGATATTTTGTAACTTAAACTCTATGATGTAAAGTTAACAACACTAAATACTATGATATTAAGTCAACACATCTCATGTTACATAAGGAGATAAAAGAAAACAAAGATATCCACTATACATGTGCGTATTATATATATATATACACATAACATATATACACATACAAACATGTTCACAACAAAATAAGGACAAATACTCATGACAATTACAGTCCTCATTTCTGTAACTGGTCATATGGTCATGACTGGTATATATAACTACATTTTTCCACTATTTATTCTGTATGCCCTTTGCCTTCATCAAGTCCCTCAGCTGACCGTGGTTCTTTACCTGATAGGGTAACTCAAATCTTTATTCCTGAAGGGTCTGGGCCATTAGTAATCCTACCTGGACTAGGTTGTTGTGGTTTTTCATTGACCTTAACCACAGGGCATGGTAACATGAAGAGATGCCCTAAGGAAACTTCTGAATTCCAGACATCCTCCTCCTCACCTCCATTGTGGAGTAGTAGTTGAATTTCCCCATACTTGTCAGGATCAATCGCCCAAGCGAACACAGTGACTCTCTTGTTGCCTGTTGATTCAGAAGCCTGAGGAGCCCAAAATAGCCAGGTGGCAGTCATAATTTTCAGTCCAATGAAATCTTTATTGTTTCTCCTGGTGGAAGCATTCCTGCCTCTAGAGCTAAGACCTCTGGGCCAGTAGAGTGTAAGGTCATGGGAACAGGAAGCAAAAAGTCTGCTGTGGGTCACTAAGAGTAATAGTGAGTGGTGCCCCTCCCATTTCCACCCCTTGATTCCTGGACCCATGATTTCTGGACCCTGGCTATCGGAGAAACAGTACCATATATTGGATATTGATTCAGAGAGTGTACAGCCTTCTGTAAAACCTTGCCCCAGCCCTGTGAGGTCCTGCCATCAAGCTAGCACTGTAACTGAGTCTTCAAATAGCCATTCTACCTTTCAAGTCAGCTGCTTTGAGGATGATGGGAAGCATAGTAAGACCAGTGAATTCTATCAGCATAGCCCACTTCATTTGCTGTGAAGTTAGTTCCTTGATCAGAACAATGATATGTGAACACCACGACAGTCAATAAGGCATTCTGTAAGTCCATGAATGGTAGTTTTGGCAGAAGCATTGCATGCAAGAAAGGCAAATCTTTATCCAGAGTAAGTGTCTATTCCAGTAAAAAAAAAAATGCCGCCCCTTCCATGATGGAAGCTGGCCAATGCAATCAATCTGCCACTGGCAGCTGGCTAATCATCCCAGAGAATGGTGCCATATTAGGAACTCAGTTTTGTCTTGACTATTGGCAGATTGGGCACTCAGCAGTGGCTGTAGCCAGGTCAGCCTAGGTGAGTGGAAGTCCATGTTGCTAAGCCCATGTATAACCTTCATCCCTGCCACCATCACCCCTTTGTTCATGAGCCCACTGGGTAATAACAGGGATGGCTGGGGAAAGAGGCTGACTGGTACCCACAGAATGAGTCACCTTATCCATTTGATTATTAAAATCTTCCTCTGTTGAGGTCAGTCTTTGGTGAGCGTTCATGTGGGACACAAATATCTTCACATTTTTTGCCCATTCAGAGAGGTCTATCCACATACTTCTTCCCCAAATTTCCTTGTCACTAATTTTCTAATCCTGTTCCTTCCAAGTCCCTGACCATCCAACCAAACTATTGGTCATAGCCCATGAATTAGCATATAATCATATGTTTAACCATTTGTCCTTCCAAGTCAAGTGAACAGCCAGTTGCACAACTTGGAGACCTGCTCACAGGGAGGATTTCCATTGGGAGGATGTCCCAGAAAGAGGCTGTAGTGCAGCAGCTGTCCACTTTCAGGTGGTGCCTGCATACCATGCAGAACATCTGTAGATCAAGCCCTAGTCTTCTCTTCCTCTTTCAACTGATTATAGGGAAATCCCCATGAGGCCACTGGTGTAGGCTTGGGAGAGAGAAGGTAGTGTAACAGGAGTGGGGACCATGAGCTTTCAGGTCACTTCTTCATGTAATTTATTTGTGCCTTTAGGGCCTGCTCAGTCCTAATCATGTATATATCACTTCTACCAGATGATGGAGTGCTGCTGTGCATGACCAACTTTATGGCTTGGTGAGTCAGATACCATTCAGCCCATGATGGGCTGGTTGCATGGTAACTTGGTGGCCCATAATAAAGTATTCAATTTATACTAAGGCCCAACAGCAGTTCAAAGTTGTTTTTCAAAAGGAGACTAATTATCTGTACAGGATGGCAGGGCTTTGCTTCAAAATCCTAAGAGCCCATGCTGCAGTTCACCTATAAGGGCTCCAAACAGCATCACTATCTGCCACTGACACTTCCAGCACCATTGGGTCTACTGGATCCTATGGTGCAAGTGGCAGAGCAGCTTGTACAGTAGCCTAGATCTGTTGCAGAGCCTTCTCTTGTTCTGGGCCACACTTGAAACTAGCAGCTTTTCAAACTACTAGATAAATGAGCCAGAGGAGCAGAGCCAAATGAGCAATACGTTGCCTCCAAAATCCAAAGCTGCCCACTAGGCACTGTACCTTCCTTTATTGTAGGAGCGGCCAGATGCAACAATTTATCTTTCACCTTAAAAGGAATGTCTGAACATGCCCCACACCACTGGACCCCTGGAAATTTCACTGAGGTAGAAGTCCCCTGAATTGTTGTCACATTTATTTCCCGCCCTCTGACATGCAAATATCTTACCAATAAGTGTAGAATAGTTGCTACTTCTTGCTCACTAGGTTCAGTCAGCATAATGTCATCAATGTAATAGACCAGCGTCATACCTTGTGGGAAGAAAAGGCAATCAAGATCTTTGTGAATTAAATTGTGACAGAGGGCTAGAGTGTTGATGCACCCCTGAGGTAAGACAGGGAAGGGGTAGTGTTGGCCTTGCCAGCAGAAAGCAAACTGCTTCTGGTGGGCTTTCAGACAGGTTTGGAGAAAAAAGTGTTTGCCAGATCAATAGCTGCATATCAGGTCCCAGGAGATGTGTTAATTTGCTCAAGCAATGAAACCACATCCGGTACAGCAGCTGCAAATTGGAGTCGCCACCTGGTTAAGCTTACATAATCTGCTGTCATTCCCTAAAATCTGTCTGTCTTCTGCACAGGCCAGATAGGGAAATTGAATGGGGACGCCGTGTGAATCACCATCTCTGCATCTTTCAAGTCCTTGATTGTGGCACCAATCTCTGCAGTCCCCGCAGGGATGCAGTGCTGCTTTTCATTTAGCGTTTTCCTAGATAGAGGCAGTTCTAATGGATCCCACTTGGCCTCTCCCACCATAACAGCCCTCACGCCACAGGTCAGGGAACCAATGTGGGGATTCTGTCAGCTGTTAAGTATATTTATTCCACTTATGCATTGTGGAATTGGGGAAATAACCACAGGATGGGTTCAGGGACTCATTGGACCCACTGAGATAGACCCGAGCTAAAACTTCACTGATCATCCAATCTCCATAAGGCCCTACTAGACCACAGTGAAGTTTTGGGTCTCTTGGAATCAGTATCAATTCAGAGCCAGTGTCTAGTAGTCCCTGAAAGGTCTGATTATTTCCTTTTCCCCAGTGCACAGTCACCCTGGAAAAATGCTGCAGTTTCCTTTAGGGAAGGCTGGAGAAAGATTAGCAGTATAAATTGTTGGCAGTGTTCCAGGGTCCTTCCTCAAGAGGACCTGGCCTTCTCTTCATTCAAGGAGTTCCAGGTCTGTGAAGCGGCTCAAGTCTGGGAATTGATTGAGGGGCCATGACTCTGTTTTTATGATTCAGGTTAGACTTTAGAATTTTTCTGCTTATACAGTGAAGTAAGAATTTAGTAGACTTCTTATTTATTTCACTTCTAGAAACACCATGATAACTAGCCAGTGCCATAGGTCTGTGTGAGTCAAGCTGTTCTGATTGCTGCTTTGACTCTGCTATTCATTACAGTAACCACTCCCACCTTGCCTTAGGTGGTTGAATGTGTCGCTTGGCCCCATCACCCAGGGATTCAATTAACTTCCATTGCATTTAGGTTTCCCAATTCATTGTCCTCAGTTCCCATCATAAGGTCTGACCTACAGAAAAGAGTGATCACAGAGCTCTTCAAGGATGCTGGGGCTTCACTCACAAATTCATTTCTCACAGTTCTGGTGAAAGGTATGTCTTTCAGACTCTCCCAGGGCCAGCATGTTTCAAATGAAAAGTCTACTTTAACATTCTAACCTCCCTAAGCCTTTGAATGTCTTCCTCTACATTAAACAAATCAAGTCCATCGTTTCTAACTCACCCACTGTGGTCCACCTTTTGGTCCATGTTTCATCCAACCAACAAAGCAAACTGTTTGAGCCCTTTCTAACTCCCTGAGCTGCAACATTAAATGCAGAATGTCTGCTTAGTGAGCCCATTTCAACAAATTCAGCCTGATCCAACTTTATGGTCCTTCTACCGTTATCCTACACCCCTAATATCTATTCCCACACATGTTCCCCAGATTTCTGTCTGTATAAATTAGAAAACTCCAGGTAGTTCTTTTGGAGTGTAGTGCACATCCTCCTGGGTCACACTTTGTACTTCACTTTTAGGGGCCTGCTGGGCTTTGCATCTAGTTATGGGTCTAGCAGCAAAGAGGGGTGGTAGGGGTGGGTGCTAAGGAGAATCAGCATCGTCTTGCAAGGCTGCTGCCTCAGGGGAGGCCATTACTGTTTCCTCAGGTGATGCAAAGTGATCCCCTCAGACAGGGTGAGGAAGCCTCATCTACTGGCAAAGACTCATCAGATCCCATTTTTAGGATCCCATTCTTTCTCCATCAATGCCCTCGCTTTAATAGTAGGCACCCTGCGAGGCTGAGAGTTCAACTTGCATTGTAATTCAGCCAGTTGCAGGGTGAGATTCTGAACTGATTTAACAATTTCAGCCCTGCAGCTACAGGAGATAAGGATCTCCTTCAGGGCACACATAGAAAGTTTCAGGTCATTTATGAGGAGCTTGATCTGGGAATTTGAATCCCTGAGCTCATCTTTTCCTTTCACCATTTTATCCAGAGACATTAGGAGCAACCAGCCAATCTCATTGCATTCATTAGTTTGACAAAAATGTTCAAAAGTATCATACACAGTCACTCAGATCCTTGCTTTTTAGAAGTGTCTTATTGCCAGAATGGAATGGTGATATTTTGCATATCTCTACTGCCAGATCACACTATGTACCATCAGTGCTTTCTTTACTGTTGGAAATAGTCACTAAGACCTTTAAATCTAATCAAATTAGAGAGCCAATTCCAGAAATGCCAGAACCATGTCATAAAACTCATCCTTATAATTCTGTTCCTCTCGAGCAACTCTCAGTACCAAAAACTATATTAGTCAGGGTTCTTTATAGAAACAGAACTAATAGGATATATATATAGAGAGAGAGAGATTCATAGAAAAAGAGAGAGACTTTTGATAAGGAATTGGCTTACCTGATTATAGAGTCTAGAGCAATCCCAAAACCTGTAGGGTGGGTAAGTAAAGTAGGAGATCCAGGAATGCTGATGGTACAGTTCCAGTATGAAGGCCGGCAGGCTTGATACCCAGAAAGAGCTGTTGTTTCAATTTGAATCTAAAGGTGGGAAAAAGCTGATATCCCAGTTTGAAGACAGTGAGGCAGGAGGAATTCTCTCTTACTAAGGGAAAGGTCAGCCTTTTTGTTCTATTCAGGCCTTCAACTGATTGGATGAGGCCCATCAACGTTGCGGCAGGCAATCTGCTTTACATAGTCTATTCATTTAAATGTTAATGTCCAAAAAACTCCCTCATTGACACACCTAGAATAATGCTTCACCAAATATCTGAGCACCTCATAGCCCAATCAAGTTGACAAACAAATTAACCATCACAAAAAGGTTTTAATGATAAATAAAAAAGATTGTCAAACATTTCTCCCTCATATGCATGTTACATATATACTCAAAACTGATTCACAATCTGTGTATTAACGAGTGCATCCAATTTAAAGCTAACACCTGCTCTCGTGGACATATAGTATTAATTTCTTTTTCGGAGTATGCCACTGACATTATGTGATAAAATAATATTGCAAAATGTTCATTATGATTTCCCTCCAAGTATAATATTATCACTAACTCTGAGAATGACTTCATAAATTTTTCAGGTAGAATGTATCTTATATATGCTTTTAATATATGAACTAAAAATTTGTATTATTTTCTTTTTTATAGAAATACTCAATTTGCTTGTCAAAGATTTCAGTGCATAATTTTGAAAATTATATAAAACCTTCCATAATTTCTTTCCACTATTTGAAAAAGTTCTATGATAGACAACACACTAAGGATCAAGGTCGAATGGCCCACTGGCCTAATAAAGTGGGATTTTCAAATTTTCATAAACATGTCTCCTCGTCAAACTTTTGGGTTTTGGCTATTCTTATAAAATCATCATAATTGCAGTTTGACTTGTCCGAGCAGCAAAAGATTCGCATTCCATAATGAAACTGAAGACTTCTTCATTCTTAAAGATTATAAACTATTTTTAATTGCAGCATTTACACTATGACATTATCATTAATTTAATGCTTCAGCAACGTACATTTGAATTATTGATCCATTTTGTGAATTCAAGATATACACAGCACTATGGTCACAACAACAAAAATAGGATTACTAATAAACAAAGATAATAATACACAAATGATGTGAACATAGTTATTTAAACAAATTGACTAATACAGTGCTTGCAGTATATATACAATCTTTGAAAACGTAATGATTGTTCAGAACATAAAGACATTTCTGTAAAAAAAATCATTAGGGGCTGGCCCCGTGGCCGAGTGGTTAAGTTCGCGCGCTCCGCTGCAGGCGGCCCAGTGTTTCGTTGGTTCGTATCCTGGGCGCGGACATGGCACTGCTCATCAAACCACGCTGAGGCAGCGTCCCACATACCACAACTAGAAGAACCCACAACGAAGAATATACAACTATGTACCGGGGGCTCTGGGGAGAAAAAGGAAAAAATAAAATCTTTAAAAAAAAAAAATCATTACTTTTGTTATACTTCAAATTTATGAAATGTATGTGAGCAAACATTTCATGTTCTTTTCCTAGATCACTCTAACTCCTATGAATCATCCATAGACCGTCGGGGGCCACGAGTGTTCCATGGACTGTGCTTTGAGAAACACAGCCCTGGGGGTTCATTGCAGATACCTCGGGGAATACACCAAAAGGCAAGAGGATGGAGTGGCTAGCGGAACAGAAAGACATTTCATTTCAACAAGAGGATTCAGTTTTCATCAAAACTAATTTACATATTGGGTTGCTGAGGAAAATTTTTACTTCAAGAAATGTTTCTACTGATAAAAAAATTTTAAAGCATAAACACTAAATTTGTCTAGAAGAGAAAATATAAAGCAATTAAAGATGAATTATTTGGATAATATCATACTATTAGCTAGTTCCACAGAATCTAAGGTCTCCTAACACAAGACAGGGGTCTTTTCACTGTATCATGTTCTCATCTTCAGACAAGAGGAAGGAAAAAGGGCTAGAATCCTTTTAGAGCAAAAAGCTTTTAAAACTTTAGAAAGAAATTCTGAGAGATATGACTAACGTAACTAACATGTAGCATATCCAGTAAACTTTCTGACATCAACAAGATAAAGGGAAGAGAAATATATAGAATAGTTTTTATGCTACTTCATGTTCTGAGAAAAGAAAGAAAATTAAGAAAGTTACTCGTGAAATACTGTTTCAGGAGTTAAAACAAAATCTATTTAAGCGATTACCAAATGGATGAGCAGATTTGGGTATAACAAATTGATTATTCAGCAAACTTAATGGATTCACCATCTCCTCCACCCAATTTCTTTGCTCTGATGGAAGTTATTTTTGTGGAAGACTTAGAATTCACTTGTCAGAGTTCCCTTCTCTGAACACACCATTTCCCAGCAAGAGCTAAACTAAAAAACAAGCATCAACTGCTGACCTTTTAAATTCATCACTCTTTGTAACTCCAATCACAGAAAAACGCTTAGGAAAATGCAGCTCTTTCATCTCTGTGTGGTAGTGGACACATAGCTCTTCCTACAGAAGCTGGCAACCCCCAGTTCCTTTTCTCACTTGTGAGAAATGCTTTGAAAAAGCCATTTCCAGCCAAAGTTCTCAGCCTTCTATTTCCTTCTTTACTTAAAATAAGGAAATGATTTGTAGAGAGGGAAAAAAACAATAAAAGGATTCATTTATTGTCTACTTAGCTGGTCTGAATTATCTCCTAATCCACATCTTTGCTGACTTTGGGAACTCCTCCAGTCCATTCTCAGCACTTGACAGAGCCAGCTATTTTGTGAATATTTGTTCTCATAACCAACCTGGGAGTTGGTGAAACACAAATGCTAAACTTTCTTCAACATATGCCAAATGCTTAGGCTAAAATTACTATATAGAAAGGAGCCAAGAAACAGATAAAAATCAAACTTGCATGTGTGCATGTGTGTGTTTAAAAACATACATTCAAAACTGTAATGCTTCACATTACTTATTACATCAAATCACCTTTGTAACCATAGTTATTTGAGCTAACATTGAAGTACCTTTGCATTCCCCAAGTAACCACAAATTAGGAAGAGCTAACATTTATGGAGCACTTGTCACAGGCCAGTTGCTGTGCTGGGCACTTTAGCACATTGTCTCATTTACTCCTCACCTCAGCCTACAAAGTAGACACACTTTACAAATGCTAAATATGAGACTTAAACAAGTTAAATAAGCTTCCTGATGTCACATGGCTTGCCATTAAAATACAGAGCCTGAATTCAACTCTAGGTTTAACTAGGCAGCCCATAACTATACTCTCTCCCCATAATAGATAAGGATGCTGCAAAGATATTACTCATTAAATTGCCGTTTCTTCTTTATAAAGACTCATGGGAGAAATCACTGTCGGTCTTAGTACCAAGACTGATGATTATTCTTATCTCTGTATTGCCTACTGAAAAATATACAGCCAAATTCATGGCCCTCCCGAGGTAGTGAAAAAAATCTTAAAGCATTTTCCCAGTAACACCTTCCTGACATCCTCATTTTTTTCCTATTCTCATTTTCCTTTGAGCCCATTTATTCATTTGTGTTTCAATTTATTATGTTTTACTTTCCGTATCCATAATAGCTATCTTAAATAGCTATCTTAAAGCTTTTCTGGAACAGAAAGGAGATGAATTTATAGTCACATAAGCAACACTGGGAGGATAAAAGTCTAGAACTATGAAAGACATTACTACAGAAAAGACATCACGCTATCCATGAAAAAATTATTTCAGATAACTGGCATAGTAAAGAATTCACAAGTGTCAAAGTGAGAATTTATTTTGAGAGACTAGCATGTTGCTGGTAGGATTCCTTTCTCAAATGGAAAAATTTCAGTTTTTGACAAGAGTTCTGTTATCTCAGCAACAAATTGGAAATCTCAACGTTAGCTTTCCTTCTGAAGTTGTCTGGAAAGCCTAAAACTGGAGAACAGTGGTTGGGAAGAGGGAAATCTCATAAAAGAACATGTTGCTGCTGCTATTTTCTGAGTTTTTCTTTCAGTGCACAAAACAGATGAACTAGGTAGGTTTCTTTCCTTTTTCTCTAAAAGTTTTTATTGGAGTATATTTTTTAGCTTAGCATGTAAGTGAATACATGCATTGTTTTTCTCTTTAAAGGAATAAAATTGCGGATAACCCCAGAACAAAGGAGCTCTAGTCTCACTCCTTCCTTTGGCAGTCCCAGCAAATCAAAACAAGGCACCATTTCTCCTATATAAAAAAATGGCTTATTTCCTTACCAATTCAATAATGATAACATTTTGTAATCATTTGATGTTTTGAAATCATCGGTAATATGAAATGCAGGAATTACTGTAATTGTCAATATTGTTCTTATTACGACAAAAGACCACACACGCAAATTACCAAAGATTAAAAACTTTTGATTTTAATCTACACTATAGTATTATTATCAAAATCATTAAAGGATAGTGCATCTACAAGGACCAATACAAAAATAACCTCCAAAATTATCAGATATTTCTCCCTTCTCTCCAAATATATATCCCTTATGATATTTTTAAAAATAGGTGAAATTACAAAATCTTACTGTTCCACTTTTTTGACAACCACACTATTCTCTCTGCAATTTAAATTTATAAAAAGTCAGCATTTTAATGTATTATTGAACAATAGATTGTGTTGATCAGAGTATATCCCCCGAAGGAACTCACTCTACTTATGTTAAAGAATGTGAAAGTGACTTTTATTTTTTTGAAAGTTAGGCATTTTTCTAAGGTAGAGTTATAATATACCTTTAGAAAAAATCCATAGTTGAATCCATTTAAAAGAACGATAAAAGTTCTGAGGTGAGATATTGGCCTTTAGTTCAGTACGGTGCTTTCCTTGGGTGGTTCACATCTGGATTCTAAACCACATTTCCATCTAATTAAGTGGCTCAACTGAGAACATTTTCAGTAAATGTAAAATAAGGAAAATGTATATAAGGATTCCTGACCATTTAATCATCCAAGATCTCCCAAATCCTTGGAATGAAGATCAATGAGACCTTCCCATCATTCACATTTTCTACCAAGACTAATGGATCCCAAGATTCTTGTAAAAAGCAGCAAGCATAGACAGCCCAGAATAAAGTGGTCCACTGGAATACTTACTGAATACCCATCTTGAACTTCAGCCTACTCAAACACATCCACAAAACTCAACAAAACTGCCAATGTCTTCTTTCATTTCTAAACTCATCTTTCTTTCTTAAAGGTAGATTTATTTTCTTCACCTTGGATCTTGGATTAGGAACTTCCCTGGAGAGAATTCAAGCCTGAGCAATGTGGCTGGCATGGGCCTGAAGAGAGATTACTTCACTGACCACCGAAATAAACACCACCTGTGGACTACCACGCGGCAGTGGTTTAATTAACCACAGCATCACATGCAGAGCAATTTCTGATAGAACATGAAGATCCCACTTAAAACTGCCAGGGGCATTAGACAGGCAAAATGTAATTATCTGAACTGAAATCCAGCTGACATCTCTGACAACAAATACTAGGGGATGTTTAAGGATCAGATGCTTCATTTTGTCAGTGCCTCTGGCTTCAGCAGCATCTACTCCCTCCCCCCGGTGAAGAGTACACCCCACACTGAGTCACCAGGACCACTTAATTTGGCGGCCAATTCTTCTTGCTAGCGTGGAGGAGGCCAGGTTTATACTAAGAGTAACTGAGACAAGTGTCCAAATATTTTAGGCCAAATGAATTTTTGTTCTTTCCAAATTAAAAGGGTTATATTAATATTTATAGAAGCTAGAATTCTGCCTTGCCGTCTTTCCCATTCAAGACGAAACTAGTTTCCTTGCTTTTTACAGTATGCACTTAGAGATGAGATAACTCGAATTGGTCTTTCTATGGCGCTTAATAAAGACATCCATTTAAATTATGTCTTTGGTAAGTTACTCTTCTAGAAAAGAACTCTTGGGCCTTTAGCCATAGACTTTGCTTTTTTTAGGCGGAAACAAAGTGAACGGATTAAAACTAGGATATGATCTGAGCTGTGACAATGTTTGGTCTCAGGATTTTCAGTACCTCAAGTGAGATTAGTGTCCACAATCACAAAGATGGGCTCTTTGCCTTAACAAAAAAACTTTGGAACTTTTCAAGGATATTAAGAATTAGAAGTAGAAAAGATCTCTTGGTTCAACTATCTTTTCATGGTGAAGACATATCTCTTGCAGCATATTTATCATACATGTTCTCCACTTTAATTTGAAATATTTCAGCTCACATTGGCTGAAGTACCTTCCCCTGGGAGTATGTTTTATAATCAGTCTTGGCTGTTAGAATTTTTTCCTTCGTACTTTACTTAGCTCAATTTTTCTTTTGTTTAGGTTCATGCTATTAGTCATAATTACGTCCCAGTGGGCTTCTCTAAACAATTCTTTTCTTTACCCCCTGATTCATCAGAGGAAAAGCAGTTTACTTGCCCTACAGATTTATCATTGTCCTTCTCATCACTTTACTTACTTTAATCCTCTCCCCGCTGCCCCTTTAAAGACAGTGACCTTTGTCCCATTTTGTGCTTGTTATCCTGGCATAATTATTAACACAGGCAACTGGTTTGAATGATAAGTAATATGGTTACCTTAATTTGAAAACACTGATTGGGCTAATACCTTCCTTTAAGAGAAAAATTACAGTAACAGACAATGTACTTGAGGAGTTCACACAATTGTGTAGAAAAGGTTATGAAACTAAACATAACGATCACTCTTTTTGTGCTCTGCTTCTTCATAGCATCCATCGGAATGCTAATATGTTTAGTATTAACTATGTAACTATTTTTTTTAATATCTGCTTTTCACTTTAAACTGAAGCTTCATGACAGCAGGACCATATTTCTCTGCTTCTTCCCGCTATCCTCAGGACCAGCACAGCGCCCAGCACATAACAGGTGATTAACAAATATTCGCTGAGTAAAGAAATAGATGAAGTTGAGTCTCAGAAACTTACAGAGCCTTGTGTAGCCTGCGATCTTCTTTATCTTCTTGGTATCACTCCCATCCTCTCAAGAACCCTGTCTTTCGGTTTGGTTTGGTTTTGTGAAATTATTTGTCCTCTGACTTATGTCTGTGGGAATATAACTAATTATCCACATATTTCATTCCTACCTTCCTGAGTTCCTGAAATTAAACTCAAAGGACTTTGTGTTTTTGGATTAATATTTGTCAACTATTCACAAGGATGAACACATCTAGAAAAACCCAGATCCTATTAGCAAAATTAACCTTCTTTAAAATCCTATAATCCACCAATTCACAGCACAGGATCCTAGAATCCTAGATTTTATTCTTTCCCAACTCCTGAAAGACCTTGCATTTATCCATATCCAATAGCTCCTTTCTCTATGCTCTTTTCATGATCCTCTGCTGACTCCATCCCAACCTGAGAAGTGTATTTGCTTAATCCTTCTACCTTCTCTAAGTACTGTGCTCTTTCTATCTTCCTTTCATTGCCAAACTTTTTGAATAAATGGCCTAATATTTAATTGGAAATTTCCACTAGAATATACTGCCACCAGATCAAACCATGCATATCCAACACCGAGACTCATTATCTTCTGGTTGCCCTCTAGCTTTCTTCCCCGTCAGTGGTACCACCACAGATTTCTCCCAATCAACAAGACTCAAGATTTTAGGATGGTCTTTGGGTCAGCTCTCTTCTTCATACTCTAGGTCCAATTTACCAAGACTTCCATTCTTTTTCTGAATAGTTTCAGATCCATTACTTCATCTTCATTCCCACTGATGACATCCCAGTGCTGACTCTCATCATCTAACGTCTAGAAGCTATTGAACAAGAGTTCCCTAAGGAAGACACATCGATTTTAGTCCACCCCACTTATATACATGTCACCTTCATCATGTACAAAGCATCATTCCTAACTTCAATTTCTGTTCCTATTCTTATTTTTCCTTTTCTTTCTCAGCTGCCCTGGGCTCCCTCTTTGAATTCATTTCCTACACACTCCCAGCATCTTGCTGCACTGAAGCCACACTGGCATAATCCTACCTCAGGACTTGTGCACTTACTCTTCCCTCTGCCTGAAATGCACTATCCCTTAGTCTTCTGATAGCTTGCTCCTACAACTTTCAGGTTTCTGCTCACTTTATCAAAGAGGCCTCTAACTCATCCTCTGTCACCCTCCATCCCCTGACGTTGCACGTACTGCTCAATCGTGATATATTTGTGTATTTACTAGTTCAGCATCCTACCCACTAGAATGTAAATTTTATGAAAAGGGGATTTTCTTTCTTTTTTTTTTATCTTTCTTTTCTGAATTATCTCCAAAACTACAACAGAATAGGAACTCAATAAATATTTGTTGAATGAATAAATAAATGATGTCTCATTTCTGCTATTTTGTATCTTATATATAATAATATATTTTAATATTCTCATGTTCTCTGTTATGCTGGGATCACCATTTCCTTTCCCTCACTGTAGCATAAATCTGTGTAACTGCTGAATGTTTTCACAAAATCCAGCAAATTAATGCATGGGAGGAGGGAGGAGTTGCTCAGCTTCTTTCGTGTTGTTTTCCCTTCTTGCCCCGAATCGCTGCTTCAGGTTTCCCTTCAACAACACCTGGCTATGTATAAGCCACAACCCTCGCTCATTCTCATTCTCTCAAATCTATTTTCTTAGAAAAGCTGGACTAGCCTCTCAAACTTCCTTTGCATGAACAAAGAGAAATTTAATAGAACCCCCCAAATAAGCAACTGAATCTTGCTACCATCTCTGCCTACTGTTAATGTCTGACATACTTTCTTCCCACTACAAGTGACTAAAAATTAGTAACTCATCATTGCCATTAACATGAATTATTTACTAACTTCCCAACACAGTCTGTCCTCTTGGCAACTCAATGAAGTAGGTACTGTTATTAAAAGTCCCATTAACAGGTGAAGAAAACTAAGTTTAGAATTTAACTAACTAACGAGCTTTATGTCATGAAACAAGGTTGTGAAAGAAGCAGGAATCACACTCAGGTCTGTCTGACTTCAACCCCACCACCCTATATGACTTCCAGCTCAAAGTGCACTAAATCTCTTTTGCAACTAGGTGGAGGAGTGAATGAATGAATAAATGAATGATTAATTGCATCTATTTTCCATCTTATTAATGGCATTTAATAATCTACTTTCAAGTTAAATCGATGGAAGGGCTGGTTTTTACCCTGTGAAATGTACCCATTAAGCAGACAGAGCGTGGGTGATCTTTGCCAAAGATTTAGCAGAGGATATTTCTGAACTCCATGGGAGGCCTAATTCCATAACCTCTGAAGTGCCCTCAAGGTCAAGTGATGCATTCTATGATTCCAAGAGGTTCCTCCCATACAATGGAAAATTTAGAATCATGAATGACTGGCTGTAGTCTATATAAAAAGAAGTAAAATTAATCTAACTTGGTCTTTCTTTTATGCTCATCTGAAAAAGAAAGAATCATTTTAGGATGAACCCAGGAGATAACAATCAGAATATCAACATTTTGAACTCTATCAGCTTTAATTCATTTTTTTCCTTTAAGTTTGCACTTTTATAGCACTGACTTTTCTCTAGAGTCAGAGAAAATAACAATGGTAAATAATGAGCACTTCGTGTTCCTGGAACAAACCACCCAATGCTAGAAACGCCGGCTTCAGCATGTGCTGAGAAAGCATCCAGATGTTAGCCAGCTGAAACAATATATCCCAGTGCATCTAAATAAAAAATTCATCTTCATTTAAAAATTGGAAATCAAACTAGAGTTCAGGATTCCCAATAAGAGTCAAGAAATTGCAAATACTAATGAATCACTGGCCCTGCTCTGTGCCAGAGGTATCCGCATCGTTCGTAGAACATTGAGAATGGAAAAGTAAATAAAATGCTGGATATGATACCTACCCTCTGATTTCAGGACATTGAGCTAAAAATAGTAAAGATGCCTAATATTTACAATCATTAATTATTTGTGATTTTCACATGCCGAGCCCCGAGCACGGGTTACATGGAAGAATGAGATCAAACGCCCTAGCACTGGGAGATGCACGAGAGAGGGGCGATGATAGAGGGATTGCGCGCATCATTGGGAGAGCTGGAGACGGGGAGAGGGGATCCCCCGCCCACTCCCCGCTAAACCTCTAAAAGGGAAAATTAAAAAAATTGTCAGGCAAACTGAACAAAATACTGAGAAACCCTGAAAACTTTAGAAATAAGCATTGGGTCTCAGAGTCAGAAAAATATTAGGTTTAATCTCATAGAAATAAGTTCGAGGGGGGCTGGCCCCGTGGCCGAGTGGTTAAGTTCGCGCGCTCCGCTGCTGGCTGCCCAGTGTTTCGTTAGTTCGAATCCTGGGTGCGGACATGGCACTGCTCATCAGACCACGCTGAGGCAGCGTCCCACATGCCACAACTAGAAGAACCCACAACGAAGAATACACAACTATGTACCGGGGGGCGTTGGGGAGAAAAAGGAAAAAATAAAAAAATCTTAAAAAAAAAAAAAAGAAATAAGTTCGAGGAAAACTAGAATTTGAATGATAAAGACATAAAGCATGGATACTTTGGTTTATCAGTAGAGCTCGCTGCCATCAGATGAGCCAGGATAGACTAGAACACGTTTACCAAAGTGTGGCCCATGGACACCCCGCATTGGAATTATAGGGGAGTGGATAAAAAGAGTAAAAATAACTGCCAGTCTCTGAGGCTCACATCAGACCCAATGAATAGATATTCCTAGGGGCAGGGCTCAAACCATCTGCATTTTCTGATAATACGCCAGTGATTCTTATTTCTAGTACAGTTTGAAAATTGGGGGACTTGAATAACATTTTTGGGTAACTAATAATTTTTAGAGAAATCTGAAATGCCAGGCTGCAATTATCTTTGAGTATAATCCAAGAATGAAGGAAGAGCCGGCTTCGCTTTCAGAAAACTGAAAGCAAATTCAGCGGAAAAAAAAAAAAAAAAAAAACTGTTGGAATATAAAGAAGGGAGCTAGAACCAAGCTTCTCTTTTCTAATTTCCCTTTCTTTGTTCTTAAAACTAAAAGGAGAGACATTACAGTAAAAGAGGTCGACCAGTTTGTTTACAGACCATTAATGTCCGCGAAAGGCCTTTTTCTCAGTTTACCACGCTACTTCTACACCCAAGGTCACTTTCCTTATTTGTCCTTTCTGTCTTTGCATGCTGAAATGTGTGTAAAATTGACAATAATCCAGAGCTAATCTTAGGCAGAACTGTGAAATAATAAAAGTTTTTCCAACTAGGTAATTGAGTGGTTGCGTTAGTTTCCTGTGGCTGCTATAAAAAATTGCCACAAACTGGGTGGCTTTAGACAGAGACTTATTCTCTCACTGTTCTGGAGGCCAGGAGTACAAAATCAAGTGTTGACAGGACACTGCCTGCTCCAGAGGCTCCGGAGAAGTATCTGCTCTGTGCCTCCCTCCCAGCTTGTGGTAGACCCCAGTAATCCTTGCTGTTCTTTAGTTTATAGATACATCACTCCAATGTCTGCCTCCATTTTCCCATGGCTTTTTCCTCCATGTGTCCCTGTCTTCACATGGCTTTCTCCTGTCTGTCTGTGCCCAAATTTCCCTCTTCTTATAAGGTCACTAGTCATTGGATTAAGGCCCACTCCAATCCAGTGTGACCTCTTCTTAACTTGATTACATCTGCAAGATCCTAATTCCGAATAAGGTCACATTCACAGGCTGTGGGGATTAGGATGTGGACATATCCTTTTGAGGACCAACATTTAACCCACCACAGAGGTGATGAAATTTAAAAACACAGTAGATTTTCACCTGTCTGAAATAATTTGGGTGTAGTTTTGCCTAAAGTAAAATAGATTAAATTACTCTTCAAGGCCGTTCCCAATTATTTCAATTTTACAATTTTATAATCATATCAGAGTTTGTGTTTCTAAGGCCTTGGTTAAAAAGGAGAAAAACGGGGCTGGCCTGGTGGCATGGTGGTTGAGTTTGTGCACTCTGCCTCAGTGGCCTAGGGTTCGCAGGTTCAGAGTCTGGGTGTGGACCTACACACTGCTCATCAAACCATGCTGTGGCATCATCCTACATACAAAATAGAAGAGGACTAGCACAAATGTTAGCTCAGGGACAATCTTCCTCAAGCAAAATGAGGAAAGATTGGCAACAGATGTTAGCTCACGGACTATCTTCCTCACCAAAAAAAAACAAGAAAAAAATTCTAGGCAAATCTATCATGAGTAAGTCAAGCACAAGCTATTCTATTTTCAACAGATTAAATTCATGAAACTGTTTTATTCTGAAGGATAACAATACATTTTCATCCTCAAGTTTTAAATAACGACCTTTTTTTTAACATTTAAGAATTTATTAAATGATGTAATTCCCAAAGGTGGGCCAATTTATAGCCTGAATTGATATTTATTTAGCATCAATCTTCTCAAATCACTTGTGCTATACAGATAAGACTTAGTTAGAAAATTTAAAAGAGAATAATATGTGCTAAAACAAAGTCTTAAGGATATATTTTATCCTTTCTGTGTTTATGCCAATTCCTTCCCTTACCCCCAGCTCAAAGTTTGAAAAATTCCCACATGTTCTGAAGGACTTCATTCTGGTGGAAATTTAGGGAAAAGTAGGAGAGAATTGTGGGGAAATATATGAATTCCCACCATCATTGTTTTTGAATCTTGAAGTGACTTAGGTGTTCTAGAGTTCATATCGTAAGTGCATAAAACTGGAAGGTAAGCTCTGATCCCTAAACACTCTAATTGATAGAAAACTGATTGAAAGACCCAACAGCGATGAGATTCAAATGAGGAATACAATTAAGGAAGAGAAGAGGGATGCCAAAATGCAAGAAATTGACATTAACTTCTATTCACAGCGTTTCCAGGGTTCATCTTTGGAACTTGCTCTCTAACATTTGGAGTATTCAGAAATATTCCTGACGGTAAGGTACTCAAAAGATCACCTTACAAGATTCTTGAATGTTAGGGTTAACATCAGGAAAAAGGAAAAAGAAAAAAAGCATAAGTACATGTATGCACACACAGTGTCATACCCTGTATTGAGAAATCTTTGAAGGCCAGCTCCATGGAGTAACCATACAGACCTGAAATAAGTCAGCTCATGAAAATTTATAATTTGATAAACCAAAGAAAATATACCATGTGGCCAATTTAACAGAATTTCCAGTGGAATAAAGCACATGGCATCTATTTCTTTTCTTATTTCCTAGTTGTCATTCAGGTCAGCGGTCTCTAAAGCAGGGTCTACAAGAGTATTCACTGGGGTGAAGAAAGAGCATCAGCTTACATTTATTTTTAATCTTAAAACATAAGGAAAAAATCAAGCTTTACTTATATTTAAAATGTAGAGTAGTGTCTGTAACTTATAAATAAAAAAATGTGTACATTGAGATATATACTCATAATATTTTTGCTTATATGGATGCATATTTTTACTTATATAGATCCATGATCAGAAACATTTGGAAGCCTTCAATTTAATCAAATTGGAAATAGCTTAATCACTTTTTGCCTTCCTGTAAAAGTATAGATCTTTAAGTTTACAGTTTTCAGATATCTGAATTTTATATGGATATAAATTATATGGTATATATCATATCCATTTAAATATAGATATAAATTATATAAAAGGTCTTGGAATACTTTTAAGTCATTGTAGGCTAATTCTGGTTCACGTGCTCAAGAAGCTAGCAATTCAATCCATGATATTTACATAAAAACCTCCCAACATGTCACATCTCTAATAAAATATTTTCCAGCAAAATCACACTCTAATAACCATTTAGTACTTTAGAAAATATAGGGAAAGGAAAAAGTCAAGTTCAGTGATTTCTTCAGCCTTCATAAAAAGTCAGTGCTTACTAATGTTACATACAAGACATCCTGTAATTTACATATTGCAGTCTAAAACATAAGAGTTATTGGAGTCTGTGTATGACCTAAATTCTCTTTCCCTTCCTAACATTTCTAACTCACTAGAGGAGCATGTGAATAACCTAGAGACCTATTCTAAGAATTGAGCAATGACTTTTATGAGCAGGAAGTGTCTTTCACTTGTTTCAAAGATAACTAAAATAACAATCCTCAGCAGTAGCGTCCAGACAAATTGATGTGTCATGGTCATATCACTAGAAGTGCACAAATATTTTATTTTGAACGATAGCTCGAGTACAGAAGTTGGAGAAATAATCTGTCCTTTCCACTGCCACCATCCCTCCCCACTCTTCTAGTGCAAAATCGTCCTTTTCATTTTATAAACTACCTCCTGCTTTGCTTGGGTCTGTTTTCCATAAAAGGACTTATTCTCCCCAGGCCCAGAGGGGTGGGCACATGACTTGAGCTGCTCAAAGTAGTTCAAATCCCTAGACACATTAATTAGTCCAAGGATGGACAATTGGCCAGATGAAGTCAGTAAGAGCCATTCGCAATAGTGAAATAAATGTTGGGGGTTGAAGGATAATTCCTTTTCTTTCCAGGATCATTGGTGGTAAGGACTGCATAAGCCTGGTGCTACTAGAGCCATTTTTTGCCACCAAGGGGGGAAATTTGCTTCGGTATAAGTCAACACAGAGGAAAACAGAGCTGAGAGATGGAGGGAAAGAGAGAGTGTTGAGTTTTACCCCTGTACTTTTCCACTATATGGGAGCAATAAAGTTCCACTTGGGGTTGGATTTCCATCAGTTATAACTGAAAAAGTCCTATTAACGCAAGGGATAGTATACTAGAATATATTCAGGTTATTAGTATAATAACGTCACTCCTACTTTCTAGATATATTTTCTTGAGTGAGAAAAATTTAAACCTGCAAATAGCCTGAAATCAATCACATTACTGTGACTACACTCATTGAATATATCAAACATGTGACCATGATGCGTTACATTTCTCAGTTCACACATACACACACACACAGTTCTCAAAGTATTGCCCTAATGTAGCTTAACAGAGTACTACATAGAATTGTTTATTCAGTAAGCATAACTAACTGACCAACAACAAAATAATGCTTGAATTTCCTCCAATAATACCTACCCATTGGGTAATCTGTTTATTTCTCCTTTGACATTCTTTCATTTTCTTTGCTTCAAATTTTTTTATTGCCCAATACAGTTTCTTCTAGGCCACACAATATTAAAAACCAATGAGTCCAAATTTTCACAATATTTTGTGACTTGACAGCTTTTACATGCTGAAGCTCAACAGAATGGAAATTAGCATTGATCCAAAAAAAAAATCAAACATTTGTTCAAGCCCTTAATCAATTTGAAATATTTGCTAAGTCAACTAAATAAGCACTTTTCTTTGAAGAAAGCCAGCAAATGATTTCACCTTTTCTTGAATTACCTATTACCAGCATTTTTTAAAGAATAGGGTCTAAGGGGAGCATTCCTTTAAAAGTGAAATAGATGGAGTAAAGTCTCCTTCAGATCTTTCTCAGTAGTAAAAGCTGATTCTTCTATTAACCTCTTTCTCTCTGCTATGATGTATTATTAAAAATGGAAAGGCATTGTTGATGGCATGTATTGTACCAATAGCATTGTGAGGTACCATTTATTTTACTTTAAGGAGAGTTTATTTCATCTTGGGCCAACTTAGAAAACCTTTCAGAGGCCATCAGCACACTGGCTTTCTTCATAATAGATAAAAGCAAGGACACTGCATATACACATTGATCTGGAGTTATTCAAAGACTGGGTTGGGGAACAGAGAATTTCCTTCCTTGGCACACAGTAACTTTCATATCATATCAATACTTTCAAAATCTGCAAAGCCCTTTTTAAATTGAGATGTCAGTGGAAAATTTCATCTGTTTTGAGGTACAAATTAGAAATGTGGAGATGAAGTTTTATCTGAACAAAAATGTAATAAAATAAAAATAAATTTTAATGTGTACTTTAAATGCCTATTTATTCTAAAGTTCAAATAGTGAAAAATTGGATTTAAACCATACCAGTTACTTGTGTTTCTTTAATTACCTATTTGTAATTCATAAGTTATAGGTTAATATATACTGTTTACTTATAGAGTACCAAGCATATGGCTCTCAAGGGCTAACTTTCTAGCAAACTTTTTATTTAAATGGCCAGATAATAAATATTTTAGGCTCTGCGGAGCAACTAGCCTCTTCTAAACTCTGCCATGTAGCGTGGAAGTATCTATAGATGATACACAAGCAAATGCATGTGTTGCAATAAAACTTTATTTACAAAATCAGTGATGGACCAGATTTGGCCCACAGGCTGTAGTTTGCCAACTCGTCCTCCATGCCAAACTTTAAATTCCTATGTAAGCTGCTAAGAGTATGATGGTTTATACATTTAATAAATAGAGCATTTTCCTTAAAATCAGATGAGTTCTCTTTCTAAATCTACCAATAACATGTCAATGTATTCTTTCCAAAAGGTGTTCCCCTAAGGCCTAGATTTCTTAGGTAGAGAAGGAGACAGAAATTTTGCGGGAAGAAAATGAGCATGATTGGCCATGCTCTGATTTGAAGCAGACCAATTCTGATTTTGTCTACTTTATATATCTGAGTTGTGCAAAATTTTATTTAAAAAAGATTATATTTGGAAAGATTGGGAAACCACTGCTCTGAATTATTTGCATAAGTCACATCTAGCCCTATTTGTCACTTAAGATCATATGTCTTAAGATCACAGGGACAGATGCAAGGGTAGAGTGAATCTTGTGTGTAGGAAGTTTTAGGAGATAGTTATTTGAGATAAAATGAAGAAGACCTATACACTTGTCCAATATCTTAGTAGAGAATCCTAGAGAGCCAAGAAATGACAACAGGAGACAGATGCTAGCAGTGTCAAGACAAGGACACAGTCACCCTAGTGCTTGCAATCACTGGCTTGTGGGGAGTATTCCACCTTGAGGTATGCAGAAGCTGCTCCCCCACTGACACAGATTTTAATAGGCATCATGGAGCAAACGCTGCAGCTTTTCAGCAGTGCTCAGATCACATGTGACAGCCATTATTGAGTAAGCAAAGCGGGTGCTGAGAGGAAGGTAATGGACCATGCAGACAGGGAGAGCTGAGCAAATACTTAGAGATGATTCTCACTGAGAGCGATGTGAAACTGGTAGGTGTATATGGAGTTTCAAACATCCTTCTGATCCAGAGACTAAAGCTACTATTATTATTTTGACAGGTCTGCATGTGGTGGCTGTTGTCCAAGGGCCATAACAAACCACGAACTAGAATTTAGGATATAAATTCTCCTTTATAGGGAGAATTGATATATCAAAGGTATTGATACATTTGGTAGAATTTAGGGCAAACAAGATACTTTAATTAGATTACAACGTGCAAAATTGTTTACTCATTAGCAAGCCCTGGGACTTAAGAATTTTGGAAAAGAATGACAAAACTGATATCCTAAGTAAACACAATTTTATCATCTCCCTAACATTCACTTTCAGACTCTCTGTTCTTCTTTGGTTCTAATATCTCACTCACTAACCTAATGCTTGTCTACCTGATAGAGAGAATGAAAACAAGAGATTTTGAGGTAGAGCAGTCCGTAAATGCGACTCCCTGAAAAGGGAGAGAATTCCATTCAATTGGACAAGTTTAAGTTTCTTTGACCCTCAAGAACTGGGTGAGAAAAATCAAAGAAATGCAAATATGGTCTCACTTCTGAGCCATGATAGTGGGGAATGCTCTACAACTTTCATCAAAGCACAAGACATGTACTTTGGTTAAGCTGCCACTAAGAGAACAGTAACGCTTAGAATATGACATAATCTAAATAAAAGGACTTTCTATAAATATGATTTATGGATTTAAGGAGAATATAGTCCAATACTCCAAGTTAACAGCAATGTGCTGTGAAATTATGTATCAGAATAAATATACAAGTATTAACTGCCATTAACACAGTATATTTGTTATATATATATATCACAAACTTTCTCTGTTCATATCATCCTTAGTGTTTCAGTAAATTTTTCATGGCATCCCTAGGCCAAAAGAAATGCCTAATAATTCCATTTGTTAACTAGTTCAGAATCACTAAAAATCCAGCTTCCTAAGAATATGACATCAGTGAAAGGAAGGTAGCCTGGTCCAGTGTTGAAACTGTGAACTACTTCAAGCTTCATGTGATGATCAACTGGTTTCGAGTCTTTCCCTTGAAAATTTAAAATATCCCATGACATTCTTGTGAGTTTGATGTGGCACTCTGGGTGCCAAAAATCATGGGTTTAGAGCAAATCTAGGAACTGTTTTATATCTAATCTCCATCTCAATGTAGCCACACAACACTAGAAGCTAGCATTTTAATTGTCTCAGTCTCTGCTCATTCTTAAATTGAACATTCCTTTAGATTTAAGAAAGAAGGAAACTTAAAATTGACTTTACTTTGAGGCTTCAAAGAGAGCCCATGGTTCTCTCAGATACTATCTCTTTAACCTCTTTCTTCATCATTTCGAGAGTCTTAATCGACTACACACAACTTATCTAAGAAAAAGCCGCATTTGTCCGCTTAAGGTCGTAATCAATAGTTCTCATTTTTCCCCAGAAGTAAAGCTGAAGAAACAATGCAGAATACTTTCTGTCTTCTGAACATATTCCTTCATTAAAAAATCTCGATGACTATCCTTAATTGATCAAGAAATTTCTAAATTAATAATCTCTCACCACATAAGTAGCTTACCATCACATGTGGTTTTATCATATGTTTTAACACGTTGTAAGATTTCAACAACCCTGACTAACAGAGAGAGATAATAGTTTCCTCTACTGTTATCTTCCTTATCAAGTTAGACTCTTGAAAAACAATTTAAATAGAATATTTTTAAAGGATAATGGTTCTCCACAAAATATTAGGAGAAGCATCAAATAACATCATTTAACTAGAAAAGAATTCTGGATGCCTATGAAGAAAAGTTAAGAGTGTGTGTGTGTGTGTGTGCACCTGCGTGAATGCATGCACAAGAGAGAGAATTGAGAGGGGGGAGAAAGATAGAGATTCATATTCTTTACAGGTATGTGAATGTGAATTTCTTGCACTGTCAAGATGGTAGAATGAGTGTAGGCAGGCAAGGAAGAAGTAGGAGTCTACACTCAAAGTGCAGGCCAGACAATTGCACAGGCCAAAAGATGTTCTTAGATCATTGGCAGTTTTCAGATGGATCCAAAGTGATTCAATCAAAACATCTTAAATACCAATGGTAACCAAAGACAAATTGCAACATTCCAAAGCGATCTGAATTAAACTATATTATCCTTCCTCCATACATTCCTGGGAGGCTTATCAAAACAGTAACCATGTATATTATGAACAGCATCACCCTTCAACTGGGCAATTGGCTTCTTCCCAGGCAGCAGTGTGATTTGAGACTACTCTCTGCTCCAACCCTTAATGAGATGTTCTGCATTAGCTTTTGCATGGATATCCTTTTGAGGGCACAGACAGGATACTGTTGCGTTCACAATTAGCAAAGGTGCCAAAGGCAACAACTTTGACAAGGACCATAGCACAGCATAAGTTGGTATTGATGTTTCTCTTCAACACGGTTATGAGTATGCTGCCATCATCTATGAAACATATCAAGGCACCGAGATCAACAAATCATGAGAGTTTATGGAGAATTAGTTATTGGGTTATATTTATTTAAACACAAACCTTAAAATCTGAAAGGAACTTGGTAAAAAAAACTGTTCAATATGGTATTCATTACATGTGGAAAGATGTTTGAAATTGGTGTAAAAACATGACTACATTGCAATTTAAACTTAAATCTCAATAAATACCTACATTTAAAAGCCCATAATAATTACTGGATGTGTAGCCTTAAATTAAATGAGACTTACATTGTACCATGCATTGAGTAAATGCTAATATTATACGGTGCATTGAGTAAATGCTAATTAGCTGTCAAAAGCAATTTTTCTGAACCTTTTCACAGTGTAGCAAGATATGTGTAACATGTATTACATAAAGTGACTGAGGGTGGGGTCTGGAAGATGTAACCAGCAAAAATGAAGCCAGATGTTAGTGAAATGATCCCAGTGTGAGCTGTCTGTCTCTTCCCTTGTTATTTTCCTATTACTATATTATGGAGCTCCACATGGCAGAGAATCATTATACTTTGGCAGTAGGAACCACCCAAAAGAAACAGACTTCTAAATTTTTATTCTAATCCATTTGGAACTTCCTAGAAATAGTAGCAGTAGTATTATAATAAGTCCCAGAAGTTTTAACATGTAAGTATTCATGGTAATCTTTTTCCTCTGGTGAATCTAAAAAAAGTGTCATGAAGACTGATGACACTTTAAAAAAATTTTTTTCAAAGAATTTCCTAACCAGAGAATTGTAGACTTTAAAACAGCTATCATTGGTGAATATTCCTTGGTTAACCTCTCTGTTTCAGTGTCTTTCTCTGTAAAATGGAGATAGTAATAGTGCCAACCTTATAAGGTTATTGTGAAGACTAAATGAGTTAGCAAGTGACTACAAATTCTCGTAGACAGATGTGTCTCAGAATTCAGAATTATTTTTCTTTTAGAGAGATAGTACAGTACATATACCATGTGTTATATAACACTCTTCAATCAAATACAGCATTTCTGCAGAGCCTATAGCATTTCCTTTAAGTGGGATAAATAGATTTCAAATGAAAAACTATGTATTCAGGACAGTTCTTGCCACCAAGTGAATTGCTATCACCTCTAGTCTCACCGCTAATTAAGATTAAAACACTTTTTTCTTTTAGTTCCCATTGTTTTTTGTTTTTTTTAATTGAAGTCACATTGGTTTATAATATTATATGAATTTCAGGTGTACATCATTGTATTTAGACTTCTGTATAGACTGCATGGTGTTCACCACCAAAAGTCTAGCTGCCGTCCATCACCACACACGTGTCCCTTTACCTCTTTGCCCTCCCCCCAACCCCTTTCCTTCTGGTAACCACCATGTCTCTGTTTGTTTGTTTATCTTTCATATATATGTGAAGTCATATAGTAATTGTTTTTCTCCATCTGACTTATTTCAGTTAGCATAAATACCCTCAAGTTCCATCCATGTTTTCACAACTGGCAAGATGAATTTTTAGAATCATAGATAAAAAAAATTGCAGTCCAGTATATGTAGAACACTTAGACACTTAGCACAGTATCTGGCATATAGTAAACATGGAGCACGTGTTTTCCAATTGTTATGCTTTATTATCATTATTATCCAATTTGGAACTCAGGAAGGTAATACCTTCCTCTCTCCTCTTCTTCCATCCTTATTTCCTTCTTTTCATTTTTCCTTTTCTCTCTTCCAACAAATAAATGCCCAGGAAATTTTACTTATAAACCATAATTCCATACGGTGAGATAATTTGCAAAGGGGAGCACTCACATAAAATGCAATTCCCTTCCCAGGATCAAAGGCCAATAAGACTCCTAAAAATACAATTTTTTATTGCTGCTAAAATTTTCACCAAAAAAAATCATAACATTTCCATAGCCATATTCAGCAGCTATCCCCCATACATTAAAAAGTCAATAATTGAGTCAAACTAACAAGTAAATGGCAGCCATTCTAATTGTGTTACTATAATTGTTGCCATAATTTTAATTACCAAAGTATTCTCTGATCACCACTTGTAACAGCAAAAGTGAAAAACCCTGGAAGATTCTGCATAGTTAAACTATTCTTAAAATGAATAACTAAACAATACATATGTAAGCCTCACTTTGACATGTTCCAAAGAATTTCTCCTACCCCAAAAATGAGATTTCCAACCTAATTTTTGGTTCAATAACAGGACTGATTTTTAAAAAAGAAGAACTAGATAATATCCCATACTTATCCAAACAGTATTGAACAAAACCAAATCCTTATTAAATAACGCTTTAAAAGTTAAAAAGTATAAATTCCCAGCTATAAAATAAATAAGTCATGGACATGTAATGTATGGCAAGGGGACTATAATTAATAATACTGTATTGTGTATATTTGAAAGTTGATAAGAGAATAGATCTTAAAAGTTTTCATCACAAGAAAAAAAATTGTAACTGTGTGGTGATGGATGTTAACTAGACTTATTGTGGTGATTATTTCACAATATACACAAATATCTAATCACTATGTTGTACACCTGAAACTAATACAATGTTATATGTCAATTATATCAAAATTAAAAAAAAACAAATCCATATTAAATAACATTTTACACTCAAAGATGAAAATCTTCAAAGCATTCCCCATTCATTCCATAAGAAACTGACTTACGTTTAGTCCAAATCTGCACAGAAAATAACTCTTGGAACAAAATGCTAAGTATGCCTTTTAACATACTAGCATTCAATCATATCCCAGGCTCTTTCTAAATTCAATTTTAACTTCTAAACAGGACAGAACCTTGTACTTGAAGTGTTTTCATCATTTTTCTAGTTGTTCAACTGTTATACTAACATTATTGAGATCTAACTAAAAAACCAACCTGGGGCTTTTTTGCATTAATAGCTAATTTTGCCCACTTTGAATACAATACTCTATAAAATGGAGGTAATAACTTCTGGAGTTATTGTGTGGGTCCAGTTCAATTTCAAAAACATTTAATTTCAACTAAGTACTATTTGCCCAATAGAGATATGTAAAACGTTCTGTGACCTGGTAATGTTATTTACTCGATCTATTGCAAATAAAGAGAGAAAACAAAAAATTGATGTAGAGAATCACATTTACACATTTCCATTAGGTAGTGAATGGTGAGAGATTAATCTTAAAATTCTTTAATTAAAAACCTACAAGGGTCATTTATTAATTATTTTCTAAACAGCTAGATATAGCTATTTTGCATGAATGATCTTATTTCACTCCCCTAGCAACCCTTAAGGAGAAAGTTCCTAAAGAAATTTAAGTATCATCCTTGAACTCCAGAGTCATTGACCAAATCATCCTTCATTATAGACGTCCTAAGTCCAGATATCAGGACTTTCCTAAGTTGTTCTCAGTTGAAGCAATATGCCTTCCTAGAGAAGAAGAGACCCCAATTCCCCTAAGGTCTCAAGGTATCTCCAGAGCAAGCAGCTGGGCTGAGTCCATCACTGGAGTTGAATCAGATTTTATCCTCAGGTAAGATAAAATCACCTACTCCGCTTAGTCTCACAATTGCACTATTACTGTGGCACATTCATAAAATGGCATAGTGTGACTGGAAATGCAATAGAAATGAACAGAACAGAGCAACATGAGATGGCACATATGATAAATCCAATAGAAAATGTTGAACAAAATGGCAACTTGCAGAATATATACAGTATATTATGTACATATTTTAAAAATGCAGAACGTTTTGTATTTTACATGGATATATACATATATAGTAAAAGTATAAAAACATAAGTAAGAATAATCAAGAACAAATTCAGCATGGTTGTATCTCTAGAAAGGGAGAGAGATGAGCAACATCAGGGAAGGGACACAGAGGGCATCAGCCAAATCTAAGATATTTTGTTTCTTTAAAATGAGGAGCTGATATAATTATGGAAAAATGCTAAGATTTGGTCAAACTAAGTGCGGATGATCATGTGCCTATATTTGTTTTATTAATTGTTATACTTTTATGTTGGAATATTTCATTATTTTGATTTAAAAAAATGAATGGATGTGTACACGATAGGGCAAAAAACAAAGGAAGAAAACATGCTACCCAACTCATTTTCTCTCGGAAACTGGGAATTTTTTACACATCACTCTGATTTTCTAGCAATCTCTTTATCAGCCAAACAATGCCAGATTTTTCTGGAGACTGAAAAAAATGTATAATATTGAACACTTAATATGACTCCAATTCTGTACTGTATGCTCTCATCTAATCATTCCACAACTTCTGTGATATAGTTACTACGATCCCCATTTTGCAGGGAAGGAACTTCAGATGTGAAATAATTTGCTCGAGGTCATACAGCTGTGGCAGAGCTGAGATTCAGACCTGTACAGATGTGGACCCAAAGCCCATTCTCTTCTGTCAGAACTATATTGAGAAACCGTAAATATCAGACAGAGGAGGAAGGAAGCAATTCAAGCAGGTAGATTAGAATTTGAAGAACTGCAGTTCAGTTAGAATCACTAGAGTAAGTCAGAAACCAGGTGAGGTGGAGAAATGCTTTTAAAAGCTGAGATCTGAGCCACGTTTAAAATAAGATCTCAGTATTGACTTAGAAGTATAAAATGGAATACAGGTGGTGAAAGTTAAAAAGGGAGAGTGAACTCATGGGAGAGAAGATTCATTTCCTCAGAACAAGAATAAAGAGTGAGATTTATACAAAAAAAAGAAAAAACGGGTGAAAGAGAGAATAGCCCTAATGAAAATTTAAAGAGAAGAGATCCAAATCAGAAAAGAAATTAAATGATAGAAAACATATGAAGATTATTAAGATATGAAAATAAGGAAGATTGAAGAATCAAGCCTTAGCTTCTGAAATTTAAATCAAGCCAAACTTCCAAGGCAGAAAGGAGAGCTGAATCATCTGATTTCAAAGGTAGGAAAATTGGAACAAATGATTAAATTGAGGGGAAAAAATGGGGAGCAGAATTGTGGTTTGTTTATTTTCGGAGGTTAAATGGAAGACTCTTTTGAAATGTGTATTAAAAGCATCTGATTCCACATAAGAAACTTTGAAAAGTGGAACAGGGCAAAGAATTCTGCTTCTGCTTCCCCGAGCCTTCTGTAAGTACTTAGGTGGGTGTGTTTGGGTGGAAACATAAGCTTTTTTTTGAACACCCTGTGATCCTCCCCCACCCCAACCTGAAATCCTAAAGCTATGTTTATGACAACACAATCATTTCTACAGTAACTAAAGAGCTGACAGCAAAAGAGGATTATTACTTATGTTAAGAAATAAGCAACTAAAAAAACTCTTAAACCACAAAGAACAGGTTCCCATGCCAATATTCAAAGTGACAAAGCCAAAGCAATGCAAATACGGAAAATGTTATGTGCTGGGCAGCCTCAACTGACCTTCCAGTGATTGGTCTCCAAACTTCATGGCAAGATTTGTACAATTTAACCCAATACAGTCAGACTTTGATATATTTTGCTGACTCCTCAGACACAGATTCATCAATGGGTTCCCAAACTCAACAGAAGGCATCTGGTTTGTAGCCTACTTCCCACCCACGCACAGTACCTTGAATTCAAACTGAGTCATTTGGAAGCTCTGTGATAAGAATTATGAATTCCTTGTGAAGGTTTCAGATGGTCCAAACTCCATCAAAAAAAATAAATAATTAAACTATTTGTTCAATGAACGTTGCCTAGGAGTTGTAGGGAAAAACCGCGATGGATTGCTATTTTAGGAAAGTTATCAGACCATTTACCAACGTGGTAACAGAAAAGCAACCACACGGTTTTCTGCAGTGAGCTCACGTTCCTTGTCTTTGCTAATTCAGTTTGAGTGCTTCACTCTTCTCTTTTTTCCGTTTGTTAACACCAACAGGGAAGAGTTTTAATATTATTTACAACAAATTATTTTTGTCCTCAATAGGTTATAAATTAAGAAAAAAAAATCCTGTTAGCAGATGTGCTAGCTCATGTTAAAGAAAAAAGTAATTGGAAAAGAAGTGATTATCTGCCTTAATTAAATATTTATTCTAAATAAAAGAAAGCTAAGAATTGCCCACTTTATATTTTTTAACCATGAAAACATGTGTTAGACTCTGTGTTTCAATCTGCTGGAGAGCAAGCAATAAATGGATATAGCACATAATAACATCATGAAAACAATTTACTTTTAGTAACAGTAACTATGCTAGTAGAGGATTAAAGCCTTCAAGGAATTTCAAGAATTTTTATGCCATCATTTATACAACTATAAAATAAATGCAAAATTTAAAATTTTTCTTATGCTGAATAGATGCAAATATAATGTGAAGCACAAAATGTTAGAATTTCCCACCCTCAAGTTTTGGTAACTTAGGACGCTGGATTCCCCCTGTTGAGCCAGTAGCGTCCATTTCACCGCGTAGAACCTCGTTAGCCATCTTAAAGAGTTGAGGGGCTTCCTTGCACTCTTCCTTCAAAAGTACCTGCAGGTAAGGATAGTATGGTCGTTTCAAGAATGAGGAATTGAAGTCGGAAGACCTCGAATCTATTCTAAACCTAGCTATTTTTACCAGCCAGGTGACTTTGGCTAAATCAGTCAGTACTCTGTTTCTTCATCAGCAAAAGAGGGACAATACTAACTAGGCTTCTCTCACAGAATTGTGAAAATCAAGTAAAAGAACTATGTTTAGACATATTTGTGTGTATCTGCATCTACTGCCTGCCTTGAAGGGGATTTGTGTGTATATCTGGGGGGAAATAAATGTAGAAATCAGGACAAAATGAGAGTACCAATGTCAGAAAAAGCCAGAAGATCAGCATATGGAAAGGCATGCCAAAATGCATGCAAAACAGTGGCTAGAAGGGGACTACACGCTTGGCGAAAAGATGGTAAGATTCCAAGCCGAGCAAGAGAAACAGGAGAAATTGCAGGATTCACAGTGTTTATAAAAACAAATCAGTTACTGAGGCAAGACCAAGTTTTTTATGATACTGAAATATCAGAGAAATTTCCATAGTGGGACCTCTAAAAAGTGTGCACTGTATAAATAAAAATCACCAATGTTCTTCCAGCTACTTCCTTGGATTCATACAATGGTGAATTTCACAGGGCTGTTTATTGTCATGATTCTTCACTTGGGCCAACATAAGGATTACAATGTCAAACCACAGTTTAATAGAAGCAACTTTTTAGTATATCAGAAACAACGTGGTGCAGGTGCACAGCTCTTTACTGGCTGGTGTGAGCATATTATAAATGTATTTACCTAGAGCGGTAGTTCTCAAAAGCTTTGGTTTCGGGATACCTTTACATTCTTGAAAATTACTGTCGATCCAGAAGGGTTTTATGTACCTGGGTTGTATATATTAATATTTATCATATTGAAAATTAGAACTCAGAAATTTTTAAAACGCAAGAATACATCAGGGTGATGATATCTCCATATGTCATGTAGCCTCTGGAAAACGTCAAGGTACACTCATGACAGAAATGGAATGAAAAATACAAATAATATCATGGTATTATGGAAACAGTTTTGACACTTCAGCCATCTTGAAAGCATCTTGGGGAACTCCAAGAGTTTCAGACCATACACTGAAAACAGCTAATCTAAAGAAATTGAAGATTTGTGCATCCTTTAAGCAAGGCTTCATAAATATCATTTCTTGAAATGAAACTTCTAATAAGAACTAGGTGGCAGAAAATTTGAGATTATACTCTCTGAAAAAAATTTAGAGGGCAGGCATTCTATGTTTCTGTTTGTGAGGGACTCCATTTACTTACACGAGGAACATTTTATTACTAAAGTTAGGAAACATAAGCAAAAATAAAACATTACCTTGCCTCCATTTGCAGACCAAGAAAATTTCTCACAAAATTTAGTTGGGATATCACGGACAAATGTTCTCCAGTGGACAAAACCACACACATGCAACTTCAGCAATTATTACCAGTCACTCATCATAGCCATAAAAAATACATATCACTAAACCACTCAGAAAATATATAATTTTAAGCAATGCATCTTCCTGTAAGTCCTAGGTACACAAATTGCCAAATGTAGCCCCACATAATTGAATGAATGAACGAACCTGATATATAGAACTATTAGATACATGCCAAGTAAATGTTGGAAAATATCTCTTGAAAGTTATAATCTGATTTTGGAATAGTGGAGCTTAATCCGTTTCTTATAGATGTTAAATTGTCTTTGAGCCACTCTTCGGTTCACAATGATATAATGATGTCATCAACAAACTGAAGTAAATCTCTTAATTCTGTAGAGTGGGGTGGAGGGAGACCTGGAGGTGTATATCTAACTTATTCAGAAATGATGTTGTGTCTTTATAGTATAAGCCTAAAACAGTTCAGTCACAATATCTTCAAGTAACACTTTAGCTTGTTTTTAAATCAACTTTACCAGATAAAGGACTATTTCTAAGATTCAGGGGGAAAAATGTCAGCAAGGGATTCCACAGCTGGGCAGTAAAGTGCTTGCGTATCCCCTCTGGAATCTGGGTTCCCTTTATCTCACCATTCAAATTCATGCTACAGGACATCCTCATGTTCAGTTTTAATGTTCAGTTCAGAGTATTCCTACTCAAATTTATTATGCCTGGTTTTTCCAGGGTAATGAGTTTATAATAAGATTGAATTTTGATTGAACACTGAGTGGCATCTCCCAGATTTCAGTTACCTATGACTTTCAAAACCAGTAGTCCTCGTGATGTCAGTCATTTGGAGAATGAGCTCTACATTTGCCTAATCCAAGTTAGATAATGTTGGTTTAAATCTAAGAGCAAATCATTGGTAAAAGATAAAGAAGAGACTTCTTGTTCCAAGCACCAGAGGCAGAGTTCTGAGCAATTCTCACATAGCAATAGATTGACATTGGGGTCCAGCTTACCTTTCTTAAGACTCCCTTATTCTCTTTCTTTCCTGGCTTTATTGAAATATAATTGCCATATAACATTGTGTAAGTTGAAGGTATACGACATGATGAATTGGTATAAATATATATTACAAAATGAGTACCACAATAAGATCAGTTAACACATCCATCACCTCACACTTACCTTTTCTGGATGTGTGTGTATGTGTGTGTGTGGTGAGAACACTTATGGTCTACTCTTTTAGTAATTTTCAAATTGTACAATACAGTATTGTTAACCATTCTGTACATTACATCCCCAGAACTTACTCATCTTATAACTGGAAGTTTGTACCCTTTGATCACCTACAACTATTTCCGCTAGCACCCTTCCCCCCACCCCAGTAATGACCAACCTATTCTCTGTTTCTGTGAGTTTGGTTTTTTTTAGATTCCACGTATACAGGAGAACACACAGGTTTTTTTTCGGTTTTTTTTTTAGATTTTTTTTTCATTTTTTCCTTTTTCTCCCCAGAGCCCCCCAGTACATAGTTGTATATTCTTCGTTGTGGGTCCTTCTAGTTGTGGCATGTGGGACGCTGCCTCAGCGTGGTCTGATGAGCAGTGCCATGTCCGCGCCCAGGATTCAAACCAACGAAACACTGGGCCGCCTGCAGCGGAGAGTGCAAACTTAACCACTCGGCCACGGGGCCAGCCCCGAGAACACACAGTTTTTGTTTTTCTCTGTCAGACCTATTTCACTTAGCAAAATGCCCTCAAGTTTCATCCAAGTTGTCACAAATGGCAGGATTTCTTTCTTTTATATGATGGAATAATGTTCTACTCTGTGTGTATGCACGTATGTATATCTCATTTACTTTGTCCATTCATCCATTGACAGCCAAGTAGGTTGTTGTCATATCTTGGCTACTGTGAATAATGCTGCAACAAATATGGGGGTGCAGATATCCTTTTGAGTTAGTGTTTTTGTTTTCTTCAGATAAATACCCAGAAGTGGAATTGCTGAATCACATAGTAGTTACATTTTAAAATTTTTTTTTGAGGAAGATTAGCCCTGAGCTAACATCTGTGCCCATCTTCCTTTACTTTATATGTGGGATGCTTGCCACAGCATGGCTTGATAAGCAATACATAGATCCGTGCCTGGGAACCGAACCAGCAAACCCCAGGCCACCGAAGCGGAGCGCATAAACTTAACCACTATGCTACCAGGCCAGCCCCTATATTTTTAAGTTTTTGAGGAACCTTCATAGTGTTTTCCATAGTGCCTATACCAACTTACATTCCCACCAATGGTGCACAAGGGTTCCCTTTTCTCCACATTTTCGTCATTTGGGGTTTTTTTGTTGTTGTTGTCTTTTTGATAAAAACCATTTTAACAGGGGCAAGGTGATATCTCATTGTGGTTTTGATTTGCATTTACTTGGTGATTAATGATGTTGAGCACCTTTTCATGTAACTGTTGGTCATCTGTATGTCTTCTTTGGAAAATGTCTATTCACATCTTCTGCCCATTCTTCAATCTGATTATTTTTGTGCTATTGAGTTGTATGAGTTCCTCAGATATTTTGCACCTTAACTCATTATGAGGTATATAGTTTGCAAATAGTTTCTCCCATTCTGTAGGTTGCCTTTTCATTTTGTTGACTGTTTCTTTTGCTGTGCAGAAGCTTTTTAGTTTGTTTATTTTTGCTTTTGTTACTTGTGCTTCAAGTGTCATATCCAAAAACCATTGCCAAGGCCAAAGTCAAGGAGCTTTCTAGGAATTTTACAGTTTCTGGTATTACATTTAAGTTTTTAATCCATTTTGAGTTAATTTCTGTGAGCGGTGTAAGATAGAGGTCTCGTTTCACGCTTTTGCATGTGCATATCCAGTTTCCCCAACACCATTTACTAAAGAAACTATCCTTTCCCCATTGAGTATTGAGAATACTTGTCAAATATTAGTTGACCACATATGCACAGGTCTATTTCTGGGCTCTCAATTCCATTCCATTGGTCTATGTGTTTTATGTCTGTACCATAGTGTTTTGATTATGATAGCTCTGTACTATAGTTTGAAACAGGAAATGTGATGCCTCCAGCTTTATTCTTTTTTCTCAAGATTGCTTTAGCTACTCAGGATTTTTCATGGTTCCATACAAATTTTAGGATTGGTTCTTCTGGGCCAGCCTGGTGGCATAGTGGTTAAGTTCACATGTTCCGCATCTCAGCAGCCTGGGGTTTGCCGGTTCAGATCCCGGGTGTGGACATGGCACTGGTTGGCACGCCATGCTGTGGTAGGCGTCCCATGTATAAAGTAGAGGAAGATGGGCATGGATGTTAGCTTAGGGCCAGTCTTCCTCAGCAAAAAGAGGAGGATTGGCAATAGTTAGCCCAGGGCTAATCTTCCTCGGAAAAAAAAAAAGAAAGAAAAGGGACCTTTAAAAAAAAAAGATTGGTTCTTCTATTTCTGTAAAAAACACCATTAGAATTTTGGTAGAGGTTGCATTGAATCTATAGATGGCATGGCTTTGAGTAGTATGAACAATTTAACACTATTAATTCTTCCAGTCCAGGAATATGGGAAATCTTTCCATTTATTTATGTCTTCTTCAATTTCTTTCTTCAATCACCTCTAGTCAGGGGCATTTTGTAGGGTATTTTCCCCGGAAGGGAGGTGCCACTGGTTGGACTTCAGGACTGGGCAGGGCTGCGGCTGTGCTCTGCAATTTCTCCTGGTTGGGTGGGGCTTCAGGATGTGCTCCCCAACCAGATGGTTCCTGTTGCTGCACTGCGTGTGCAGGCGGGGCACAGGGAGGGCTTCACAGTTTGATGCGTCCTCAGGTTGTGCTGTGTGATCAGGCAGGCAACAGGGTGTGCCCCAAAGTTGGGCAGGGCTGCAGGCTGGGCTTTGCAGTCAGGTAGGCTGTAGGATGTGCTGCATGGTGGCTGAGCCTCTATGACTACACTTCCCAGAGGGCAGGACTGGACATTATACTCAGCGTTTAGGTGTGGCTTCAAACCTGTTTCTCTGCCTGGGCAGGGCCATAGAAAGGGCTCCAAGGCTGGTATGGCTCATTTGCTGGGAACCGATCAGGCAGTACTGCCAGCTGAGCTCTCTGGCCAGATGGGGCCACCAGCTGGGCTCTGCAGATAGTCTGAGCTACTGGCTGGAATCTTTGTTCAGGTACTACTGTGAGCAGGAATTTAGTCTGCCAAGATCTGAGTGCTGGTTGCTATAAGCCCTGCCCGTCTTCTCCATCTCTATCTGATCCTCAGTTGTCAAGCCTGCAGATTCCCCCAGTGATCCTGGTAAGGTGAGACTCAAGTAGACCTCCTGGAAAGCATTTCCCCAGTGCTGAGAAAGCTGGATGTCCACCTTGGGCTCTCTTTTCCCACTGGAGAAACTGTAGACCAAGGGCAGCCCTCTCGGTCAATCCTGTGCTGGCTTGTGGGGAGGGACAAAACAGTCAAAGTGGAATTTCTCCTCTTGCCTCTTTCTAATGAGCCCCTTGTCAGTCTCTGCTCCAGGAGGATGCTTCAGCCTTACCCTTGGGTTCTGGGATTTCCACAGTGGTATCTTGTTTACAGATAGCTGCTACCTGATCTTCTTGTGAGGGGACTGAAATCAGAAACAAGCTACGTAGCCATCTTAATGACATCACCCGGTTTCTTTATTTCTGCAGTGGGTTTTTACACTGTCCTTTCCTCTGATGCTTCCGGGATGAAGGGTATAAATGGCATCACATACTCATTGCCTAATTCAAACGCAGTCCCTCTCAGGCACCTACTCTCCTGGGAAATGTCTCAAGTCTCCCTTAGTCTTTTCAACCATTAAATTAACTAAGTACAAAAGTTAGTTAAGTTAGTTATAAATAACCCTCTTTTATAAAATAAATACTAGTTGATTGTAATAAATGAATAATTTAGAAAAGTATAAAAACTGTACTAAGAGTTAATCTTTAACATTTTGGTGTATATCCTTCTAGACTATATAGATGTGTTTATGGAAAGCAATAAATATATACATAGAAACTAGGATAAGATAGTAATAGATATATATTCATATATGTAATTAATATCATGCTATATTTAGAGTTGTGTACTCATTTTTAACTAAAATTCTCTAAGAAGAGTTTGTTCTGTCAAGAAACATTCTTTAGAAACAATTTTTAACTTTACACTGTAATTTTAAATTTTTCTCTTTATTGTTAGCCATTTGGGTTATTTGAGAATGCTCTGAAAACTGTAGATCACTTGCAAGGGTATACATGCAAATTATCATGATTACCATTGGTAACAGTCCCAGTTACAATGCAACGTGAGTATTATCCTTTACTCTGAAAAGACGGCCTTATTTTACAATAATATGATTAAATTAACTTGGTGGAGAGAATAATTTGAAAATAAATGTTTCAACACCTAAACAAGTCAGTTAAATATTCTTAAAAGTCTTCTGTAGATAGCAGAATCACTATAGAATACCCATTTCTTTTCTTACTCAGTGTTGCTTCTTAATGAATTTTTCTAAGCGGTTTGTCCTGTCTAATTTTATCAGTCTAATAAGAATTTATGCTTCAGCTTTCTTACTGCTTTAGGCAGAAATTCCCGTGAATATGTCAAATGCATGAGTGAATGGGCAAATTGGCATAGTGGGAGAGCACACACAAAAGTGAGATGATGGCTGACCGATTTCCCTAATTACTGGAGTTCTAATGAAACAATAAAGCCCTTACTAAGGATTTCCTAAGTTTTATTAGAAGTCAATACTCTCTTTCTATTTGCAAAATAAAGGCAGTGCAAACTGACTCACAAAAGGGCAGTGTCATATTCAGTTTACAGTTGACAGTCGCTGTTGGTGGCAGATGAAGCAATAACGCACAGCAGTGCTGAACATGCAAACAAAGCAAAATAAAACAAAGCAAAACAATTTTAAAAGCGGAAGTGATCTCACTTGGTAAGCATGACAAAATGACTAAACTTATCAATCCTTTGAAATTGTAGCTCCGAGTCTTCACTCATCTGGGCTTTTTAACCCACAAAAACAACTGAATCATGTTAATTCTCTTCTAATTCCACCATAGCACATCTTTCCCACCAGCCAAAGTCCGAAGAATGTGCTCTTTTCTCACCTAAACTACTTGAGTTTCATTGGACTTAATCTAGTTGACATCCTTTGTTCATCATGCCCATCTTACTATTATTAGTTGCTTAAATATCTACATAACATCTTAAAACCCTAATTTCTATGATTTCCTCTTACAGGTTGCTCTTATATAGCTTCACAACCATGAATTCTTTCAGCTTCTTCTGAAATCCTCTATTTTTTTTCCAAATCAATGAAATAAGAACAAAGAGGAAAATCAGGAAGCCAGCAATATGTCTCCTTTTTTCCACTGTGTTTCACAATGACTCTTTCTCTTGTAACACGAGGTACTTAATGGCTCTTACTATTGGTTCAAAACTCATACAACACAGGATTGCTAGTTAGTTCACTGTCCTATAGACAAAGTGTAGACAAAATGCATGCTCAAAAAAGTTGCATAGCCTCGGACTAATTTGATTTAATTTTATGACCCTTAGTTTTCTGTTGTTGTTAGTAGTTAGCACATTTGATGACTAGAACCTAGAAAGTAGGATCATTTGACATGAAGATGTATTAAGTAATTTACATAGTCATTATCCTCAAGAGAATAAGGCATTCTCTATCTTCTTAGTCAGCACAAAGATTGGTTATTGATTTTATCAATTGCATAAATTATTTTTAAACTTTTTTAAAAGGACTTAGAAAAAAAGACTTTATAAAAGGTTGATTTCAAAGTTTACTAGTAATATGGTATTTATTGAATGTCATTTTTAAAAGGTTTGAAATGCATATTTAACTTCTTATGACTAATTACCAAAATATATTTGATATTCATGGAATGCTGGCTTTTGAGGTAGGCTCATTCAGTGAGTGTCCCTCCTCTCAGAAAAAGCCTTTGGGAGTGGCCTTGGTGATCGTGTTTGTTCAGGCAACACTAATTGGCCCTCACAGCCGTAGAAGATTAAGCCAGGGATAGACATCTGACTTAGATTCTCTTTCATGGGAATTTGGAATTGAGACTATGAGAAAATAGTTTCCTTAGCTTGCAGCTGGAAGTGAATATTTAAAGTTAGGTGGTATAGGACAGCCATGTTTGCACAGAAAACCATGCTGCACAGAGAAAGTGAATTTTGAAGACATACACAGAAGGAAACAGAGACATAAGGCCATTTGGTCATGGTTAGGAGGTTGAGAGAATAGCTGCCTTGGTTTCTGGTGGTTTTCTAGTTCTTGATTCCAAGGCCTTCATGGTATGATTAATTTCTGGATCCTTATATTTCCTTTTCATTTTTAGATTCTCTGAGGAAGGATTGCATAATTGTTTATTTAGAATCAAAAGGACACTGAAGTTTACAGCTGTAGAAATGATGACATTTTTCATTTTATACACCACGTTTTCAGTTCAAAAATTTCCATTTGGTTCTTTTCTATGGTTTCCATTTTTCTGTTGAGATTCCTTCTTGTTCCCTGATTATATTCATTCTTGGCTTTAATTCCTTGAATATGTTTATAATGGCTATTTTAAAGTTCTTGTCTGATAACTACATTATTTCTGTAATCCTACATTTATTTTGGATTTTTTGCTATTTTTTTTCCCTAGCAATGGTCACTTTTTTTTTTTTTTTCGCTTCTTCACATATCTAGTAATTTTTTATTGTATGCTGGACATTATGAGTGTACATTGTTGCATGTCTGAATTTTGTTGCCTTTCTTGAGTCTTAGGGTTTGTTCTGCCAAGCAGTTAGTTTATTTATAACTCTGCTCAATCCTTTCAAAGCTTGTTTCCAAACTTTGTTGTGGTTGTCTAGAGTAGCCTTTACTCTAGAGATAGATTATCTCTATTCATAAGGAGTGGTTGGCCTGAGAACTCTACTGAAATCCTGAGTGTTCACTGAGATCTCTCTGCCCTCATTAGTCAGAAACTGAATATCTCCCAGCCTTTTGCAAGCTACAGACATTGTTGCCATCTCAGCTTTCCAGCAGTTTTCTTTCACAATAATTGTTTTTTGCTTATTCTTTTGGAGTCTTTCTCTGAGTGTGTGCAACTTAGACATTGTGAACTTCTTCTCTTGGCAGTGTCCTCCTCTCTGGTAACTTTCCTCAGACAATCCAGCTGCTTCATTATCCCAAATTCTGATCTTGGCTACATCAGCTCAGCAAGACCACTGTGCTCTATTTGAGTTCCCCCTACTTACACAGCCGGTTAGAAAAAGTCAGGGCCATCATAGAGCCCTTCTTGTATGTTACCCACAACTGAGGAATTACACTCTTGCACCTTTTATCCAGAATCTGAAAAGAATAATTTCATATAATTTGTCCTGTTTTATTGTCATTTATAGTGAGATCCTAGTCTGGGATCAACTAGCCTATTATGGAGAGCATCTAACCATACCTATTGTAAAATTATTCCTTAAGATTAATTTTATCTAGAAATATCCATGTTATTGACTGTATTTTTTGTTTACCATCTTACTTAGTAGTAGGTTTCTCAATACATTTTTAGAATTCTGTTAATAGGCTTATTGTGAGTCAGAGAATTGTTATTACTTTGTTCTCACTTTTGTTTCCTCTATGCTTCTTCCACTCAGCCCAAGGGCTGTCTTTCTAGCACCAGGTCTTGTTAATGATAATTTTGGTTGCTTGTCCTGCAGTGATAGCTCAGATCCAGACACAGAGCATGTGGGTACTTTGGTGCATTCATGATCACAAGAGTCTTTGTGGATCCCTTAGAGGCCGACTATTTGCAGCATCCCAACACTATGTAGAGCCCTGATCTCTGTCCCTGTGAACACTTAAATCCCCTTTACAATTCAGGAACAGAACTCAAACCTACTACTTCATGCTTTTGGATCTGAAGCCCAATAGGTCAGCCTCTTCCATCATTGATCAATAGTAAAGTTTATCTAGTTTTTGGTTAATGCTCTTACAATATTATTATTACTATATATTTGGAATAAAGCATGAAATCACTGACATCTTGACCAGAATACATCTCTAACAACCAATCAGATTTCTTTCTCTGAAGTTCCCATAATTTAAACACGAAGCAGACAAAATAGTTTTGATTTTATAGAGTAAAAGCACTACGTAAGAGAATCAGAAAAAAATAACAAATCATTAGATAGCATCCTCTCATCAGAAGGTAATATTCTGTACTAGAAAAGGAACAGAATCATTTTATGAATTGTAGCTAAAAAGTTTTTAAACCCCAAAACACTACCACTTTTGCTTTATTAAAATTGTCTTCTTTTCTGTACTACCAATGAACTAATATTGGTGAAAAAAATAAAGTATTAGTTAGAATTACTATCATGTGACTTACGATTTGAGACGGGTGGGCACAAATTTTAAAATCCCTCCACTGCTGCACATTCTCCAGGCATTAAATTCTGGAGTTGAAGTAAGTAATCTCTACTGTCTCTTCCACTCTCTTGTTCTCTGTATAAACTTATTGTCTCAACAGGAAATTACCATGATGTTATTGTAAACTTTGAGCCTATTATTCCTAGGCAAACTATATCAGAAAGACTCACTGATCAAATTAAGATGTTCAAATCACAGTTTATTGAATCACTTTAAAACATATAGTGAGAAGAAGAAAGAGATGGGGTAGGTTAAAACACTTGGACCAGATGTTAACTAGACTTATTGTGGTGATCATTTTGTAATATATACAAATACTGAATCAAATATGTTGTACACTTGAAACTAATGTAATGTTATATATCAATTATACCTCAATAAAACACACAGACACATACACACTTCGAACAGAGTGCAAGTGGGATAGAAGGACCACACTACCTGAGTCTTTTGTTAGGCAATATGTACATACACTCTTCTCTCACTCTCCCTTTCCCCTCTCCACACACCCACCCCCTGGCAGCTAGTGGGATTATAAATACCAGAGTTGAGACTGAACAAGAGAGCTTAGCATTTGAAATGTCTGGAATAAACACACTCTTTTTCTATCAGAAATACACACGAACAGGAAGACTTGTCACAGCTCTAACTCACTAATAACTAGCTGAACAACCATAGCTTTGATCTGTTTGTTTCAGAAAAGGATACACGGGACCAGAACAGGTGCTGCCAATGGGTGCCCAAGGTGATAGAACCTGTAAGTCATAAATATTTCATGACTTTATTGGGTCTTTCCCTGTTTTGGTATCTATGTCCAGTACATGTGTGTTCTCTTTCCTAATTCCTTTGGTTTAATCTATGTCTGGCATGCCTCAGAAACTACTTCCTTACTTATTATCATTATTGAGTTTCATTTATCTTCCTTAATTGTTGGTTTCTCTTATTCTCTATGGCAGATTTGAATAGTCTTAAATAATACACCAAACATTCAGTAAACATATGTTTTCTAAAGTTGTAGTAATGTCTAGTAATTATTTCATGCTGATAATGTCAGGCACTTTAATAGGGTATCACACAACGTGACAGAAACTCTTCATTGCCTATCTGACAGCCACTTTCTTCCACAGAAACAGAACCCATTTGAATATTGGCCTACTATCACCACGTGTATATGGTGCTAGGGTTTGCTCCAGACACTGGGGCAATGTCATGACTGCTCATAGCTCATTGAGGCAATCTCATTCACCTTGCTAGGAATTGGAATTTGACACAGTCCTGGCCAATGAGATCATGGGGGATCTGCTGTGGGGATTATGGGGAAGATTGTCCTCACTGATAAAAGCTTAGTGAGAACCACTCTCTTTTCTGGACATTTTTTACTTTCATACAACTCTTAGATCTGCAGTAGCCTCTTGAGATTTTGGTGACATTCAGTTTATAAATATAAGCCAAAAGGATGAGAATGGCAGAGCGGAAAGATGGAAAGAACCAGAGAATTTGATGACTCTGTTAAGTCACTGAATTAATCAATCCTGGAATGACCTTATATCCAATATTCTTGTTATATAACATTTTCCTTAATGCTTCAGGCTCTTATGGTAGAATTTTCTGTGGTATACAGATTTTTTTTAAAAAATCCTCATTGATACCCAAAAAATGACTCCATTTAATCCCCCCAAAGCTCCTCCTAACATAACAAAACTCATAAGTTGTAGAACTGTGATCCAAATACAGTCTTGTCTGACTTCAAAACTCAGATACTTAAACATCAGGCTAAGTTGACTTGCTTATAATGCATTTGATACAAACAGTTCAAATGTTTTCACCCTCCTTGGTTCCTTTAAGGGTATCTCTTAACTGGCTTAGATAGTCCATGTTCTCACCTTCATTTGTGTCTTAGTGTTTTCCCACCATCCCCAGCCTCTGGCTAGTGATCTTGTCACTCTTTTGTTCTTTATCTACCTTTCATGCCTTCAATTTTTTTATATTAATGACACTAGGTAAAATCATGTAAACCAATAGCATGTGTAATATTCATAAACAACTGCCATTTTTCCTTTATTAACATATGTATTAATATTTTCCTTTTTATTTTGTCTTAGACAAACCATATCACTAACCCTTAACGACCTCAATAACCAGTAGTTACTAGAACAACCGGTATCTTCTTATTCAACTGGCCGTTTTTGCCTGTGGTAAACACAGCCCAAGGGGAAAAAGGCCTCCATAGGAAGGCACTCATTTAAGAGAAACCGTCTGCGGTATTCTTTGTGTTGGCACTAGAGTCAGATTTTCTGAATGACCTTGAGTTTCTTTACTCTTTTTTTCCATGTAAAACCAGTTGGTGATTCACTATCATTTTCTCTTGGGTCTTACACAAAATTTCTTCAACTTTAAGTGTAGGACTTGTGATCTTTATCCAGGAGACAGCAAACAGTCCTTATAAACACTTAGCTGAGTCACTTTTATACATCATGTGAACGGCCAGAAGTCTCCGCATATTTCCTGGGGCGCAGAACCTTGCTCCCTGGACACACTCATCTCCAAGATCTGAGTAAGACTGTCAGGATGAATTAGCATTAAATGCAACATTCATGATCCTTCAACTTTCTAGGGGTGAGAAGGAAGTTTCCGCTTCTCTGTCAAAAGAGATTTGTCGTTTAGTGGAGTGAAATCAAGAGGAGTCACTTATGGGCCAGAGGGGACGCACTTAAAAAATAGTACAGTAACATTATATTTATCTGTAAATTCCAGTCATCTAAGATACAGCAAAGAATAGCTAAATGAGAAAATAATGTCTCTGAACAAATGCAATAATACGCAATGTCTGTTTCGTAAAAATTACTTACATAGTTTTAGAATAGGCCTTCAAGTTCTTACTCAGAACACATATAATCTCATCTTAGGCATTATTATAATAAATTTAATCAACTTGTTCCTGTTTCTTAATGGATAAAACTCACAGCATCAGAAGGGATACATTGTTTGGGGAAGGAAGCAGAGGATAGTTTTAATAACATGCATATTGAGAAAAAGACTCTCCCTTAGGAGAAAAAACAGACAAATAACAAGCAGAAGTGCCACTTCACAAAACATTCTAGCTTATGGCCATTTCATAAGTGCCAACAAGTCTTGAAATTTTCACTATTGGCTGAAAATTGTAATTAATATTCATAATTATAACTTTAAACTAGCAATAAAAATTAATAATTTTTAATACATGTGAGTTTGAAGCTTTAGCAATGATGGTTGAATGACTAGAAGTGGCAAAAGTTTTCTTCCACTAAATTCATGTAAAATAATTTAAATAAAATATTCATCATTCAAAAAGATTAACAAATTATATTCAAATATATATCATTGAACAAAATTAATCATGGACCTATGAAAATATTTTTTATCAATTAAAATCAATAAGAAAATAAGAATTTCTAGATGAAAAAAGACTTGATATATGAAGTATAGGATGAAGGGGGAGATAGCTGTAGGAGACCCCAGCCTGCATCCCCCTACAAAGATCAGCAATTAGAGAGCTAGCCAGGAACAAAAACAGCACTGGAAAAGCTCTGGAGTTCACTTAAGAAACTTCACCAACACAGTAGAACACAAAAACCTGAGAATAACCAAACAAGAAGAGAAGGAAGACAGCTTCATTTTCCTGCATCATCCCATCCCCCAAGCCAGCATTGCTCAGTGCCAAGAGGGAACTTCCCAGCTAGAAAGAGTGCCCGTCACTGCGAAAAGAAGAATGGGGTGAGCAACCAGCTTCTCCAGCTATTTGAGGCATGGGCAGGAAGGTCCCACTTTGGTTTCACCCAACCCAGACTGGCAAAGCCAAAACATATAGAGACAGCTAGAAACAAGGAAGAAATGCAAGGGTTACCAGCAGCAGCCACTCAGCAGGAGTGATCACAGGTCACAGTGACCTGCTTTGTAGACAAACTTAGCAGCTTTTGCTACTGAAAAAACCAATGGCCAGTGCAGCCACAGTGAACTGTCTGCAAACTTCACTAGCTTTAGTCTCACAGGTATTAGCATTCACTGATGTCAGCCATTCTAGTACCTCCCCACTCAAAGAACCCCCCCACCAAGTCCTGCTGGAGCCCAGAAAATGTACTGGCAGCCAGCAAGACCTCTGCAGCTGTATGAGTGTGAGAAACCACCCTAAATCACTGTGGTTGACCCTCACCACCATGCACGTACTCAGGGCTATCCCCTCCAAAGGTGCATTTGCATGCCACCAACCTGATCCCTGTCATCACCCTCCACTGTAGTGCACACACCTGGAGGGAGACTGTGCAGCCATGAGAGAGATGACAACAGCTGCTTGTGTACCTGCTACCCTCAGGCTGATCCCCATTACCATCCTCCACTGCCATGCACTCATGGCAAGACCCAGAAACCAGGGTAATATGCACTAACAATCAGGGCTCCTGCAGCTGCCAGTGTAACCACAGTTGACATTGGCCCTTGCTGCCTGCCCTGGCCTCCACAATTATTTATGTCTGCAATAGGATTCTACCACTACACAGGTACCTGCAGCTGGCCCCCACAGCTGAGTGTGTGCATACTACTGGTTATGGCCACCACTGCTGCCTGCCTTGGTTCCTACCCACTGGAATTTAAGGCACTGTTGAGGACCCTAATAGCGCCATGCAGCCACTGCAGACCCCCCACAGTGCTCACTAAGTACCAAGTACCAAGAGTTGTTGATGCTGTGGACCATAGCATCTTGAGCAAAAGAGACATCAAAACCCCTTGGACCTGGTGCCACCACATGGTCTTGCACTTGGCATCTTGTATCACCAGTCCTAGAGTCACAGCACACTCTAGCATGCCTCCACTTGCAGCTGAAAGTCTGCCCTTACCAGTATCATTCCATGAAGTCTGGAAGAAGTGACTGCTTCTTCAAATGTATAGGCAGGCACCTGTGCAAGGCTACAGGGTCACATCAGGGAAACATGACTCCACCAAAGGGATACAGTAAATCTCCAGCTACAGGTCCCCGAAAAATGGAAATCCAGGAATTGCCTGAAAAAGAATTAAAAATGTTTTTTCTAAACATACTCAGAGAGCTTCAACAGAACACGGATAAAAAATTAAATGATACCAGAGAAAAAATAGGAGAACAAGATGAGCACTTGAACAAAGAGATAAAAACATAAAAAAGAACCAAACGGAAATTTTGGAGCCAAAGAATACTAAGAACTGAACTGAAAAATTTAATAGAGAGCTTCAACATCAGACTTGATCAAGTAGAAGAAAGAATCAGTGAACTCAAAGACAGATCAGTTAAAATTATCCAATCAGAGGAGCAAACAGAAAATAAGAATAAAAAGGAATAAAGAAAGACTAGATGTCTTATAGGACACCATTCGGAGAAACAATTTATATGCTATTGGAGTCCCAGAAGGAGAAGAGAGGGAGAAAGGGGTAGAAAGCTTATTTAAAGAAATAATAGCTGAGAACTTACCAAACCTGGGGAGAGATTTGGACATCAAAGCTCATGAAGCTAATAGGTGACCCCAAAATTTCAATCCAAAATCATCTTCTCTAAGACACATTACAATAGAACTGTCTAAAATCAAATGCAAAGAGAGAATTTTAAAAGCAGCAAGAGAAAAAAATCCTTCTCTCATGTATGAGAACCCCCATAAGGCTTCCAGCAGATTTCTAAGAAGAGCCTTTCAGGCCAGGAGACAATGGGATGCTATGTTCTAAGTGCTGGAAGAAACTGCCAACCAAGAATACTTTATCCAGCAAAGTTGTCCTTCAGAAATGAAGGTGTGATAACTACTTTCCCTAACAAAAGCTGAGAGAGTTCATCACCATCAGACCTCCCTTACAAGAAACACTGAAAGGAGTTCTTCAAGCTGAAATGAAGGGACACTAACTCGTAACATGAAAATGTGCAACACACTGCTAAAGATAAGCATAGAGTCAGATTCAGAATTCTCCAGTACTGTAATAAAGTGGTGTGTTAACCACTTAATTTTAGCATAAAGTTTAAAGGACAAAAGTATTAAGAATAGCTATAGCTACAATAATTTGTTAACAGATACACACTATAAAAAATATAAATTGTGACATCAAAATCATACAAAAGGGGTAGGAAAAGGGTAGAGTTTTTGTATGTGATCAAAGTTAAATTGTCAGTGTAAAAAGGACTATTATATCTATAAGCTGTTTTATATAAGCTTCATGGTAACCACAAAGCAAAAACCTACAGTAGATTTCCAAAAGATAAAGAGAAGGGAATCAAAGCATACCACTACAGAAAATCATCAATTCACAAAGGGAGGAAACAAGAGAGGAAGAAAGGAACAAAACTACAAAACAGTCAGATGAGGAGTTAATAAGACTCCGTTACAAAGTCGTTGCTGATCAATAATTACTCTAAATGCAAAAGGATTGAATTCTCCAACCAAAAGACACAGAGTGGCTGCATGGGGAAAAAAAGACCCAGCTACACCATATTCACATTTCCAATAATATAAATTCCCAAAGAAATAAAAAAAAATGAGGTAAAGACGACACCTGAAGGAATAATGAAATCATTGAGTAATAAGAGCACTGAAATCAAGCATATTATAAGAAACGTGGAACTTAAAAAGTAAAATTATATAAGTTCCAAGAAGCAAAATCATATTACATTTGTACAGTAGAAACTAAACCAAGGAATTTTCAGAAATAAATAATAACAGAAAACAGTGAGAGAGAGTTTCAGAAACCTCTGGGGAAACATATTATCCATATTGACTGAAGATAGACAAATTACCATTCACATATTTGCACAACAGAAAGATATTTTTAGGTTCAACATTGAAAAATTTACTAGTCAAGTAACTTTTCTACAAAAATCTTGAACTTGCATTCAAGAATACTAATGATTAAACTTAAGGAAGAACACATGTGTGAAGAGACTATTATTGTAGAGGTGTGTAATGATAATTGAATTGATGTTGAACACCTGCAGAGACATCAGTTGGAGAAATATCATCATTAATAAATATAATTATCAGATTTTTTGTGTTAAAATTAAGTCATAAAGGAACACAGTTACACAATGTTAAATTAGGTTCATATGCAGACAACACATCACTTCATGATGGGGATACCTTCTGAAAAATATGTTGTTAGGCGATTTCATTGTTATGTGAACCTTATAGAATGTACTTACACAAACCTAAATAGTATAGCCCACTACACACCTAGACTATGTGGTACTAATCTTATGAGACCACCATCATATATATATATGCGGTCTGTTGTTGACTGAAACATCATGTGGTGTGTGACTGTATGTGAGAAGAGTCAAGGACAAACAACAAAAAAAGGAAAAGAAAAATAAAGCACATGATTTTTTGTTTTCTTTATTCCAATTTACAGAACCCCTGCTAGTGGCAAGATTTTCATCAATTTAAAAATTAAATGGAGATATGCATAGAATTCAAAACGAAGAATGTTTTTTAAAAGTATCACAAGTTAATACTGTGTTAGATTTGTAGATTATCTTTTTTTCTAATTGAAGTACAATTGACACAGGAAATCCTTTTAGTTTCAGATGTGCATCATAATGATTTGACATTTATATACATTATGGAATGATCAACATGATAAGTCTAGTTATTATCCATCATCATCCAAACTTATTTAAAAATTGTTGACTGTATTCCCTATGCTGTACACTACATCCCTGTGACATTTATTTTATAATTGGAAGTTTGCACCTCTTAATCCTCTTCATCTATTTTGCCCACCCTCCAACCCCTCCCCTCTCGTAACCACCAGTTGTTCTCTGTATCTGTGAGTCTGTTTATGTTATGTTTTGTTTGTTCATTTGTTTTGCTCTTTAGTTTCTGCATATAAGTGGAAATTATATAGTATTTGTCTTTCTCTGTCTGACTTATTTCACTTAGCATGATACCCTCTAGGTCCATCCATGTTGTCACACATGACAAGATTTTTTTCTTTTATCGCTGAGTAATATTCCATTGTATATATGCCACAATTTCTCTATCTATTCATCTATTGATGGACACTTAGGTTGCTTCCATATCTTGGCTATTGTAAATAATGCTGCAATGAACATGGGGTATATATATATATACCTTCAAATTAGTGTTTTTGATATCTTTGGATAAATACCCAGATGTGGAATTACTATTTTCCAAGTGGCTGCACCAATTTATGTTCCCACCAACAGTGTATAAGTGTTCCCTTTTCCCCACATCCTTGTCAACACTTGTTATTTTTTGTCTTTTCAATAATAGCCATTCTGACAGATGTGAGGTGGTATCTCACTGTGGTTTTGATTTGCATTTCCCTGATGATTAGTAATGTTGAGCATCTTTTCTTATGCCTGTTAGGCGTCTATGTCTTCTTTAGAAAAATGTCTATTCAAGCTGTCTACCCATTTTTTAATCACGCTGGGTTTTTTTAGATATTAAGTTGTGTAAGTTCTTTATATATTTTGGATATTAACCCCTTATCAGATTTATGATTTACAAAATATATTCCCCGATTCAGTAGGTTGCCTTTTTGTTTTGTTTATGGTTTCCTTCACTGTGCAAAAGGGTTTTTGTAAAAAGTGTGATATTGCTAAGACTTATGTCAAAGAGCTAACTGCCTATGTTTTCTTCTAGGAGTTTCATGACTTCAGGTCTTAAATTCAAGTCTTCAATCCATTTTCAATTTACTTTTGTATATGGTGTAAGAAAGTGCTCCAGTTTCATTCCTTTGCATGTAGCTGTGCAGTTTTTCCAATACCATTTACCAAGGAGACTATTTTCCCCATTGTATATTCTTGCCTCCATAGATTGATTGACTATATATGGGTGTATTTCTGGGTCCTTTCTTCTATTCCATTGATTTATGTGTCTGCTTTTGTGTAAGTACTATACTATTTTGATTACTATAGCTTTGTAGTATAGTTTGGAATCAGAGAGCATGACACCTCCAGCTTTGTTCTTCTTTCTCAAGACTGCTTTGGCTGTTCAGGGTCATTTGTGGTTCCACAAAATTTTAGGATTCATTGTTTCAGTTCTGTGAAAAATGCCATTGGTATTTTGATGGAGATTTCATTGAATCTGTAGATTTCTTTGGGTGGTACAGACATTTTAACAATATTAATTCTTCCAATCCATGAGCATAATATATCTTTCCATTTATTTACATCATCTTCAACTTCTTTCATCAGTGTCTTATGGTTTGCAGAGTACAGGTCTTTCACCTCCCTGGTTAAATTTATTCCTTGGTATTTTATTCTCTTAAATGAAATTATAAATGGGATTGTTTTCTTAATTTCTCTTTCTGATAGCTCATTATTAGTGTATAAAAACTCAACCAATTTCTGTATATTAATTTTGTATCCTGAAACTTTACTGAATTCATTTATTAGTTCTAATAGTTTTTTGGTGGAGTCCTTAGGGTTTTGTATATACAGTATCATGTCATCTGCAAATAAGGACAGTTTTACTTCTTCCTTTCAAAATTGGATGCCTTTTATTTATTTTTCTTGCCTAATTGCTGTGGCTAGGACTTCTAATACTGTATTGAATAAAAGTGGCAAGAGTGGGAATCCTTGTCTTGTTCATAATCTTAGAGGAAAACGTTTCAGCTTTTCACAATTGAGTATGATGTTAGCTATAGGTTTGTCGTATATGGCCTTTATTATGTTGACGTGTGTTCCTTTTATACCCACTTTGTTGAGAGTTTTTAACATAAATGGATGTTAAATTTTGTCAAATGGTTTTTCTGCATCTATTGAGATAGTCATATGATTTTTATCCTTTGTTTTGTTAATGTGGCATATCACATTGATTGTTTTGCAGGTGTTGAACCATCCTTGTATCATACCTGGAATAAATCCCACTTGATCAGGGTGTATGATTCTTTCAATGTATTGTTGAATTCACTGTGCTAATATTTTGTTGAGGATTTTTGCATCTATGCTTATCATGAATATTGGCCTGTAATTTTCTTTTTTTTGGTGTCTTTGTCTGGTTTTGTTATCAAGGTAATGCTGGCCTCATAAAATGAGCTTGGAAGCTTTGCTTCCTCTCCAATTTTTTGCAATAAACTGAGAAGAAAAGGTATTACCTCTTTTTTTAAATGTTTGGTAGAATTAATCTGCAGAGCCATTCAGTCCTAGACTTTGTTTTTTGAGAGTTTTTAAATTACTGGTTCAATTTTCATTACTTGTAATTGGTCTATTCAGATTTTCTATTTCTTCATGATTCAGTCTTGGAATGTTGTGTGTTTCTAGGAATTTTTCCATTTCTTCTAGGTTTTCCGATTTTTTGGCATATAATTGTTTGTAGTAGTCTCTTGTGATCCTTTGTATTTCTGTGGTGTCAGTTGTAACTGCTCCTCTTTCATTTCTGATTTTATTCATTTTTGCTCCTCTTTTTCCTGATGAGTCTGGCCAAAGGTTTATCAAGTTTATTTATCTTTTCGAAGAACCAGCTTTTAGTTTCTTTGATCTTTTCTATTGTTTATTAGTCTCTATTTCATTGATTTCTGCTCTGACCTTCATTATTTCCTTCCTTCTACTAACTTTGGGCCTTATTTGTTCTTCTTTTTCTAGTTCTTTCAGGTGTAAAGTTAACTTGTGTATTTGAGATTTTTCTTGTTTCATGTAGGCCTATATCACTAGGAACTTCCTTCTTAGAATTGTTTTTGCTGCATCCTATGGATTCTGGAAAACTGTGTTTCCATTTTCATTGGTCTCAAGGTATTTTTTTATTTTCTCTTTGATTTCTTCATTAACACACTTGTTGTTCAGTAGCATGTTGTTTAGTCTCCACACGTTTGTATTCCTTTCGGTTTTCTTCCTGTAATTGATTTCTAGTTTCATACCATTGTGGTCAGAAAAGATACTTGATATGATTTCCAACTTCTTAAATTTATTGAGACTTGTGTTATGGCCTAACATGTGATCCATCCTGGTGAATATTCCATGTGCACTTGAAAAAAATTTGTCTCCTGCAGTTTTTAGATTGAGTGTTTTGTGTGTATCTATTAAGTCCCTTTGGTCTAATATGTCATTTAAGGCCAAAGTTTCCTTATTGATTTTCTGTCTGAATGATCTATGCATTGACATAGGGGTTTATTAAAGTCCCCTACTATTATTGTATTACTATCAATCTCTCTCAATTGTCTGTTGATATTTGCTCTATATATTTAGGTGCTTCTGTGTTGGGTGAATAAATACTTACAAATGTTATATAATCTTCTTGGATTGATCATTTTATCATTATGTAATGCCCTTCTTTGTCTTTTGTTGCAGTCTTTGTTTTAGAGTCTATTTTGTCTGATATGAGTATTGCTACCCCAGCTTTCTTTTTGTTTCCATTTTCATGGCACATCATTTTTTATCCCTTCACTTTCAGTCTGTGTGTCTTTAGATATGAAGTCTCTTGTAGGCAGCACATAGATGGGTCTTGCTTTTTTATGCATTCAGCCACCCCATGTCTTTCATTTGGAGTAGTTAGCCCATTTACATTCAAAGTAATTATTAATATGTATGTACTTAGCCATTTTATTAGTTGTTTCCTGGTTGGTTTGGTAGTTCTTCTCTGTTCCTTTCTTCTTCTCTTGGTCACTTCTTTTGCAGTTTGATGGTTTTCTTTAGTGTTATTTTTAGGTTCTTTTTCTTTATTTTTGTGTCTCTATTATAGGTTTTTGGTTTGTGGTCACCATGAGGTTCATATATATTGACCTATATATAAAGCAGTCTATTGTAAGGTGATACTTGCTTAAGTTTGGACACATTCTGAAAGCACTACATTTTCACTCCTGCTCTCACATTTTATGTTTTTGATGTCATATCTTACATATTTTTATTTTGTATATCTCTTAACTACTTATTGTAGTTACAGTTTATTTTACTACTTTTGTGTTTTAACCTTCATACTAGCTTTTTAAGTGACTAATCCATCACCTTTGCTAAGTATTTGCCTTTACCCGTGAGAATTTTTCTTTCATATATTTTCTTATTTCTAGGTACAGCCTTTTGCCTTCCACTTAAAAAAAGATACTTTAACATTTCTTTTAAGGCTGGTTTAGTTGGTAATAACCTCCTTTAGTTTTTCCTTGTCTGGGAAATGTTTTATCTCTCTTTCAATTCTGAATGATAACCTTGCCAGGTAGAGTATGCTTAGTTGTAAGTTTTTTGCTTTCAGCACTTTAAATATGTCATGCCACTCCCTTCTGGCCTGCAAAGTTTCTGCTGAAAAATCAGCTGATAGTCTTATGACGGTCCCCTTGTATGTAACTTGTTGTTTTCCTCTTACTGCCTTTAAGATTGTCTCTTCATCTTCAACTTTTGCCATTTTAATTATAATATGTCTTGATATGGATCTCTTTGGGCTCATCTTGTTTGGAACTCTCTGTGCTTCCTGGACCTGGATGTCTGTTTCCTTCCTTAAATTAGGGAAGTTTTCAGCCACCATTTCTTCAAATAATTTTTTTGCCCCTTTATCTCTCTTTTCCTTCTGGGACACCTATGATACAAATGTGCCAGAAATTCCTTAAACTATCTTCATTTTTTTAAATTCTTTTTTCTTTTTGCTGTTTTGATTGGGTGATTTTCACTCTTTTGTCTTCCAGATCACTGATCCATTCTTCTGTTTCATCTAATCTGTTATTGATTCTCTCTGGTGTATTTTTTCATTTTACTTATTGTATTCTTCAGCTTTGATTGGTTCTTTCTTATATTTTATAAATCTTTGTTGAAGTTCTCACTGTATTCCTCCACACTTCTCCTGAGTTTGATGAGCATCTTTATGATCATTACTTTGAACTCTTTATCAGACAAATTGCTTATCTCCATTTCATTGGGGATTTTTCCTAGGGATTAGCTTGTTCTTTTGTTTGGAACATATTCCTCTCTCTCTTCACTTTGTTTCACTTTCTGTGTTTTTTCTATGAGTTAGGCAAAACAGCTACCTCTCCCAGTCTTGAAGGAATGTACTTGTATAGGAGCACCCCCTGTGTAGACTATATGTGGCAAGTGGCTTTGGCAGGCCAACTGGAGCTGCAGCAAGTACAGGACAGAGTAGCCCCCAGGTGCTCTGCATTAGGCTGCCTTGGGCTAGAGCTGCAGCAGGCATGTGCTAAGGGGAAGGGTCCTGAGGTGAACCATCCAGAGGCTGTCGTAGCAAGATGGCCAGGGGTGGCACAGGATGTGGGGACTCCTGGAATGTAGCATGCCAAGGCCAACTTGGAGGGACAGCTGGAGCTGCTGTGGGCCAGGGGTGGAGGCAAGCTGTACAGGCCATTTAGGGCATCTGGATCGTGCTCCCACTGGTGCTATCAAGGTGGAGAGGGAATGCAAAATATGGCACTTCCCAATGCCTTCAACCCTGGAGAGAGTTCCAGCAGTTCCGTGCCCATTTGGCAGTTGCTCTGGGGTTAGTAAATGGATTTCCTTGCCATGTAGTCTGAGTGCTCTTAAACCACTGTTTTTTCACTGTGCCCAAGGGCAGGCAAGCCCATGCATGGGCCTCTCAGTGATATCCCTCCGTGATGCAGATTGCTGCATCAGGGATGGTGTTCCTGTCGATACCACATCTCCATCTCTCCTACCCATCTCTATGTGGTCCCTTTATTGTTTACTGTGCAGAAGCTGTTAAACCAGTCCTCAGTTCTTCTTCAGAAGGAACTGCACTATTTGAAGGTATAGATTTGGTGTGTCTGTGGGAGGAGATGAGTTCAGGGTCTTCCTATGCCACCATCTTGGAACTATCTTTATTTCTTTAAACATGCATTTATTGAATGCCAAGAGACTGGTCCAGGTTTCCTTTTGTGGAAAAAAGGGAAATTATAACAAGGAATTTTTTTAATTAACATTAAAAATATCAAAAATGCAAAAATATAAGATAAAAGTCTATTACATAACACATCTCTACAATACTTTTTCCTATTTTTCATCACCTTTTCATAGAACAATGATTTTTTGTTTTGCTTTATTCACTTTTTAATTTACATTCAGTAAAATGCACCCTTTTTGATGTACAGTACTATGAATTAGATGCTATGACAATCAAGATAGGGAATAGTTCCACCACCTCTAAAAGTGCTCTCCAAGACCAGCTCCTCGAAACCACTGACCCATTTCCTCTTCCTGTAATTTTATGTTTTCCAAAAATTGGAATCACACAGTCTATCTTGTGACTCTGGGAACTTTCATTCAGTATAAGGCATTTGAAGTTCATCCATGTTAGCAGTAATTTCTTCCTTCTTATTTCTCAGTGGCATCCCATTGTGTAGAAGGCACATAAATGTTTATGAATTCCCCTGTTGAAGAACATGGGTTATATCCATTTGGGAAAATTATCAATAAGACATCTATAAAGTTTTTTGTGGGAACATAAGTTATCCTTTCTTTGCAGTATAATACTGCAGAGTGAAATTTCTAGGTAGTATAGTAGGTGCATATTGACTTTTATGAGGAACTTCTAGACTATTTTCTAAAGCGTCTGTCTCTCATTTTGCATTCCCACTAGCAAAATAAAGGGAGTTTCACTCATTGTATATTCTCTCCAGCACTTGTTATTGTCAGAGTTTTTTTGTTCATCTGTTTCTTGTTTGCTATCATAATATGTATCTTATTATAGTTTGTAATTTTAATCTGCATTTTTCTAATGACTATTACTTTTACGTAGTCACTTGTCATTTATATCTTCTTTTGTGAAACATCTTACCTAATCTTTTGCCCATTTTTAATTGAATGTTTGCTTTCTTGTTAGCACTTTTGAGAGTTTTAATACATCTTTATCAGATGTGTGATTTGAAATATTTTTCCCTGTGTATTGTTTGTCTTTCTATTTTCTTAAAAATGACTTTTGCAAAGAAATTTTTAATTTTGATGAAGTCCAATTTATTAATTTTTTATTGTGCTTTTGTTATCATAAAAACACCGAAGAGTGTTAATTTTAAGAACTCTTTACATAAGATGACAAAGATATTTTTCCTAGGAATTTCATAATTTTAGGTTTCACACTTAAGTCTATGATCCATTTTGGACTATTATTTGTATAAAGTGCAAGGTATAAGTCAGGGTACTTTTGTTTGCCTATTCAATTATTTCAGTACCATTTGTTGAAAAGACTATCTTTTCCCATCGAATTGCATTTGTAACTTTGTTAAATAACATTTGAGGGGCTGGACCAGTGGCATAGTGGTGAAGTTCACACACTCTGCTTCAGTGGCCCAGGGTTCACAGGTTCATGATCCCAGGAGTGGACCTAGCACTGCTTGCCAAGCCACATTGTGGCAACATCCCACATAAAATAGAGGAAGACTGGCACAAACGTTAGCTCAGTTACAATCTTCCTGAAGCAAAAAGAGGAAGATTGGCAAGAGAGGTTAGCTCAGGGCCAATCTTCCTCACACACACACACACACAAAATTGACCAAATCAGTGTCAGTCTGTATCTGGACCCTCTATTGTGTTCTATTGATCTACTTATCTATCCTTTCACCAGTACCACACTGTCTTGATTTCTGTAACTTTATAGTAAGTCTTGATATTAGGTGAGTACTCTCAGCATTTTTCTTCACATTCAAAGCTGTTATGACTATTCTAGTTCTTTTCCTTTTCCACATAAATTTCAGAATCACTTTGTCACTATCTACAACAAAAAAAAAATTGTTTTAGGTTTTGATTTGAAGTGTGTTAAATCCATAGATCACTTGATGAAAATTGACAGGTTAACAATATTGAGTCTTCGATCCAGGAACATAGTGTATCTTTCTATTTAGTTAGGTCTTCTTTGATTTTTTTCATCAGTTTATTACAGTTTTCATCATATAGACTCTCTACATATTTTGATAGATTTATACCTAAGTATCTTGTTGTTTTGGTGTTATTGTAAATGGTACCATTTATTATTTCAAATTTCAACTGTTCATTGCTAATATATAAATAATATAATTTATTTTGTATATTGACCATGTATCCTGTGACCTTCCTAAACTTACTTGTTAGTTGTAGGAGCTTGTATATAGGTTCCTCAGGATTATGCACATTATTATGTAGTGTGTAAATAGACATAGTGTCATTTCTCCCTTCCTAATCCACATACTACTTATATATTTTTCTTATATTATTGCACTGCTTAGGACTCTCACTACGATTTTGCATAATAGTGGTGAAAGGGAGCATCCTTACCTTGTTCCCAATCTTAGTAGGAAAAAATTCAATCTTTCACCTGTAAGTGTGGTGTTATCTGCTTTGTGAATACCTCCATCAGGTTGCTGGGGCCACCATAGCAAAGTATTACAGACTAGATGGCTTAAACAACAAAAATTTATTTCTCACAGCTCTGAAGGGTAGACATGCAAGATCAGGGTGTTGGCAGGTTTGATTTCTTCTGAGGTCTCCTTCCTTGGCTTGATGATGGCCACCTTCTTACTGTGTCCTCTCATGGCCTTTTCGTGTGTACACACATCCCTCGTGTCTCTGTGTCTAAATTTCCTCTTCCTATAATAAGGTCCTTTATCAGATTGGGAGATTCTTTACTATTCTTTGTTTGCAGAGAGACTTTTTTTTCATGAATGGATGTCCAATTTTGTTAAATGCTTTTCTGCATTTTTTAAAATGATTATGTGATTTTTCTTTTTTAGTCTGTTGATGTAAATTATATTGGTTGATTTTTTAATGTTTAATTAATCCTGCATTCTTGAGATAAACTCATTGGTCATGCTGTGTTATCATATTTTATATTGTTGAATTTGATTTGCTAATATTTTGCTAAAGATGTTTGTATCTATGATTATGAAACATATTGGTCTTTAGTTTTTCTTTTCTTGTAATGTCTGGTTTTGTTTTTAATTTTTAATTTTTTCGGATGTGCATCATATTTCGAATTCTGTATACATTACATCATGTTTACCACCCAAACACTAATTATAGTGCATCCCCTCACATGTGACCCTAATCACCCCTCCCCACTTCCCCAATGGTAACCACCAGTCCAATCTCCAATGCTATGTGTGGGGTTTTTTTTGTCGTTTTTATCTTCTACTTATGAGTGAGATCATATGGTATTTGACTTTCTCCCTCTGACTTATTTCACTCAGCATAATACCCTCAAGGTCCATCCATGTTCTCACAAATGGCCAGATTTTGTCATTCCTTATGGCTGGTTTTAAAATCAGGATGTTGCTGAGCACATAAAATGAGTTGATTTTCTTATATTTTCTAGAAGAGACTGTGTATGATTGACACTATTTCTTCTTTAAACATTTGGTAAAATTTGCCGTTTAAGCCACCCAGGCCTGAACCTTTCTTTGTTGGAGGTTTTTATGAATTCAATTTCTTTGACAGATATAGAACTCTTCAGGTACAGCAATGTTTTTTACTATCATTTTCCATAGAGAGAAGAGAAAGATAATTCAGGCTTTCCTCCCGCATGGTTGATGGGTATTTGCTATTTTATTAGTGATGGTTGGGATGCCTAAAACATGAGCCTTCACTCATTGACACATTCACCATTTGCAGTACAGCTACAGGCTTTTGCCCCACAACACAGGAAGTCTGATATATTTTACACAATTTTTAAATAATTCCCATCAAAGAAGAAGAAAATGTGTGGTGTTTTTATGAATACTGCTTTATTATTTTATACTTTATTAATTGTATTCTCTATATACTTATAAAAATACTTCATTATATTTTATCTTTATATTATATATGGACACCCTTTATTACACCTTATTATACTTTACATTTCTGTTACATTATATAATGCTGTCGGAAGAAAACTTTCATTTTTACTAGACATCAATGAGAATCTGTTCTTCCACTGACAATTCCCACATCTCATGTTTGGGAGTCTCTTCCACAGACTAGCTTCTGGCTTCATGGATTACAAACACTATCTCTTTCACATACTGGGAGCTCCGTTATTTGCAGAATGTCACACATTAGACCAAACACGATGATTATAATTATAAATTTCTAAATTCTACCACTAACAGGCCAAGGATATCAGAAAGAAAAAAAAAATCCAACAGTATTCTAATGATGAGACAAATAAAAACTACTAACCAGAGTTGATGTAAGGCTAAATTAGTCTTCAGTGAGAGGAAAGCAGACATGGCAATACAACTACCAAAAATGTTATAAAAGATAGAATCACTATATAATTGTAGAAGGTATGGTAAATAATGAAGAAAAACACATGAAAGTAATATACGGTAAACAGAATAGAAAGTTTATTCATTAAAATCTGTTAAAATACCAGGAGAAATACATACAGATACAATTTTGGCAAAAGGTTTGTCCACAATTGACACTTAAAACCAAAAAAAGAATAAGAATTATAATTAATGAAATTAATAAAATAAGTTGGCATATTAAACATCAACTCAAAACAATAAATGCATCTTATTTTCAAGTGTACATCAATATTCATATGTCTACTTACTAAGCCACAAAAAAACTAACTAAATATAATATATGGATATATTAATTTGTACTTTTAATGCATTGACTACAATGAATTAATTTATAAGTTAAAGGTAAAACACTTGTAAATCTTTATAAATATTTCCTAATAAAGTAACTGAATTGAAAAAAGTCCTGGATATTTTTAAAAAGATGAAAATAATGAATATAAACACAATAAATGCAGCTAAAAATTTTTTACTAGAAAATAAAATTCTTAAATTTACATTCTTTCATTATTTAATAGACAATTAAAATTAATATGAGTTATGAAAAAATTTATGGCTTAAAATTTAAGGAATATGCACATAAATTTAATAAATTTGAAAATCGAAATGAGAATAAGTTTCTAGTAAATTTTTCTATGAAATCTACAGAATTAAACTGGAAAACCTTACAGAAAACTGTTTCAGTAACAAATTGAAAAAGCTATCCAAAAACTACTCTCCACCACAGTTGGGGGAGGAGGTCAGATAACCTGACAAGCTCTTTAGAGAAATCTTTCAAGCTTTCAAATTGATGATTTCCTGATAACTCATATTTAAAAGCCTAGAAAAAAATTCTGAAATTATTTATTTTATAAAACAACTGTGGTCTTTACCACTCATCTGTTTAATGCCAAAACACTCTATCTCACTTATGAACACAGGTGTGAAAAACCTATTTTCAAAATGATGTGCTAGCATAAAAAATTTAATTATACTATACAAAATAAACCACTAAAACTAAGCATGTCTATCTCAGAAATGCAGTAATTTTCCAGTATTAAAAAGTCATTTTAAATAGCGTTTTAGTCAAATAAGAAAAAACTGTAATAAATTTAGTAGATGCTGAAAAAATTTAGGAACAGATTATGAGACTTGACCATATCCTACCAAGAAGCTCAGGGTATCGGGAAACCGATAGGAGGATCCCTAGGACCAGTAATAAGAGTTTGTTGACATGTGTTTATTTCTGAATGCAAGGAACCAAGAAGAAACACTCACAGAGTCTGCAAATAAAGGCAGCTGATTAGAGCTGGGAGGATGGCCAACAGCAGACTGTGCTAAAGGGACTTGGTACCAAGAAGCAGCAGAAAACAGGGATTGCTATTTATGAAATGGACACAGTGGAAACAAAGGAAGAGTGGGCAGACTGATAGTTAGCAATTAGCTCTACAAACACAGGCCTAGGTGGCTTAGGGTGTTCCTTTCATGTGGTCTTGTGGGCTCTACTTGGCCCAGAGTGGTTTTCTAAAACGACTGAACTATGCCTGAAGAGGTAACTAACAAATTCCAATACATCGTTCCTAATCTTCATTAACATGATAAAGAATACCTATTTTAAATCCTAAAACAGCATTTTTAAAAGCAGTTCCTTGAAATAAAAATAAAAACTTAAATTTGTTAATATTATTTTTAAAATTCTGGTTCTACAATAAGTGCAAAAATGAAAGTTCTCATTATAAAATAAAGAAAACAAACAAAAGTCTTGGAAATATGGAGAAAAAAACAATCATTTTCTATGATGATTTTTATCTATAAAATCCCAAAAATCAACTAAAACAAATTACTAGAATTATTTTTAGAGTTTAGTAAAGTGTCCAAATAAAAATAAACATACACACGTCAAATATGATTAATATGACCTAAAATCTTAAGAGATTTTTAAATTTTATTTGGAGAAATAAAGAACACATGCTATCCTTCTGGATATGAGTGCTGTATATAGTACCAATTATCTTAAGTTACTGTATAGGTTTAATGCAAGACCAACCAATCAAAAATAGATATATAAATAGTTATTGATATAGACATAGGCATAACTATAGACAAAGATATATTCAGATAAAGATAGTGCTATAGATCCAATTTATTTGATCAAAGAGAAGCCAGAAATAAAGATTATTATATAAAAGAAAAATTAAAAAATATTTTAACAATATTTCAAAGCCTAAAAATAAATCTAAACACAGTGATTTAATATATGAAAAAATATCTGCAGAAATCCATGGAAAATGTTCTTCTTTTTTTCATTCTGAGATAACCAGATAGAAGTTTTGAGGGATTTTTTTCTATAACATATGTTATAAACCAAAGTGTAATTCTGCTCTCTGATCACAAAATCCTAACTTCCCACACTTCGTACTCTTGTTACAGAATGTTCCCTTTAACCTCATTATGACACTGGCAGGGTTCATTGTCATCTCTGTGCATTTAGGGGCAACAATTTCACAGCAGCCTATCCTAACAGTACAGGATAATTCCCACCATGCTATTGCCAGCCTTGATTAATTCCAACTACCAGGGTATTCCAAGTGAGAGAACAAGTGTAAATGCACTTTATAAACTGTAGATTACTATGTAAATGCTATCTATTCATATTATGTCTTGATCGTGGTCCTAGGCTTCTGAGTGCTGCAGGAGAAACTCACAAACCTGATTGGAAAACGACGTTCTCCAAGATCATAGGGGCAGCACGGCTGCTTGGGAATCATTTCATCCATCTTTGTGTAATGCTGTACGTCATTTTCCCACAATGGTTTTTACGAATCTTTTCCACTATCCTTAAACTCCCAATCCCACCCAATATTTTTTATTCTAGGCAGACTTCATTTCCTGTTTGACCAAGAAAACTGAGACCATTTGAAACAAGCTCTCTCAACTTTCCCATCATTCACTGTATCTATAAACTCTCACTGATATTTGCAACCACCTTCTTGTTCTTTTTGAGATCTGAGGGGCAAGGATGTCTCTTCTTTTTGCCAAAGTTCATCCACTTTACTCATTTTTAATTTCATTCTCTACAATATCCCTTAGGATTTTTTTCAGCTCTTTTACCCTTTCTCTTTCATACAACTTCAATATCTTCTTTGCTACTAATTTCCCTAAACCTGAAACTCTTGTCCCTTCATCTTAGAAATGACCCTTCTTGATCCTCAAACTTCTAGAAGTAGTGGTCTCCTCTTAACCTTGATTCACATCCACACAGTGTTAATGTTTAGACCGACTTACTGAAATCGTGGATAAACCCTAACCACAAGTCCAATGATGTTTTCTCACTGTTCGTCCTCCTTGACCTCTCGGCAACATGTTAAGTTTTCCTCATTTTCTGGAATACAGTATCTTTCTCACTCCCATGAAAGATGCTTTTGGGTTTCGTCTCTGACTCATTTTCCTTTTCATTTCCCCTAAATGCTGATGTTTTCCCAAACACTGCATTTCTCTCTCATTCACTATGTTTTAACAATAACTTGTCTTCCTCTTTATCAAAAGCTACTTATCCCATATTTCTAATTTCCTTATAAACTCTTTATATGTCATCCTGAAACCTCAAACCCAATATAGACAAAATTAAAATGATCTCTCTTTAATTTGTCAGATTAACCTCAGAGAAAATTATTCTCCTCCTTGAAAATATTTTCTAACTGAAATGTTTGTGCATAAACTTGTTAAAGAAACTTAAAGCCACTTTTCTTCTACCCATACCCTGATTAAGCAACATAGGAGTCCTCTGATAAAACAGACACACCTGGAATTGCCCTTCTTTTCTGCATTTTCCATGTTCACTATCGTCAGTCTCTGAACACTGATGTACACATCACCTCCTTTATAAGGGACTTTCTATTATTTTGAGCTATTAATATTTTTCTTTTATCAAAACTAATACATAATTATTGCATAAAATTAGAAAAATATAAAAGCATTTAAAAATAATTAAACTTGCCTGAAATCTTAGCATCCAGAACTTTATGTGTGTGTGTGTGTGTGTGTGTGTGTGTGTATGCCAATAGTTCTGGATATTGTGTATGTATATAAATATCTATGTATAATTCTAATCTGTTTTCTATATAAGTATAGTGCAACAACAAATTCTACCATTTAGCTGAAATATGGTCTTGGGCAAATTAGTTAACCTCAGTAGGCTCAGATTCTTCAATTGTAAAATAGAAAAAACTACATCTGTATTGTAGACTTATTATGTGGATTAAAAAAATTATTAAAACTAGCACAAGTTATCATATAGTAAGCATGGAACTATATGTTAGCTTTTTTCCCATTGAATATTTTTATGTCACTAAATATTCTTCAAAATACTACTTTTAATTGCTGTATAATATTCCATTACAGGAATGACAAGAAATATTTACCCTATTTCCTACTGCTGGACATGTAGTTTGTTTCCAGTTTTTCACAACTATAAATAACACTGAAAATATTTTTGTGTGTATCTAACAGTCATAATTGCCAGCATTTATTTACTGCTTACTGTATGCCAGGTGCTATGCTAAGTAGGTGCATTACCTCATTTAACCCTGGCTATCATTAGTCCCATTCTGTGTATGAGGAAAAGAGAGCTTAGCCAGGTTAAGTAACTTGCTTAATATCAACCCGCAAGTGGAGAAGGCAGGGTTTGGACTCAGTTCCTCTGACTAAAAGTCTGTGCTTATAACCATTTCACTGCACACCTTCTCAGATTATTGATGAGCATATGTTCCCGAAAAAGGAATTTCCAAAATGAAAAGTAGTGACATTTGATCAACGTTATATTATATAATACACTTTTAAAACTCTATACCCAGTTATGCTCCACTACCCAATACCATAGCGTCTGCTTGCTCAAGCTCTGGCTTAAAATAACTGTAGCAAATTTGACAGTGAAACATTGTATCCAGTTCTTGTTAGGCATGCCAGTTGGAGGCTTTAGAAGTTAAGATGGTGTCTTGGACAGCAGGGAGGAATGCTTGAATCCTTTTCTGCTGGCAGCGCCTTGCCCCCTTAAGGTTTCTGAGGCAAGTGTGCTTATGGAATAATACTAAGTGAGAAGCAAAGCATTACGTCTTAGGCCAGTGCCCAAGAACCCTGAGTGCTTTGTTTTGGTAATTAAGGCTTAGAAGTGTAGTTCAGGCCAGAGATCTTATCAGGAAGATCTCAAGATTAGAAATCCAATGAGAGGAGAAGGGATTCCTGCTTAGTCTCCTCTCATTGGACTTCTAATCTTGAGATCTTCTGATCTTTTGGCCCTCCATGTGGAGGAAAACACTTGAAGACTTGCATTCAGTTATTCGTTTGTTCATTCATTTCAGAAACTTATCAAGCATCTGCCTTCTGCCAGGTTTGCTCTTGGAGCTTAGGCTACAGCAGCGAATGGAGGAGATGGAGGGGATGCAGGAGATGGAAGTCCCCCCCTCACCAAGCTAGCATTTCACAGATGAGATAAACATTATTTATTGGTTATTTATCATTGGCTGTTTATTTCATCTGTGGAATAAACAGATAAAATTGTACTTGTATTTTGAAATATAAATTAATATGTCATGCAAAAATATTATATACATGTAAATAAACACAATTTCCCATGCTGCGATGATTATGGAGAAACTGAGGCAAAGTAAGGGAATAGAGAGTGATGTGGGCTTCTGTCTTACGTGGGTGACCAAAATAGGCCTTCCTGAGCAGAAAGTTACATGACTTGGCAGGATGCATGACATTTTAATTTATAGTTGTCCTTGCCCCTAGTCAATAGAGCCCAGTGTCTTTGGATTTGACCAATAAGTTTAGCCACTTTTTCTCCCTTAAGGGAGAAGAGCCAGGAGGGAGTTATAAAGAGATGCAAGCTGGACATAAGGAGAAATTAGTTTATGATTACTTCTTCCTGCTACATTTGTTTTAATTCATATCCCTTCAATTATTAGTGAGGTTAAATATTTTTCCATATGTTTATTGGTCATTATTATTTGTGTGTGTGTGTGCTGTCTATCATGAAGTCCTTTTTGGTCCCCAACCAAAAGTGCTTTAATCTTACTTGGAAGTTATATAGGATTTTATTCATGCCTCTTTTGCACTTATCAACTCTACTTAGTATTTGAAATATTTTTGTGCTTGTCTTATCTTTATAGCGTAAATTCTTTAAGGTCTGAAATTATTTCTTTAAGCTGCATCAACCTTTTTACGTAGCTTCCCATGGTGTACGTGGTGGGACTCAACAAGCATTTCTTGAGTTATGCTGAATCATGAGTGGGCAGGGATCTGCTCTCAGAGAGCCTAGTCTCGTCTTTTCCAAGGCTTTAGGTATGCTTGCTTTACTCTGTTATATTATTTTAGTAATAGTTTGTGTCCTGTGACAGTGCGTAGATCACAGGAAAAATTGTCACATCATTTTTAATTTTCTTGAAGTTGCACACAGGTTTATTTCAATATAATATATTCTTCTTATTTCTAATTATCTCCAAATAAATATCTCTTCCCTTCCTATCACTAGTTTTACCTCCCTCTAGATTTCCATCTGCCCTTTGTCCACACACTGATGCTGTCTATCCTGGCAGGGATGGCTGTGTCACCAGCCTGCTCCCAGGGTCACTGCTAGGCCTTGTCTTCAGCAATTCCACCTTCTCCAGAATTTGTGCAAAGCCCCAAGGAACCATTTACAAACACTACTGTGTTAAGTAAAATTATTATATTTAATAACATATTTAATATAATTTATAAATATCATATTTAACAATGTAATAGTATTAACATCCAATACACAAACTTAAAATGAAATCAAGTTTGTTACCCTGGCATTATTCTAAATCTATAAAAATAGATGTTGCAATTGAGAGAACACGTTACTCAATAAAGCCAAGCTACCATGCTATTAGGAATGGTGAGGTTAGAATCTGTTTGTTTCTTCATAGCTTAACATCACGATGTCTAGAGAATTTAGTTTTGTTCTACGGTCATTACCACTTAAGATCCTCTAATATACTGATAATAAAACAGAAAAGAATAGTGTGCTTGAATGCAAACGAACCCAGAGAGCCATGGGTTTGAAACAGCCAAACCTTCGCAGGCAGCAAGAGGACATATTAACCGAGTTCTGTGAGTCCAACAAGTCTGTGCAGAGCTAGCTGCCACAGTGGCAGCTAGACCAAACTAGCAGCCAAAGGCTCCAGAGACAGAAGAGGTCAGAGGATGCCAAGTGCGCAAAGAGGCAGCTGATACAGATCCTCTTCCAGGGCTGAATTGTCCCTGATGATTAGAATCTGGATTCCGGCATCAGAGATTAGGCAAGCAAATCTATTGCAGAGAGAACGCAATTTGAACGAGGCCTGTTTCTATTTCTGTTACACAAGAGAACCTATCATTAAGAAATAGTTAGCTATTCCTTGCCAGGTGGGCAAGCCATCTCTTGTGAGGCAACATAGGGGCTTTAATATTCTAAATGGAGAACCTCAGAAATGCAGAATCCATTTCTTTAGCACTAGAAGAAATCTAATTCCCCCAAATTTGATTTTCAGGACAGAAAGCTGAAGCCCAGTGGCTGCCATAGGTCTTCTAACTCCTTGTCCAGGGCTTTCAGTAACACCCTTCCCCTTGTGAATATCATGTTTTCCCTGAGCCTCTCCAGTAACCACTGTGAGATAAGCTGCCTGGCTCCTGGCCCCCACCATGCCACATCCACACTGACACCCCTAACCTCCAGACATGCCCTGAGAATCAAAGCCCCAACCCATAAAAAGCAAACATTGTGCCATTTATCAGGAACATGGCTGGCATCTAAGACTCGTCATAGCTTTCTGCACTAGGCGTAAAAGTTTTGTCTGCACCCAGGGAGGGCACGACCTGCCACACTGTAGAGACACCAGGGAATGCGTGTGTCATGTTCAAGTTCTTAGTGAGCCCAAGAAGGCTGCTCTGACAAGACTCAGTAGCAGGAGCAGCCTTCATGTCTCTCGAGTCGTCATTCTCCCCGAAGAGAATGTCAAGAGAAAGGTCATCCGTGGCCAGAAATCACCCACCGCAGAGCACTGATAGTGTTTCTGGGAGTCTGAAATGTTGTCCTGAGGCTAGATCTAGGTTCTATTAACCTCATTTCTAAAACAGAGCTCTTACCAGACCATTGGCTTTTTCCTCACTGCTTAAATTTACGAAACTGAATGAGAGGCTTCTTTGCTCGGACGTTTCAAAGTCATCACTATCCATCGATGTCTGCGTGCTTGCCCTGTCTGCCTAAAATGATGTTTCTAATCAGTAGCCCTGAAATTACTCACTCATCAAGTGTTAAAATGATACATATTTGTCATAAAACTCTGCTTATGTTAAGCACTGTGTGGGATACCAGAATATAACAAGCACACAGAACTTACCATCTCCTCCTATTCATAGTTATAAGAATAGCAGAGAGTTTTTATAGGAATACAAAGATTTATTTTAGGTAGAGATCTGAGGAATTCAACATTTAGGAATAATTAATATATTCAATTCTGATGGCTGAGAAACACACTGACAATCTGAGAAATACAATACAAATAATGCTCGATCCTTGCACACATTCTCACCAAAAAAGAGTATATCAGAATTCACCAAAATAGAACTTTTTAAAAGTGTTCTGTTTTGTTAACTGCCCAACTATCCATTTCCTAAAGACCATCCTGTAAGTCAGTACTAGTTCAATGGAACCAAGTAAGAGCGACAAGTTAAGTGAAGAGATAAAAATGAATGAGAACCTAGACTTTCAGATCAGCCATTTGACCTAATAAAGGCCTAGATGACATATATAGACAGTACTGATAAACTGCAGGACTGAAACTACCAACATCTCTCTGAAAAATATACTCATGGATTTGTACACTGTGTATTACATTTATAACCAAGAATTATAAAATATCTTTCAAGTAGCAACATAAAATATTGGTGTGCTATCCAAACTGTGTTAATGAATAAAATATAGTATATAAGAACTGTATAAATAGTCACATCTACTTGGGAAATTGCTTTGAAAGACATTCATCTGAATGTCAAACATAAGTAAATAGTCAAACATAGGTAAAAGAAGCTAAACTTTGCATTGGGTCATTCTTTATTTTATATCTACTTTAATACAAGAAAAGGCAACAAACATCTGCTGTAAATTTTCCTGAAAATTAAAATTAAAAGTTCACGTGAAGACTCAGCAAAAAGTCAACAGAAAGGAAAATATTCATACATGATTTCTTTAGGGATAAATTCTGATCCAATTTTAGAAATTTGGGGCATCTATTACTTTAGAGAATGTTTGTTTCTAATGTTTTTAATATTTACACTTCAAAATTAAATTTTTTTCCTGATCCCTAGAATCCCTCAAGTTTGAGGGGGAAACCTTTATTAAGCAGTGACGTAGTGTCCTGAAAGTCTAGAGCACTCCAAAGATTCTAATTTATCTTTTGAAAGACTTAATTTAAAATTATTATAGAGCGTTGAATAGTGTCCTCCCCCAAATTCTTGTCTATCCAGAACCTCAAACTGCAACCTTGTTTGGAAATGAGACCTTTGCATGTGTAATTAGTTAAAGATCAAGAGGAAACCATACTGGATTAGTGTAGGCCCTAAATCCAATGAAAGTGTCTTCACAGGAGTCAGAAAAGGACACAGACAGGCAGAGGGAAGAAAGTCATATGCAGAGAGAGTCCGAGATTAGAATTATGCTTCCACAGGCCAGGGAACATGGGTAGCCACCAAGAACTGCAAGAGGCAAGGAATGCTCTTCCCTAGAACCTTCGGAGAGAGTATGGCCCTGCCAATACCTTGATTTCAGACCTCAGGCCTCCAGAACTGTGAGAGAATAAATTCTTGCCATGTTTGTGGCAATTTGTTACAGTAGCCACAAGAAACTAACACAACAGACATGACCCACTCCAGTGCCAAAATCCTTCACTGATGTAAGTTTAACCTATAGGCAGACAAATTTATTCCCTTTACTATTGGATCTCAGTTTAACACATTAGTGAATGGATTTTAAATAATGCGTAACAATGGTGCTAAAAAATCAATTCTTCTCCTAAAGTTCTTAATTTGGGGAAAAGTTAGTTCAATAATAAGATAAATAACAGACCTCTTTATCTACCCCTAATTTGTCATATGTTTTCCCTTTTTTTCTCTCCAAAGTCCCCCAGTACACAGTTGTATATTCTAGTTGTAGGTCCCTCTAGTTGTGGCACGTGGGATGCCGCCTCAGCATGGCTTGATGAGCAGTGCCGTGTCCGCACCCAGGATCTGAACCAGCGAAACCCTGGGCCAGCTAAGCAAAGCTCGCAAACTTAACTAGTCGGCCACAGGGCCAGCCCCCTGTTCTCCCTTTTAAATACTTTTAAAGTTAATTTTAAAGTTAAAGTTCAAAGTTAATTTGTCCAAATTGCAGACTTTCAATTAACTTTTTTTCAAAATATTGTTTGTTAATCTCTGTTTAGCCTTCACATTTTACAAGATGTGATAGTCAAATTGCTTTTTTTATTTACATAAATGGTAACTTACCTTCTCTTGAAAAGCATCAAAGAATAAAGAGCAAATTCAACCCTCGCTATAGTGATCTTAACTATCACTTTACAGCTTGTACTGAGAATGACTTTATTTATTCCTCCCTAACATTTCCTGTCGTGTATGAAATGACTCTTTCAGACTTTGTCATTCCTGTATTCTTTTCCTGCCTGAGGACCAGTAGAGATTGGCTCCATCTGGGCTTCCTCAGGGTCTCCTGCACTGTCAGTATGTCAAGGCCAGCAGCGTTTCAGTATCGCTTACCCTTTATGGGCTATTGTTCCTACCAGCAGCAATGTTGTTTTAGGTTGTCATCTAAAGGGCATGTAAGATTTACGGCTAATTCAAGGGTGCTAAGTCACAGTAGCAGGAACCTGTAAAGAGACTATCATATCCTTTTAAGGAAATTGTAGAGCCGGTCCTTATTTGCTGCCTATGAAACCTACCAGACCAGATTACAAGCTCTGTGAAAATTAAAACCAAAATGACACTGCTTACTAACCATTTGATATTAATATCAAACAAAAGAGATAGGCATAGATCAGAATACTAGAAGCCAGAGAAATGTCTTTGTCCTTTAAAACAGAAACATGCCAAAGTTTTCAGAAGGTGATCATATTATTACTCTCATATGCTTCTGAAACAGAAGGACAACTTTTCAGTTGTAATATCTTCAACCATATGAGGACAGGGAGAGTTAGCGTCATTCCAGGGACATGAGTATTTTACCAGTGAGCCTCTGAGTGTAGATGGATGGGTCCAAATTAATGTGCTGACGGAGGCAAGGCTAAGGAAACCCTTAAGGTAAATAGTGCCCCCTGCCTTGGGCTCCTAGAACACGCAGAGAGAACAGGAAGCTATGCAGGACAAGTGCAAATCCCAGCACCACAATATCCATTTCTCAAGCATCCGAGGGTCCATTTTATGAGTAGGGACAACAGCTGGCCTCTGTCCCATAAGATGTCAAAGATGAAGTACCAGCAGAGTTAAGAGGTGCCCCATGGTTTTCTGACATCTGCTATAGAAGATAGATAGATAGATAGATATAAATATTTTGTAAGGAAGATTGGCCCTGAGCTAACATCTGTGCCCATCTTCCTCTATTTTATGTGAGACGCCGCCACAGCATGGCTTGATGAGCAGTGCTAGGTCCACACCCAGGATCTGAACCTGTAAACCCCAAGCCACCAAAGCAGGGCACACTAACTTAACCACTACACCACTGGACCAGTCCCCAAAATATATTTTTAGCCAATTGATTTTCATTTCTTTTTTTTTCCTTCTATGACTTGTTAGCAATGTAAACTACTACTATGTTTTAGGTTGTTTATGAGCTCTACTTTATGCTGAATGGATGTTTGGACTATAACCCAAACTCCTTAACGTGTTTTTTTAAAATCCTTCATCATTTGACCCTTTTTATAACTTAAAGTCTTTCCCAACTCTTCCCCTTGACTCTGAGCTCCAGCAAATCTGAAGCACTTTCACATTAGGAAGTGCTATGCTGGCTGAACCAAACACCATTCAATGAGCGTTATAGTAAGTACAATAAGAGCTACATATATACTCATAGAACACCTAAGCCAGTCTTGTAGCCATAGAGGCTTTCCAGGGGAATGTCTAGAGCAACATCTGAAAGGTAACTAAGGTTTAGGCAGTTGGGACTGTGTGGATAAGTATTCTTTACAGAAGAAATAACCTATGCCAATGCTTGGAGATCAGAAGTTCCTTGCAAACGTTACAAACATTCCTTAACTTATCCACAGTTTCAATTTGTCCATAGTATCTAAGTGCCAATTACTGTGGGTGAATTTGAGATGATTTCTCAATATAAATTTTTTTCCCCTTAGGTTCTCCTAAGTTTCACAAGTTTACTATGCCCAAACCAGATATAGGACGACAAGAAAAAACCTACAAAAATTGAGTGGTATGGTATATGTATCATTTTGTGAATTGCTATCCCCTAAATATAGTATTCTTCCCTAAACTATAATGCCTGGCCCCATGTGCCTCTGTTAATCATTTTATTTCACTTGCTGTTCAAATTGCTCTCACTCTTCATAAGCTTGAAAGCCTGTGGTCTTTATGAAAGACAAGTCCTAACAGCAAACTTGGTTTCGAGCAGCTGTATTTCTTCCATAATTTTTTATATTTCATACAATTCAGGTTCAGTGGTCTCCCTGACAATATCCTCATTGAAAAACACAAAAGCAAAGCAGGAACCATGTTGTCAACCATGCATGCTGGAAGCATGACATCTCCCCACCTCCATTTTGGCCTGACCCTTCTCATTTATCCTCCCTGGCCTCATTCCCAAGTTCTTCGAGTCATCTCCTATGCTACTAGAAAAATATGTTGGATGAGAACTTGGCAAAATATGGTCCTTCTTTAGCTAAATATACATGTGTAATACACACATGTGTTCAGAAAAGAAGTAGGTAGAACTAATTTCACATATACCACAGTGGCACCACATCTGTAATCCATAAAGGTCATTTAAGGAGGAGAATTAGCTTGGAGTTGGCCCAGAGACTAGAAACTTGTGTGTTCAATTGCTGGCACTTTCTTTTTATTCACAACATGATACTTCACAAATACCTTACCCTTTGGGCACTCAATTTTCCTCTTCTGTTGAGTAGCAATAATGTCTCCTGGTCTCCACTCTCCCACTGCTGTACTAATTTCTGTGTGTAGCTTTTACTGATTTTGATAAGTGTTCAATTTAGAGGGAGAAAGGAGATACACATGCACTTAAAAAAAATAGAGCTCTTTCTGGTTTGCAAAGCTATTTGGTTAAAGTCAGGATATGAGGTACAAATATTGTCCATGTAAGTCTACTTTGAATACCAAGTTCAATACGCTGAAGTATTGATGCTGAAATACGCTGAAATACGCCCACATTTTTACCTGTTGCCCATGGCATTTATTTTCTACTCCAAAAGATAAAATACCAGGTTATAATTCTAAAAGTTTTTCTAGGAAATATCAGCATCCTTCAATTTAATTCTTTAACATATTTTCTTTTCTAAAGCTCCAAAAACATAAAAGCACAGATCAGTCCATTTTCTTGAGTTCCAACAGTAAATAAATTCTGATTCTAATTACTTTGATGTGCTGCCTAACCTTTAAAAAATAAAAGTAAAAATTTCAATAAAAATGAAAATCTGTGGCAATGTTTTTCTCCAGAAGAGCTCAAAGAAATCTATAAATACTCCTTCAACCATTTCTGGTTTTCTAATTTAAAATTATGCGTCATGCAAGAGTTACAAACAATTGTTTCTTATAAAATTACTTCCCATACAAAGTTTAGTATCAGCTCTTATAAGTCATTTCCTATGACTTCTGAATCATTTGGAGAGTAGTTATGCATCTGTGCATAAATGAATGACCTAAATTACTTTAACTTCTGATTCATCACGCCCCCACCCTATCTTTATATTTAGCTCTATTTTTCTCCCCAAATTTCAATGTCAACATGGAGCGTGGTCATGCGTAAATACTTTCCAACCTATAGCTTTATTGTTCTCTTCCAAAAAGAGACTTCTGCATCTTTTCTTCTCCCGAATTTCTCTTATTTGAAGTTCTAAGCCATATTGTTATACCAGGTAAATACACAGAATCTTAAAGCTGGAAAGAGATCTCAAGGTTGACTGGTTTCAATCTCCTAACTAATGCAGGATTATCTTCTTAAACTTTCTGGCAGGTAATCTAGGTTCTAAACAGTTCCAGGACAGAGAGCCCACTAAACCACAAAGAAGCCAAATTCTTATATTCCCAAACTAAGACTTTTTACTTGCTCCCCCAAATGCCAGATGAGAACAAACTTCCTCCAGGCCTCTGTGTGGCTTGCTCCCTAAATACATTCAGGTGATCGCTTTAATGTCACCTTCTCAGAGAGGCTAGCCAGTCACTCTTCTATTACCCATCTTGATTTTTCCCCATAATACTTATTGTTACCTGCATGACAGTATAGGTTTATTTGTTTATTAGTTGATTATCTGATGCAGCACAGAATACAAGCTCCAAAAAAGCAGGGATTGCATTTTATTACCTTGTATCCCCAGCTCCTAGAATAATGCATAGTATATAGTAGGTATCAGAAATATTTGCTTATTGATTGAACATTGAGCTGAAACTGGCATCCTTATAACTTTTACCCACTGATCCAAGTTCTGCTTTGTGGAATCAAATACGAGCCAACAATCTTCTACGTTACAGCCCACATTCAGATACTTGAAAACAGGTTTCAAACCCTTTCTTTTCAGAGCTATTGTACATCAGTTAGTAGAGAGCATTTTCAAGAGTGTGATGTTAAAATGCAATTTTATCATCTCAAAGAAAGCAACCAGAGAAGTGACTGCGAGGAACAAGACTTGGAGCTTACAGATATTAGAGATAATACCGTGGTTTGGGATTAGGAGGTGGAACTAGAGAACAGGGAAGAAATCCAGACTATCACCATTTCCCTGGTTTAAAGAGTGTTACGGAAAACAAATTACTAGATCATTGCTACAGCTTTTGATGGTGTACTATAAATTCCAACAAGCTGTAAAAACAGCCACAATATTAATTCTTTCTCAGCAGTTTTCCATTTTATTTGAGGAATTAATCTGTAACTCTTAGTTTCTTTATCTGTAAATTGTGGAGTTCGACAATATTACAGTAGTCCCCTTATCCGTGGTTTTGCTTTCCACAGTTTCATTTACCCACAGTCAATTGAAGTGTGAAAATATTAAATCGAAAATTCCAGAAATAAACAATTCATAAATTTTAAACTGCTGCCACTGTGAGCAGCATGATGAAATCTTGTGCCATCCAGGTCCTTTCACCCTGGAAGTGAATCATCCCTTTGTCTAGCGTATCCACGCTGTCTACTCTACCCTCTCGTTAGTCACTTAGTTGCCGTCTGGGTCATCAGATCAACTATTATGGTATCACAGTGCTTGTGTTCAAGTAACCCTTAATTTACTTGATAATGGCTCCAAAGAATAAGAGCAATGATGCTGGCAATTCCACTATGCCAAGGAGAAGCCGTAAAGTGCTTCTTTCAAGTGAAAAGGTGGAAGTTCTTAACTTAATAAGGAAAGAAAAAAATTGTATGCTGAGTTTACTGAGATCTATGGTAACTTTTCTTACAGTATATTGTTATAATTGTTTTATTTGTCTATTTATTTTCAAGTCATGTTTATTTCTCTGAATTAAGTTTATTTTTTGCAGGTTTCCTCTTCCACATGCAATTTTTAAATATTGTACAATTCTCCCTGTGGTTCATTTAACAAACAAGTACTGAGCACACATATCAAGTGCTGATCAATGTTAAGGTTGTGTGAATTCAGAGCAAACAAACTCCTTGCCCTCATGGAGCTTACATTCTACTGAACATCGAAATTTAACACCCATTCATTAGAGTTTTGTGAGTACCTGAACAAATTATTATTTCTAAGGCCTGCCTCTTGAGTGATGACTGTAATTGTCAAGGTTATGACTGAAGCCCTCAGTGCACCACTTGCGTGGTCTTGAGATCACCGGATATGCTGAGCTGTAGTCCAAACATTCACTTTAGTGAAACAAATGTTTTCCCTCCTATGAGGCTGGATGAACTTTTTCAGCACCATGGATTCTGTGATGAATTTTAAGATATGAACTTGAACTGGAGTGCTTACCACATATCTCACACTTGTAAGGTTTCTCCCCCGTGCGAACTCTCTGATGAGACTGTAGATGTGCACTTTGACTGAAGACCTTACCACACGCACCACATTTATATGGTTTCTCTCCAGTGTGGACTCTCGATGAAGTTTAAGATTTGAGGCCTTACTGGGGTGCTTACCACACTCTCTAAATGTATATGGTTTCTCTCCTGTGTGGACACTCTGGTGTATGTCAAGATCCAAGCTCGTCTTGTAGCCCATCCCACACTCCTCACATTTGCATGGTTTTTCTCCAGTGTAGACTTTTTGATGAGCTTGCAGGTGTGCTTTCTGACCAAATCTCTTCCCACACTCTTCACATTTGAGTGGCTTTTCTCCACTGTGGACTCGCTCATGTATCAAAAGATGTGAAGCCCATCTGAAGCTCTTCCCTCATTCCTTATAAATATAGGGTTTCTCTTCTGGGCAGATACTCTGATAGCAATAAAGATTTGCCCTAGAAAAGAAGCTCTTTCCGCACTTGTCACATTTGCATAGTTTCTATCCCATGTGGACCTTCTTATGGATATGAAGACGTGAGCTCCAAGTGAAGCACTTACCACACTCGTCACATTTGTACAGTTTTTCTCCTATGTGGACCACACAATGACTATTAAGTGCTGATCTGCTATGGAAGCTCTTACCACATATATCACATTTGAATGGTTTTTCCCCAGTGTGGACTCTCTGATGGTCATGAAGATGGTAGGCGTGAATCAAGGCCTCCCCACATTCCTCACACTTATAAGGTTTCTCTCCTGAATGTAAATTGCAATGAACATTAAGTGCAAGTCTACGACTGAAGCGTTTCCCACACTGCTCATATTTAAATGGTTTATCTACAGTGTGGACTTTCTGATGAGTTTGCAGATGTGACCTCTGACTGAATTCCTTACCACACTTACCACACTTATAGCTTTTTTCTCCCATGTGAAATCTCTGATGAATACAAAGTCCTGAGTTATAAAAGAAGCTTTTTCCACACTCATGACATGTATGAGCCTTCTTTCCTGACTTTAACTGTTGATGAGGATCAAAGTTGGAGACACCACTGAAGAATTTTCTACATTCATTTCCCTGGTAAGGTTTCTGGCCTGTTTGAGTTATAGATAGTCCTGCCCCAACTTGGCTGAGGAAATCACTTTGTCTGGGGAGCTGAGAACTTTATGATGGAGTCTTGATACCGAGTTAAGTCACTTGCAATTTGTTGCCAGATTTGCCAGCAGGAAAGTTCTTCATGTGGTCCTGCTTCTGGAACAGTCTCCACCTTGTGCTGGATCTTGCCTCCGTACAAGGGATCTGGCCTTTGCTCTTAACATCTGAGAGATAAGCTCCAAGACTGTGGAATGCCATGTCTGAAGAGAGCTCCTGAGGGTCTTCAGTCACATTGGATACATAATAACAATGATTTAGGAATGAAGCCGATCACACTGGAAGGACCAAGAATATGATTCCAGATGGGATTTTCAATTACCTGATAGTGTGGACCAGCAGACTGAGAATAACCGTATGAACCTATTCAATCTACACTGGCAATGTGATGGAGCTCCAATAATTACTCTGGACACCGAAGCTCAGGTGAGCTTCCCAGATTAGCAATACCCTGTGTACAATTTTACATCTTCATGTTGGAGAGTAACACAGTAACACATCCTTGACTCCACGGAGAAAGGACAATGGAAGTTCTACATCTCATTCTTCCCTAGGCTCCCTTTCATGTGCTTTTTCTCTTGCTTGATGTAAGGTGTATCCTTCCCTGTAATAAACACTAATCATGAATATAGCAGCATTCAGTGAGTTCCACCAGAACTTCCAGAGAATTATTCAATCTGAAGGTAGTTTTGGGAAGCCCTCAAATTTGCATTTGGTGTCAACTATGGGAGGTCTGTGTAAACTGTCAATCTAAACTTTGTAGTTGACTAAACTCTTCACAATCTTATATATCAAGCACCTAGAATTGTTTTTATCTGTATATTGAAAGTATTCCTGAAAATTCTACATGATACATGTAGTTCATCTTATTTTTTTATGTTGATACACACAGTACCTTAGAAGATATCTGAAATACAAAAGAGACCAGGAATTGTGGTTTTGCTGTGAAGCTGAAAGTCTACACCCCACAGGAGTACACAAAGGGTGATGCTCCTGACAAGAAAATTAAAGATGGCAAGAATCACTAGGGGTGAAAAGAATAAATGAGGGCTTTTGAATGGTTTCTTCTGAGGCCTCTGGACTGTCTCTTTTAAAACAGAGTGTGAAAAAACTTTGGATGGACATAAATTGAGCTTTCACATTAGTTTTTCAGATTGAAAACTGAAGCCTTTTAGTTAGCTGAATTCTCTTTTCTTTGTGTTGCTATCTTCACATAAAACTTTTCTTCTCTTACTAAGTTGACCACATCTTGTTGAAGAGTTGATGCCCCACTGAGAGCAGTTTCCTGAAGTTCTCCAGCATCGTGTCCCAGTACAGCTTCCTCTGGGCAGAGTCCAGCAGCCCTAGTTCCTCCTTGGTGAAGACCACAGCCATGTCTCTGAACATCACTGCCTCCTTGAATGTGGTCATTTTTTCTTCCTATTTCTGGAGATGTACAGATTCCTGAGATACGAAGAGTCCTGTTAGGGTAGAACTTTACCTGGTAGTATCTCAGCGAGGGGAAAGATGGCAGTGGCCTGGCCACCAAGAGCAGAAGTAATTGTTTTATTCTACTATTGGTTATTATTGTTAATTTCTTACTGTGCCTAATTTGTAAATTAAACTTTATCAGAGGTATGTGTATATAGGAAGCATAGTATATAGATGGTTTCAGTACTATTCATGGTTTCAGGCATCCACAGGGGGTCTTAGAACATATTCCCTAAGGATAAGGAGGGAGCGCTGTATCTTCAAAGTTTCTGACAGCTTCAAAATTACCCTTATAACCAACTTCCATCTAGCAAATAAGTCACATCTGTAAGGAACAGAAGTCTTCTGCTGAGATTGGAGGTGAGGAAATGAGGACCTGAGAGACATACAAAGTTTTGGAACATCCTTTCTCAGAACTGAGCAAGGGAAATTTAAAGATAATAAAAAAGAAGATATTGTGCATCCATAAAGAACCCAATTAGAGTTAGTCATATCTCATAGATTGGGGACTTTCGCTACTAATGTTCTGTGGACCAAGAGGAGAGGGGAAAGTAACCATGTGAGTGACACAGGTCTGGGGCTGGGAAAAGTGGAAGACATGAAATTTTAATGGAATCATGAGGGTGATGTTCTGGTAATGGGGTACATCTTGGGAGGAAAATAAGTACAGAAAAAGACTAATGAGTTGGGTCAAACTGAGAGAAAAGAGACAGAGAGAGTAAATGAATGTTTGTTCAACAACAGAATACATTTTAAGTCAGAATATGCCCTGTTCCTATTTACATTGATGGCACACGTACTGTAAATTCTTTACTGCTTTCCTCCACTCTTTTTTACCAGTCTTCACTTTCAAAGTATCTTAATACTTGCTCCAGACTAAAATTATTTCTAAAATCTTACTCTTCTTTGGTGGTCTTGACTTTCTCATTCTACTTTTTTTTTTTTTTTTTTTTTTTGCTTGAGGAAGATTCACCCTGAGCTAACATCTGTGCCAATCTTCCTCTATTTCATATGTGGGTCACCACCACAGCCTGGCCGCTGACAAGTGGTGTAGATCTGCACCTGGGAACCAAACCCGGGCTGCTGAAGCAGAGCATGCTGAACTCAACCACTAGGCCACAGGGCTGACCCCTGTTCTACTTCCTAATAATTCTGTGTTTGGAAAATTCTCTTTATTCCTATTGAAGTACCAACAAAATGTCATCAGAATGACTAAAATTGGGTATTGCATATTATCCTATGTCTTTGATGTGATACCCTAGTCTGTTTCCAGTTTTTCTGCTTATCTTCCTTACTAAAGGAAGTATAGCTAATTCCCAATAATCAATGATAATGGAGGATGATACTATTACAGATAAATTCTATCGACAAACCTCATTTTAGACAGTCATTTTAACCTCCTCTTCAACAAATCTTTTATCTGAGTTCCTATTGCTAGCAAAATTATTTGGCTTTCAGTCTCATCTGCTTCCCAAAGAGGTAAGCAGCCAGAAGTAAATGAAAGTGAGGCATGGAGGGTCGGCCACATAGCCTACCTTCAGCAAAAGTGTTCACTGGGTTCACCTGTACCCTGCTTTCTGACCTCCTATAAAATCTCCGCCCACTTTCTTTGCCCTTTAGAAAGTCAGCTAGCAATATGAATTAAACAACTTTCAACATGCTGAACAAATTATTTTCGTTTACTTTCTTAGTTTTCTCCTTAGATTATCTTCATCTTCTCTTTGGAAAACAGGTCCAGCACTGGGGTCTCAAGCTTGTATTATCACAGCACCTTTCTTCATTTTTAGTCCTACTTGCAGATCTCCATTTATCATTATCACTGTCCTTTTTCCAAAACAATGAGCACTTCTCTAATGACTAGGCTGTGGCCCAGGCTTCTTCACCTTTCCTTCCTTACAAACACCCACAGAAAGACCTTGTCACCAAAATATTTACTGATTACAGCAATTCCTTCCTCAGGTTCCCAATGAGCCTTCTTCCCCTCTGCCAACACTATCATCCACCAGATAAAAACATTGTTACCTGGAGGAAACCAGTTTCCTGCCTGTAATTTGCTGAGTCACATCTTGCCATTAGTCCACTATGATCATACAACTCTTTTTTCCTATTTATACCGTATTCCACAAATAGTGTGTCTCCTCGTTCAGCTCTTTACAGTTTCCTCAGCCAACATACAAAGGTAAACTTTCACATCATGGGTACTTTCTAATACTTCCCACTGGCCATCCATCAGATCAACACTCTTTATCTCATCTACCTACCCACTCACTCCTTTACTCTTTTCTCTAGCATCTCTGAGAACTACATAAGCACATATGATCATCCCACACTACACAGTTAAGAAAACTGAGGCCTTGACAACATAGTTAAATTACCTAAGATTGCAGACGAGACAAATGTTGATATACTCTATATGGTGACTTACTGCAATCGTCAAAGTAACATTGATGTTTTGAAAACAGAAATTGTTGGATAACATCTTGTGAATGTATTTTACCAAAAATTCAGATGAACGCTTGCCTGATTCTCCACTAGTCCTCTCCCCATCTGAGCACAGAAGTTTATATAGCTTTAGCCCCATCCCAAATAGCCCAGGCCAGAGCGTGATAAAACCCAAGGGCACATTCTCCTGGTCCCTCAGGCCTCCTCTCCCAGAATGCAAGCATCCTGCCTGTCTCAAGAATCCTGCCTGGTGATTGAGAATAATCATATTCCTTCCAGTTGCTTGACAGGCATGGCTTTCCCATTATTTCATCCTCAACATGAGGTCTTACTCTTCTTCACAGAGGACAATTAATTGGGTTAGGCGAATCGCCAATGCAGCAATTGTGTTGTCAGTGGGTATTTTCCCAAAAGGTGATCCTAGTAGGATATTCAATTGACTGTGAGAGGCCTATAGGAACTGTGTTCACACATCTAATGGCATTTTGGAAGTTCACAAAAGAAAGAAATTTCAATAACTTATGAAGAGGCACTAAGTATTTTCATTTTAAAGCTCTGGAGCATGAGGGATTTTTTGTACTGGTAATTCTAGCTAAGCTTTGGGGAGAAAACGCAGAAGATAAATTTCCAAATAGTCTAATAATTTTAAGGCTATTTGGAGGCCTGAATTATTGGTAGCCTACCATAAACCCTTCTCCACTAAAATTTTAGGTTTAGCCTGAGAAATTATGGTGTTTGAAAGAAAGCAAAATAATAATAGTCTTTCTCATTAGTATTCTAAAAGCACAGTCTATCAAAGCTCACAACTGCTCAGTCTATGACTGCATACATAGACAAAGATTAATAAAAATGTGCCAGGGAAACGTAATCAATTTGCAGGCTAATTTCACATTAAGTACAATATAGCATTATATATGTTTAATTTTTTTTAATTATTGGAAAAAGTTTTTACAAGCCCTAGTAGATTAAAAGATATTTTCTTTCCACAATATGTGTACTTTGAGCTTAAATATATATGATTTTGAAAGTGCCAACCAAGTCAATTAACTAAAGCAATAAGCTAATGTTGTCTCTCTAGGTCGTGAGTTTGTATACTGTGAATTGGTAGTCAGCCTCCCCAGGGTACCAATCCTAATTCTCTTTCTCCCAACTGCCAATCCTTGCTTACCACTACATGCACAGCAATGTGGCAGGAAGAGGCTGATTCAGCACCAATCCACCAAGTACTTCCAAGAAATAAATCAGTACATCTATTCAATAGATACCAGAGCAGAAGCTGGGTCTTTGAAAATGGAGCCATCACATTTATATTTGAAACTAAATCAAATGCTGCAGGTTTCTTTTCATTAGTATTTTCTGGCTTGTGCAATTTGTGCCAATTCAGTTAGAAGTAAGAATTCTGGCTGTTTCTCTCCTTCCCCTGCTTAGGTTTTGGAGGATCTTTCTGAACCATGAGATCTATTCTGTCAAGCATCTCATTTCAGTCAAGTTCTGAGGGATTTGTGAGCCAGAGAAGTTGCTGGCCATGGTTTCAAGAAGAGCCTGGCATGCTGGCATTGTTCTTGCCTCTTCAGGAACGTCTCAGTAGTGTGCACCCTTCTCCAGCAGGATCCAAGTATATCCAGGCCTCCTGAAGATTTATGCTGCCAGTCCCACTACTGTTGCTCTATTCTCAGCATTCTTTAACGCCTGTAGCTCTTTGGATGGTAGCAGATCCAACGATTGCCTTTAGATTGCTCCTATTAAGTGTTTGGTTCTATGCTCACCCTGAGTACATGTCTTTTATGTCAAATCTATACAAACATCAGATTCTGAATCTTAGTCTCTAAGAATGTATGAGCCAAATTCTATTTCTTGATTTTGTTTTTTAATGTGTGGCGGAGTAAGGGAACGAGAGAGAGGGCAATTTGCAGTTCATATTTAGAACTTCAGAGGGATAAGCCAGAGGACATAGAAAATAATATATGCATATCTTCTATACATAAAATATTCTGGAAGGATATACAAGAAACTGTCAGCAATTGTTACCTCTGGAAAAGACCAGAGAATTGAAGACATTGTTTGTTATATACGCTCTTGTTCTATTTGAATGTGTTTTATTCGTTCATTTTATAAACACTTGTGCATTTAATTTTTTCAGTTACAAATGAGAGTGAAAGTAAAAAATAATGAATACTCAAAAGCAGCCCTGAGCCAGTTTGATTTAAGAAGAGAATAGACAAGTTCGTTGATGGGAATCTACATCAATTAGAGCTAAAGTGACAAATCACCTCCCCTTCTGCGGAAGGGAGCATTTCTTCTTCATTCAAATAAAACCTTGCCAAGCACTTTTCTGGGTACTATGATGATTCATACAAAACACAGGACTCCATTTTTGTCCTCTGGGAAGCGGAGATGTGGCAGACACATGAACCAAGGAGTAGAAATTAAAGCAGTTAATGGTTAGATGCCAGAGCTTTACTTCTGGCACTAAATACACAATAAATAGTTGGAATCACGCTGCTATGAGTGGAACTGTGTTTTCCCCAAGAAGATATATTGGAGTTGTAAGCCCTAGTACCGCAAACGTGACCTGCTTTGGAGACAGGGTTTTTACAGAGTAATCAAGTTAAAATGAGGTCATTAGGGTGGGCACTAATCCAATATGACTGGCATCTTACAAAAAGGGGAAATTTGGACACAGAGACTGACACACATAGAGAGAAGACCACACTAAGACACTGGGAGATCGCCATCTACAAGTCAACGGACGCCTGAGGCTACCATAAGCTGCGAAAGGGGTGTGGGACAGGTTCTCCCTCATAGCACTCAGAAGGAACCAACTCTGCTGACACCTTGATTTCAGTCTTCCAGTTTCCAGAACTCTGAGACAATAAATGTCTGTTGTTTCGGCCCACGATTTCTGATACTTTCTTACACCAGCCCTGGGAGACTAAGATATACACACTAATTTACTAATAGTTCAAATGAAAGTGAATCCATCCTTCTTACTCAACCTCAAACTAGCCTTGAAAATAGAAAGCTATGTAGATAAAACTCAATCTGGCATCTGCTGCTGGCATATGCTGGGTCTAGAGGCCAATGATGCTGCTAAACACCCTACAATACACGGCACAGTCCCTTGCAACAAAGATTCTTCTGGGTCAAAATGTCAAAAGTACTGATTGATAAACTCTGTTTCTGATAATATTAGACCAAATTTTTCTTTATACAGACTATATTGTTATTTTCAATCGACCCTACTATATTTCGTATGCACATAAAAAGACATTTATTAAAATATATATTCATTTAGTATCATGAACAGCAAGTGCAATGTGGCACACTATGCACAACCAAAAGTGACTCTTCTGTCAGTGTCATGCCCCTGTCTGCTTACTGTCACCCCGTTTATTTAACTGATGTCAGGGTCATTATTCTGTTTTAGTTTTGCAATCTGGTTGAAGTAATATGTCACTCCCTGCATGTTATACCTTCTAAATCATCTCTAATAAATTAGCCCATGTCTGAAGAAAGCAACTGCTCAGAAGCTGGCTTTAGATTCCCTGCTATTGTAAAGCTTGTGGGAGGTGACCTAGGCTGAGAGAAAAGAAACCAACTGACAAGCTGTTGCAATAGTTCATCTGATGGGACTGAGGCCACATAGTCTGTGGTTTCTCTCTCGGTCTTCTGTCAGTCTTCCCAGTATAGGATATCTATATTCCTATTTCACAAAGGGATTAAAGCCCCCCCCTTTTTTTTCCATTTGAAATATATCTAACTCCTTTTGTTCAACTGTCAAAAAAAGTAAAATACTGATTTTTTTCTTTAAAGAATGTGTAATGTGTTCATACGGGTTTTTTTGCCCTTTGATGAGCTTGGCTTTAAATCCCAAATTGAGATGCTGGTGAAAAGATGTCTTGTGGTTTCATATAAATGCCTGATGATATTTTATCCACATTAACTATTGTATATTTGAACTTGATGGACAGTTTTTCTCAAAAAGAAAAAAAAAAAAACAGGTTCTAAATTACTCCAAAGATTAGAATGAAATGCTTTGGCAGCTTTACTCCGTGTGTATTAGCAGTTACTCATTTATTCACCATACCTGAGAACAGTTTCCTATGGTATTTGACTAGGAGGAATCTATCTGAACAGTTCGTGCAGCTGCTGAAAGGGAATTTTTTCTACATAAATATTTTAAAGCCATTGGCCTGATTCACAATAACTCTAAATTGATGGGTTTAAATACAAAACCTCACAGATGATGGTTTGTTGAAGACAAAAGAAGTTGTGTGCATTTGCAAACACAAGCAAGGAACAAGCATTAACTACATTATGCCCAACAACTCTTTGTATAAACTTAAGATATTACAACCTTACATCACATTTTTACTGGCAAACAGTCACGCGCTGCATAACGACATCTCAGTCAATGACGGACCGCATATACGGTGGTGGTGGTCCGTAACATTAGTACCATAGCCTAGGTGGAGTAGGCTACACCATCCAGGTGTGTATAAATACACCTTGTGATGTTCACACAACAAAATCACCTAACGTGCCTTTCTCAGAACGTATCGCTGTCATTAAACAACGCATGACTGTGTTACACCATTGGAAGAATGGTAGGAGCCATGTGAAGAGCTTAAAGGGAATGAAGAAGGTTTGCAACCCCCAGAAGTAGGAGGTCCACATCTTTCTATCCTATATGTTTATAATTGTTTTGCTGCAACCTTGGGATGCTGTAAATAAAGGAAAGAAGAAATTTAAACTGCCACCCAGAAAAAAAGTTTGTCTGTGCCTGTTGTTTATTTACTTGTTTGCTTATCTCCTGGGAGCACGAGTTTCTTCTGGTCTTCTGTCAAACACCAGTCTTGATTCCAAAACACAAGGTTTCCTTAGGGAAAAGAAGTAAATCCCTTCTTGAGCAGAGTGTGGGGAATAAACTGAAGGATGACAGAGCTGGGTGGAGTGTATAAGCTTCAATACAAATGCTGTCAGCATAAATTAAGTGTGGTTAGTAATAGAGAAATAGCAGTCACATCAGAAAGACAGAAGATACTTGCAGGCTTAGAACTGAAAAGCAGACGAGAAAAGAAAAAGACAGCAGTGTATAGCGCAAAGCTTGGAGAGGGCAGCCCGTGGGGAAAAGAAATGTGCAGCTATTTTACTGTCGTGGGGGGGACACAGCATGAAGGGACTGTAAGAAAGGGAGAGTTCCAAAGGAAAAAAGTCAAGCAGAAATAAAAAGTACAGGACAAAGGGACCATGAATGTCTGAGGAGTCACAGCAAAGACTGCAAAGCCTTGTTAAAGGAGCTGAGATTGAATAGAGATTGAATGAACCTCAAAAGGAGTGTGAAAGCCCCCACTAACACAGAGAAGGGAACAACAATAGATAAAGATACACAGGTCACAAAAGCAACTTTGAAATACTGGCATAGCCAACAGAGTTTATTCCATTAATAACAGGACTTAGAGAACTACTATAAATTCCCTGATGAGAAGGGGTCAATGATTTAAAACTAAACTGACACTTCCGTAATATGCTTCTCATTTATTCTTATATTTAAGTGAAATTTTAGCCAATTTGATTATTGTCAAATTATCTCTTTTAACTAAAGCTATTGTTTAAAATCTCTAATCATTTTAACATCTAAAGTTAGAAGTCCTTCAGTGGACCCTATTGATGGAAGTGATGCCAGGATGTAATCACGTTACTTCAATTAATTCTGTCTACACTCTTACCTGATTATTAGAGATCAAAAGAAAGATGGTTAAATAACCAGCACCCCAAAAGGGATGGTGACCTGGCAGTACTTTTTTTTCACTTGATAACCTCCCTTCTGTGGAAGGTGAGGAATTTGCAAGCATTCAGGGAGAAGTTGCTGATCTGCTTATTCCTGTTTCGCCCTGCTCCAGATCTTTCTTATCATGTCTGTTAGAGTCAATCAAGATTATTCCATGGTAGCTGATGGGCTATGTATTATTTCTGGAACAAAACTGAGAACAACATGGAAAAGTTCCATACTGAGTTCTACACAGCTAATGGAAGCATTCTTGGGCAAATATTTTATATTCCTGCAGGGCTGATTTTCCAGCAACTATTTATTCATTCACTAATCTCATATTTATTGAGTTAAAACCCATGGTCTGGCAGATACTGAGCAGTTTTCCCTGCCCACCTGGTATCTGGGTTAAATTCTAAATGCAGCTCCTCTAGTCCCCAAAACTACAGATAGCATAACCTCAATCCTATTTAGAGGCAGGCGTAATCACTTCTAAATGGGAAGTCCGGGAAGGCATTGTGGAAGAATTAGAGTTGGAATTGGTTAGAACTGCTGCAAAAGGCAGAAATATGAAGGAAATTAATTCCTGTGTATTACTTGTAGAATGAATGCGATAATCAGAAGTACAATGTTTAGAAAGCAAGTGTTTAGGTAGGAGCCGTTCAAGGTTGCCTAGAACGCTGGATACTGTGGGAAAAGCAGAAGAGATGACACTATCAGAGTGGGCCGGGCCTAACGAAGGAGGCCACTCCCTCCCAAATGGAGTTTGAGTCCTATTTAGCAGGCAATGAAGAACCAGTGAAGGCTCTTGAGCAAAGGAGCGACTTTCATACGATAAATTTTTAATAGTGTTTTGAATGGACCAGCAAGGACATCTGTAGATACAAAATTCAGTTAGTAGAATAACCATCTAGTTATAGGTCTTATCGGAAATGAAAATAAACAACTAGTTTAAAAGCTGCTGATGGCAAGATCATTACTCTATATCTATGGTACCTAGCACACTGTATAATGACACAAAATGTTTTGCTAATATGCAATTGAAGATTTAGGAGCTGAATCATGAGCACATACAGAACAATGAAAGCCAAAGGGCAATCGATGCCAGGTGCTATGGCATGGTTAAGAAAGACCAAGGCTGGTAAGTGGCCAGTGGATTTTACAACCAGAAGGTGACTGTTAACAATGAAGAGAAAAGTAACGGTTTTATCAATGGGTGGCAGAAAGAGGGGAGGCAGAAAGTCTTAACTCTTATTTCCAGAAACTTGAAGGGAAAGGAAAAAGAGAGACCTTTCGGTAAGAGATAACTAATGAGGGTTGTTTTTTTAAAAGAGCTTTGTCTTCCAAAAAAGACACCTGGGAAGGATTTAACTTGAAGGGAGAACACCTAGTGTTCAGGGACAATGAAGGCTCCAGCAAGAGAGCGATTAACTAGATAAAATTAAATAGATATAACCCAGTAATGAATATTTGTTAAGCACTATCATGAACTGAAAACTATGCTAAGCTATGGAAATATGAAGAAGAAAATAAACAGTTTCTGCCCCCACAGAATTAATAATCACAGGGAGAATCACATAGGACTAACACAGTTTTAAGGCAATACCGACTTTAAGGAGTGTACCAACTGTAGTAAGAGCAGAGGAGGAAACCAAGTGCCTGGGGGAGTTCCAGAAGGTGCTGTGGATCCATTCTCTTTTTTTTCTGTTAACTGAACTCTTATAATGCTTTTGCAGAATCCTCCCCACCCTGCCCCCTGCTCCATCAAGTCCACAGGGTTTAATAAGATTGACTGAGCTCTCCAGCACAGGGATAGGCATTTGACCCTGGGCCAGCCAATCAGAGTAACACATCCCCCAGTGATTAAATTGTGGATGGGCATGTGGCCTAGTCTAGGCCAATCAAAATCCTTCCCAGAAGATTGTTTAACTTCTCTTTTAAAGATGACATAAGCCAGAACCAAACAAGCCTTGGCCGCAGAGGTTCTCCTTGCCAGCACAAGAGAAGAGTCTGCCTGATAATGAAGTCAATCAAGAGGAATAAAGAGCCAGCAAAAAAGGAGAAAGAAAGATAATACAAAGGAAAGATTCCTAATAGTAATTTTAAGACTCGTAAGACTTTGTCCGGCATAGTTAAGAACAACCATCCAATCTTATTATACTCATTAGTTTGACAAAAAATATCTCAGGTATTGTTATAGACTGAATGTTTGTGTCCCCCAAAAATTCATATGCTGAAATCCTAACCCCCAATGTGATGGTATTTGGAGATAGGGCCTTTGGGAAGTAATTAGGGTTAGATGAGGTCACAAAGGTGGGACCCTGGTCTGATGGAATTAATGCTTTTATAAGAAGAAACACCTGAGAGCTTGTTCCTCCACCCCCCCCTCCACCTACATGCACCAAGGAAAGTCCACATGAGGACTCAGCAAGAAGGAAGCCATCTACAATCCAAGATGAGAGCTCTCACCAGACACCAACCCTGCTGGCAGTTTGATCTTGGACTTCCAGTCTCCAGAACTCTGAGAAATAAATTTCTGTCGTTTAAGCCACCCAGTCTATAGTATTTTGTTATGGCAAGTCTAGCTGACTAAAATAAGTATCAAATACACGGTCACCCAGACCTTACCTCTTGAAAGTGTTTGATTAGCAGTACCCAGTGGTGATATTTTTCATACCGCTATTGCCACATCATGCCATGGGCTAATTTAAATGCTAGTCACATCTCTTTATTACTGGAAATAGAGTCATCAGTGCCTTTAAATCTAATAAGGTTAGAGAACCAATTCCAGAAAGCCAAGAACCAATTCAGAAGACTCATCCTCAAGATTCTGCTTCTCTAGAACCACTCCTAGCACCAAAATAGAGAGAGAATGAGAGAGAAAGAGAGAGTTATTTTAAGGAATTGTCTCATTAAACTGTGGGAGCTGGCAAGTCTGAAATCTACATGGCAGGTGGAAAATTCAGGTAAGATGAATTTCTTGTCCAGTTGATGTTACAGTCTTGAGTCTGAATTCCACAAAGCAAAAGCCTGGAAATTCAGGTAGGGTTTCTATGTCTTGAGGAGAATTCCTATTTCTTCTAGAGACCTCAGTCTTTGCTCTTAAGGCCTTCAATTGATTGGATGAGGTCTACCATAGTATAGAATGTAATCTACTTTATGTAAAATCTACTGATTTAAATGTTAATCACACCTAAAAAATACCTCCACAGCAACACTTAGACTGATGTTTGACCAAAGAACTGGGTACCACTGCCTAGCTAAGTTGGTACGTAAAATTAACTATCACTTGTACACAAATGTTCATATCAGCTTTATTCATAACAGTTCCAAACTAGAAACAACTCAAAATATCCATCAGCAGGTAAATGGATAAACAAATCGTGGTATATCCACATCCACATTCATGGATGAATCACAAAATCATTATATTGAATGAAAAGCCAAACAAAAAAAGAATATATATTGTATGACTCCATTTAAATAAAATTCCAGAAAATTCAAACTAATGCATAGTGACAGAAAAAAGTAGAGCAGTGCTTGCCAGGGAAAGGAGGTGGAAGGAGGAATGAATTATAGACATACAGGAGAAAAGTTTGGGAGGTAATGGAAAAGGCAATTATCTTGACTGTAGTGATACTTTCACGATGCACATATGTCATAATTCATTGTGGTAGACAGCCTCTAAGATGGCCCCCAACACCCTCCTCTGCTTAAGTGTGTGCTGCATTTAGTGACTCACTTTTAGTGAATAAAATGTGGTGGAAGTGATGGGTTGTCATTTCCAAGATTAGGTTTCAGAAATGACTGTGACTTCAGCATGAGATCTCTCTCTCTCTTTCTTTCTCTCGCTTTCCCTAGTCCCTCCCTCTATCTGTTTCTCTTCTTCCCTCCCTTTCTCCTCCTCCATCTCCTCTCTCTCTCTGTCTCTCTGTGTGTGTCTCTCTCTCTCCAAACCTTGCTCTGGAGAAAGCAAGCTGCCATGAAGAGGTTCACTAGGCAGGGGACTGATATCTCCAGCCAACAGCCCACATGCGTGAACTTGGAAGTGGATCTCTGAGGCCTGCCAACAGTAATGTGAGTGAGTTTCAAAGTGGATCCACCCTCTGTTGTGCATTAAAATGACACTACTTCTGGCCAACACTTTGATTTCAGCCTTGAGAGAGACTATGAGTCAGAGTACTCAGCTGAGCCACTTCCAGATTCCTGATCCACTAAAACTTTAAGATAAGAAATGTTTGTTGTTTTAAACCATGAAATTTTGGGGTAATTTGTTATGAAGCAATAGATAACTCATACATTTATCAGACTGTACCTTTTAAATATATATATAGTTTATTCCCCATCAATGAAGCCTCAATAAAGCTGAAAAGAAATAAAAAATAAGAAAGAAAAGAAGCGAGGGAAGGGAGGAGTGAGGGAGAGATGGAGAGAGAGAGGAAAATATAAAGAGAGGAAGGGAAACACGCAGGGAGGGAGGGAGAGAGGATAGAAGAAAGAAAGAAACTTCGAGGCTAGTTGTAAGAACAATCATTTATAATAATGAAGTCCACAGGACCATGGCAAGAATAAGGATGGAAAGGAAGAATATGATATGGATGCTAATGTTCTTTATAAATATGTCACTGTCCAGCTTTTGGAAGGGAAAGTAGAGGTTTATCTAATTGGATTACTCGAGTCTTAAAAAGGAGTGGTTTAGAACAAGATTCAAGTGTAATGTCCTAGAAACAGCACTAGGCAACTGAGAAAATGGCTATTCCCAATTCCTGACACATGATACACTGGAAATAGTGACAGGAAAACTCTCTATTAAAGAGGGCTTCGTGGGAAGACAAAGGTAGGCATTACTTAAGACAAGGACAAAGATAGAGGATTGTGCAAAGTATTGAAGTTGTCAAGGAGCACGGATTCTAATGGACACGGAGGAAATTCTTTGGTGGGAGAATATCAACAGAAAGCTGCATTTAGGGGAAGAACTGCACAGCAACATTTGAATTTGATTATAAGAAGGACTGTTATCAAGAGAGGCTTGAATGTGGAATAGAGACAAGAAGTGAGAGGATAAAATGTCCAAATGGAACAAAGGCAAAAGCTGTTATGATTAAGGGTAGAGTGGACGATTTCATAGTAGGGATGAAGAGAACCACCTTTTCCTCTAAAATAGGAATGGCCTGTATATACGAAATAGACTTATATACAAAGACGTTTTGAATCAGTGAGAGGGAACTGAAGACAAGTGGGAATTCCGTTGAGTAACTTAATCTTCTACATGAGTTTTATTCATGTCTATTCCATGATACAGCAGACCCTTTTCATTGCCCCCTCAACACCTGTTCTCCACTTCTTTCTTACAAACAGAATAACAATTTTATTCAGATTTCCAGCCCCAGGGAAGGTAATCTTATCCCCAAACCACAGGTAAATCTGGTTAGTCCAAACCAATTGTGGTTATCCCATTATCTCGCCAATGGCTGGCTTAGGAATAGGCATATAACCCAGGTTGGGGCAATGAGACCAATATAAATGGAATCCTGGGAGGGGGAGAAAACCTAAGAAAGGTTTTCTCATTCTTAAACTAAGACACAGGAAAGTAACATTACCTCTTCTCCTGTTAAACGTTGTTCTGTCAGGATGCAGTGCAAGAACAAGGACGTCTCATGACGTTGAGAAGAAGCTAACTTAAGGACCCAGCTAACTGGGGATGATGAAATGGAAAACTGGGGAAAAAAATATGGATGCTTGCTGACGTTGTTGAACCAATCAATTAACCAAAGGAAACACCTACCTCCCAACATTGGTTACTGAGTTTATTTATTTGTCTTTTAATTTGAAGTTTAAAGACACTTAATTGATTTACAAGGAATGCTAACTGCATGTATGTTAAAAAGTGTGACATGAAAAAGAGTTCCATCACAGGCTACTATAGCAAAATACTACAGACTGGGTGGTTTAAAGAACAGAAATTTATTTTCTCACAGTTGTGGAGGATAGAAGTCCAAGATGAAGGTGTTGGCAGAGTTGCTTTCTTTTGAGGTCTCTTTTCATCTTGTAGATGGCTGTCTTCTTCCAGTGTCTCCACATGGTCTTCCCTCTGTGTGCACACCTGTCTGTGCCCAAATTTCCTCTTCTTACAAGGAAACCAGTCATGTTGGATTAGAGCCCACCCATATGTCTGCATTGTACCTTAATTGCCTCTTTAAAGGCCATATCTCCAAAAAGAGTCACATTCTGAGATACTGGGGGTTAGGACTTCAACATATGAATTTTGAGGGGACAAAATTCAGCCCATAGCACTTAGTACTTGGCGCTGTGCTAGGCACCAGGGATGGCAGAGTAATTAAGACAGTCGTGGTCCATGTTATCATGGCACTTACATTATAGCACCCAAAACAGCAATTAAACATGATTATTTACTTATAAGCACAACTTGGAGAATAAAAAGTATGACAGTATGTAACGAGTCCAGCACTGCACTTAATCTAGTCTGGTGATTCTCAACTGGAAGGAATCTTGCCTCCCAGGGGACATATGGCAGTGTCTGAAGATATTTTTTATTGTCACAACTTAAGAGTGCTACTGGCATCTCGGGAAGCTACTACATATCCTACAAGGCGCAGGGCAGCCCCTACAACAAACAAACAATTATCTGGTCCAAAATGTCATAGTTGAGAAACCCTGACCTAGCCTACAGAATCATAGAAACATCCCTTAAACTGACCTCGGAAGGGTCTGTAGTAATTTACTGAGGGAGGCAGAGTAGAAACGGAATTCTAGGAAGAGATAACTGCAGGTGTGGAAGACGAGTTTGCAAGGACTGCAGCACACGTGAGGAACCGAAAGAAGGCCACCTATGGAGCAAAAGTGAGGGGATACTGAAATATGACGAGGTGTGTTAGACCAGCAGGAGGCAGCTCATGCAAACCCTGGAGACCAGGTCTAGGAGTTTGGTCTTTATTTTGAACCTTACTGAAAAGTGATGGTGAAACAAGAGGTGTGAAGAATCAAGGAGGTCAACCCTCATTCCTTTAGTGATTTGGTGATTTTGCGAGGTGGGGAGGGAGTTTTTTATGGTGATTCTCCAGAAGCTGTTATGAAAAAGTATGCCACGTGTGACAAGCCAGGTTAGTTATGGAAAGAAGAAAAATTTGAGGTATGCAAGGTCAGGGAGGTAGGAAATACTATTTTGTGTTTGGAGAATCTAATAATTCTATAGGTCTACAACAAAGAGCAAAGAAGGACTGGTGAGGGAAGAAGCAGAATCATGAAAGGCTAAATGTTTAGTTTGGGTAAATCAACTGAATTTTTAAAGGTATAAATTCCTGGACATTGTGCTGAAAGATTCAAATTCTCAAATCTGGGTTTAGGTCAAGAAATTTTCACTTCTAAAAAAATCTTGATTTTAATAAAGGGATGGGGCAATACTTTGGAGACTCTAAAAGAAAGTAACATGAGCTGATTTTCACTGTAGAAACTGTCTGGTGGCAATGTGAAGATTGACTGAAGGCAGGGGGAGGAGGGCGATATTGGAGACAGAAAGACCAGATAGGAGACCATTATAAAGGATCAGGTGGTCAAGATAACCTAAACTCTACAACAACAATGAAGATAAATAGGGCTGGGTAGTCCTTAAGAGGTATAACTGACAGACCTGAAACACTGATTGAATGTAGCCAGGGGTAACTCCCAGGTTTCCAACTCAGGTCACTGGGTAATGGTGGTACCATTAGTTAGAATGGAAATCCAAGGCAGGGAACAGGTGTTGAGGGTAGATGAAAGGTGATAAGGAATGCATTCACATGTTGCTTGAGAGTGCCTTAGGGCACTTGATACTCTCCTTAGTCCAGTAAGTGGTTAGAGACGGAGACTAGTGCTCAGGACAGAAGTCTAGACGTTAGACGTTGAGTTGGGGTCATTTGTGTATGTCTGATTATACAAGCCCTGGGAGTGGTGAGATTGCTCAGGAGGAGTATGGAGAATGAGAAAAGGAGAAAGACAAAATGGAGTCCACCGACAATTAGAAACTGAGCACAGGTAGAGTCAGAGAACAGTGAAAAGTGACAGTCAAGCAAAGGACAAATGAAAAAAGACTGGGAAACCAGGGCAGGAGGAATTTTCATGACTTGCCACTTCGAATATGCTGATATATGGGAGGGGACAGGAAGCAACCTACGAAACACTACAATTGTAATTTTATAAATTTTCATATGTACATAATTATAAATAATAGTTACACCTATATAGCCCTTACTATATGCCAGTAATTAATCTTTATTAAAAATGCCAGTTTTTAATTTTCACAAAACCCTATGAAATAAGTACTATCAATGCTGCTGTTTTATTGATGAGGAAACCGAGGCACACAGAGGTTAAGTAACTTGCCCAACTTCATACACTAGGACCATGCAGTCTGACTCCAATGTCCATACTCTTAACCTTTATGCTATAACTCCTTTATTCCTGTTATAGAACTTATCATACTAAAAAGGATTTACGTTTTTACGTTTTCTTCCGTAACAGCACATGCACAGGACCTCACACTTTGTAAGTGCACAGCAGAGATTTGTTGAGCTGACTTCTCTGTCTAGCTAAAACCATTAAACCAAAGGGAGCCGCTCATAAAAGAACAAAGGAGACAACCACTCTTAAATCCATGCATAGATGTTTCTGACCAGGAAAAGTTCTGGCAAAAAGGAAAGGAAAGAGAAAAGAAAGGTATGTGGTGGGAGGGGAGGGCAACAGGGAAGGGAAGGGAAAATGACATCTCAAAGCAAACAGCTAAAGTAAATATACATTTTTCAGTTTTTAGCGATAGCTGCTTAGGCTCTGAGTTTTTGTGTGTGTGTTGTTTTGTTTTGTTTTGTTTTGTTTTGACTCTGCCTTTAATTTATTTCGGAATATTTAAAAATCCTTCTTTTCTCTCAGGACCACTCTTTTCATTTTGTACCAAATAGGAGATCAACTACCTATCCATCAATAAATTCTTAGTGATTCTTGGGGTAAAAGCATTAACTAACCACAAAGGAATATTTGATTGGTATGCTTGTAGGCCTTTACTAAAGGAACACACAAAAAATCTAAAGCTGTAAATTTGCTGGGCAGAAAAGGAGCAATGTATTTGTATGAAAAACTTCTTAGCCAGTAAATCATTCCAGACAAGCTAAGGATTCCTCAGCTTCCATGTGAGATAGTGTTCACTAGTGAAGATGTTCTTCCATTGTAATAAAAAATTCAAAACCACCTTATTACCCAAATAGCATTATTTATATTATTTGCCTCTTTTGAGCATCTAAGACTTGGACCTTTGTCTTCATAGTTCTACCTGGTTGGCCTAAATACTAAACACATCAATATGAAAAGAAATGTCAACTGACGCATCAAACGCTAGAATATGTTGGGAGTGTTCAGTAACTGTTCTCTTACCAAAACTATAGGGGAAAAATAGGTTCCTTAGTAATTCTGATCATAATCTGACCTGGTTAAGCAGATGTTGCACAGAGGGTTAGAAGAGTTTGTGGAGGTATTTTTTTCCAGCTGCCCAACATCCTGGAAGGAGGTTTTGTTTTCTGTACCTGGGGGAACTAAAGAAGAGATCTGTCTTCCTTGAAAGTCAGATTCATTGCTTATTAACCTTGCTTTTTATTCATTTAAAGATACTCATTCTTCTTCTTTATGTCCATCCCTGTGCTCACTGATGCACAGTACATTTCTCCTCTTCTAGTCTCACTCCCTGAGTGAGCTCATGCAGACCCGCTCATTTGAACATCATTCTCTCGCTCACTCTCTGACTGAAGCCATGACCTCTCTCTTGAGCTTTAGAATTGTATGCACACTATTTGATATTTCTTCTTGGGTATCTAATAAGCATCTCAAACTGAATATCTTTGAAAGAGAGTTTTCCTGCTTCCATCCTAGAGGAAATGCTCCTTTTCAGCCTCAGTATCATAGCCCCAGTTGTCAGCCAGGGGCTTGACCAAAAAGTTTAAGAATAATATTTGATTCTCCCTTTTTGCTCACTCCCACACCCAGTTCATTAGCAATTTCTCTTAATTGCATTCTAAAATGTATTCCACATCTCTCCAGTTCTCACACCTCCTACTGTTGCTCATGTTCCTCAGCCCCAACTATAACCCATTCTGTACAGAGCATCTAGAATGAGTTAAAAGAAAAAAAATAAGAAATCAGATCTTGCCACTCATCCTCTTTCCAATCAATAATAAATCCGAAATCCTTATTCTAATCTCTATAGCAAGCATTTAAGTCACTAACCACCACTTACTATTTCCTGCCAACTCCCTCTAGTTCTCAGCTCTGCAAAATTTTTGACCCGTCGTGGTCTACAATCCACGTGTCCTAACGTCTTTCACTGTGTTTCACCTCCATCATCTCCTCATTCACTTCTTTGGACAGCTTGAAATGTATGATCAATAATTACAGTCAGTCCTTTGCAGACACTTTCAAATCCCTTCTTCCTCTCTTACTACTTCATACTTGTTTGGCAAACTTCTACTCTTGGTTAAATCCAACTAAATTGTTTACCACGTCCACGTCCACACAAATGAATAGGGCCAGAGGAAAGCACATGTCTAAACTGATGGTTCCTCTAGCATCAAGGAGACCATTAGTGCTGCCTGGCAAACTTTCATATGTTTCTCTGGCCCATTCCATTTCCCACTCCTCTGATCTCTCAAATAAGGACCAGGCTTCCTGTTTCTCTGAGAAACAGAAAATAATCTTCATAAGCTTTCACCATTATATCCACCAAGCTACCTGCATCTATGCCCATATGTTCTGCATTCTCTTGTAACTTTGGATAAACTGTTCATTATCCTAGCAAAGCCCACACACTCCATCTATGCACTAAATTCCATTTTCTCTCATCTACTCGAAAATTCTACTTCATGACTCTCCCACTTCTTCTCAATACCATCAAATTTTCCTTCTGTAATGGATCTTTTCCAATAGCACATAAACATGCTATTATTTCTCCCATTTTAAATTAAAAATCTTGTGCTATCTCACATAATCCTATAGCTATTGCTCCATTTCTCACCTTTTACAACAAAATACTTCAAAAAGAGTTTACTGTCTTTAATATTCCTCTTTTCATTCTTTGCACCCACTTTAATCATCCTTTTCAACTACTAAGTAAGAAAAACACACTCCTCCTGTATGTCTCCTTTACTCTCACACTACCACCTAATTCACATTGACACCAACTGTGTAGGTTTTTTCCCCCACCAAGCAATGCTCTGACACCAGCTGGTGTCCTACAATTTAACTCAATTCTGACACTAACTACCTGGGGATCACAGATCCCACAGCTTAAGGGCTCCATCCCACAAGAGTGACCCCCCCAACTTCAGATGCCAATGGCAAGTGCCAGGTTGTCACCTGCACTTCTGATGACTCACTATAAATCTGGGTACCCATAACCCCCTCCTTGCATTCTATCCTTTGCTAGAACAGCTCACGGGACTCAAGAAAATACTTACTTACATTTACCAATTTATTAACAAATATGGTAAAGGATACAGATGAAGAGCCAGAAGAAGAGGCACATAGGGCAAGGTCTGGAAGGGTCCCAAGTGCAGAAGCTGCTGTCCCCATGGAGTTGGGGTGCACCACCCTTCCAGCATTTAGATGCTTTCACCAACCTAGAAGCTTTCCAAACCCTGTACTATGGGGATTTTTACGGACGCTTCATCACATAGGCATGATCAATCACCTACTCTACTTTTAGCTCCTCTTCCCTTCCTGGAGGATGTGAGACGGGGTTGAAAGTTCCAAGCTTCTAACCATGTTTTGGTCTTTCTTGTGATTGTCCCCCATCCAGAGGCTATTCAGGAGCCCAGAGTCACCTCATTAGAACAAAAGACACTCCTATCACCCAGGAAATTCCAAGGGACTTAGGGGTTCTGTGTTAAGAACCAGGGTCAAAGACCAAATATTAGAACAAAGGGTGTTCCTAGTACTTTTATAACTTAGGAATAACAAAGGTTTTAGGAATTCTGTGCCGGAACCAGAGGCAGAATCCAATAAATCTATTTTCTATTATTTCACAACTACCATTCCCACAAAACTGCTCTTACCTAGTTCCCAGTTTACCTCCAAGTTGTTAAATCCCAGTGCTCAACTCTCAGCTGTCTTTTACCTGACTTACAGAGCATTTGAGACAGTTCTTTACTCCTTCCCCCTCATTAACACTTTATCCATCTAATGTCTGGCAAACCACACTCACTTTCTTTTCCTCATCTCACGGGTCATTCTCACACTCCATTGCTGGTTCCTCCTTTTCTCCCCAATCTATTAATATTGCTGTACCCTGGGGTTGACTCCTCAGACCATTTCTCTTCTCTTTCTACACTCGCCCCTTTGATGATCTCACCCAGCTTTGTGGCTTTGTAGATCATCTATATGCTAATAATTCCCAAATTTATAACTCTAGCTTGGATGTCTCCTCTAAACCCCAGATTCACACACCCAAACACCTACTTGATAACTTTGCTTAAGTGTCTAATAGGTATTTAAAACGTAAAATGCCCAAACCTGAGCTCTTGATCTTCCTCTCAAACCTTCTCCACCTAAAGTTTTCCCCATTTCGGTACATATCAACTCCATCCTTCCAGAAGTCTAGGCTGAAATCCTTCTTTCTCTGATACCACACATTCCACCTGTCAGCACACTGTGCTGCTACCACCTGAGTACCAACACCTGAGTACTGAGTGCCTAGTTTCTCTACAAACTACTATCATCTCTTGAATAGATTATTGCAAGAGCCTCTTAGCAGATCTCCTTGCCCTTATCTTTGCCCCTTCACAGTCTTGTACCAATGCATCAGCCAAAGTCACCCGTTAAAACATAAGTAATCCCATCAAAACCCTTTAATAGCATCCCATTTCAGTTATAGGGAAAACCAGAATCCTTAGAATGGCCTGCAAAGCCTTAATCTGGCCCCCTCTACCGTTCTGATCTATCCTGATACTTCCAGGGTCCTCCTTCTTTACTACATTCCTAGACATGGGTCTCCTTATTGTTCCCGGAACATGCCAGGCACTCTTTCCCCAACTATTCACATAGCTCAACCTTTATCTCCTTCTGAAATTTTCTTAAATGCGACTATTTAAAATTATGACCTCTCTTCCCCTGACAATACTTCCTATTCCTCTTTTCTTTGCACATTTTCTCCATAGCACTTATCAACTTCAGTCATTTCTGAATTCACTTTTGTAGAATTTCTTCAACTCCGTTATATCTGTTTGTGTGTGTGTGTGTGTGTGCGTGTGTGTGTAATAAGGGAACAGACCATACGAGACTCAGTGCTCTAATCTGATTAGTAGAGGAATAGAGTGAAAAATTTACTCCTGGATCTCTCATGATTCCCTAGTCAATGGCATAAATTAAAATCTGAGTCTAAGCAATACTTTATAGTAATAATTGTTACTACTATTTTTGCATATGAGAATGTCTCAGAGAGACTTTAAGTGACTTGCCTAGCGTCATTCAGCCAGTAAAAAAGGCTGAGCCAGAATCCAAACCCAGGACTTTCTGACCCCTCATCTCATACACAGAATCACTTTTCTAGGCTACAGTCTTAAAACCGTGTTAATTATGTAATATATAACTTCCAAGCAAAGGCACTTTCTTTTGCAATATACTAATTGCTTTAAAGTTCTTTTGCCTAAAACTGCTTAATACATGCTATGACCTCTTTGTCCTTTTTCTGTAATATGTAATTCTTTGCATTATAACCTGGGAATTCCATCCATTCTAAACAGAACACCTGTTGATAACTTCAGTACAAGTACTTATTTACTTCAACAACCCACCTTATTCTTTCTACTTGGCTTATTACACTTATAATTGTCATTCCATTAATTTAGGCTGAGATTCATTTTCACAGCCAATCAAAGGCAAATTACAGACACAGACTTGTACTTCATGAAAATGAACTGTGATTCACACCATCATAAATTTCTCCAGACTTTATTTGGGAAATAGCTCAAGATATCTAAAGATGTGTCCCAAATATATTCTAACACCCTTACCTCCCTTCACCCACCCCCAGATTGATGGCATTGATTTTTGCTTTTTAGCAGGCAGGCAGCAATAGACAATGTTGCTGACACCTCAACTGAGATGTGCTGCAAACCCCCTTGGCGAAGACCAGGGCTGGTTCTGTCTCTTTTCATCAGATCCTCTCCCTCCCTGCTTCACACTTGGCCCCTGTTCCCGAACAGTTGGCGAACACTGAGCCACTCTTGAGTACAATTGTCCAGACAAATACCTTCCATCTTATGGAAGAAAAAACTTTTATAATAATGGGGATTCCTGTAGGCTGGAATAGATAACAGTCATTTTGTAGGTGCTTCACTCCTCATCGCAGCATATGCATATGTGCTGAGCTTTGGGAGAAAATTCGCTGCCTAAATTCTTTGTTCAATTGACCCAAGAAGACTGAGAGTTTGCTATTGCCTCCCTTTCTTTGATTGGAGCATTGGGCCTTTCCTGGACTTATTTTAAATGTAAATATTTCTGAAAGAAGTAAAATATGTTTAGTATCACTTTACTGCTGACCAGTTTATCAGATGTTTTCACAGGACAGAATGCATAGAGGCAGCATCAGGACACCTTAAGAGAGAGAAGTTTACAACTGAAAAAATTTGGAAGTATTGGCCCGGAAAAGGGAAATTAGGAAGGAAAAAAATTAATCTGGTCTTTCTCCAGAGCCCCCACCACTGGTTAATGGAAAGAAGGAAGAAAAATCCACTATAGTTTAAACTTAGACCAACCTAATAACTTTTTTTTTTTGAGGAAGATTGGCCCTGAGCTAACATTTATGCCCATCATCCTCTACTTTATATGTGGGACGCCTGCCACAACATGGCTTGACAAGCGGTGCGTAGGTCCACACCCGGGATCCGAACCAGTGAACCCTGGGCCTCTGAAGCCAGAAGGTGTGAACTTAACCGCTGTGCTACTGGGCCAGCCCCCCTCATAATTTTAACAGACCCCTTGGTAGTGCTCATTGCCTCTTAGGAAAACACACACTCATACACAGACTCCCAAGTAGCCAATGTCTGAGTGTATGAACAGCAGGGGTATGGCTCACGTGACCTCATGGTGGGGGAAGGATTGGAGTCTTTGGGCATTAGTGTCCTCTTGTTTCTGTGGTCTCTACAGCAGTGTTGCTGGACACTGCTGGCTTCTAGTCATGGCAATCATGAGATCCACTCTTTTTGTTCATGAAATGCTCCTGAAGAGCTCCTGCATGAAGACACTTCTTGATTCTCACTGATTCATCAGGCCTCTCTAAAGGCTGTCTGAGACTTGCATTCAGACCAGGCCAAGGCCATCTGCTCTGCAGTCCCAGCTCAGAGCTACCTCATCCAGAAAGAGCAATGCCCCTAGAAAGCTCCCCATGCACCCCTTCAGCTACTTCTAAGACCCACTATGTCACTCAAGAACCATGTTGTAGGCGGATATCCCACAAGAAGCGGTCACTTTTCCAGCATCCTGGTGTAAGATGACAGTAGCAGCTCATTTTCCCTGGCATTTCTCATAACATGCTAAACTTGGGTAGGAAAATGAGGGCACACAAACCTGCAAACTGTTCCTTCTTCCCTCCCTTCTCTCCCCCACGTTCACCCAACCCAGGCCAGGAAGGGATGGACTTTCCCCTCTGTTACGTGCTCCTCTGGTTGAATCCAACCTCCTGGCCCATAGGCGTATTTTCTGTACACAGTTGAACTCTATGAAACAATTCTTCAAGGATTGGATGTTGATATTCTAAAAGGAGAAAAATAAAGAAGTTCAGGAAAGCTTGTCAAGAAAACAATCTGATCGGAAAGGAAATTGTCTTACTGCATAATGCTATTTTGCATGTGAAAAGCTTCACAATTTCACATTCATTCTATTTATATTTCTACCATAATGAATCATAATCTCCCCTTAAGTGAATAGATATCTGAAGACAAATAGGCTAGAAATCATGTACTAAGAATTTAAAAACGTAAAGCTCATTAATAATTTTCAAAATTATTTCAAAAGTAAATAGAACTGCAGAGAGAAGGCAAAGAAATTACCTAATGGATATGCCTTAATAAATATATCTTCTTGACTAAGATAAAAGTTTTAGGGAACAAAAAAATTCATGTAATATTTTTATGGAAATATAACGAACCCAAAGATTTTCTTTTTGAGTCTTCCAATAGTTATTTAAATTTCAACAAGTTAAAAGTTTCACGTAACTTTTATGCCCTGTATTCAACACTTCTTTTTTCTAATAATAGCTTGAATCTCAGGTTCTTTTTCAAATTTTTCCTGGCCCTTTCCTTGCCCATCATGCCCACTTAAAGATTATTGTTCCATCTCTAAGAACTGTCCCACAATCCCATTTCAGATACACAGGACCTGAAAAGTAGTATCAGTTGTCAGTTTCCATCCCCAGCTCAATGCTTCCCAGGACTAAGCTACTCTATTGAACTATTGGCTCCTTGCCTAAAGACCTAGGGGGTAATCTGGATGCTTTGTACTTCTCCACTGTGCAAAGGGCATATTGATGCCTTGAATTCTAGAAACTTATTCGGGTTCCCTGACGTCAAGGGAATTAACTCAACCAACTTTGTGGAGGTCACAGAAGCCTGATCACTCCCTATGGAACATTAGAAAAGACTTCAAGCATGTTAACCTCTATTTGCCCAGGCCCTATCAGCAGTTTACTTTACTCTCACTGAAATTGTCTAAGGATTCACAGTTGGCTCTAAAGAGAAAAGATTCTATATAAATATTCACGTTGTTTTTTCTATTTCCTTCTTCTAAGTACATTGGCAAGGACAGGATTTCACAGAGGAAACACTTAATGATAATATTTGGAGGAAACCTGCTGACTTTGTAAAACACAGTTGGCCAAAATTCAGGTCAGAAATACCCAGGGAAGTAAAAGACTCCTAGAGTTATGGAGATGAGGTTTCTGCAGGCAATGAAGCCCTCTGTAAAGGACAAGGGATAATTATGCTTACAAAGGAAAAGATGGGAACATCAGCAAGGCTGTAAGCAGCCCTTGAGGATGGTGCACAGGTGTGCCAAAAAGTAGCTAAAGTATGATTCTGCAATGAGTGAAGGGAATAAGCATCCTTAGATTGAATAACAGGAAGAGAAGGAGAAGGAAAAAGAGAAGGAGAAGAAGGAGATGAAAATGAAGCAAGAAGAGATAATAGCTATGGAGGAAGGAATTCAGCAAAAGAAGATCCCACTCTGTAGTTGAGAGAACAATTCTCCGAGATGCCAATTGAGAGAATTCTACAAGAAAATCCTTTACTAAAGGACTTTTGAGAGTGTTCTTGCTGTAGTCATTAACACTATTGATAATTATAAACTGCTGAGGCCATGGAATAAAAACATCACTTCTTTTGTTTCCTACGGGCATAAGTACTACAGAGGATGTTCATTTATTTCCTCCTAAAGGAATATGAAGAGAAATGTGTTTTGGGCCTATTAAACTCACCAGAGAACAATTTCCAATTAGCTAATATTGTAATAAACGGAAGGACATGTTAGATATTTAGTCTATTAGGCTTTTAAAGCCAGAAGTTATCTTAAATGTTCTTATGGGTTAAAAAACAAAGGCTAAATGACAACCCAAGGTCATGTCTAGTTAAGTAGAGAGATGAAATTTTAATATCCAATTATTGTGAGTTGTGATAAGGGTCCATTTCCAAGATCGTTATGGAGGGTAAATGGAAGAAAAGCCCATTATCTTCTCAGCTCCATCTGCACGTGGTGCCAGGCACTGGGTCAAGGACTGGGGATGTTGAGCTGGCTCCTCCTGGAGTTCATGAGCCGAGGGAGAGGACAGGCATGAGACAAGCACTTATAAATAACCCAAAGCTATGAAGACACACACATGATGATAGGAGAGCATATAGCTGGCCTATCCTGGGGGTGTTGGAGGGTAATTATAAAGGAATGGGTAACCCAAAGGCAAAGAGGTACCTTAGGAATAGGAATTCAGTCTATAAATATCAAAGCTTTGCCCACAACTAAACAGAAATTGTTTTTGCCTCCCCAGTTCTTCAGAAAAGTCTGAGCAGGAGAAGGGGGAGTGGCCTTTGGGTTCAGAATGTCCCTGCCTGGACCCGGCAGATCTGTGATCTAGCACTTTAAACTGGCACAGAGCCCAGGCTTACAGCTGACAGGTGTGTGTCCAGAAGGGCAAAAGGAAAGCCTGTTCTGCGTGATATTTTACATGCTTCAGTCCTAAAACTCTTCCCTAACACAGATTTCAGATATAAAATCACTGCTTCCACTAACTCCTTGCCAGGAGAATTAATTATGCTAGTAAGTGCTGGTCACATAGCCAGGATATGATCTCAGAAGCTTCTGAAAATCAGAGACATTCTCTAAAGCCCTCCCTGAACCATTAGAGAGTTTCATCTTCAATAATTTTGCTAGTGAGCATTGGGGGTTTGCTAAGTGGCCTGGTCTTGGGCCTGTTCTACTTAGTCCCAATAGGCCGTGGAGGAGATGGGCCTAAATAATGAAAGAATGTGCCTTTATTCTTCTGAAGATGTGTCAAGAGCCTTAGGTACATGATATAGTTGAACTAGAGGAGCCAGGACAGAAATTACCATTAAACATGAGGTTCCCAAGCTTCTCTTAGTTTAGTATGTAGGACAAGGAAGTTTTTTCTCCCTGGCTTAGTTCTGAGATATAGATCTAGATGTAGATATCATATCATCAAACATTCTTTAATAGAGGATAAAGTGATAGGGGCTCCCAGTTAGAGCTGGAAGGAAGCAATGATGCAATGATGTGTTCTAGCAAGTAACACAGTCAATGCTTCCTATGTAAAAAGTGGAAAGGAGGGAATATTGTTCTTCACGGAGCTCTATCAGGCAACACTGTGAAAGAGCATCTGATGATTTCATTCCTGGTAATTCTAGCTAATACAGAGCACTCCCCTCCATAGGACCGAGGTGTCCATTATGTAGGGGAAGGCAGGACTCAGAACTAAAAGAGAAATGTTCATTGTTAGATTTACAAAACATACCCAAAAGTTCCATTTAGAGACAAGGTTCCACTTGGGAGAGCTAAGCTTTGTTCCAAAAAGCAAGAATTTGTGTAACCCGAGGAGCCAAGGTGAAGGACTGGAACATAGAGATTATAAAAGTTAACCAGAGCACATGGGAGAATGCTGGATAAGACAAAATAGTATTTCACCACACCCCTGGGAGAAGAAAAAGTCCTTCTTGGATTAAGGAGAGATGCTGGAAAAGAGTTAGAAAGGGTCAAGATATTAATACAGGGCCTATTCCTTTCCTCCAATTTGGGATCAAAGTTTCCAAAAGAGGATGGAGATAGCAAGACGTCTTTGTGATTCTCTTGCCAGAAAATTTGAGAGGAAACTGCCCTGCCTAACTCCACAGGCAGAGGGTAGGCTCAGAAAGGAGACAGTAGAGGAATTAGGGAAAAATCTTAATTAGCCCCCAATTCGGACAGAGCTTCCGACAGAGCATGTTACCATTATCCTATTACTGTTCTGTCTTGTCTTCATCTGCCCTGCTCTTACATGTTGGTTATTGGAGGGAACACTTACCCAGGCCCTACGTTTTCACGGAAAGGAACTGCACCTGGAACGATGCTTCCATTTCCTCTCCAGCCCCTCCTCACTCTTCCCGTGGGAAGAAGTATGGCTTATTTTATTGCTGAGCTTGGGAGAGGGACAAAGCTCTGTGACCTCTGGCCTTTCTCTCCAGAAAGTCTGCATCTGGGGCAACTTAGATGACATAGCGGTGACCTGTGAGGGAGTGGGAGGTGAGGGATATATATGAACATATATATATATCTGCGACTTGGGAGCCAGAAGCAGGCCCATCGTTACCATGATGATAATTAGCATTTTGCCTACACTGGGTCATTTAAAACTTGACATTGTTCTTTCTTAAGGGGTCTTCATACTCAGAAGCAACCTGTTTTTATAAACACACTTGTGGTTGAGCACTATTGCTTGTACATGAGGGCTATTGCAGTTAGATAGTATTGGCTAGTGAATGAACATTTAATGATACTACATATTTAATGACAAACTAAATGGTATCTAATAAAACTAAGTGCTCTGTTGTATTTACTTGGGAGCAGAGAGTAGTAGAGATCACATAAAACGGGTGAATAAGCAGTATTTCACTCTGATTTTATTACTACAGCCATCAGCGCTTTTCCAAGCACATTCTTGAAAGCCTAGATTGTACACTGTTGCTAGTTTTCTATATAGCCAGTAGCATCTACTGTCTGTTCATTAAAATCTGGCAGGTAAGAGAAATTGCAGGAATTTCTAAATTTACAGATATCCGTATCAAAACTCTTCAGAGACACAGGATGCTGTAAATTACAAATGCTTACAAGATCATTTTTGCTTGTTCTGGGCGACCAGAGCTGCTGTGGTTTTCTTAACTTGTCTGTCAAGAAACAATTAAGGAGATATATACCATCTTGAAATTTCCAAGTGAGACTAGGAAAGAAAGTGCAGACAGATGGTCCAGGTACACATCTTAAAGAGCAGCACATGCTGCATCTCAATGCAGGAAACTATTAGCTGACTGAGTATAATTTGGAGCTGTGTTTTCCAGAAGTCAAAAGATTTCAACATGTTTGCCCTAGCACACAGTCCAATGCGAAGATGTCTAGATCTTGCACTGAAGCCCTGTAATTTAAGCTGCAGGGCTCTTCAAAACAGATATTTCACAAAAGTAATAGGAACATCTGACTGATTTCCCAATTTTTCACAGAGAAAGATCCAAGAAATCTAGTTCATGAGGTGATGTATTTACTAACATCTCCGACTGACAATGACAGTAAAGATGAGACTCCGAGAGTCTCCAACTCTAGTTCAAAGGTTCATGATTCATAGCATCCTTCTCATATCACTGCAAGGAACCATGTAGAATGTATATATTAGCCCTATTATAGAAGGACTAGGGTTAGAAATGTTACTTAATTCTTTAAGGCAAAGGCAAGACCCATATCCTGATCTCTTGATATCTAAAGCCTCAACTCACATTCTCACATTGGTTGTACAAAATACAATGTAAATATCAGGGTTATACAATTAATTTGATCTTCATAGGCAACCAAATTAGATATTCATTTACTTGAATGTCTATTTAATACCATCCAGCTCAAATTGAGTGTTAGAGGCTACGTGTACCCAGAAGAAACCACTGTACTCAGACTTAATAAAAAACAAACCTAAAACCTAGGAAATTGATTGATTCAAGAGCTTAAGGTGTTTACTTTAATGCTCCCATTAACTTATTCTTCACGTTGAAATCTTAGGATAAACAGTTGTTTTGTCTTGGTTTTTCTTTATACTTTGCAGCTTATCCTATCAATGATATACAAATCACAGCATGGAGTGGAGGATCTATAGTGAAATTCTTGGCTGTACTTTATCCTGACCATGTGACTCTCTCCTTGGCCTCATGCCACGTGCTCTTCTATTTGTTGTTCTCCTCCTCAGCCTTCTCTGAATGTTATGTCTCAAAAGACCAGTTTCTGAACCATACCGCCTGAATTCAAATCCTGGACCTACCGCTTACTTGTGTTTTCATTTCTTTACCTATACCTCATGCTTGTCGTAAGGATTAAAGACATCAATGATTATAAGGGACTTGGAACCATGCCTGGCACATAGTAAATACTCAATATATGTCAGCAATTTTCATCATAGTCAGCAGCATCATCACCATCATCATATTACTGTTTCATATTCTCTTCCTCTGCCCTCCTGTCAAATGTAGGTTATTAGGAGACCATTTATTCTGGCCTCAAGTTTCCATGGGAAGGAATGTCACCTAGAGAAACAGTTTCTTTCCAGTCTTTCCTCACTAGGGACCTTCTTTTTTTCTAATTTGCCTGCATGCCGACAGCCTGTACCCTGATTCACTCTCCTTCCCAAAGCCACGGGCAAGGAAGCAAATCTAACTACTGGGTGAAATTCCAACAATGCCTTTTGGCCTCGAAATAGAGACATGTTCTCCAATCAGCTTCATCAGTAATCAAGTCAATATTCCCATCTCTAACTGACTGACTCCTGTGGCCAGCTCCACATTGGTTTTAAACTCTGCAGGGGAAGAAGAATGTGATACATTGATCATCTAAAGCCTCAGCATTAGCATGACCCAAATTTTGTGCTTTCTCCTGCATCCTCAATCCACTCCTTCAAATTCCCATCTCTCCTAATGACACAACTGCATATCCACTTCGGGGACAGATCTGCCTAGCACTTCAAATGCTGTCTAAAACGGAATTCATATCTTTGCCCTGACTGTGACCCTCCTTATTCCCAATCTTAATAACTTTGTCATTCACCTTGTCTCCCAAGCCAAAACCCCAGAAGTTTTCATTGAAACCTCTCTTCTACTTACCTCACGTGTTCAATTCTATCTCCCTTATATATAATCCATATTTTTCCTCTCTTCCTCATTTACCCTTCCATGCCCTTAATTTGGACTCTCTTCAGATCTTATACATAACAATCTCCTAGATTTTCACCCTGCCACCAATCTTTCACCCTCCTCTCCATTTTCCAACTGGTATTAGGGTGATCTTTCTAAAGCAACAACAACAAAATACCAATGTCACATCCTTCCTGAATAAAGTCTGAACTCCTCAGGGTAATGGCTTCTATTATTTGGTCCCTGCCTAACTCTCTTGCTGGATTCCTCATGACTAATCTCCTCCACTGACATGCCCTATGGCTTAGCCATACTGCACCATTTCAAGAATGTTGAGATTTATTCACATGACTCAGGGAAGTTTAAGCAGAAAAATAATATATGTGATCAGGATAAAATTAATTTTCCCATCACCAAAAATTCCATCCAACCTGATGTGAATAAAGGTTGTTGAGTACTTCAAAAACACATTCAAATTATGGTATTTTAAAGGTTAACACTGCAAGATGTGAAAAAAGGGAAGCTTTGGACACTGTTGGTGGAAATGTAAATTGGTGCAACTACTATGAAAAATGGTATAAATTTCCCTCAAAAAATTTAAAAGTAGAACTTCCATATAATCCAGCAAGTCTACTTCTGGGTATTTACCAGAAGGAAACTAAAACACTAACTTGAAAACATATAGGCACCCTCATGTTCATTGCAGTGTTATTCACAATAGCCAAGACATGGAAGCAACCTAAGTGTCCATTAATGAGGTATGGATAAAGAAGATGTGGTATATACGTATATAATGGAATATTATTCAGGCATTAAAAAAAGGAAATCTTGCCATTTGTAACAACATGGATTGACCTTGAGGGCATATGCTACGTGAAATAAGCCAGAGAAACGCGAATATAGTATGATCTCACTTATCTGTAGAATCTTTAAAAAAAAAAAAAAGCAAAAAACAAACTTATAGATACAGAAAACAGATTGGTAGTTGCCAGAGACAGGTGATGAGGGTAAGCAAAATGAGTGAAGGGGGGTCGAAAGGCACAAACTTTCAGTTATAAAATAAATAAGTCATAGGATGTAATGTACTGCGAGGTGACTATAGTTAACGATACTGTATTGTATATTTGAAAGTTGCTAAGAGAATAGATCTTAATAGTTCTCATCACAAGAAAATATTTCAGATTATGTGTGGTGATGGATGTTAATTAGACTTATTGTGGTGATTATTTCACAATATACACAAATATCAAATCATTATGCTGTACATTTGAAACTAAGATAATGCTATAATGATATATATTATACGCTATAATATACAATTATATAACTATATGTTATATGTCTCAATTTAAAAATAAATAAAAGTAACAGTGGTCAAATCAAAAGATCATGCTTTCCTTTATGTCACATCAATGTTAACTTCTCTTGTCAGTGAAAAGAAATCCAACAAATTACCTCTCAAGTCTCATGTGACACTCTCCTCAACATGGCGCTCACTAGGCTCCAAACACAGTCTCTCAGGCCTCTAGGCATGACATGGCTATGCCCATTCCCTGAAATTTTCTTCACCTTCCTTGTCCTCTTAACCTTCTGATCTCAGATTAGACACCGCTTCCTCCAAAGACTCTTCCCTAATCTCTTCCACCCCCAACCATAATTCTCACAGCACCCTTTACTTGGCTTTCCTAGCACCCTTAATGCCCACTGTTGTAATTGCCCCTTTATTTTGCCTGCATGCCCCTCCAAACTCATTTCAGGCAGGTACCATGTCTTATTGACCAGTGAATAACCAGCTCTTTTCATCATGTTTGCACATGGCAGGTGTTCAATAACTGCCTGTCAAATAAATTAATGGATAAACTGCTTACCTTATACTAGACATTATGATACCTACTAAAGATAGAAGAACGAGAGTAAAGGGACACAAAACAGACGAAAAGGTACTGTACTGACTTTAAGAGGCCAAATATATTTTAGGGAACAAAATTAAGTGGACCAGACCAGTTATTCTAATGGTTTTCCCCCACATTTGAATAATAAATATCAATAATAATTTTTCAAATGCGTTTTAGTGCAGAAAAGAAATATGAAGAATTACATTTATTGATAACAGGGAATTCAAAGCAAAGTCAATAATTGTGTTTTTGACAGCTTATCTCAGAATTATTTATTGCCTTTACTGACTCATAATCAGGAAAAACTGACCATCTCCCTCAGCAACTGCAGCTGTCACTGCCTGTATTATATGAGAGAGTACACACTTGCCAAAGCTTGTTTTATATGCAATAGGTTTACATTTCATTAACTTGGACATAGCTGTTGATAATTTTTCCTGTGCTCTTAAAATTTCACTCTTACAAATACCCATAAATAATGTCACTCTGTCTTGGAACATGGACTTGTGAAACAGGTCATCGTGAAGCTAATCATAGATCATGCTGCTGTCACTGATTTCAGGCTTCAATTCTTAACAGCTTGATAAAGCTATGGCTTGAGGCTACCACTGGTTTAGTACATTTCTAGAGCAATGGCCCTGATTTTATCCACACTAAAAAGTCAGCTTTGAGTCATTTCACTTTTTGAAAAGAACATGATGAGTATTTTCCACCAAAACTTAATTAATCATATTTTTAATCAGGGCCTTGTTACAACATGCATGCCAGACTGTTCTAGGAAAAACAGTAGGTTAGTCAGCTGCTAATAAAGCTCAACTGGTAAACTGTTCAGTTTACTTCTTCCTGCATGGACATTACAGTTAGACATCTCTGGGTCCTTAGACATGACTCAGAGGCTGCCAATGTCCTGTAGACACATTCATAGACAACTTACCAAGGACCATTGAGACTCTTTTTTTTTTTTGACCTATGTCTCTAACAAGCTGTAGGAGTTGGAGGAAATCAGTTGCATAGCTGTTGTACCTGATGACAGCATGATTGCACTGTGCTGGTTGGAAGCCAGGAAAGAGGAGATCTACCACGGTCTCCCAGACATGTGGTCCCTTGAGGTTTGTGCCTGGACTCGCAACCAACCTATTAATTCATCATGTTCAACATAACTGTTTAGGTTTTAAGTGTACTAAACATAACCAGCTCAGAGAAAAGAAGTCCAAACAAAGTCTAAATGTTGCTGACAATTTTTTCTTGCTAAGCATGTCTCCAACTTTTTAGGATTGCCAGGTGATTTTCTATCTTTTCAAAGCCTTGAGTCAAGGCAATATATCTTCTACAAAGACAAGACTAACGTTCCACAACTTCAATAATCTATAATGCTATCTATAATGAGATAGCAAAGAAAGAAGAAAATGGGAAGATTCTGAATATTTATCAGACTAACACGATCTATAAATTTAAAATGCACATATAAAGCTTATGATAATTAATAATCTCCTTTAAGGAAATTATTAGAGAACTCATGGGGTAAACCACTGTATGACAGACAGATCCTTTGTTACTTAGATAACAAAGTTTCTCAAATGTACCGTAACATCTCAACAAGACATGGTACCCAACTAAATGAGTCTGGAGTGAGCATAGAGGCTAAGTAAAGAGATAACTTAAAAAGCAATTAAGTGTTCTAATACAGCCAAGTAAAGTTGGTATGAGAATTATGGCTGGAGAATGGAAAAAGTTGGTAAAACTCTTTAAAGGAAGTGATGTCTAACTTGAGAACAGAAGGTTAAGAGCACTATGGGGGTGAAAATTTCAGGGAAAGGGGACAGTCCATGCATTACCTAGAGTCCTGAAAGACTGTTTTGAGCTTGGTGAGCTCCCTGTTTCCCAAATAGGGTCCAAAAAAGTCCTCTAACTATATTGACCAAATATATTGGGAGGTGGGCGGAACGTATAATCGTTATAATTTGGATGTAGTTTGAATACATATTGCTAAAAACAACTGCAGTATACACACACACCGGAGCCTTGTTTTGGCAATATCCTGATGCCCTCCCACTAGGGCTCTCTTGGAGAAATGTGTCTTTTTGGTTCTTTGGTTTATTACATCCCATAGGACAGCAAAGAAGACCTTCGATTAAACTGACATCCAGTCTCTAAATCAATCCATTAGTGACAGGCTTCAGCATATTTCCTTCTCTTGCCCAAATCTTGCTCGTCTCATTCACACACATAAGATTTCCAGATTTTTAGAAAATTGTTAACCTAGAACCAAAATCCAGCCATTCTAAAGTTAAGCAAAATGCCAAACATTTTTTTTTAAATCCTTCATCTTAACATATGACCTTGTACACTGAGTGCTTTTTCTTCTGACATAATTATAAATTGGCATGACAAAATGAAATAACTGTCTCATTACTGTCTAACTTAATTGGAAATTAGGCATATTGTTTCTAGCGGCATATGTATAATTGCTTATAGTCTGCCTTTCTTCTATTTGACCGTCAGCTCAGTAAGGGTTAAGAATTTGTCTTAAACTTCTTTGTATTCCTCATGTGTATAATAAAATTTCTTAAAAACAACAAGCAAGAAATGAATATTACTGATGAAAAAACATATGATCTAACTATAATGGGTTTTATTCAGAGCCCAAATTTGGAAATAAGCTTTACAGCCAGAAAGGACAGGAAAGCCTTGAGAATAACAGATATGTTGACACCTTCGTTTTGTATCTCAGCAGAAAAATAAAATAGCTTTTAAACCAAAATGATAACCAGAACTATTTTAAACACTCTTAATAACACTAGATCTCAAAGCAAAACTAAAAGGATTTGTAAAGGAGCATAAAGAATCTTGCCTGTGTTACAAACACTATTAAAATCAGATCATAAAAGTGAAAAGTTTGGACATCCATATTACCTCAGCAAAGATTTGTTTGTGCCAAGAAAACTACATTATGTTCCTAATGGATACATCCCAGGGCTCTATGAGTGTGTCTGTGTGTGTGTGTGTGTGCGTGCGTGTGTGTGCGCGAGCGTACACGATTAGTATTCCTACTCTAAATGTATGCCTGTGTTTCATAAAGACACAGAAGTTGCTAGTAAGTTTGAATTAAAGAGCCTGGGTAATAACAATTACAACTAGCATTTATCTATAGCACATGCCAGATATTATTCTAAAACTTTATGTATATTAACTCAATGTAGCAACAACCCTATAAGTTAGGTGCTATTCAAATTTTCACTTTATACATGACGAAACGGAAGTACAGAAGATCGGGTAATTTGCCCAAGTCACAAAGCTAATCTGTGGCAGAGTGAAAATCTCGTCCAGTTAGCCTGACTCCAGCGTTTGTGCTTACCCACTGCACTAAAATGTCTGAAAGAGAAAGGCACGATTTTTGAGAAGGGATGTCTAACCTCTTTATCCAAATTATGATGTAATAATTTCACAGCATTCTAATACATAGTCTAGCGCATCTAAATAAAATGGATGATGTGATGTTTGATACATGCGGGGGAATGTGGAATAAAATATTTTAAATGGGTCTAAAAGTTTAAATTTAATGAAGTAAAACATTTATTAGAAAGGAATCAATTTGGGAAGAAATTTCTCACATTGTTCTTTTTTACATTTTAATATTTAGCACAGTAATCCATAACTATAATTTGAACAATGTTAGAACAAAACAGGGTGGGTCTCAGAACTCCCCTCTCCATTCCCATCTCTGAATCCACTCTCTTAGACAACCACTTATAAGTCATTTAATTGTTCTATTTTTACGTTGCTCATTTCTGTGTTTCTAATGCTATCTTGTTATTTTTTTTATTCTCGACATTATCAACTGACTTTCAACTGTGCAATATATGTCTTCATGGTTTGTGAGCATCCAGTATTGCTGTTGAGAAGTCCAATGTCGTTCTGATTCCAATCCTTCATATTTGACATTTCTCTCTGTGTCTCTTTTTTTTCCCCTCTCTTTCTCTCTCAAGGCTTTTGGGATTTCTCTTCTTTCCCCAGCATTACAAAATTTTCTACTGATGTCACTTTGTGTGGGTCGTCTTTGAAATGGCACTCCATGGGCCATTTCAAAATGGAAAAACATGTTCTTCAGTTCTAGGAAATTTTCTTATACTATTTTTTTTGATAATTTCTTCTTTCTGTTTTCTCCCTTCTTTCATTTTGGAGCTGCCCTAATTTAAATGCTCACCCTCATGAACTGATTCTATAATATTCTTATCTTTTCCCTCCTGTTTTTCAACTCTTTGCCAATATTATATAAGAGTTCCTCAAGCGTGCTTCCAAACTTTTTATTGGTCTATTCTCATTCACAATGCAGTAATTTTTTTCTCTCCCTGAACACAGCTGTTCTGTTTCAGTTTTAGTTCCATTTTGCTACTTGCGTTATCTCATTCCTTTAAGTCCCATTTTTCTGATTGTTTTGATTCCTATCTTTCTATAAGAGCCTTTTCTCAGATTCCAGGGATCTTTGACTATCTGTTCACAATCTACATTTAACAGTGAGATACCAAAACTCAATTAGAAGCTATTTGGCTTGTCAATAGGTAAATTCCATTAAAGGGTTATCAGGCTAAAATCCCCCTCTGAGTAGGGGACTCCCAAATATCAGTATCACCAAGCCTTTTCCCTAGGACAGTCTAATTCTCCAGGGGAAATTATCCAATCTCCCACCTGAGGGGAGCAGGGTTGGGGGCAGGAAAACGATTGGCTAGTGTCTCTGTATACTATTTCTGTAATTCTTTTTTTTTCTTCTCTTTTCTTTCTTTCTCTCTTTTTTTTTCCATACCCTGTCCTTAGCTGTGCTGTCCCCTAATTCTAGACCCTTATTTTTCTGGAGAATAAATCTTCTCTCACCTGCCAGGAAAATATATGTATGTGGAGAGGTCATGGGGGCAGGTAGAGGTTTGTTGTGAGTGGTGATTCCTGGCTGTACCAGGTATGGGCAAAAATCTAGGGCTTGAAATGTTTCTCATAAAGACTCTTAATCAGTCTTCTTACTTTTATTCTGACCCATCAAACCATATTTCAGAGAAATCTGGTGTCTCAAATTCCAGAGGTTTTTTTGGAATTCTGATACATAAATCATCCTGCTTCTTGTGGACTTCCCCATGTCACTTACCACATGTCTTTCTGTTAGTTCTGGGTGTGTGCGTGTTTATGTGTGTGTATCAGTGTGTGTGAGAGACAGAAAGAGAGAAGGAGAAACATAGCTCACATACAGAAAAGTACACATATGATAATTATTACTTTAAAAAAATAAACCCACCACTCAGCTTAATAAGCAGAGCATTACTAATGCTTTCTGAAGTTCCCCTTGGAAAGTCCCGCCCAAGTTACATCCGCCTCTTCTGTTCTGAAGGCAACCATCATTTTGATTTTTTTTGTGTTAATCATTACCTGGCTTTTCCAGCTAGCTTTACTATATATACTCTTTATGTATGCGTGCACCCCTAAGCAATATACTGTTCAATTGTGAGTGATTTTTAGCACTATGTAAATAGAATTATACTTTTTATTCTTCTCTAATATACTTTTTTCATTCAATAGTGATTTTTTTGCAATTTACTCATGTTGATGCTTTTAGATCTAGGCTATTCAGTTTCTTTATTGCTATATAATTTTCCATGTATAAACATCCCACAAGTTTATTTATTCTTTCTATTGTTGATGAAGAAAGATTGAGTTGATCCAGTTTTTACCACCATGAACATCCTTGGCATATCTTCTGATTCACATGTGCAAAAAGTCTTCCAGGAATTAAACATAGAAGTCTATGAATTATAGGTTGCATAAATGTGCCCTTCAGTTTTACAAGGCAATTCCAAGTTGCTTTCAAAATTGGTTGTACCAATTTACAATATATGTTGTATCCCAATACACGTCAGTTCTCAGTGGTCCCCATTCTCTCCAATATTTGGTATTGTTCCAACTGCTTTGCAACTTGTTAAATGTGGTTGACATTTCTCAAGTTATGTGTCCATTTTTTCCCCACTTGGTGAACTTCTACTTTATTTCTATTGCTCTACTATCATTTAAGGAGCTTTCAGAAGAGAGCAGAGGTAAATAAGTACAGACAGTCCACCATGTTTAACTGGAGGATTCACATGTGAGTCTTTATTCTTCATTTCAGGAACGTAAGATAATTTATGAAGAAAGGAAAATAGCAGGGCCGGCCCAGTGGTGTAGTGGTTAAGTTCAGTGTGCTCTTCTTTGGTGGCCCAGGGTTCGCAGGTTCAGATTCCAGGCACGGACCTACAATACTCATCAAGCCATGCTGTGGTGACGACCTACATATAAAACAGAGTAGGATGAGCACAATATGTTAGCACAGAGGTAATCTTCCTCAAGCAAAATAAGAGGAAGATTGGGGCTGGCGCAGTGGCGCAGCAGTTAAGTTCACATGTTCTGCTTCGGTGGCCTGGGGTTCACAGGTTCAGATCCCCAGTGCAGACCTATGCACTGCTTGTCAAGCCATGCTGTGGCAGATGTCCTGCATATAAAGTAGAGGAAGATGGGCATGGACATTAGCTCAGAACCAGTCTTCTTCAGCAAAAAGAGGAGGATTGGCAGCAGATGTTAGCTCAGGGCTAATCTCCCTCAAAAAAAGAAAAAGAAGAGGAAGATTGGCAATAGATGTTAGCTCAGGGTCAATCTTCCTCTTCAAAAAAAACCAAGAAAATAGCTTTTTATTTACTCTATTTTTCTTAGGCAAAGGTAGTTTGTGATATTGAGTCATCATGTGAGCTATTCAAACCAATACTCTGTAAGATACAAACTTGATAAACACTTTTAGGAGTGATTTTTTTAGGACTGGCAATTCAAAGAAGGTAAGAATTACAATGCTTTATCAGCAGCTTCTTTTAATGCTGCTGTGCCAAAATACTGGAAGCAAAAGCTTGTTGTTCAAAAAAAATGAATAAATAAATACCAGTTTTCTCTCCTCAGGTTTGTGCTGCAGTACAACTATTTGAAATAAAAAATGTCATACAGCTTTTTGCATTGTATTCCTTCCAAACATTTTAAAAGCGATTTTGTATCTTCTCTTCTATAATTAACCAAACTTTTCTTCTTTAACATCTGTATCATATCGCTCTTTTGTCTCACAGACATCTTTTCTGTGAAACAGAGGAATAAACCCTAGCTTTAGAGCCACAATGTTCAAGTAATAAGGAAAATGTCTTGGCTCAAGTAACTGAATGCTCCAGAGGTACTTCTGTCTTCGGGAGAGCCCTGATCCAGTAATTCAAGTAGTGTCAGTGAAGACACAAGTTTTCTTAGTCTCCTCAATCTTTTTCTGCCATGTTGGCATTATCCTAGGTTTTATGCAGGGTTTTTCTCACATCCATGGCTGGACTGGCTTTTGAAGCAGCACAATGGATTCCCACTCTAGAACTCACCTCCCGAAATCAACCATCCAAGAGAATATTGATCTTTCCAGCAAACACTTCCTTGTACTCCTTTAGTTCTGAAGTTACAGGCCCATCCCTGAACCAATAAAACACTGTGGTCAAGGACCATGTGAAATACTGATTGACTGAAGCTGATAAGCACCCACCTGAGCTAGGAATGGTGGATTAGTGTCACACATACCAAATAGCTGGGAATGGGGTAGGTGGTTCTCCCAAAGGGGGTTTAACACACTATTAGAAAGAGGAATGCTGAACAGCCAACAAGCAACAAATGTCTATTGAAGTCTGAGTTTAAATATATTCTTTTCACTTGGATTCTTGACATATCAAAATGATAGGCCTTCCCAGGATGTTTCCTTAATGTTATCTTCTATAAATCTGAATATTGATGGAATTCTAGAAAGTAGGGGCAATGGGAAATCTGAACTCACATAGCTAATACAGAATGCCACCTGATCATTTCTTGTTCTTTGAGTATTAGGGGCCAATTTATGGAACCATTTAAAAATGAGTATGTGCCTATTTAGTATGACTTTTTCTAAATTCAAAGGGGAAAAGATAAATTGAAATACCCTTTCCTTGATATATATTTCTGTTCTCAAATCTCTCTTGCTCATTCTTCCAAACACCTCATCAACTTCTTTCACGCATTTCCAAGATGTTATGTCACTGGTAAAATGTTCATTAAACAGTTTCCTCAATTCTAAGTGTGTTTCCGTATCATTTAAATCAGTTCTCCCTTCTAGTTTAGGAGCTTATTCCAAAAATAGTTTCACTTAAAAAGATATTGTTTATTATCCAGTCTTAAAAATTAAGGAAATTCTGGCATGCTACTACGTGGATGAAACTTGAGGACACTATGCTAAGTGAAATAAACCAGTCCCCAAAAGACAGGTACAGTACGACTTCACTTATATGCAGTATCTAGAGCAGTCAAACTCATAGAAATAAAAAGTAAAATGATAGTTACCAGGGGTTAGAGGGAGGAGGAAATAGGGAGTTGTTTAACGAGCGGAGTTTCAACTTTACAAGATGAAGAAGTTCTGGAGGTTGGTTGCACAGCAACGTGAATATCCTGCACTCTACTGAACTGTACACTTAAAAATGGGCCCCACGGTAAATTTCATGCTATGTGCATTTTACTATAATTTTTAAAAAGAGAAATTGTTTCATGCAAAGATAGTTTGAAATACTTAGAAATTAATTGTACAAGATTGGATAATAACTAAAATATATTCTTGGGAAAGAAAAGCAATGAGAATTCCTTTCTTTGAGCTATTAAAGCAATGGATAGACAGAAAAAAATGAGTAAGACAGAAGAAGAATCTTAATTTAAAAGATCTGTCAAAATTGCAAATATTGATATTAAGGCTCCAAATTCTACTGTTAGAGTCAGACTAGAATTCTACACATTTCATTTGTCATTTGTTCAGATTGCAGGCCTGTTCAGAGAGAACAGTGAAGGTGAGAGTGTGGCTTTAGTAGTTTATAGTGCCCAGCCTGGTGCCATACTCATATTAAGAACCAAGCAAGTGGGGTCGGCCCCACGGCATAGTGGTTAATTTTGGTGCACTCCACTTCGGCGGCCCAGGTTTGTAGGTTCAGATCCCAGGCACAGACCTACTCCACTTGTTAAGCATGCTGAGGCAGCAACCCATATTCAAAATAGAAGATGATTGGCACAGATGATAGCTCAGGACCAATCTTCCTCAAGCAAAAAAAGAGGAAGATTGGCAACAGATGTTAGCTCAGGGCAAATCTTCTTCACCAAAAAAAAAGAACCACGTAAGTGCCTCTTGAAAAGGTGAAGGAAAAGAAGTTGGAGAAGCCAGGACCCAACCACTTCTCACCACCTTCACTGATACCATGACGATCCAAAGCCCCATCACTTTTCACAGATTATTGCAATATCTGACGGGTCTCCCTGCTTCTGCCTTTGACTCTCTGAAGTATATTCTTTTTTTTTTTTTTTGAGGTCACACTGGTTTATAACATTGTAAAAATTATAGGTGTACGTTATATTTTGACTTCTGTATAGACTGCATCATGTTCAAGAGAAATCAAGAATACAATTCCATTTATAATCACAAAAAAAAGAATAAAATACCTAGGAATAAATTTAGCCAAGGTGGTGAAAGACCTATACACTGAAAACTACAAGACATTATTGAAAGAAATCAATGAAGACATAAAGAAGTGGAAAGATATCCCATGCTCACGGATAGGAAGAATTAACATAGTTAAAATGTCCATATTACCTAAAGCAGTCTACAGATTCAATGCAATCCCAATCAGAATCTCAAAGACAGTTGTTTTTTGTTTTTTTTTTTTTGAGGAAGATTAGCCCTGAGCTAACATCTGCTGCCAATCTTCCTCTTTTTGCTGAGGAAGACTTGACCTGAGCTAACATCCATGGCCACCTTCCTCTATTTTATATGTGAGATGCCTGCCACAGCATGGCTTGACAAGCAGAGCATAGGTCCACACCCGGCGTCCGAACTGGCAAACCCCGGGCCTCTGAAGCGAAATGTGCAGAACTTAACCACTGCACCACCAGGCTGGTCCCACAATGACACTTTTCATGGAAATAGAACAAAGAATCTGAAGTGTATTCTCAACAGAAAACTCGGAAAGGTCCTGGAAAAAATGAATCAAATCATGTCACTCTTCTGCCCAAAATCCTTTGTGGCCTCCCATCTCAGTCAGAGTAAAAGCCAAAATGTTATCATGACCTGCCAATTCCTGCACAGTTTAAGTCCTCATGGCCTCTTTGATGTTGCCTCCTACCACCCTCCTCCTTATTCATTCCATCCGACCACACTGGCCTCCTCACTGTTTCTTAAATACAAAATACGGAGCTCATTCTACAACTTTTACTGCATAAATTATGGTGCCTCCATTTAAAGTTGATTCCCAAACTAGCATACAATCCTGAGGGACTAACATTAATGCATGAGCTAAAGCACATATACAGATAACCATTGATTTATGAATATGTAATACTTTATTTTAAAAGGCTTTTTTTTTTTTTTGAGGAAGATTAGCCCTGAGCTAACTGCTGCCAATCCTAAAATGCTATAAATTATTTTTTTAAAGTTTTTACCTTTGCTTCATAAACTAAATAAATAACATAGAACCAGATTTAAACATATAAAAACACACATAGGTTATCTTTTTTAACAGTTTTGGGGTTTTTTTAAGTTTTAAACTCCACATATCTTGAAAACTACCATAGGTTAGGAGGCGGAAGGAGTCTTTAATATTTTCGCTGTTAACATCTATATTGTGTGAGGTTAAAATATTAAAGAAGGCACTGGCCCGGTGGCATAGTGGTTAAGTTTGTGTGCTCCACTTTAGCAGCATGGGATTCACAGATTCAGACCCCGGGTGTGGACCTAGTGCGACTTGTCAAGCCACACTGTGGCAGAATCTCACATAAAGTAGAGGACAATTGGCATGGATGTTAGCTCAGTGACAATCTTCCTCAAGCAAAAAGAGGAGGATTGCAACAGATGTTAGCTCAGGGCCAATCTTCCTCACACACACACAAAATATATATTAATATATATATATATGTATATATTATATATATATATATATGAAAACCTGTAATACTATTGTACTTAATTTGATAAGCTGTACCTACTTATACACCCACGCATGTATACACAAACACACACACACACACACACCCCCCAAATTAAAGCAACTTATTGAGCAAAAAACACAAAGTAGAACAACTAAGGAGAAAGTTTATTTGAAAGAATCAGATATTTTCAATATCTGATTCTTTCACTTTGCATAGCTATAGAATCCATGGGAAATGATTTTTTTTGGTAAAGGTAAAATTGGAGAAACAGTAATTATTTTAATTTTCAGAAATTTCCAATGGCTTGCTCTGAGCCACAACTATTACCAATCATTACTTGATTGTCCTCTGGATTTAGCTCACCAGTCTGAGAACAGTGACTTCTTTTCTTAAGGTCAGGAAAGACTGTAATTGCTCAGGCTTCGGGGAAGCTGCATTTTAGCTTGGTGGTGACAATTTACTGCATCAGCAGGCTTTTCTGTTTTGGCTTGTTAGAGACCTAAGTAAGATCAAAAGCAATTCTATTTATTCTGTTTATTTGACCCAGCTAAAAATAGATATTTAAGAACAAATAGCCAAGAACAGCTCTAATTTTTAATTCCATTTTTACCAGGGGCTTAAGACTCTTCCTCTGTCACTTCTCACTGCATGGTTTGAATCATCAGTATGGAGCATAAAATGTCCTTCTTTCTAGATAATTCCACCAGTCAAAGTCAGTGCTGTGTTTCTTTTCTACAGGATCTTTTCTCCCAAATCATGGGCATCCATTCCGTTAGGAACTGTGTCACCCAGCTATCTTACTCCTCCCATGGGAAACTGGGTGCTAAATTATTTTCACAAAGATACAAATGGCATTTGTGTTAGCCATGGAGGTCCTCTCCTCTGAGCTCCCTTCGAGAGAACCTGCTGAGATGGAGGTTGTCGGGCAGACAGCTTCCAGCTGCCACGTCTTCCAATTGGCTGGAATTTTCACCTGAAGCCATTCTCTCCTCAGGCTGCTACCAGGCAATGATTGGCCACAACTGGGGCAGTAGCGTTGGGTCTTTACTACTCAACTCAGGACTCACAGAGAGATTTTGCTCTGGGGCTTTCCATCAGTCTAGCCAAGACTTTCTCAGAGCCATACGGCAGTCTGAAACTCCATCTACCCAGACATTTTTCCTTCCTTCTCTCTTGTCACTGGAGTTAGATCGGCATCATGGTCTGAAGGCTTCCTCGCTTGTTCCTTCTGCTTCTTCTCCCCTTTATCCTATAACACCAATTACTTCATAAGCATTTGGTAATTTGGACAATGGCGTTAGTATAACTTGGACGCTGCGGTGATTTATATGCAATTTTTCCTGATAGACTGGATAACCTCCAATTAGGAAAGAAAGAGACTTCAGCCCTGCAAGTGCCCAAAGTCCTTTCCAGCTTTACTTTAAGAAAATTAAAATGAATGCTTACACTCAGAGCTGCCTCCCTAGAGAGGCGCACCCCAACTTGGCTCCCCACCCTTGTAACAGATTTACATTTTCTCCTGGATCCATCTTAACCGTAGCTCTACACCCTTGGAATTCCACTTACATCTCTAATATCTTGGCACCACAAGCAAGCACTTACACTCCACTGGTTTTTACATTCTGAGTACCCCTAAAGCAGCCTCCAAACATAATGAATTGGCCTGCTGTGTTCAGGTTACCATCTCAGATACCAAGTGTTTTTTTGTTCGTTCTATGGTTACAAATTGCATAGGCGTGCAGGTTACTACACTATTGTCTCTCAGCTCCAAATCCACTTATTAGTTTCCTAATGCTGTGTAACAAATGACCATAAACTCAGTGCCTTAAAATGTCACCCACTTGTTATTTCATATTTTCGATGGCTCAGGTGTCTGGGGAAAACCAGTATATCCTCTGATCGGAGTCTCATAGGGCTGCAATCAAGGAGTCAGCAGCACTGTGGTTCTCATTGGGAGCTCAGAGTCCTCTTCCAAGCTCATTTATGATGTTGGCAGTTTCTGCCCACACTCAAGGGTAGGAGTTGTACGTAAGTCATGGACACCAGGGAATGAGAATCTTGGAGCCTGTCTTAGAATTCTGCTGACCACACTGGCCTTTTGTACTCTGCTTTTTGATGTTGGAGCTGAAATTCTGTAAACCACATTTCTGCCTTGACATCTGGCTCTGTTAGGTTCTGCCAACGATGGGCATAAAGAGAGATGGAAAGGATGGAGAAGAGAAGGGTCTTATTCTTTGTTTGCTCACTGTTCCTGTCAGCATCTCCTCAGCAACAGCCTTCCACTCTGGCAGCCGCTGTTGGTTTCAGTCTTCACAATTTTAGCAAAAACCACCTCACTGTGCTCCCTCAGAGATCTGAAACCCTGTTTCACAGGACCTCTCCTCTGAGCTCTGGAGATACCACCACAAGGGATGGTACCAGACATCAAAGGTTTTGATAACAACTTCATTTGGTCCCCTCTAGTTTCCGATGAACCCATTTTCTTTCCTTTTTCCCCCAAACCTAGGGTGGGAGCAATGTCTTTCTGTTACTTTATTTGTATTACCTCAGCAGCCTTTTTTTGCTTTTTCAGTTTTCCAATACTGTTTAACCAATTGCTCATAGTAAATTCTCTCCGTAAAATAGCTGTGGTGGTTTCTATATTCCTGATTTGACTCCAGCTTATGCAAAAGGTTTGAATAGTCTGCCCTACTGCTGTTTTTTCTAAGCCCTCTTATTTTAGTAAGAGATATTGTAAAATACAGATTTTTCAGAAATGCATATATTGCATTATAGCAAAAATGTCTGTAATTTCCTACATTTTTAACTACTAAAGTTTCTTCCATCATATGCACACACAATAATTTATTTATCCAGTCCCTTATCTTAGTTAGGTCATTTCAAACATTTTGCTATTATATATAATCCCATGATAAACACCATAGATACAAATGTTAGTCCACATCTGTTTGTTCCTTAAAATGAATTCTTAAAAGTGAAACTATGAGGTTAAAGGGTAAAAAAGCATTTTTAAAGCTTTTGATATCGAATTTCCTTCTGAAAGTTTATAACAATTTAAACTCTGTCAGCTGTGAACGAGAATGTGTATTCCTCTGCTCTTACCAGCATGTTACTTTCTTTACCTCGTAAAAAGTTGGCATTTTGATAGATAGAAAATGGCATCTTATTTTAACTCATTATTAACAGTCAGAAATTTTTCCATGAGTCTTTGGCGTGTTCGCTTCTTCTTTTGTGAATTGACTGTTGTTGTACCTTTTCTAATCACTCCAACCAGAATTGATACTCTGCTCCTCTCAGCATCAGCAATACTTTATTTGCAATCACTGTTTACCATACTCTGCTACTAGTCCACCATTCGCTATGGGAACATTTCTCTGTTTCTTTTAGTCATTATCATAGTCTATTATTTTTCCCCAAGGGCTTACTCTTCACGTTCTTTACTTCATTCTACACTTTCTATAGACATAATCTGCATGGTAGAACGTATGCCATACAAGTAACTCCTTCCTACCTCAGGACAAATTTAGAAATTGACCAACGCAGAATAGACCAGAAGATCCTTAGACTTCTTCCAGCACTTATATGTTGTGTTTCTCTGGGCATCCTTCAGGCCCTGCTGTGGTAAGCTGCATTCTGCAAACAGCTTGATAGTCTCTAAATATACATTATGCGCAACTTTCAGAGATCAGTTCATTCTGATATATTTGGATAAATTTAAAGGGCAGTCTCATAAATTAATCATATAACACTTGATAACATCCATGAGATGACAGTAAAAGTCATTTAGTAAAAACACTCATGTAAGATATGTTTATATTCAAATATAATTTTTGTTGTTTACTACCTTAATGATTTTAGATAAATTATTTATCTTCAATCCTCAATTTTCCTATCTAAGGGATGAATATAACAGCAAATACTTTATCAATATTAGTTGAATAAATAAAGCACTACTAGGAAAGTTAAATGATAAAATGTGTGTCAAATCTTTAGCAGTTTCCCACAGAATTCAATAAGTTTCTATTGAGCCCCTATTATGTTTAAGATATTCTTCTAGACTATGGGGATATAAAGTTCAATAAAGCATAGAAAGCATCTGCCCTCACTGAGCTTAAATTCTAAAGAGAAGAAGTAGATAATTAACAAATAAATAATAAAATATTTCATGTACTCAATGGGGTAAATTAAATGAAGAAAAACAAAGCAGGGTGGACGAATATCGAGCACCCACCAAGGCAGTGAGGGAAGGGGCAGTGATAACTTTACACAGGCTCATCCGAAAAGGCCTAACTTACATGGCACATCTGAGCAGAAATCAAGGAGAAGAACAGAGAGGAATGAGAAAGTACAGAGCTCAGCGGCTTGGGAGTGGGGCAAGGAGGAAGTGCTAGCCTTCTAATACAAATGACAGAGACCATCGAAAATAAACAACCAACCAAACAGAAAAAGATAATTAAGAGTAAACAGAGACTACGCAAAGATAATAAAATTTCAAAGATAAAAACTTACTATTAATATTCTCTGAAAACTAAGAAAAAGGGTGGTATAAAAAGATTATTTAGAGATTAAAAATAGAGTTCTTATGGAGTGATGTCAGCAAGATACAGCTTTGGAGTTTCCAACACTCATCTCCCCACAAAAACATCAATTGAACAACTACGCACCTAGGAAAATAGCTCTGACAGAACTCCTTGGTACAATGAAGCTCCAGCAACCCAGTGGAGCACAAAAACCGAGGATGGCTACATAGAAAAGCATAGAAGCATTTTTCCTGCATCACCCCATCTCCTAGTCTGTCAAAGCTTAATACCAAAAGAGATCTCTTCACCTGTGACCTCCTCCCATGGAGGAAAAGGAGAGCAGATGGACTCCAGCAGACTTCATGTCTGAGGACACCACAGTCTTTGCAGATGCTGACCCGGGCTCACAAGAGCTCCCCAGAGTCCATGCCACTGAGGATACTCCCCTCCCCTCCAGGAGGATCCACCATTGCACCACTCCCAGGACTGGAGCTGCCACCCCATTGGCCCCCCTGGCCCAAGCACCACCGTGCTAATGCCCCAACCTCCACTCTGCAGCCATTCCTCACCCTGAACGCTGGCACCATCACTGCCAAGTGCATGACAAACTAAACCTGAGTTAGCAGAAAGAAGAAAATAATAAAGATTAGAGCAGAAATGAATCAAATAGAGAATTAAAAAACAGTAGAAAAAATCAACAAAACTAAGAATTGGTTTTTTGAAAAAATTAACAAAATTGGCAAAGCCTTAGCTCAACTAAGAAAAAAAGATAGAAGACTCAAATAAATAAAATCAGAAACAAAGGAGGAGATATTACAACAGAGTCCTCAGAAATAAAAAGGATCATAAGGGACTACTATGAACAATTATACTCAAACAAACTAGATAACCTAAAAGAACTGGATGAATTTCTAGAAAAATACAATCTACCAAAGCTGAATCAAGAAAAAATAGAAAGCCTGAACAGAACAATAGCAAAAAAAGAGATTCAATCAGTAATAAAAAACCTCCAACAATGAAAATTGCAGGACCAGATGGCTTTACAAGGGAAGTCTACCAAACGTTCAAAGAAGAATTAATACCAGTCCTTCTCAAACTCTTCCAAAAAATAGAAGAGGGAACACTTCCAAACTCATTTTATGAAGCCAACATCACCCTGATATCAAAACCAGACAAAGATATCACAAGAAAAGAAAACCACAGGCCAATATCTCTGATGAACATAGATACAAAATCTTCAATAAAACTGAATTCAAACCAAATTCAACAGCACATTAATAGGACTATACACTATGGTCAAATGGGATTTATTCCTGGGATGCAGGATGGTTAAAAATACACAAATCAATGTGATAGAGTGCATTAATAAAATGAAAGGAAAAAAACACATGATCATTTCAATAGAAGCAGAAAAAGCATTTGATGAAGTTCGACATCCATTCATGATTAAAATTCTCAACAAAATAGGTATAGAAGGAGCAGCTGTCCTGGTGGTGTAGCAGTTAAGTTCACGCACTCTGCTTCGGCAGCCCAGAGTTCACTGGTTCAGATCCTTGGTGTGGACCTGTGCACAGCTTGTCAGGCCATGCTGTGGTGGGCATCCCACATGTAAAGTAGAGGAAGATGGGTATGGATGTTAGCTCAGGGCCAATCTTCATCAGCAAAAAGAGGAAGATTGGCAGTGGATGTTAGCTCAGGACTAATCTTCCTCAAAAAAAAAAAGGTATGGAAGGAACTTACTTAAGCACAATAAAGTCCATATATGAAAGCCCATAGCTTACACTACTATCATGGGGAAACACTGAAAGCTTTCCATCTAAGGCCTAGTACAAGGCAAGGGTGCCCACTTTTCCCACTTTTTTTCAACATAGTACTGGAAGTTCTAGCCAGAGCAATTAGGCAAGAAAAATAAATAAAAGCCATCCAAATCAGAAAGGAAGAAGTAAAATTATCTGTCTGCAATGATAGAACCATATATGTAAAAAACCCTAAAGATTCACTTAAAAAAAATTGTTGGAACTAACAAACAATTTCAGTAAAGTTTCAGGACAAAATCAAAATATAAAAATCAGTCATGTTTCCATACACAAACAATGAACTATCCAAAAATGAAATTAAGAAAATAATCCCATTCACAATAGCAACAAAAAGAATAAAATACTCAGGAATAAACTTAACCAAAGAGGTGAAAGACTTGTACACTGAAAATTATAAAACATTAATGAAAGAAATGAAAGAAGACACAGATAAATAGAAGGACATCTCATGTTTATGGATTAGAGGTACAAATATTGCTAAGACGTCCGTACTACCCAAAGTGATCTACAGATTCAATGCAATCTCTACCAAAATCTCAATGGTATACTTTACAGAAATAGATAAAATAATTTTAAAATTTTTAGAGAACCACAAAAGACTCCAAATAGCCGAAGGAATCTTGAACAAGAAGAGAAAAGTTGGAGGCATCACACTCCCTGATTTCACCCAAAGTACAGTAATCAAAAAGTATCACACTGGCATAAAAACATATAGAGCATTGGAATAGAATAAGGAGCCCACAAATAAAGCCATGCATCTACAGTCAACTGATCTTTGGTAAGGGTGCCAAGAACATCTAATGGGGAAAGGATAGTCTCTTCAATTAATGGAGTTGGGAAAACTGTATATTCACAGGTAGAAGAATGAAAAAGGAACTATATCTCACATCGTAAACAAAAATCAGCTCAAAATGGATTAAAGACTTAAAGGTAAGACCTGAAGTCATAAAACTACTAGGAAAAAAATGTAGGGAAAAATCTTCTTGACATTAGTCTTGGAATTATTTTTTTTAATATAATCCTTAAAGCAAAGGCAACAAAAGCAAAAATAGGCAAGTGGGATTACATCAAATTAAAAAGCTTCCATACGGTAAAGGGAACAGTCAGCAGACTGAAAAGGCAACCTATGAAATGAGAGAAGACATTTTCAAACCACATATCTGATAAGAGGTTAATATCCAAAATATACAAGGAACTCATACAACTCAATAGCAAAAAAAAAAAAGTAACCCAATTTAAAAAATGGGCAAAGGACTTGAATAGACATTTCTCCAAAAAAAAAATACAAATGGCCATCAGGTGTATGAAAAGGAGCGCAATTTCTCTAACATCAGGAAAATGCACATCAAAAGCACAATGAGATATCATACCTATTACAATAGCTGTTATCAGAAAAGTTAAATATTTCAAGTGTTGGCAAGGACATGGAGAAAAGGGAACACTTGTACACTGTTGATGGGAATGTAAATTGGTACAGCCATTATAGAAAACAGTATAGAGGTTCCCCCAAAATTAAAAATAGAACTACCATATGATTTAGCAGTCCTGCTTCTAAGTATATACCCAAAGGAAATGAAATCAGTATCTCAGAGATATCTGCACTTCCATGTTCATTTCAGCATTATTCATAATAACCAAGAAATAGAAATAATCTAAATGTCTGTCAATGGATGAATGTGGTATATACAGATACAATCAAATAGTATTGTGTTAAAAAGGAAAGAAATCCTGCCGTTTGCAATAACATGGATAAACCTGGAGGACATTATACTAAGTAAAATAAGTCAGAGGCTGAAAGACAAATACTACATGACCTTACTGATATGTTGAATCTAAAATAGTCAAACTCATAGAAGCAGAGTGGAATGATGGTTTCCAAAGGCTGGATGGAGAGAAGGCTGAATGGAGGGAGAAGGGGAAATGGAGAGACATTGACCAACAAGTACAAAGTCTCAGTTATGCAAGATGAATAAGTTCTGGAGACCCAATGTACGACAATGTGACTAGTTAACAATACTATAATGTATACTTCAAATTGGCTAAGAAGGTAGATCCTAAGCGTTCTCACCACAAAAAAGGGGGGTAATTATGTGAGGTGATGGATATGTTAATTAGCTTGATTGTGGTGCTTATTTCACTATATACATGTGTGTATAGATATATACAAAGTCATAAAGTTGTTCACTTTAATATGTATAATTTTTAATTTTTAATAATGCCTCAATAAAAGTGGGAAAAATTAAGAAGTAGAGCTTTTAGACACTATAACAATGATAGCAGAAAGGAACAACCAGTAGAAGGTTTGAAAGTTAGAACTGAAACAATCTCTTAGAAACTAGGACAATAATATGGAAACAAAGGAGAAAAGATAAGAATATCAGAGCATCAGTCTAAGAGGTTCAATATAATAACAAAAGTTTTAGAAAACGAGAAAAGAGAAAGTGAAGAGAAAGAAATCATCAATAAAATACACCAAGGAAAATTTTCCAAAAAGTAAAAAAAAAGAGTTCCTAATGTGAAAGAGTGCATAAAGTATTACTAGGTGAAATAAATGCAAAGAGAACTACACTAAGGCACCTCATCATGAAATATCAGAACACTGAGGACAAAGAGGAGAATCTACAATCTTCCAGAAACTAAAAAACAGGTCTCCAGGAACCAGAACCAGAATAGCTTTAAACTTTCTAATGTAATTTTAGAAGCTAGTAGACAAGGGATAAATGTCTCACAATTGTGAAGAAAAATATTCCAGCCCAGAAATTTTGTACCCAAACTTTCAATAAAATGTAAAATTAAAATAAGGACATTTTGAGACATGCAAAGTCTTAAAGAAGTAATTTCCTGTATACAATGTCTCAGGAAACTAAAAAAAGGATGTGCTTTACAAAAATAAGGGAATGAACCATGAACGGAGAAGGCAAGAAATACAGGAAATGGGACATCTCTGAGATAAGAGAGAAATCAAGGAGAGGAGGATGAGAGTTAAATGAGATTCCTGAATAAAACCTATGCACTACTCTAGAGGTAATCTGTCCACATTAACTTTAAGATACAAGTTGAGGGCTGTCATCAACAAGACGGCATCTCTTATTGGACCATGTCTTTAAATGGACAATAATCAGATGAGACTGCCCAGATTCTTAATTGTCTATGACTTGCCTGGACCATGTCCTGATAAAAGTTTTATGCTTCCCTTTATGATGACATGTTGATTCAGCTGAGAATGCTCATTTTCTTCCCAAGAATATTCTAGTTTGAGCACCTTCTCAGAGCTGGAGGTTAGTCATTGCCAACTTAAAGGAGAAAATTCAGAGGAGCCCAGCCCAATCCCTCAACTATATTCCTACTAGATGACCAATACCTGACTTATGCCACATCCCTACCAAGTGCTCTATTTTGGTAAGCCACGTTTCCAAGGTCTTGCTCACTGGCTTACCCATAAGAGATTGTTGCAAACTCTCAGGAAACTAAAGTCAGTCAATAATCCAGGAATTCTGTTTAGTTAAACTTCTTTTGGGAATTTTATTTAACCCTGATAATTTTGCTTTTTTCCATTGCTTAGTTTATGCTTCCTACTCGGTTTTTTATTAATCATTATTTACATTCAGTTGTTGATAAATTATAAAATATTCAATAAAAAGTAAAATTGAAACTTAAGAATATTAGCAAGGAAAAAGTATATTCAAAAGATGAACCAAGTAGAATTTCTAGAAATGAAGAGAGAGTAATTGAAATTAAAATCGACAGCTACATTGATTAACCAGCAGAATAGCCACAGCCACAGAAAGGATTTTAGGGAGTTCTGATTTCAGTCTAAGTAAATAAACTGTTAATCAATGGACTGTCCTACAGATAAATATCCTAGACAAAATATAAAACACTGTGACCGCGCTAAAGGCTCTGGAGAATAAACAGAAACAAAAATATTCTGGAGAAGAGTTGAAACTTAGAAGGAGAGACCAGAACAGAGTGAGTATACCAACTTATTTGCTTTTACCCTGAGAACTGGGTAGGTAAAACTATGAAAATCTACATAATATTCAATATGAAGAACCAGAAGAAATAGTTGAGAGCAACAAGAACCACTGGAAAATGAGGTAGAAAGGCAGAGATGAAGAAAGCCCAAAATTCTGGGTATAAACATTATCCAAGTATCTGGTTACCCTATGAACCATGCTTTTGCAGCGCAGACTATAAACATTTTAGCTAAGCAGGAAAAAAACCTAAAATGATATTTCCACTCCTTCCAAGAAACACAGCACACAATTTTAGTCAGACCAAGTTAAATTGCCCACTAAAAGAAAAATGTCAACATTCTTCAATGGAATATAACAAAATCTACAATCTTCACATCATTAACATTCACAATCTCTAGGATATAATCCAAAATTACACAAAATATGAAAAACCAGGAAAATGTGACTCAGTATCAAGAGAAAAGACAATCAGTGGAGACCTATCCTGAGACATAGAATCCAAATATAGGAATTCGTAGACAAGAGCTTTAAAGCAACTGCTGTAACTATGTGCAATGACATAAAGGAAAATGTATTCATAATGAAAGAAAATATAGAGAATTTCAGTGGAAAAATAGAAAATATAAGAAGAAAGAAATGGGGGGCTGGCCCTGTAGCATAGTGGTTAAGTTCACTCACTCTGCTTTGGCAGCCCAGGGTTCGCAGGTTCTGATCCTGGGTGCAGACCTAACACTGCTCATCAGGCCACTCTGTGGCAGCATCCCACACAAAATAGAGGAAGACTGATGCAGACGTGAGTTCAGTGACAATCTTCCTCAAGTAAAAAGAAAATTGGCAATAGATGTTACCTCAAGGCCAATCTTCCTCACAAAAATTTTTAAAAGATAGAAAGAAATGGAAGTTATAGAGGTAAGTTAAAACCAAATATCTGACTTAAAGTGTGAGCAGGATGGTCTGAACAGAATAATGAAGATGATAGGGAAAGAATCAGTGATGAGTCAATAGAAATTATATAATCTGATAATTAGGAATAAAGGAAGATTATATATAAAAATTGAACAGAGGGCTTACCCAGTGGCATAGTGGTTGAGTTGAGCTTGCTCTGCTTCAGCAGCCCAGAGTTTACGGGTTCAAATCCCAGGCATGGACTTACACCACTCATCAAGTCACACTGTAGCAGTGATCCACATATAAAGTGGAGAAGGATTGGCACAGATGTTAGCTCAGAGCCAATCTTCCTCAGCAAAAAGAAGACTGGCAACAGATGTTAGCTCAGGGCCAATCTTCCTCACAGAAAAAAAATTGAACAGAACCTCATGACCTCATGGACCTGTGGGAGATTACCAAAAGGTCTAGAATACATGTAATTGGAGTGGCAAAAGGAAACAGGAGAAAGAAAGGAGCAAAAAAATATTTGAAGAAAAAATGGCTGAAATTGTCCACAATTTGGTAAAAGACATAATCTATAGAACCAAGAAGATCAGAAACCTCCAATCAGGGTAATTGTGAAGAATAACATAGTAGATATCTAATAGTAAAAGTTTTGAAACTCAAAGAATAAGAGAAAATCTTGAACATATGCAGAGAAAAACAGCATACGAAATACAAGGGAACAATAGTTCCAATGGCTGATGAATTGTCATCAGAAATTACGGGAACCAGAAGACCGTGGGACCCCATCTTTAAAGTGTGGAAACAAAAAAAAGTCCATCAACCCAGAATTCTATGTCCAGTAAAAATATCCTTCAAAAATGAAGGCAGAAAAAGAAATTTTCGAATAGAAAACTAAAGAGAATCCACTGTCACCAGACCTACACAACAAGAAACGCTAAACAATGTTCTTCAGGCTGAAGGAAAATGATATTAGAGAGAAAATAAAATCTTTACAAAGAAATGGAAGAGCATTAGAAATGGTAAATATCTGAGTAAAAACATATTTTTGTTCTTAATTTCTTTAAAATACAGATGACCATTTAAGGTGAAAACTAAAATATTATTTTGTGCTGTTTATAATGTACATAAATGTGATACCTATTATAACTACAGCATAAAAATAGGGAGATAGTAAATGGACCTATGTGGTTGTAAATTTTCTACACATTATATGAAATAATATGTTAACTCTAAGTAGAATGTGAAAAGTTAAAGATGTATATTTTTAGCCCTAAAACAGTGATTTTTTTAAAAACTAAAAAGGCATATACCCAAAAAGCCAAAGAGAAACAGAAACAAAAAAAGGGGGAAACAAATAGAAAATAATAATAATAATATAAAAATAATAAAATAGGAAAAATAAAAATAATAGTAACCACATGAAATGTTAGTGGTCTTTAACAATGCAAAGAAAAGGTAGAAATTTTCAGATTAGATTTTCAAAAACAAGATCCAACAATATACTGCCTATACAAATAATATATATAAATATACTGCCAAGAGGGACTTGCAGTACCAGTTATCAAGTTCTATTATAAAACTGTAATAATTGAGATCGTGAAAGGATAGCCAAACTGACCAAATTAAAGGATTATAGAATGCAGAAACAGTCCCACAAATAGAAGTAAATTTAGTTTAAGAAAGAGCATACATTGCAGATTAGCACAGAAAAGATAGACTTTTCAATGAAGATTCTAGATTAATTGGTTACCACCCAGAAAAGAATGAATTTTGATCTGTACTTCTCAACATATACAAAAATTTACACATGGTAAATTAAATCTTTTGTTTGAGAGGAAAAACTACAAAACTTTTCAAAGGCAATATAGGAAACTATCTGTAGGACCTTGAGAGAACAAAGGATTTCTTAAGACAAAACAAACCGCTAACTGTGTTAGTGTTCTCCAAAGAAACACAACCAATAGGATATATACAGAGAAAGAGATTTGTTATAAGGAATTGGGTCAATGAATTAAGGAGGCCAACAAGACCCAAGATCTGCCATCAGCAAACTGGATACCCAGGAGAGAAGATGGTATAAGTTCCAGGCTGAGTCCAAAGGCCTGAGAACCGGGAGAGCTGATGGTACAGTTCCAGCCCGAATGTTGGTAGGCTTGAGAGTTAGAGAGAGCCAATGTTTCAGTTCAAGTTCCTAGGCAGGAAAGAACGGCTCAAGGCAATTAGGCAGGAGGAGTTCCCTCTTACTCATGGGAGAGTCAACATTTTTGTTCTATTCAGACCTTCAACTAATTGGATGAAGCTCACTCACATTAGGGAGGGGAATCTACTTTACTCAGTCTACTGATTCAAATGTTCATTCATCCAGAAACACCCCACAGACACACCCAGAATAATGCTTGAGCAAATGTCTGGGCACCCAGTTGCCAGTCAAGTTGATACATAAACTTAAACACTACAAGTCCATCCCTTGTGAATTTGGCACCCATATACATCTCCTTAAACTATATTTAGTCTCCAAATAAAGACAATAACAAGGTCATAATTGAACTGAACATAATACAATTATCCTGCTTACAACCAAATATGCACCAACCCCTTCCCCAGAAAAGGAGGTAAAGTCCTAGAGTTATGTTTACTCTCCTCCTTGATGTCCAATGACTTAAATATCATGGTGTAAAATTAACAATGCTTAATCTTCATATAGAGTCAATATATCTTATGTTACATGATAAGGGAATAAGAGAAGGAAGAAAACAAATATATCATATATATATTAATGTATTATGTATATTATGTATATACACACCCATAAACAAACATAATCATAAGAAAATAAGGAGGAAATACTCTTACAGTCTTTGTTTCTGTAACTGGACACTTGATTGTAGCCAGTATTTATAACTACCTTCTTACTCTATCCATCCCATGTTGCCTTTGATTTCAGTAAACATCTCATTTAGTTATGGTTCTTTACCTGGAGGGGTGACCCAGACCTTCATTCCTGATGGGTCTGGGCCATTAGTAGTCCCACCTTGATTAGGTTGTTGTACTTTTCCACTGACCTTAATCACAGGCCCATGGTAATACTAACAGACACCCTAAGGTATTTCCTGTGTTCCAGACATACTCTTCCTCTAGGCCAGAAGAGAATAAAGTTGTGGGAACAGGAAGCAAAACTTTTGCTGGGGTGTCACTAGGGGTAATAATGAGTGGTGCCACTCCCATTTTTGCCTCCCTGGAGCTTGTGAATCCTGGCTGTGGGAGAAACTGCCCAGAACATATACAGCCTTCTGGAGAATCTTGCTTCCACTTTAACAATAAACACCTTACAAAGCTAGTATTTAATCTTGCATTGTAATTCAACCAGTTGCAGAAGGAGATTCTCTGTTTGATTTTCAGCAACATCAGCCCTGTGGCTACAGGAAATAAGGGTCACCTTCAGGGCACATATAAAAGCATTCAAGTCATTTATGCTGTGCTTGAGCTGGGATTTGAACTCTGAGCTCATTCTTTTCTTTCATCACTTTGTCTATGACATTAGGAAAAACTAGCCAATCTCATCATATTCATTAGTTTGACAAAAATGTTTGAAAACATTATATACACAGTCACCTAGCTCCTTGCTTTTTATAGGTGGTTGATTAGGAGTATCCAATGGTGATAATTTGAGTATCTCTGTTGCCACATTATGCCATGGATTATCAGTCCTTCTTTTTATTGCTGGAAATAGAGCCATTAACATCTTTAAATCTAATCATATTACAAAGCCTATTCCAGAAACCAATTCAAGAAAATTAGAATTTTTACCAGAACCGATTCAGAAAACTCATCCTTAAACTTCTGTTCCTCTAGAACCACTGTTGGTACCAAAATCTGTATTAGTCAGGGTGCCCCATGGCCCAGTTGAGTTGACACATAAAATTAATAATCACACTAACCATAAAGGAAAAGCTTAATAAATTCAACCACGTTATTTAAGAACTTCTGTTCATCAAAAGATACCATAAACAATTTTAAAAACAAGTCACAAATTAGGAAACGACAATTGCAACATAAGTGACTCATACGGATTAATATCTGGAATATGTATACAACTCCTATGAATCAACCTCACTTACAATCAAAGAACTAAAATGAAAACCAAAAAGAGATAGCATTTCACACCCACAGGATTGGTAAAACAATACCAAGTATTGGTAAGGATATGGAGCAACTCTAGCGGGAAGGCAAATTAGCATGATCACTTTAGAAAATTGTTTTGCATTAGCTAGTAAAGTTGAATGTGCACATATCCTATGACCCAGCAATTCTCTTAGGAACATATCCTAAAATCCTAAAGCAACTCTTGCCCTTGTGCAATAAGATCTGTACAAAATATTCTTACCAGTAATGTTCATAGCAGCCCAAATCTGGAAACAGCCCAAATATCCGCAGGCACTAAAATGGATGCATCAATTATAGCGGACACATGTAGTGGGATACTGTATGGCAGTGACAATAAATAAACTATAGCTACCAATTATAGCGGACACATGTAGTGGGATACTGTATGGCAGTGACAATAAATAAACTATAGCTACATGCATCAACATTATATGGGGCATTAAGTTACTGAAGAATATAATAACAGTAGTGATAATAGAGATAATAGCTAACATATAAATTGTTTACTATTACCAAGCTCTTGTCTAAGTGCCATGTATATAATTTAACCCCACCAGAATGCTGTGAGCTACATACAATTATTGTTCTCATTTTATAGATGAGAAAACTGAATCAGAAGGATGACATAATGTGCCCAAGTTGACACAACTACCCAGTGAGGAGATGAAGCAGGATTTCAAGCCCAGAGAATGACAATGCAGTCTACTGGGTGAAGTTATGTATTTCAAAAATTGGCATAACTAAGCTCTGCATTTGGGAATACACATGTACATGTTTATTATGATATGAGTAAATAAATGGGGAATTATTCACAGAACATTATTCCTCTGGGTGTATTTGAAGGAGGGGCATTTTGATCATTACAGAATACTAGAATTCTTTTATTTCTTAAGCTAATTGGTGAGTATATGGTTGTTCAGTTTACTATAATTCTTTAATCTATCCCTATGTATTATATATATGTAAGTATATATGTATATGTGTATATATGTAGTATGTGTGTGTGTGCATGCGTGTGCACACTCCATGGTATGGTTGGGTATGCATTCCTCTTACTCATCTACGTTTCTCTTGGATTTAAGCAAAAAACATTACAGCATCACAGAGGAAGGAAACATGAGAGAAGAAGAAAACATGGATAAGGTAGGAGGAAAAGAGTAGAAGTGAAAGAGATGTAGGTAAAGTGATATAGAAGAGGGGAAAAGGAAAGAAGGAGAAAAGGAATATCAGCCAGTGTTTCTCTAAGTGAATTGTATGGTTTATATATGAGAAGCTGAAAGGAATCCACTTTATTTCCCAGGCCCTTGTGAAAGATCACCTGTCATTGTCTGCTAGGAGTGGGCTAGAATACACCCAACGATCCAGTGGTCTATAATAAACAATAAATGATCAGTTCCTACCTTAACTTTCATTAACCATCCTGCTCACCCTTCATTGATACTTAAAGAATGGTTTATTTGACACTGAATACAAAAAGAAAGTTCAAAGAAATCAAGGAATGGGTTTCAATAGATGTTTACATTGATAGCAATTTCAGCAAATCGATCAATCGCACTCTGGGCGGGAGACAGAAGTTAGTGTGCTCCTAATTAGTATGCTTCTAGGAGCTTTCTAGCTCCTAGAAAAGTATTTGAACATCTTATTTCCTTAAAACTCGATGCACTGAGAAGAGGTATTTCTTGGACACCAAAGAGCAAGCTTATAAATTATGATATTTCAGGCCCTGATTTATCACTGTATTGGGTATTTTTCAAGATCAAACAATAGGAACCAAAAATCTGTGAAAGAATTTCAAGCTTACATTAATCAGAGAAATACAAATATATACAACCATGAGATTTCATTTTAATACATCTTATTCAAGAAGAGACTTTTTTTATAATACTCAGTTTTGTAGAGGGTGAGAGGAAATGTGCATTCCCCCATAGCAATGCTTGGTGACATGTATAAAAAGCCTTAACGATGTTCCTACTTTTGATAGAAAAATTCCATATCCTAGAATTTAACCTACGGATATTATCATGAATATGCTGAAAGTTTCAGCTACAAGAATATTTATTTCAATGCTATTAATGAACAACAGAAAGAAATATCTAACTATGTAGGATTAAACGGTGGCATATTTACTGGATGGAATGATATTATTTTAAATGGCAGTGGAGAATAGAAGAGAACAGCAAAAATTAAAATGTTGGGCCAGCCCTGATGGCCTAGTGGTTAAGTTTGACGTGCTCTGCTTTGGTGGCCCAGGTTCAGTTCCTGGGTGCCGACGTACACCACGTGTCTGTCAGTGGCCATGCTGTGGCAGCAGCTCCCATACAAAAAAGGGGAACACTGGCAGCAGATGTTAGCTCAGGGCAAACCTTCCTCAGCAAAAAAAAAAAGTTAAGTGGAAAAATAAATACTTTTTAAAATCGATACATACAACTCTATTGTCAGATAGTTGACTTAAAATAAAGGTTTGAAGGAAAGAAATGAGAAGGAAAACAGATGTGAAACATGGTTGGCAAAGAAGAATGAAAGCCTCACCAATTGCCCAAGTCCAATACTGGTTGAATGTCTCAAAATAAAGCCTAATTTCTTTTTCTAAAATGAAAGATAAATAATGTTCCTATAAAGTGCACATGATTGAAGGAGAAATGATTAAGAATATTTAAATGACTTCATATTATTGATAACAGAAAAAGAACAAATTTCATGAGAATGCAGTTTGCATACTGTCCCATCAAGACTGCCTGAGCATGGCTGATGTAAGAAACTAAAATGATCAGTGGTATCGAATCCCACAGGAAGAGCTAATTCCTGGGATGGCCACAGCTCTGTAACCACAGATGGATCATTTGCAAGAATGCCACTAGCCAATCTCCATAAGTGATGCATTAGCCCTAGGTGATGGATCTAGAACTTCACAAGGATAATTCTAAATATTTGTGCATTTTTAATCAAGAGAAAGGAAAGTTTCTATCATCTACTTCCTAATGGAAGTTTACACATTCTTTTCCATAGAAAACAGGATTGGGATGAAAAACTAATGGTCTTCAGGGTTATCAACCCCTCCCACATATGTGTAAAGAAAACTTTGTGATGAACTAAGAAGGCAAAGATTTTTACATCTGAAAGACAGAATGGTGGAAGAGATGTGTGTGTTAAGGAGGACATGAAAGTCATGAAGAGCAGGCATTTGTTGACCATAAACACAAACCACCAAATCCCAAAATACTAAAAATGAGCCGAAGGGAGGTAGTTCTGGAACAACTTTACTAAACATCTGGAACTCATTTCCCCCAATAAATTGTGTGAGACAAAATTGGAATAGTCCAAGAAGGGGTTGGTTAGAGGGCTTTTGCTCATGGATTTAATATATTATAAAAAGAGTAACGTCAGTCCGTGAAGACCATCAGAGCAGGAAACAGTCGAACTCCCCCAAACATTTGTTCTTGCATCACTGACAGTCACCAAATAGATGTTAAGCAATGCCACTCTTGTGCTTTCACCTGCACTGGCACAGTGCCCAGTACATGGTGGATCCTCAAAGCGTATTCATTCAATGACATCGAACATCAAATGCAATCTGTGTATCCCAGCTGTATATCTCAGCTCCCTCCAAACCATCATTAATCTTCAATCTGCTGTGTCATTGCACTTCAGGAGAAGAAAAACTGCAAGCCGAAGACCCTTATCAGGATCATAATCCCCCAAATACTTCTTAAACACAGTAAAAACATAAAAGTCAGACATGCTCCCTTTATAGAAACATTAAAAAGGTTAAGATAGAGTCATTAAAGTATTCTTGAGTTTCTAGAGAAAAAAGTAGTAAAGTAATGCCAAATTATGGTGTTAAAAGGAGGCACATAGCAGGTATTCAATTAAGATCACCAATTATTTACATCTGTCATTTTAATACAAACACTCCACTTAAGAAAGAATTCCATCATGCTACATCTTCTCCTCCTTCATCCAACGATTGTTTAATAAAATTTTGTTGCTTACCAGTCTGTCAGTTTTTCAAAAAATCTATGACAACTGCAAAGTTGTGACTTGAGTTCTAGCTTATCTTTGGAGATATAAAATTTGTGAGACAATAAACCTCCCTTTCTTTTCTCTCTACCATCTTTTCTTATGTGGAAGGCACCCAAGAACATCCCTTACAAGTAGTTCAAAACGTATAACTACCTTGTCAAGGCTGCCAAAATCTGTCTACAAAAGGAGGCTGACAAAATGCTATAAAATGCACTGACATGATGGCTTTAACAGACATGCATGTAAAAAGTCTCAAGGTATTTTCCTCCTACCCATTCCAGGGATCTTTCAAGCCTTCATCTAAACCATAAGAAATGTGCCATGTATTTTATTGCATTTCTTCACTGGCCTTCTGGAACCCACTCTTGCAGCTGCTGAGAATAATAAGAACCAAGGTCTTCTCAAGGTCCCTTGCTGTCACTTCGCATATTAATCAAAGAAAAGCCCTGAAGGAAAGTGTATCCCAGAAATCTAAACTTGCTGTCTCTGCAACATCCTCGTCACCGCTGGGAAATAGGGCGAGTCTCAGTCCTCAGAGCTAAACTCCACACAAGGGACAAAGCTAACATGTCAAAGGAGAGCCTTCACTTCCTGGAATGATAGCTAAGTGTAGGAGGACAAAAGACATAAAAAGTAGATGGAAAAAAAATGTTTTCTCCCAATGATTCTCATAGACAGTACCCTTTTTATTTTGAAAAAATTCAAGTCCACACAAAAATTAAAGAACAGTACACTGAGCATTGTATACTCCTTATCAATGCACACCAACTATTAATCTGGTTGCACTGCTTCATCTCTCTATTTGATACCTACAAATACTTCCTCTTGCCAAGCCATCCAAAAGTAGGTTGTGAAAAACAAGACATTTCATTCCTAAATACTTTTGCACATACCCCTCACAAACAAGGACATTCTCCCACACAACACAACACCTTCACCTGACCTTAAAAAAATGAATTTAATAACATCATCCAGCACCTAATCCATAGTCAAATTGCCCCACTTTTCCCTAAAATGTCTTTCATAGCTTTTTTTTTCAATTCAGGATCTAATCAAACTCACATTACATTTGTGTATCATCTCTCTGTATTCTCCCATCATCTCTCTCTGACGTCTCTCGTGACACTGAATCCTTTGATGAATCCAAGCCAATCGTTCTACAAAATGTTCCACCTTTTGAGTTTGTTTGACAGTTTCCTCAGGAGTAGACAATACATTTCATGCAAGAACCCCACTGAGGTGATGCTGGGTACCTCCCCTGCATCACATGTGAAGGGAGGTTTATTGTCTCATATACCTAATGTCAAGCCAGGCCATTGTTGCAATGCCGCTCAACCATTTGGTACAGTGGTCACTTCCAGATCTCCCCATTGTAAAGGCACATTTTGTCCCATTGTAATTAATAAGTAACGTGTGATGTGATATTTTGAAACTGTATAAATACTCCACCGTTTGATAACCTGGCACCCAATGGTTGTGGCATTCAGAGATGTTCCTTACTTCAATCATTTGTTACCCTGGGAAGTTTACAAGACAGAAATTTTCTAATTCTGCCATTCATTCTGCATTTATTAATTGGCATTCTGCTTTAAAGAAGAGCTTTTATTTTCTCTCTTTCTCCCTTTCTTTCTAATATCATTATGGAATCAAAGAATTTTTATATTTGTTATGCTTCATTATCATTATTATTGTTTTTGAAGCTGAAATTGTCCCAAATTTGGTTAACAGGATCCCTTTCCAGTCAGCTCATCAGTTTTTTGACATGTTTCCATCATTCTTTGAGCATTTTCTTGTTTTCTGGCCAATAAAACATTCTAGGTTAAACATGGACTTTTCCTGCTCAGACCTGGAATCAGCCATTTCTTCAATGAATCTCAATTCATTTTGCTGGCAATGGGCACTAATGTGCTTACCCTGAAGAGATGTCTAGTTTGAACTGGAGGCACAAAAGACAGAATCCCACCAGGATGTCAAACAGCGTCAAAATTCGAAAGAAGGTGATGATTTTGGCCCAAATTTCTGAAGAAACAAAATTAACAACAAACTCCCTTTATTTCCATTCCTAAGGTGTATAACATGTCCACAACAATGCTTAGGACACTGTATGTGTTCAATAACTTAAAATTACACATTATTCTTGTTAACAAAAAGAAGCATCAATAATATGAATCAGCTGAGAGAGTAGGTCTTAAAAGTTCTCATCAGAATAAAAAAGAATTTGTAACTATGTGTGGGGACAGATATTGACTGGAGACCATTTCCCAGTATGTAGAGGTGTCAAATCATTGTGTTGTACACCTGAAACTAATGTAACGTTATACGTCAATTATACCTCAATAAAATAACAATAATATGAATAAGTGAAGTTGTATCAGATTATATTTTGACACTAACTTTATCATCCAAGTTATATTGTGCTTAAGCCTGTTGTAAAATTAACTTGCCTTCTTGGCGTTCACACAGACCAATATCAGACAAAGTGTATCAGAACCTTATTAAGATATAAGGAATATCACCTTAAGTGAAATTTTCTGAAGGTAATTTTCAAATGAGTAATCCACACCTCTCTTACTTCACCCCTTTTTTGTCTTGCTACTGTCCTAACTTAGGTGCTCATTGCCTCTCACTCAGACTTTAACACAACTTCCTAGAATGTCCTTATTTTGGGGATTCACATGTTGAAGTACTTGGCAGGGAAGTCATGATGCTGAACCCACCTTCAGGAGAAAAAACTACATAAAACAAAGATGGCAAAGTGTTAACATTTGAGTCTAGGGGCTGGGTATACAGGTTTTGAAGTTTTTCACAGTAAAATAAGGAAAACTAACTCCCTAATGGATTCAACTTATTCTTTCTCTAAGTCTTTGTAAAGAAATTAGCATCGTCTTCTTTAAATCTAATGATGAGCATGACACTCTCCTGCTCAAAAACCCTCAAGAGCTCCCCACTCAACTTACAGCCTTGGAGGCATTGTGTAGTACGCTGATTAAAAACATAGATCAGACCACTGAGTCTGTAGTCAGACCACTGGGGCTCAAGTCCCAGAGTTACTACTTATTAGCTTGCGACCCTGGACATGTTTCTTAACCTCCCTGTCCCTCAGCTTCCACATATGTGAAATGAGGATAATAATAACAGTACCCACTTCACAAAGCATCATAAGGGTTAAATAGGGAAGTACATGTAACATACATAAAACAGTGCCCAGCACATAGTTATGCTCCATCAGTGTTAGCTCTGTGTACATTCAAGGTACTTCCTCCCATATTATTATATTTTAAAGGATTCTGTGGTCAAAAGCTTTTAGAAAATGCCAGGTTAAATTAAGTATAGGAAGAATCTTTACTGTAGGAATTCTCATTAGAATGTTAAATATTCCGATGTCCATAATGAATCTTCAAACATGTGGATCTCGCTCTCGGCACCTCTCATGGGACCAGTACTTTGCAGATCTGACTTAGGGAACTGCTGACTGAGAGAATAAAATCTGAACTCCTTCGCTGGATTTTGAAGGGCTTCTATGACAAAGTTCTCCTCACCTGTCAACCTCTCAGTCTCCTGCTTTTGCTCACTCTGCTCTTCAGGCAAACTTCAAACCCGGCTCTCTCTCCATGCATCCTTAATTTCCCCATGAGCGCTCCGCTGTCTGCCTGCAGGGATTTCCCCCATCTCCGTCCATGCAAACCAGCTCAGGCAGTGCTGCCGCTACAAAGCCCACCTTAGAATTAATTTTCCCCCCTTGCTCTCCCTGAGTATTTTGTTTAAAATACCATAAAATTCTGTGAAAGCATGTGACATTCTATCTTATGTTATGGGTTTCTTTTGAGTTTTCTGAAATAATTTGGATTGTTTGTAACTATGTAAGGAGGAAGAGCACATTCAAATTACAGAGGGCCTCTTTGGGCCACCCCTTCTCTTAATCTCCTCCCTAAAAGCATTGTTTAATTCCTCGTGACACAGACCGATAGTATCATATCACGTTTTGGACATATCTGCTTCTGTACAAAACCAGAAATTCTGAGAGGGTAGAAGCAAATCTTGTCCATTTTTATCTCTCTCATGATAGCTAACAGCTCGATAAACATAGTACAGGCTACACAAATGTGTTGGGAGTTAGTAAGCATGCAAGATCTGGGCTCACAACACCTTTGATTCAGAATAGAAAAAAAAACGAGGAGAAAGAGAGTAACTTCAAAAATAATAGATATTTTAACTTCATTTTAATTTTGTAACTATGTATGGTGACGGGTGCTAACTAGACTTATTGTGGTGATGTTTTAATATATCCAAATATCAAATCACTATGTTGTACACCTGAAGCTCATATAATGTTATATGTCGATTATACCTCAATAAAACAGAGTAAGAATAGATATTTTAAAGACCCATATTCTCTCTATTTAAAGATTCCTTCATTTTGAACAATTTAAATTAAAAGAACCTTTTCTGCTTCTCCCTTTGAATCGTACAAACTAAATAAAGACAAGAATTCTGTAAACAGACAACATTTTTATTTCATTTTAGTAATTGGCTATAGGCAAGATGCATGCATCAGAACTTACTAGGGACAAAGTAGATGTCATTTGGGCAGAAGCTCAGCCCCTACTTGGCACGAATTCCAGTGAGAAATAGTAATCAGGAATGCTCAGATTCTGACCATCTGGAACTATAGGAAGCTTCTAAATTTGACTTGCTTGGAGGGATTGTGGTCAAGAAAGGAACATGCGCACAGTGATTTGGATATATTCCGAAATGTGGCCTTTTTGGACCCAAAAACATGTAATTTTAGAAGAAAATGTGAGCAAGGTAATGCTCCCCTTTGCCCCAGAGCTGTTTCTTGGAAACCTGTCTGGACATCAGACAGAGTTAACCAATAAGTGTCTACCTAGAATTTCTAATCTCACAGGCAATAAGAGATTAATTTTGCCTTTACATTAGAACCAAGATGCTCTACCAAGAAATAATGCCCCAGGAAGTTCTGTAAGCTTCTGAAACAAAGACAAGCAGTTAAAAGTGTACAAACGACATTTCGCTCCCACGTGGTAGTAACATCAGCACCTACTTTAAGCCAATTTCCAGCAAGGTCTGGGAGGGCTCAGAGATGTGGCTTTTGGCTAGGTTCAGAAGGGAGCTAATGACATTTGTAGAAAATAATAATATAAAAGTCCAATGGAGCTATATAGATTGGACCCCAAACCAATCTTCCTGGAACATAAAGACATTAAAAGTGGTCCTTGCCATTATTCACGGCTGTCACGGTATGCAAACGACTGGACTGCCTGTGTAAGGGAGGCAGAGAAACGAGAATCTGGCTCAGTTTCTCCAGCCGTCACTGAGCTAATCAATGGCTCCAGCCAAATACTGTGTTGTCAGCCAAGTTCACGTCTTAGAAGTTTGACTATGTTGAAAAATCTAGGTGGATATGGAAGAATTGCCCCGATTTCAAAATCTTTACAGAAGGAAATATGAAAACATAATTACCTTTTCTACAAAAAAAGGAAAAATATATGTATCTGTCCATATCGGCATTTGAAATAACGAGTATGTTCTCTTGTGGCTTTCTTCCTCCTGCTCCTCAAAGATGAGTTGCTACGGTAAAGCCTTCAATTATGAGCAGTACACTTCACACGTAACCTGCTGAAATAAACAGGTTCTGTAGTAGGAGAAAGCTGGAATAGTGGTTTGAAGGACTTGAAAGATGACAGCTTCTTTCAAATCCTGGATCGGCCACTCACTATGTTTCTACTCTTAGTTAAGACTCTAAGCCTCAGTTTCCTGATCTGTGAAATAGGGTATATTCTACCTACCATACGAGATGGTAAAGAGAAAGTAACATATTACATGTACAGTGTTTCACTTATATATGTTCTCAAAATACGTCTGCCATTATTGTTCAGTCTTGCTATTTGAGAGTCTAGCTAAAAGCATGATAAATGGCGAATATTTATATGGTACTTTATTTTCCAATATGGTCTATTCTTCTCAACCAGAAATATATCTGATTGCTTCTGTATTCTTCATTTTAAACACTAATTCCATGGTGATTCACAGCAATAAAAAGTGTCATCACCCGCTATTGTTGAAGACTTACCGTGTTCCAAGCACTTTGAGTAAATTATCATATTCTCATTTGATCCTTATGGCAAAACTAGTTTTATAGTTGTTTTACTAAGGTAGAAACTAAAGCGCAAAATTCTTAAACAGTCTCCTTAAAGTTACACAGCCACTAAGTGGCAGCCCTGGAACTCAGCCCCTAGCACTCTGACCCAAGGGCCCACGCTCTCAGTAAATTTTACCTCCCCGACTACCCACGATGATGAGGACACCCTGATGTTTCCAGAACCCCTTTGTTCGCAATGAGGGAGACAATGTATCAGTGGATCAGTGAGTTAGTGGTGTCGTTGAAAGGAGAGGGTCCTCCCACTCTCCACCCAGCTAACTTACTCATCCTTCAGATCCCTCCTGGCACATCACTTCTTCAGAGCAGACTTCCTGTTCTCCCTCCCACCCCTCTAACTAAGTCACTCACTCATCTAGTGTTGTAGTTTTCGATACCACCTAATGATGTCAACTCCCAAATTTATACCTTCAACCCAGACCAAATGAAACAAGGCATTTATCTTTGGATGATGTATTCAAGCTGGACATGTCCTAAACTGAACTCCTGGTCTTTGCCCCAAAAACCTGCTCCACCTTCAGCCTTCCCAATCTCAGCCAATGGCTCCTTCATCCCAGTTGGTCAGGCCAAATGCCTGGCAGTCATCCATGACTCCTCTCTTAATCCATCCTGTTGGCTCTACCTTCAAAAGCCGGCCTGAATTCCACCACTGCTCAATGCCTCTACTCCTACCACCCAGGGCCAAGCTACTATAATCTTCTCCTGGGTTGTCGGTCTCCTGACTTCCCTCTTTGATCCCCTAAGAGATTTCTTTTAACACAACAGCCAAAGTGATCCTCTCATAAATAAGATAATATCTCATCTCTGTTCAAAACCCTGCATAGCTCCCTAACTCAGCCCAAGTTGACGTTACAATGGCCTAGAAAGCCCTACATGACCTGTCACTCATTACCTCTCTGAACAAGTCCCCCAAACCTTTATTCATTCCCTTCCAGCCATGTTAGCCTCCATGTAGTTCCTTGAACTTGCCAGACATGCCCCTGCTCCAGGGCCTTTGCACCTGCCACCCTCTGCCTAAGCTCTTGCCCTCATTTCTTTCAAGCTTTCAGACATATGTCATCTCTCAGTGAGGCCCTCTCGGACTGCACTATTCAGAAATTGCAGATTCCTCCTCGATGCTGCCTCTCCCTCTTCCCTGCTTTATATTTCTCCATAGCACTTACCTTCCACTACACTAGAAAATTAACTTATTTTGTTTGTTCTCTGTGTCCATCAACCAAAAAAATGTCTCCATATGGACAGGAATCTTTTACTGTTCCATTCACTAGTGAAGTCCCTGCACCTAGAACATACCTGACATAGAGTAGGCAGTCAACACATGCGTGTTGAATGAATCAATCAGGCCACCCATGATATAATTGCTGAGCATTACATCTTTTTGTAGCCTTTCTCATAATTATAATTGATGGCCTTTGTTAATTGTGAGATTGTTTACTTAATGTCTCTCTCCTCTGCTAGAGTATAAATAATGTAAAAACTGAGACTGTGTTTTCCTCCCCAACAGCTAGCAAAGTGTCCATTGCTTATCAAATGCTTATTAATATCTGTTGAATGAATGAATTGGACTAAGAAGCAGTTAGCATTAGGTTCTAGTGCACGATCCATATTCCTGACAGTGTTACACACAGATCACCTGCTCCACGAAGGGTCCTGAGGAGACGGTGGGGGGTTCCTGTATACATTAGGAAGAGACTGAAAACCTAGATGAGGACCACGCAGGTGACAAGGTACCTAAAGTGAGCATACAGATGGTTGTACCTAAGTACAGCTGGGCAGGGTTGCCTGTGGGTAGGGAGTTGTTTGGATTTGAAGTATATTTTCCTTTCCTTTTTGTTTTTCCTGTGACTAAAAGAGCATCAACTTTCTTTAAAGGCTTGCTTCCATCTGGGAGGTATCAAAACTTCTTCAGGGAATAAGAAAGAAGAATCTTACAAGATTAGTTCAGCTTATTCCAAATAAAAAACCAAGTTACAAACCTGAATTGTCCTAGGGCTAAAAGAAGAGAGCAAAGATAATATTTCGCTCTTGAGAGTAACCTGGTTTTGCACTCTTATTTTTTCAAAAAAGAGTTAGTGTATATATTTTTTACTCTTAGTACACAATTACCCCTCTCTAGAGAGTTTTCTTTAAATTGTCATAGCATAAAAACACAAACTTTCTTTGAAATTGAGAAAACGGTTTTCCTGTTTTTTTAATTGGTGTTATACTGCCACCTAGTGACCACAATGTGTATGACTCTCCTGCACAATTGAAAGGCAACAACCTCCCAGGGAAAAATGGCAAAGTAGCTGTCAAGGTCCCTTTCCATTAGACATACTTTCTCAGACAATCTGCTGTATTAGAGTGCCCATCTAGACTAATGCTTGCTGTTGATGTGTCCCAGCATGAAAAATGAATTTTTTTATATATTTTTTTCCTGAGGAAGATTAGCCCTGAGCTAACATTTGTATGTGGGTTGCCCACCACAGCATGGGTGATGAGTGGCATATGTCTGCACCCAGGATCTGAACCTGGAGCCCCGGGCAACTGAAGCAGAGCACAGAACTTTAACCACTCAGCCACGGGGCCCTCCCCTGAGAAATGAATTTTTTTTTTTTTTTTTTGAGGAAGGTTAGCCCTGAGCTAACATCTGCCACCAATCCTTCTCTTTTTGCTGAGGAAAATTGGCCCTGAGCTAACATCTGTGCCCATCTTCCTCTACTTTATGTGTGGGACACCTGCCACAGCATGGCTCAAAAAGCAGTAGGTAGGTCCACACCCGGGATCTGAACCAGTAAACCCCAGGCCACCCACATAGAATATGCGAACTTAACCGCTGCACCACCAGGCTGGCCCAAGAAATGAATTTTTTATGTTTATTATCTTCTGTGTACCAAATAGTCAACTTTTATGTGCTTTATAAATCACTTGAATTGAACTCACAAAGGAAATGCCCTATTTAGGGGATATAACACGTTGATGTCTCTTCTACTTCTGACTTTGTGGCCATCAAGGGATGTTTCACGTCAGCCGGACCTCAAACACTTTCGTACCCACTTCAACACGGAGAAGCTGTGAGACCATCGTGGTAAAAGCAAATGGCAACCTCCTACTTGGATGTATGTCAACACAAATATTTCTGCATGTTTTCTGGCATCAACTACAATCATAAAATACCCTAGTTATATAAAATTGTATCTGTAAATGTAAAATACGTAAAATTATCTTCTAACAAATTTTTATTCTTGCACTCAACTGACACTTCAGTCCTTGAAAATATTTAGCTTTTGTGGATAACTAAAAAAACAGTCTGCAGGATCACAATATACTGTAGCACACCCCACAAAACCATAAAATCTATAAAGAACTGTTCTCCTTCTGCCAAATAAACCCGAATTGCTAGTTTATTTGCCTTGCCTCTCTCACCAGACTTACTTTGTATAAAAAAAGTGACATTTGTTTGATTGGCTTCATCTTTTTCTCAATAATTTCCACATTCGTTTCTAAAGATAACAGAGAAAGAAAAAAAACATATGATACAGAAATTGGAATACATTCACTTACTTGCTTTCCATATAAACAAAAAGAGATTGTTGTACACTTGTAAGATCATCTTGCCTGGCTAACATCTGGCATGGAAATACCTAGAAAATAAGGAGTTCTCCAACTTTAAACCCCCAAGGGAAACCTCTTCAGAAGAATGCAAGCACGTGTACAAGATGAAACAGATAGTGATGATGCAGGCCTTATAGTCTAGCAATCCACTGCCATGGAAAAAGCAAGGGTTTCTCTTAGTTTTATTGAAGGGAATGAAATGCATGCTTCTCATGAGAAGGATCATCAGAATTATGGATACTACGGGCTGCCTCAGTCCATTCAGGCTGCTATAACAAAATATAGACTGGGTGGCCTATAAACAATAGGTATTTACTTCTCACTGTTCTACAGGATGGGAAGTCCAAGATCAAGACACTGGCGGGTGCTGTGTCTGGGGAGAGCCTGCTTTACAGGTCATAAACAGCCGTCCTCTCACTGTGTCTTCACGTGGTGGAAGGGAAAAGGGAGCTCTCTGGGGTCTCATTTACAAGGGCGCTAATCCCATTCATGAGGGCTGCATCTTCACGACCTAATCAACTCCCAAAGGCCGCACCTCCAAACACCATCACGTTGGGCGTTAGGATTTAACGTAAGAATTTTGGGGGACACAAACATTCAGTCATGTTCACACTGTATTTTTGTAAGAAGAGACAGTAAGCAAGGTGTTTATCAAAACTCCAAAAGCAGAGACTGAATCTTCTCTACTTAAAGAAGTAATTCATTAATAAATAATAAGTAATCAATTGATTTCATTTTGCCTTGTCTTGATAGCAAAATTTTAAAATAAAGTTGATCTTAAATATTTCCTAAGGATATTAGTGTGGTATCATTAGCATTCACGCCCTTTTTATAGTATTGAGGGGAAGATAGTTTTTCGAAAATTGGTTTCCTCCATGTTTTACTCCCTGCTAAGACTAAAACAGTCAGGAGACCTCTTCTACATACCTGAAATCTGTGTTTGCGCTTCAGAGCATCTTCTCTTCATCCACGGTGTGTCCTCGAACCATGGATTACCTCTGAAAGGTCATCCTAATCAAATGGAACTAACTATAGTTTTTTTCCAATTCTATATATGATTTTAAATATTTTGTAGGAAAGGAATAGAATTTCAAAAGCATGAAATATACTCCAAAAATCATCCAAAACCAGTGGACTAGAATGGAAGGCTTGTGTTAAGAAGGAAGGAATGATTGAGACAGTGGAGGACTTTGCAGGCCAGGCTAAAGAGCATGACCTTGATCCTCTAAGCAGGTGAACTTCAACTCCATGGCTAATCAGAACGAGATGTAAATGTTTTTATTTCTTTTCATCACGATATTTATTTTGAAATTTCAATTATTATTAAAGGAAAAGCTGATATTTTTCTATTTTTTCAAAGAGGACATTATTGTTCAAGTTGAGAAACAGTGCAGACTCAGGAATAGGCAGCCACTTCAGGTTTTAAAGAGGCACGTGTCAGGAAAATTACTTCGGTAGCAATAAGATGAAACTGAAACCAGAGAGAACAGTTAGAAAGTGATTGAAAAAGCTGGGATATCAGGGGGCGAATATCAGGCCAGAGTGGCAGTATTTAAATCAGAAGAAATGAATGTGTGAGATGTTTACAGAAAAGAATTTATTTTTAAATGTGTATTTTCCTGATGAACACTATATCATGCATTTATAAACACTAGCACATAGTTGGCATGTGCAGTAGGCAGATTTTGAAATGGGCCTCAATGATCCCCAGCTCCTGGTGTTCCCACCTGTATAATCCCATGGGGGGGGGGGGGATGTTAGAGTTGGACATAGTAACTTGCATATAATTATTAGAACACAGAAAAAATGATGAGATGTCATCAATAGCTAGCGAGGAACTAAGACCCTCAGTCCAACAACTCCTGAAAAACTAAACCCTGCCAACAGCTACACGAGTGAGCTTAGAATAAGATCCTTCCCCAGGTGAGCATTCAGATCAGACCACAGACCTGCTGACCCCTTAGAGGCAGCCTTGTGGGAACCTGAAGCAGAGGACCCAGTAAAGTCATGGCCAAATTCCTGACCTCCAAAAACCATGAGATAATAAATATGCTGTTTTAAACCACTAAGTTTGGGGTGATTTATTATCAGTAGCAGATAACTAATAAAGTGTCTAAATAATACATGTTATTGAATGAATACATAATAAATAAATACTAACCTTAATCAGTTATATGGAAAACACATCAATTCCCCTTAAAAGTCATCAATGATGAGAAATGACTTTAGAAACTGGTAACTCTTAAAGGGAAGGATTTTTTAACCCTGAATTTATCAATAAGCTATTAGGTATTTTTAAGAATCCTGAGTTGACCTGTTTCTCAGAGAAAAAATTTACCGTTTCGTAGGAAAGGGCATTTTCAAGGCTCATTTTTAGTTTGAAATCTATCAGTGTGTATATTTAGCTCCTGTCTCATATTGATTCCTAAAATCTTTGGTAAATATGCTGTGATAGTGGCAAAAATGGCCACATACACATACATATACACATAATCACTAACGTGTACAAACTTACACACGTAAACATGTTTGCATACCTGAATATATGGCCTCTGATAGTAAAAGATATTTGCACCTACGTGAACATGCTCACTAAAGCAAAGACATACACTAAAATTAGCAGTGCCCAGCCTGGACACTCCAGTACACACAGACACACAAGAAAGGAAGAGTTCTAATCCCACAGGAAAAGGTTGATTCTTTATTCCAGACCACTACTCCACAAACCATTCTGTGGATCTTAGTTGTTATTATGTGAAAATAGGTACAAGATCAAATAAGTTTGGGAAACACTATATTAAAACGTTAAATGTTTATCTTTAATCTGCATCTTCAGAAACACTGCTCTACAACTGTTTCCACAGGAACAAGAGAGCGCTGTAAAAATCAAAGATATGGTCAAAGATTAGGTATTTCACTTTGATTCTTTGAGTCTAAATATAAGCAGGGATTAATCCCATTACTGCACTGAGCATAATATGATATAGAATTCTTTTCTAACCATATTTTTATAGTAATGTTAAAGTCTCTGTGGATATAAAAGGTTAGGATTAATGAGAAAAGAAGCAAGCAGTGACCAGCTTCCTCACCCACAGAAGTGAAATAACCTCCAGCACAGCAAACTTTGCCTCTAAGAGGGGAGAACATCACACCTCGTTTCTACTCTCCATAGGGCAATGGCTGTTCTACAGCCTGAATGTAAGAGCCTCCATTAGGGCTTCTGCTCACCCCAAGCCCAGTTCATGCCCACTTCTTAATGCTCCCACAGCACTTTGCACAAATGTCAGTTACAGAAACTGCTAACTTGTATTGTTCTTGGTTTGGGGCCCACATGACCCATGATCTCCTAAAGGCCATGGACAGTCTCTTGCCTAACACCATACCTGGCATATGGTGACTACCTAATAAATGTTTCTTGGATGAAAGAAAGAGGGAGATTAAAATCAGCTGGAATGACTTAGTTTTCACATCAAGGGGATCTTTCCAAGAAAGAAGACTGTTGAAACAGAAATAGAGGCTGTGCTGGTGAGATGGCGAGATCATGAACCATGAAGCCTGATTCTTATACCTGGAAAAGAGAATGCAAAAGACTTGATGGAATGAGCCTTCTCCACAGAAACAGAATGCATCAGAAAATGTGTGTGTAGTGTTTCATTTTTTCGGTGCTTCTCCCCTGGGCATATCAGAAAAAATCTATCAATAGCAACAAAATGCCTGAAATGCTGTCTTTGTGCTACCTTGGAAATAAGGCTTACAGAAGCGTTATCTAACTTATGGGTGAAGAATGGGTGACTATAGGATCTTTTACTGACTGCCAAATGGTAAAATGTGATAAGGACTCAGGACAGTCAGAAGCACACTTTGAAATATATATTAAGGACAAAATATTAAATATAATCAGAGCAATCTTTTTAAGCCACAGCTCACATCACACACTCTTGTTCCAAACCCTCCCCTCATCACCTTCTATATCCTTACTTTGCCTTGTTTTCTTCATATCCCCTGTCACTACCTACAGGCATCACTAAAGGACATAAGTCCATTTTTAATATCATTCTTCCCCTCCATTATGTGATCTCCAGAGATTAGAACATTGTCTGATCCACCATAAACATTTAAAAACAATAGCTGAACCACTAAAGGATGTTGTATTATAGATTTGAGCCGTCAGAAACAAAGTCACAACCAGCAGCCATTGGCTGTAGATAATAGAACAGACTTACATGTACGGACAGCATAAAGAACTATTGGTCATTTCATCCCATACCTGTTACTACCGCTGCTACTGCTGCACTTACTATTACCCATACTATTACTACCACTATTACTAATTATTACTGATAATAACAAAAGTAACCTTCTAAGCTTTTAACACAGGCCAGATATTGTACTAAGTACTTACTATGCATTAAATCATTTAATCCTTGCAAGAACTTCATGAGGTAGTGAGCTAATACTAAGCTAAGGTGACATTATTGAATCAGCTTCACATGACTCAGAGAACTCACCCAATGTCAAGTTTTATTAATAATCTCATGGGTACAAGCAATCAAGGAGCATGAGCAAAGCAGGGAGCAGTCTAGGACATCCCAAATGTCCGGGTCTTTCCTTTCATAGTGGTACACACTTTGTGGCCCAGAACAATAGGTGAGCTCTCTGTAAGGTTTGCAGGTCATCTCACATAGAAAAGAGCATTTAAGCTATAAAACATATCTATCTATTTTAACCCAGAGCTTTGTGCAACTTTCATGACATTATTCATGGAGCCATGCCTCATAATTCCATAGACTGCAGATGTGTTTACCACAAGCAACTTGAACCAGAGACATCCTGATCACAGCATATCATAGACAAGGGCTCCTCTTCTTAGCAATCTATTAGGATCACTAACCTATTTCATGGTGACCTAGATACCATGTTTATCTAGATGTTTATAAACATCCCACCATGTTTATAAGGAGAGTGGATTAAGCAGCCTGCCTTCTCTTGCTTCCTCTGGGTGTGCTTCCTAATAATCAAAAGTAGAAATGGATCATATGCCAGCTGTTCTAACTCTGTCCTCTGCAAGTAGCAAATCAGCATTTTATATATTAGGTTTAGAAAAGTAAATAAAGCTGCTAAATAAAAATCCAGAACTGATACTGGAACCCCAAAGACCTGTGATTTTTAACCACTGCACTACTGCCTCCAATAGATAATATTTTCTGTACGTACTTCAGTTAATCAAATATTTCTTGAGTAATGATACTGCTAGGTTTTGTCAATAAAAAAGAATAAGGCAGGGTCTCTGCCATGAAGGAAAAAGAGAACTCAGAAAAAAGAATATAAAAAAAATGTAATAAAATGTTATACATTCAATGAGAGAGTTACAAGGTTGTGAGAGTACAAAAATTTTGAGTAATTCAGGAAGTAAAGGGGAGGAGAGCAGTGACGGTTGAAGAGAACATCGTGATTGTGCAGCATCCGTGCATGTGCGTACATATGGAGAATGCACGTCCTCATAAACACAAACGTTTAAGAGAGAGGAAGAACAATTAAATACAATTGCGCAGTTTGCCTTTTGGAGAGAATTCTCAGGATCTCTGGATACCAACAGAAATGTCAATTTGGACAGCAGTTCTTTTGGAAGCCCAAGGCAGTGGAAACTGAGTAGCCATAACTACGTTTGTATGAACCTTGAAAGTTTTCAGAGCACATCCATTTGTCTTTTAAAAAGTATGCTCTTTCTTTTTCAATCATGTATAGGCCAATTTTTATTAAGTGAAATAAGAAAAGATAAATAAATACAGCTAAATATATAGTAAAGATAAATATTTTGAAAATTTTGCCTGTGGATTTACACTGCATGCAACACAATGGATTTCCTTGAATAAAATAGGAACTTACAGAAGCCAGGATGATGAGTTATAAAGATACCTCTACTTTAGTAACATACGTAAGGGACTCACTGTTTATTTCTTCAGATTGATATATTCTTATTTCTCACGGAAAGAACAGTGTTATGGTGTTTACTTAACAGTTATACACACTGAGATGTAATTGAAAAGACACAAAAAACTCCTTCATTCTTTAGGTCTGAGATTGTGCATCAGCCTTTCACAAGTCTGTGACCTAGAAGTGCGATCCAGGCTGTAGAAGCAAGTACCTCAAAGGAAAGACAGAGAACACACCTGAAGATCGTTAATGCAAAAGAAATTATAACCCAGAGGAGATAAAGCACAGATCAGAAGTAAATCTTCTAAGAGATCAGTTAAAATATTATGTGATCTTAAAATCTTAACCTTGGATGCCCCAGAAATCTGCAGGTGTGAATTTGTCTGCATCATATGCCATTGAGCATATGGTAAAGCAGCTTCCATATGTCAACCCTAGAGACGGAAGAACTCCCGTTGCCCTTCTAAGAAGCACACAAAAATTTTTTCATCCTCATGCACTTTATCTCCTCAGAATAACTAAGCGCTATACTCAGAAAAACTCCCTCTTCCCCACTTCTTCCTAGCTCACAAATCTAATTTAAATATTGGAAAACATTAAATCAATTATTTTTCATTTTACGTTAACCTAAATGATTACAATATATAATCCAACTTTCAGATGTTTACAAATGAAAAATAATGCATTCAACTGTTTTATATTTGAGTAATTTTCACCTTTTTTAATTAAAAAGTTGGTTAGGATTCCTTTACTCAACTACAAAGAAGCCTGGGACAAGATGAGGACAAACCAGAACTGTTTCTGAACTGTGAGAACAAAAGATGAAATAAACTGACTCATCTGCAAGGAGAATCTAGTGGTCAAGAGCATGTGGGGAAAATTTGGATGAATTGGCTGCCCTTCCAAAAGTTCAAAGTCAGCCCCCAAATCTTAGTGTTTTCCTTGGGGAATTCTTGGCATGGTGCACACATTTTCCTGGAAAAAGCAATAATTCAAAACTACAAAGTACCCTTATTATCAGCAGCAGAAGCTGTCAATAAAGGGAAAGCAGGAAACCCACCTGTCCCAGATCCTTCACCAACAGCAGGCTGTTAGGGAAAAAATATAGGCAAGAAACCCACACATCCAAAACCCTGCACTGATACAAGGCAGGACTCCTCTGCCCCTGTGGAGACTTGCCTATACTCCAGGTAAGGTAAAGAATGCTTGTTATTAGGGAGGATCAGGAATTTTGAAAAAGTCTTATCCCTGAGATTCGGGCACAGAGGGCCTCCCAAAGACTTGGGCTGGAGCAGGAAAACCAAGAAATCTTCCTCTCCCCACTATAAGTCTTACACCGAATACCAAAGAATAGTCATCTACTATTATCAGACAGCATGAGAGAGACCCAATTCATGGCACAGTCACGCAAGAGCTACTGAAATGTGAGGATAGAACAAAGATATGGAGAGGAAGTCTGGTGCTCCAGGTCTCATCCTAGGTACAAGACAGAGGCACAACCCCACTAAAGGAAGGTAAAGACTGTTGCACTAAAGCACTAATAAAGCCCAAACCCAGCTCAGTTACAGTCTGTATTGACTCACTTTCTCCCATACATGCACACTAATGGCTTTGTAGAAGAACAGGCATGCCATTTCTGGACATAAAAATCATTTGCCTCCATCTCTACTGTTCTTTTCCACAGTATGATCAGCATTCAATAATGAAATTATACAACATCCAAAAGAGCAAGAAAAAAAAATGACCCATTGTCAAGGTATAAAGCAGTGACTTTGTCAAAAGATAAAAAGGTAACAGAATCAGATCCAAAAATGGCCTAAGTTGTTGGCATTGTCAGACTGAGACTTTAAAATAATTATCGTTAATATTTTAAATGATCTAGTGGGAAAAGTGGACAATATGTGTAAAGATATGATAACTTTCAGCAGGAAGATGTTAACTCTAAAATAAAAAAAAAGAGTCAAGTGGTAATGCAACAAGTGAAAAATGCCATTCCTAAGATGAAGAATTCCTTCAATGAATATAGGAGAGGAAAAGGAAATGAACTTGAAGATAAGTCAGTAAAATTATTCAAATTGAAACAAAATGAAGAAAAGGGGAAAATTAAAAGGAAGAGATCATCTAAGGTTTGCTAGACGATATAGAACAGGTCATTAGAGTCCCAGAAGAGGAAGAGAGAAAATTGGAGCAGAAGAATTATTTGAAAATATAATGGCCAAAAATTTTCCAAGATTAATAAAAGACAATAGGCCACAGAAGAAGCTCAAAGAACTCCAAGAAAGAAAATATAAAGAAAATCTCTATTAAAAGAGATAGTAAACACTGCTCTCTTTCTCTCATAGGTTTGTTTTAAAACTTAATAACATCTGTAAATACATTGCAAAACTTTCAGTGATTTATGGAAATTGTTGGGATTACAACCAAAGCTAACTTTTCTCGTGTGGTTAAAGACTGTTTCAGAATCACTCTGAACATTAGAGCAAGAAAACTAGTAATTCAAGTGAGTGAAACCGAGAATGAATGAGTTAAAATCTTCCCGAGGGCAAAAAATTTGAGATCAGCTTTGCTAACTGCAGCTGTGCATACCCCACTAAAACTAACCAGATCCTTCTGTCTGAGTTGTTTTTCCCAGGAAGTCAAGGTCCAGACAGTCAAGAAGAAAGGAGATTCAGCCTCACAAGGCCAAAAGCAGGCCAGATGCAAACTAACCAGAAAAGACCAAAGGGTCAAGGAAAAAAGAGATTTGGTCTTCAAGGCCAAACACAGGCTGAAGAGACCAGCCAGCAAAGCCACATGCTCCCCCTTCCCTACCTAAAACCCCGAGTGAAAAACCCTACGTTTCTCCATTTGAAGAGGTGGATTTGAGTTTTAACTCCCATCTCCTCATCTAGCTGCCTTTCAATAATAAACCTCTTTCCTTGCTACAAGTCTGACATTTCAGCGATTGGCCTCTGCTGCACACCATGCAAATGAATCTGTGTTTGTGTTCAATAACAAGCTCCTACTGTTTGTCAGACATTCTGTTACATTCATATACCTTACTTCTCTCAGCCATCACAAATCATTCATTCATTCTATAAATAGTTATCAAATGCATACATTTTGTTCCAGGCATGGCATCTCTGAGAAAGTAACATAAAGTCAAAAGCCAAAGGATGAGGAAAAACCATTATGCAAAGACAAAAGTGACTAGTGGGAAAGGAGAGCCTGTTTCTAGCCAGAGGAATCAACAATCCCAAATGTCCTCCACTGGGAAGGAGTCTGGCATGTTCTAGGAACTGACAGGATAGAGTGGCTTCAATGCAGCAAGCCAGGAGAAGAATGACTAAAGATGAGACCTGATCATGCAGAGGGTCATCAGTGCCTTATGGAACAAAGCAAGGTATTGAGCAGAACAGGAACTTAAGCTCAGAGCTTCCTGACTCCCTAGCCTCTTTCCACTTTTCTGAGATAACTATCAACTTTTCTAGAGCTTTCTATTCTCCAGAACACTTCCATGTTCCTTATGTGTTTGAGAGCTCCTAACCCGGATGGCTGATTAGCAGAGCTCTAGCTTCTTTCCTCGCTTGTCTAAAACCACTGCTTTGCTGCTGAAATCTAAATAGTGGCAAGAGGAATAAGCTAAGAAGACTTCTAGCATTGGGTGAATCAAATGCTTGACTTATTCAGGTCATGGGTGATGGGGATTTTACAGACCCATTCAGTTGCCTTTGCATGATGCTTCCAGTTCCTTGCCCCTACCACACCTCATTATCAGAATCTACAGAATTAGAGGACTCTGCATCAGATGCTTACCACATTTTTATCTCCCCTTTTCCTGTATTTATCAATACCATGATAAAGAAGTCTATAGGGCAAAGACATGGAGGCGGCTAATGGTTGGAGGCTGTCACACATCTATGGAGGGAAATTTACTACCATAAGCTCATACTCTGGAGGGAGGAATGCAAGCTGTCATATAACACGTACACTAAAGGGCTTCCCCTAACCTATGACCTTCTTAGGTATAGAAAGTGAAGGAAATACTACTACGTGTCATAAGCATTAATGAACATCCCCAAGCACCTGACACCAAATTAATGAGGTGCCTTTATGAGCCTGTTTGTAATGACCCCTGAGCCTGTACTCTGGGACTTTTCTTGCCCTTCCTGATTCCTCAGATCTTGTCTTTAGCCTTCCAAGTTAACTTAACTGCTGAATTTCTAATTGTGCTTTCAGCATGCTGCCTCTGCTACAGTCCAAGTTATGAAATTTCATAAAGTCATTTCTGATGCAGCCTAGAAATTTGACTCTTTAGCTCTGACTTTACTGAATGGTTTATTTTGCACTCTGTTCTGGAAATATCTATGTGCAAACGCAAGCGTAGGCACGCGTTTAGGCCTGGACTGGACGCTGACTCTCATTTACCCTGCCATAGCAGCTGGTCATGCAGGACCCAGGGCCCTTTACGAAAGCCCTCTGTCAAGAGATTCCTCCTTCGCTTCCTTCACTCTTGATTCTGTGTCTTCATTTTGATTCCCACTGCTACTGCCCCAGGACAAACAGCAATCACATTGTACATAACTGGCAACAAAACGCTGACAAGTGTGCCTGTTTATGATCTCTCCCTCCCTACTCCCCTTTTCTTGGCTTTTCTCACACCACCCTCTGGGCAAGGATCCTCGGTAGCTCCCCAAGTCCCACATTCTAATATTGAAGGCACAAGTAGAGGCAGGCTGACCTATGAACAGGGTTGTAAGACCTGCTAATATAACTAGGAAGATGGTAAATCACTGCTCAAGGCCCCCTCAAATTTTAAGAAGTAGGCAAGAATTGTAGGATTGAAGCCCATGGAGTCACATTTGGAAAGTATTGAGAACTCTATCAGTCAGGGTCCAGCTGGAAGGCAGAAACTACACCAAATGTTTGAACAGAGGTAATTTAATATACAGAATAGTTAACTAGATAGAGAGTTTTTAACTAGACAACTCAAAGGATAGAAAGGGACATCTTAGAGGTAGTAACTGCAGGAAGCAGTTATCATCTCTAAGACTGACGGGACAATGGGAAGAGCTTGAAATTATTAAAACTTAGAAACTTGGAGGAGGCACCCTATGTGATGTTTACAACTTTCTTCTTCCATTTCTAATTCCATGACTTTTGGCCCTCAAAAAGGACCTAGTTAGTTGGGGTCCCTGCTGAGAGAGTAATGACACCTGCAGGCCTGGAGGAGTACAAATGTCTGAAGCCTCAGTTTCCTGCTTTAGTAGCCATAGTTTTCCATTAACTTTTACAAATGGATATGGAAATACTATGAGGCACCACACAAAATCCTCGAGTTCTAGAGACTGTCCCCTCTGTATAACATCAACCAATTTCCCAGGCCTTTCAGGATGTAAAATCCAAAATATCTCTCTCTTTATGTGAGTCAGTTATGTGTTTCGATGATGATGAACATTATGATTAAGATGCTGATGCTAAAATGTTACATATACTTGACCAAATATGAAATATGACACTAATTATTAATACCATACGTTTTTAAAGAGTAGAAAAAGTAGAAGTAGAGTTTGTCTCAGTAAATTAACACAAATTATATTGTTTATGGAAAGACGTTACTGCTTGCTTAATTATTACACAATTTAATGATAATATATATTATAAACAAAAAGTAGTTTTATCGCAAATTCCATTTGACTAGGATGTTGAACTATGTAAGTATGTTCACACCTCATAAGCTGGGTTTATCTAATAAAACCATTGGCTTATAATGCTAGCAAAAAGTACAAGAGTGTGTTGTCAACCCTCTTGTTGATCAATGGAAAAGCACTAACGTAGGTTGCAAATTCCAGGCTACAGTTGAGATTCTGGTTTGTTTCACCCATGGCCATTTGATAGCCATGCCAAATTTCCTTTACCTGAATACCTGTGTGAGTAATTCCCACCTGAGAAAAGTGGAATGTATTGCCACAATTCCTTTTTCAGTTTGCAGTTTTTTAGGCAAGTCAAGACAGTGCTTCTTCAATTAAAACATTTAGAAACAAATCACATAATAAAGTTGATAATGATCTGCTAACAACGTCCAAACTCAATAAAAAGACAGTGAGAGATTCTAAAACCACTTCAATAAGGGAAAAAATACCTATGTTCACTTAAGCTGTTCTGTTCTTTAAATTTGCCTACAGCGATTTTAAAGAGATTGTTTCATTTGTTAATAAGATTACAAGAGAGCAGATACATACGAAACAAATTGATAGGATTTATTACACTGTCCGGAAGACTTTAGCTTTCTTTCTTTGAAATCTTACAGCTATGCAAAGATTTGCATGTGGTATCACAGGATCCACATGCCAAACTATCTCTGGATATCTAATTCAGTTAATGGTTAAAGCAGCAGAGATTTTTTTTTTTACAACAAATGTTAACATAACCGGAGGAAACTTGTTTCCAAAGGGAAGTCTATCTATTCTAACCAGCAGCATCAGGCCTATCTGATTGGCTCTTTGACTTGCAAACTGCTCATATCTAGCTACCAACAAGTATAAAAGGTCTTACAGTAGTCCCCCCTTATCTCCAGTTTCCCCTTCCAAAATTTCAATTACCCATTGGTCAACCGTGATCCAAAAATAGTAAATGGAAAATTCTAGAAATAAATAATTTATAAGTTTTAAATTGAGTGCTGTTCTGAGTAACATGATGAAATCTTGCACCATCATGTTCCGTCCCTCCCAGGATGTGAATCATCACTTTGTGCAACACATTCACGCTGTATCTGCTATTTACCCTTTAGTCGCTTAGTAGCCGTTGGTTATCAGACCAACCGTAGGAGTATCGCAGTGCTTGTCTTCAAGTAACCTTTATTTTACTTAACAATGGCCCCAAAGCACAAGAGCAGTGATAATGGCAATTCAGAGATGCCAAAGAGAAGCCATAAAAATGCTTCCTTTAAGTGAAAAGGTGAAAGTTCTTGACTTAATAAGGAAAGAAAAAAATCATCTGCTGAGATTGCTAAGATCTACAATAACTTTTATTACCTTATATTGTTAGAATTGTTCTATTTTGTTATTAGTTTTGTTGTTAGTCTCTTACTCTGCCTAATTTGTAAATTAAACTTTATGACAAGTATGTACATTTAGGAAAAAACATAGTCTATACGGGGTTGGATACTATCCACGGTTTCGGGCATCCACTGGGGGTCTTGGAATGTATCCCCAGCAGATAATGTGAACCATGAGAGATATATTTTAAATGTGTATAAACTGTTATCACGTTGTCTCTATTTTAGACTGACAGTGACATTGAAATCTATCCTTTGTATTCTCCTTTCTCGCCATTGCAAGTTTCAAAACAAGATAGCACCAAGTTTCAGGTGTTTATATCAACAGTAATCCCTGTGTTAAGACTATGCATAGTTGTGTATAAAGGCAGCCAAAGTTTAGAGAATTGAACACTGGTCTTAGAATTAAATTAGGTTGGGACTGACTTTCTACTCTCTCACTTGCTAGCTGTGTAAATTTGAGCAATTAACTTTATCCCAGTGGTATCCACGTGAAACATATAATGTACATATAAAAAAAGGAAAATGGAAGACATTTTTGAAATTAGACTTTAATTTTAGAATTTACAATGTGACAGCTTAATTTTAAATACCACTGTAAAACTTATGTTTTCTATAATTTGTATTTATAAGTTAAAGAATCCATCTCTCAGGAGGGGAAGGGAGAAAGGGTGGATATATTTCTCTTATGCGTTATCCATGGATCAGAGGGATATTTAAATTAATAGCTGTTTTATGAAAGAAAAGACTTGCAAACTGCTATAAGTCACTTACATCCTTCTTTGGCATGCTGTAATCTCATAATGAAGCTGCCTCATACCCAGCTAAGATAGTCAGCAACAGAAGCTTTGATGGGCAAAGGCCCTACTAGAACAGAAGTTCAACCAGGGCGGGATTCGAGTCTGTCGTGTTCAGTGTTGTATCCTCAGCACCTGGGGCAGGTCCTGAGTCATGCAATAAATAATTGTATGACTGAAGTCTCTATGATTCAAGGGAAGGACATTCTTTTGTGGTTAAAGGATAGTATGAGGCACGTTAGGTACCTACTAGGTGAGAGAAAGAATCAGACAAGGTTCAGAAAGGAAACTGAAGGGTGAAATCTAACTGACGGTCTAGGTGGCAGAATTATCTGGTGCAAAATCTAGCATGCCACTCTAGGTTGCCAGTTGTTAATACCTTGGAGATATTTCAGGTTTGGTTCCAGATCCCTGAGATAAGGCAAATATCACAATAAAGCAGCGAGTCACACAAATTTTTTGGTTTCCCAGTGCATATAAAAGTTATGTTTACACTATAGTGTAGTTTATTAAGTGTGAGATAGCATTATGTCTAAAAAAATAATGTACATACCCTAATTTAAAAAGACAGTATTGCTAAAAAATGCTAACTATCATCTGAGCTTTCAGGGAGTCTTAATCTTTTTGCTGGTGGAGGGTCTTGTAAAATACGTAATATCTGAGGCACAATAAAGCGAAGGGCAATAAAATGAGGTCTGCCATCACATAACACAAACATCATAGAGTAGAAACCGTTTAGAAGTGAGACGCCGAGCATATTATAATATGTATATATTCAAGAAATAGTGCAGCACAATTCTGGGTGTAAACTTTACCACACAGAGGAAATTATAGGTGAACTAATTGGTATCTTTCATTGCAATTTATAAACTAGAATCAATCTTTCCTACAAAAAGGAAAAGGAATGTTTGGACAAATTATTTTTGGTGAATATATGTTGAATTTATTTGAATTTGACGTGATTTGATGAGATCAAGGGGAAAATGTGTGTGTGTGTGTGTGTGTGTCATAAATCAGAGACAGAGTTTAGAGCCTACCTCAGGATTTCATACTTAGATTCCTGAATTAAGTGCCCTGGGATGACCTGATGGGTTAATATATTTCTGAATAATATTTCTAACAGGCAGACATTGTGGAATAATGGGAAAATCAAGACTTAGTAGCAAAAAAGGCCTGAATTTCAGTGCTATCACTGCCATTTTTTTTAATAACTTTTGGGAAGTTGCTTAATCTCCCTGAACCCCAGTTTGTCATCTGTAAAATAGGGATATTAATACCTATTTCAGCAGGTTGTTGTGAGGAGATATAAGGTAGGAAAAGTGGCTGGTACATAGTGGGTACCCAGTGATCTATTTTCCTCTATCATTTTCTTCATCTCCATGATACATACCCAGCCACCTCGATCATTTTAAGATGCTCTTTTCCTGATAATGTAGTCAAATAACTCATTCAAATGTTTGCTTTTAATCAACCCAGGCCGTTGGATTAAATTGACTCTTCGAAATAGTCAAAACAGTTAAATTGATGGCTTTCTGAAAAAGTCTTAAAGTTAAGCAGAACATTATAGCAGATTTTATGGAGGATTATGATTTTTTCTGTTGTTCTCTTTCAAGAGCAAGAATGGCATGACTGAGCACTAATCCTCTAAGTGCTCCTGGGCACTCTGCAATATGAAACTTGTTGAGGGTGATTGCTTCACTGTACTGTGATACATCTAACGTTAGCTTCAAGGTGAGAACTCTGTGTTTATAATCACTGTACTCCTTTTTCTGGAATTTTGACATTTCAGGAGGAAAACAGCAACAATTTAGCATCTATAGAGAAAAGGCAGGTGTGCTGCCTTAATGTCAGAACTCATCCACCGATTTAGTGTAGGCTAGGACCAATGGAAATGGGACTTAAAATCCAAAGCTGGAGTCTCTGACTGCCACATCTGGGCCCCAGAGCTCTTGAAAGAAATGCTAGAGGGGGTTTAGCCACCTGTGCTTTGGACGGATGGAAGCACTACCTCAGTACAGTCAAGGGTTTGCCTGTAAATGTATAAAAGTTTAGACTTGTGAGGAACAGCTCTACCTCCTGCCACATGCCAACTGATCCAATTCCAATATCTCCCAATTGCTCCCTCTCAATCCTGCTGCTTCATGCCCCTGGTGGACTGACTTCTCCATATCTCCTCTCACTTTATAGAGGCTCTGATTGTTATTGTTTTCCCTAAGATGCTTTGGCAATTTCTGCACTAGTTGGTATATTCCTGGTAGGACATACTCTAGTAAGCGAATAACAGCATTTTGGGTTACATACATAGTTATAGGCATTTGTGTTATAAGCATTTGTGTTCCTTTTCTGGCTCTGGTTCTTGTGACTTTGGACTGGTTACTTATCTGATATTAGCCAAACTGGAAAGTTCAGGGGCATAGTCCTTCAGGCTGCCAAGTCTGCTCAAGACTTCTGACACCAACAGCAAGGAGTCAGAGTTCAGGTACAAAGTTAGAGGAGAAAGTCCACACAAGACCACCCTCACTTCTGACACCAACTGCAAGTTTGGTTGGTTCCCAAAACCACCCTCAAGTGTGAGAATTCACAAGAAGGATTCACGGAACTCACTGAAAGCTGTTATATTCGTGGCTATGGTTTTTCACAGGGTAAGGATGAAAAGTAAAATCATCAAGGGAATTGATGCATAGGGCAGAGCCTGGAAGAATTGCAAACGTGAGGTTTACATTTCCTTAGGACAAGCTACCCTCTCAGCATTAATGTGTGACAACATATATGGAGTATTGACAACTGGACAGACTCAGTCAAACTTCCATGTTCAGAGTTTTTATTGAGACCCCATTATGTAGACAGGATTGACTGATTGATTGATTGCCCTCATAGTTGAACTCAGCCTCCAGGTTGACTGATACTTTGTAATCCATATCCCTCACCCTAAATCACATGGTTGGTCTCTTTGGCATGGCCAGCCCTGACTGTAAGACTGTCAGGTGTGGTCAGCTCCAGCCTAAACAAAGACATTCTCCCAGAAGCTGAGGGCAAAGGTCAGACTTCTCTTTAGGGAAGGCCAAATTCTTTATTGGACATTACTTAACATCCATGAGCCTCAGTTTTCTAATCTATAAAATGAGAATAATTAGAATACATGAGGAATATAATAATATAATATTATATTATATTATGATATATTATATGTAATTTATTATAGATATTATAGTTATTATATATATTATATAATTATTAATAATATAATGATTATAATATATGACAAAGCCTTCATATATAGATAATCACCCTAAACATAAATGGATCAAATTCTCAATCAAAACACACAGAGTGGCAGAATGGATTACAAAACATTACCCAACAATATGCTGCCTCCAGGAAACACATCTCAGCTCTAAATACAGACACAAGCTCATAGTGAAGGGATGGAAGATAATACTTCAAGCTAATGGCAAACAAAAGAAAGCAGGTGTTGCCATACTTATATCAGACAAAGCAGACTTCAAGATAAAACAGGCAATGAGAGACAAAGAGGGGCAGTACATAACAATAAAAGGAACACCCCACCAAGAGGACGTAACACTTATAAATATATGCACCCAACACAGGAGCACCAAAGTACATAAAGCAACTACTAACAAACCTAAAAGAAGATATTAACAACAACACAATAATAGTAGGGGGCCTTAACACCCCACTTACATCAATGGATAGATCATCCACACAGAAAGTCAACAAGGGAATAGTCAATTTATACGAAAAACTAGACCAGATGGACTGAATAGATATATATTGAACACTTCATCTGAAAACAGCAGAATACACATTCTTCTCAAGTGCACATGGAACATTCTCAAGGATAGACCATTTGTTGGGAAACAAGGCAAGCCTCAATAAATTTAAGATTGAAATCATATAAAGCCTATTTTCCAACCATAATGCTATGAAACTAGAAATCAACCAGAAGAAAACAAGCTGGGAAAGTGACAAATATGTGGAGACTAAACAACATGCTACTGACCAACTAACGGATCATTGAAGAAATTAAAGGAGAAATCAAACAACATCTGGAGACAAATGACAATGAAAATACACCATACCAACTCATATGGGATACAGCAAAATTGTGCTAAGAGGGACATTCATAGCATTACAGGCTCACCTTGACAAAAAGAAAAATCTCAAGCAATCTTAAATTACACCTAACAGAATTAGAAAAAGAAAAAGAAGTCCAAAGTCAGCAGAAGGAGGGAAATAATAAAAATTCAAGCAGAAATAAATGAAAATGAAACCAAAAAAACAGTAGAAAGTATCAATGAAACAAAGAGCTGGTTCTTGGAAAAGATAAAAAAAATTGACAAATCCTTAGCCAGACTCACTAAGAAAAAAAGAGAGAAGAGATAAGCTCCAAATAAATAAAATTAGAAATAAAAGAGGAGAAATTACAATGGATACCACAGAACTACAAAGGATTATAAGAGAATACCATAAAAAACTATATGCCAACAAATTGGACAATCTAGGAGAAGTGGATAAATTCTTAGACTCATACAACTTCCCAAACTGAATCTACAAGAAACAGAGAATCTGAATAGACCCATCACAAGTAAAGAGATTGGAACAGTAACCAAAAACCTTGCAAAAAATTAAAGTACAGGACCATATGACTTCTCTGGAGAGTTCTACCAGAATGTGAAAGAAGATTTAGTACTTATTCTTCTCAAACTATTCCAAGAAGTTGAAGAAGATGGAATAATCCCTAACACATTTTATAAGGTCAACATCACCCTTATCCCAAAGCCAGACAAGGACAACACAAAGAAGAAAAATTACAGGCCAATATCACTGATGAACACAAATGCAAAAATCCTCAACAAAATATTGGCAAACTGAATACAGCAGTACATTAAAAAGATCATACACCATGATCAAGTGGGATTTATACCTGGGATGCAGGGATGGTCCAACATCCACAAATCAATCAATGTGATACACCACATTAACAAAATAAGGAATAAAAATGATATGATCATCTCAATAGATACAGAGAAAGCATTTGACAAGATCCAACATCCATTTATGACAAAAACTCTCAATAAAATGGGTATAGAAGGAAAGTACCTCAACATAATAAAGGTCATATATGAACAACCCACAGCCAACATCATACTCAATGGGGAAAAACTGAAAGCCAGCCCCTGAGGACAGGAGCAAGACAAGGGTGCACACTCCCACCACTCTTATTCAACACTGTATGGGAGGTTTTGGTCAGAGCAGTCAGGCAAGAAAAAGAAAGAAAAGGAATACAAATACGCAATGAAGAAGTGAAATTCTGGCTGTTTCCAGAAGACATGATTTTATATATAGAAAATCCTAAAGAATCCATCAGAAAACTATTTGAAATAATCAAAAGCTACAGCAAATTTTCAGGGTACAAAACCAACTTACAAAAAACAGTTGCATTTCTATACTCTAATAATGAACTAACAGAAAGAGAACTCAAGCATACAATCCCATTTACAATCGCAACAACAAGAAGAAAATATCTAGGAATAAATTTAACCAAGGAAGTGAAAGACCTATACACTGAAAACTATAAGACATTATTGAAAGAAATCAACGGTGACATAAATAAATGGAAAGATATTCCATGCACATGGATTGGAAGAATAAATATAATTAAAATGTCCATAATACCTAAAGCAATCTACAGATTCAGTGCAATCCCAATCAGAATCCTAACGACATTCTTCACGGAAGCAGAACAAAGAATCCTAAAATTCATATGGGGCAACAAAATACCCCAAATAGCTAAAGCAATCCTAAGAAAAAAGAACAAAGCTGGAGGCATCCCAATCCCTGACTTCAAAATATGCTACAAAGATTTAGTAATCAAAACAGCATGGTACTGGCACAAAAATAGACACACAGATCAATGAAACAGAATTGAAAGCTCAGAAATAAAGCTACACATCTATGGATAGATCAGGGAAATGCAAATTAAAACTACACTAAGACACCACCTTACACCCATTAAAACAGCTATAATCACCAAGACAAAAAGTAACAAATGTTGGAGAGAATGTGGAGAAAAGGGAATCCTCATACATTGCTGGTGGGAATGCAAACTGGCGCAGCCACTATGGAAAACAGTATGGAGAGTCCTCAAAAAATTAAAAATAGAGCCATCTATTAAACACCCAGCCATCCCACCACTGGGTATTTATCCGAAGAACTTGAAATCAACAATTCAAAGCGACTTATGCAGCCCTATGTTCATTTCAGCATTATTCACAATAGCCAAGAAGTGGAAGCAACCCATGTCCCCATGAACTGATGATCGGATAAAGAAGATGTGGTATACATATATATATATATATACACACACACACACAACACACAATGGAATACTACTCAGCCATAAAGAAAAGACAAAATTATCCCATTTGCAACAACATGGATGGACCTTAAGGGTAGTATGTTAAGCTAAATAACCCAGACAGAAAAAGACAAACTGGATGGTTTCAATGTGGAAGATAAACTAACACACAGACAAAGAGAAGAGTTTAGTGGTTACCAGAGGGGAAGGGGGTTGGGGACTGGGCATAAGGGGTAAAAGGGCACATTTATATGGTGACTGACAAATAATAACGTACAGGTGAAATTTCACATTATAAACCATTATGGCCTCAATAAAATTTTAAAAATTAAAAATTAAATAAAAATAAAAATGGAGATATCATTCCTGTCTGGTCTATCTCACAGAGTTGTTGTAAAATAAAATAAATAATTTATAAATATAGACATATATAAATGTGTTAAGGAAATTTTATTGAAGGTGATGGTGAAGTCAAGCCCTCAAGTGCTGGAACTTCTGCCCCCCTTGAGAGCGGACCTCTGTAAAGTACTAAAGAACGTGGTTGATATGCCAGTATGAAGTTCCTTTAGGTCACATTCAAATCCATGGAACAGTTTGTAAGTGGATCACTGGATTTTCTCCCCCATCCCCCCACGGCAGTTTTATGTGTTTTCCATTTCTTGATTAAGTAGCATTTAAGATATTTTACTCCTATACTCTATCCTTGGCACTTACTGAATCACAAATATCCAACTGGAAGATAAGGGCTTCAAAGATTTTTTAGACTGTACAATCCTTTGACAGATAAAGGTGAGATTCCATCCCCTCTATTCTTTTTTTGTACTTTCGGGAACTCTGAGACTCCTTTGTTTATGAAACCCATTGTTAGAGGCCCTATCTACCACCTCATAACTTCACAGAGCCAAATAGATATAAGAAGGAGGGTACACTAAAAGGCCCCCCCAGAACCCGGACACTGCCATCAAACCAAAAGTCTACAACCAAACATTCCACAAGCCAATAAAGCTTTTAAAACCCCACAATGCCACCATTTTCCCCTCCATTCTCCAAGAACTAGAATGTTTTCTCTCTTCCTTCCAAAGTTCCCCTCTCCCAGCACTGCCCCAGCTCCCCTCCCCAACTTGCTTTTAAAATTAGGAAAAATGAGGAAAGAAGGAAGAAAGAAGAAAGCAAATATTTATTATGTGCTGCCTTCACCATCAACAGGGTTGGCATTGTTTCACGCTCACCAGTACTTCTCCTGAAGGGCTCCAGTGAGCGGGGTTGTCTGTAGCCCATACCTGGTACCCAAGGAGCAATGTCCATCCATCCAGAGAGGGAAGGAGGGAGGCAGCTACAGAGCCCCAGCTCTGACATTACATTACGCTCCATGAAGAACTGCTTAATTGGCTCAGGCTGCTATGGGCCAACCCAGAAATCCAATTTCTTTCCATTTTGATGAATGATTTATAAGCTCTGAATGGTTTGGTTCCAAGTTACAAAGAGACCAATTTTCCTCACCTGCACTCTGCTGCAGCCGAGGGCGAATGAGATTTCATAAACAAAAAAGAGGAGACAGATGCAAACATGAATTGTTCCTGAGAGGGAAGACTGTTCCCCCACAAAGGCCAGTGCTGCCTTACCACAATCAGTCCAAAAGACTAAACAGGAGGAGACTGCATATCTTCATCCGACATGGCCCAGAGCCAACCTGCCAGAAACTTCATCTGCTCGTGTAAGAGGAAGGAAAAATATGAATTTGGAACACACTTATGGTCTGTAATTTAAAGAGGCAGGCACAGACATTATTTCTAAACAAACTATTGCTGTGTTTAGTATTACAATCTGTCAGACTCTGGCAGAGACCAGAGGGCACACTCCCACTGGCTCAGGAGGAGAGTGTAACAAGGGTAGATAGACTCTTGGGAAACCAATAACAATGGTGCAGCACTAGGTCCAGAAATACAGAGCCACTTGTCACCACCCTGGGCCTAGAGTGAAGGGATGGACCTGGGAGAGAAAGCTGTATGGCGAGGGTCACCTGACAGGAGCTGTAGGATTTGATGGAAGAGCACAGCCAACCCACAGTGCCAGGGTAGGGAGATAGCCTGGGGGATAAACACATTCCTCTTGACTTCCAATATTGATACCATCCACGGGCATCACCCAATCATAAGTCCAAAGACAAAGGAGCCCATGGATGTAGAAGAGAACAGAGCATGAAAAATGGGGAGTGGATCTGGAAAGATAAACAAAAATTAGTTAACACAAGAATCTTTTATATGTTCTATTTTATGTGGGAATATGTCATGTGTTGTGGATTGAATCCTGTCCTCTAAGAAGGTATGTTCAAGTCCTAACCCCTGGTACCTGTGTATGTGACCTTATTTGGAAATGGGATCCTTACAGATGTAATCAAGTTATGATGAGGTCCTACTGGATTAGGGTGTTCCCTAACCCAATGACTGGTGTTCTTTTAAGAGGAGGAAAATTTGGACACAGACCCAGGGAGAATGCTATATGACTACAGAGGCAGAGATCTAAGTGATATGACTATAAACCATGAAGTGCCAAGAATTGCCAACAACCACCAGAAGCTAGGAAGAGGCAAGAAGGGGTCCTCCCCCAGGGCCTTCGAAGAGACTATGGCCCTGCCTATCCCTTGACTTTGGACTTCTAGTCCTCAAAACTGTGGCACAGTAAATATCTATTATATTAAGCCATCCAAATTTCTGGTAATTTATTATAGCAGTCCTGGAAAACTAACAGACCGTATATTCAATAGATGTTAGATCCTGTATCAGCATCAAGATGCAAGTGTTACTGTGCTTCAGAGAAATATGACAAATGAAAAACTACTTCCAGAAGCAAGGATTTCAGGCGGGATGAGTTATGTTTTCAAAATGGAAAGGGCAGTGCCACTAGTATTCACTAGTGTTCTTAAATGTTATGATGCTAAGCATTCTAGATGACCAGTACCTAGGCAATACAAGATGCTCCTACAACTACCCTGCATGTGACATTCTTGTGATTATCCTAGAAATTTTTCTAAAGACTCTAAAGCAATGGTTCTCAGCCAGGGGCCATTTTCTCCCCAGGAGCCATTTGCAATGTGTGGGGACATTTTTGGTTGCCACAGTTGGGAGGTGCTGCTTTTACCTAGTGCATAGAGGCGAGAGATGCTGCTAATCAACCCACAGTGCACAGGCCAGCCCCCCACAATAAATTATCCACTGCAAAATGTCAGTAGTGTTGGGGTTGGAAAACCCTGATCTAAAGGAATGTTCCAGGAATGTAAAGCGGGAAAATAATTTGTAACTGCAGAAACAACAAGCAAATCTGAATTAACTCTAATGAAGATTATTAGTAGAAGGCTTATAAGGGCACATCTCAGAGATGCTGATGACGACTCCTCACTAGGGACTGCAAACACAGGCTCCATGGACCACCTCTCATTTTTAATCAGCATCGTTTTTACCTGGACTGTGGTTTCCCCATCTCTGAAATGGGGATCAAAAGTAGGACATAGATTTGCTAAGAAGAATAAACAAGAAAATGTAGGAAATGTGCTTAAGATATTCCCTGTTGCACAGTAACTTCTCCAATAATGCCAACTATTATTATCATCACTATTATCACCATGACGATTATTATGATTACTACCACCTAAGTCTCTGGGACCGTGCATTCCACCACTACTTCGTCCCAGAATAACTCTCACCTCATTTCTGAGTTTTTCTCTGTTTTGATATTACCAGATTCCATGAGCTCTCTGGAGAAATGAATTGCTGATTGCAAACAAAAATTCTAAAACCAACCCAAAATCCACTTCCACAAAAACATGTCAAACTGCGACTAAATGTTAAATGCTAGTCTTATTTTCCTTGAATTACCAAATATCATTACCAAGGTAGACTCAGGTTTCTGTTCTGTAAATAAAAAGAAAAAAAATCCCTACCCTATATTTGATTTTTTTCTTGGTTTGGCCAGAACAATCCTGAATTTTTCACTACTCACTTAGGTGCCTAGGAAATGTTTCTATTATTTTATGTAAATTAAGCTGGTTACATAGTTCTGAAAACACATTTAAGTTTAACTTATCATAGGTCTTTTAAAAAAGGCAAAAGACTGCTTTTCCCAAATCATGAATTTGCCCAGAAAAAAGTCATTGGTCAGTCTCTATAAGAAGAAGTTTTGTGTACTTTATCTCAAGTACTTCTCATAAAAACCAGGCAAAGGAGGTTCTTTTATATTTGGTTTTGGATTATGAAGCTAAGTCTCTGAGAGATTAAATAACTTGCCAAACATCACACAGTTTCTCAGTGGCCAAGCCTGGATTTGAACCCAGAGATGTCCTTCTCGAAAGCCTGTGCCCTCTCCAGGACTCCCCATGCTGCTACCAGCAGTCTGCACTCTGCACCCTTACTGGTGAGGTAGAGAAGAGCAACTAGAGGTGACTTTTAGGGGCCTCGAAAAGGTAGTGGTGGCGAATGTTCCCCACTGGGCTGTGGTGGCCCTAGGGGAGGGTTCTACCTAACATTCCTGTAACGAAAACCTAGTGAAGAGCAGTCACTTCTCTCATCAAAGTCTCTCTCTCTAACAACTTCAGAAATAATTGTGAAATGTCCCGGTCCTTGTCCTGGTACCGAATCTACCACTCTTCTGCCGCTTTACTACACAGGCGACTCGCTTCCTGCACCCGCCCTGCCGCTCAGTTACTGTTTGTCTTAGAGCTCAGAAGGCAGAAATGCCTGCTGGTTCTCCAAAAGGAGATTCCAAAAAAACCCATGCCAAACCAAATCCACACAGGATGGGGAAAGTGTGGGAATGTTCGTCTCTTTCCCTCATGCTCTCAGATGGCTGCAACCTGAGTTCATTCTTGCCCATCTTAATTTCTTCTAGGCCTTAGGTACACAGCCAAGGCTCATTTTCCTGACAGAATTCTGTGATACTTTCTTTCGCACATGCTGTAACTCACTGTTAAAAGGATGCCAAGATAAACCAGAGGCAGGCTTAATAGGTAGCGTTTCTTGAGCACTCATCATGACCCAGGCACTGTGCTGAGCACTTCTGTGGATCCTCAAAGATGTATCCACATAGAGAGGAAGGAAAAGAAGACTGAAAGGCACTCCCTCTGAAGTCTGACTTCCAGCAAATGCCACCTACTAGCAGCGGAGGCCTGCTGCTGGTTAAGTTTATCCTGGCATCCTGCAATACTGAGTCACCGGCTAACCAGCATCCTGACCTAGTTCTTGTCTCCTAAACGATGGTCTTTAAAGGAAAGAAAAAAAGGACTTGCAAGACCAGAACAAAGTCTGACATTCAAAAATTATCAGAAGTTCACATAACTGGCAATATTTTAACACTAAAAGGTTGCATGCTCTAAACTCTACAAAGAGCATTTCTACTGTGAAGAATATTTGTGGCTAGGTGTTACCACGAAGCAGCTTGAGGCAGAATGTCTTTTTCTCACTTGGATGCTGTTACACACTTGTTTTCGTCTCTTAGCAAAACAACCTACTGCAAGAAGAAATTTACATCCGTTTTAAAATTCATAAATACTTTTTTCCAAGCATTTATGCACAATTTTCCCCCAAAAGCATCTTAACTGTTTTGCTGTTACTTGGCACACATACATATATGGAAATACACGTCATCATAATCTCACACATATTAATAGCACAGTAGCTTTTTCACATAACCTTATTTGTTCTTCAACACTATTCTGATAAGCAGGAAAACTATTTCCAAATGTCCTCTAAGCCATGGTGAAAAGTTTAAAGGCAGCTTATTTCAGCTCTCTCTAAGAATTGGGCATTCTCAATATGAGGTTCTTAAAAATGAAAAAGAAGCAGGTCTATTTAATTCAGACAATAGACAAGGGCAGAAACGGAACCATCTGCCTACGTGTCCTCTTGTCTCACATCTCTGGTTCCAGGACAGGATCCCCTCAGGGTTCTGGTACCCCCTCACCCCCAGTGGATGTGGTTGATACTGAATGAGTTGCTGACAGTTCCCGGGCATAGCTGACTGTAGAGATAGAGAGGATGGAGATGGGAATGGAGATGGAGATGATGGGTAAAGATGAAGATAGAAGGTAAAGATAGAGAGAGAAACAGAGATATACATCCTATATCAGAAGGATATAGTGAGACTCAGAGCACCATCCCACATTTGAGATTTGACACCAACTGCAGCATCCCTGTCCATCACCTCCCTTCCCCCCGCCTCCTTGCTCCTTCTTGCCCTTGCTCCTGTCCTCCATTATCAGTACCAGCTTCACTGACTCCTCTCCTCTTAAAGCTGCTACCTCAGACTCAGGGGTCTCTTGGCATTCTTAAGGTTCACTCTGTGAGGGGTGTGGTGGGGGAGAGAATATGTCTAAGGACCTGATGCCTCATCTTGCTTGGGGAGTCAACATTACTGACATTTAGGAGTCATAACTTTTTTATAGCCAGATTTTATGGGCCAGTACAAAGCTATTTCTGAGCCATGGTACATTTTAACAAAAACATACTCAGCATCACAACCTAAAGATTTTAGTGTGTCTTCTATTTTTATCTTTTCTTACATTCTAGACGAAATTTCCTATTTGTAGTCTCATGGGATTATCAGGAAAAGAATTTTAATAAATATCTTAATAGCAACTATCCTGTCTTCTAGTTAAATACAAGAAGACTGGGCTTCTAAAAGGTGCCAAGCTCACCCAGCCTGCTATCTGACAAGTTGCAACTGCTGCTCGGGTCTCCTGAGCCAAGCCCAGGGCTCTTTCTATGCCGCCATGCTGCCTGATCTTCTGAGTTCATCCTTCCCCATGTTTAAATAGTTTGGCCGCAATTTCTCACATTTGTCAATACTGAAGGAAGTAACCTATTGCTTTACTAAATTCCTGTTTCTCTCAGGAGATCTGATTTCAGATAAGCCAGGGAAGACTCCAGAATTGGGATCTAGGCTCTTGGGGTCACAGCCAGGGTTCTGGAAGTTATAAAGGCCATGGAGAAGGTCAAGGAGGTCCTCTAGAAAACAAGCTGCCCAGAGAAAGGCTGGGTCTGAGGAAGACCCTTTTTGAGGAAGGCGCCTGTCAGAGAAAGGGCTGTAGGAAGGAGGAAGAAGAAGAGAGTCTGTACTCCTTGCCTTCAGCTGCTTTCCTGGCTAAACACAGTGGTGACCCAGAGAGGTCCAGAGAGGCAGAGGAAGAGAATGCAAAGGAGTGAAGATCAAGGAAGCAGAAGAGAAGGAAAGAAGTCAGGCAAAGGGATGTTGTGGAAACCGTGCCAGATAAAATGTATCTTAAAGAAAGGTGATCAGGAAAACAGAAAAGTAGAAAGACAAGAGAAATGGGTATCGTGTTTTATATTGCAAAAACTCAAAAATAAGGATACTAGGTTTGGAAGTGATTCCTAAGGGGGTTGAAAAACAACTTTCTGCTTTTCTGTTTTTTTGTTTTGGTGCAATCCCAAAGAATCCGTCAATCCTGGGCATGATACCCATTCTCCTCAGTCAGCCGCATACAGCTGATGTGCATGGGTGGTTCCTAGCTGCCCCAGCTAACAAGTTAGGGGTTATAGAGTCTTCCGCTGTGATTGCTGGGGGCTGTATTCTCATTCTGCGTGGGTGAAAAAAAGGAAGAAGAGATAATACTACCAAGTTTGTGCGGGCAGGAGCCTGCAGGACCATTCGCTTGGCAAAAGACTCAACCAAACATCCAGCATTTAATCCTTCTTTTCACATCTGCCTGTCTGCTCTGTGTATTTGTTGGCGCCTCTCGTGGACTGACAAAGAGCACATGTGGCGGTCTGGACCTTGAGGTGTGCATACAGAGCTGGAGCTTTCTCACTTTAATTACACACATACTTGGCTTTGAAATACCTCTGTGTATTTAATGCACAAGGAAATATATTTTAGGTTTAAAGCAAAGAATGCTGCACCACCCAGTGCTTTAATCTTCCCTAACCAGACCCCAAATCCCACTGCGGTGGTTCATGTAGCCAGATAAACCATGGCAACAAATTTACGAAGCCCTGTGTAGACTCAGTGCTATTCTCTCACCATCTTGCTCTTCAAGTTTAAGGTTTAAAATAAACACAGAGGAAAGGCTGCAGTGAAGTTTCTGGAGCAAAGGGTAGCTGTAGGCAAACGACTACGCCAGCCCCTTTAGGATTGTTTCATTGCAATGGCAGGAATGGAAGGGGGCCTGGTAGTGTCAGGGCTGATTTTTCAGGAATTTCTAGAATAAATATTAGTGTAAATGTGGGTAAGAAAAAACCAGTTTTAGCCAGAGGGGTCACTGGCAAATTCTAAGTCATTTAATCAGGACAATAAGAAGAATGCATTATGATATTCAAACTTATGAAACTTGCCTAACTCAACCACTGATTCAGCTATTCAAAAAAGTCATTGTATTGTTTTCTGGTTTACATATTTTGTACATGTGTTATGTTTTATTTTATGTTAATTGACTGGTGATTTCTTTGTAACTCATTAAATATTCTATTCATTAGTCTGTTTTCTTAACCCCGTGAATAGGGTTTCAGCCAGATCAAGTTTAAGACACAGAACCAGTAACAGTTTAACTCCGAAAAATCACATGCAAAAGAAATATGAGGAAAAGACTATATTTCTCCTCGTTTTGTAGCAATTGCTACAAACTTAAATTTTTTAAGTATTTATAAAGTAAAAAGGGCAGGGTCATTTATGGCTATTTCATCGGTGTTTTCTTCCCAGTAAGTTCTCTAACAGTGTCAGATTGCTTGCTATTGATAAGGCTATGAGTTTATTTATAGGTTAATGTTGGAACATCTGTGTTTGAGTGTAGGCTGCTCACCAAACGCTGTGTGCTCCCTCCTGTCTGAACACGCCCCCATTCTTTCAGCAAATGTCTGTGGATAGACATTCACATCCAATTACCCAGAACTTCTGGGCGGATTCCCTTCATCTTTATCACTGTCATCTCCACATGGACACTTAGGTGCTAACATTTCAGAAACACCAGTGTTTTCACAGTGAAAGTTGGACACTAACCTCACAAATCTTAAAATGTAAATTTCTTATGTTTTTATTTCTCTTTTTGTTTTTATCATTCTGGCTTTAATATTATATTGTTGCTGATTAAACACAATGGTAAGTGGAAAAAAATACAAATAATTATTTAAATCATTTTTAAGTTATTCAAATACCACTACAGTTAATACTAAAATTATTACTAAAGAATACCCTTTTGCATGACATCCATACCTGTCTCTCTTTGCTTTCCGCTGAATACTCCTCAGCAGACTTAAGTCAACTGCAGGGGCCTAGATAGATATTGACCTAACATAGGGATGTTTACACAGCTCCAAGAGTCTTATCTGTACTCAACATTAGACCATCGCTCTTCTGATAACTAGGTTTTCACCTCATTACCAAGCACCTGTAGGTCTTTTACGTGGGTTTCTTTCGTGGTTCCAGTTTCTCAGTACCAAGTCTCCTAACTTAACTTGCAATGATAGCAGTAGTAAAATTATAACACATTTTTGAGAAATAAAAATACATCTTTGAGTAATAACACATTATTGAGTCACAATAATAGTAATTAAATTTCTTAAGCATACGCTGCATTTCAGGCAGTTTTCTAAGTGTTTGACATATATTAACTCACTTAGCAGGTGCCCCTTCCTTCGAAGATTGTATAGTGACCGGGAACCTTTGTCCAGGAGCAGAAGCCTCACTCTGCATGGACAGTTGCCTTGAGTCTAAGGGTCTGTGTCCCTTTATTTGTCCCTTTATTAAAGTATTACCTACATCAATTTTCCACCAGACTTCAGGACCCCCAGAACTTCATTTTATACCCTCCCACTCCACCCTTGCTGTAGTTTTCCCCGACTGTAACTTCAAGACAGAGCTTCTGCAACCAGAAGTTGCAGTTGGTCAGTTTCCCATGGAGGAAGGGGGGCACAGGAGGCAATTTTAATGCCAGATTCTCCTCTCTCACCTGCCCTGTTCTCCCGTAAGTTACTGACCATGCCCTGGTCCATCCTGAAATGTGTCTCTCTACAACATTAATGTCAGGGCCAAGCATAACATCTTTGCCGAGCATCTCATGTCTACATAGGACTGGATCAGATTAACTGGATTCACAATAATGCCACATGGCAAGAAGCTATAAACAGCAGCTTATTGCATTTATTTGCAAAATGTTTAAAAATTATCTTTAAAAGTTCTTCTTTCAGAATAGGTAATAAATACTGCTCAGAACCTCAAAATATAGCAATCAGCATATATGAAGTAGTCAAAAGAATATATAGCAAAGATATATTTAATCAAGAAGAATACAACCCTTTCCAAGTCATGCTAGGGAAGTGAGGTAAGGTGGAAATAGATGGACTTGGGGTCAGGCAGACAGGAGTTTTGATGTTGGTCTGCCACTTACCAGGTGTGTGAGGTAAGGAACAACGTAAATTCTGAGTCTGTGTCTTCAACTATTAAATAGGAAAAATGCAACACCTGCTGTGTTACAGTGTTGTGGTGGGTTTCAAAATATTGCATTTCAAGTGCCTAGCCCAGACTGTGGCACAAGACATATGCTCAATAATGGTGATGATGATGGTAATGGTAATGATGATGACTGCAATGGTGACGACCATGGCCATAGACCATGGAGATGTGCTATTCAACTCTCTAGTAGAGACCACAAGTGAGCATTTAGTGATTGCTGAATGAACACTTAAAAGAAAAGAATGAGAAAGGGAAAGAAAAAAAAAGAGCTAAGATAGGTTAAAAACTAGAAGAGGTAGAGCCAGTCCAGAAAGCCTAGTAGTTAAAGTTCAGCGTGCTCTGCTTTGGCAGCCCAGGCCTGGTTCCTGGGCACGGAACCGCACCACGCATCTAACAGTAGCCATTCTGTGGTGGCGGCTCAGGTAGAAGATCTAGGAAGGACTTACAACGAGAATATACAAGTGTATACTAGGGCTTTGGGGAGGGGAAAAAAGAGAGAGAGAGAGGAAGATGGCAATAGATGTTAGCTCAGGGTGAATCTTTCCCAGAAAAAAAAAAAAAAAAAAAACTAGAAGAGGTAGAACAAAGTACTGCAACGTACAAACCCAGCCTAGTGGCCCCCAGCACCACCAAAATTTCCAATAAGCTTCATGAAGGTGATTTTTCTTTTCTGACCCATTACAGACCATATTCAATATCATCTTGGGTTGTACTGATGATCCTTAACCCAGCTAAGCCAAGTCTTTGTTCTGTTTTTAAAAACACTGATTCTCACAGAATTTTGCAATGATTTAAATTAATCACATAAAACTAAAGTTATATACCTAGAAACCCATGTTAGAATTGATTTGATTCACAGACTGACTGTCTAGTAGAAAGAAATAAAAAAATAAAGGGTACCTGACTGTCTAGTAGAGAGAACATTTGTAAGTACCTAGAAGGATGTTTACCTAAGAACAGCAAAACCAAAATATAGTATATTTACAGTTGAGACCTAAAAGTCCGGTATATTCTATCTGGACATTTCTGAGGCAGAAACTTCAAATGCCATCCAGTCCTAACCACAGAAGAAAATCCTCAGGAGAATTTTGAAAAGAGAAGTTGAGTCATATGTTAGCCAAATGATGGTTTTTTGAGCCTCCCATAACACCAAATTGTGGCAAGATTTCAGAGGTTGTATAAATAAAATGTTGCTGTGATGACGAAAGCTATACTGACGCTGTTTCAAATACCAGCAGGGTCACTCACAGTGGACAGGTTTCAGCAGAACTTCCAGACTAAGACAGACTAGGAAGAAGGACCTGGCCACCCACTTCTGAAAAAATTGGCCATGAAAACCCTATGAATAGCAGCAGAGCACTGTCTGATACAGTGCCAGTAGGTGAGAGGATGGCACAAAAAGACCAGGTAGGGTTCCACTCTGCTGTACACAGGGGTCACTGGGAGTCAGAATGGACTCCATGGCACTAACAAAAAATAAATAAAATATAAATATCAAAGTTCATAGCTCCCTTTCTGCAAGCAATGTTTATCTTTGTGTGAAGAGTTGAAAATAAAAATGAGTTGAGATTAGCTGTGGAATACTTCCATAGTAACATGTCTGATTTTTATTGTCAATGAGGAAAAAAAAAAGCAAAGTTTGAAATGTGTCCATCATTTCACTAAAAGCAACTGCTCATTCTCCCTTTTTTTTTTAAAGATTGGCACCTGAGCTAACATCTGTTGCCAATCTTATTTTTGTCTCCTTCTCCTCCCCAAAGCCCCCCAGTACATAGTCATATATTCTAGTTGTAGGTCCTTCTGGTTGTGCTATATAGGACGCCACCTCAGCATGGCTTGACGAGTGGTGCCATGTCCGCACCCAGGATCCAAACCGGTGAAACCCTGGGCCGCCGAAGCAGAGCTAGCGAACTTACCAGCTCGCCCACAGAGCCCCTCTCCTCCCTTGCTGATTTTTGTCACCTAAAACGATTGAGCCCTATTGTTCATAATCCAGATCTGTTTAATCCTTAACTTTCATATCCTCCGTATTCTTGCCTGCTCTATCTTTTAGTTTCAAACCAAATCAAAGACTTTAATTCAGAGTTTTCATTGATGCTAAGTTTAGAAGAGGCAACAGTGTGACATAACTTCCAAAAAAGGTCAGTATCATCTTGGACTGTATTAAGAGAAGTACAGTATTCGGAATGAGAAATGTGCTGGTCCTACCTTACTCTTGCAAAAGAACACCACAGCTACAGTATTAAATTATTCTCTCTCTTAAAGATTTTGGATTCAATATATAATACCCATTTCTTCCATTCTTGAGTTCAGAACCAGTTGAAAAACAGGAGACCAGCAGACAGAGGTTAAACTGTCAGCTTTATTGTTGATAAACTAATTAGAGAATGTGACATTAGCTCTATGGACCAAAGAGCCTATCAATACTCCATGCCCACAAGCTCTTCTTCCATCCCAATACACACCCCCAAAGCCTACCTCGCACATGCAAAGGAGAGTTTGGGGCTGCATCTACTTGGGGTAAAGAAGGGAGGGAAAGGGGAAGCTTATAGTCCTTTGATAGATTTATGCCACCCAGTTAGCTCACCTGTCATCACCTAACAATTAAGCGACCAACTTCTCTGAAGGAAAGAGTAAGTGAGGGGTGGGAATAGAGGCCAGGAGTCTTATTGCAGCGGAGGTCCTTCAACACAGAAACATTGACCAAACAAAAGGAGTTCACTCTCAACAGCACTCAATTCTAGACCCCTCATTAGATGAAATCAGAGAACATTCAGAACATGACCAGGATAGTAGGGAAAAGACTACATGGAATCAACACCTTCCTTCCAACAGCTGAATGGGTAGTTGACTTGGGCTGTATAGCCCTGTGGCAGAGACATGCATTCTACTCGCTCCTCCATATTTCCTGCATCCTGTTCAGTTAGGCAAGGCCATGTGACTAGTCCGGGCAATGAATCATGAGCAGAACTGATGTATGTCATGCACAGGCTAAGGCAGTGAAAAGTTCGTTCTCGGTTCTTCGTTCTCTCCCTCTGCTGCAGAAACTGGGATGGGGGCGGGAGGGGTCCCACATTCCAGATGGTGCAGCTGTGCAGGATGGGGTCTTCGTCAACCTAGGTCCTGAGTGAAGGAGAGAGAAGGAGTTCAAGAGCACAATGTCAGGGCCTTAGAGAACAATGAAAGAATGAAGCACATTCCAGAGTATAGAACCAATTCTGAAACCAGGAACATTCTCCACTCCCAAAATGGGAGGCCTATGAAATAACTGCTTGACAAGATTTCAGAATTGCTGTAGACCAGTGAATGCTACGTGTCTCTATTCCTCACTGTTCCAAATGGAGTGTTTACTGACATTATCTTGACCCCATTCTACTGTTGTATATTGGGTATGAGGGATGCATATAACCTGTCCTTTTAGTTTAGTAGGTTTCTGGAGTAAGAGTGGCCACATGCAGACCTATTATAGAGACTATTATGGGATCACTCAAAAGTCCCAAACTTAAAGCTCAAAGCCTTGATTTGATGTGACTTTAAGTGGCCTCCCTTGAGGAGGGGTTAAGTGAATACTATATTTGGAAAAAGGGGAGCCAAGTTATGTTGGCGACCAGAAGGGAAGACTATGGTGGTGACAGTGTAGCTCATCAAACATTGTGATTAAACAAGGCTGTGTGACTAGCTCTGGCCAATGAGCTGTGGGTGGAAGTGACTCCAGGTATCTCTTCCTGTGACCTAGAGGAAAAACTGAGAAAACCTTGTGCTGAGATGGCAGAGCCACAACGCTGAAACATGCTACATTGCTGAGTCACTGCACACAGTACCAATGTCCTGCAGAGTTACATGGACCTATGCACTTTTCACAAAAAAAATTACTAAGTTAAACCACTGAGATTTAGGGTTGCTTCTTACTGCATCGTAGTCTAGCATTCCCTATCGTATATAAACCACAAGGAGCAAAATTTTGAAGTTCCTCAGAGCTCAGTCCTGATCTTATTTTTCTTCTAACTCTATGGGCTCCTCTTAGGGGATTTTAAATATTCCCATGACTTTAAATGCCATCTATATGTAGGTGACTCTACTGCCAAGCTTACCCCAGGCAGTTCTGGATTATATCTGCTGTTCTGGCAAAACTAGTTGTGCCCCTTTCATTCTCAAAAGTGCCCTGGTTTGGAAGACGAAATAATATGGCCGCCTTATCTACATGTTAATTATGCCCCAACCTCTATTTCCAATCCCAGGCCTCTTTTGAGAGCATCACACATAGGATATCCATCTACACACTCAACACCTCTATTTGTATATCTTACAAGCATAACATTTCCTATATTGAAATTTTTTTCTTCTCACCTTTTCCAATCTGCTTCTCCAACATGCCAAATTCCATGTACCCATTTGCTCAAGTTAGAAGCGTGATGTCATCTTTGACACCTAGCTCTCTGTCATCACCCACATCTAATCCCTCACCAAGACCTGTAAATTCTACCTCTGAAATATATCACAAACCCACCCCACTTCTTCTCATCTCTACTGCCATGACCTGATCCAAGTCACCTCTCTCCTAGACTCCTGAAATGGCTTCCCAACTGGCCTCCACTTTTGTTTCTACTCTCTACACAGTAGCCAGAATGACCTTTAAAACAAATTAGATCATGTCCCTCCTCACTTAAGAACATTCAGCAATTCTAAAAAAAAAACATCCTAAATCTTCAAGTCTGGTCCATAAGGTCCTGCATGATTTTGTCCCTGTCCATTTTCCTGGCTTCTACTTCCCACTTCCCACACGTCTCTGCTCCAGTCATTCTGTCCTTCTTTTAATCTTCCAAGCTATATTCTTTACTATCCCGATGTCTTTGTACATGATGTTCCTTCTGGCAGAGACTGTTAGATGCTCACCAAAGACCGTATTCTCCTCACCTACCTAGGTGTGCTGCTAGACTACATTTCCTAGACTCCTTTGCAATTATTGTGGCCAGCAAATAAAATTATAGACAACGTGATATGAGCAGAAGTGATGTATACCACTTCCAGGCCTGGCCCATAAATACATCCCCCACATACTCCTCCATGCTTTTTCTCCTTTCCTGTTAGTGGCAATGGAGATGATTATCATGCGACTTTGGTGGCCACATGTAGAAGATAGCAAATCCATCAGAATGAGTCCCAAAATGACTGTGTGGAGAAAAGCCATCTCATCTTTGTCTTCTGCCCAGCACAGGTACCTGAGTTAGAAATACACTTCTATTGTGCTTAAGCCATTATATATTTGGGGGTCTATTATTACAACAGTTAGCTCTATTTTAACAAAAACCTGTACTTGGAGCATTGGTCAACGACATCACCGCCACAACATGCACACCCCCACACATATCCCTATACTCAGTCACTCTGTGTTGCTCACACGTACTCATATTTCAGGTCTGGGCTTTCATGCATTGAGAGGCCATCCCTGAGTCCCCTCATTCAGTCTAATTTAAGTTGCTCTGACATTGTCTTTCTCCACACACTATTCTTTCCCGTGATTTTACTCAACACAATACATAATTACATATTCATTTGTGTGTATATTTATTTAAAGTCCATGTCCACAACTGATGCATAAGAGCCATAGAATTAGAACCCTTTGTCCACCACAATAATATACACAGAGCTTGCACTGTGCTTGGTATACAGCAGTCACTTACTGAATTTTAAAAAGTAGAGAATGAACAAATGAGAGGGCACTATCAAGGGAATATTTTTTTTTTATCAGGAGGCCACAACTCTAGACCAAAAACCATAAAGAATTAAAATATAGACCATGGGGATTTTTTTTTTTTTACTTTTATTCATTCAGAATGCAAATCTGGGCCAATCTACAACCAAGAGAAAACCCTAAACTTTGAAGTAGTGTTAAGAGGCTGAATAATACAATGGCATTGTCCCTATATGTACAAGCAAGTCAGTTTCTATTCCTTTCATTAAACCTCTTGCCAAACATTTACATTCTCTTTCCATTAAATGCATTAACAAGATTATGCTTATATAGCTTGTCAGCACAAGAGACAAATGACAATTTAAACTGAACTAGTTAAGTCTTGCAGTATAGTGCTCACAACTCCAAGCTGTAGCTATTGACCTTTTCAATGGCATTCACTATGTGACATTGTCACCAATTACATTAAAAGGACTTCATTAATTTTTAAAACTTAGAATTACTCAAAAAGTTCAGTAATGTAAATAACTCATGAAATATTGCATTTAAGTCTAAGAAGGCAAGATCACTTAAATCTTTTCTACAGTCCTCTGTGTAATATATGTAGGAAAATGAATGTTATATAAGAGAAGAAATTGACCAAAATTCTTACATTTTGACCTAAGAGTCTAACTATTTATTTTAAGTAATTTCTATTAATATTTAAATGATTAAAAAATAAATCAATGTTAAATATTAACTGCACAGAATCTAAAAGAAAATGGCCACATTACATCATAATACTACATTATCTAGATAGATTAAAAGCAGCTAAGTAGAAGCCTTCTTAAAAATTTAAAGTTTCTGACATCATTTTCCACCATTCCATCAATTCTTCCTTTTCCTCTTCTTTCCTTTCAGAAAATGACTCCAGTTCAAAATCAACCTAAAGGAGAAAATCAAGAATATTTGTCATCAAACTGAATATATACTTTTAAAAGCAGGGGGAAAGAAAGCAGTTTTAGAGTTTATAGGATAAAATCAATCTAGCCACCTGAATTAAAGTATATTCTAAAAAATCTCTCATGATAAACAAAAGACACTTTCAGGGAAAAAAATATCAAAAGCCATATGTTTGAAATGTGCTTTGATCTAAAAGCTTTGTAGGATTATTTAAAGCAGATTATTTAAAGGCAGTCTTTTCCCCCAACAAAAGGATGTAATTTATGATTAATTTTCTGCCTTTGACTGTTTAGTGAGCCTCTCCAGTCAACCTTGAATTTTCTCCTAACACCTGGGGGAATGTGGAAGAATGCAGTTTAGTGTCCTGGTGTCCCAAACAAGATTCTGCCTTCCAGAATCTTAAATCTGTTAAAGAAACTGATGGAAGCACATACATCTCCAAACCACCACAGAGGCCAGTGGCCCAGGAACTCAACCCTCCCTGTGAACTGGGAGTCCTCAGCAGGTCTATGGAGAATTCATACACTTCAGCATAAAGCGTATGCTGAAATATGAAATATGAAAATATGCAGCCCCCAACCCCAATCCTCCTTGGACCTCTTGATTTCTACGCTTCCATTCTAGGTGGAATTAAGATTTCTTTGATTTGGCCTCTTATACCCCTGGCTATTTAGGAATGTAACTCCTCACTACCTCCTTGAACTAACCCATGCTAGAAAGGCTAAGGATCAAAATAGTTGAGTCTTTTACAACCCAGTCCTGGAGCTACATTTTTGAGGTTTTATTTGCCCAGATTTATTTCCTGATTTTAATACATATACAGCCTAATGTACATATACACCCAAACAAAACCAAAGCACCTGTTAAAAACTCAAGATATTTTGTTTGCAAAACCCAAGGATTTATACTCAAAACTTTGGGTCTCTAAATAAAAATACAATAAATTCCTTTCAAGTTAGCCTTTTGCTTGAAAATCCTGTAGGCCATTTCATGGTCCCAGTAATGGCACAAAGATAGCAGTAAAATCCTGCACAAAGAGAAGTTTTGGCCTTATCACCATCACCATCCTGGCAAAGTAAATGGTATCTACTTAAATAAGATACAGTTTTTGATAGTGCTTAGCACATAGGGCCCTGCTCATAGTATGTGCTTACTCAATGTGTGGTTAATGCCTAAAATTATCTTGAAAGCATAAATTATTTTCCCTAATACTTAATGAACAGGGTATCTATTAAGTGCCAGGGATAAAAGATAAATGGAACAGAATTTCATTTACATTGAAATCAAGGGTGGAAACTAAAAGTTTAATTTTTTAAAGTTTTATTCGATTTTCTTGTGGATCTCTTTAAAAACTGAGAACCAATAACAGAGCTTCACACTGAGTGGTGGTATTAAATCATCCAATGAGACCTTGGGCAAGTCACTTACTTTGCAAGGCCTCAGCTTTCTCACCTGTTAAATGGGGATAAAGGTACCTACCTCATAGGGTCATTATTCAGATTAAATATAAGTCACTTACATAGGCCTGACACATGGTAAGTGCTTAAATAAATCTCACCTATTATTATGATTACTTACCCCAACAGCAGGGCTATAAGGAACTGCTACTTTCTTCGTTATCGCCAGATAGCCTGGAGCTGAGGCGGTAAGTTTATAGTTTCCAGGTACAAGCAATCTCCAGTAATCACCATCCTTTGCTGTAGGGAAACATAATATCAAATCGCAAGACACATACAGGAAACGCATAATGATACCATCTAAGGAATATTCACTATACTGCAGTTCACCTTCTTTGTTTCTCTATTTTTAAAGTAGATGCTTATGGAATTTGATGAAATTCCATTGAAAAGAGTGTGGAAACTCTCTAGAGGGTATCATTTCTATAGTAATTTTATAAATATTAATGTTGAATTGTCTAATAAATCTTCTAAGATAATGAATCTTCATAAGCAACTCAGGAGTGACACAAGTAAAAAGATATACAATGTCCCCAAGTGGTGGGGTCAGAGCATCTGGCATCATGTTTTGATTCTTGCCAAGGATCTTGCAAGGTGACGATCTGATGGTCTGAGAGTCAAGATCAGTGTTTTACAAAGTGTGGCCCAAAGGTAGTCTCACCAGAAACTCTGAGGCACTTGCTAGAAATTTACTTTTCTAAAGATTCAGAATATGGTGGTCTGGAGTGTCTTCTAGGAACTGAATTTTCAACAAGTTCTCCAGAGAATTCTTAAGCAGAGTTACGTTTCACACTCTTCCACTCCCTACATATCTGCAGTTCCCTCCTAACCTAGATTAGGATCCTGGCCCACCACTATACTCACTCTCATGCATATGCCTTCAACTCATTTCCTGCATGGCAAACCACCAACCCTGGATAATTTCCAACTCTCTATGCCTACCTCCATGCGGCCGCCAGGAGCTGGAGCAAACACACAGCCACGCTGATCTGTCTCTGATTCATAAACACGAGCCTTCCACAGGTCATGGTACTGTCCTGTCTTCCTTCTAGTCACTCCCTCCCTAGTCGTTCACTCTCCCATTTTCCTAGATCACTGCATATCACTGGGAAACTTGGTAGGATGCAAATTCTACTTCACTAGCTCTGGGGTAAGGCCTGACATTCCGCATTTCTAACCAGCTCCAGGGTGATGCTGAATTCAGCTGCTAGTAGGGGGCTATACTTTGAGTAGCAAGGTCCCAGGAGACAATTCAGACATTCTCCTTTTTCCTATCACCTCTAACACATCCCCTCATCCTCACTCTTAGTTGATGCTTTACATCTTATTTCACTGTGAAAATAGAAACAGTCAGAAAAAAATAAACACCCATCACCATCTCTTCCACAGATGTAAACACCACATCTTTTTCCAGCTAGTGCCTCATTTATCTTCTTTGCTTTATAGCAAAATTTCTAGAAAGATCTGTCAATATTCTCTATATCTAATGTCTCTCCTCCTAGTCTCCCTTGGACCTCCCCAACCAGGCTCCCACTTCTCCAGTGAAACAGATTTTGTAAAGATTCTCCACACTAGTTTATTCATAAGGTTCATGTGACCTGACACTTTTTAGCACTCCCTCCTTCTTGAAACACTTCTAGGATTTCGGGACAACACAGTTTTCTCTCCAACTTAGATTCTATTGCTGGTTCCTCCTTCCTACGCTGCCCTCGCACAGCTGGAGTGTCTCAAAGTCCATTCCTCAGATTTCATTCCTTTCCACCTATTTTATTCCCTACGTTAGATTTTCCTAAAATTTTCACATCATGGATGCAGAGAAAATATTTGTATGGCATGCTAGGGTGAACAGATAGATAAGGTTTCCTGTGGTAGGAGGGGATCAACATATGGGCGCCATCTTTAGGAGCCCCCTCCCTGAGGACTGAGGGGAGAGAGATCTTGGCCCAGATTCTGGTATGTTGGTTGGAAAGGTGTGCTGGCACTTAGTGGGTTGTTAATAAATATTTATTGAATGAATAAAGAGAATTTTAGAGGACAAATGTTAAGGATTAAAAAATACAAATTATAAATGTAGGGGTTAAGAGAGAGGTAATGGTATAGAGTGGTTTAGGAAATAAGTTAAAGGTCAATTAAGTGTGAAGTCTAAAAATATGTAAAGAGTTTATAGCTAAAAAGATATTGTTGTTGACAAGATCCCAACAAACAACAGTTAAACTAAAACGAGCGGGATAGATGTTTATTAACAGGAGTAAGTAGGTTTGCCAGGAAAATACATCATTTTGCCCAAACTAGAAAAACAGAAATAAGGCTTTAAACCTAGATAAGTAACATCAACCTCAAGCCCGTAACATTCCGTTTTAACCTTGAATAAGTCTGGATTTATTATATGGATTAAATGAAGAAATGTATGAGAAATCCTAAATCCACAACATGCTGGCCATTATCTTCTTTCTTACTCTTTGCTCCCTCCTGAGGTCCACCAATTAACTGCTCATTAGTACATCTTCTTAAGAGATCAGAAAGACACCGATATTTTAACTCCAGCTAGTTCATCTTCCTTTGCCTCAAGAACTACAAATAGTCTCCAGTGGATGGCACCACCTCGCAGCTCTGGCGTGAGATAGCTGGAGAAAGGGCGCCACCTGCTGCTCCCCAATTTCTAAACTCACCCTGAGTAATAGCCTGACCTGCTCCCACAAATGAAATTTAACTAGATCAAAGCTGGAGAGAGAGGAGGTAAAGAGATATGAGGCATTTAATTGTTTTGTTAGAATAGCATATGAATTACAATTAGCAGGAAAAGTAATCACGTTCTTGTGTATAACACAAGAGCCTCCGGATGACGGCAAAGAACACCCACCAGATGTAATATCATGGTCTATTCCTTCCACGGAGATGGTTGCATTGGCAATTGGGTTACCTTGAAGGTCTCGGACAAATCCTTTAACTCCTCGGTGTATCTGGGAAGGTCAAGGACAACCAAAAAATGCATATTAGAAATGACCTAAAAACACATTTCATATCAAGAATCTCCTTATTTTATAGCAAAATACCGTAGATCCTCACTGTTTAAAAATCAAAACACGTTCAAATGGCCACTGAAATTTTTGAGCACTCTCTATTCTACTTTTTCTCAAGTGGACAAATGAGAAGTAATCCCCTGAAAATTGATACCTTGTTGTGAGTCAAAGAAAGACTGTGAAGTAACTTCCAAACCATCAAAACAAAAAAACAAAAAAGAAAGTCTGTTATATCTGTAAAGTAGTTCTGGTCTTAGCATATTTCATTACTTTCTCTCTGTTTTAAATTTGGTCACTTGTATATAGATTATATGACCACTGTCAGTTAATAAGAATATTTACATTACAGCCCTTTAATATTTGTTCATCTTGGATAAAAAGATATATACTGATATAAAAAGACTACTTTTGCAGTAAGCCCATTAACAATATTATTTTGGTTGACAATAAGTAACATGAAAGATCAGTGAACTTCACAGCTGAAAATTGGATTTAGAAATAAAATGGAAGAGTTTCTATTGAGAATTCTGGGATTCCCCTGAATTAAGTTGCAGTCATCAACTAATGCCATGTAAACTACAAAAACAGCTTTTTCCTTTATTTTTAAAGATAAGTCAATATGTGTTTGAAGTGACAGAGAGTCAATTCAGGTCTTGAGAAAGTACTGCTTCTGGAATATCAAGCGGTAATTCATTAAGCTTGATTACTTAACAGAACATGTCCCAACCTCCCAATGGCCCAGGTTGCTCCTCACTCAAAAGGCCTTACAAAATGAATTTTCTTTTGCCATGATGATATTTGAATATTTCTCTACAGAAGATAGAGTAAGGTTCAAATATCCCTTTGTCATAAAAGGATAAATTTGGCAGTGGTACAATGTTTTATCAAAGAGATGCCCCTGGTTATCAGCAAATCTTCTTGCATTTGCTATTTTTTTTTTAAAAAAAAGTAGAACCTCTAAAACTCTGTAAAAAAACACATAAAATTCTTTTCTCTAAAGGCAATTTAGAAGTGGTAAAAAACTATACATGTTGTCAGTAATTATAATTTTATTGACAATAAGTATAGTGAGAAGAGAGTAAATATATTTTAAAAACACAAAGACATTTTTAAGATCTAGTGAACCCTTGACTTTTCCCCAAGATTTATCTATGAACCAGCCAACCAAAACTGAAAGAGACTGAAATGTAGCCACTGGAAACAGGCTTTCTGAATGCAATTCACATGGTGAAAGAGTGGCTGAGGATCAGAAAAATCGTAGAGATGAGGAAGAGAGATACACACAGAGGTGGCATAGAGCAGAAAATCAGAGCAAAAACACAAACCTTAAATTTCTTAATTGAGGGCTGTCTAAAGAATCTTAGGAAGCTTGTAAAAGAGGAATTATTTACCCACATGTATTTTGTTCATCTTGAGGTACTATAACTCTGATATTATCAACATTATAAACTTAAAAGAAACGAGTTTTAAATTTCCTTATCATTTAAAATAAGTCTAACATCTCAAAACATACAAAGCACTTGGATTAGGCACATCTACCCAGTTAATATTCATGACTACTTTTTTCTGCCTCTACAATCCAAGACTTACATTACAGTATGTGGTTTAACAAATAGTTAGGTATATGTCTATTGCTGATATGCCAATTGTGGAGCAAGTTTTTCTGTTTGAAAAATTCCACAGTAGTAATAAATCTCAATAGAAATGTTACAGGCTGTCACAACCCCTCGCGAATGCAGACTGGAAAACATTGTCATTTTATGGCTTTTGCAAAGGAAATCAGACAAGTTCACATTACACTCTTGACTGGAGAAGCTATTTACTACACTTGTCCCTCTTGTAATGCTCTTTCCTCAAATTCCAGGACATTTCAATCAACCAAGGCTAAAAAAAACATCCAGAAGATTCTCTATTGCTGCTAGGACTGTTTATATCAATAGTCCTTAACCCCTTGTGTACTTGAATGTCACCCAGAAAGCTTGCTGTGGTGGGGATCCTCGGGTCCTGCCCTGCAAGGATGTGAGTCAATGATGGGACAGACACTCACTTTTAACAAGAACCTAGATGATTCTGATGCAGGTGCCCATGAACCATTCTTTGAGAAATTCTTTGGGAATTTTGAGAACTAGACTGTTCCAGAGCTGTTGAGTGAGGGGCTCTCCACCACAGCAAACCATTTACCCGAATTATCTTTACAATCCCAGTTCCTGCAAACTTCCCTTTAAAGTTCTGCAAGAGATTTTCTCTCAATTACAGACTTAGATCTCCTAATCACCTATTTTCCATGAGTCGTAAATTAGTCCACGCTTAGATTTTAGGCCCAGGTGTTCAATTACTAATCACCACCATACTCTGTTTCACTGTCAAGAAAACAATTTCAACACAGAATTTCTGGCAGTCTGCACTGATCTTTCATCAGCCTTAGATTCTCTCCACTGGAGTGTTCTGTGAGGCAAGCTGTATGAGCTCATTGTAAATACCGCTCTTTCTGCTTCTGCACGGCTTGCACCGTATCATTGATGCTGTAACAGGGTGGATCACACAGATCTGTGGACGGATCAAATTCTCATTCCAAGCGGCATAAAACAAGACTGTATGACCTGGTCCCTCTTCTTTTCAGCTTATTTCTGTATAAATTGATACAGCTATTCGACGAACTGAGACATGCCCACCTGCCACCGTAAAAATGACAAATATCTTCCTCTTTCCTGATGGCACACATTTGTATTCTATTTTGTTTTGTATTGCATTCTTTCACAAGAGCTAAGAGAGGTAGGCAGCAGCTGAACTTGTTTTTTAACTGTTGATCAGAATAATAACCTTATTGGCATCAACCATAGTAAACCTCACAGTACGGATCCAAGCAGCCTTTCCTAAAGCCCCAGGACTGGGTAGGGACCCATCTGTGTACTAGCAGTGCTCCTTGTAGTTAACCTTTATTTTAGCTTTTAGCATTTAGCATCCTCTCCTGTGATTAGATATTCATGTTTCCAAAGTCCACTAATAAGAAGCCTTCTTCAGGGCGGTCACTATCCCCAGTGCCTCACAGGACGCCTGCGACACAAAAGCAGCTCAATAACATTTTGTTGAAAAAATATGTAAATAAAATGAAAAGCATTATTTTGAAGAGGTATTCTTTGACATCTAAGTGGAGAACACACCAAATAGCCCCATTTTACTTCTTCTACCCCCAAAATACATTTTTCAGTTAACTTTGCTCTTGGAAGTTCTCTCCTCAGAGGAGACACTTTATAGGGGTTCCCACCAAGGGTGTTCCAGGGTCAACATGGCTAATTATCCATAGCTTTTATTGTTGAAAAAATACCTTTTTATGTTAACATGCAGCAGGAGTCCACTGACTGACAAGATCCTCTGTAATGGGTATTTTTCAATTACTGTCTGTCATCAGTGGATCAATTCCATGATAATCCCTTTTGGTAAGGTGTTACATGGATATTTGACATGTACAGATGAACTATTATTTTTTAAATGTATTGGGCTCATATATATATGTTTATATGTACCTATATACATGCAAATATCTACACATTTATTTAACACCACTTGTTTATACCAAATTAATTTAAAAATTAGCCTAGACTATCTGCTAGCGTGTGAAACTAACATCACTCTACTTGACTTTGGGTGTAAATGGCCACATACAGAATGGCATCTGAGGACTGTCAAAGCATTGCAGCAAGGAACAGAATCCTTAGAACTTTTCCACCACAACTGCCCCCAGTGCCAAAGTCTACATAGCATAGAGGGGTGGGATTGGCAGGGGCCTGGCCTGGGTTGAGTCTGAGTAGGTATTTTATTCTAACAGATAGTGAGATTCCCCAAAATCGTGTACAGATCCCATTGGAATGGCTACAAAAGTGACTCTCTGGTCAAGATCTAGGCTTGGGGCATGAGAAACATAATAGCACGGTGATTCTGGATCTAGACACCTTGGATGCTGGCTGAGTGACTTCAGGGAAGCTGTTTAACTTCTCTGTGCCTCTGATTCCTCCTTCACAATTCAGGGAAGAAGAAGAAAGAGAAGAAGAAGAAGAAATAACTTTCCTCACAGGGTTGTCAGGAGGATTAAATGCATCAATTACTACATGGAGGGCATTTAGAACAAGGCCTGGGAAATAGTAAATGCCAAATAAATGTAAGCTATCATTATTTTTATTACCTCAGACCCAGCTAAGTCTAGGGTGAGACAAGTGAGGCATGTGGAGCACAAAATTTAAGGAGGCACTCACACTCAGGTGCTGGTCCTATATCCGCATGCCCCTGAGTGCAAATGCCTCCTTAAGTTTTGTAACCTAGGTGCCTCACTTCCCTCATTCTAGTCCTGGTCCTGCCTGGGATGCCTGACAGGCCCAGGGTCCGAGGATTGCCCTTGCTGAGAGCACTCTAATGAAAACAGAGCCTTGCCTTGCTTCTCCACAGCTCTCCAATATCATCACTTCTCAGTGAATTGTCACCAACCACAAAACCTATGTTAAATGAAAGCCTATTTGAACCACTACTGACACGTTTTCCAAATTTACCATCCTCATTCTGGGTCGATGGATTCCCCTGGACTGGAAGGAGACTATTATACTCCAGGTTTAAATGCTTTTAAATCTCCCGTTTCATGCTGGAGACTGTTTACCTGCTCAAGGTAGCTAATGAGGGAATCTTTGTTATCCTCCCAGTAGCTCTTCAAGGTCTCTTCAGGTGGAAACTTTTCACAGCTAAGCTCCACAGTGATCTCGAAACAGTTGCTGCTGAGGTAATTGAAGTCTTGCATTCCTGCCAAAGCACCAAATGGAAAGTCAACATTTGCATGTGGTGACTAAATCTCTACACAGGCTGTTCTGCTGAATTGAGAGCCAAGTAAAAGACACACCAACCAGTGCATTTGGGGAAGCCTGTGGGAAACCTCAAGGGAAATACCTACCATAAGGCAAAGAACAACGTACTTGGGAGATTCTTATTACCTCAATAGCACAAACTCTCTCAGGTTCTTAGGCGACCATTTAGCTTAATGCATTGCTGCTGCAGGGTGATAAAGCGGGCATCAGCCACGTTCCATATTGCTGGAATTAGCTTCAAAGAAAACAACAGGGGATTGATATCGCCAAGATGGTGAAATAGTTTTCTACTGTCTTCCCCTCAAAGAATACCAATTTTGACAGTCACCCATGAACAGAGTGCCTTTGTGGAAGTCGGGGAGTCCAGTGGAAAAGATCCAGCACACCATTGGAGCAAAAAAAAAAATCCAAGATTGGATGCATTGTAGTGGGTAGGAGGAACAGTTTCACTTTCCATATGTCACCCCTCCCCCAAGGTGGCATAGCTCAGGGCCAAGAGAGACCTAATTAGTAGCATGAAAACATGAAAATATACAACACACTAGTAAAAGTAAGTATATAGTCAGATTCTGAATACTTAATACTGTAATATGGTGGTGTATCAATCACTTGACTCTAGCAAAAAGGTCAAAGGACAAAAATATTAAAAATAATTATACCTATAATAAGTTGTTACACAATATGAAACAATGTAAATTGTGACTTCAAAACATAAATGGAGGAAGGGTTAAAAGGGTAGAGTTTGTGTTTGGGATAAAAGTTAGGTTGCTACCAGCTTAAAATAGACTGTTACATCTATAAAATGTTTTATGTAAGCCTATGTAACCACAAAGCAAAAACCTACAGTAGATTAAAAAATGCTAAAGAGGGGCTGGCCCAGTGGCGTAGTGGTTAAGTTCACGCACTCCACTTCAGTGGTCCAGGTTCCTGGTTTGGATCCTGGCGTGAACCTATGCATTGCTTATCAAGCCATGCTGTGGCAGCCATCCCACATATAAAGTGGAGGAAGATGGGCACAGATGCTAGCTCAGGGCCAATCTTCCTCAGCAAAAAGGAAGGATTGTCAGCAGATGTTAGCTCAGGGCTAATCTTCCTCACTAAAAAAAAAAGTTAAAGAGAAAGGATTTAAAACATACCACTACAGAACATCATCAATTCACAAAGGAAAAGAGCGAGAGAAAAAGCAAGGAACAAAAGAACTACAAAACAGTCAGAAAACAATTAATATGATGGTACTAATAACTTCTTACCTATCAATAATTACTTTAAATGCAAATGAATTCAATTCTCCAAACAAAAAGCATAGAGTGCCCAAATGGACAAGAAAATAAGACCCAACTATATGATGCCTACAAGAACCTCAAACTCACTTCAGCTTTAAGGACACACACAGCTCAAAGTAAAGGACTAGAAAAAGAGATTCCATGCAAATGAAAACCAAAAGAAAGCAAAGGTAGCTATATATCAGACAAAAATAGGCTTTAAGCAAAAAACTGTAACAAGAGACAAAGAAGGTCATTATATTATGATAAAGGGGTCAATGCACCAAGGGTATAGCTATCAAAAATACATATGCACTCAATATTGGAGCAGCTAAATATATTAAGCAAATACTAACATATTTGAAGGGAGAAATAGACAATACAATAACAGTAGGGAATTTCAATACCCCACTTTCAGCAATGGATAGGTGGGTCATATAGACAGAAAATCAATGAGGAAACATTGTACTTGAATGATACTTTACACCAAATCAACCTAACAGACACCTACAGAACATTCCATTCAATAGCAGCAAAATACACATTCTCTTCAAGCACACACAAAACATTCTCCAGGATAGTTCATAAGATAGGTCACAAAACAAGTCTTAGCAAATTTAAGAAGACTGAAATATACCAAGTATCTTTTCCAACCACAATGGGGTCAAACTAAAAATCATAACAGGAAGAAAACTGGAAAATTCACAAATATGTAGAAAACTAAACAACATACCCCCGAACAACAAATGGGTCAAAGAAAAAATCAAAAGGGAAACCAAAATATCTTGAACAAACAAAAAATGGAAACACAACATACCAGAACTTATGGGACACAGCAAAAGCATTCCTAAGAGGGAAGTTATTGCCTATCTTAAGAAAAAAGAAAGATCTCAAGTAAACAATCTAATCCTACATTTCAAAGAACTAGAAAAAGAACAAACTAAGCCCAAAGTTAGCAGGAGGAAAGAAATAACAAAGATTAGAGCAGAAATAAATGAAAGAGACCAGAAAAATAACAGAAAAGACCAATGAAACTAAAAGCTAGTTTTTTGAAAAGATACACAAAAAAGACAAATCTTTAGCTAGACTTACCAAGAAAAAAAGGAGAGAGGACTCAAAAAAATCATAAGTGAAAGAGGAGACATTACAACTTTTACCACAGAAATACAAAGTTTCATAAGAGACTACCATGAACAATTATAGGCCAACAATTGTATAACCCAGAAGAAATGAATAAATTCCCAGAAATATACAACCTACCAAGACTGAATCATGAAGAAATATAAAATCTGAAACAGACTAGTTACTAATAAGGAGACTGAATCAGTAACCAAAAACGTCCCCAAAAGAAAAGCCCAAGACCAGATGATTTCACTGGTGAATTCTACCCAATATTTAAAAAAGAAATAACACTGGGGCTGGCCCTGTGGCCAAGTGGTTAAGTTCGTGCGCTCCGCTGCAGGCGGCCCAGTGTTTCGTTGGTTCGAATCCTGGGCGCGGACATGGCACTGCTCATCAAACCACGCTGAGGCAGCGTCCCACATGCCACAACTAGAAGGACCCACAACGAAGAATATACAACTATGTACCTGGGGGATTTGGGGAGAAAAAGAAAAAAATAAATAAAAAATCTTCAAAAAAAGAATTGGGCAAAAGATTTGAATACACATTTAAAAAAAAATAGAAATAAGACTAATCCTTATCAAATTCTTCCAAAAAATTAAAGAAAAAGGAACATTCCTAAACTCTTTTTACAAAGCCAGCATTATGCTGATACCAAAGCCAGATAAGGACACTACAGGAAAAGAAAACTACAGGCAAATATCCATGATGAATACAGATGCAAAAATTATCAACAAAATACTGGCAAACTGAATTCAACAGCACACTGAAAGGATCATACACCATGATCAAGTGGAATTTATCCCTGTGATGCAAGGATAGTTCAATATACACAAATCAATAAATGTTATACACCTCATTAATAGAATGAAAGATAAAAATCATATGACGTTCTCAAAAGATGCAGAAAAAGCATTTGACAAAATTCAACATATTTTCGTGATAAAAACCCTCAACAGATTGGGTATAGTAGGAATATACCTCAAAATAATAAAGGGCATATATGACAAGCCCACAGCTAACATCATACTAATTGGTGAATGGTTGAATGCTTTTCTTCTAAGATCAGGAACAAGAAAAGGGTGCCCACTCTTACCACTCCTATTCAACATTGTCCTAGAAGTCCTAGGCAGACCAATGAGGCAGGAAAAAGAAATAAAAGACATCCAATTCGGAAAGGAAGAAGTAAAATTGTCTCTGCCTGTAGATGATATAACCTTATACATAGAAAATCCTAAAGACTCCACCAAAAAAAAGTTAGAAGTAATAAAAAATTCATTAAAATTGAAGGATACAAAATCAACATAAAAAATCAGTTGCATTTCTAGACACTAACAACAGACTATCTGAAAAACAAATAAAGAAAGCAACCACATTTACAACAGCATCAAAAACAATAAAATATTTAGGAATAAATTTAACCAAAGAGGTAAAAGATCTGTACACCGAAAACTATAAGACACTGATGAAATAAATTGAAGAAGACACAAAGATATAGAAAGATATCCCGTGTGCATAGATGGGAAGATTGTTATAATGTCCATACAACTCAAAACCATGTACAGATTCAGTGCAATCCTATCAAAATTCCAACAGCATTTTTCAAAGAGACAGAAAAAAAGAATCCTAAAATTCATATGGAACCACAAAAGACACTGAGTAGCCAAAGCAATCCTGAGAAATAAGAACAAAGCTGGAGGAATCACACTTTCAGATTTCAAACTATACTACTAGCTATAATAATCAAAACAGAATGATACCAGCATAAAAATAGACGTGTAGACAAATGGAACAGAGTAAGAGCCCAGAAATAAACCCTGGTGTACACAGTCAACTAATATCTGACAAGGGAGCCAAGAATACTCAATGGAGAAAAGATAGTCTCTTTAATAGGAGGTGTTGAAAAAGCTGAATATTTACATGCAAAAAAAAAACAGAAATTGGACTTTTATCTTACACTATACACAAAAATTAACTCAAAATGGATTAAAGACTTAAATATAAGACTGAAACTGTAAAGGCCGCAGAAGAAAACATAGGGAAAAAGCTCTTTGACGTAGGTCTTGGCAACATTTTACTGGATGACACCAAAAGCACAGGCAACAAAAGCAAAAATTACTAAGTAGGACTATATCAAACTGGATATAAATTGTACAGAGAAAAGCTTCTGTACAAAAAAAAATCAACAAAATGAAAAGGCAATCTACAGAATGGGAGAAAGTTTTTGCAAATCATAAATGTGATAAGGGGTTAATATCAAAGTATATAAGGAACTCACACAACTCAATAGCAAAAAAATAAACAATTCAATTTAAAAATGATCAGAGGACCTGAATCGACATTTTTCCAAAGAAGATATATAAATGACCAACAGGTACATGAAGAGGTGCTCAGTGTCACTAATGAGATATCACCTCACACCTGGTAGAATGACTATCATCAAAAAGACAGGAGATAAGTGTTGGCAAGGATGTGGAGAAAAGGGAACCCCTGTGCACTGTTGGTGGGAATGTAAACTGGTGCAGCCACTATGGAAAACAGTATGGAGGTTCCTCAAACAACTGAAAATAGAACTACCATACCATCCAGCAGTTCCTCTTCTGGGTACATATCTGAAAGAATGAAATCATTATCAAGAAAAAATGTCTGTACCCCTATGTTCACTGCAGCATTATTCAAAATAGCCAAGGCATGGAAACAACCTAAGTGTCCATCAACAGATGAACGGATAAAGAAAATGTGATATCTATCTACCTATCTATATCTATAGATAGATAGATATAGATATAGATATCTACACACACCACATAATGGAATATTATCCAGCCGTGAGAAATGAGGAAATCCTACCATTTGCGACAACATGGATGGACCTCAAGGGCATTGTGCTAAATAAGATGTCAGATAGAGAAACACAATCCTATATTACCTCACTTATATGTGGAATTTTAAAAAAGCCAAACTCATAGAAACAGAGTAGAATGGTGGTTGCCAGGGGATAGGGGTGGGAAATTAGGGAGATGTTAGTCAAAGGGTACAAACCTCCAGTCACAAGATGAGTAAGTTTTGAGGATCTATAGTACAGCATGGTGACTATAGTTTATAATACTGTATTATATACTTGAAAGTTGCTAGATCTTAAATGTTCTCATCACAAAAAAATTAAAATAGTAATTATGACAGGTGATGGATGTGTTAACTAACCTTACCATGGTAGTCATTTTGCAATACATACATGTATCAAATCACCACATTTATATGTAAGTATTAAACTTACAATATATGTTAATATCTCAATAAAGCTGGAAAAAATAAAATTTTTTAAATAATAAATAAAGTTTTTTAAAAAAGAAGACTGCAGGGTGAAAGACGCCATCCTTCCTGGCCTACTAAAGAAACGTACATCTCTCTAAGCCTACCCCACAACCAAGGAAGAACGAGGAGAGTCATGTACGATGATGATCCGACATACCATCCTATTCCTTAAGTCCAACCAGTATCAAGGTGTACTCCTGAGGGACTGGGAGTCTTGATAATAATTAATAATTAATTCAACAATCATTGGGTATCTACTACATGTAAGATATAATGATAATAATACTTCAAATTGCACCAAAGGGAAGATTCTGTATCCAGAACAACTTTAATTTTAACCTGATTCAAAGTAGCAATGAATGCTGTTGGTGTCCCAGATTGCCCCTGTTTTTCAGAGAATTGCTGCTAGAGCCACCTGGCTTGGGAGGTTACATCCTTCAATCTTCCACTCCCAATCTCTCCACAGCAGCCCACAAACGGTGACTGACTAAGATGGAGCCACCAAAGGCTGGCGCCCTTGCCTCAAGGCAGAACAACCCTGCCTGTGACTTATGCTTGAGGCCCTCCTCCCAAGGGCTCAGGCCAAGGCTAGACTGCATCTGAGACCATATCCTGGCTCAGCTCTATCCCCTTCCTTACCCTGCTTCCCTCAGTTCCACACAGGGTCTTTCCTAAAGAGCGCTCCCTCGATAAATTATGAGCATCCACACCCCTATCTCAGGCTCTGCTTTTCAAAAATCTGACCTAAGGCACTGATTTTATTCACTAGATAGAAAGCTAAAGAAAGTCAAAGCTTTCTTTGACTGTTTGATTGTCGTGAGCCATAATCATTGACTAAGATTAACATTATTATTATTACCATTATTTTACTAATAGGAATTACTTGGTATTCTGTAACAATGCACTGGTTGTCCAAAAAGGTAATTCCAAAGGAATCACTAAAGTTTTCATAAAAGCTGAAGTATAAAATTACGTCCTATCTGAAGTATTTGACATAGTCTAAATCCTAAATCTGACATAGACTTTATTTCTCAAGCTATAACGTGGGGGACAGAGGGGGGAGTGCTAAATCTGATCTGGCCTGATGCAAAATGTAAATTAAAACAGAATAAACATAACAGAAAGAAAAAAATTAGGGAGAAATTTTTTCTCAGGGCATACTTCAACTAAAGAAGCACATTAAACAAACCAAAACCCTACAATTAGCTAGTGCGCTACTGCCCTAAGGAATTCTCGTCTTCATGTCCAGGTGGGCTGTAGAAAATTTTCCGTAGGCAAAGAGGAAAACAAAACATAGCAGTATCTTTACACGTCCCTCTTCACCCTTGGTAGAGGTGAGTATTATATAACTGTTGGTCCAGGTAGCCATAAACACAAGAGCTCCACAGAGTCACATGGGGCAAAGGGAGCCATGAGAGCTGCCTTGGTTGTCTAGAAGATGCTTCCTCCAGTGGCTGTGCTGCAAGCCAGCTTTTCCCTTTCCAGACTCCATAAAAGGTGAAGAGCCTCCTGATCTAATAGTGCTTATTACAGTAGTGAATATAAATTAAATATTGCACATCAAATAGTCCCTATTATCCCATCATTTAAAAACAAAAAAGTATGTGAACCAAGATATGCTAAAGGCCAAGGCCTGCCCTCTAAAATATACATTTACCTATGGTAAAACTTGGCTAACATAGAATCAGGATGCTATCTTACTCCATAATGCCAGAATTTGAAAAGTAGGCTCATTGACAATATTCAATTTATATGTTTTCCCGATGGACGTCTTCAGTTCATTTCCTATATCTCTTCAATTAGCATCCTGATTTTTAAAACTCAACAAAAAGATATATAATAGCAATCATTCATGCAGAAAACTGATTAATTTTAATGGATGAACTACAGGTTCAGTCTATTTCTTAATGACTAAAGAGGACTGAAGATTCTCTAAATCTAAATGGTAATTATAAATAAGCCACCATCACATAATCAAAGAGCAAAACAGAAACTCACCACCAGGTACACTGTACCAAGCAGCACCATTAGTTGTTCCATCTACAAAGCTGCTGTCATCATCGTTCTTACGACATGGTGGCCGATTGGGGTCAGACATGGGTGGATTAAAAGAGGAGTAGGCCCGGGCCAAGCTTTGGAAAATGGCATCATCTGGGCAGGAGCTATATTCATGAGCACTACCTAGAAAATAAACCCACAAGATTAAAGAAACTGACACAGACCAAGGAGCAGCGCATGTTTCTGAAGAGTGATTCAGTGTTGATCTCTTGCTGGTGCATTTTTTCAGCTACGTCACCATGGGAAAGGAGCAAAGATTTCAGTACTCAACAATTACACATAGTTTTTAGGTTATATAACTTCCATTCCTAATATCACAAAGTAGAAATTGGGTAGAATGTACATTCTACTTATGAATTGAAACCTTCTCAAGAAAAGATGATAAGATCATAGTAAACTGGACCTGGGAAAACAATAAGAAGATTTCCATTGTTAAAATTTTTAATTTAAAAAATCTACCTGTACTAACCTCATAGCCACTGTGAACCTCTCTCACACATACTTTTCAGTATCTGAGTTTAGAGTTAAAAAAAAATCTCCCATTTGTATTATGGAAAAAAAGAATATATATTTTGATAGACTGTATTCTTATTCGTGTATTATAAAATATGCCAGGCTTTTATTTCCCAGCTATTGACAAAGCCCAAAGTCTAAATTCTAACTCTGTTTCACCAAAGACTTTCTTAAAAGTTCAAAGTTTCCAATATCTAAAATTGTCATCCTGTGTTTACAAAGAGGTAACTCTTCAAAGGCCCCTGAGAACTGATCCAAGCAGAAAATCTTCTGGAGCAACAAAAATTAAGCTGAAAATAGCTATCTGGCTAAAGCTTGCTGTGCCTGAAGCTGGCCTACAACTAATTGGCAAACCAAGGCACTACTCCCCCTCCCTGACAACACTAGAAACAGTTCCAAATGCAAAAGTGTGAGAGCATAAGACACATGTAAGAGATCCACATGGTTCCTGACCAAGCGCCAAGAGGCTGCCTCCATTTTTAGCCATCTTGTACACAAACCTATGTAACTTTCATTATCTCTCCATTTTACCAGGGTCTAAGAGCTACCCAACTTCACGACTTCCATTTTCTCCCTTTCTTCTGTCCAAGTATTCTGTCAAGACCACGTTTCTGTTAACCCAAACTTTTAAAAAGATTTAGTCTTTTTCTGCCAAATATATATGCCAATGGCCCATGAAATAGTTAAGGGGTGTTGCTGTTAAACGTGTATTTCTACAGGGAAAATCACTTAAGAGACTATTACAGAAACCATCATACAAAGCCTTGTAAAGTAATTGTAAATCTGGAAGCAATTAGAGCAGCAGTAAGAACACCTACCACTCCGCGTCTCATCATATGGATAATTGGCCACAAGGTCTCCTCCGTGGAGATTGGCAGAGAGAACAAAAGGAATATCCATAATCCAATGAATGACAGCCTTAGTCTCAGGAGCAAGCTGTATTAAAGATTAGAGATGTAAGGGATTATAAATTTGGTAATCACTGGTGAGATCACTTGACAGAAAAGACATAGAAAAGGTTAAAACAAATCACAACCTGAAAGCTGGTCATATTTCAAGCACTTTGTGGTTGTTTTCATAGAAAAAGAAAAGTCCCTATATGAGCAGCATTCCCCATCTCTATCTTTCTAAGACTTAAAAAGTATGTCAATAGTGTTTAAATTTCCTTAAAAGTTCTACTTCTGTAGACTGCCAGCTTTTCTCTCTTTTTAACTTGAAAACCAGCATGCAAATCACTTAGAAATTTTGGGACATCTCCATCTGATCTGTGTTAATAATAGCTCAGGATAAGACATGGAGAAAAGAAAATAGTTGAACCGCAGAACAGGGGTTTTTTTCCCCTATGGTGGTCCAACTCTAGAAACGTGGTAAATTTTATTTCCAATTTTTGCTTACTATTTTTCCAATTCTCTTGAACTACTTCTAACATCGTCCCTATAAAAAAATACATTAGAGGGGCCGGCGCCCTGGCCGAGTGGTTAAGTTCGTGCGCTCCGCTACAGGTGGCCCAGTGTTTCGTTGGTTCAAATCCTGGACCCGGACATGGTACCGCTCATCAAGCCACGCTGAGGCAGCGTCCCACATGCCACAACTAGAAGGACCCACAATTAAGAATATATAACTATGTACTGGGGGGCTTTGGGGAGAAAAAGGAAAAAAATAAAAATCTTAAAATATATATATATATATTAGATTGGGTCTCTTTCAGAGCTCACTGTAAAATATCAGTTTACTTTGGGATGATCGCCTTAAATTTTAAAACAAAAAGCAAAAGTTTCAGGAATTCATGTTGTCTTCTGAATGATTCACAGCCCCTCGAAGCAAAACAAAAGGAGAAAAAATTTATACCAAAGAATTCATCTGGAATCAAAAGCTTGATATTTTTATGTGAAGAGTTTTTAACAGCAACTAGGAAGACTGTCAAAGTCCCAAGTACCTCTTTGATTAAAAAAAAAAAAAAAGCTTTTACTGGAGATGTAATCTGTACTCTTCTTTGGCACATAAAGTCTAACAGCATCAGTAGGGTTTGATGGTCATAATAAGATTATGTATTTGTGTATCTCTGTTGAGTTTATGAATAGCTCTCACATGCACTATTTAATCAACCTTCACAATGTCCCCACTGGATAAGCAGAGATATTCATCCCCATTTCACAAGGAGGAACCTGAAGTTTGGGTGCATTAATAACACATCCAGATTCATAGAGCTAAGGATTCAAATCCAGTCTATGAAACCATAAAGCCCACGCTATTTTTAGTTTATCAGCTTTAATGTATCAAAACTATTCTATTTTTCATGTGAGTTACTCATTATTGTGGAAAACTATAATTTAGAATGGGGTGTTGTTTTTATTATTATTTGTTTGGTCTATCTTATTCTCACTACAAAAAAAAAAATGTTCACTGTAGAAAATGTAGAGCAGACAAACACAAAGAAGAAAATTAAAATTACCCAAAATTTTACAACCTAAAGATGCCCACTACTATCAGTTTCATAACTCTTTATCAGTCTTTTTTCAATGCACTTATATAATTTTTTAAAGGTGAACATTTATATACCATTTTGTATGTTGCCTTTTTTCGCTTGAAAACAGATAAACACTTTTTCACGTCATTGAATACCCTTCTAAATTATGATTTTAACAGCTGAGTAACATCCAATGTATGGATATATCATTCTTAAACATGAACAAAATAATAGCTCATACTTATTAAACATTTTCTGTGTGACGCATTGGATTCTCACATCCTCCCTGTAAGACAGGGACCACAGGACCCCCATTTTACAGATGAGTAGACTGAGACACGGAGAAGTTAGGGAACAGCATGGGGTCATTCAGTTGAGAGTGACAGAGCCTGGACTCAAGCCCAACCGGCCAGGCTCCAGAGCCATTGCACTAGCACTAGCAACATCCAATTGATGGGAGGGGCGCAGGGGAGACGGGGAGATGTGGTCAAAAGGTGCAAACATTTAGCGATAAGATGAATAAGCCCTGGGGAATCTAATGTGCAGCCTGGTGACTTAATAATACTCTATTGTGTACTTGAAATTTGCTGAGAGAGAGGCTCACAGTGCTCTCACCACAAAAGAGCAGAAAGGTAACTATGTGAGCTGACGGACATGTTAATTAGCTTGAGTGTGGTAACCCAAATCATCATATTGTACACCTCTAATCTAGACAATTTTTGTTTGTCAATTATACTTCAATAAAGCTGGGAGGAAAAATTTCCAAATGTTGTTGTTTATTTTAAAAAAAAAAGATACTGTGAACACCCATGTAGTTATTCTTCGTGTAGATCTGTACTTCCCTTAGGAAAATTCCCCGAGAAATGGAACGACTTGACCAAAAGCTAAGCACATTTTTAAATTTTATAGAATGTATTCCTAACTGCCTCCTTGTAAGATACAGCAATATATCCAGAAACAGTATATTAAACCTACCATTTTTAATCACTCTTACCAACACGGCATATGTATTTTTTTAAGTTTGTCACTGACACATGACAAATAGAATTTTTTTTAACGTGCATTCTTCAACTAACTAGTAAAACTAGAACAGTTTTTATATGGTTAGTGACCATTTATATTTATTCTTCAGTGACATTTATACATGGTTTAACTGATTTTTCTATTGAAATGTGTAGCTTTTCTTATTAATTTGCAAGAGTTGTTTATTTAGTAAAAACGTTAACCCTCAGGGCTGGCCCCATGGCCGAGCAGTTAAGTTCGCGCGCTCCGCTGCAGGCGGCCCGGTGTTTCGTTGGTTTGAATCCTGGGCGTGGACATGGCACTGCTCATCAAACCACGCTGAGGCAGCGTCCCACATGCCACAACTGAAAGGACCCACAACGAAGAATACACAACTATGTACTGGGGGGCTTTGGGGAGAAAAAGGAAAAAAATAAAATCTTTTAAAAAAAAAAAATTAACCCTCTACCTACTACACAGCATAAATATTTTCCAAGTTTGTCATTTGCTTTTCAAATTTAATAATAAAAATTGAAATACAGACCTTTAAGATGTTTATGTTGTCAAATCTACTGATCTTTTCTCCATGGTCTCTTCCTTTGCTTTTTATATTTCATTCATTCATTCAATAACTACTAAGTGGCCACTATGTGCTGGTTTCGATTTAGAAAGTTCTACCCCCCCCCCCAAAAATGATATATTTACCAAAGTTTTCTTTTACTAGGTTCATACTTTTTATATTAAATCATAATACATCAAGGTTTTATTTTGATCAATGCTGATAATTGTGAGATGGACTTGTCTCCATTCCGTTTATTGAGTAATCCATTCCTTCCACAACAATCTGAATCACTCCCTTTTACAAATGAAATTTTTATACAACCCTAAATTTGTTTCTAGAGTTCAAATTAATTTTCAATTAAGCTCAAATTTTTATTGAAATCAACATAAAAAATAACTAATATAGGATATTTAATCAAAAGAATCTATAATGCATATGTTTTTTGTATAATGAATGTATCTTATTAGGCCTAATTGCTCTAAATGGCATTAATATTGTATGATATGATTTTAACACACAATCTTCTATAATATTCTGTTCAAAAGTTTTTCTTTTACTGCTGAATATGTTATCAGTCCTCTTCCTTGTACATCCCTCTCATTCCTTCTAGTTACTCAAATCCAATGGCTGGTGCTGACAAATATTTCAATGAGTCCAGAAGAGACAGCAATTTCTTGTTTGGAGAATCATTGAGGACCTCAGGAAGAGGTGGAACTTCACTATGTGTCAGGGAAAAAAATAAGGTAGGATTTGGATAGGAGAAGGGAGACAGGAGTAGTAAAAATAAGAAAGGAAGAGAGTACCCTTGGAGGAAGCAAGCACAATACCCTCTGGGGCGAAGGGCTGGTTTGAATAGAAGCTCAGGAGGCAAAGCCATCCTGGGAAGACTCTACTGTTGTATTTATTTACCTGAAAGGGTTCAAAACAGTGTGCATGGCATCCTTCCACATATTTATATGTTGATACGTGCATAAAAAGTAATTTTGAAGGATACACACCAAAAAGTGATTGGTGGTCATTTAAGAATATAAGGTAATAGGTTATTTTTCTTCCTATCCATATTTGCTTTATCTTTTTGTTGTAATAAAATATTAATTTTGTAACAAAAATCTTTTTAAAGAAACTGTCTTTTGAAACAAATTTAGAGATACAGTCCTGAATACACCAAGTCGTTTGTGGCTATTAGGTTTGGCCAACACTACTGCTAATATACATGTTACCAGTATGTTAAAAAGCAAGCAAGTAAATTCCACAATTTGATAAATTAAACTCAGTTTCTCTCTGACTATTAATAGAGTCTTTCAGGCTGACTAAATGCAGAGACTCCTTAGATACTGTAATTATATATTTAAGAAATCCATAGAGAAGCCTCTGGAACACCCCTGAGATGGGACCCTTAATAGGATCTGGAGTCAATTATGACCTATCCTTAAAGCTTCCATTTAAAGATGGTAAACACAGCTCAAATGTTATGCTCCATAATCAGATGGCTTTGGCTCTTAAAATATATTAAAGTTATATTTATTCCATTTTCTTCACAACTATAGCCATTAAAGACAAGTATAAAATTAATAAAATCATTTGATTTATTTTAATTCACTCTATTTTCAAGCAATCCAGGCCAAGGCTCATGGAATGAGCCCAGAGAACAGTGGAAGTGACCCAGCTGAAGAGCTCAAGAGCAGATGAGAAATGTCTTTGCAGGAAGAACTCTAGGAGAGTGAGAGAGAGCTCTGATTCAGAGAGATTCTGAAGGGCAAGGAGAGCATGGAGAGGACTCAGTAAAAATGTTGGTTCCTTTCCACCCCCACCCCCCACCCCCGTCCTCCACGGCAGTCCACACACCCCAGACCCCCTCAATCAGCATCCATGGGAATCTGCATTTTTAACCTGATTCCTGGCATACAAAACATAAACCTCAAAATTTAAAAACCACCATAAGGATACAGAGAACAGATTGGTGGTTGCCAGACTTGGGGGGTGGGGGATGAGTGAAGGGGGCCAAAGGGTACAAACTTCCAGTTATAAAATAAACATGTCCTGGGGATGTAATTTACAGCATAGTGACTATAGTTAATAAGACTGTATTGTGTATTTGAAAGTTGCTAAGAGAGTAGATCTTAAAAGTTCTCATCACCAGAAAAAAAATTCATTAATATGTATGGTGATGGATGTTAATCAGACTTTTGTGGTGATCATTTTGCAATATACACAAATATCAAATCATTATGTTGTACACCTGAAACTAACATAATGTTGTGTGTCAATTATATCTCAACATAAACAAATAAATAAATAAAATAAAAACCTCTATGAGGGATATAGATAAGTACGAAGTGGGGATGTGTAATAACATTAATGAAATGCCTCCTGTATGTCTCATACCAGGCTGGGTCTACACGTTGACTCAGTCTTAACGACAAAGACGAAAAAAGGACATGAGCCAGACCTGGGTAATAACGCCCCATGATTATTAAAGGGGCTCACTGAAGATTTATTGTAATGCAAAAAAATCCTGCTTCTCTTCCAGAAAAGAGACTAAACTTTAATTTTTGTGTGTCTCTTTAATTTACCTTTATCCAGAAAAAGTATTGGCATTGAGATAATTTTAATAAAAGTTCCAATTTTTTTAAAAGTACCATGAACCTGCATCTTTTAAGTATGGCTTAAGCTAGAAATGTAAAAACATCTAATATAGAGACTCTGCAAATATTATACAGGTTGAGCTGAGAAAGATAAAGATATTCCTGGCTGAAAATAATGTCACTTGCATAAAGGCTGCCAATCAAATATTCTGTCAACATGAGTTTCTTTCACGATTCTTCTATGAAGGGTTACACGAATTATTTTTCTCATTTCTCAGAACAGCCTAGGCAGGTTAATGTAAGCAATGGGGAAAGTTTGTGGGCTAATATCAACAGTGGGCTTCCGGAACGGTTTTTCATTTCTGTCATAGCTGACATTTCCTCATAGCTTATCACCCAAGATTTGACTGTCCTCTTTTCACCTCTGGTTACCCCAAGCCTCTGCCTTTCCAGCTCTCTCTTCTCCCAAGAAAGATGGTTTAGGGGTTGAGAAATTGCAAATGTCTCTGTGACTCAGAAGCAGGGATGTTTAAGTCACTCGCTTATCAGGTTCTGCCAGAATCCTCAGCCCCTGGCAGCGCTTCTCAGACCAGTCCCCACTTGTAGGCTCAGCCCAGGTTTCTGGAATGAATCCTGAATAGAGGCAGGGTAGTTTTAAGAACTTTAGACCAAAAACTTGGGACTCTCTATCTCCTGGATCCTCTTCCCAGCATCCCAACCACATGAGGAATGCTTGTCTGGAACTCCAGCTGTTGATTTTCAGATCTTGTGATTTGCCTGCCAGGCTGGATTGCATTCGTTCATAATAGGCTTTCAGCCTACTATGTGTCAGACCCAAATATGAATTATAATTCCTGTAATCAAGGGATTGAAATCTAGAATCAAAGGGAAAAACAGCTATATAAACAAAAAATTATAATATAACATATATGAAGCTCTATGTAACTATAACCACCACACTAGAAGTCTATATAAAGAAAAACCCTAAGATACATAGCAGAGAGTATTGAGAAATTACACTGACATGGTAATAATAGTTCTAGGCCCCGATCTCAAGTACTTTACGTGTGCTAACTCATTCAATCATTACAACTGTCTATGAGGTAGATACTATTATCATCTCCATATTTGGATGAAGTGGAAGCACCTAGCGGTTAAATAACTTCCCAAAAATCACACAGCAAGTATGGACCCAGGATTTGAACCAAGGTGGCTGCCTCCAGAGTCTCCAGGCGAAACCATCACACAATTCTGCCATATTGAGTTTTACTTCATCCTCTGGGCAGGGGAGAGCTAGCAAGATTTTTTAAGCAACAGAGCAATAATTTGTGTATGAAGATCACTCTGGAGGAATTCAGGAAGATTGAATGGAATTGGGAGAGGCTGAAGCCAAAACAAGAATAGGGGGCTACTGTGCTCACCAGAGCAGGAGATGATGGGGGCGTGAACTAAAGCATGGAGTGAGTCTGCGGAGGAGAGAAAAACTGAACAGGTGGTAAAGAGGCCAAATCACCAAGATTTGGTAACTGATTGCTGGTGAGTGGTGACAGAGATGGAAAAAAACAAGGCTTTGATGATCAGGTAAGTGAGAGACTAGTGTTGTCTTAGGGAAAATATTTCGTTTTTATCACGCTGAGCTTGAGGTCCTGGGTGTCACTAGATAAAGGGGCTGAGCGAGCAAGTAAAATAGAGTAACAGAACTCCATGCGAGATCTAGAGTTAGAGACAGGGATCTGGGAGACTTTGTAGAACAGGGGACATTGAAGGTATGGGAAAGGATGGAAACCTAGGGAAAGAGAGAATGGTAGCAGATGGGACCCTGAAGGCCAGCATCTGAGCCAAGGTAGAAGAAGCAGGGAAAGAAACCGAGTAGAGATAGGAAAGGCAGTAGAAAGGTAGGAGAAAACAGAGTTGTGCAAAACAAAGAGGAGAAAGTTCCAGAAAAGAAGAAAAGGATCAACTGTGAGATGCTGTAGGAGGACCTGATCACATATGCTGATAAAGGGCCTCTGAAAGGGCCATGAAGACTTTCTAAGACACCCACAACCGGGTTCCTTCCTCGTGTCCACACCCCGACCTCCCACTCCTAATGCCCCTGCTCAATTTTAGGGACAGGACTAATTTCAAGCCTCCAGCCTTTCCAGCTGTGACTTTCACAGCTATAGTTAACTATCCCCTACAAGCTTTGACATTACTCCTATGTCCTTCATTATGATAAACATATTTCCTTAGGTTAGAGGACAGAACCCAAGAAAACCATCCATGTTCTCTACCTTTGTGTTTTGATCCACAATTTTCTTCAGATTTTTCAACAGATGGTTATTTGGCCCTCCTTCTTTCTCATTAGCATAAACTATCCTATCCAGGTCAGGAAAGTTTCGGTTCAGATCTATTCCCTGGGCATTGCTCCGACCCACAAACCAGTCCTTGAGCTCACCGGGCTAAAAAAATCAAAGAGAAAAATCATCAGTTATTTATTATTATTGTTGCTATCTATTTAAGGTCTCCATTAATGATTTTAAAAATAATGTATTAAGAATAATTATTTATTTCAATAACATCTTACCATAAAGGCACGTTCACTATTTTATGGTTACAAACACAAAGGAATTAAGTTTAAGTATTTGGCATGGGTAATTTTCAATGAATATTATTTTAAATGTTAATCATAATAACATTTAAAAGATATTTATCAAATTGCAAAAGAACTCAATATGTATTAGCTAGTAATAGATGACGTGTTTCAAAGCATGCCACTCCATACTTAGATTTAAATAAAATATTCATTGCCTCTGTACATCACAGCAATCTAATTTTGGAAATATTCAAAAGAATACTCAATAAGATCAGAAGCTTAACATGAGTTTAACATTAATTATTTATATATTAATAATATACCTCCCTCAAAGTCTTCATGAAGCAAAGTTCTAGAGGTCTGTAAGTTGAGGAATTTCTGTTCAATTTTAAACCTTTCATTTCAATAATGGTATAACCTGTAAATTTAATGAATTTCCAAGATATTCAATTATATGCCATAATGCAGGATTTCTTGTTTTACTATTAAGTTATATCAAATCTATGATATAGAGACAGTTCCCATATTCTTGAGGCCATGTCGGCTCAGATACATTAGACGGTGAAGAATAAAAACACGTAAGACAGAAAATAGCAATGACAATCTTTTTGCCCATTTTCTCTCACAGTTCTAAAAATTACTGTAAAATATTAAATAATTTAATGCTTTATGTTACTAGAATTTTTCCCTCATAACTTTAGAAGTTATATCTATGTTACACTTATTTACAGAAATTCACTGTCTGGGTTTCTTACAACATCAAACTATCAGGTAATTGAATATTTTCTTTTTAAGGTACAAATCGACTTCTTAAGGGTAAATATATACTTTAATATATTACCATAAAATGAGAAAATTATTTCAAACTGTAGAAAACAACAAATATAACGTCCTCCACTCCTGTCCAAAGAAAAAGAGAATACATACCATATGTCTTCTCTTAAAATAACGTTACTTTCCAGCTTCTCTAACTGTTAAAATGTATTACATTAATTTTAGTTTAGAAGTAGGAGGGGTTATTGAAAATTTTGCTCATCATACAGAGACAAGCACTAAACATCAAATTGATCTGGTCAAAATTTTTTCTTCCTTGACTCAGTAGAGGGCGCTATGACATCGCCTCATTCAGATGCAGCAATGGCATTACCCTTCAATACATGGCAGTAGATCTTTTTCATACTTGAAGGTTTTTTAGAAGGAAATTTACCTAGTCACAAACATGGATAAATAAATATGATTTATGTAACAACAAAAACAAAGCATTAATTAAATATTCACTTATTAACAAAATTTCTCATTTGTAATCTCTGCTGAAGGAATGTTCACTCATCATCCCTCACCTTCGGAACATTTTTCTTACAAGCAAGTTGAATAACATATCACCTATACCCTCCCCTGCACCATGTGTAAGCTTCACGTGAGCATTGCTTGTAGATAGGCGTGTATGTACAAACATACAAAATGAAGAAAGCGTGCCCTGCTCTACGCTGGCTCACACTCACCTGAGACGCTGCCTTCTCAAAGCCATCGGGGTTGAGGGAAGGCATTATGTGGATCCGGGTGTTGTGGATCAGCTTGACGATTGTCTCATTCCCCTTTTGGTACTCATTGCACAGGTACTGGGCCAGGAAAATGAGCAGTTCCCGTCCAACAGCCTCATTACCATGCATATTCCCAATGTATTTAAATTCAGGCTCACCTAAAAGCCAAAAACAGAGAGTATGGAGACGTTTTCTAGGGTGTCAAATAGAAGGCAAATGACATACAGTAGTGAATATATTGTTTATCTGATCATTTATTACCCATAGCTGACAACTTCTCTTCCTTCCAGAATTGATGTCTAAGAAATCTACCTTAAATATCAAAATATTCCAAACACCCCTTCTATCCTTCTAATTCTCTCCCCTCCAGCTACCTACTTGTTATGGACTGAACTGTGTCCCTGAAAAATTCATTTTGAAGCCCAAACCTCCAATGTGACTGTATCTGGAGATATGACCTTTAAGGAGGTAATTAAGGTTAAATGAGGTCATAAAGGTGGGGCCCTGATCCAACAGAACTGTGGTCCTTAGAATAGGAAGAGACACCAGTGATCTCTCTCTCCCTGTGCATGGAGAAAAGGCCATGTGAGGACACAGTAAGACGGCAACCACTTGCAAGTCAGGAAGAGAGGCTTCATCAGAAACCAACCCTGCTGGGACGTTGATCTTGGACTTCCAGCTTCCAGAACTGTGAGAAAATAAATTTCCATTGTTTAAGACCCCCAGTCTGTGGTGTTTTCTTATGGCAGCCCAAGCAGACAAACATACCACCCCACCCCAATAACTGATAATACTAATGCAAGGCGTGCCTCCTATTGATTAAAAGCTGAACGTTGCATGTTTTCTTATTTAGTTTTCATGAAACATCCGGAAGTAGCTATTACTATCCTATCTCTATTTTAAGATGCACAAACTGAAGATCAGACAGCTTAAGAGGCCTAACCACACAGTGACACAGCCCATGAAGCCAGGATTCAAAAGCTGGTCTTCCCATTTAGTTAAAAGTTTGTGCTTTTCTTTCTTTCTTTTTTTAACTATAGTGATTAAAGCATTATCTTCTGGAGCCAGACTGCTGGGTTGAAATCCCAGCACCACCTCTCACTGGCTGGCCTTGAACAAGTTACTTCAGTCCTCTGCGGCTCTGTCTCCCCATCTATAAACGAGCTAACAGATTCCACCTCATAAGGTTGTTATAAGAACTAAGTGAAACAATGAGTGTAAATGCTTAGAACAGTGTCTGGCAAATAAGCGGTATGTGTTTGCTATAGTTATTATAATATTATTACTATTACATCACATTATCTTGTCATTGTGAGGTGCTTTACCACATGGAATCTAATTTTCTGTTTACAACAGCCCACTAAAATGTGGAAGAAGGATATTTTTATTATCCTTATTGTACACAGGCAGCCCAAAGAGGATACATTTTGCTGAAGGGCTCAGAATTCAAACATAAGTCACTGCTTCCCATTTCTGGTGCTCTCCGGTGCATTTTAGGAGGAGTAACAAAATTGCAGAGCACGGCAGCAAAATGATCTTAATTAATCCTGGTGTTCTGCTCCTTTCTGCTTCATTCATCCCACCGGCCCAATTTTGACAGTGGAAAGGATTCTCTCATTTACAGAATCACTAGGACTGCTCACCCCTGAGAAAAGAAAAGAAGTTGGAATTATTTTTCTGCTGGAAATATGTTATCTAAATATTCTTTGCATGAGATTCGTGAGTGTGTGATTTAAGCGACTGCTAACCACAGAAAACCATGCCCTTGTGTGACCTCTCAGCCTGAGTTTAAGCTAATCTTAATCTAAGGAGCAGGTGGGAGCTGGATCAGTGCTATTTATATTCCCCTCATTTTTATTTTAAAGGAAAGTCTTTAATAAAACTACCCCCGAGGGACTTGCCCAGAAGGTATACGAGAAGCGATGTTTTCTTTGCTTCTGATTTCAAAAGTCATAACAACCTTCTTCCTTTCTATCAAGCTCATGAGCTTTATGTCTTCCCCTTACTGGATGTATTAATGTGACTGAGACACAGAGAAACTGTAGCGGTCCATTACAACAGAAAATAAAGACCAAGTAGCCAGAGGAATATTAGAAGCCTGCTTTGCAAAGTTATTTGGGAAGAATGCACTGATGAAGGCATTCTGGTCCTGCTCCCTTACCCCGGCACAGCTTTGAAGCTTCAGTCCCTCAAAACTTGGTCCACAACCCATAAGAGGAGATGAGTACACTGCAATTTTCTATTACTTCTCCGGATTAAAAAAAAAAAAATTCTTTAATTATTTAAAAGAGAAATAGCAAACATAGTCACTTGGCCCCCTGATGTTTTGTTTGGCTGTCATGGGACATTTTGTATTTGAATTTGAATGCTTTGGGACACGGCATGCGTTCCCAGTTCTGCCACAGGCAGCACAACTCCCTTTCAATGCTTTACTTATTTATATTTGCAACTCCTGATTTTCAGAGTCTGAAAATTTCCAATATGGTTTCACTTCTTCAGCTCTGTAGGAAATTTCTCTCAGCAACAAATCTCCCTCAGCATATTTATTCTATTTGTGATGAGACAGTAATAACAAGGACAATAGCAATGCTTTAGTCTTGACATGAAGATAGGACTATAAAGGTCATTTTATAGAAGATATTAATGCATGGAAATAAAATGCAAGGCACGTATGACTTAGCAAAAGAAAAGGCAAGTATATTTTTATCTTGCTTGTCTCCAGGAATAAATTAGATCACTAGATAATGCTATCACCAGAATACAGAAGGACTGTCTTAAGCCTACTGACATGTCTTCTGAGATGGAGAAGAGCCACAGTTTAAATATAGCATTTGTTAGACGTATATACGCAAATCCCAGTATCAGACACTACAGGGGACCCTAAAGCAAATAAAACAGCGTTCCTAAACTCATGGAATGTAAGGTCTGGCGGAGGACACAGGCATGCACATGAACAGCGTTCAGGGTGAGGCAAGGATGAAGGAATGTTGGATACATACACGACTGGAATATTCCCACCACCTTTCTGGCCCCTCTCCAGCCATTTTCCCTCCCAAAGCCAGTTATCTTTTCAAAACACAGTCCTCAATGGGTCTCCTCTACCTAAAAACTCTTCAGCTAACTAATTTCCCATTTGCTTTCACCATAAAGATCAAAATTCTTTAACTCCAAGGTGGTCTGGGCTGATCCATCTCTTGAGCCTCCTAAGGCACCATCCTTCCCTCCTCGTCTTTCAGCCACACTTCCTTCAGCCACAGGGCTCTTGTCTATGACGCTCTCTAGTTCTCAGACACACATTCCGCCCTCACGTCCATCCGATCCTGGATAACTATGGTTTCCTCATATTTATAAGGAATTTGAAAATATATATTAATCAGTGTGATTATTTGTTGCATCCCCCACCCCCAGATTGGATGGTCTATTAGTAATGGGATGGGATCCATGTTAGCTCACTGGTGTGTCACCCATGCCCAGCAGAGAGTCTGAAACACCGAGAGAGCGCAATAAATATCAATTAAATAAGTTCATGAGTAAATGAATAAATGAATGGCCTTGCTTTTAAATCCCCTCCTCCTAACAGCATGACTGACAGGAGAACATGCCCTTGAGATGCAGGTGCAGCCGTAGCCGCCTGAAAACCTTTCTGGAAGAGTGAAGGGAATAAATGAATAGCTGAAAGGGACTCGAGGCAGTGTTCAGGAGCCCATACCCCGTGGGGAATATTTAGGCGCCTCAACACTTGTTGCTGTATCCGACATTCCCAGGCAGGAATAGAAAGTCTTCTTTGGGAATGAAGGCAGCAGTGTTGTGAACAGCTGATTTCCCAGGAAGAAGATTAATCTCCATGGTCACGAGAAAACCACAGAATCTCTCTAGGCAAGCAAGTCTCTAAGGCTATTTTTGTTGTAAAGGCTAAACAAAGGGTTCTGAAGAGACTTTGCCTTCACTGTCTTTGATCCAGAAATAGAGATAAAATTGAAGACTTTGGACTTTGAATAAGCCTTTCTCTGTCAATTTCCTTCAATTTACATAATGAAGGAGTGACAGCTTTTCATCATCACTTAATTTTCTTTTCAGTGGATTTAAAGACGGAGTTTACAATTGGCTGTTGAACGGATGACGTATGCATTCCTGTTTACAGTGTCTACACAGCACCAATGCCAGGCTTAACAGGTGCGTCACTGCTTGCGGATACAGTTGGTAACGCACATGTACCCCTGCATTAGCTCATCCCTCTCCTAGCAACGGAAAGAAAAGGCAGCTAGAACTATTCTCAATACACCTGGGGATGGTTGTTTTTACATTCATCTTGTCTTCCTCACTCACTATCTAATTCGTTTTCCTTTTTACACCGTGCTTACCCAGAGTTCCCAATCTTAACTGAAGAATCATCATATTTGCACAGGTTGCATTGCATGGGCTCAGGAAGTACAGTTTCCCTGTTGCATCAATTTTTCCACAATTACGTCTATCTATCAGTTTTCCAGTTACGTCACATGGCACACAATCATCAATCAAGCCATCGTTAAAAGATAATCACCTCTCAAACCAAATCCAGCCTGGCGGGGCCGAGTTTCCATCTTTTTCATCTGTATTACAGAACAATTAATGTATCTGAATGGGTTTGTATTCTCATCAGAACAAGATAAAAATAGATAATAAGTTTTTTTAAAATAAGATCCAAAGTTTTACTGAAGTCAGAAATAATTAAATAAATTCCAAACTGGAGCAGACAAATGATTTTAAGTTTCATACTTGTAACTCTTAATTTAGCCCCAAGGTGTATTAATGTGATTTGAAATAACTAAATCAGTTTAAAGAGAAAGAGATAGGAAGGAAGGGAGGAAAGGTGGAAGGAAGGAAGGAAGGAAGGAGGAAGGGAGGAAGAGGGAGGGAGGGGAGCAGAAAGAGAGAAGGAAACTTAAAGAAATTTCTATTCCTTCAAAAATAAAACATGAATATTTTGCACTCCAGAAACCCACGCCCTTTAGGCTCGGCACTCGGGTGAAGTTTGAAGCTGACAGCAGACTAGCGACACTCCCAAAGGGTGGGAATTAACGGTTTAAAGTCACCGGAGAGCCCCTAAAGCAGAAGTCCACAGGCCCAGTAGGCTGAGCCTGAAAAAAATCATCAAAAAAGAGCGCAAAAGTAAAAAATAATATTTTCTGCCTATCCCACAAAAAGCAAATTTACTTTCACTGCCTTATTTGACCCAATGGTCAGCCTAGCTGCCTCTCTAACATTTTCTCCTGTTGGAAATAGCTGACAGGATGACCACTGGATACAGTAATTGATCAGATAATTTGTAAGGCTCCTTTCAAATCTTAGAGGCAATTATTCCATGATCTCCATATGGAAAGAAAACAGCAGGGGAAAATACCTAACGCAAAATGAGATGACAAATGTGAAAGTGATTGTAAATGGCGAGATTCTACATAAGAGGTGTATCATCATTATTTAGAATGAATAAGCAGATTAAGGGTATTTTAAGGAAGAACTTGATTATAATAACAGAACTCTTCCATCTTTCATCTTATAAATAGAGACAAAAGACTCTGAGATGAATCTATTCTTCCTCCGACATCACACGATTGCCAAATTACAAGTACACTAACTCATTTGAAAGCTATATATTTAACTCATTGATTATACAATTCTTAGAGTTTGTGACAATTTCAAAATACATGTTCCAAGAACATGTAATATACTAAACACATTGCCAAATAACTATAGTATCCACAAATAAAACCTGATTTCTCAAAGATGCCATGGTAAAATGTGTCCATAACCAATGATTTTGAGTAATAGAATAACTAGCTATGCAAGCAGCACAATCACTGAACAGCTATGCAAGCAAACTGGAAACATCTATGGAACAGATGGGCCTTTTAATCAATGATCTGCCTCCCTCAGTGGTAAACCTGGGGTTAAGACATTAGTGTTACTAATTGTTTCCACTTGTTTGACATTCTAAAATATTATAGCCTGGAAATCATTCTTGCAGAAACTGAACTCTACAAGTTTCCTAGAACTTGTCAGTAAGAACGTCATTAATTGGCTCATGTTTCAGCACATCTTAGCAGCGTAAAATGCTGAGCATATTCCTAAAAGAAATGTAAATCTCCAGGGGCCAATAAACAATGGAAGAGGGTGGGTATGGTTATAAATATAGATTCCTCTTCTACAAAAGAGATGAGGAGAAAACAAAGAAGTAAAGGAGGAAAAGAAACCAAGGAAAGGTAAAAGAATAAAAAAGATTGCAAAAGAAATTACAGAGTATAGAAGATTATATTATTGCCCCTTGCTGATTCTTTCAGTCATTTTTAAAATAAATAAATTAACATGAAATCTTGAAACTGAAATCTTACTTCATCTGATTTTTTTTTTCTGAGGAAGATTCACCCTGAGCTAACATCTGTTGTCAACTTCGTCTTTTTTTGCTTGAGGAAGATTAGCCCCGAGCTAACATCAGTGTCAGTCTTCCTCTATTTTCTATGTGGGTTAATGCCACAGCATGGATGACAAGTGGTGTAGGTCCACGCCCAGGATCCAAACCTGTGAACCTGGGCCACTGAAGCGGAGCATGCCCAACTTAACCACTATGCCATGGGCAAGTCCTCATCTGATTTTTAATGGGCAGTTAAAACAGAAAACATTCCAGAATTATTCTGCAGAGATGTGAAGAGGAGCAGAATATACCACCAAAAATATGCCTCTTTGGCATAAGGATTATTTTGAGCTGGTTATTTTTAAGGAAGCGCAGACATAGGAAAAGCCCTGAAAAATCGAGAATTGAAATTACACTTTTGTAAGAGATATTTACATTTGTAAGGGAAATCTCCATTTGTAAGGGTGTCTCCCCCTCTGTAGCAGCAAGAGGAGGATGACTAAATCTCTAGAAACTCTATCAATGGAGAAGGCATGGATTTAAATCTGTATAACAACCTTACCCTTGTTTACTGTGCTTTTCCTGGTAAGCTCCCATAACTGGTTCCCCCTACACCCCAGCCCCCATCACCCCCTTGACATCTTCCTTTTGTCTTTAGCTGGAGGTGGTATTTAAGGTGGTAGCTTGGGCCATTTTGGGGAGTTACTCAGTTTCCTGGTTCTCTCCCATGTATATAGGAGGTATACATATTATTAAACTTCTGTTTGTTTTTTTCCTGTTAATCTGTTTTTTATTATGAGAGGAGAAAAGTCTCAGGTAAGAACCTAGAAGGGTTAAGGGAAAATTATTTATCCTCCCCTACAGATGCATTATAGAATTATTTTTGAAAATATTAATTATGTATTAGCCATTACATATAATTTTAAAGTTCTCTTACATATAACATCCAGAATGTTCCTACTAACATCCTAATTGAAGAAATAGAGGTAAAGAAAAGAACAGAAAATATTTCCAGCCTTATAAGTCTATAAAACAATGTCAGAGTTCCAATATTAACAAATACCTTCAATTTTTTTTTATTTAAATAGTTTTTTTCACACAAGTATGCTAGAAACTTTTTATAAATACCTATGTGTGCTGGTAAATGTTTAGCAATCAGCTCTGATGCATAGCAATTGCCAATTTCCATGGTGTAAATAGTCCCACTGTGGCCAATTTGAAGCTACAAATGTGAGGTCAGTTGGCTCACAAAATTCTTGAAAATTAAAAATAAGTCTTATAAGCCCCTGCAAGCCTACTCCAGCACACCACTGCATATGGAGAGCATTTATTTGAGATATATACCTTACAGTTTCTTCACAGGTTCTCCAGAAGGGGAATCTAACGTCTAAGAAATCCGAAGAATTTCAAACACATTATAAGAAATATCATCAGACTGGCCTCTACCCTACTGCCTTTCTTTATGTTTAATGTTATGCAGGAAGAATTAAAAGAGGTTTGTTTCAGTTTTTTCTTGTATTGAGATAGAGCTGTTTTCCAAAGCATTACACCATTATCCCTTCAATTTAGGGGGAAGAAAAGATAGGACTAGGGAATTTTTTTTTGACTGAGTTGATTATCCTAACAGTTACTGACTCACAGGATTATATCACCCTTTGCTCTAAAAAAATCAATTCAAAAATTTTACTTTAACCTGTTAAATAGTTTTTCTAAAATATTTACATGCAATTCCAGGTACAGTTGGCCCTCCACGTCCTCAGGTTCAGTAAGCTGGGGTTTTGCATCCTTGTGTTCCGTGTCCTGGGATTCAGCCAACCCCAGAGCAAAAGGCCCACGATGGTTGCCTCTGTACTGAACATGTACAGAGGTTTTTTTTTTCTGTCATTATTCCATGAACAATACAGTATAACAAGAATTTACATAGCACTTACATTGTATTAGGCATTATAATTAATCTAGCGATGATTTAAAGTGTAACGGAGGATGTGCATAGGTTAGATGCAAATGCTACACCATTTATATAAAGGACTTGAGCATCCATGGGTTTTGGTATACAGTGTGGTCCTGGAACCAATCCCCCCAAGGATACTGAGGGACGACAGTATCCAAAATTCCTTCTGTTCTTCCTATAGTCTTGACCTACAAGGCTATCTTCACGATACAAAAGATAATATAATTTCTGTGCCCACTCAGAGAAATTCATAACTTTAAAAAAAATCACAGAAATCAGTTACTTAAAGCTAGTAATGTGAGACACGTAATATTAAATTACTATCCAAAGAGAGACTGCCTACAAAAGCTTTAGATTCAGAAAATCTTTTACTTGTTTAAGAACATAGTGAAGTGAATACAGAAATTTTAATGTAGAAATCAGATAAGTCAGAGATTTTCATGATGTCATTTCATGACTTAAACTCTTTCTGAAGATGTAATTATTTTTAAACTACTTTAATAGTTACAGACCGCAAAAAATACTTATCAGAATACCTTCGTGCATTTATTTACTGAAGATGGGGTTTTGGTCCTTAAAGCATTTTTCAAAAGTATTCATTTCTAGTTATTTTAGATAACTCTCTTAGAAGATTCTGCTGTCTTTCACCAGTATTCTTATCAAATAAAATAAAACGTAAAGATAAATTTATCTAAGAGGCAAGGAATAGAACAGAGTTACGATGAACCAGCACTTGAAGAGGGGCAAAGAAAACATGAATGGACCTGGCTTCTGACAAGTGATTATGATTCAGGTCTTTGCTGAGTGCCTCATTAACATATTGGGTTGTGATTTGCACATCTATTTTGGAAAATAACACCCACGAGGAGTATATTTTGTAGCCTGAGAAGAGAAGTTTTGGGACGATATCAAGTTTCTGAAGGTTAAAATTTGTTTAAGTTTCTGAAGGTTGAAGGTTAAGTTTTCGAAGGCTCTTATGCAGGGAAGGATTTGATAGATTCTACAAAAGTCCAGAGGACAAAACTAGAATCGTAATTAGAAGGTACAGAGAGAGAGCATTTAGCACAGCTGAAGGGCAAACTTTCTTTCAGCTAGAGCTGTCAAAAGACAGAATGGCTGCTGTGCAGTCATCAATTCCCCGAGAAGGCACAAAGGTATCTTGGAGACACGTTCTACTGGCTGGACTGGATGCTCTCAAACATCCCATGATTCCATAGAACAGGGCCTAATATCTTTTCTTTGACAAACTATTGGGATTCAAGCTTCTAAACTTGTCCAATACAAATCGTAATTCTCAATAAATGTTAGGTGACAATTTGATAGTTCTCTGGAACAAAGAGAAAATGGTAGATCATCATAGAAACTAAGACATGATTACAAAAAGTAATGGAAAAACACGAGTCCATTTCCACTGATCATCTCTCTTTATGCCTATGAATGAACAGCTCATCCTATTTCCAAGGTGAATTAGATGAGAAAAATGAGTAAAAGTGATGACATCAGAACCTGTGTGGGTGAAAAATGTCAAGCATTTCTAGCAGACATGGATGACTGAAGAAGAAAAACCTCAGTTTGCTATTAAGCAGATAAAATGGCAGCAACATCAACTAGGTGAAACAAAATCAGCTATTTAAAAGCTCACTTGAACAAAGTCTTCCCAGAAACCTCTTGGAACTTTCTTTTTAATTCTCTCAGGAAGAAGATAACTCAAAAGTCGAATTGATATGTCAAAACATCTTTAAGATGTTGTTTGTTCAACATCACGACTAAAGACTTGCAGCACTAAACACACACACCAGTCTCAGAAGCAGCAGGCAATGCAAGAGAATCTTTCAAAGAGAGTAAAGGGCCAAATGGAGCTCTCTGGGTCTTTCTCCCGGCCTCAAACTGTAGAAAACCAATAACTGGCTGGTGATGATTTCCCTTGGGACAACTGGGTCTACTCCAGGTCTCCCTCCAGAAGATTATGCTACATCAGGGCATACATGAAGTATTCTCTTTTGCTCGAAGTTTTTAAAGAAAATTGTGCTGATTTACAGTACTCTAGGTCAGAACCATTCATGGGCTTCACAGACATACAGATTTCTGAGCTGCATTCCCAAAGATCACACTTCCAAAAGGCCTTAGGAGGGGGCTGAGTATCTGTATTTTTAAAGGATCTAGAGGTGATTCTGCTGCCCTTCCAGGACTGAGAAGGAATGATCTTGGAGGTAGGTGCAGGGAAAGTCTAGTGGTGAGGGGGAGTTCAATGACGCCAGCAGACAGGTGGGAATTCCAGCGGCTGAGGGTCTCTGGGATACGGACTGAGCAGGGTGATGGTTCTTAACAATTTGTGGGTCATGGACGTTTTTGAGAATTTGATTTAAATAAAACTATGAATTCTCTTCCTTCACATTTGCAAAAAGAACCCCCACAAAATTATGCCAAGATTTCACAACCTTAAGGAAACTTATGCTAGACATTTATAAGTCAGGAAGTGGGGACATCACTGGTGCCATAAATCTCAATATACATCTTTTACACAGGCTTGTTTTCTGATCCAGACAAACAGGAGACTATTACATGTCCTTTCTCACTGCAAATGAAACACAGCAGCATGGCAGCAATATAGCACTGGTTTTTTAAAAAGTTTTAGGGGAACGGAGAGCATGGACTTGTTGAGACTGACTTGGGTTTGAATTTCGGCTCCAACGTGGTATATCTCAACTAACCTTGAGCAAGTAATCCTTACTCTCGTCTCAGTATTCTTTTCTGTAAATTGGATTACTAACATCTCTTTTGTTGAGTTGTTGAGAGGATTAAATGAGAAAATACATAGGTAAGACATTTTGCACCACGTCCAACAACTAGTAGGTAACCTAGGGAACAAATAAATGGAAACAATATGGCCCATGACTCACACTGTTAACAATATGAACAATCTTCCCTAATGGACACATTCCAGCAGGAATATCAGGTGCCCTGGGATCTTTTACAGAGATATGGAACCCAAGTGGGTTTGGAAAATTAACCAGTCCTTCCAGGCGTATAGACAATAGTATCAGTCTAGTCTCAGCCTATCCCATAAGGCAGGCTCTTCAAACTTGGATGTGCTTGTGAATCACTTGAAGATCCTGTTAAACTGCAGATTCCAATTCAGCAGGTTTGGAGTGGGACCTGTGAGCCCGAAGAACTCCTAATCTCCCAGTGTATAGCATGCTGCTGGCCTGTGGACCAACTTTTGAGGGTAGAAGGACTATCTGGAACCTCCAAAACCAAGAGTGGGGGAGAAAAAGAGGGAGCAAGAGAGATTGGCTTTTAAAATAATAAAACTCTTTAGAAATGCATGCTTTTACTTATTATTGGCTCACTCCAACCAATTTGAGCATCCACCCACCCAAGCACATAGCATAATTTTGGAGGCCACCACATGGCCTCAGGTCTAAGAGTCACTACAAATGCTAAACTGCATGACCCCAAAATGATCTGCTAAAGTATACGGAATCCAATGTTAGATGCAGGAAGAGGGTAGAATATTATAGGACTTACTGACATAACCCTATAATGCTCCAGGACTATTCAGATTACAAGAAAGGGTATTGCTCTCCTCAATTTTAAATTCAACATTTAAATTTTAAATATACATTAAATAATTATGCACAGTTCTATATTTTTAATGTATTTATGAATAAATCATAAGAAATTTTAGGGATTCTTATAGGATATGTACTACTATATTTTGTTTATAGCTCTCTCACTGAAGTACTTTCAAGATTTTTACTGACCACACCTACTCTAATTTTACCTCCCACTCCATCTCACCCATCTTCTGCTACTCATTTATTTATTTCTCCGGGGACTAAGATAAGGCCTTTACACAATGTTTTTTCCACAATCAAGAGAAGAGAGTAGTAAAATGAGGGACAAAATCTCATACAAGTTCAAGCAGATAACTAAACAGATACACACTGCCCCCAACAAAGACCAGACATTTCTGATTTTATAATACATTTTATTAGTTTGTATTAGTATTTCACCTGTCCCTTCCCTTAGGGACTCTTTAATGTTAATTTAAATAAATATTCTACAAGCATTCCAAAGTAACAAAAGTGTTGAGGGCCAGCCCCATGGCCTAGTAGTTAAGTTCAGTGCCCTCCACTTCGGCAGCCTGGGTTCAGTTCCCAGACACAGACCTACACCATTCATTGGCAGCCATGCTGTGGCAGCATCCCACATACAAAACAGAGGAAGATTGGCATAGATGTTAGCTGAGGGCGGATCTTCCTCAAGCAAAAAGAGGAAGACTGGCACAGATATTAGCTTAGGGCCAATCTTCCTCAGCAAAAAAAAAAAAGTTGAAATGTTTTGCTAAATAAAATATAAACCACCTGGCTTCAATGAAGTAATAAACACAGTTACTAAACACTAACTAATCACCTTTAATTTCGTGTGTCCCTCAAGTAAGCAATATCTACAATCCCAAAACACCAACATAAAATTTTATATTAAACCTTCCCATTGTTTCTAACAAGTTCATGATTCTTTTAAAGCTACTTACTATTCTGTATTTGGCTGGTTTGAGATATCTTGTCAAAAACATTCTTATTGAAATATTTCTTTGTGAACAAAATAAACAGCTGTTTTCAAGTTTACTGATAAAAATCATCATATGTATCAAAAGTTTCTATTTAAAAAGATTTTCTAACTGCTTAACAGCTCAGAAAAAGATAAATAACTGTATCCCAAACCAGAAAAAGAATTTCTTTTCTGAGAAGGTAATTAAATAATAAAAAACAATCAGAAAAATTCCCCGTGAAATTGCATGAAACCAAAACAAACAAACAAAAACCTGGACAGCTCTATCTACATAGATACACTCAACACATAGCTCAACTTCGGGGTAGGAAATACTGTCATTTTCTTCATATATCTATTACTCTCTTTTCATCACTCACCAACCACCTTCCTGTCTTCACACTTACTCCTCCAATCTATACATATCTTGTCCCCATAACACCCAGGATAGGAAAAGACATATCCAATAGAGAAATAAGGGTAGTCATGAAAATTAACAAACAGGAGTCACAAAAAGAATCAGATCTCTTCTAAAATAAACCAGTATTCTTGAAAGCAAAATGGTAACTCAACATTTCTGGTGTCACACCTGAACACACTAACCTAACACACATGGCAGTATTTAAATGTTTATCAACCTTTATCTCATCTTGTCCTTCTTTAAACTCATGATATACAGATAGGCATTATCATTACGACATTGGTAAACACAGGCTAATCATGTCCAAAGTACATCATCTTATTAGGATCTGAGGGTTAGTGGCAATAATAATGGCCTGCGTGTACTGAAGGCTGAACTTGCACACACACACACGCACACACAAACACACACACATCCTAGGAGGTAAGAACGATTTTCATCTACTTTTTACAGATAAGGAAACCAAGGGTGTTGGGAGTCTAAATACACAGCTTACAAATAGCAGTGCTGGACTGAACACCCACGACCTAGCACCACAGCCACATTGCTTAACTACTCCGCTACTCCACGTCATTTAATCAATTTTTAGGTGCTTACCTCTTCCATTCTGCCTTGCCCTGACTATCCAAATTCTGGTTTAAAGATAGGCAATAATTCACTGGACAGTAGATTAAAGATCAAAAATAATTTCTTTCATTTCAAAAACATGACTGGTTGGAATTTCATTAAAAGTGTATATTAATTTTGGAAGAATTGCTACATTCATAATTGTAAGTCTGTGAATTCAATTTCCATTTACTCAACTTCTGTCAATAAAGTTGTACATCTTTCTTTACATAGGAGTTGCACCTTTCTCAGTAAATCCATTGCCGGGTATATAATTACGAAAGGAATATTTTTCCAATACTATCTCTAACTTGTTATTGCTACTATTTTAAAAAGCTGTTGACTTTTTTGTCATTTCTTTTATATTTTCAAATCTAAAGAAAATACAAAAATCAGCCAAAAGAAAGTAGGCGTAGGGAATTTTAAAACCTAGGGGCCGGCCCAGTGGCGTAGTGTATAAGTTCACGCACGCCTCTTCAGCTGCCCGGGATTCACGGGTTCAGATCCTCGGCATGGACCTACACACCACTCATCAAGCCATGCTGTGGCAGCATTCTACATCCAAAATAAAGGAAGACTGGCACAGCTGTTAGCTCGGGGACAATCGTCCTCAAGCAAAACGAGGAAGACTGGCAACAGATGTTAGCTCAAGGCCAACTTTCCTCCCCCCAAAAAAAAAAAAAAAAAGCTATAAGCAAAAATTAATGTTTAAAACACAAACAACACAAAATCCAGTAGAAAGGAAAATTACATCAGTAAAATTTAAAAAATAAGTAAAATAGAGTAATTTCTGTTGTGCCTAAAAAAAGAGAGAGAAAACAAATTTACATGCTATTGGAAGAAAGTAAACAGAACCATAAATATAGAAGCTATATAACTTTTATTCTTATTAAAAACCAAAGCAACAAAAGCAAAAATAGACAAGTGGGACTACAGCTAACTAAAAAGCTTCTGCACAAGAAAGGAAACAATCAACAGAGCGAAAAGGCAACCCTCAGAATGAGAGAATTTGCAAATCATATAGCTGATAAGGGGTTAATTTCAAAAATATATAAGGAACTCCTACAACTCAATAGCAAAAGAGAGTTAATAACCCGTTTATAAATGGGCTAGAGACTTGAACAGATATTTCTGCAAAGAAGACATACAAATGGCCAACAGGTATACAAAACGATGCTCAACATCACTAATCATGACAGAAATGCTAATCAAATATACAGTACGATATCACCTCACACCTATAAGGATGGTGCTATGGTTTGAATGTTTGTATTCCCTCAAAATTCATATATTGAAATCCTAATGCCCGATGTAATAGTATTAGGAGGTGGGACCTCTGGGAGGTGCTTATGTCATGAGAGTGGGGTGCTCATGAATGGAACTAGTGCTCTTATAAAAGGGACCCCACAGTGCTCCCTAGCCCCTTCCACCACAGGAGGATGCGAGAAGTCTGTGACCCGGAAGACAGACCTCACCTGACCATGCTCATCTGGGACCTCCAGTCTCCAGAACTTAAGAAATAAATGTTTGTTGTTTACAAGCTACCCAGTCTGTGGTATTTTTTACAGTGGTAACATTTTGATAACGGCTATTATCAAAAAACAAAAAACAAGTGTTGGTGAGAATGTGGAAAAACTGGAACCCTTGTACACTGTTAATGGGAATGCAAAATGGTACAGCCACTATGGAAAACAGTGTGGAGATTCCTTAAAAAGTTAAAAACAGAACTACCATGTGATCCAGCAATCCCACTTCTGAGTATTTATCCAAAAGACCCGAAATCAGGATCTTGAAGAGATATACGCACTCCCACGTCCACTGCAGCACTATTCACAATAGCCAAAACGTGGAAACAACCTAAGTGAACATTGACAGATGAATGGATAAAGAAAATGTGGTATATGTATACATAATGGAATATTATTCCACCTTAAAAAGAAGGAAATCCTGCATTATGTGACAACATGGATGAACCTTAAGCACATTACGCTAAGTGAAATAAGCCAGTCTCAGAAGGACAAATACGGCATGATTCCACTTATATGAGGTAGCTAAAATAGTCAAACAAGCAAATAACAGAATTGTGGTTGCCAGGTTCTGGGGTAGGGGAAATAGTGAGTTGCTAATCAATGTGTATAAAATTTCAGTTACGCAAATAAGTAAATTCTAGAGATCTGCAGTATAACATTGTGCTATAGATAACAACACTGTGCTATACAATTTAAAAATCTGTTAAGAGAGTCAATCTAGTGTTAAGTGTTCTTACCACAATTTAAAAAAGAAAAGTGACTAGAGAAAGCTATCCAACTTTCAATAACAAGAATTTTGTTCTTCAGTTGCTACAGCCACCCTGTAACTCCTGTGGCTAGTGCAACTGAACACTGCCACAGCCCGAGATGAATCCCTCTACTCACCAGAAGTTTCCCTCCCCAGAGAAAACTGGGGGAAATGCAATGAGGGCATGAAGAGAGGATATGGCTGGGGTAGCAGGAACTTTGAAGGCACTAGAGTTGACAAGTATAGCAAAGAATAACAGAAGCCAGTGGCAACAAAGACTGTCCCCTGTCTTCCCCACTTGGCCATCATTACCCCCAATGCTCCACCTCAATCAGCAGTTACTTCTTTTTGTAATTAACTTCAAACCCCAACGCAGTACCTCTTCAGAAGATGCAGTACTTAAGAAGATGGTTAAAAATGCAAGCTCTGGAGTCACACAGGCTAGATTTCTATCTGTGTTGCATCCTTTATCAGCTTTGAGACTTTGTTATTTATCCTCCGTACTCCAGGTTCCTCAACTCGGATGTAGGAATAACAATAATACCTACTTCATAACATTATTGAGGGGATTAAATTTAAAAATCTATTAAAAGCACTTGAATAGTGGCTTGCATGTAATAAATGCCCAAAAAGGTTACCTATTTGATAACAATAATGATGATGGAGGGTGAGGAAGGGAGCGAGGAGGAGAAGAAGAAAGAGAAGAAAAAGGAGGAACCACTCAGCAAGTGCTGTTTGCTCTATTCTTTGTTCTGACTTCTATATAGAAGACATTTCCAATGACACTTACTCGCTCCTTCTCATAATTCCTAGAGAACCTTCAAAATGCCCCTTTAATTGGTTTTTGCTGAACTCTTTCATTTATTCAGTCACAGAAGTGTTTACTGAGCGTCTACTATGTGCGAGGCCCTGGGGTTACATTGGAAAACAAAGTAGACTTAGACCTTACCTTCATGAAACGTAAAGTCTCCTAGATCTTGGGTTTTGAGTTCTGGGATGGCTGTGCCACTTTTAGGTTTCACTGCTCTTCCTCAAAGTAATACAAGGGATTCTCCAGAACCCTGACTCAGTAGCACAGAATCAGAACTGAAGACACATTAAAGGCTGACTCAATTGCATTTTCACCAGAGAATAAAAGGAGTGTTTATACAAGGTCTACCCATTCCTCTACACCGTCGCGGTCCAGCAGAACTTTCTGCAGAGGTGACAAGTTTCTCTATCTGTGCTGCCCAGTTTAGTGATACTAGACCACTTGAAACGTGGCTAGTGCAACTGAGAACTGGATTTTTAATTATACTTGATTTTAATTAATTTAAATGTAAACAGCTGTATGTGGCCACCATATTAAACAGCACAGTTCTAACTCCTTATGTTCTTGTTGTTATTGTTGCAATCCGGAAACTTAATTTGGCACTTTTGCATGAATTCCTTGTATGTTGAGTTTATTTACATCTCAAAAAGACAAGTTTGAGGAATAATAGAAGGAAATTAGGAAGTAGTATTGTGGACAAACTAGCAAGAGCTGCAGTTATATTTGGGAGTAAAACTCATTGTTTTGCTGTAGAAAGAAATTTTCCTTAGTGGGAAAATTTAAAAATGTCTGCCAAACCAGAAACGCTATTTAAATAATAAGAATTTACTAAAATAATGCTACATTTTATACAAAATATGAAATGCATTCCTTATTCCTCTTTTTTAGCAGAAGAGATGATCAACCATGATGAGAACCACTTTGAGTGCATTTTCATACACAACCTGGGGCAACAGCTATAGAATTGGAGCAATGGTGGTCATTTTGGTTTGGTCAAAATGCCTATAGATCCTCAACCATAACCCACACCCTCCAGCTAGGAATGAAAGTCAAACCCAAAATTTTGAGTGGACTCGCAGCCAAACAAAAATAAAAAAGAACTGTAAAGAAAGCCCAAATACGATGGGATAAATAATTGGGAGTAACTAAAAACAGGCTTTCACGGAAAATGCCTGCCCTGAAGGTTATAATTACTGATTCTAGAATGCTACTTGGAAAACAGGGTTAGTGAATCTATGGATCTGGCTTGAGAGTGTCCTGAAAACTCAGATATCACAGTGGTCTGCTCCAGAGGCAGGCACTGACAGGACATTCAAATGATGGCATCGTCCTTTAGCAAAAAGGGGTTGGGTCACTCTGATGTCCTATGTCACAGGAAAGGTGAGGTCACAAGGTGCTGCTAATCAGGCCTCTTTGGGAGTTCAGGACATATATGAGCTACCACTTCTCCCAGTTGCTTCAATTCTCCAGAAACACAATACTCTAAAGTTTCTTCATGCTATTTGAGTGATTAAAAACAATTTCACTATTCATCAGATTATCAACCAAATCAGGGTTCTTGAGAGTGCAAGGGGTCTCAATGGCTAATAGCTCCAGCAAAAGTCATAAACTGGGCCATCCTAAGCAAACTGGGACATGTGGTCACCCTAGCAATGCTGAGTGACTGGCGTCAAGCCCCCAGGTTCGTGGTCAGGAGATGTTTCAGCACCATGCCTCCGTCACTGTTTCCCTTTGGAGTGCCTTTGTACTGATGACTTTCCCATCCAGTGACATTCTGCAGTTCCTTTAATGTAACAGCATTTCATATTCTTCTTTTATTGTTGAAGATTAGATTGTCAGGGCTGAATTTTTAAGATTTATGTCATATTGACATTTGCTGATGCTGTCTATGAGATAAGTAACACACCAACCTCTCTAAGAACCAAGAAGTCCCAATATCTGAGTGAATTTTCAAGCACTAATTAGCCAATGCTTATCAAGGATTTACATGGCACCACGGAAAACCCATCAAGGTAAATATTTCCCAATTGGAGAAGGGGCAGAGGTGGTCTTTTCTTGCTCACTCCTTGGAATTCTCCTAGTGCTGATGCTTATATTTACTAAGCGTTCTGGCACGCTAAGGGAACTCAATGGAGAGGGTGTGAGGAGGATATCCTATATAGTGGATAAGGCTTAAAGCATATAAATTGTTATAGAAATTTACTCTTGTTTATTCCCACGGTGCTCATGTGAATCATGAAACCAATGACATTCCCCAAAATCCTGTAAATCACCACTGCTCCAGAAACCATAGCTTTGGAGGGGGTATAACAGTAGTTGATGGAATTCTTAAACTTATGTTATGTTTGGTTCATTCTTGCTACAAATGAATACCTTGGCAATACTTCCACTTGCCAACATCTGTATAATGAGAGGGGCTTACTTCAAACTGATCCGACTTCTGGATAAGTAAAGAGACAGAGTTATTTTCTATGATGATGAAAATTATCTTTAAAACCACCATTCTTCCTGCCTCCCAGTGATTCAGCAGTAAAGGAAAACATCAGGAGCCTTTCTGGTTAAAGACGTCACAGCGTGAGAGGTATGCTGAAAACTTGGAGAAGATAACAGAGAGCAAAAACAGAAAAACGCACACACACAGTGTTTTTAGCAAGAATAACTAAAGAAAGCAAGAAAGGCTGATGTGGAAGTCTTATGCAAAGCTGTATAAGACATAAGTGTATTACGCAAATGATAGCATTTGAGCTAAGGTATTAAAATCTAAAAATTTCTAGAAAGCAGAGAAGTAAACTCAAAATACAAGCGAAGTGAATTTTCATTCATTCACCATCATTCATGAGGCTAATGAGCTGACCTGGGGAATGGTTTAGCTCTCTCATAATTCCATCAGTTCCCTATCACCTCAACATTATTTTATCTAGAACACTGACATTTTCTCAATTTAAGAAAGCTGCTCCCTCTTGCTACTCAGATGGCTGCCCCAATCTCTTGGTATAGAGACAGTTCTAGCAGCAATCGTAAATAAATATTCTCCTCATTAGTAACAGTATCATTTAATTGTTGGTCTGTGAATTTTTTATAAGAGCAAGAAATGCAGGCTCACCCGCCTGTCGTATTGAGATATAAGATATAAGTCTGAAACTGAAGGAAATCTGCAAAGTGATGAGTCACATAAAGAAATCGCTTCAGCAGACTTCTGCCACAACATACTGTTCCTTCTATGTGGATAAATTAGCAATAGAGAACACAGATGGCTCTTCCATGAATAATTTATTTCTAACAATTTAACTAGGAAATAAATTCCTCTTGACTTATAAACCAGAACAATAAACAACAAAGACATGGTCTACCATCCTTCCCCCAGTTAATTCTCTGTTTTCCTCCCCTTCTTCTACCTTATCCATTTCCCTTTTCACATGATCTTTTTGTTGCCTTCCCAAATTTTAAAGTTAACCCAAGGCCACCTTTAGGCAATTACCAATCAACTGGTTTTTATGCTGTTGTTATTTTGGGGGTTTTTTGGTGGTTGTTGTTAATGTTGTGTTGGTTGGTTGTTTGGTGTTGGTTGGTTTTTTCAAAAGTAAAGCTAGACTATCTATCCAAAAGCATCTTTAATGAATCAGGCAAATGAAGTGTTTCTCATCATTCCCTTTTTTCTAAGTCAGAATTATAAGAGCCAGATTCTCTGAAGGTTTAAGCCTCTTCCTGACTGCAAATCAGATACCTTTGAAAATTACGCTTACTCTTTTAAAACACCAGGACACATATTAGTTAGGAGTGCCTTGCACCAAATCTGTGCAATGTTAAAGGGACCAGTCTTTGCACTAGAGGCCAGTCTAAGGATCTTCACCTCTGTTTTTGGCTGTTGATGTTCAAACTCAGAGAGCGCATTCCTCAAAACTCTACTACAAATTCTACCATCCGTGAGTTCCAAGAAGTCCAAAATCAGTTCCATACATTGCCCCAGTCACAGCTACTGACATAAATCTATATAGTCTTTAATACACATCAGCCTGGAAGCCAAAATGGACCCTTCCACTGTGTTAGAACTATTTTATCTTTTTAAAACCATTTTTATTTTAGTGACTTTGTGACACTATTCATGTTTGAAATGACCCATTCAAATTACCCTTTTGTCTTCTCTACTAGACTGTAGGGTGCATGGCAGCACGGATTATGATTGTTTTGTTCATTATTAGGATTCCAACACAGTGACCATTCTATAGAAGAAGCTCAATAGATATATATTGATGAAATAATCAATAGAGGGAAAATGTGAGCAGACCATAACTGCACCTCAAATAAAGAAGGATGGATGCCTGATTATTTCCGCTACTCCTTCCTCAGAGGCTTTTCTGTTACTTCCAAATACACCTGTTGCTTTGTCTAGACCAAAATGGCCTTCCTAACCTGAGGAATCACATGTGAAGGAGCCCTGTACCGCAAAACAACCTCCACACCCAGATCCAATTACCAAACTTTGCCAATATTTCTCAAATCCACTCCCTTTTGAACACTCTTCCTTTCACTACCCTCATCATCTCTCACTGGGTCTATTAAAACAGCCTCCTAGGTGGCCGCCTGTCTCCAGAACTGGTGCTCCCCTCATCCATCCTCCACGCAGTTGCCAGAGTGATTCTTCTGAAATATGCATGGGACTATCCTTCTTCTAAGTAAGGTCCCTCTAACTCTCCTTAGTTCTCACAGGATAAAGTCTAAATTCTTTCGTATTTGAACTTGATCTAAATTCTAGGTAGCTTATGTTGGTTTCCAACATCTGGTCCTCATGCACCCCTCTAGCCTCTCTCTGACTCATATTTCACCCTCAAGCAATGTTAAATCATTTGCAGCTCACCACACACACCATGCTCTATCACATCTCCAGAGGTGGGCACATCATGTTCCTTCGGCCTGGATGCCTCACTCCCTACTTCATCCAAAAACTCTTACTCATACTTCAAGCTTCAGCTCAGATATTTTCTCCTCTAGAAAACCTTGCCTGAATTCTTTCCATACCCCATTCCCTACTCCCACATTGCCTATATGCCTTTCTTCCCATAATACCCAATGCATGATGACATCAGAGTAAATATTATATTGTCTTGAATTTATATGTTTACACATCTCCTCTTAGACATAATGACCCCAAGGGCCAAAATAGTGCCTTCTCTATTTATATCTCCAGGATCTAGCAAATTACCTGAATTATTATTCAAAAGTGTTAACCAAAAGGGTTTCAGTTTAATCTTCCCTCATCCCAGTCATTTAGAAAACAATAAACTCAGGTGCAGAGAGCCTGGCAGAATAGAACTGATTTATACAGGATCCATGACCTTACTAAAGATGCCTGAAAATATACTGAAACGGTGTCTAAAGCGGACAGCTGATGCTTTTGCTGCTCCAGAATTAACATTCCTTTTGTTGAGTAATAGCACCATGGTTGCATCCACTCTCAGTCCATATGACCCAGGCCTAGCCAATCAGCAAACTCCACCTCTCTGACCACAGCAACTGTTTCAGATATGAGCATGTGACCCAAGCCAGACCAATAAGAATCAATGAAGGACTTTTGTGGGAACTTACCCTTCTAAGAGAAGTGTCTGTCTGAGAAAGGAAACAACACAGAGAACAGCAATCCCCATGACCGTGTCCTTGAGATCTCACTTTCACTCTCATTCAGCCATGCCTGAAGCTAGATCTATCCCAGGACTTGTCGTTTTCATAAACCAATATGTTCTCTTTCTCCCTAGAGTTGGTCTGACTGTCACTTGCCACTAGAATTTCAATACAGGGTCCAACTGAAATAGTCACTTGAGATATCAAAGCTCCAAAACCAGACCAATTTTGAATACAAAAAGTAGTAAAGAATAGTAACTCATGAAGTTTACAGTTCCTTTATACATAAAAATTAAGTTGTTGGGTTTTTTTAATCCCTGAATTTCCCTATACTACTACTTTAGTTGAGATACAAAAAAAAAAAAAATTACATAAATTATTAAAATCCATTTTACATTGTCTCTAAAATAGACTAAGTAGGAAATTGGCTAGGCTTTGGAAAACTCTGGCCCATTCATACGTAATGTTATTCTCTAGCTGTGTTTTGATAGGAAACAGATGAAATGTCCAAGGGCACTTTAAGCAGAGTAAAAGCATCATACACTAACCTGAGAAAAACTGCTGGATGGCACAGCTTTAAAGGTGAAGTTATATCATGATACAAACTCCCAAATACAAGGTAGAGTGTTTCATGTGTGGAATTAGAGGCACCTTTGCTGGCAGGGTCTGTTGAGGCCTCCAGTTTAAGGTCCTTCATCTCTGACCTCCATCCACAGATGGACGGGGATCCGGACAGAGAGCAGAAGGGGCCTCTCACCCTCAGCTTAGGAAACCGAACTGTCCTAAGGTTCTCATATGCAGCCAAGTGAGCAAACCCAGACTGGAGAACAGATAAGAAGGGGAGCAAGTCAGGAACCAAGGGAGCAGGAATGAGACAGGCCCCCAGAGGAGGGTGAGCCCTCCAGACATGTGGAAGTTCAGGTACAGAAGTTGGCTTTTTGTGGTGACCACGTCATCCAGCTTGGCACACAGGACTGACCACAGACAACAACAGAGGGCACACCCCTCCCAAAACGTGGTTCACACTGAACAAAGTAGCTGAATCGTTTTTAGTCAGAACGTAAGTTCGTAATTCTTAGGATAATGGCAAACTGTAGCGACATAGAAATGGTGAGTAATTTTTGTACACCAAGCCTCCAGCACACATAGACTAAGAGAAGCAAGTAGAAAAAACGTCACTGGGGCCGGCCCTGTGGCTGAGTGGGTAGGTGCGTGCACTCCGCTAAGGCTGCCCAGGGTTTCACCAGTTCGGATCCTGGGCGCGGACATGGCACTGCTCATCAGGCCACGCTGAGGCGGAGTCCCACATGCCACAACCAGAGGCACTCACGGCTAGAATATACAACTACATACAGGGGGGCTTTGGGGAGAAGAATAAAAAAAAAAAAAGATTGGCAACAGTTGTTAGCTCAGGTGCCAATCTTTAAAAAAAAAGTCGCTTATTATATTCATATAGTGCTCTTCAATTTGCAGTGTTTTAATATATTATTATTATATTTGATCATCACTTTACCTTACCACAAGCCTCTGAGATTGTGCAGACCTGGTATTAATAATCTCACTTGATAGGAGAGAAAAATTAAATCAAGTAAAGTGATTTGTTCAAGATCACTGTGCCAGCAAGCTGCCATTCCAGAAGCCAGATTTGGATCTTCCCATCCCAAAAGCAGATACCCTCACTATACTAGGCTGTTGCTCTGAAAAATGCCAAGTGTCCACACCACTAAAAAGCATTTATTCTGGCTCTATACAAAAGCAACCCTTTCATCCATATATGCAGATACCAACTATTACCACTTAGAGTGATACACAACCAAGGTTACAAAGCCAAAAAACACTGTAGGAACTTAGATTCAGCAAAAGTCACAAAGCTTATTTTAGTTTGGAAAAAAGAATCTTATAATAAAAGAACACAATTTTTTTCCTTCAGGATAAAAGCCAGGAGTCTGACTTCATAATACTCATTACAATGTGAGCAAATATTAAACAAAGGTTAAGAACTAGATCTTTTCTAGGTTCACTGAAAGGGGGTAAAAGGAAGTGGGCCCCCGCTGTATCTGTAGATGTGTTAGAAATGTGGATAATCAAAGGGCTAGTAAAATTAGGGGAGATAGTCTGGATAGGATTATGAAAGCTCTTTCCTTAGTTCAAAGATTTATTTAAAAACAGATTTTCTATGTCTAAGATGATTCAAGAGTGATTCTGCCAAAAAGTCATTGGAATAGTCTAGATCAGGGTTCAAGAAACTACAGCCCATGATCAGGCCATCTGTTTTTTATAAATAAAGTTTTATTGGAACACAGCCACACCTATTCATTTATGTATTATCTACAGCTGCTTTTGTACTACTAGAAAGCCAAAAATAATTACTATCTGGTCCCTTAGAAGAAAAGGTACAAGGTACTCCCTTAGAGGAGTGAGAATAACCAAAGATGATTATCAGGCACTTCTTTTTAGGTCTGGCTAGTCAATCTCTGTTTCTCAGAGGTTCCGTTTTGGACATATTGAGTTCACCTACCTATAAGAAATTCAAGTTAAGATATATTATGCTGGAGTTCAGAAAGAAGTCCCAGCTAGAGTTATAAAGGCAGTCTTTGCTTTGCCTGGACCAATATGAATGAATATCAGCTACCACGGTTTAGTTAAATCACACCAGTCCCCCAACAACATAGTTCAAATTTCAGTCACCATGGTAGATCAGGTGTGAGTATTTGCATAAAGTGCAAACGTCACTGCCAGCTCTTCAGTCCACAAATCCCTACCTAAAAGAACAGATGTGCATCACGATGAGTGACCAATCATGTCACTTCTTCTAAAGTCTGTTGGTGACTAGTCACTGCACATCTGTCATTCAGTTCATGCCCAGACAACAAAGCGTGTAGTTGTGTTGCCTTCTTATCTCACAGTGATAAACACACGACTTTTTACAAAATGGGTAATTCAAGGAGGGAATGGGCCAAGAAAGACGAAATTGCAGCAAAGAAATGGAAAGTGATAATGCAGAAGGTGAGATTGAAATTGAACTCAAATGGAGTAATGGGAGAAACAGCTAATTGCGGGAATATTGAAACTGCTACCACCCGAGAGCCTCTGGCTGAGACTTAGTGAAGGGAAACCCATCAACATACATGAGGAAAGTGGTTCTGAGGAAAAGGCTAAAGACGTCCCAGCGGAAGTGATGCCGGCAAAAAACTTAACATTAAAGGAACTTTTGGAGATATTTTATGACATTAAAAGCGTAAAGGATAAAATGTTGGAAGCTAATCCAAACTTAGCAAGGAGTACGACGATTTGCCGGGCCATTGAAAAGATGCTCATGCTGTATCATAATTACACAAGGAGAACAAGGAAGTAAGCACTGTCCAAACTACTCTTGATATGTCTTTTACAAAGAAATAAAACTCTAATTCTCAATGTTTCTAAAGTTTTAAGTTACAGCGTACTAAGTAATATGAGGCTTACTATTATTTCACTCCCCTACATATTTATAACGAGGAATAAGAGTTAATGCTTTAACAAAAAGTTTTAAAGATCATAACTTTCCCACTGATTATGAAGACTGCTATGCATGGGTACAGTTTGCACAGTCATTTCTACGATCCCACACTACCAGAAACGCCCACATATTTAGGTATTATCTGCATAAAAGTGGCATCGAAAACCATGAGATGGTAGAAGACCTACTTAGAAAAATATTTTTTTCAACTGCAGGCTGTGACTCATTGGGTGGGTAGTGAAATCGACTCAGTGGGTGTGAAGAGGATTTTTTAAGGAAATAGAAAAGAGAAAAGAAAAAGTATATCAAAGTGCACTGTTTTGTGAGGACTTTGATTCAATATGTGTGTGCGTGCACGTGTGTGTGTGTGTGTGTGTACCGAAGAATGTTGTGAAATGTATTTTTTTTACTGCATAGGGATCCAAATAGGTTTGAAAGTCACTGACCTACGCAACGTGTGCAGACAGAGAAGTCCAAGGACAAAATCTTAAAGTACCCTAAATATTTGAGTTTGGGAAGTTGAGGGGAAACTATAAAGAGAGGAGAAAAGAATCAGCCAAAGAAATAAAAGGAGAACTAAGAAACCAAGTCCTGGAAACCAAGAAAAAATGTGTTTGTTTTAAAAAGGAAGGAATGATCAACAAGGTCAATTGTCAATCCAAGTGCTATTATATTTAACGACATGGGCACTGATGATCTTGACAATGATGGGAGATGGTAACCTTCAAAAGAGTTGTAGGAGCAAAAGCTTAACTGGAATTTATTCAAAACAGGGAGGAAAGTGAAGACTCAAAGACAAAGGTTTTGCAGTAAAATGGTACAGATTGATATTTAAAATGTGTAGGAACATGACATCAAAGTAAATAAATGTCAATACACATAGCATCACATATGCTATATAAAATAGTTTCAAATTTATGTGCTACATTATTTTTTGCTCCCTTTCTATACCTTTTACGAATCATAAAGCTAAAAGGGCAAACGAGAGGTCATGGTTCTCACATTTCCAAAACTTTCAGAGATTGTTAATATTTTACATCATATTTATAACTATTTCCTATGCTTAAACAACCCATAACATGTCCCACTAATGAATAAATTATATATCTGCTCTTTACAAGCACATACTCAGGCTCTCATCTTTTCTTCTTTTGCTTTTCTGAATTATTTTCCAAAGTATGTTTTCTCCTGTAGCCTGAAAAGCATTAGCATCTCAATTCTTCCAGAAAGCCATTATGTGAAAACCATGGTCCCTTTACATATCATTAAGGCTGTATAAGTTATTTGAGACTATAGCTTTTCCGTCTTTTTCCTATCGTTTTGGCCAACTAGTGCTAAAGATCTTTCGTTATCATCCACTCAATGACCAGGTGTTGCTCTTCTTCTTGGTTACACCCTATTGGCAGTTCCCTCATTCTTACTTCTGGGATTTCATATCCATCAAGAGCTTACTTAATATAATATTCAACATAAGCCAAGTGGGCACTGTGACCCCCATCTTGGTATTGGTCGGTTCCATTGAGCTCTTTAGGTGCTGGAAGTAAGAAGCTATAACAAAGAGGGTACACGATATTTAGTACCCGGTTGAGGCACATGAAATTGCCTCTTTTTTGTAGGTCAAGAATAATCAAATGTAGGCAGTTTCATACGGTTCAGCCTAAAAATTTTTCTCACAAAATCTGTGCATCCTCCCCGGCTGCTAGTCAAACACCACATCTCCACTTCACCTTGATTCTCCAACTAGCACAATTTCTCTAGGATCAATTTTCACATTACAGACAGAAATCATAGATTTAAATTTGTTTATTTAGCAAATATTTGTTAATTGCCTACCATACAAGGCACAAGATTTGATGTTGAGAATTCATAGTTGAAACTTGAGACATGTTCCCAGGCCCTTAAACTTTACAGTCTAGCACGCAGCTAAATGTTAGATAAACAATAACACAAGTATTTATTTAATCAAAATTGAGATAAAAGTTATGAAAAAAGTATGGATATAGCAGAAAGAATCTAAATTAGTCTGGAAGGATAGGGAAGGTTTCCTTGAGAAAGTGACATTTAAGCTGAGAACAGAAGGTTGAGTGGGAGTTAGGAAAGTGAAGTTTTTCAGGGAAAGGAAAACAGCTTGTGTAAAGGCCCCAAGTCAAGAAAGAACTTGAAGCTTTCAAGGATCTGAATGAAATAAGGCCAACAGGACTGACTCAAAATGATCAAGAAGGAAGGGGCTCAAGATAAGCAGAATAAAGAAGGAAGACACTGCCAACTTATTGCTATGAGTGGGAGAAGTAATTAGATAGCTTTAACCAGGGGTCTGACATGATTCAATTTGCATTTAAGAAGGACCACTGGCCACAGTGTAGACCAAAGATCCTCAGCAAACCATGGCTAGAACACCAACCCTGCTGCTGCCTGTTTTGTAAAGTTTTACTGGAATATCACTGCCATTGTGTACAGACTGGCTCTGGCTGCTTTCCACCTCAAGGGTAGATCGAGCAGTTGAGACAGAGACCGTACAGCTGACAAAGCTGGAAATATTTATTTTCTGGCCCTTTACAGAAAAAGTGTGCTGACCTCTGGTGTGAAGAATGAATTGGAGGGACCAAGAAGGTAATAAGGAAAGAAGTCAGCAGATATTGTGGTGGTCCAAGCAGGAGATGCTATTGGCTTGGACTGGGATGGTGGTGGGGGTCATGGAGAGCAGTGGACAGATTGGAGAAAGCTTAAGAAGCAGAATTAAGGGCTTGGTGATGGCTGGGCTGAGGCAGGAGGAGGCAACCAGAGTAACTCCAAGGTTTCTGTAGGAGTAGCTGGGAGAATGGTGGTATCACTTATGCAGTTAGGAAACAAAGAATAAATGGATTTAAGGGGGAAGATCAGGAACTGGCCCTGAACTTTAGAAATAAATAATAATTATCCATCTGGAACATGTAAATCATGGGTGTCTCGATCATCTGTGCCCAGCACGATGACTAGAATAGAGCTGTGCTCACAGAACACCATATGAAGGAAGACAGGTGTAAATAAATCTTCCTACACCATTCAGCTTCCCATTTTTTTGAGAACTTAAAATGTTTTGGAAGTGCCTTTGTCTTCTCTGACCTTTTTCTCTGCCATCATCCTGATAGTCTCACATTGACTATTTCATTTTGGGTTTTTTGGGTTTTTTTGGCGGGGGTTGGTATGTGACAGAGAAAATGAGCGTTTTTTGTTTTCTCTATCTACTACTTTCATCTCTCTTGCCCATGTTCTCTATTAACCACTACAATGGATAGCAATGTCTACTGTACTCTGTAAAGCCTTCAATATGGTTTCTTCCCTGCAGATCTCTTTCTCATATATTTACCCAAGCTTATTATTCTCTGGGATCTTTATCACCGTTTATTATCTTTTAATGTCTTCAAGTTCAACCAAAACTCTAATCAGCTTTCACATAACTCTGCCCAGAATTCCAAGTTATTTGGTACTAAATTTCAGTTATGGCTACTATATGTTATACAGAAGAAGCAGAATCTTTCCATATCAGATGTTTCAAATTTGTGAGGAAGCAGCATTTGTGGTAGAAAAAGCATGTTCTTTGTCAGAAAAACTCCTTCTATTATTAACTATGTGTCCATACTTAATGGGGATATTAACATCTGCTTCATAGAGAGCTATTGTAATTAAATATAGAAATTATAGATGGAAACTACCTGGTCCAGTGTCCTCAACATATTTTCTTTCTTCTCTTCCTTTCTCCTTCTCTCTCTTAGACAGTAAGATAGTTCTGTTAGTCCTTTCCCCTTTTTTGCAAGGGTGATTTTGTAGTATTAACACACTACATAATACAAAACCATAGCCAGACTGGTATGGAGCAGATACAAAAACAAATGCTGAAGCTAAGCCAGGTGGCATAAGGTAAGTGTGGACAGTGGGAAACAGAGGTACCACATTAGGACAGGGAAGTCCTACCAGAGTCGGAACTGATACATATGGAGATAACTCCACACTACAGCTCCTGAAGTTTAGCAGAAATAATGCTCATACATCAATAGAAGCAGATCTAAGGCAAGAAAGCCAGGAGGCTGGGAAAAGGCAGGCGACACGTTGGAAACTCTCTAGGAATGGGGCTCAGGCTCCTTTCCAGAATGAGCAGGCTCAGCAGCGAGCTGAGGCCAGGTGCTGAAGAACTGTCTTTGCAGTGATCACAAAGTCTCCAGTGAGGTGAGGCAAGTTTATTGGAAAAGCCAGAGCATCAGGCTGGTCATGAGCAACCATCAAGGCCCAAGTTTCTTCCGGTCAGGCAAGGCGTTGAATAAGTAATAACGAGATGGTGGCTCAGGCCTTGCCCACAGTCCCAGCCAGTCCTCACTTTCCTCTGGACTGCGCCAACATTCTTCAACCTTGGTGTCTTCAGACAAAATCCAAATATTTAACCTAATTCGTTTTCTGATTGTTCTTTTTGCTTTTTCTGAAATACAACTTCCTCACCCTAAATTTCACTCTCTCTCAGTAAACCTTTAAAGTACATAGCCTTAAATAACTTTCTTTTTACATTCCTTTTGTGAGGCATATATTAGCTATAAATAAAAATCACTTTCATATAGATCTATATCTTTTTTCAAACTCCAACATGGAGTGAAAACCCTATATTTTACTACCGCACGGTTTCAACCACCAATCGTATTGTGAATTCCAGAAAGTCCTTACCATTTTCCTTTTGGGATTTGTGCTAGAAATGATGAAGCTTAAATACTAACTGACAACACTTTTAGTCTATTACCTTCAAAATATTACTGAAATGGGATCCTGCAGAATATATCTGTAAACATCATTCTGAAATCCCAAACAAGCACTTAGGTTTGGAATCAGGCCCCCAAAAATATTTTTTATGTTATTTTGTCACATGTTGTTTTGCACTGCTTTTAAAACTTTTTGTGCAAACTTCCCAAAGTGACATTTTCCTCAGAGAACAAGAAGGTCTTGTAGTAAGTATGACTAAGATTACTTCTTCCAAAAATTGAGTCAACACATGCAATCAATTTGGCCACACAAGGTTACTTACAAGCAGTAATTTTTTTTTTAATGAAAACTACCTCTAGGCTATGTGATTTTTGTAGCTATTAAAAACTGGTAGAAAAATAAAAAGGCTAGAATCAATCCACTTTCAAAAACACAGTATCAATAATAATAACACTATTTCTATTTTTCTTTTATATTTCCACACAGCTTTCAAATAATCAGAAATTCTCCACGCACACAAAAATTACCTGCAGAATGACTCCCAAAACGATCATGGCTGGCCTCATGCCAGCTGAGGGTATGACTTCCCCAGTGATTAGATGTTAAGCATAAAATTCTTCCTATCTAACTGTTAGTCATATATGCAACATGGAAAAATAACTCAAAAACACAAGCAAGCATAAACAAGGACTTACAATTCCTTATGGTTTGTCTCGGTGGCTTATTACTGTTTTTAAATTATAGAAATGTATATTTAATCTTATAAATTTGAAGAGTTGGTGACATAACAGAAGCTTAATTATTTTTAAATGTGTGTAAAAGAACAAAGAAACTTCCTAATATACTTATTCTGGGAATGCTTTTGTCCAAACTTGGATTTCCAAAAGTATTAAAAATGAGAGATGGAGGGAATTGTTAGAAATTGTTAAATTAGTAGCCCTCAAGAATGACAACTCCCCGAGTCCACACCCCTGTGTGGTCCCCTCTGGTAATCCACAGCCCACACAGTCAAATACAAATGAAGCCATTTGAACCAGGTAGCTTCTAAGTGAACTCAGGTAAATGCGCAGAACTCCTCAACTGAGCGCAGCCCAAATGGCTAATGCACAGATTTATGAAAAAATCAAATGATTATTTTTAAGCCACTGAGTTTTGGGGGTGGCTTGTCACATAGCAATAGATAACTAATACAGGAGAGAAGAGTGACAGGATTGGTTAAAAGAAAGAGTAAAGATCAGTGTTGTTAAAAGATAAACTGAGGCATGCTAACAATGTTAAGAGTTTGAGCAAACATCGATTCAAATCAGGCCACATCCAATCTAGCAGATAGAAAGCAGCTCCTAGGAGCTGTACAAAATGAAAGACAGTTATAGGCAGAAGAGAACAGGAACAAGGAAGTTATACCAGGCAAAAAACCAGGTTGGCTATTGCAAGGGTACTTTCCTTTAGGGGATGGCAGTTTCTACCAGGCAGATCACCGAACCAGTGCTGATCAGGCGATTCCTGATTGACTGGTTTAAGATTCCATTTCTGGGAGAGCCAAGCTATAGTTAAGTCTTTGCTTGGTGAACATAAACTTAGCATAAGCAACTCCATTTGGGGCCTGTTGTCTTGTTTTTAACAGTGTGGTAGGCTGAAAAATAGCCCCTTAACAGAAATCCATGTCCTAATGCCTGGCACCTATGAATGTTACCTTACACAGCAAAAACAAAAGTGTCTTTGCAGATGTTAAGAATCTTGAGATGGGGAGATCATCCTGGATTATCTGCGTAGGTCCTAAATGCAATCACATATATCTTAATAAGATGGAGATTTCACATACAGAAGAGGAAAAGGCACCTCGATTACAAAGGCAGAGACTGGAGTGATGCAGCCACAAGCCAAGGAATGCTGCCAGTCATGGGAAGCTGAAAGAGAGAAGGAAGGGATTCGCCCCTAGAGCCTCTGAAGGGAGCAGAGGCCCCACCAACACCTTGATTTCAGCCCAGTGATACTAATTTCAAAATTCTGGCCTCCAAAACTATAGAGAATAAATGTCTGTTGTCTTAAACCACCAAGTTTGTGGTAATTTCTTACAGAACCCACAGAAAACTAATACAATGGGAAATACCTGTATATGGGAGATCAGGCTACCTTTATGTTGCACTGTCAGGGGACAAATTATCTCCCATTACTGATATGTCTTTTTTCTTTGAGCAGCAGGTCATTCTTTGAGTGCTTTCACATTGCAATATTTAAATCTTGCCAAAGAGTTTAAGAAAGTACAGCATAAAGTACATGATCTTAAGGAAAACTTAAGAAAAGTGTCCGTTTCACTAGTAAATCACAAAGAACAGGATTTTTATATTATAGAATGAAACACAAATTCATATGACTTTTCTTTTTAAGAAGAAAGTTGCATCTAAAATAAATATCAAAGTACAAAGTATGGATGCTTTGGACTACACCCTGAGCTGTTGGAGGTCCTAAATCACTATCCCCTATTGCTTGAGGAAATTCCATGGAAAATATAGAGAAGTATTATATCCACTTTTATTTCATGTGAGAGGTACAATATGATACTTCTGACAGTGTTAAAAGAGGGAATAAAGCATTACAGACAGGGAGTTCTATACATACTACAGAACACTGGGTCTCCTTTATAGGAGCTAATATTCAGAAAGAAATAATTGAAAAGTTTTGTAGGCTCTTACCCAATGCCCATATTAAATTTTTTTAATTTAGGAATCACTCTCCACAAAATGATTAAGTAAATTATGCTACATCCATAAAATAGAATATTATACGACCATTAATTTGTCATACAAATAACTATAGAAAATGATTGAGAAAATGTTTATGATACAATGTTTTAAAAAGGCAGGACAAAACTATAATATACACAAACACATACACATAGAAAAAGGACAATAAGAGAATAATGCCAAAGGACTGCTGTGGTAAAATTATTTATACTTTTTTGAATTTTCCCAAATACGTGTATTTCTTTTATAAATCAAAAATGGTCCAAGTCAGATAGACACAAAAGATTTTTACTTCTTCCTACTTCTAAAAGAATTTGAGGCAGCTTATATTATTTAACATTACATAAACTAGACCACTAAAAAGGAAAATAAAACCAAGGCCAAGAAAAGAGATGCATCTCAAACTTTCCTGTGCAGATACATCACCTGGGGACCTTGTTAACACACAGGTCTGGATTCAGTGAGTCTGATCTGGGGCCCACGAGCCTCCATTTCCAACAAGATCTAGGTGTTGCTGGTATGGGGGCGGGGCTGGGCACCACACTTTAAGTAGCAAGGAAAGAAAGAGGGAGCACCTGAGATGGTTTAATCACCATAACTGGACTTAGGATTTTTTCGAACTGTTTAAGCAGAATAAATTACTAAATGTAATGAAAGCTAACTTTAAACTGTAAATCAGTAGAAAGAATTGCTCCAATAAACTAACCCTCAATTTTACTTTTTAAAAATATTTTAAGGATTCCTTCGCATCCTTCTTAAAGGAATAGTATTTATAGATTTACATAAGGTTTCAGTTGAGCCACTAAGGATAGAGATTTAAAATTCCAGGGTTGAAAGACATTCCCCTAGAGAATTTTTTCAGTAGGGGAAAACTATCAGTTATTTTGATTTGGCTGAAGACTCTAGATCATAGCTAGATAATCTATAATAATAGATTATCTATTATAGATAATATAGATAATACAATAATAGATATCTATAATAATAGATAAGTATAGCTAGATAATATAGTGAGAGCCCTGAAATCCAAAATACAGAGAACAATAAATACAAGTTCATTGCTGAAGTCTTCAAGTAACTCACTCAGGCGCTGGAAGGCATTTGGATTTCTGCCTCTGTCTTAGAAAAGTTACACAATACACATCAACATTATAAAAATCTGCATTTACTATTGTACATAACCACTTGATCTCAGGTATCACCTAAGCTAAAGCAGGCATAACTGTGGCGCCACTGACCTTTGGCACCAGATCATGGGTTGTTGTGAGATGCTGTCCTGTGCACTGTAGGATGTTTAGCAGCATCTACAGCCTCTCCCCAACAGATGCCAGGAGCACCTCCCCATGAGTTGTGACAACCAAAACCGTCTCCAGACATTGCCAGATGTTCCCTGGGAAGCTAAATCTCCTCCCATTGAGAACCACTAATCTAAAACATCCATTTGGTCTCTACTGGTATTAAGTGGTTTTTAGAGGAGGTATTTTGCTTTTAAACAGAACTGACCTTAAGCAACTTTGTAGGATTTGACTGTATTGTGAATATCTTAGTAAATCTGGTAGACTACGGCCGATGAGTGGTGTAGGGTCACGCCTGGGAATGGAACCCAGGCTGTGGAAGCTGAGTGCACTGAACTTAACCACCAGGCAACAGAGCCAGCCTCTGACAGACTATTTTTTACTTCTTGCTCATCTTTATCCAGCTAAGAAATACGCACGTTGAATTTTCTGTTTTCCTATACAGGAATCAGGCAAGGCTTTCACCCTATCTTTTATCTGTAGGCACATAAAGGGAATATTGATCAAAAATATTGCTTAAGCAGAGTTATATAAATTCCTTAGACTCAAGAGATTAATTCAAGAACTAGAAGACGCAGTAAAGAAGGATCTGTAGTGGTTTCTTAACAAGATAAAAACATAGAGCCTTAAAAATCAGAGTAAAAACTCCTAAGTTAAGTACAAAGAACCAACAAATGTTGAAAGAGGATTTATATTTTCATAATAATAAAGAGATTATAAATCTATATTATCTGTACAGTAAGCAACAGTAGAACTGAAAAAAGGTTTCTACTTTTTAAACCATTACAGAAACTAAATGTAAAGAAGATGGCCTTAATTGCAGAATGCAGAATAGAAAGCAAATAGTAATAAAAAATAAAAGCATAAAAATAATGATAAGATCAAACATACTAATGTCGACCAATAGAAATCTTTTATATTTTACTGTCAAAAGGAAACAAGTCTAAGACGTGATGAGAAAATAATTCTACAACTCCTGATAAATAGACCTAAAACAACACAACATGCAAAGACCAAAAAAAAAGAACAAAACTGTTTTCACATGCATATCAAGCAAACTCAAAGATAAAAAACAGGAAAAGAAAACTAATTATGCAAAGTTGACTTTGTTTTCAAAAAGAAGTAAGCAGTATTTTGAAAAGCTACAATATCTACTGAGTACATAATTCTGAATAATACATCAAGAAAAGTATATACAGCAAAAACCTTTGGAAGTATGAGTAGAAAATAATCAAAACACAATTACATAAGAGACCAACCCTCCTTCACCAGTTTACAGTAGGTCAAGTAGACAAAAAGAATAGCAGAGATTTTAAAAAGAAAAATAAAATTAATTAAAATGTATCCCAACTCAATAATCTAGAAATGGGGAATTCACTTTCTAATGTACACATGAAACATAATGGCTAATTACATAATTGGTCATAGAAAAATTTTTGATAAATTTTAAAAAGTAAAATGTTACAAACAAGAAAGACTATTGGTCACATTCTCCAACAAACATACAATGAAACTGGAAACTAATAAAATTTTGAAAAGAGGCATACAGTTGGAAATTTTAAAACTTTTTCTTAAAAAATGAGATCAAGGGGCTGGCCCAGTGATGCAGCAGTTAAAGTGCACACATTCCACTTCGGTGGCCCGGGGTTGGCCGGTTCAGATCCCAGGTCAGAACTTCGCACTGCTTGGCAAGCCATGCTGTGGCAGGCATCCCATATATAGAGTGGAGGAAGATGAGCATAGATGTTAGCTCAGGGCCAGTTTTCCCCAGCAAAAAGTGGAGGATTGGTGGCAGACGTTAGCTCAGGGCTAATCTTCCTCAAAAAAAAATTTTTCTGAAAAATGAGATCAAGGAAAAAAATAAAAATAAAATAGCTTATTTATAAAATAGCAATGATGAGGCTGCTAAATATCAAACCTTTAGGAGGGTCAATGGTGTACTCAGAGACATTGTCATAACTTTAATCTTTTTCATATTTAAATATTAAATGAACAAAACTATGTTTAAGTTGTAAAAAAATGAAAAGATTGCTTTAAAAAGTATAAAAATAATTAAAATATAAGTAATAAATAAGAAAAAAACAATGAATTGAATAAGAAATTCAAAGCGCCTTATTTGAAGCAATAATAATGATGAAGCACACTAGCACTGCTCAAATTGGCGTTAAGAGAAAAATCAATTACTGTGCCAAGAAAAAGTCTTCCTCTCCACAATAAGTTCTTTATTTTTAAGTTCTTTAAAACATTAAATAGACTTCACAAGTTTTCCCTTTTACTTTAAAACTTCTCAGATCTTTTCTTATGTTAATATGTACTTTGAATCCTCAAGAGGGGTATTTAGTACAATTCCCGGAGCTTGTTGCCATTTTTTAGTATTCTGAGAACAACTTTCAAAATGCTGAACTAAATAAACCTCTAGCAAAACTATTAATGAGAAAAGAAGAAATAGATTAGAAACAATATAATGCAAATAATGTGTTAAAATGGAATGCTATGCACAATTGCAGCTTAATTAACATGGGACAACATGATTTGGGGAAGCACTTGCTGTCCAGAAATGCCTTCTTGTTCAGATAACCTGTGTTTTAAATCAAGATGTGATATTAACAAGAATTATAAGACGAAAATGTGAACACAAAATATTTAGCCTAAATCAAACTTTAAGTGAGCATTCTGTAACTACAACTCAGTGTCCTTTCCTGGGTAAAAAGTTACACTATATGAAAAAAGACAAACTTCAAGTGTCCCTATTGTAAAAGCAAGGAAGGAAAGGGGGTTTGTTAGCAAATGTTAAGATTCTTTGAGCAAACTTGGAGAAGAACAGGAAATTCACCAATCTGGAAATGAGCCCTATCTCCTCCAGGAAGACAGAGAGGACAGGAGCTATAAACTGCCCAGTCCAGGAGATGGAACAGAGGCAGAGGTTATTTGCTGACCAACCATACAAGGGACATCAAAATTTAGATTCAGTACCTTCTCCACCCTCCAAAGGACAAGGAGCTATAGCCAGGCGCGTAGGTCCTAAAAGTACAGCTTTCAGTACATCTGTTCTACTCTGCCCTGAGGAAATCATCAGCCCACAGAGCACAGCAATGAAAAGTCTCCAAATCCTAGCACAGGGGGATTCCAAAAAAGCAGAGTGGGATTGTAAAATATTTTCTACTTTACTACTGCACACCCCATAAGTTTCTACCTTAAGATCATGCTTAATCTGACCAGTCTTAGGCAGTTAAGGAGAAGAAACTGATAGAGTGTTCAGAACTGTAATTTTCCTGTATAACAGAGACCTAAATAGAGCCATTTCCCATTACGTCAATAAGTATGTAGACCTCAAAGAAATGATCTTCTGAAAATAAACTACAACTCTAACTCCAAATCTGAGAAAAATTACAAAAAATAGAAAAGTACAGGCCAATCTCCTTTAGGAACACAGATATGAACATCTAAATAAAATAGCAGAAAACAGAAATATTTAAAAAATAATCTGTCCCAATCAAATCAAGTTTATCCTTCGTATCCTTTAAATAAAAATTAATTTCAGATCAAAATGACATTTGATAAAACTAATCAATTATTGCAAAGGCTTAGTGTACCTAATCTGGAAGTACTGAAGCACAGACATTTACACACTCAAGGATGCACATGGACCATCATACAGTGACAAGAAGAGCCATTCCCATGAGAGTCAGGGGCAAAGATATTTATTGGTATTATTATGTAAGAACATACCAGAAATTCTGAACTTTTAATATATGCATGTGAATAAATTAAGATACATAAACCTTGACAAATAAAATGTAGACATTGTCTACAAATTATAGAGTATACTCAGAAAAACTGAAAAGAATCAACTAAGCAACCATTAGAATTGAGAGTTCTGCTAAATGGCCCAAAAACAGGATACATATATGAAAAATCAATAGTTCTCTTACTCCAGCAATAACAAGTTAAAAATAAAAGAAAGAGAATTCATCCACAGTAGCAATAAAAATATTGCTTGTATAGGAATGACTATAAGGAGAAGTATATTACCAAAATAAATAAAACTGCTGGAATTTTCTGAGAGACAAAAGATATAAAATATTTTCATTTTTCTCAGATTCATACTTTGATGTATTTTCAGTCAAAATAAAAGAGGACATTTTTGTTCCACGATAAAAAGATTCTTAAGACCTCCTAGAAGACAGAAATGGTGGGAATAACAAAACAAAGAAAATTATTGAAGAAATGAGACCTGAGAATGAGGGTAGGATAGCACTAATTCTTTGAGATATTAAGAGATACCCACACATACAAAGGAATAAAAGTGGAAAATATATATATATAAGTACACAAAAAGAGAAAACAATTATGTGTATATATGTATATTATCTCTCAGAAATAACCTGCTATGTTTCTTAATACCTGATAAAAAGACATTCTAAATCTAGGATTAAAAAATATTATTCTGTGAAAAAGGTTAGATCAATTAGCTAGCAAGTTGCAGAAAATAATGCTTACGTCTACACGTACCACCACACAATAAAGACTGGACGGGTGGGTGGTTGGGTGGGTTGGTTGGCTGATTGGCTGGATTTTGAAAATAAGGATACAGCACTTTCCAACTAAAGGTTGGAATCAGAACCTCCTCTGAAACTTTTTCAATACACATATGCCTAAGCACCACCCCCAGACAAGTGCAAAGGACAAACAGTCTAACGGACAATGGGATTAAGTAACCTAACGTGCTAAATCCCCACCCTTATTAAGAAGCACTGTCATACTGGAAAGAGTTGGGAGACATACAGAACTGAGTTCAAATCTTGACTCCGTTACTCATTAGTTGTGTGACTTTAGGACATTGACTTAGTTTATATGACCCTCTGTTTCTCCAATTACGAAATGAGGATGATACTGTAATAACAACTACATTAAAACATCGTTTCGAGGATTAAATAAAATAATATGTAAAATGTCTAGATTTCATGATGCTAGTTCATTTAACAATATACCCAATACACAAGCTTGTTTCCCTGTGTGGAAAACCATAGGGTTTTGGGGGGTTTTTTGTTTTGTTTTGTTTTGTTTGGCTGAGGAAGATTTGCCCTGAGTTAACATGCATGCCAATCTTCCTCTATTTTTTAGTATGTGGACCACCAGCAAAGCATGGCCGCTAACAGAGCAGTATAGGTTCACGCCCAGGAACCAAACCGCGGCCTCTGAAGCGGAGCGCATTGAACTTAACCACTAGGCCACCGGGGCTGACCCCTGGAAAACTGTTTTTTAAAGTAAAACAAATTTTCATAATATATTTAATTTTTTGCCTTCAGTTCTCAAGGAAAATGGTAGAAGCATCGCCACATAATCCACCTCCCGGTCTTTTACTTTATTTGCTTAAACTTACAATATAATACTTACTCTTAAGTAAGTATGGCTAAAAATCCAAGAGAAAAGCAATGAAAATAGATAAGAATCCAATATATTAAATTATTAACTACTTCTAAAGAAGGAGAGTGGAGCATCTAACATTTCCGATGCATGAAATCAAAGATACATTCAAGCCCATAGCAGAAATGCATCAGTGGTCTACAAGAGGGTTGTAAAGACCCAGGCTTATTTGATTACTTAAGTTGGACACTGCCACGAGAAAACAGAAGAGTGGTGCAGCCACTATGAAAAACAATATGGAGATTTCTCAAAATTTAAAAGTAGAAATACCATATGGTCCAGGTATTCCACTTCTGGGTATTTATCCAAAGAACGCAAAAACATGAATTCGAAAAGATATATGCACCTCTATGTTCATAGCAGCATTATTTACAATAGCCAAGACTTAGAAGCAACCTAGGCATCCACCAATGGATGAACAGATAAAGAAGATGTGGTATATTATAGATACATATACATATACATACAATGGAATACTACTCGGCCATTAAAAAGAAGACAAAATCGGCCCATTTGCAACAACATGGATGGACCCTGAGGGTACTACTATGCTAAGCGAAATAAGTAGAGACAGAGAAAGACAATTACTGCATGACTTCACTCATACGTGGAAGATAAACAAACACATAGATACGGAGATCAGATTAGTGGTTACTAGAGAGGTACAGGGTGAGGGGAGGGAGAAAGGGGTAAAGGGTCGCATGCGTACGGTGATGGATAGAGTCTAGACTTTTGGTGGTGAACACAATGCAGTCTATCCAGAGGTCAAAATATGATGTATATCTGAAATTTACATAACGTTATAAACCAATGTGACCTCATTAAAAATATATATATGAATTTTTAAAAGATTTTTTAAAAAGGAAAATGGAGGGGCTGGCCCCGTGGCCAAGTGGTTAAGTTCGCGTGCTCCACTGCAGGCGGCCCAGTGTTTCCTTGGTTCGAATCCTGGGCACGGACATGGCACTGCTCATCAAACCACGCTGAGGCAGCGTCCCACACGCCACAACTAGAAGGACCCACAACAAAGAATATACAACTATGTACTGGAGGGCTTTGGGGAGAAAAAGGAAAAAAAATTTTTTTAAAAATCTTTAAAAAAAAAGGAAAATGGAATAGACAGTTCTGAATTCAAATATAAGCACAGAAAATTAGGTCCTTTATTTAAAAACTATTCTGAATTCTAAACGTTTGACTGCATCTATCTTAAAACAGTGACACGAAGTTTTTTCAAATTCTCCCAATACCATTCCAAATGATGGGTTTTCTCTGCTACAGTTTTTTCACAACTTTCAAATTAAAACTATTTACCTTAATCCTCAACATTGTTATTTCTTGTTTTCTATATCCCATTCCAAAGACCTTTCTAAGGGGAAAGAAAGAGAAAGAAAGACTGTCTTGTCAGTTAGAAAATTATTATTGCTACCTTAGCAACCTATTAATAGTCTTAGGAGAATTCTTTCTTACATCAAAAATGTGAAAAGAACAGATTTAATACAACTTCAACTCTTTTATGCAAAACAAAATACTTTTTATAATTTTGGTCACAATCTCTAAGTAAACAAAACTTCTATTCTAATGGAATAATGCATCTCACACTACTATTATCCTGACACAAATACACACTTACTTAATATTCTGTTTCTGTACCATCACCCTTTCTTGCAATACTAGCAGAGTTTTAATTTTTCCCCAAAACCTCAAACTACAGATGGATAATTTTATAATCTTTGTGATTTTTAGCACAATCACCCCTTGCTGAATACTTCCTGTCACCATCTGCCTCTTTTAAGGCCAAATAGGATATTTCTTGGCTTGTTTATTTTTCTCCACAGCCTGTTGTCTGGCATTTTTCTCACCACCTTCTGGCCTTCTGTATTTTTGGAGAGCTGCTCCAAGCTGATTGACTCTAGGCTCTTCCCACTCTTGTGTTTCCTGGTTTTCCCAATGGGTCTTGAATGTCAATCAGTGGGCTAAGTTCTCATTCACACAAAATGTGTTTGCCTCCCTGCTGGCTGATGATATTTGTATTTTAAACCAACATATTTATTAAATTCTCAAGTCTATTATTCTCCATGACTACCTGCATTGGCGTCATCTGTCTTAAAGTAAAGGCTTAGAGGTCAAGAAACTCAATTCCCCGTGGAATTCAATTCCAACAGTGAGTATAACAGTGGTACATGAATTTGATCCTTGAAGTCCTTCATAATTTACACTGAGTGAAATGCTCCTTACACATAACCAAGAAAAAAGGTCCTCTTTTAATACTAAACAAAAAATGATTTATGGTTCTACTTCTCTCCACCACTATAAATTATTTACTAAGTCCCGCACCATGTTCCAGGCACTATTCCAGGAGCTGGAGATTCAATGATTTAAAAATAAGAGAGAGAGAGAGAGAGAGAAGATATTAAAGTTATAGCGAAAGGATCTGAACTTAAAGCCCTAGACACTTTTGGATGAATAAAATGGTGGAGTTTCACATTTATACTGACGTGATCTACTTAACTCAGTGCCCTTTTCTACATAGCTTTCCTGGATTAAAATCATGAGTCTAAGTGAAATGCAATTGTTACCATGGAAAAAGGCAAAACCAAGGATGAAAAACATTTCGTGCCAATAAATATGTGTTTAATGAATGAATGAACAAATAGCTCCCAGCTCTACTTTATGTTAGTTTTGCAACCCTATAGTTAATAACCCCTCTGAGTTTGTTTCCTTATCTGTAAAATGGAAGCACAATTCCTATTTCATCAGATTGTTATATTCAAGGAGATAATCCATATGAAGGACTGGCCCATAGATATGGCTCAATAATAGATAGCTCTGTCTCTAAATCACGTCATCCAATAATATCAAGGGAATTGTATTTTCTTAGTTCAAATATTTTTATATGGCTACATCTGACTTTCAGAAAATTCACTCATAAAAAAGAAGTCGAAACTAAGGAAATTGAACAGTTTCCCAATTTCCAAAACCATCAACACCACACCTGCCACTGATCCTCCACCCTCTACTCTGTTCCATATCATCTTATGGCCCTTTCTCTCAGTTTCTTAAGTTCAGAGGTTGATTTGCACCTTTTGTAAAGAAAGCTGCCAGCTTTCTAAACAACACCCAACCCCAGTTCTGCGAGGTTACAGTGAAGGGAGCACCCCACGTGGTGAAGGGAAGCTAGATGTCAGGGTTCTGACTCTTTTTCTCTGGGAACCCATTCACTCATTGACTCATTCATTCATTCAAAAATATTTTGTGCCCAGTGTACCTGCCAGTGTTCTAGGTGCTGAGGACAGAGTGCTGAAAAAGACAAAGTTCCTACCTCAGTGAGTTTATGGCCTAACATGACAAACGACTGCAAAACACGGTGAAGAGCTTGCATACGCAGGATTACTGGAGCATATGGAGCAGACAAACCTAAGCCAGGGAATCAGAGGGATGTCACACTACACTGAAATCCAGTGAATGAGAAGCTAGCCGGACAATGACGGAGAAGAGAAGCTGAGCAGAGGAAATGCGTGTTTGGGGCCTGGAATGGAACAGCGCTTCGGGGCTCTGGAGGTCAAGCAAGTTACATGGAGGGGTTCCAATTGTCTATGGCATTTTCTCCCCTCACTGGTTTCCATTCTGTTACCCCAAAACTCTAGCTATCCTTTTGGAAGTGCTTCATCCTGCCGTGGGCTATGCTACTGGAAATTAAAAGCAGTATTTTGTGTCCCCGCTTGGGGCAGAGCATCAGAGAGAGCAGCACCCCCAAGCGAGACCAGTAACGGCAGTGTAACTGATGAGAACGCCCAGGGGGGCCAGGTGAATGGACGGTGGGTGGGCGGAGTCAGCACCAGACTTGGTTAAACCCTCCCCATGCACCTTCTCCCTCCTTCGCCAAGCGTGGAAGATAAGACTTAGTTTTATTCAGGAGGTCAGAAAGTTTACTTTCATCCGACCTTCAGGCACTGATTCAGTCTCACTTAAAGTTGTGGTTGAGCTGGCACAGGAGCGTGGACGGTGGGTGAGCTGGCAACAGAGTATAGATGGGAACACCCCTCGCCCAGGCAAGGACCTAAGTTTCCAAAAAAAAATTAACGGCATGCCCAGAACTGGAGAACCAGAGCCAAGTTCAAATTCTCTCTTTTACATTTAGTGTTTACCTCTGGAGGGTCTAGATCCTAAACTAAATGAAGCTAAAGAAACAACCAAAAAGATCTGTCTCCTCCCAGGACTGCATGTAATGCGCAAGGATGCTTACTTCAGCTCTCCCACGTTACTTACGAAGCAGACGCAGGACTGTACGTAACGAAGAGAACAGCCAACATGTCACTATCTAAATGTACTTGTATTAATTTTCATCTGTACATTTCTGCATAACTGAAATTACACACTTTCATTAGGAAATCATTATGTAATGACAGGGGACAAGAGAAAGACGTCGAATATAAACGTTCAGCAACAAGCTTGCATTCGTGGTGAAAATTTAAGTATTAGTCATCGTTAATTGTCCCAAAACATACTTTCAGGGAAAATAATACTGAGAAAATATTAAAGATCGTGGTGACAGTTACCCTGAATAATGCTGCTTTCATTTTGCTGTATTCAATCCAAATGATAAAAGAATTTATTAAAATTACCCTCTAGGTAGCAGTAACTTTAAAAGATAATTCAAGTCAGATCTCTTACACAATAGCTCCCTAGAGAACAACAACGGATCCTACAATGTCACATAGGAAGAAACACACCGCTGTCTGCTGCCCCCATATGGGGAGAAGTAGAGTAGCTCACTCCCATGGAAACCTACAAAAACCTTTCTACAAAGGTTTTCCACCAATCAGAAGGTCAATGATCCAAAGATAGTTTCAGGTTTGGCATTATTAACATTTTCACTAATTTTACCTGTTTACGAGTTGTGAGCAGCAAGGCAAAGGATGAAATGAAGAATCTAGACCAATGTCTCATTCAAACATATTCATCTGGAAGTAATTTATAGTAATGAGATAATTACAGGAAAATTCTTTCCTCTAGTGTTAATTATATTTTTCTTAAAAAAAAATTGGGGGCTAGACGCGTGGCATAGTGATTAAGTCAGGCGCACTCTGCTTCAGCAGCCTGGGTTCACAGGTTCAGATCCTGGGCACAGACCTACAGCATTCATCAAGCCATGCTGTGGTGGCAACCCACATACAAAATAGAGGAAGACTGGCACAGACGTTGGCTCATGGCTAATCTTCCTCTAGCAGAAAAAAAAAAAAAAACAGATGTTAGCTCAGAGTGAATCTTCCTCACCAAAAAAAATAATCATAATTTTTAAAAAATGGGCTTTCTACTCTCCCAATCTGGCATTTTGCAAAGTCACTCAAGTTCACTTCAAAATGTAAATATTATCCTAAGCAAATAATTAGCTATCCCTGCAGTCATGGGAGGTGGTACTCTTCAAGCTCAATTTTATTTCTAGATGCATTCTTCTGAGTTACTTTACTTAATATGTATATATATATATATACACACACATCATCTAGGTTATTTTTGTTCAACATTTCTTGGACAAATTGTGTAACTCAGTTGATTTTCATGAAACCACCATAACGATGGAGCCAGGTAGCCTACAAAGGAGTACTGTTCGGGCTGTTGACACACACACATAATTTATGCAAGAAAATGTTCTTAGCTTCCTAGTTGCACACTGTTTTTATTTTTCTTACATAAAAACTATTTTTAGAAGCATAACAAATTTTTTTGCGCAAATAAAAACATCTGGCTTTAAGTTGTGTACAAATACACTCAGATTATTTCAACTCACCCTTGTTTAGAGCAGGTCATCCTATTCAATAGAAGATTCTTAAAAATTTATACCTTTGTTTTTATTTGTTATAAAAAGCTTTCTTTGGAATGAAATAGATTTTATGCAAAGAGGCAGAACTATTTTCAAGATACATTCATCTGATCGATTTGATCGATGAAGACCTTCTTCAAGCAGTAATCCCTCAAGTAATTTTAGGAAAACTAAAGAAACGGCAAAAGCTTAAAATATGAATTATACAGCTTTAAAAATTCTAAATCCTTCATGGATTTTATTTTACTATTCTATTGCAGGAAAAATATACAAATCTTTTGAGAAAATAACAAAGTTAAGATTTTTTTTGCCAGCATGCTATAAGCAAGCTCAGGAAATGTTTCAAACTAAACATTCTTCTCGTCCATATTAAAAATAGAACATTTCTCCAAATGCTATTAATAATTCAACTTAGAATAGAATATAAATATGCATGAATGGAAGATCACTTGCTTTATCCCCATGCTCAGAAAGGCCTTGGGCCAGACTTTCCCAGAAAGATGAACAGCTGGTCAACTTCCAGGTATCTCCGGGCATGTCTATGCCAGAAGCTCTGAGAGGCTGAAGACAAGGCTTCAGTGGCATTTTCCCTGATCCCCTGGGCTGCTCTAGTTGCCCTTCTTCTGTGTTCCCATGGCCCTCTGCCCATGCATACCCCATAACACACAGCGGGTCATAATTATCTCCTTACAAGTCAGTTTCCCACACAAAAGTTTCCAAGCCATTTTAGTGATCCTTGCTTTTTCTATGAGAAAACAAGTTCAGAACGGTTAAGCAACCGGCTCAAAGTCTCAAAAGTAGTAAATGATAAAGCTAGGTGATTCAATGAAGAGCTATCTGATCCTGAAGTCCCTCAAACCTTTATATTACACATCTGCCCAACGCCTAGCATCCCACATGCCAAAGCAGGTGTTCAAAAGATGTTCACTAACTGATTACATGTATTAATGGATCTCCTTCTGTGAGACCATGCTGAGTGCTAGAAGGAACTGTGTGACCAAGACCCCCAGCCCCCACGCCCCCACCCTCTCCTTCAGCCCCATCATCATGGGGTTTCCAGTCCAGGGAAGGAAGTGGCGAACATGTAATTACCACACACTGGAGAGGTGGCATCTGGGTGGAGATTGAAAAAGGAATAGGATCTAGCCACTTTCAAAAGAAGGGCAGAGTGTGAGGGAAGAAGAGAAGAAAGGTTTAAGGTAAAGGAAACAGCACATGTAACATGGAAGAGGCAAGAAAGAGACTGTCTCGTTAAAAAGAGCAAAATTCCGTAGGGCTAGAGCTCTGAGGGGGGAAGGGAGGAGGAAGTGATGAAGCTGCAGGGTACACAGGGACCCACGGAGAAGAGTCTGAGAGCATGTGGAGAAGTTTGGGCTTGATCCTAAGGGTGCAGGTGAATTACCGGAGGGCTTTAAGCAGAGAAGCAATAAATATTCCGTGTTTGAGAAAAACTACTCTGCTATCATGAGGAGAAAGGAAATGGAGGGATGTGGCTGATGAGACGCTGGGAAGCCAATGAGAAGACTGAGGCGTTAATCAAGGCGAGAGATGAAGGAGAAGATTCTAGAACTTCTCCCTAACAGATGACTTTAAATAAGTTGTTTTTGAATTTTTAAATATTTTCCTATGTTTTAAATGTAAAGAAAGATGCCTGTCCTGCCTCCCTCACAGGGTTGTTTTCAAAATGAAGACAAAGTACACGGTGCCAGTGCTGACGGCCTGAGACAGGACAGTGTGCTGGTTAGGAGCACAGGCTCTAAGATAAGAAGGTCTGCGTTTTGATCCCAACTCCTCTACTTCTTAACTGTGAAACTTTGGGCAAGTCATGTAACCTCTCTGTGCCTCAGCTTCCTAATCCATAAAATAGAAATAATAACGGCACTTGGTTTGTTGGGTTTATTGAGAGGACTTAATGGAATAATATCTGTTGTATTTATTGCCCTATCTCCAGCATCCAGAATTGTGCCTGGCATGTAGTAAGTGCCAACTAATGTTAGTATTTATTTGAAAATTATAAAGGACCATGTAATTGTAAGGCGTTACTAGAACTGTAAAATATTTAATGTCTACAATTTTCCCCACCATCAGACTATATTTTAAAACTCCACAATCTCTGCATTAACCACACATCTGTTCTTTTAAACATAACGTAAGTTTACATCCTTCTCTTCTGTTTCTTCCTTAACTTTTCCATAATGTGCTTTATTTACCCTTTCAAACAAAATCTCTTCTGTTGAACGCATTTGTAAACTCCCACTTTCAGGCTGGCTGGGGCCTAAATGCCCTCCAAAATCACCTGAACCTGCTCTGCATGGAGACAGACGCTGTTCCACTAGAAAACTGATTCTCCTGGGTATAGGTTCAACTTTTAAAAGACATATTAGCTCAGCCAGCTGTAGCTGCTAAGCAGCCATTCGCTGTACCAAAACGGTTACGAATGATTACAAAAAAGATGGTTCCCCTGTGGACAGAAAGTGCTTTCATATTTAAAGAGATTGTTTCCTTCTCATGGGGTAATTTAGAGACACTCGGCCCCCACTCTCTTCCCCATACTGCTCTTCTCCCGACTCCTTCCAGTAAAGAAAGGTTTTCTCCTCAAATCATCAGCAGCAGATGTAAGGTTCGATCTAGCCAAACCAAAATCCACTCAACAATTTACCATATACTGTAATAAAAGCACACTCTTCACTTTGAATAAAATTATTGCATCAATCATTGGAGCAGATAAACAGAATGTGTTTGCATGTACCCTACATCAATATGGGGATCTAGATGTCGTGAGAAAACTGATTCAAGTACATCACAAGGCTTCTATTGTGTAACATAAAGAACTGGAATTCAAGTGGCTATACCCAAAAAAGAGGAAAAAGCTCATTTTTATATTCATTTGATGGAGAATGAGGAGGGGAAGGTGCATTCATTGATCAAGGCTGTTGTTGGCTAGTCATTTAGCAATTTATATGGCATTGACTGATCAACTGTCTAGAATGTCAAGGGTACTCTACCAGAGGGTCAACTGTGAGCTCCATGGAAAGAGATAAACTAAATAAAACAAGGGATTGAGAAGGGCAGTTGGAGGTAAGAGCAGGGAAGAGAGGGCAAGGAGGAGAGAAGAGAAAGGAAAAAAGGAAGAGAAGAAGGGAAGGATGAAGGGAGAAAGTCCATTTTTAAATAAATAAGTACTGATAGCACCTCTCTTAGGCTACTAAAAAAAACTCCCTTTCCAATAATGCCTTTTTGTTTTAATGAGTTCTTTCCACAGAGGAGAAAAATAGGGGGAAATATTCCCTCTAGAGAGGAAAGAGGCCAACTCTCAGAAACAATGAGCTAGATTTTTTTTATCTTAACTAATACCGTAGTCAAGATTCCCTAAGGTAACATTGAAATAATCACTTCCCTATTGCCTTCATGATTGGAGAGACTGTGTAATGTCCCCCATGAACCACTGTCTCTGGTCCTCAATTTATCTCCCAGTGCAGCCAGGAAATGGCCTTTGACATCCCCTGAAAAAAGGCTATCTGCTGGACTGCTGTTCTTTAGCTTCAGATCCTGCAGCATCCACAGAAAGGGAACCCCAACACACACACACACACATACACACACACACACACACACACACCATGTGCCTAAGAGGCATGGTAGCACCATAAATGAAAAGAAAATTAATTTTGAGCAAGATTTTCTCCTTCTCTAAACTAATCCCAAGTTTTCAGTTAGGTCTCTAAAATATCTTCTAATAAATTCTGGCACCTTCCATTTCGGGGAAGGAACAGATGCAAAGACAAATATTGTTCTTTCCCCTTTGTTATCTTTTCTTTTCATTTTTTTTAATAGCTATACATTTATAAAACCTCTGCCTCTTAAATCAAGTATTCCAGAGATTCTATTTCAGCACCTTCTGGAATGACAAGATTCTAAATTTGTAATAAAAATAAATCTCCAATAATAGCTAGGTCTTTGGCAGCAGAGAGGTTTACTGGTCTCTTTCGTTTACTCACCCAGAGCAGGTGTGAGTTCTACTTTGGGCACAGCTGTGAATAGGACCACGAACAATGAGGCTGCATCAAAAAGGGATCAGTTCATAGCCCTGGGCTTCAATGATTTTTTTTTTGAACCTTTAGAAACTGAAGTTGTTCTGAGCAAATTGTTCATACAGTTCAAGACTGACCCATTAAGATCTCTGACTTTAAAAATCAATTCATTAAAAAGCCTGTATGATCGACAGACAAAACTACTTCAGAAAGAGAGGCCATCTCTGTACACAATCCTGAGAATCTGTAAATCCCATTAACACTGATTCTGCAATGACATTTTACAGAACCCAGCAATAGGAAGGTTACTGGGTGAGCATAAAGTCCAAATAAACTATAGCATAAAACAATTCAATAAAGAATGGCCTATCCACACTCGCTGTGGAATGAGATCACCACAGTATTTCATAGCTTCTTAGAAAAGCATGATATACTGTTTTTTGATATTTTCATTATCGAGATCTCATTTGTACACTGAAAGACTCAGAGCCAAAAAGAACCACCAAACTAAGTCCATTATTTACTTTTAAATTCTCATACAAATGGCATCAATTCACTGAACCTGACTGTGGGATAGAAGAGTGCTGGGAGCTTCTAGCCAGCCTTACTCACGCTACTCTCCTGTATTCGGTTTCACAATCTGGCTGCTCTCTCTACTCTTCTCACACCAACCACTCCAGAACCACTACTCTGTCCAAGATGAGCTTGCTCAAGAGCTTAGTGCTCTAGGCATATTTGTGACAAAGCAAATGTAGGAAGGGACCGTTGCTGTTCTGTGATTTCACCAGACAGAGGTAAAGCCTTGAGATTACCCATAAACAAATCCATTCCCATAAGATCTACAGAAACTTTGTCCAACACTCTAACCAAAATTATCGTTTTCCTTCTGCATGTACTCTTAGCCCTTTGTTTCTATTATTGACTTTATATTATTTTCTGAGTCTCGTTCACCTCAACTCTTTGAATATCAACATCTATACACAGGGGAATCCTCACAGTGTATTACAACAGCTCTCAAAGTGTAGTCCCTGGACCAGCAGCAGCAGCATCCCTGGAAACTTGGTAGAAATGCAAAATTTCAGGCTGCACATCAGACCTATTGATCAGAAATTCTTGGGGTGGGGCCCAGTAACCTATGTTTTAACAAATCCTCCAGGTGATTCTGATGCAGACTGAAGTTTGAGAACCTCTGGTATAGCATTGAAACAAGAATGGGTTTTAGAAGCAGATAATCTAAGGGTTTTTAATTCCTATTGTACCACTGATGACATTAAGTGAGTCATTTGACATCTCTGAGTTGCCTCTCCTCTCTATGAAATGGAGAGAATACTAAACAATTCCTGACATATAATAAGTCCTCAGTAAATACTATTGTCTTTATAGTTTGTATCTTCAACCCCTGGCATCTAGTCAGCGCCGTGAAAATACTTTGCCCTCCATACTTACTTACTTAATTGAAACAAATTGAACCAAATGGAATAGGAAGAATAAATACAACCATTGGCAACCAAGCCATAATGTGTCTGGAAGCAACACCACTAATAGATACAGGTAATGGGTGAGGAGGACAGTCACATAAAACACTAATGGAGAAATATTCTAGGTCAGTAATTCTGACTGCTTTGTTTCAAAGTGACCCTCCTCTTATCTCAAATTCCTGCCATATCTTTGCCCCGATAAGAATTCCATTCTAGGGATAAATGTCCCACCAATCTCCCAAATTCTGCCACACTCACTGGGAATAAGTCATAGTGCCCATATAAACTTTATACCATAGCAGTTGTTTGCTAAATAACTCCTTTAAGTTGGAAATAGGTAACTTTCCTCCCATATTATAATCTAGAATTTAGAAAAGTTTGGCTTCGGAGAGTTATAGCAACCCCTACATCAGAGAAAACCAATAAAACTAATTCATAAAATGTGAAAATATTGAAAGAAAAGTTTTTTCAAAGAATAGGGGCAACTGGATATCCACATGCAAAAGAAGGAAGTTGGACCCCTATCTCACACCATATACAAAAATTAACTCAAAATGGTTTAAAGACCTAAATGTAAGAATTAAAACTATTAAACTCTCAGAAGAAAATATACGTGTAAATCTTCATGACTTTGGATTAAGCAATGGCGTCTTAGATATGACACCAAGAGTACAAGAAACAAAAGAAAAAATAGATAAACTGAATTACATTAAAATTAAAAATGTTTGTGATTCAAAGGATACCATCGAGAAAGTGAAAAGACAATCCACAGAATAGGAAAAAGTTTTTGCAAATAATATGTCTGATATAAGGGACTTGACTCCAGAATATATAAAGAACTCTTACAACTCAACAATAAAAAGACAAACAGCCCAATCGAAAATGGGCAAAAGATTTGAAAAGACATTTCTCCAAAGATATGCAGATAGCCAATAAGCACATGGAAAGATACACAATATCATTAACTGTTAGAGAAGAGCAAACCAAAATAACAAGGAGATACCAGTGGTCCCCAGGATGACTATAATCAAAATGACAGAAAATAAGTTTGGGAGGATGTAGAGAAATCAGAACATTCATACACGAGGGTGGGAATGTAAAATGGTGCAGTCACTTTGGGAAACAGTCTGGCAGTTCCTCAAAATGTTAAACAAAGAGTTACCATATGACCCAGCAATTTCACTGCTAGATACATACCCCAAAAAATGAAAACATATGTGCACACTAAAACTTGTACATGAATGTTCATAACAGCATTATTCATAATAGTCAAAAAGTGAAACAATCTAAATGCCTATCAACTGGTGAATGGATAAATAAAATGTGGAATATCCACATAATGGAATATTATTTGGCAATAAAAATGAAATACTGATGCATGCTAAAACATGGATGAACCTTGAAAACATTATGCTAAATGAAAGAAGCCAGTCACAAAAAACCACATACTATCAGATTCCATTTATATGAAATATCTAAAATAGGTAAATCTATAGAGATAAAAAGCAGATTAGTGGTTGCCTAGGGCTGGTGGAGGAAGGTTGGGAGAGATTGGGGAAATAGAGAGTGACTACTAATGGGTGCGGGTTTTCTTTTGGAGAAGATAAAAAAGTTCTAAAATTGATTGTGATGATAGCCACACAACTCTATGAATATACTAAAAACTACATAATTTTATCCTTTCAATACGTAAATTGTTTGGTCTATGAATTCTATCTCAATTAAGCTACAATAAAAATAATAACAGCAAGAATTTTCAACCATTAAAATAAAAGAGGCAAATTTTAGGATGAAGCTTGAGAACAGTAGAACTGAAATCTCAGGAAAAAACTGTGAAGTCAGTTCAATTATATGCTCCTTGATTATAATGCATGAGAGAAATTTTTCTTAAAACAAGAAAATAAGATTAAAAATATGAATTATGAGAGGTCTTTGACTTCTTTTTATGTTCTTCACATGCCAGGAAACACACTCCCGATGGCATATGCTACAATTTAAATTTTTTCCAACAATTAAATCACTGTCACATTAATAGCAGTGGCCGGATTTTAGAGCTGCGGCTCTAGTGATTGTCTATCCCAAATCTCAGATTTTACAAAAATAGACTTCTCTAACATTTTTCACACCATCCCACACTGCTTTCCCACCAGGAAGAAAACATTAGTTTTTATTTAACGGAATTTTAATCAATCGTCTTCTAGAACATGTGTTTCATGGCCTCAAGAAGGTAGATTTTTTTATCTTAAATTTCTTACATTTTCTTCTTTTCATGCTGTGTTGACTTGAACCTTTGTTGTAATGGTAGGTGGTGATGGTTTCCTTGTGATATATACACGTCATAAACCACTCGCTCTTCAGCTTTTCCCTGTAATACCTTGTCTAGATAGCAATACAGAGCTATGAAAGAATAAATACTCTTCATAATCATCGTTAATTTTTAGTTGTTTCCCAAGCTGACTTTTTAAATCTGAGCTCAAATTTGGTGTGTCTGCACTTGAGTTCAAGAGAAAATATTTCCCAGTGTGTGGTTGTTTCAAATCCAGAAATGGGGAGAAAGAGTTTGGCATTTTACATTCCAGATTTCAAAACAATTACTCCAAAACAAAAGGGAAAAAATTTGCAAGTTTTTTTTTTTTTTTTTTGAGGAAGATTAGCCCTGAGTTAACATCTGCCACCAATCCTCCTCTTTTTACTGAAGAAGATTGGCCCTGAGCTAACATCCGTGCCCATCTTCCTCTACTTTATACGTGGGAGGCCTGCCACAGCATGGCTTGACAAGCAGTGTGTAGGTCTACACCTGGGATCTGAACCAGCGAACCCCGGGTCACCAAAGCAGAACATGTGAAACTTAACCACTGTGCCACCGGGCGGGTATCTGCAAGTATTTTTAAACACATAAGTAGTTTTCTCCTTTCGTTTTTTCAACTTGCCAAATTTCTTAGATTTTCATATTGACTCTTTCCTCTTCAGTAAAGAGTAAATCTTTCTGTGATATATTTGAAAGTTTATCTTTTAATTCACATGGTATTCTGCAACAAGCCAGAATCACCGGAGGTACAAACATCCTCTGAGAGTGAATTAGATATCAGGAGAAATCTTTGTAACTATGAGAATACAAAGCCACAAACGGGACCAGCCATTTACAAAATTCATTCAAAGATCTGAAGAAGTAAATTAACATCTAACTAAATATTAAGTGCATCAGGCTGTAAATGTTTGCCATCATTATGAGTACATTCTCCTTCTCTATCACAAATAGATTGGCTTGAAAAAATAGTGACTTCTTGATCTGTAAAAAAGTTTTACTAAATCTTTATTAAATATATATTGTGAATGAAAATGAAGTTATAGTCATCTGAAGAAGAACTGACATGAAAAATAAATTAATCTGTAGATTTATCACCTTTTTCTACCTATCTTTTCCTGTTCATCCCACTGTCACCACCCTCCTCCAAGTCCTTATCAAATTATGCCACTATTACTTCAACAGCCTGCCCCCACTTTTAATACATCTGGCTTAATTTTGAAATAATTAATTTTACTAAAACACCACTTTTCATAGAGTCACCTTTGTGCATAAAAGCCTACAGAACTCTCTGTTACTCACAATCATGTCTAAACTCTTCTGTCCAGCTTTTAGGGTCTCATATATTGTGGTACTGCCCAGTCTTTTCAAAAATATTTCATGTTCCTCCAAATATGGACTCTCCTCCACTCAGCCAGGGAGGTGTTCCACACCCCATCAAGACAGATAGTATGGGAGGAGAACAAGGTTTATGGAATAACAATCCCCATTATTTATTAAATGTATATGGTGTGCCATGAGTTATGTAAAGCACTTTACATGTGTTATCTCATTTTATCCCCACATAAACCTTATATAATAGGCTTCCTGATTTTACAGAAAGTGGAGACACATAGAGATTAAATATCTTCTTCAAGGTCTCTAAGCTATTAAGCAGCAGAGCTGGTAACCTATGTCTGTCTTACTCTAACGCTCAAATTCTTGCTCACATGTTGAGTTTCACTTACAGTAAAGGTGTCCACTAGGCAGATGAATATGCAACTCTGAAGTTCAAGGGGAGAAAACAGAGCTATATTTTGCAGTCATTGGCTTCTAGTTAGCTATACTTATTTCTATGAATGAGCCTGTCCAAGGAGAAGGTGTGTAATGAGAAAAGAAACCAAGAACAGAAATCTGAGCAATGTCATCACTTAAAGGATGGACAGAAGAAGAGGAGACCTCCAAAAAGACTGAGAAAGTATGAAGAGAACGAGGAGAGTTATCCAGCACAAGTCAAAGAAGAGACATTTAAAGTGTTAGTAAAGAAGCATGATCAATTGAACAAAGCAAAAAAAATTAAATAAGGCCAAGTAAGATAAAGACTGAAAAAGTACTCATTGGGATTGGTAGCTAAGAGCTACAGTGATGCAGTACTTATTCAAACCAGCACAGTTTTGAAGGTGAAAGAGGGGTTTCTTTGGGAGTTTTGGGGTTTTTTGAGACTGGCAGCAGTTTATCAGTCATATGCACTCAACAGCCCAGGGTAGAAGGACAACATATGCCACACAGTTCCACAAGGGGGTCGCCCTCAGGAACAGAGTGAACAAGCAAAGGCTGTAGGGACAGGCTCTGTAGTAACAAGAGGGTACAGTAGCCCCTGGTTCCAGTGGAAGGATGTGACTAGCTTCTTTGAATAATTTCACAGGCTGGAAGAGAAGTGAAATCTGTTAGACTGAGGACCAAGTGGAGTATGGCTGGTCCAACTGATGCAGGAATTAGCTGGATGGAGAGACTTTGCTGCTGAGTGGGGAGCAAATCTGGCAGCAGCAGGGGCCTTTGGGGTCCTGTGAAGCTCAAAGATGTCAAGACAGCAATTGTATCTTAATTTTAGGTCTTATCCCACAGCTCTATCCCCAAAATCCATTCCAATTATCATCCACTTCTCCTCTCCTGCATCTCTACCACCTGAGTGACAGCCATCATCATTCCTCACCTGTTTTACTCCAACTGCTTTCTATGCAGTCTCCCTGTTTTCACTCTTCTAAAAGAGGGGTTTAACATCAAATGCCTCAGGATCACAGAATATGCTTCCGATGCAATAAGGTCACCTATTAAGGTCACTAGTGCCCTTTGTGAGAACAGTTTCAACAGAGTGATGCAGTGGAAGCCACATTGCTATGAGTTTGGAATGAATGCGTGATGAAGCAGTAGAGAGAGAGACACTAATCTTTCAAGAAGCTTAGTTTGATTAGTGGGTACTATATTGGAAGCTCCTTAAAATAGGGTATTTCTCTTAATAGATGCACAGCAGATATTTATTATTTAGAATGGATAGTTATCATTTATATAATAGATGCATTAGACACAACTTATTTGAAAATCCATTACGTTTATTGTCCTCAAATGTAAAAGAAAAACCGACAACTATTCATGTTCGAATATATTACGTATCCTCAGCAATCATGATTTTAAAAATATATCTCTAACTATACTGTTTATGAACATATAACCTGAGAGAATAGTTTAGCAAGTGGGTTCATTTTTAGGCACACCAACATTAACATGATCATGTAAAGGTGCATATTTAGACAATTAAATTTTTATAACATAAGCAAGCTCAAAAGAAAAGCCCTTTAATTCCTAGTGTCAAAGCCCAGAATCATGAACTAATTGATTATAATAGAGTGTCATTTGAAAGGGAACTTCTCAGTCACTGATTAGTTAAAACAACCAATGCCTGCAAAACCTATTTTTAACACTGCAGTGTGTGTCCTCGCGCATTCTTTATCTAACAACACTGTACCTTTAAATACGGCTAATGCCAGATGGTCTCAACAAAAAAGACCAGGAAGCAACATATTAATGCTACTCAACAAGCAAGTCTGCCGACACTCAACCAATGAAATTAGTCTTCACTTGCTAAGCCATTTTGTCACCATGGCAACACTTACTTCATAAAAAATATTGGATTTTCAAGTCAAATAAGCCACCCATCTTAAAACCCTGGATCCTTCAAGCTATGATGATCAGATACTTTAGCTAAAGCAACTGCCAAGATCTTTCCCCTCACTTCAAATCAAGTCTACCTACGAAAAGCCATTTGCCCTTCCATTTTTAAATATTCATATACACTCAGTTTCTCACTTTCTTGATTTTCTAGATAAACATGCTCCATTTAAAGGTGTATGTATATGTGTATATGCATGCAATTGTAGGCTAATAGTCCTAAATATAATGACAAATGTTAATGTCATAGAAAATTTTCACTGTACATGCTCTTATCAGTCTTTTATTAATATTATCTCTGACTAAAGAGATTAATCAGGGAAATAAATAATGCAGAAAAGATCAGAATGATACTCTAACTGTTACCAGCCTATAAGTTATCTAACATGAACACTCAAAATAACCAGTAAATCTTAGTTTATCATAGCTCCATTTTTAAGTCGAAATGATCGTTTGACCTATAAAAGGGAGATAATCCTGTTTGCCTGATGCAAATATAGAGTATCTGAGAGGATGTTTGGAAATATATTGTAGAATCAAGATATGATGATGGGGTAGAAAGGAGACTTACTTTGGAAGATGGAAGAGGGTATCTAAGAACGTGGCGGCAGCTCCTACTCAAATCTCATGGCTAGAAGAATTTCTCCAAAGAGGAAAGGGAGAAAGGCAAGTAAATAGGAGCTGGTCCCAGCAGAAGGGAAGAGGATGAAGCAAATGGGTTCTAATATACTGATCTTGTGTATTTATTCAACAATATAGCTATATGTAAATACACATGCATACTCATCTTGGTTTTGCCACTTACAAGCCTGTGATGTTAAACAACTGCCTTAACCTCTCTGAGCCTCAGTTTCCCAACCTGTAGAATGGAGATAATAATAGCACAACCTCAAAGGGGTCCAGGATTAGATCAGCTAAACCTTCAAACAGTGCTTAGCAGATACTAAGCGTTATAGAGGTGTGAGCAAAGAAAGAAGAAAGGGAAATTCATATTCTTTTCATAACATTTAAAGATTTTTGCTTAGCTTTTTTATTTCATCTTTAAAATTTATTCTCTTTATTTTCTCCCTTATTTCTACTGTTTTTAATGCTTTTTTGTTTTCAAGTTTGCTTCATTTTCTTCTTTTATTTTAAATTTATGTTCGTCTGCCTTAATTTTTTTAAGCATCTTTATTATCTTAACTTCTTATCTGATATTTTCAGCATTTGATGGCTCACTTTCTAAGAGCTACTTCAAAGTCAGGTTGCAGGAGTCACAACAAAGAGACCCCAGCCTAGAAACCATGGTCTGACACTAGCAGTTCCCACATCACCTGCTTGATTCCTCAGCCCAGTTAAAGATGACTCCAAGAACTAATTCAGGGATGGGATGTAACACCACCCAGGACCCAACAACCTCACTGCGCAAAGAACACGTGACAATTTGAAAAGTATTTTTTCACGAAAACTCTGCTATATTTGAAATTTCAAGATAAACACTCACACACACTTGTTTTTCCCTTGGAGGAAGGAGAAAAAAAGAGGGCAAAGTAAATGGCACATCCTTGGGACACCTCTGTGCAGAGAAAAAAGTTGCAGTGGTCTTAGAATAAGTGACTAGATAAAAGTCAATCTAGTTTTTTATTTACTTACGACAAGGGAGGACGCTTCTTCATATTCGAATTAGCCCTGTCCTCTGGCTCATACACACGAGATGGGGTTGTCTTAAACCTTTCGCTGTAAGGTTTTTTTTTAGTCATTCTACTTCTGAAGTACTTCGGGTAGCTCCAGGCCTTGCATGTGCCCATTTAGCATCCTCTGAGGGTTAAAAAACATTTCCCAAGAGTCCTTACAATTCTCTATGTGTGAAATAACATGTAGTACCTTTGAACTACATAGATACACAGAATTTATGATTTCAAGTTTTACCCTGTGCTGTTTATTTCGTTTCTAAGCTGAATATATACTTAACAAAAAGCAAGAAACAAGATGAAATTTGGTCCACACTCTTTTCTTTTCATTCTAATCCATTTGTATAAGAGAACTTGGAAAACGACTCTAAAAAGTCACTTTTTATTAGTCTGGCAAAGAAATGGCTGCTAATAAAACTGCTCACTCAAATCATTTCCAGAATTATTCACTGACCCTTGACACACATAGAACTCTCCCATCCCTTCTTCCTCATCTGGCACTTGATTAGGCTCTGGACTCCCGCTCTCATTAACACCCAAAGGTTATGACCACGCACAGACCAAACAGAGAATTAAAGCACTTGTCTGAATAATTCAGACCAAGTACTTTCACCTGAAATAATATGATAATCAAAAGGAAAGTTATTTTACACCAAATTAACTGTAAAATTATCTCAAGTCTTTTCACCACATTATTAGCCTATTTCCTGCTCACAGGAGAACACACCCCCTCACACAAACATCAGCCTGAAGACTTTGGCATTTTCTTTGCTTGCTCATATCCTGACTATAAATTAACAACAGAATTTACCATCTAATCACTTTGGTAGAGTTTCTCAAAGGGCAAAAAATCAAAACAGAATTCCACCCATACATATTTCATACATATTCTTAAAATCTTACAATAATACATGCCACTATTTTCTATAATTTAAGGAGGCCCTTTATCCAGGTATAGTTCCTACATATATTTATTCTTTTTAATAAGGGATATTTATTAAATATGCAATATAATATCAATAATTCTTATACCATAATAATGTTTTATAAAACATTTACAAACGTGGAAATAAAGTTCTTTAAGAAATCCTGTGCTGATTGTTGGTTTGGAAAAATTCACAACAAATGTGCAATCTTCTTTGGCACAAATAACTTATTTCACATTAAAATGTAATGTAGACAGCTGAACAGGTCAACACAAGTACTATTTTTAAAAGTAAACCTCACCCAGTTTCAGTTATTTATATTATGCACCCCTAACCTCCAACAAGACAACATATGTTTCATTCTACATGGTGCACACAAAATTTGAGTTGGCCATACAAACCACAATACCCACCCAAAGGCCCTCTCCCAGTGTTTACATTCTCCTGGGATTAGGATTCCAATTTTGAATACACAACTCAGGAAGCTAAGACTTTACTATAAATGGTCAGTGAGATGGGAGACGCCTGGCTTACATTCCCCAAAATATGGCTTTTATGTATTCCAGGAAGCACTGTGGTATAGTGTATATCTGATCTTTGTTAATGAGTTCTTGTGTCGTAACTTCATGTAACTGTCCTTCCTTGGACAACATCTGGTTTTGCCAGTGCTTATCCTGAAGCAAGATTAAGTACTTCATCCCATCTCCCAAAGTTATCTACTACACAAAGTATCTCAGATTAGAATGGATTCTGCTGACGTCCCCATCCAACATTTCTATCCCCAAAGTTTCTCTTAAGTCACCAGCCAACAAGTCTTTCTCTTCCTCTCTGACTCTCCACACAGCCTCTGAAAATATGCCTCTCCTTTTTATTCAGTTTAGCCTATTCTTCAGCCCTGAAGGCCCAGCCTTCAAAAGAGTTCATCAGCAGTCTTCCAACAAAAGCTTGTTTCTTCCTAGAGAGTGGATTCCACTGCCAAGAAAAATAATATATTCTGTATATACTTATAGAGTGCTAAAGTGATTTATTTCAATCCTTTCCTGATTTTTCGCAACTCAACACACTCTCATGCCAACCTAGGCCTTGTTCATCCACCTTGGGCACACCCATACCCCTTTGTAGCACACAGGTCAGGAAGCTCTTTTCTAAGGAATTGAAAACACACTGATAAGTTACATTCCTGTAAATTCCCTCCCAGACTGCAGTCCATGCTCATAACTCTGAATAGCCACATAAGAAATAGTTACGTTTAGTCCCCCACCTGTATACATTGTTATGGGAAATATTCTAAAAAGAACGCCCAACTGTATATCAGGAAGTGGATTCTAGCTTGGGCAAGTTGTTTAATCTCGCTCTGAAGCTCAATTTACACATCTATAAAATGAGAGTGTTCCTTCCAGCTAGGAAAAAAAATCTATAATTCCACTGTTTCACAATTCTACGTAACACTAATGAAGATTGGGTTTAACATGAGGAGTAATTCAAAATAAATTTGCCCTAATCAAAAACCTATAATTGGAAAAATTAGTTAAACATGAAATATTTCTGCATAGTGAATTTCTCTCCCAAAGCATCCAGCATAACTACGTGATCATTATTCAAGTGTCAGACAAATGCAGCTGGATGAATGTTCTGAAATGGCTGCCAATGCATGGAGAAAAGTTATAGGCTGAATTCTCCTTCAATAACTCAAACTACGTCACTTTTTTGTTGTTGTTGTTATTTTGTTGCCTCATATAGTTTTTGAAATGTATATTCAAAATAGAACACTAATTGAGCTGTATTTAACTGCTAGAAATTGGCCTAGCAAAATCAAAATCACTCAACATCTTTTTGCTCCATGACTTACTAGAGAGTGTTCAATAATAGCTACCTGGGAGAGGAAAGTATTGGTAAACAATTGTTGCTTATTACAATATAATATATATGTTTAATATAATTATACTTATAATTATATAATATATAACATGGCCATATTATATTATATGCCTAATTTACATATAAAGAAAATGGTAGCATAGTCTCCATCCCAAATAGTTCTACCCTCCTGATGAGGGAAATCAACCCCAAAGGATAACACCCTAAAGACTATATTCTTTCCAACAAGGTGCAAATTTCACATGTTAATGGAATGTAATTATCTGTCACAGTACTTATTGAATACTTCTGTGCCACCACTATTGGGGACAGGGAAGAAACAGGCACAAGAAGCACAAATGACCCTCAACTGACATAGAATGAAGTCCTCTCCCCTACTTTCCAGATTTGCTTTAGCCTTTAAGACCTGCCCAAATCCCACCTCCTTCTGAAAGCCCCTTTCGATGATTTCCCTCTCAACTTCCTGTAGAATTTGGGTCAATACCTTCATATTAAGTACTTGGTAAAATACTGTTGTTTGTTGTCCCTTTTTGCAAGTATCTCTTCAATTTGTAGAAGGTCACTCAGACAGCAGGCACTTGGTTAGTACTGTTAAATAAGACATTAGAGCTACAAATATAATAACATATACAGCAATGAGAGATGTGCCTCCTCTACTGCCCTCTAGTACCCAGAGTTTGACTTCCAAATGTGAACTGTTTAAAAGCATTTCTGCCCAATATTTCCAAAGACCTAGTGAATGAACGCTTTAATTGTCTTGATAATTTGTCCAGCTAGAGTGATTTATACTTGAAAGTTGTTAGGAGGCCCTTTTTGATAATAAAACATTCTTATTACCTTGGTCTGGGAACTGAGAACATCATGGAAAATGTGGTATGGTCTACAAATGAGAGCTTTCTTGGCCTCTTGGAAATGTTGGCAGAAGTATGAATGTTTTGCTTATACTACTGTCTTTATAGAGTCCTTAAATACATTACACTTATTCTATGGATTTGGGGAAAAATACCAGCCAGTCTCACCCTTCTGTACATTCATTTAAGAAACACATTCTCATTCATTCCTCCTCCCTGTACACACAGGTCATAGAATCATAGCAATCAAGGGTTCAGCTTCAATGTTAAAACAACAAGAGCAACAGTAAGAGTTTTTAAACTATTCAGGAAAAATACTTGATGTTCCTAGAAGTCACATGTAATTTTTTAAAATACAGTTTGTGCAAACTGAAATAGAGTCAAAGAGAAGGGAAAATGTTTATTAGCACAGTATAAGGTGTCTCCAACTCCCATCTATCCAGCAATCTGAATCAGCTATAACAAGTATACCCAGGACAGCCGGCCCTGATGGCCTAGTGGTTAAAGTTCGGCATGCTTCACTTCAGCAACCCAGACCCAGTTCCCCAGGTGTGGAACCACACCACTTGTCTGTCAGTAGTCATGCCGTGGCAGCAGCTCACACAGAAGAACTAGGAGAATTTACAACTATACACAACCATGTACTGGGGCTTTGGTGGAGGAGGAAGAAAAAGGAGGAAGATTGGCAACAGACGTTAGTTTAGGATGAATCTTCCCCTGGAAAAAAAAAGTATACCCAGAAGTCTAGAAATAATGGAAAAAAGATCTCAAAAATATTAAAAATAATTACAACATAGTTTATAGCTTTTACTGCTAGTGCAAGGCCTAGAGTTGTCCTTAACATATAGCCCACCAATCTTGACAGATGAATAAAATTAATATATTCTTTCAATCAAGTTTCTCCAATTCAGCCCCAGTTACCATTGGAGAGCAAATTAGAGCTGAAATGGATTTAAGAGGTACAATAAAATTGTGTATAACTCATACATATGAAAACATGAAACTCTATTAATCCCAGATGCTACACTGGACAGTGGAACACAAGAACCAACCAAAGAGCAGGTAAGTATTTTGGGGAGACTCTTCTAAGCAACACTCAGCCCAGAGGTGGTTCTGATTTGCAGAAAGTTAATTTGAGAAAAGCTTGTAGAATCCTTCCCATGAATTAACACATTGAAGGAAGCATTTTTATCGGTATTTTGCACATGCTCAACACTTCCAAAATCTCCTGCAGTCCATGCATTTGGAAGCAAAACTTCTTTCAGAGGAAGAAGCTCCCTACTTCAAGAACTGAGCTCTGAGCTACAGCATGCAGAAACTAATGTTAAATGCAAGCTTTCTGATGCCCTAGAGAGTGACTTATGTGAATAAAAAGATTTGGAAATTAATTTGGTTTTTCAAAATCAATATTCAATTTATTAGAGTTACAAATTATAAATTCAAAATCCTAGTCCTTCCATAAGCATTTAAGCTCAGTTTACAAATCATATTAATCAATTTACAAATCTAACAGATTCTATAATCACTTTAAAGGGAGAGTTGGTCACAATTAAATTATCTTTAAAATTTCAAACTGTCAATATAAATTTAATACATTCAATTCCCTTTTTAAGTACCTTGTTTGACTGACTGACAAACATTTCCAACTTCTTAAATAATATGGTAAATCTAACACATTAAATGTACATGGTGATTGTTAAGGTCTCTTAAATACTCTAATACCATCTACAAACTTGTTAAAATTTCAACTTAAAAATCATAGCTGACACATTTTTCTTTTGGGATTACAAGATTAATCTTTAGACAGTGGAATCTTTATAGTAAACTAAACATTTTAAGTTTTAAAGGTGCTTAAAATCCCAACAACATACAAGATTATTTCTAAATCTCCTTGGGGTTGAAGATTCTTACTGAAAAAGGAAACAGCTGCATCAACCCACACAGTTTTGGGGTTACCTTCCCAAAGGAATCTGATAAATTGGAGACAGTAATGCCCTCCCAGGTGACTATATCACGAATTTGACTTTGCACTTCCTTGGCTCTTAAAATAATTATTTCCCATCCTGTTCCAAAGATTTTTTTCCCCTTTTCATTATCACCCTGTTTGGGAGAACTACACAACTCTTAAAAATATTGAAATGGTATTCAGTTGAATGCTAAATATCACCCGCGGCTTTGTTGATCCTTTGGTCACAACTTCCGGGGTCATCCTCCTGACGACTAAGGGCTCTTTGCAACCAGTACTTTGGTTCTGATACAACAAACCAGCCAGAGTGATGTGGCTCAACACAGAACTAGGACTGAATCTTACTAAGAAGTAGATCAGGAGGCAGCACAAAGCCAGGGCTCTATGTAAAAAGGACCAAAACCAAAAAAAGGATCAGAACCAAAAACAGGACCAGGCCAGGGTGGAGCATTAACATCAGATCCAATCTGTGATCAAATTCACATGCCAGGTACTGTGGATAAGCAATGAACCTGGGAGAGAGAGCACCCTCTCCCCAAGCTCACTGGGAAGGCAGAATTGCACATGGATATAACTCTTTGCCCTGCAGTGGACGGCAGGGTGTGCTTGCATGCCCACTGTTACTGGTTTGTCAAAGTGTGCATAACTATATCTAATATGCATGTTATTCATTCCGAAGTGTTCATTCATTCATCACTTGCAGCAATGCATTGAGAACCTACTACAGACCCAACATACACCAAAGAGCCCACACTGAAATATGCAGTCATTATCCTGGTTCCAGGAGAGGGCAGACAAGTTAGGAAATCTCTCTTTAAAAATGAAAGGACATATCACTTTATAATTTGGCCACTGTAGAAATTAAGCACTGACATGGCAAAAATCTGTCCTAAATTTAATGAAATTATGATTTTCATTAGATGTTTGGATTTGTTCGTTTCTTATTTTAGTCTCATTTTAATAATGTTTACATGCCAAATAACTTTATAAAATTTAATTTATAAATGGTTATAAATCACCATGAGCTTCTAACAGTTTTAGTATATTTGGCAAATAAATTAAGAAATTCACAGGAAGGGTGGTCCCATACAGAGAAGGAAAACTCCAGTGCAGGCAACGCTTTCAACTAGTAACTTGTAAGTAAATTTACAACTGTATTTTTGAAGCCTCATTTTACAACTCTGATTGCCAGAAATGAAATGGAGAGTGTTAAGGACATGAACGCCCAGCTCTTTTAAAACTTAGGTTCTTTTATGTACCTGATATAGGCTGTCCCTGTTTGATAGACAAAAGCAGTACAGACTTAAGTAAAATGTGCCTATGTTAAGACTCAGACTGTTCCTTCTTCAGCTCCATAAAACTTCTTAAAAATAACCCCTTTAAAAAATAAACTCCTTAAGTTACCTTTTTTATAGTGTAACTATTCTTAATATGTTCACTAAGATTTTCCTAATGCATAAACGACAGCAATTTATGTGCATTTTTGTAGGAAATTAATTAAGATCATTGTGAGAAAATTTTAAAAGAAAACAAGGAAATTTACATTTTGAATTTTTCATTTAAACACTTCTTTTCTACAACAGGCAGACTCTTCCCGCATCTTTCAGTCCCTGTAAAGATAAATATTATCCAGTTCCTCACCTATGATGAGTATGGAAAAGTTGCTCATTTAGGACCTAACTGGAGGTTGTTTACAAAGAGATGGAGAGCTATGGAATAAACGGTTGGCAGCAAATGAGCTTCTACACGTCCCTGTGTGTTTACGACCCAAAGTTATCAGACAAAAGCCTCCCGAATTGCTATTCTTTCATACAGAAGAGAGGAAAAGCCACAAGAGGAAGAGGCAAAGAAAACGTGGGACTACATTAATCCATTAGGTTCTCCTAACTGACCTCAGAGGGTATTTAGATAGAATCTTCATGAGTAAGGCAAATTTGGCCAAATATTTAAAGCCCTGGGTGGAATATCTGACCAGATTTAGAGAAGGCGATAAGAGCCCAAGAAAATTTCCTGAAAGTAAAAGCCATTGAGAAATGATTTTCTTTTTAAAACTAAGCCACTTAGAGAGGCCAGCCCAGTAGCACAACAGTTAAGTTTGTGTGCTCCGCTTCAGTGGCCCAGGGTTTGCCAGTTCGGATCCCAGGCATTGACCTACCCACTGCTTATCAAGCCATGCTGTGGCAGGTGTCCCACATATAAAGTAGAGGAAGATGTGCACAGATGTTAGCTCAGGGCCAATCTTCCTCAAAAGAATTTGATAATAATAAGGCACTTAGATAAAAGAGAAAACTCTTTAACATCTGATAACAGGTATGGATAGGAGTGAAAATAAGAAAAATGAAGGCTATTTTATAGACACAAGCGAAAGCTATAAATATAAATAGACTTAAACCAATTTGAAATTTAAAATAATTTAAAATGACGGCTCCACTCACGATTATCTTGCAATCATCAAGACCTAGACAAAGCCTATATATCTATATAGCATTTTAGTCTACTTCTCGATAGAGTATTATTCACTACACATCTATATAATATTCAGAGGAGAATTATCTATCTGTTTTTGTATGGCTTTAGCATTTTCCAAAAACGAATGTGCCTCTTGAGAGAAAATACATTTAACAAGCAGATTTGTCTTCGTGTGAACACTACAAAGGTCCCGTTGATTTTGTAGAGTTAATGCAGTTTCCAAAAGTGTGCTAACTTAATTCCCAGGATGCTGATCATGCGGAGAATCAGCCTTAACATCTACTGAGTTCCCACAATGAATGAGACTTGTTCCCTCTAGTGAACTTTCAAAAAAAGATCTGTGCTGAACCATGTCACGATGTGAGATGAATTAAACTATTTCAATAGGACTGTTGTATTTCAAAATCAGCTGTCCAACTCTGCACCTAAAACACAAAAAGGACAGAAAACATTTTATTTTGTAAATGTCTAACATTTCCAGTAGTTTCCCCTACAGATATTGACTTTACATTGCTACATCAAGAAAATTATAAGGAAGACTTCGACCCTTGCATCTGGATACGGTACACATTTTGCAGAATCGAGTGATGTGCCCACTGGCTATACAGTGTGTAAATTAAGCTCAACGTGTGTGAAAGAGTGAATCCGAGGCAAGAAACTAAATAACTCATTTCAAGATACGCAAAGACACTGCCTAAAAGGGCAACTGGCAGATAAAATAAAATAGTATATACATAGTGAGTAGTCATGAAATATTCCCTAAATTAAATTGAAAGTATTAGCTATATTGACAAAAGCCTACATCTTCTTTTCCTCTTGGAAAGTTGATCTTAGCTTGGAATGCTACACGGCAATTTTTTATAATGGTTATGAGAAAAGGCTATTTAAAAACTGCTCCTTGACTAGAAAAAGAAAAAGAAAAAGTATATTCAGGACTTTGATCAGGGAGGTGACAGCAGAAGTTTTCCTACCCTGAACTCATGGTCATGGTTACGATTTGTGCAAGTTGTTGAACTGAGCTCTAGAAACAAACTATTTCTTGGGGGGAAAAAGTTATACAATGGTAGTGAATAGCAGCCGCATGATAAAGAGAAGATTTTCTGGTTTTGAATAATTCAGGCTATGTAGGACGAGACATTGGGTACGTCCAATCAGACAGCATCACTTTGGGATCTGAACATCTGAGTAGCCACCTGCATACACAAATACATGAAATAATTGCTGTTTTTCCCAATTACTTTGACACACACAACAAGAGTCAGGGATTTTTTTAGCAACCTTATTTAAGTTAAACGTTATATTTAGTCTCATTTTAAAAAGAAATGATCTGTATCCATTTTTAAATAATCAGTCTTTGAAATCAGCAATGATTTTATAGTAAACAGACTTCTATAAAAACAAAATATTTACTGGCAGTAGAAAGTTGTTCCAGAGTTTATAATCATAACTAATGCATTTTTGGTTGTTGTTTAAGAATCAACTCTACTCCTCTATGTGAGTCACCTTATCCTTCAAAGGTTACTAACTGGGGACAGTCAGAGAGGTAGGCAAATCATCTGAAAATAGTAAAAGGTACTAGTAACACAAACAGGCTCTTCTCTGAGGCCACATTTTATTAGAAAGAGCTGGCTGCTGGGTCACTCACAAAACGCCATATCCTGAATTTTAAAAGAAAGAAACATTCACAGAGCAATGGGCTGGCAGCCATTCCAGTAATCAACGAGAAGGGAAGGGAAGAACAAATTTAAACATGTTTCAAATCTGAGCTCACTTGACCCACCAGCCAGCTTTCAGATAAACCTCCTCCCCTATGGCATTTTCAAGTGCCTATTTGAATGTCATTTCATGAGGGAAGGCAAAATTAAAACCCGGAGATGTACGACTTCTATATTCAAAACAATGCACAGCTCTTCATAAGCAATACTAAGGGCTCATGCAGATTTTTAAAAGGTCAAAAATTTTACTAGGTACATTTTTACAGATTATCTTTAGAACTTTTTAACACTTAAAAACAGCTTAACTTTCTAAAATGTCTCAAGAGAAAAAGAGCTTCATATCAGTCAAAATTATAACAGACAGAAACAAACACAGCAAGCCATCACTGAAACTTGAAGAGACACACAGTTGGTGGGTTTCTCCATATGCGAAACTGGATGCATCACAACAAAACATAAGTATATAATTAAGAAAAATACCATTTCTTTTTTTTTTTTTAAAGATTTTATTTTTTCCTTTTTCTCCCCAAAGCCCCCTGGTACATAGTTGTATATTCTTTGTTGTGGGTCCTTCTAGTTGTGGCATGTGGGACGCTGCCTCAGCGTGGTTTGATGAGCAGTGCCATGTCCGCGCCCAGGATTCGAACCAACGAAACACTGGGCCACCTGCAGCGGAGCACGCGAACTTAACCACTCGGCCACGGGGCCAGCCCCAGAAAAATACCATTTCTATCCTTTCTTCTTATCATACTTCTGACATGCTAACATGCATAAAATCAACAGTGACCTTTAATATAGCTTTGTTTTGTGATGCACATTTTTGCCTGTTTGAGAAATTTCATTTATTTCACAAACATTCACTGAGTGGCCACTATGTCTGAAGCACAGAACTAGATATTTGGGGTAAAGAAATGGACAAAATACAATCCTGACCACGAGAAGCTCACAGTCTACTCTGGGAACCCTTACACCACCCATGGAAAATGCCATAATGGAGGCAATACTAACTGTTGACTCATATTAAATTAAGAACTTTACATTTACAAATTTAATCATCATATCACTGTCATTTCATAGGTAATGAATTTGGGGTTTAGAGAGAAGCGAATTGACCTGCCCGAGAGCAATTAGTTAAAAAGAAGAAGAGGCAGGATTTGAACTCAGGTCCGTTGACATGAAAGCATATACTGTGAACCTTTATGCTATAGGTCTTCAAAGAACTATGGAAACACAAAGAAAGGACCCAAGTGGGGGTAAAAAAAAATAATTAGAGAGGGATAAGAAAGGAGGTTTCAAAGATGTTTCACTTACATGGAGTCTGGAAAAGAATAGTCAGGACCTGAGCAGTTTCATTATGAATTCTTTAGGAAAATAAGTTAGTTGGCCAAAGTAAATGTTGGAATTGCCCTAGATTTATTTAGCTACCTGAAGAAACAACCATAAAGACATTCTCAAATAATGATGAACACTTTCACTGTTCCTACGGAAGGAAGCAAAATAAGATGTCAAATTGAAGAAAAGAAGGAATGCCCCACATTTTAAAAATTGATAGAGGGCAAACATTTGTGAACAAGAAAACAGTGACAAGAGGGGAAAAGTCCTTCAGGGCTGTCAACCGGGCTTGTGCGATGCCAGGTAACAGGTACGCACTCGGCAGCTTTCATGCGGTCACATGGCCAAGGAGGCCTAATCCAAAGGAGCACATTCTTCAGACCGACTGAATGTGATAAAATTTTTTAACCAATTAGCCCATCTCCTTAATAACTAGATGCAAGCAACTTCGCTCAATTCTTTTCTCTGTTCTATACTACTTTGGCGTCACAGCAACCCTGTGAGGTATGAGTTTTTAAAGCATTCCTATTTTACAGACAAGAAAAAGAGGTAAAGAGAAGTTAAAGCATGAAGCTACTTAATAAAACAATTGGAACACAGTTGTTACTTTCGTCTTTCCAATCAAAATGATCTGTCCTATGCCTTGTCGCCTCAGAATCATGCTCTCAATTCAATAAGCATATCTTAAGAGCTTACTCTATATAAATCACTATTCTAGTTGTTTATGGGCAAAAAAATGGAAAACATATGCTCCCCACCCCTGAGGATCTCCCTGTGTGAGTCTCCTTGGTAGAGAATCATCAAATTAATCCTTAACAATATGATAATGAATGACAATGGGCCAATGCTGTGTTTCTCAAACTAATGTAACACTAGTTCCAAGATAAGCTCCCTGAAAAACAGGGTTTTATGGTGAAAGAAGATGGGAAAATACTGTATAGTATAGGTCTAACTTGGAGATCTGAAACATACATGAGCATATTAAGAGCTCTGATATGTCTTGCAATACACAAACCTGTTTATCTTTGTTTACCTAATATGTATCAAACCGAGCTGAACTAATGTTCCATTGAATACACTTTGGCAAAAGCTGAGTTATGTGTCACCCCTTACAGAGGCTATTTTTGCATTTGTGAAAAATACCTCTCCCAATGGAAGTGACTATAAATATGGGGATTTCACCCAGGCTATGCTAATCGTAGAGACACTGGCAGGTGATTCTTTTGCCACCTCTCAAATCAGTTTCCGTAGAAAGCTGCCTATTTTCTCCGAGCACAGGATGTAATGTTAGGGGGCCAGCCCAATTTCTTCTCTTCCATTAGCCAATCACAAGTCAATCAAGTACATTTTTTCTGGCAAGAGCTTCATTGACTCACTTGGGTCTAAAAATAACTCTTGACCACAATGTGGTACATCTAGATCCTTCTCCAGAATCTAACATCTATATTCACCATTGCAAGGTGTTACTCAGTTGTAATCATTTCCCACTAATACACACTAATCTGGTATGAAAAGACACCATACAAAGTAATCAAAATCCTCATTCTTTTTTTTCAAGTTGTATAGAAATTTTTCCAGCATTAAATGTTCCATCACAATATTTGGCAAATGCATACTGGCATTCACACACTTTAAATTTTAACAGATTTGGGGAGGAACAGGTCCAAAATAATCATTCCAGCCTTTGAGAAAGAAAAATCTACGCTCTAAAGAATGTTTCTAAGATAGCATTTTAGCTATAAATCAGATTCACTCCCCAACAGCGATCTTGAACTACATGTAAAAGAATCAGTGTTTTAAACAAACTAATCTTAACTCATGTTTAACTCTCAGAGGAGTGGTCTGGGAATACAGATTCCACTGCTTAGCCATAAATTAATAAAGGTTTCTTTTATGAGTATTGCAATGACGGATATGCATGCCTAGGACTGCATGTGTTTGGGTTTGAGCACAAGTCCCTATGTGTAGAAATATTTTTAAAGTATAAAATATAAGCAAACAGAAAGAAAAATGGTGAACATGATCAGGCCTTGAAGGTATCCTATCAAAGGGGAACACATCTGAGGACCTACAATCAGCCAAGAGCCCAATCTGAGCACAGAGACTCAACCTCCACCCAGTCTTCATCGCAGGCCAGCATCTGCGGTCCAGATGCACGATGTGTGAGGAGATGAGGCTGGTGCCAAGACCACTTGCAGCTCTTCTAACAGAAGATGGCTGATACCCACAACCCTCCTCCAATAGATTTTTGCGGGTCTCTAAAGTGATACAAAATGATAACTCAGACCAACATTCAGCTGGTCAAGAATCAAGATGATTCCCATGACGTCATGACAGAATAGATATAGATATTCCTCGCTGATCAATGAAAAATGGAATTTTCTGTCCCTTTTAATGAATCCTAATGTAGAATATCTGAGAGAAGGAATCACTTTCAGGAGTTAAGTTCAAGTTCAGTCCCCAGCCTGGTACCAAACAAGTATGATGATCGCTTCTTTCTGCTCAGGAAGAGAGCTGGTGGTATCAAGGAACACCTATCCATACTCTGCTAATCTAACCAAGTAAACCTCCTACTCGCTGGTTCTACCACAGGGAAAGGTTTTATCTGTATATGTTGTTTTGTTTGGGGAGAGTTCTTCTACTATGACAACTAAATCCTTAGACATTAGCTACACTTTTCTTAAAGTTCAGAAAAAGAATTTAGATTAAGAAAACTGACAAACTTGACATCTCTCTCTTGCTGGAAGATAAAATGAATATGGGCAACTTCATCATAGTTTTAGTTAAGTAAATGAATTTTTTGAGCTAAATATTATTTCCTACTAACTTAATCAGAAATATTATTTCAAACAAATAAAAGGTACTTATAAGGTGAAAATTGTTAAGACAGTCACTCTTTTCCAAAGGCAGAGGGCTCTGTTAAAACCTACATCTATAGGAGCTACAATATTTCAATATTCTGTAAATTTCAATTTTCTGGTAAATTTCAATATTCTGTACATTTCCTGCCTTCTTGTCATCCATTCTTCAAAAACCAAATCCCCCTGACTGAATGTCCCTAGTCTCCTTTCTCCAGTCCTCCCACACCATTCCTGCAGCACTACACACCTTTATACTATCCTTCACGCTCCCTATGTGCAATTCCCCGAGGGCAAGGCCCATCTTGTGTGTCCCTGCACAGCCCATTGACCCTGGTCCACCTAGAGTGTACATGTGCTCAAAAACACTGAATGCATCCATTTCTTCCTCAGAGTAAGTATGGATATTCCTTTATCATTTCTTAAAACATTTTAATCTAAAAGAAATTTGAAGGCCGTGTAAAAATGGTGAACATTTTCTTTTATCTAAAACTTCCTAAAAAGTTAATTCATACAAGTACCATCAAATTTATATGCTGAGCAGAGCTCTCTGTTTACTAGAATTAAAAACCATACAACAAGCCCAAAATGGAGTTGCTTGTGCTAAGCCTCACGCCACCAAACCAAGACTTAATTACAGTTTCTGCTCTCCCAGAAATGGACTCTTAAACCAGTCAATCAGGAATCGCCTGATCAGCACTAGCTAGGGGATCTGCAGGTAGACCCCTGCCATCCCCTAAAGGAAAGTGACCTTGCAATAGCCAAGCCGTCTTTTTTGCCTGGTGTAACTTCCTTGTTCCTGCTCCCTTCTGCCTATAGAAGTCTTTCATTTTTGCACAGCAAGTCGAAGCTCCTTTCTCTCTGTTAGATTGGATGCCCGATTTATGAATCGGTGAACACAACCAATAAGATATTTAAAATTTACTCCATTGAACTTTGTTTTTTAATACTAGTTCCCTGAAGATTCCTAACCTACTTATCTCCTCTTAAAAGGTGATAGAGGGGCCAGCCAGGTGGCATAGTGGTTAAGTTTACACGCTCCACTTGGGTGGCCCAGGGTTTGCAGGTTCGGATCCTGGGCGTGGACCTAGCACCGCTCATCAAGCCATGCTGTGGTGGCATCCCACATAAAATAGAGGTAGACTGGCACAGATTTTAGCTCAGCGACAATCTTCCTCGAGCAAAAAGAGGAAGATTGGCAGCAGATGTTAGTTTAGGGCCAATCTATCTTTCTCATGGGGAAAAAAAAAAAGGTGATGGAGAGGGAAATCACCTTTGTGGTTTTTTAGTGTTGGTTCGTAGTTTAATTCTACCTTTAAAAGCACAATGAATAGACATTTTCTATTCTATTATTGAGTAATACCATGAACTTAAAGTTCCCTTCATTTAACAAGGAATTATAAAGTACATAATGTAAAACATTTCTGAGTTCACATTCGTAAAACGAACTAAATCTAAATCTGTATATTTTGTGTTTATGAGGAATGAAACATTTTACTTTAAAACATTGTGTTATTCAGCAGATGACTAATTCATTTTTTCCACAACGTGTACTGAGCGCCTGCAGTGTGCCAGATCCAGGCTAGGGGCTAGAGACACAGCCCCACCTCACAGAGCTTGCAGTCAAGAGGGATCTGGAAATCTTGATGGACTATACATTCCAGATAGTCAAGCAAAAGAATTATTGTTTTCATTTTCAAAAGTATGCCGCATTATAACGGTAATATCACTTTGGAATTTCATTTCTAAACTTGAAATAAGGCAACAATAAGTTAACATTAGCTTGCACATAATCCCCTTGAAGAAACAATGTAACAAATTCTGAGGTGCAATCTACAAAAAGTGGAATAACAGAAGGTTTTAATTAAGTAGAAGTAGGCGAATCACAAATATTTAGATTAGCTTTATCTATGCCTAGGGTGTCTTGACTTTGGTTATTTGAAATAATTGAAAATGAGTCGTCACATTTTAAATTTTTCTTTATCTTCAGATAACAGTATGAAACTATTTTTTTCAAAATTTCCAATTCACATACTGAATCCTGCTAGACTTCACTATATAAACTGTTTTCTAGGATCTGATTTTAGGGTTTTGATAGCAAACTTATACAAACCTTCTTACTTATATTATCGGAAGGTAAGAAATGTTTCCTGTTTGAAGATTTATTATTGATCAACCCATACGCTCTCCATTTGAAGATCAAAGTGTCTCTGCTGATCACCTCTTTTAATCCCTTCTCAGTTTGATTCCTAAATATCATTAGAAAACTATTCTAGCCCTACGTTAAGAATTTTTAGCTTATATTCTTGCTTTCTTGGTCGTTAAAAAAAAATTAAGCATCCCATGCTGATATTAGTCCAGATTACTTTAACATACCTTTACTATCAGAAAACCAGGCCTTAAGAGTGCTATCATTTTTAAAGAGCAGAAACATAAGGAAAAAAGCCTCAAGGACATTTTAAAGAATACCTCTTTATTAATACTAAATGAATCATATTTAACATAAATTAAAACGTGTCTTATACTCAGGAGGAAGATGGGTAAGATGGCTATATGGGAACATCAGTTGAAATAAAAACCTGGTCACAAACTACTCATCTCAAGTGGTGAAAGCAGAGAAAATGGAATATTCCTTTTTCCTTAGAAAGACCGTGTGCAGTTTCAAAATCGAAATGTCTTTCAGAGGCCACTTTGCCACCCCCGGAGGAGGACCTACGTGTCTGCACACACCACCACCCAATGAGGCAAATATCCTCAACATCCCCTGAGCATCCACAGCAGAGCGTTCACCCAATACGCACGTCCAGGTAGACATGGGTATGCAGAGCCCGCAAGACCCAGTAAGCTGGGCTTCTGGAAACTGGGAAACAAATGATAAATGACTCCCTCTCTCCTCTAAGTCCCTGCCTTCTGCACCTCATCTTTCTACTCCCGTCTGCAAAGGAAGGTCAACTTCCTTCTTGAGGGTTCACTGTTATTCCCTCTGGGTTTTGAGACAGCACAGTGAGAGTGACCGCCGGGTTTGCGGGCGCGCAGACTTGCTCGCTCCGTGCTCCCACCTCCCCCTCTCCAGCCTCTCTGGCCTTTCCTGACCAAACGGTGGCCTAAGGACTGGGGGAAGGCTTAGAGCTGCGACGAGGAGTGGGGGAGGCCCCAGAGATTGGGACCTGGCAATCCGCAGAGTTCTAGGTCAGGTTCATCCCCATCTCCATCCCTCCCTCCACCTCCCACCTTCCACCCCAGACGCCCTTTGCCAGAAGGCACCCCTTTGCCCACCTTTCCCTCCTAACCCCACGCCACCAGTCCAACCCCCTGTGGCCCTCCAAGACGCCCCTCAGGGATGGCAGGGTGCAGCGCCCTTACCAGGCTCGTGGACCCCGGGGTTGTCGGACAGCTCGATGACCAGGAGCTCCCGGCCCTCGAAGCTGCGCCCCACCGTGTAGATCCTGCTGATGGCGGTGCACTGAAGCCACACGGACACCAGCGCCTCGCGCAGCTCGGGGTAGCGGTGGTACTCGAAGGAGATGCCGTCCTCCTGCTGCAGCCGCCGGCGCCGCCTCATGCCCGCCGCGGGGGCCCCGGGCTCCTGGGCTCCGGCGCCCAGCAGCCACCCGCAGGCGGCCAGCGCCCCGCACAGCGCCAGCAGCGCCCGGCCTCCGCGCCCAGCCATCGCCCCGCCGCCGCCCGTGCCCGCCTGCGCCGGCGGCTCTTTTGTCTGCCCGGCTCCGGGACTGAGCTGGCTGGAGCTGCGGGGAGGCCACCAGCTCCGCACCAGCCTCCGCGCGCCTCGCCTTCCCCGCCGAATGAGCGTCAGCCCGCGCGCGGGGGCCACCCAGAGGAGAGGGGCGAAGCGGCGGCCGGCGGGCTGCACTACTGGCCGCCGAGCCCAGGGGAGCTGCAGGAGAAACCACTGCGAGCAGGGGCCGGCGCCCGGCAGCCGAGCGAGCGGCGGGGATGCGCAGGGCTGCGGGCGTTATTCGTTGGCTCAGAACCACGTGAAAAGCCGAATGGCGCCGGGGAGGAGGCAGGTGAAATGACAGCTACGGTCTGGGTTTGGGAAGGTTGTTGACATTGACAGACCCATGACATTGCGTGTGGAAAAGATACTCTTGGATTGTTAGTGGAGCCTTTTAAAGCGGCATCTATTCTAAGCCGACCAGGGTTTTCTTCTCCATGCATCAAGAATTGGAGAAGATTCCAGGGAAAAAAAACAACAACGTACAGGCAGTCGCTTGCCTTCTCCCCATGATCTATCTTTAATAACTGTATGGATAGTCCAAATACAAACCCAAGGGTGGGTTTTCATTTATTTCAAGGTCTGACTGGAAAACAGACCATCATGCATTTTGGGTTAGAGGTTTAGGGGAATAAAAATGCATTCTGTCAATTTGTAGATACTGTCTTTAATTGTATTTATGCACATTCCTGGATTCTTCCGGGAAAAAAATTTAAAAGCTAAGTCAATGTCACGTGGCAGTGCCTCCACCAATCCCTTCTGTAGCACCCCTGGGGAAAATTAAGTTCAACTCTGAGGCTGCCTAGACAAAGGATGCAGGTTGGTATTAAGATTAGATCTTTCAGGTGCAGCTTATCTGGGTGGTTCTGGCTCAGGGGAGCTTATCAGGTTGTAACCAAGATGTTGGCCAGGACTGTAGTCATCTGAAGGCTCGATTGAGGCTGTAGAATCTTCTTCCAAGAAAAAATAAAATCAAAAGATTAAATCCTGTTATAGAAAAAAAAAACAACTCTGATCTTGAGAGAGAGCTCCATGCAGATACAATAACTGCAAAGTTATTGTAAAAATATAAAATCATTTACAGCTTTAAATACCCAGCCTTTAGATGGGATTTATATTCCTGGAGCAACTCCAGAGCAGATGTTATTCTGAAGAGGTTGCCATTTGGATTCAAGAACAGCTCAAATCTAAATAAGTAATCAATCCATTGGGTATTCCAACCAAGCGGAAAAACTGGACACCGTGCGGGTAATTTTTCACGTTGGACGTTTTCTTTCTAAACTTTCTCTTTCTCCGCCTGTCTAACAATGCATTGCACTAAATGAGAACTTTCTCCTGGCAAAGGATTCAGATATTTAAATGATTTTACTGGATAAAAAAAAAAGGTTGCTGGGGTCTGGCCAGATGGCATACGGGTTAAGTTCGGACCTTCCACTTCAGTGGCCCAGTTCCCGGGTTCGGATCCCGGGCAGGGACATACACACCTCCCATCAAGCCATGCTGTGGCAGGCGTCCCACACATAAAACAAAGGAAGAGGGGCATGGGTGTTAGCTCAGGGCCAATCTTCCTCAGTAAAAAGAGGGGGATTGGTGGCGGATGTTAGCTCAGGGCTAATCTTCCTCAATAAAAATTAAAATTTAAAAATTAAAAAAAAAAAACCAGGTTGCTGGAGAAGCTGGTTCCAAACCCCTCTGACTATCTCCACTTCCCTCAGCAGCATGGGTCTTCCTGTTTCGGAATTGGGGGGAAAGCTGCCACTATAAAGACATGCCACTCACTTCAATTCGGATCCAGCCATGTTCCTTGTCAATGTAGACAGAGCTAAGAGCTGTATATTTTCCACTATGACCAGTCTGTGTTTGATTACATCGCCCAGAAGTTTGAAACCAGAGTTATAATTACATTTCTAAAATCATACCCAAAAGAGCAATGTTGGAAACCTAGAAAAAGAAAACAGAGTAGCTAAAACCAGTAACTTCAGAAGTGGGAGCTTAAGATTTTCACGTTAGCAATTTAAGGTCCCCGTGCTAATTTGTGGCTAGGTGGGGCATATGGACTAGTAACTACACACATAACATATTATTCATTGAAGTCCTGTGTTGCCCTTCAGCTATCTCTTTAAATAAAGGGTGTGTTTTCTATTTTCTCCCAAATCTCATTTTTATGGGTTGTTTTTTACTTTTTTTAAATGGGTGGAATACTACCGGCTACGTGGCCTCGCCTGAGCGGGAACTCTGCGTCTTAGAAGTGGTTTCCCTTATCTATAAAATGAAAGTTTGGATTGCATTATTCGTTCACGTGCAGCAGAATCATCTAGAGAGTTTGTAAAATGTGCAGTCTCCCAAGCCCCCAGCAATGCAGTATGTCTGCGATGGGTTCCAGGAAGTAACAAGAATACCAGGTATTTCATTTTCTTTCAGTTATCTTATTGAGGTCATAATTGTTTATAACATTGCGTAATTTCAGGTGTACATTATTATTTATCACTTTCTGTATAGGCTGCATCATGTTCACCACCAATAGTCTAATTTTTGTCCATCACCATACATATGTGTCCCTCTACTCCTTTCACTCACCCCCAGCCCCCTTCCCCTCTGGTAACCACTGATCTGTTCTCTTTATTCGTGAAGAACACCAGGTATTTCTGATTTTGATGTTTGATTGACAAACATACTTTGAGAAATACTGTACTATATGTTTTCTAAAGTCTCTTTCAGATCTAAAATGCTATGATTCTGAAAGTTTTCTTTCTGAAAAAAATTCCTACTTATCCCATAGATGATGGAGTTCCTCACTCATGATGGGGCATACCACGGACACCAAGGAACCAGTTCAAAGGAGTTAAAAGTTGGTCTTTGGGGCTGGCTGGGTAGCATAGTGGTTAAGTTCCTGTAATCCGCTTTGGCAGCCTGGGGTTCACAGGTTCGGATCCCAGGCATGGAGCTAGCACTGCTTGTGAAGCCATGCTGTGGCAGCAACCCACATAGAATAGAGGAAGATTGGCATGCAACAATCTTCCTCAAGCAAAAAGAGGAAGATTGGCAACAGATGTTAGCTCAGGGCCAATCTTCCTCACACACACACAAAAAAACTTGGTCTTTGAATTTCTGGGCTATTTTAGGTATAGGTCAGCTTCACTGGAGCGTATATTACTTGTTTGTGGCTTCATAGGCAATTGGTAAAATGTTATGCACCCATGCTGGTTGCTGGATAGAAAATCTGGCATGCCAAGTCTCTAATGTGTTTGGCTTTGTGTACTCATAGTTAAACCTAGTATGTAACCCACATTTTAAGTTGTGCATGCACAAGAAAGAGAGAGAAAGAGAGAGAGATCTTTTTCTTCATTTTACTTCTGGACATCTATCTGGGCATATTTAAGCTCCCCAAACCTCCACTTCCTGCATCACCTCTACTGTTTTCAAATCCAGAAACTATCTCTTTCTATTTCCCAAATCTTTTATGCTCTCCTCCCAAGGACCTGTCTAAAACTCGTCTACTCCACAAAAGTTCTGTAAACACCAAGTTCTATATTCATCCAGTGCTGTGCTGGTAAATGTTTAACACTCACCTCTCCAGGAGTGAAACATCTGATTTAGAGTGGTTGCTGATTGCCGTGGATTCCCACCATGGCTGATTTCAAATTACCAATGTGACGTCACTGAACATGACGTTGAGAAGAGATATTCGGCAGCACACCTTTATATGGTGAGGTGGTGTGGACAAATTCTTTCTACTCCTCCCTTTCAAGAGGTGGGGCTTAATTTCCTTCCACCTGCAGGTAGGCAGGACTTAGTGACTCGCTTCCAATGAACATAATGAAGGGATGGGATCTTACCTACCAAAATTATGTTGTAAAAAGATTGCAGCTTCTCTCTCTCTCACTCTCTCTCTCGCTCTGTTTCTCTTCCTCTCTCTCTTTCTTTTATCACTTGTCCTGGAGAAGTTGGCTGCCATGCCTGGAGAAGGTCACATAGCAAGCACCTGAGGGAGGCCTCTAGTGAACAGCCTAAGAGGGGCTGCCATCCTTAGTCCAACAGCCCGTGAATTACTGACACCTGTCAACAACCACATGCATGGTCTTGGAAGCAGATCTTTCAGCCCCAGCTGAGCCTTCAGATGGCTGCATCTCTGACAGCTTGACTACAGCCTCATTAGAGACCCTGAGCCAGAACCACCCAGCGAAGCAGCAACCAGATTCCCAACCCACAGAAGCTGCTAGAGAATAAATTGTCATTTCAAGCGACTAAGGTTGGGCTAATTTGTTATGCAGCACTAGCTAACTCATACATAGAGCATCTCCCCCAGACAGATACAATGGACACAAATAACCTCAACAACGTAAAGGATAATAAAATGTGGTGAGATAATTAAGAAGTGATGAATTTTGACTATTTATTGCCTTCATTCTTCAAATAATGTATTTAACTGCAAGTTTTTGTAATCCATTTTTTGTAAATAATGGCTGTGGTTAACAAGTGACTCATAAAATTCCTTCAGTTTAAACAATTGGCTCTTGCAAGTTGGTATGAGCTGGCTCCAGCACCCCTGTACATATATCTAGCTCTGGTCTCGGTTCCTCGCTCAGCAGTACTCCCTCCCTCTCTGGCTGGCCTCTGTAGTTCCCTGTAGAGGCAATATTGTACTGTCATTCAGTTTTCATGAACCTTCTGCATCAGAATCGCGTAGTGAGCATGGCCACATTCCAGACCAATTGAATCCAGTTTTATGAGAATGGGGCTTGGAAATCTAAATTTAAGTGATCTTTCCCTACCCCTATTCTGGTATGGTGATTCTGATACACAATAAGGTGGGAGGAACACTGCTTCAAGAGACTCGTTTTGAAGTTTGACAGATCAGTGTTCTAATCCCTAATCGACTTGTTTTGGGATATTGCTCAATGATTTCATCTGAAAATGAGGGACACTTTGAGCATTCCATGAGATAATGCCTGCAAGCAGGCGGGCACAAGAGAAGTGCTCAACAAATGGAAGCCTTCCATGCCCCTGTACTCCTTGCTCAGACAAACTCTCCAGTCGTGGTACCTCTTACTGCAGTGCTCCATCCAGGCATTCCTGCTTCAGAATCCTTCCTCCTACCTTCTCAGCTCCAAACACCAATGCCTGTTGTTCCTTATTATCACTGAAGAAATTCTCTTAGCGGACTCCCACTTAGCATCATTCACACCCTGAAGTGCACCGACAGATGCCCATGTACCTGACCTGGGCTATGACTGGTCTCGCATTTCTCACATTCCTCTCACTTCTCACATCACTGGGTTATGTGCATACCAAGAGTCAGTCAGGAGTCACCAAAACGTTCATGCTACTTTTAATTGTAGTTGTGTAATTAATTAAAAATTAGGTAAACTGATAAATACAAGAGTAGAAAAACACTGAATGCTTTGGAAACACCTGAATTTTAAAAATGGCATTAGGTGTGGATGAGAAAACAGTGAAGGAATGAGGAAAACATAAAAATCTCTAAAGATTCTGCTCTTAGATTTGTTCAAAATCCTGCCACTTGGAAGAAACTAAGATAGGTGATAGTAGAAAATGCATTATGGTGAAAAGGCCTTGTTCCTGCAACTAATGGCCAACCAATGGATGAGCATACGCTGATATTTTAAGTTTAAATAAATTATTTAAATTGTGCTTGTGTGCTTCATTTTTTTATGATTCTCTTCGTTAATTGGTTTTTTCCATTAAATAACCCACTGGAACTGTGTTCCAGTTGTATCAGTTAAGAGGGTAGATATGGGGCTGGCCCCGTGGCCGAGTGGTTAAGTTTGCGCGCTCCACTGCAGGTGGCCCAGTGTTTCGTTGGTTCGAATCCTGGGCGCGGACATGGCACTGCTCATCAAACCACGCTGAGGCAGCGTCCCACATGCCACAACTAGAAGGACCCACAATGAAGAATATACAACTATGTACTGGGGGGCTTTGGGGAGAAAAAGGAAAAAATAAAATCTTTAAAAAAAAAAAAAAAAAAAAAAAAAGAGGGTAGATATGGGCTACGGCAGAAAGGTAACAAGAAATTCATTATGAATGTGGTGTAGAATCAGCTGGACAGAATTCCATCTACAAGTATCACCACCTGAATATCTAATTACCAACTCAAATTAAACATGATCCAAAGGGTTTACATTGTTTTTCTTCATGTCTACTTTATACCAAAATCTCTGTATCCTAGCGGCCACCCCAGTATTACTGACACTGCCCAAAAGAAATAAAATATGAGCCCTATATGTAATTTCAAATTTTCTAGTAGCCATGTTAAAAAAAAGTAAAATTAAACAGCTGAAATTAATCTGAATACTAAATTTTGTTTAACCCAATATATCCTATTATCATTTCAACTTGTAATCAATATAAAATGTATTAATTAAAGATTTTTCATACTAAATCTTCAAAATCTGTTTTGTAATTTACATCGCAGCACACCGGCACAATTCAGACTAGCCATAATTCAAGCGCTTAGTAGGCACACATGGCTAGTGACAACTGTGTTGGACCATTGACAAATCTTGCTGTTCTCATATATCTGTCTTCTGAAATTATTCCTTGTGCTTTATCTTCACAGTTAATGTCTTGGTCCACGCACTGGTTATTTCTTGCCTGGATCAAGGCAACATCTTTCCCTGATTATTCCTCTCCATCATTGGTTAATCCCAGTTTTTAGTCTTGAGACCCAAACCACCTTCTGCATCATTCACCTTGATTGCGCTCTCCACAATCCTGTCACATCTTTCACTCAGTGGATCAAAACCAAAGCCGTGATCCCCTTCCTCAGAGAACTTCATTGGAGATCCCTAGGAAATCTTCCTTCTTGTATCTCTTCCTGCTTCTCTCACTTCCTCATTTTATTTCCAAAGCTATTACTTCAAATTCCTGCGCTGCAGTCCCCAAACCACGTGTTCACTTACACCGTCCTTACCTCCTAAGCTGACTTTCCTCCTCCCAAAGCCAACCTTATTCCCCAGAACCTATTCCTATCCTCCTCTTCTCCACCAGACAGTCCTCCTCTCTCCTATACTTTTGAGGTCCTCTTTCTCTCCTTGCATTTCCCCCTTTGCACAATTCTCTTGTATCCTCTTGGAGAAAACTGAAATTCTCACTTAAGTTCACTTTTCCTTTTACTTATCGTCCAAACACCTCAACTTTCTCACATCTCATTCACTCTTCCACTCACCTTCTACTCTACAGGTTCTATCCATCTCATAAGACTGAGTATTCATTGACCTTTCCTGGGCCTGCTCCGGGCCCCACACTCGGCCGACTGTTCTGCTCCCTCTTCACATGTTCTAGGTGACCCCATCTATGCTCATGGTTTCAATTTTCACCTCTCTGCTCCCATGTTTATAGCTCCCAAGATTCAGAGTCCTACATGCATTCCCTCCCACTTAGAGACAGAGACCAGCCTCACTTGCATGTTTGCCTCACAGCCTAGCACTGTGAGAGCCACAGTCATAGGTGTCAATATGTTTGCAGACGAATGAATGAATTTGCAAATCTGCTACCAGCTTCCTTCCAACTATGGCACTCAGACTTCTCCCCGTGTTTTTAATGCTCTGCTTACTCAACAAGCTCCTGGGCTCCCACATTCTCCTACAGGATCCCTTCCTCGAGGAGACACAACAACCACAGTTTCCTCTTTACTCATCAACCACATTTACCAAGTTGCTTGCATGTAACGTAAGTTATTTACCAGTTTTCTCATTTTATCTGTGTAATTATTCAATGTTAACTCCTATTTCTGCCTACATTATTATTGTCTGTATTATAATTTTAAGTCTCTACTACACCACAAATACAATATTCAGAAGAGAAAAGTGGATTTTCTCTTATGTTCTTACTTTGGAACCCAAATTACTGAAATAAAAATCAAATTGCCAATTTCCATCAGATAAATACCTCAAAGAATGATTGGTTTTCCCTTCAGCTGCTGGAAACAGGCCAACACAAACAATGCATAACAACTTTATGACGTAGGATGCTAATAACTTTATGGTGCTCAGGAATACTAAGTGTTACGTGGATAGACAAAGAAGTCCTGGAATCTTTCATTATAAACAATAACCATGTCTTATTTATTATGTAACTTTTCAACCCAGAATATTTCTTGTACCTGTTTTAATCTCAAGTGTCCAAGAAAGTAAGCTTTTCTCCTCTTTGTTTGATACAACAGACAAGATGTCAAGATGAAATATCTCTTATTTGTGAAAGCTGCTTGCTTCCCTGCAAGGCTACAAAGTTATGAATGTATGTAAACGTGAGTCATGTCCACACATAGGTGTTAAAGTGTCTCCTGACTTGACCAACACTTTGGAAGCCTCTCTGCTTCTAGACGGACTGACCAAGACGCTAATGATGTCAAAATTGAGGTTAATCTGGGATTCCCATAGAGAGAGAAAAACAAACAAACAAGCAAATCTCTTACTGATTACCAGGACTGCACCTTTAATTTCAAAGAAGCTTTATGGATGACCACAAATCCAACCGCACTGAAGGAATGACAGCTTAAATCATCCTGCAGGTAGGTGGGTGATCAGTCACATCATTATTTGCAAAAAGAAAAAGAAAAAAATACAGCATATTCATCAAATGGACACTCAAACTCTATTCACCAATAACTGTGACTTTAACATAGTACCATTACATAATTATTGCTATTGTGCACCTCAGCATCTATTGATCAAAGTCTTTGAAGTTAAATCAGAGTTCTCCTACACCCCAAAGACAACACTTGCTTTGGCCCTTTTGTTGAAAATAACTCATATGTGGAGTCTTGCTCCAAGTTAATGAAGAAGACGGCTTGGTTTGCTCCCCACTAGGTTGCATGATTGATTCCAGGGGCCTGCATCCAGAGACATGTAACTTGGTAGACGGCAGGATCCAATGTGCTACTAGGTGATGAGGAGCCAGGAGGTATGGAGTGGTAGCTGCCCAGTAGAGTTCCGCTGGTGGCTTAGCCTAGGTCTGGGGGCTAGTTTTGTCTTTTCATGAGTGACTTAATGGATTATCTCTTTCAGGGAGAATCTTATGGTGAAAGGAATAGAGTTTAGCTGAGAACCCAGGTGGAATTTGTGTAAGAGAGGAAGAGTGGGAGGGTGGGGAGTAGGGGAGAGAGAGAGAGCAATAGTGAAAGAGAGAGAAGAGGAGGAGTGGGAGGAAGAGGATGAGAAAAAAATGAGAGGAAGAGGGGAAGACAAAAAGCAGAAGTAAAGCAGTTGAAAATCCGGGAATATCTCTATTCAAGGGTCTTAGGAACTTTATAAATTGCATCTACTTTGCTGTAATAAGTGTGGGAAATTAGCTTCCTTTTGGATGACTAGTCCTAAATCAAATTGAGGAATCTCTATATCTAATTCAAGATACACAGTGGCATAATAACAACAACAAAACATAACATTTAGAAAATGTTTCAGTGTTTACAAAGTGTTTCACCTGCATTTTCTAACTTGATTCTCACAATGACCTCATTTTATTACCCACATTTTACAGATAAGCTATCTGAATTCGTAGAGGGTAAATTCCAAAGCCAGCCTACACAGGGTCAAAGAGAAACATTATCAACTCAATGACGTACTTTAGAATTACCTCTCGCTTAATTCTTTGGATCTGAGCTATTCTATTTTAGGAAAACACACTATAAATCTGAAATCTTATCAGGTTACACAGCCAAGAATGAAGTGAATTTCTGTGTTCTCCCATCTATGAAGAAATTTTTATTCCTGTGTCTTTACTGACTATAAAATACCATATGTCTTTAGCAACTATAAAATATGGTGGTGGTGTTTATTGGATTTAACTTAAAATGATATGCTCTGCTATTTAAAAACAAAATTCCAAAAATAGGATAAAAAAATATAAGATAATAATTTACTTTATAAAATGTCATGCTAGACACTAATAGCTGGAGGAATGTATTTCCTTATAGGCCTTAGTTTTTCCACTAGTAGTGTATACCCAGTGTGGGAATGAAGTTCCCAAAATGAAAATCAACAGCCACACTCTCATCAGACAAAGACACAAAGGATGATTGATTGGTTTTCTCTTTAACGGTGAGATGCCAGCCATCTTACAAATTAATAAGTCTTGTAAATAAGATCCTTATTTATGGTGTGAGTTAAACTCTTCAAGAGTCTACAATGATAATGCTAAACATCACAGAGCTGTGCAGAGCAGTACACTAATCTTCCGTTATAATCAATAATCATGTCTACTTGGATCTCTAATACTCTTATCAAAGGCTGGATTGCTGCTCTCCTGCCCAAAACAAAACAAAAAAAAAACCCTGTTTTTCTGTGAGCCCACTTCATCTCAGAAATGGCTTCATTAACTATTTGTTCAATAAAATTCCAGTTTCCAGCCCCAATCTTCCCCTTTTCCCCATGCCCCACATCAGCAATTTCTATCAATTCTATCTTTGGTATATATAAGTGGAATCCACCCCTTCTTGCCACGGCCACTGCCACTACCCTAATCTAAGCCACCAACTTTTCTCCAACATGGACTATCACAAGCTCCTTCTAACTGAGCTCCCTGCTTCTGTACCTGCCCACCTGGGATTCATTATTCACACAGCCTCCCATTTTCAAAATGTAATAAGATTATATCACTTCTCTGCTTAAAACTTTGCAGCAGCTTTCCAATGTCCTTGGAGTAAATTTCTACCTTCTGACCGTGGCTTTCACAGTCCCGTGGAATCTGTCTCCTGCCTGACTCTCCATCGCCTCAAGTTCCACCCTGTCAGCCTCTCTACGTGCAGTAGGCACCCCAGGTACTATCTTACCCCACCTCCCTGTTCACTTCCTTCATCACACTCATCACAAAACGGTGTTTCCTTACTTGTAGTGCTTCCTTTTCCTTGAGAAGGTGAGCACCTTGGTAGTTCCTACCACCAGAATCTAACCCATAAAATAGATTCAGTAAATATTTATTGGAAAAATGAGACATACGTCCTAACATTTTAATTTATGGCCACAAGAACTTCATACCTTTTGTTTTTTTTTAATTGCAATAACATCAGATTATAACATCATATAGCTTTCAGATGTACACCATAATATATTTCGAATTCTGTGTAGATTACACTATGTTCACCACCCAAAAACTAATTCTGCCTTTTAAACTTTAATGATATCCAGGAGATAACCCATCTATCTCTAAAAAGAGAATATCATTCCTAATAGCCTTAATATCTAAAATCTTCCAATTAGACACTGGTCTAATTATTGGCATTACTCTTCTACCCTCTTACCACATCTTACAAATAAGAAGACTAAAGTTTAGAGAGGTTAAACAATTAGTACAAGTTTGTATAAACAGGAAGAGATGAAGTCAGTGTGAAGAAATACAGCATTATTTCCATGGTATACTGCAGGCTTTCAATTCATTCACTCGACAAACTTTTATTTAGAATCTACTGTGTGCTGGGTACCTGGTAGTTACTTGGTGGGATGTGGTCGGTGAGGAATGCAAAATTGATTAACATGTAGTTCCTGCCAGAGAGGAGCTCAGAGATCACTCTCTGCTCCGGAGACGCAAGATTGCCTTGTCTACTGATGTGTGTTCTCTGGCTAGAACAAATCACGGTGCATAGGAACGTTTATTTTGATTGGAATTCAGCAGAATTAGAGACTGAGAAAAACACATGCTTGTAAGAAGTGACCTAAGTATTTTAAACACTTTGAAAACAATATACAACAAATGTCTAATAAATCGATTGGTTAAATAATTAATTAAATCACAGATTCAGAACACACCAAACCCCAGCTGCTTGGGAACCCACTTGTGGCAGGAAGGGTTACCAAACAGACTGAGTCACTAAGTCTTCCTGGTTGGGTAAAGAAATTGGATTCAGCTGCCACATTGCTTAAAATTGTTTCATGAAGGACTCTCCCAAGCTTCAAGTTTTACTTGTCCTGTCTGGTTCCTTGCCTCAGCAAATTAATCTCTAGATTCCTTGACTTGAGTTGTATTTTATTTAACACTTGCAGAAACCCAACAGCCCACCTACTGTCCCTTCTTTAACCTAGTTTCACCTCTTCCTCTTCTTATCTCCTTATCTTGTTCAGGCTGCCTCCCAACACCTCAGCTATGTCACTAGATGTCTATAACCAACCCATGCTTCACTGGACAGCCTACAGGAGCTGGGGCAACAGCATCACATAGAGAGGGAGCTCAAATGGTATCTTGAATTGATGGGATTACATAGAAGAGGAAATAGGGAGTAAGTGCAAGCTAGTCACAGGTATTCTGATGGAAAATAAGCCACAAGCCCCCATGGTCCCCAGCTCACCTCTTGTGCGTGCCCCAGAGCAGGGCAAGCTCCCTTGTCTAAAACCCTTCAGAAACAAACTCCAAAGCACATCATGACCTAGTTTTGTTTCTCCAACTTCTCTGACCATTGCCCCCATCGCTTCCATCCTTCTTTCAGTATGTGGCATATTCTGTACTCTCTTACCACCAGATCTTAGCACTTGGTGTTCTCTTTACTTGGATTTCTCTTCCCCTTCTGTCCTCCCTCCACTGCTGGGTAACTTTTGTTGTTATTTGGGTCTCAGATTGAACATTACTTCCTATGGGAACCTTCCCTAACAGCCTCCAACCGGCAGGAAAGATCCTGCTGCTATGTGATCCCCACTTCCCTGTGCCTCTCTCCCTTCTCAGAGCTTTTTAATAATTACTTATTTGATTGACCATAATCTCTCTTATACCATAAATTTTGTGAGGACAGGAATCATGTTTCTCATGCCCCCTAGTGCATCCTAGTGTCTAGCAGAATTTGATACACAATTAAAACTGAGTAGATATTTATGACCGAATGAATATATAAATTCTTAAAGAGATCAAGCTATGCTCCTCAGTTGACCTCTGATACTCCACCGTCTAAGTCGAGCCTCAACAACTGAAAAATAACTCGCTCAAAGTCTCCATTTATTAAGCTGCAACCACTTCCATACTACAGAAAACAGCTGATGGTTAAGTTGTAAGCGGATCTGAGAGAAGTAATGTTCTGAGCTCTGAGAAGAACCCGTCAGCCCTGCCTCCTTCTGCCAGTTCACATGGAAACATACACTGTAACAAAATGGAACCTGGACTGTAGCTCTACTGACTTTGATATCCTGAGTAGGAAAACTGGTCAGGACTTGCTTTTTTGCAACTAAAATTAACTGGATTCACAATGTCATAAGTAAGCAGGAGGGAAGGAAGGAACAAAGGAAGGAAATTTATTAACTCACATAAATAGAGCTGCCTCTTTCCCAACTTCTTCCAAGGACTTGCCATCCTCGGGAATCTCCATGTATCTATCTGTCAATCTGTGGGTCCCTTTCTTACCTCAACCTCTGTGTTAGCTTCATTCTTTTCAGTGAGAGGGACTTCTACAGGGTTTTCTATAGGCATTTTCAGCACTCTCTCTCAATGTCCATAAATAAAATCCCAAAGAAAGATTCTGGGATAGGCGTGGCAGACTTGGGTCAGGTGCCTATTCTCAGGTCAATCACTGGAGAGAAGAAAATGGGGTATTATGGTAGGTTACACTTAAACTTCGACATCTAAAAAACAAGAACAAGGAGAACCTCAAACAGGGTGTCTGGACAGACTAGAAACAGGTAAAGATACAATATGTCATTTAAGAAGAATAAAATACTATTATCTGTGTCACCAGACTTTACAGACTGTTTACTATAATTTCTTAGACTACAATTGTGTTTTTAAATAATGTTTATTATCTAAGTAAAGGTCAAGATCTTTTTGTGACTTATTTCTAACTTGCTCCTTGTTTCTGGAAGAGAACCACTTTCCCCAATCATCCTTTGGCCAGAATTAGATGTTAATGGTCGCCACGTTCTCAGTCTGGGAGCCTTAAGGCTGTAAACAATTAAAGCCTTAGAGCAGGCATGTTGCCATAGCAAAAGGGACTATTTCTTAATAGTGAAGTCTCAGAATACTGTTGCTGTCTTGTTACTTGTCCTCACCACTCTGAGTCAGTGCTTCAGAGAACACTTCTTAGTTAATCCTCACAGTCTTGTCTAAGAAATTCTCTCTAATATCTATGCTTAGAACAGTAACTAAGGGATGTCTGCAGAATACCCTTGAACTAAATGGTAAAAAGAAACTGGACTAGAATGAACAAAGCTTAGGGTCCGGCCCCGTGGCCAAGTGGTTAAGTTCGCACACTTGCTTTGGTGGCCCAGGGTTTCACCAGTTCACATCCTGGGCTCAGACCTACCAGCACTCATTAAGCCTTGCTGAGGCAGCATCCCACATCACAGAACTAGAAGGATGTATAACTAGAATATATAACTATGTACTGGGGGACTTTGGGGAGAAAGCAAAGAATAAAAGAGGATTGGCCACAGATGTTAGCTCAGGTGCCAATCTTTAAGAAAAAGAAAAAAGAATGAACGAAGCTTAAGAAGACCATTCACTTTGGTAAACTAAATTGTCTGGGGAAATAGCTACCTGAACTGTCTAGTTCCAGAGTTATTTTGTGCTTTCAATCTAGCGTAGCATTCCTCACAGGGGGAACATTACTGTCATTTTTGAGGTTTTATAAGGGATGCTGCAAAATAAAACATGATTCATTTGGACCAAAATAAGAAAAACTGATAAAATGGCTGATAAACATCATTTCAATGTGAAATTTCCAATCAATTTGAAAACAAAATTTTAAAGTTTTTGTTCTTAATAAATCTGCTTAAGTTATAGTGCTGTGGACTAATAGCCATCTTAAGTTTAAATGTGCATTTGGTTTTTAAATCAACTTATTCACTTATATGGCTTTATACTTCATTCATTTATATGGCTGAATAATACTCTGTTATACTGATATTGCATATTTTATTTATCCATTCACCAGTGGCTAGACATTTGGGTTCTTTCCACCTTTAGGTTATTATGAGTAACGCTGCTATAAACATTCATGTACAAGTTTTTGTGTTCACATACATTTTCATTTCTCTTGGTTATATACCTCAGAGTGGAATCGTGGGCCATATGGTAAGAGTATGTTTAGTATTTTGAGAAACTGCCAAACTCATTTCAAAGTAGCTGTACTATTTTACGTTCCCACCAGCAATGTATGAAGGTTCCAATTTCTCTGCACTACTGTCAACACTTGCTATTGTCTGCCTTTTTGATTATAGCCATCCTCCTGGGTGTGAAACAATATCTCCTCATGGTTTGGATTTGCGTTTCCCTACTGACTAATAATGTTGAGCATCCGTTCATGGCTTATTTGTATATCTTCTGTGGAGAAATGTCTATTTAAATCTTCTGCCCATTTTTTAATTGGATTGTTTTTTAGTATTGAGTTTGAGTTCTCTATATATTGTGGACATAAGTCCTGTATCAGATATAGGATTTGCAAATATTTTTCCCATTCTCTGGATTGTCTTTACGTTCTTGATAGTACTGTTTGCCACACAAGAGTTTACATCTTTATCTTGTCCAGTTTATTATTTTCTTTTTTCCTTGTGCTTTTAGGATCATATCCAATGAATAATTGACTAACCTGAGGTCAATTTCTATGTTTTCTTATAAGAGTTTTGTAATTTTAGCTTTTACATTTAGTACTATAATCTATTTTGGGTTATTCTTTTTGTATGGAGTGAAGTAGGGTTCTAACATTCTTTTTCTTTCTTTCTTCCTTCCACCTTCCTTTCTTCCTTCCTTCTTTCCTTCCTTCCTTCCTTTCTCTCTTTCTTCCTCCCTTCCTTTCTCTCTCTTCCTTCCTTCCTTCCTTCCTTTCTTTCAAGATTGGCCATGAGCTAACATCAGTTGCCAATCTTCCTCTTTTTGCTTGAAGAATACTATTGGTGAGTTGACATTTATAGCAATCTTTCTCTATTTTGTCTGTGGGACGCCACCACAGCATGGCCTGATGAGTAGTGTATAGGTCCACGCTGGTGTGAACCCCAGGCTGCCAAAGCAGAGCATGTGAACTTAACCACTATGCCACTAGGCTAGCCCCCTAATAATTTCTTAGTAGATTCTTTAGGATTTTTTTTATAAAAGATTATGTTATGTGCAAATAGAAGTAATTTTACTTCTCCCTTTCCAATCTGGATGCCTTTTATTTCTTCTTCTTGCTTAATTAGCTTGTTTAGAACCTCTATTATTATAATAAATAGAAGTGTCAAGAGTAGACATCCTTGTTTTGTTCCTGATCTTACAGAGAATGCATTCAATCTTTCATCATTAAATATGTTGGCTGTGGGTTTGTGGTAGATGCCCTTTATCAGGGTGTGGAAATTCCCTTCTATTGCTAGTTTGTTTAGTGTTTTTATCACGATAGAGTGTTGGATTTTTGTCAAATGCTTTTTTCTGCATCTATTGAGATGATCACATGGTTTTATGTCTTTTATTCTATTAATATGGTTTTTACATTTTTTGATTCTTGGATATTAAACTAACCTTACATTTTGGAATAATTCCATTTGGTGATGGTATATAGTCCTGTTTATATGTTACTGATTTTGGTTTGCTAATATTTTCTTGTGGGTTTTTGCATTTATACTCATAAGGGATATTGGTCTGTAATTTTTCTTTCTTGTAATGTTATTGTCTGGTTTTGGTATCCAGGTAATTCTGCTCTCATAGAATGTGTGTTAACTGAGTTTTAAACAGTTGCTATTCTCTTTGTCTCTCAATCTCTCTATCTATCAGATCACTGGGGGTGTTTTCATTTTCTTGAAAAGTCTATGTACCTATAAGTATTCTGATTTTGGTCAAGAAAGATTGGAGCATTCATCCACTTAATAACTATTTACGTTGAAATCATTTTTCTTTTAGACATTTTTGTCAGCCTTTTCTGGTTTTAGTACAAAATAGTCATGTTTTTATTTTATTGAGCATTCCTAGGAATAGCTAGACACTGTGTAGGAACTGGGGAGGCTACTGTAAATAAGATAACCACCATGACATTCTCTGAGGAGTTTACAGTCTATCGGGGGATATAGACAAGTAAATTGATCTTTACAATCCAGTCTGCTAAGTACATTATAGGAGAAGTAAACAGTGTTATGGGAGTACATCAGAGAAGCATCTATGTCAGACTTCGAGAGAGGAGGTTGGAAAATCATCACTGGAAGTGATATCTGATTTGAGACAGGAGAACACATGGGAGTTAGCCAAGTAAAGGGGGTAGAAGTTCTTGGAAAGAGTGTTCTAGGCATCAGAAAGAGAAAACGCAAATACCAAGGAGCAAGAGAGAACAGGGCTCTTTGCAGAGACTGAAAACAGCTCAGTATGGTTTAGACTAGAGTGGTACAAGTAGGGCCAATTGAGACGAAGCCCTGTAAACCATATTAAAAATGATTGTAATCGCAACTAAAAGAATAAAATACCTAGGAATAAATTGAACCAAGGAGGTGAAGGACTTATACAATGAAAACTATAAGATACTACTGAGAGAAATTGATAATGGCATAAAGAGATGGAAAGAGATCCCTTGCTCATGGATTGGAAGAATAAACATAGTTAAAATGTCCATACTACCCAAAGCAATCTACAGATTCAATGGAATCCCAATGACGTTCTTCATGGAAATAGAGCAAAGAATCCTAAAACTCATATGGGGCAACCAAAGGCCCCTGAATTGCTAAGGCAATCCTGAGAAAAAAGAATAAAGCTGGAGATATCACAATCCCTGACTTCAAAATGTACTACAAAGCCATAGTGATCAAAACAGCATGGTACTGGTACAAAAACAGGCACACAGATCAATGGAACAGAACTGAAAGCCCAGAAATAAAACCACACATCTATGGACAGCTACTCTTCAACAAAGGTGCCAAGAACATACAATGGAGAAAAGATAGTCTCTTCAATAAATGGTGTTGGGAAAACTGGACAGCCACATGCAAAAGAATGAAGGTAGACCACTATCTTACACCACACACAAACAAAAACTCAGAATGGATCAGACTTGAAGATACGTGCTCAAACTATAAAACTCCTGGAAGATAATATCGGTACTATGCTTTTTGACATCGAACTAAAAAGGGTCTTTTCAAACACCATGTCTTCTCAGACAAGGGAAACAAAAGAAAAAATAAACAAGTGGGAGTTCATCAGACTAAAGAGCTTCTGCAAGGCAAAAGAAACTAGAATAAAAACAAAGAGACAACCCACCAATTGGGAGAAAATATTTGTAAATCATAGATCTGACAAGGAGTTAATCTCCGTAATATATAAGGAACTCACACAACTGAACAACAAAAAAACAAACAACCCAATCAAAAAGTGGGCAGAGGATATGAACAGACATTTTCCCAAAGAAGATAAACAGATGGCCAATAAACACATGAAAAGATGTTCAACATCACTAATCATGAGGGAAATGCAAATCAAAACTACACTAAGATACCACCTTACACCTGTTAAAATGGCTATAATCACTAAGACTAAAAATAACAAATGTTGGAGAGGGTGTGGAGAAAAGGGAACCCTCATACACTGCTGGTGGGAATGCAAACTGGGGCAGCCACTATGGAAAATAGTATGGGTATGCCTCAAAAAACTAAAAATAGAACTACCATATGACTCAGCTATCCCACTACTGGGTATCTACCCAAACAACTTGAAATCAACAATCCAAAGTAACATATGCACCCCTATGTTCATTGCAGCACTATTCACAATAGCCAAGACATGGAAACAATCCAAGTGCCCATCGACCAATGATTGGATAAAGATGTGGTATATATATACAAGGGAATACTACTCAGCCAGAAAAAAAGACAAATTCATCCCATTTGCAATAACATGGAAGGACCTGGAGGGAATTATACTAAGCAAAATAAGCCAGACTGAGAAAGACAAACACCATGTGATTTCACTCAAATGTGGAATATAAACAAAGACATGGACAAAGAAAACAGTTCAGTGGTTACCAGGGGAAAGGGGGTGGTGGGTGGGCACAGGGGGTGAAGGGGGAGCACTGGTGTGGTGACAGACAAGAAATAATGTACCACTGAAATCTCACATCGATGTAAACTATTATGAACTCAATAAAAAAAAATGATTGTAACAGTAAATTAAAATATCTACATTAGAACCATGGACAGAGCTGGAAGCATCAGTAGAAATAACCCAGTGCAAACTCCCCCTGATTTCAGGATCTCCTCTGTTACATACTGACTAAGGATCCTATAACTGCTGCCTAACCCATCAGTAAAGAAGCAGGTAGCCAGCTCTAGTCATTAGAAAGTTTTTCTGAAGGTAGAGTTATTAAAAATAGTAATAAAAAGAATTTTTTTAAACATCCTATAACTTTATTTCCTGGTAAGTCTTGCCCTCTGGTAGATTAATAAAGAATGCCTCACCCTCTTTAACACAAAATAATTTCAAATGTTTGAAAACAACTTTGATATTTCTGTCTATTCCTCTTGTTTCCAACCAGTGGGGTCCAATACAGCTTCTGCAGCGATGGAAGGTTCTATAATCTGTGCTGTCAACCAGTCAGTAGTTGCGTGTAGCCAGCTACTACCATACTTGACAGAACTTCTCTAGACTAGGACTCCATATCTACTTAAACTATTTTCGTGTCATTATTGCCAGACCTTAAGCCATTCCTGGTTACTCTCTTTTGAATATTAGTCAAAATATGATATAATAAACACACTATGCTTTCCCATGTGCAGCCAACCAAAGCAGAGGAAAATGAGACCATTAACTTCTCTGCGACTTAGTCTTGCCAATAATTCAGCTTAAGATTGTCTTAACTTTTGAGCAAGTTAGTACTTGTAGTCTACTGCAGTTCCTAAGTTTTTCAGACATATATTGCTATTAATCCAGGTCTGTAACTCTTATCCTCCATTTGTGCAGCTGAACTTTAAATGAAGACAAAAAACTTGTTGAACCTTGATTCTGTCATGTAGAAGAAAGTGTTAGCTTTCTTTTTTCCTTTGCCTTAATCGTAAATTCATAAGCTTGCCTTCAATGGCATTCTCCAAATCAATGACAAACACATTACCAAGACAAGGCCACAGGCAAAGCCTCATGTCACAACACTAGGAATTCTCATTAGTCAAGATAATTTGGATTGAGTTGTTCAATCAGGTAAGAATCTAACTATATTTCTGGGCAAAAGCAGAAAGCTATATTCGTGGTCAAAGTCATAAAGGAGGTAGTCAAGTTCTTGATCTGGGTGGTGATTACACGGTTGTGATCATTCACCAAGCTGTGTACTTTTCTGTTTGTGTGATGTACTTCAATTCAAAATTTCTAACACAGTATTGCAAAATACTGAAAACCAGCATTGCGATCTCATTCAAAACTGTTTAAACAGCCTTTAGTCTCAGGTCCCGTCCCGAACTCTGCGTGGTCACCCATCCTTGGGATGGGGGTGGGGGGAGGTTCATTCTTCGGAGAAATTGAATAGAAATTGAACAGAAGAGGCTCAGGAATTTCCAGATCCTGGAGAGGCAGTAGGTGAGGTGGGAATGAGGCTGTGAACAGAGGGATTCTGTGAAAGGGCACCTACTGAACCGGGGGATCCTAAGCCCCCTTTCCATACTTCATTCTCAGAATAACATCTGGGCATATTCTTCCCCAGACAGAGATTGGAGGATTCTTCCTCCCAGAAAACGAACCCAACCTACAGAAAAAGACAAAGTCTGAAATGATGGATTTGCTGCCTGATCATCTAAAATGGTTTCCTAATCACAAATGCAAATTCTTTCCCTCCTCAGGAATGCAATTCGTTTGCACTTGGGAACTTCAAAGTTCATTTAAAACTATTAGGCACTTGATTAAACATCTCCTCCTCTTTGTTGGGATTCAGTTCCCTCTCAATAGGGCTAGTTTGCTTCCTTTTCCAGCTGAAGATCGCTTTCCCTTGATGAGGAAGTGTAAGAGGCAGTTCAGAATGCTGCTCTACAAGTTACCAGGACATCCTCTGCTCCTGAGCAGTGACCAATGCCTTATTCTTACTTCTTGCTCTCTATGTTCTTCTGTTACTAGCAGAGGAATTATTTTACAGCAGAAGAAAGCTCAGAGAATCTTCACAGAATACAAGAAGTCTGACTCAAATCTGCCAAAAGACTAAACAAAGGCTTAAATTTTATTAAGTAGACACAGTCTTTTGTCAAGTTAAATAGACATGTGTGCCCTCTAATGGGTAATTTGTTCCTTGGAAGAACATATCAAGGTGCATATTTCATAAGATTCTGTGCTAATGAAATCAAACATCAAGATGCCAAAGTATTAGGGTGTGGTCAGACCTCAACTGACCCAGACAGCCCCACGCCGGGCTCCAGCTTTGGCATGACTTCAAGAATCCCTCTTTGCCCGCTGCTCTCCCCACTGTTTGCTGTTATGACTTAAAACTCACTGAATTGACTGTTAAAATGGCAGCATAATTGCCAAATCCTACATTAAGATGCTATTACCATGTTTTCTCCCTTTTTAAATTGATAGATGTTTCTTGAGCTCCTACCATGTAGAAGGCATCACGCCAGGTGTACAGAGGACACAGGGAAAATATGGAGAATAGGAAAGTCCCAGCTCTGCAGTCAGCTTAGTCACTCATGACCTGCATGCCTTTGACCATATTAATAACCCTCACTGAGCCTCTGTTTCAGGCTGAGAGATTAGCATGAGCAAAGGTACGGAAGAATTAAAATACATAGGGCAAAATAGAAATCTTCAGCTAAAAAGAGATAGTAATATAAGGTAGCATGTGCTGAGGAGTGATAGAGACGAATGTTAGAGAGTTCACAGTGAGGGAGAGTGGTGAGAGATCACTCTCATGTGAAGCAGGAATAAGACCTCAATAAGAAAGAGGATGGTGGGGTGAAGCCGGAGCCAGGTCCTTAAGACAGAGAATTTTTAACTAACATTTTTTAGCTAACATTTATTGCACACAGCAACACATACTTCACGTGGAGCAAAACTCCCTACAAAATGTTATCATCCTCATTTCAAAGATAAGGAAATAGGTTTAGAGGAAGAGGAGGGAAAAGGCATTCTTGGAAGTGAATCAATTACCAGGAGCAAAGGTTCATGACGCTAAGGAGCAAGACCTGCTGTCCCAGCATCTACGGCTTTGTCTCTCTCGTTACCATCCCTGTCCCTGCAGTGTTGGTTTCAGCCTCCTGTGAGCTGAGTGTGGTTAGTTATCCTGTGCTTATTCTCTGCCACAGGCCCTTTCCTTTGAATGTGATGAGCCTGCATCTGTCCCCTGACCTTTGCTTATTTTCTTAATAGTTGGAAGATAATATTTCATATATTGGATTTGAGCCTCTCACATCCCCTTCATTTCAACATTTGGAACCTAACATTACTCAGTATCCTAAAGACATTTGACCTTGGTCCTCTGGTGATTTTACCTAAGAATGTGAGTGTTTGCGAGTCGCCCCCTCAGAGCACTGATTTGACCAAGGGCATGTCAGTCTTCTGATTATTGGCTGAAAGATTCTAACCTTATGGAAGAATGGATTAGAAACTAAAACTCCAGAGATGAACATACAACCCTCTGACCACTCACTCATGAAGAGTTTCGACAGTCTTTCTCCAGCTATGGGGATGTGGAATTTAATAGCCCATAGGTTTCATTGGAGCGTAAGAACTGGGAGTTACAGTGAGAGACTCTAAATATTGCAGACCCAGGTTCTCCGAAGGTCTAAATGTCTTTGGCCAGAGTATGTAGAAAAGAGTAAAGTACTACTCATTTAAATTACAATATTAACTTTAAGCTTTCAAATTACTTTAGTAAAACCCAAAATAGATCATCCAAGAAACAAAGAATCTCGTTATTTTTTAAGAGTAGAATCAGTTATGTATTGTATTTGTACTCTAGTCTTCATATTTGTTTTATCTATTTTTGTCTGTTTCACCGTCAAGTGCTAAAAGACAAGACAGAGAAGCTTAATTCAGGTAATTTTAGAAGTCTGGCCAGTAAATTATATTAAAATGTATTTGTACTAAAGTGCTTGTGAATGAGTCTTACTACTTTCTGAGCGGCTGCTGGTTTAGAACTTTCTTTCCAAAAATCTCTCTCCTTAAGGCTGAACAAAAGGAGGGGCACGTTTTGGGGAGTATTCCCTGAGATTTTTATAGAAGAAGCAAGTCTCGAGTGTAGTGAACATAGTAGCCACTAGCATGGCTTCTGAAGTCAAAACACTAGCCCTGTGATCTTGAGTTACTTAACCTCTCAGACAATTCCCTCAGATATAAATGGGAAAGACAGCATTTACCTCAGAGACTTAAATGAGATCATGCATTAACAGCCCACAGCAAAACTCTGGGTATACAGTAAGTGCTCAGTGAAAGTTTACTACTATGAAGAGTGAATTAGAACGTACCAGGTCGTTTTGCACCATTCCCAACAGCAGGTGTCACTCTCTCCCCAAGTGCTGAAAGGGAGTCACATTTTATTGCTTATTCAGATGTCTGTGCATTCTCTAAGTATTGGGGAATGAAAGGTAGATACCACAAATTCCTATAGATATCTTATGATTAAACAGCACAATTTTAAGCACAGGCCCCAAATCACTGTTTGAGAATTAAGAGCTATCAAATTCATTACACCCCTCCCCACTCCCAAGTACACACGGGTTGGGGGAGGGTGGGATGGGAGAATGACAAAGGCCTGGTGAGCCAGATTCAAGTCAGAAAACACAGCCTAGCAAAATATTCTGCTGTAATTTTCTAAATCCTTATTTGAACCTCCTTACTCTATACATTTTCAAAAAAAGGGAAAGAAACTGAACAAAAAACGGCTCCATATTTTGAAAAAAATAACAATTTGGTACTACCATATATTAAATTAGAATGATCAACTCTTGATTTGAGTTAGAATCTAGATACTTGAGATACAACCAGCCCTAAAAAGGTAAGCTCTATTCATCCATCTGCACAGAAAACATGCACTTTTTTTTAAGCAGAGAAAAGAGCTACTTCAACATCTTCTGCTTTACAGGTCAATGGAATTTCCCACAATGGCCAGCCCAATAAATACATGTTGAAACCGCCAAGAGTTTAGCAAATGAAGCACTTAAAAAAACAGAACTATTCCTTTTATTAGGAAACTTAATTTAGTGATTTCTGTACTTTTCCTTATAAGAATATAAGAAAAGGTGACAGCTGATGTTCAGAAGTGGAAACCACATAATCGGACAAAAAAATCACATTTATTTCAATAGCTCAAAGTGCAAATACAGCAAGTTGGTTCACAAAGTTTCAAGATAACAGTTTTAAGTATAATAACTTGATATACAAAAATGAAAGGGTAAATAGCAGAAATAAAGCTCAATTTTTAAAAAATATTCAAGTAACCTGAAAACTTTTAGATTAAAATATTCCACTTACATCAATTCAGAAATGCCTTAATTTCTAATTAATTAGACACCAGTAGCACATTGCAATCAAAAAGGACTTCTGAAAGAAAGAGAATCACCCCAAACTGGTCAGCTCCAGACAAGAGTGGAAATTCTCAGTGCTGGCTATTCCTCTGGACAGGCTCCCTCGTGCTGTATTAATTGATGTGGTTCAACCCATGATATTTTGACTTTTAGGAAAATTCTAAAAAATGTTTAAAGTTCAATATGAGGCCAACATTACTATTAAGAGTTTCTGAAATGGCCACTATCTATTTAAAAGATTTAAAGAGCAATTCCAACTTTGGGCCCATGGTATCACTGAGGGAAAAGACATGAATACTTCTTCCATGACCTAATACCTTTTGTGAGGTTAGCAAGATGGCCTTTAAAATTCCCTCATGAAAATTATCCTTAAATACATATTTACTTATTTCTACACATACAGAACTTGTATGTAAAGTAGAAAAAGTTCCCACTAGGAAGATAATTAGAGGTTGTTAATGTTCTTTTTATCACTTAGCAGCCAAGACACATGTTTATTTCTGCTCCCCAGAAGCAATGTTAGCTACTAGCTTTAATCCAGGAAAACATGTATCTTCAGGAAGGTTTATATGAGATATTCATTCGGTCTTTTTCTCAACCTTCTTCATCTTTTCATAGTAGGCAACAAATTGAGCGTCTGTTCCAAAAATTCTATCCCACCAGGTAAATGTTGAAGCATAGTTTCCGACGAAGTTCATGTGGTGGAAATCGTGATGCCGAGAACCGGCGTAGAAAGGGATGAGATTTAAAGGGTTGAGAGGAATATCGTACCCACTGAAAGAAAAATGGTAAAGCTTAAGAAGGAAATAAATGCACCTCTAATAATCAACACTTTAGTGACAGTCACATGCTCATTAACTAATCCAAATAACATTTCACCTCACTTAAGTCATTTTATTTCTGACATGTTTACAAAAACCAAAAACTCACAGAAAATAGTGCATATTATAGAAATCACTGTAAGAAATTTTTAAAAACTTAAAAGATCTACAGAAATTAGTATTATACACCAGGGGATGAAAGAGAAGGCTTACAGTAATGAATCTTTAGATCCAGATTTTTGAGAATTATTTTTCTTTTCTGTTCTAGAGGAGCTTTCTCACCATAGTTAGTAATGTCCATAATACCACATATGTCTTTTAGGAAAAGTTATATGAAATTAGTGTCAAGCATTAAGAAGGTTAAACCTGTGAATCACTGGGTAGCAACTTCTCCTAGAGTTTCCTCCTTTATTTCTAATTACAAACAAAATCTGATATCCACAATTACACCAGTCAGAATCACCCCAATGCTGCTCTCCCTTTAGGAGACTGGGAGGCATGGAGGGAGAAAAGAACAATGGAAGGACAGAAAGAATGAAGGAGACATCATTTACAACTTATCTGCAGAAGGATATTCTCTGCCGAAGACTAGAAGCATTAATTTTGCTACTTAAGTGGTTTAAAACAGTTCTTAGGATTTGATGTTCTGCTTTTACAGGCATACTAATAAGTCCCAAGGCAAAATGCAATGAATATATAATAATTTTAAAATAATGGAAAATTAGGAATATTAGGCATTTAAAAGGCATTAAACAGAAATAATTTACCACAAAATGCGTTCCAATCCACAGAAAGGAAGCACGTGAGATACGCACTATCACAAGCAGTGGTTGCATCAGTGCAGGGCAGGAGAGAATCAAAACATCCTTACTCAGTGAAGGCTGACTGTTTCAATATTCTTTTCAAGAGCTGGGGTTAGGTTCATTACAGAAGGATAAAGTAATTGCTGGTCCTGACTTACAGTATCAAACAGATTTTTAAGGAAACCACAAAAATATTTTCATTTGAACAATGCTTCAGGAAGACCCACGCAAGGAATGAAACCCGAAAGCCATAAAGAAAACGACTGATAGTTTTCACAACATGAAAATTAAAAACTTCAGTATTATAAAAGAACTACCAAAAGTTAAAATTCAAATGACAGAGAGAAAACGTTTACGCATACGCAACAAATAAAGCTTACAGGAGACCAATAGGTTACAAAACATATAACCTAACAGAAAAATAGGCACAGGATATAAAAAGGTAATTCAAAGAAGAAAAAAATACTATTGGGCAATAAGCACACAAACAGATGCTCAGCCTCATGAATCCCTGGAGAAATGCAGATCACAAGGCTGCAAGCCCTTTGCCCTCTTCCCGACAAAGATTACAAAGACTGTGGTACCCAGGTTGGGAAGGGTTTGGGGAGGGGGAAAGTGTTCTAATATATTCCCGCTGGAAATGTCAAGAGGGATCCTTCTGAAGGGCGGTTTTGCAGTAGCTATCAAAATCTTACTTCATTTGCCCAAATAATATATGCAGATGTTCTCACTATAAAAACGACAATAGCCATAGACAGGGATGTAAAAAAAAAATTCCATTATTTGAACTTTTATCCGATGATCACGTTCTCTTGTTTTCTTAAAAATAACAACATTAAAAAGGTTAACTTCTCCTATTAATCTACTTAGAAAAAAAGATAGTCTATGATAATGATTATCAAATCATTGGGCAAAATGGGTGAGGGGTGGTCAAAAGGGACAAACTTCCAGATATCAGAAAAATAAGTCACGGAGACGTAAAGTGAAGCCTAGTGATTACAGCTAACAATACTGTATTATATTTGAAAGTTGCTAAGAGAGATCATCTTAAAAGTTCACATCAGAAGAAACAAATTTTTTGTAATTCTATGTAGTGATGGGTGTTAACTTACTGTGGTGATCATTTTGCAATATATACATATATCAAATCATTATGTTGTACATCTAAAACTACTATTTTATATCCATTATATCTCAATTAAAAAATCAAAATAAACAAAAAAAGAAAGATAATTTATAACCATGAAATAAAGATATTTTATGATACCTTACACCTGAATAGAAACCATAACTCACCTATGGACATCAATAGTTTCTATCAACCGCACAGTCACCCAGGCCCAAAGAAGAATTACATGATCACATAAAAGCAAGATTCCAATGAAAAATCCAGTTCCAAGAATTAGGGTTTCCAGAGGATGTGCATATTCAGCTTCCATTCCAAATGGAGCCTAAAATAGATAAGAATTGCTTAACATATTCTGATGGTTAATTTTATGTGTCCGCTTGGCTAGCTTCTGGTGCCCAATTGCTTGTTCAAACAGCAGTCTACGTGTTGCTGCGAAGGTAGTTTTTACGTGTGATTACCATTTTAAATCAGCAGACTCTGAGTACAGATTACCCTCCATAATGCAGGTGGGCTTCACCCAATCAGCGGAAGGCCTTAAAGCAAACACTGACACCTCCCAAGGAAGAAGGGATTCTCAAGATTGCAACATAGAGACCTGCACACCTGAGTTTCAAGCCTGCTGCCCTGTGACATTCAGATCCAAGACTGTAACAGCAACGCTCACCTGAATTTCCAGCCTGTGGTCTGCCCTACAGATTTTGGGCTTGCCAGCCCTCACAATCACAGGAGCCAATTCCTTAAAACAAATCTGTATGTGTCTCTCTTATTCTTTGTGTTTCTCTAGAGAACTCTGGCTAATACAAATATTCTAATTTATTTATGCATATAGTTTTATAAAATTATATTGTTTCTCTATGTAATGATAGCATATCTCTAACTAGCTACATAAATATAAACAGTTAATTCTCAATAAAAGTATCTTTTTCCTACCAAACGTTCAGGTTCTAGGACGTCCTCAATAAAATCTTGATAACTGTCTTTGATGGTTTAAGACAAAGGCATTAAACAACTGACTTGAACTCTAATTTCGGTTGATGCATCTGAACTTGTTCTGCCGAGAAAGGGACGCTTGGTTGAGCATACCACACCATCAGGATCAACGGGGACACACTGACATCACCAGTCTGACTAAGCTCATCAAAGGAGCTCAGATACAAACCACTGTTTTTGTGGCAGTCAGCAATGTGGGAGAAATGTGTTAAAACTAAGTCAGGAACTGTTTTAGAAGTCTAAAGATTAAAGCTCATTGTTTTGGGGTCCTATTTAAATGACTCCAATATCACTATAGCCTCGATCGAACTGCCAGGTATCCAACTGTGTCAGGAGAGAGGTCAGGCCACAACGATGAGAGTCGGAACTACTTCAGGGAACATTTTTCTTTCAGATCTCAATCTACCATGAAATTAAGATACTGAAGAAAAGGTGTAGAACTGGCTTTGGGGGTATGTGTGTGTGTGTTGTTTTAACAATCTTGACAAAGGAAAAAGAAAGAAACATCACTGACAAATTTAAAGAATTTGTCTCCTGGAGATAAAAATAACAACATTTTGCCTCTAATAGAAAAAAAACGTATTAAATATAATTCTAACATACCTGAAATTCGTGATGAACTTTATGAATATATTTATATATTCTTTTGTGGTGTAAGAGCCTATGCAGGAAATAGTGCCAGGTGTCCTCAATCACCGCACAGCCAAAGCATCTTGCCAAAAGCATATACCTTTAAGATGAAAACACTGTAATGGGTATAAACTAACTTTTACTTAAACATCTAAACTTTTACTTGGGATCACCATTTGAGACATTACATAAAACCAAATATCCACTTACTAGCTTGACCTAAATGGATATATTAATCAACATATTCTCAAAACTGCTAGATACAGTGGCTATACAATACCACCTTAAGAATGGTTAAAGAGATTGACCACTATACCAATTCTAATTCATTTTTTATGAAATTCACAGGTATAAAATCAGAGCTAAGAAACAAGAACCAAGAGTTCTGGGAAAAGAGTAATATTGATGAAAGACTTGAACTAAGATTAACAATGATAAAATCATCACTTTTTTCCACCAAAGAGAAGGACCTAAGAGCAATGGGCAAAAATATTTAATATACAACCGCACACATACATAGAAACGCTTTGTTGAATATCCACTACATAGAAAAGATATATATCTCTATATTGGTATATTCAGGTTATATCAGGAACAGATATTTTAATACAAATATTATTTGAATACAAATGTGCTCAGATAATATATATTTGTATGTATATGGACACAATATTTATAAACCTCAAACTATTCTCTCATTTTTTTCATTCACTTTAGACTCAAAATGTAACATTTTTTCTTAGAATGAGCATGTGCATCTGTATACAATTACATAAAGGATGCTGTGGAAAACTTCTGATGCAAGAAACTCACCTTGCAATAAAATATTACATTAAAATACAGAAAGATATAAAAACGGAAACATTTTAAGTTTCTGCTATGGCTTACTTTTCTACATTTTATTTACTTCTAAAGTGTAGAACAAACAAACATTAACCAAATGAAGAAAGACGACATAAATATTAAGTATATTTTAACTGGGTAATGAACCATGACTAAGTATAAAAATCCAATCTTTATCTACATACCATCTTGGCATTCTTTCCCAATCATAAGGAATATTGAAATATTCTGTAAAATAATAAGTTCCACAAATCAAAGGAAACTGGATAAAAAAGTGATTAAAGAGAAGTACTTTAAAACACTTCCACTGGTTTTCCCAAGTTTCTGGTTTATCCTGTGGAGAAAAATCACAATATTGAGGGTTAGCCTCTGATCAGTAGTCTACCCTCACAACTAGAAGTGAATTCCTAATTTTTTTCTCAAGTTTATTTGAGACCTTAATTCTATTAGAATTCTTGATGCTAATATTTAATCCTATTTCATGTGAATTCTGTATTACAGTTACAACATTACAGTAACTAAGGCCCAGGAATCGCACCCTCCCTTTCTAAATTCTTGACAATGACCATCACTACTTTAAAAAGCTGGAGAAATTGTTAAAACACAAATCCGGGAGCACACACTACAGAACGAGCAACTCTGCCGTCTTTGCTGCCCACAGATCATTCACTTCTTCCACCAGGAATTCCAGGGGAGAAGAAATGTGTTATGCTGAGATGACAGTTGGGTTCGCCCAGCTGTGGCAGCAGTAGCACACGCAGCGCTGGAGGCTTTCGACACAGGCGGGACGTTTCCTGCCATTCAGCAGTACTCACGCCCAGAAATAAGTGCATTCGTGTTTGTACACAATGACAGAATTATACATTCTCTGAGCGAGAACTTCAGAGATGTGTCCAGCGGTTCCCAAAGAATGGAGAGCTATTGCCCACAGGTGATGAAGCTCACAGATTAAAGCCAAAATGAGAAAGGTGAAATCCACATAGCAAGCCGTTCATAAAACCTCATCAGGATATCAACTTGCTTAGCAAGCCATATACAAAAGAACTAAATTTATTCAATTTAAAGGCTGCACTTAGATAAGAAAAAGTACTTTTGGTTTTACAAAAAGATGGTGATAATAAATAGTAGTTATTGCTTTGTTTTAAATGTGCTTACTTAAAAATTCAGAAATCTGCCAACGAAATTCTTATAACTGAACCATAATATCCCAAGTACGGGAACGAGTGCGCATCAGCAGAAGCCCAAGGTCAACTACCTTGCCCAGGATCACACAGGCAATTATTAGGTCGTGGACTATCTAAAGCCTAGGTTCTCTGATCCACGTCTATTCTTGAAATTCTGTAAGAGAGCTATCCTCCCTGACAGAAAAAGGGAAAGCAATGAACTGAGAATCAGTCTAGAGCTGGGCCCTAATCCCTGGGCCTCCACTCACCAGTTAACTAGCTCCCTGGTGCTCACAACTCAGTTTCCTCCACAATAAAATGAGGCGATTAGACAAGGCAATTTATATTTGTTTCCTTTTTTTTTTGAGGAAGATTAGCCCTGAGCTAACATCTGCTGCCAATCCTCTTTTTGCTGAAAGACTGGCCCTGAGCTAACATCCGTGCCCATCTTCCACTACTTTATATGTGGGACGTCTACCACAGCATGGCTTGCCAAGCGGTGCCATGTCCTCACCCAGGAACCGAACCGGCAAACCCCGCGCCGCTGAAAAGAATGTGCGAAGTTAACCACTGCGCCATCGGGCCCAGCCCCATATGTCTGTCTTTCTATTTTTACTCTGAGCGTTAGCTGACCTCATTCCTCCAAACTTCCAGTCCACGAGTGGAGACAAAACAAATCGAGGATTCTGGCTTGGGCTGGCAGTGGCATTGTTTCCCATAGAAACTGTGTTTAACAGACTTTTAAATTTCCTAGCTAGAATCTGACACCCGTGTAGCTGCAGAAACTAACACAGCGTTCATCAACTATAACTAATAAAATCATATGCTATACTGTTTCAAGTGTACATAAAGTGGTTTAAAAGATAGTTAATTAAAAACTCATACGCAGTGGAATATCAGAGCTCATCATATTTTACTTTATTCACAACTGCATCCTAAGTTGAAGGAATACCATTATTAGGGCCACAGACTTAAGAAAGAATGTGTTTAGTACATGTGTCCTTGAGGAAAATTCCTAGAGAATTACTAAGATGTATGACTTTTAAAAACAGATCCTGCAAGGTCTACTTTATCACTTCATTCCTGTACATTTCCCCCTCACTGCCAAGCATGCGCACTGTGACGGAGTGCATTCTGTTTGAAAGCAGAAAGCCTTCAGCGCTGTCTCATCACCCAACAACTTCTTCCTGGGCCCCCAATGTTTCAGGGTATCTGCCTTCAAAATGCATAAACCTGTATCTAACTTGCACTGATTTTTTTTCCTTCTTTTTAAACTCCGTTATGTTGTTAAAACTTGTACTGATTTACCATCACAATTTATTTTAGTATCAAAAAAGCTCAAAGCAGGAACTTAAATGGCTGTGAAACTCAAAGGAAGGCATGCTGAGTAGACTTGAAGCCACACCACCCAGCTTTTCAATCTCTGTTTATAAAAATAATTAGTTGTAACCAACTAGATGATTGCCTGTCCTTTCTTTTGCCACAATTTATTTTAAAGTCACTCGTACAACCTTGACTGAAAAAGGTCGTCCTCTCTATGGAAAGGTTACCACCTCTGACCAACGAGCCCGCTGCAGAGGGCAGAAGGACACAGACACGTCGGCCTAGCCAGCCACACAACAAATCAGCCTTATAGACAAATCAATGGGGGACACCTGGCAGCCAGAATCTCCCCAAACATGCAAGAGAACTTAGACATCGAAACTGAATTCTGCCTTTCAAGGCAGGCCCTCTTATAAAAAAGCATTTTGGAACTTCTGCGTCCTTAATTTAGGGTAACAGGATCCTCTCTGTTGGGCCACATCCCTTGTTATTCCCTGCCCCGTTTCCCTTAGTTCTTCCCCCCTGCTTTGGCTTGGAGTCCGGTCACCTGACCCCCTGCACGATTCCCACAAGGGATCAGTGTCAAGACTTGCTTCAAGTGAGACTCACTGGGAGAGGCAATGAAGCTCATAAATGATGAAAGAGCATGTGCACTGACTGCCAATGGAAGGACACTCAGTGAGCGCAAATTACTCTCCACAGATGAACACTCTCAACATGCCTACTTTCTACCAAGACTGTGTGCCCCTGAGTTTTAGCTTGGCATGACTTTTTAAAAAGTAAACAGTAAGCATTAGAAACTACCACGGGTTTACCAAGTGCTGATAAATCATCTCTCTCTAATAAGCTAGTCCAGATTCTTTCCTGGGAATTGTGTCAAGCTCATCAGTCTACACATTAGTAGAGTTCACTATTCTCCCTGTTTCACACGGAGAAGAGGCATCTGCAAATCTCAACACCTTGTCATGCATAGTGGGCTCTCAACAAACATTTAGCGCACTGAAGCAAACACCTAGAAACTAGGAGCATCATCGCCTCTTTATTTGGGACGACAGGAATGCTGCTCAACTACCACCTTCTATTTAGGGAAAAAATAAAACTTTAACAGCCCTGAGCAAGATCTTAGAATATTAACATATAATTAGGGGCTGAGACATCAGGGGTTGGAGTCAATTGCAAAATAATACCCACAAATCCCAACTTTGCATTCCAGCTAGTTTAAAAACGAAAATCTATAAACTCAAATTAGATAAACTTTACATCTACTTAAAGCATAATTTAACAAATTATCCTTGAAATATCATCAATAATGATCTAGGGCTGTGCTGTCCAATATGGTAGCAACTGGCAACAAGTAGCTATTGAACACTTTAAATGTGCCTAGTCTAAACCGAGACGGGCTAAAATTAGTGTCAAATAGACACTGGATTTCAAAGATTTATTATGAGAATAAGATAAAATATCTCACTAAGTACTTTTTAATTCTCATTACTTGTTGAAATGATAATAGTTTAGATTTATTGTGTTAAATAAAATATATTATTAAAATTAATGTCTCTATTTCTTTTTAATGTATTCTACTAGAAAATTTACAATTATACATGTGGCTTCATTCTATGTCTGTTGGAGAGCCCTGCTCTAGACTCTCTCAAAGCAAAGTTACATGTACTTTTAAAATCTTTAACAACACTAATGATAACATGCCATGGCAAGTCCATCATACTCACCTTTTGAATTTTGTACTTTTTCATGTAAGGTATAAACTGAAACAAAAGTCCAGGTAAACAGAACAAGAAATAAAGGGCCTCATGAACTATCAGAGATCCCCATGTTGCAATCTGGAACTTTGTGTAATTATTCAACATAGAGTTCCAAGCATTTTTAAATGGTTCTTGCAGAGGATTCTCAGGTAAAAGCGAGTCTACATACTCGACAGCCAAGGACGCTGAACTAAAGATGCTGGCACTTTCATTTGCTGCCATTTTTCAAATCTCTGCAGACGACCTTATAATTCTGTAAACATAAATAAATAAATACATGCATAAATAAGCAATAAAGCAAGCTAAACAATAAAATTCCAAGAAAGCAACTTTAAAAATGCATCTTTTGATAATTTAAAAAATAATAATTTCTAAAGAAGCACCCATTTCTCAGGTTCTAACCATATAGTTTAAAAAAACCAGTCTACCGGATGTCATGACCACCTCCACTTGTACATATTGATTTAAAAGCCACATGTTAACTTCGAGGAGCAGGATCTAAAAGAACAACAGTGAATAAAGAATTTCAAGCCATCTTTAAAGAGACTTTTCGGTGTGGTCTCCAGGGAAAAACTTGTGATTTTAGTGAGCAATACTGGAGTTTAAAAGTGTCACTTAAAACCCAAAGAATCTATAAAGAAAAAGCCCATCAAATAGGACTACATAAAAATTAAATACTTCTGATTGCGGAACAAAAAAACAATTATAAAGGCAAAGATCAAATGAAAAACTGGAAAATATTTCCAATACCTATAATATAACAAAGGGGACTGAAGTGTGTTTTAGAAAAAAGACTAGAAAGCCAATAAAAAAATGACCAAGGCCATGCACAAGTGGTTCACAGAAAAATTAATGTGAATACTAACTAAACAAACATGACTCAAATAAGGAAATGCACCCTAAAGAGAAAATCTTTTAAGTTTCATAGTGCCCGGTACCCAGGAATGATAAGGGGAACAATCTGCGGCAACAGGCATCACTGTACATTGTTGATGGGGAAATTAATATACCTTTGAGGAAAAAGTCAGTATCTATCACAATTCAAAATGAATACACCCTTTGACTCAGCAATTTTCTCACTCAAGTGTACAGACAGGCACACTAGGACAGAAGGATGCATTGCTAATAATCGCAAAAACAGAGAGGAAAAAGAAAAACAAAACATAAATAAGTCCATCAACAAGAAGTGAGTTAAATCAATTCTGTTAACTCCTTCCAGAGACAATTCTACAGCCACTTAAAGATCGAGGAAGATGTACACCCTACGTAGAAAGATGGCTAAGCTACAGTGTTAAGTGAAACAGCAAGTTGCAGAATAATATGGATAAGAGCCACACCTACATTTTTGTGAAAAGGTTATGCATTTTTTTTTCTTTAAAGATTGGCACCTGAGCTAACAACTGTCGCCAATCTGTTTTTTTTCTTTTCTGCTTTTTCTCCCCAAATTCCCCCAGTACATAGTTGCACATTCTAGTTGTGGGTTCTTCTAGCTGTGGCATGTGGGACGCCTGATGAATGGCGCCATGTCCGCGCCCAGGATCCGAGATCCTGGGCGGTGGAAGCGGAGTGCTCAAACTTAACCACTTGGCCACGGGGCCGGCCCCAAGGTACGCCTTTTATCCATGCACTTTCATGCATATGCACATACAGAGACACACAAAGAAAATGTACAGGAGACCCAGGGAATGATCTAGAGCAGTGCCCTTCAGGAAAAGTGACCAAGAGGAAGTAGGGAGTGTGTGCGTCCTCACGTGCACACACAGCCGGGGGTGCTACGGAGGAGAGGAGGAAAACTTTACTTTCCATTTAGTACCTTCTTACAATTTTAATTTTTTTCACGACCATGTTTTGCTTCTGTAATAAATAAGCTTAATAGGCCACCAAATCAAAAAATAGAGAAACTTATGAAGATTGTTACTTGCCTAAAAATGTTCAGTGCTGTTTCTAATTTATGAACGATGATGGACCACTCTAAAAACAAATACTTTAAGCCTCAGAAGTGCTCTCAATAGTGCTTAAAATGCTCCAGTCTGCTCCTCCACTCCCAAACTGACCTTATCCCATTCCTCTTAGAGGATGTCGGGAAGCTTAGCCAACTTCCACAGGTCTCTGAATTCATTTTGCATCCTTACTCTTTTGTCCTCATTCTCAAATGACTTACACCATGGAGACTATAGTGTGACATCCTGGGCCCTCCCAACCTCAAAATTTCCCTTTGTTTATTCACCCTCTCCTTTGAGACTGACCAGTCTTGTGTTCTTACCTACCTCATCAAGAACTTGTCCGTCACTTAACCCTTTCTCATCTTTTGAATTTCCCTCTTCACTGAGGTCATTCCCTCAAGTTTAAAAACATACTCAAGTCCTCCTTTCTTGAGAAAAGCTTTCCCAACCTTTATCGCCTCTCCCCCAAGCCACTGTCCCATTTCTTGCTTTGCGCTAACCAACGTCTCTCTCAAAGGAGGTCAACATAAAGCCTCCCACTGCTTGATTCTGACTCACACAACACACTCAACTACTTGTAATCTAGTTTCACACTCACATCAAGATGCCCTCAATGATATTCTAAATTGGAAAATAAAAGTTGTTGCAATCCTCATGAGGTTCATTGCCAAATTCAACAATGTTTAACCAGTACCACTTACTAGCTGTGTGACCTTGAGCAAGTCACATCACCTCTCTGATCATCTGCAAAACTGTAAAAAAACAACAACAGTAACTAGATAGTGAGAATCTTTTCACAATGTATACGTGCATCAAATCATCACAATGTACACTTTAAATATCCTACAATTTTGTCAATTATACCTCACTGAAGCTGAAAAAAAAGAATAACAATAGTTCTAATGAGTCCAAGAAATAATCTTGTGAAGTCCTTACCATAGGATCTGACAAATAGCAGCCACAAGAAGCTAACAATTACTGAGCACTTTCCATATGCCAGGAACTGAGTTGTAAGAGGGCTACAGGCTCTCTCTATTAGACTTTAATCCTTACCACACCCTCGGGAGGTAAGGACTTTTATTATCCCCATTTTATAAATGAAAAACCGAGGTTTAAAAAGATTAAGCAACTTTCCCAAATTATAAAAATGCTATGTGGGGGAGCCTGTGCTCTCATCCATTATGTTATGCTATCTAATTAATAAAGCACACAATAAATATTACAGCGAGAGGGGAATAATTCGTCCAGTTTACCCAAGCCTCCTGAAAGAGTGATCCATACAGGCTGTCTGTGTTCACGTTTCCCATTTACTCTCCAGCAGCTAGCCTGCTTTCTAGTCTCATCACCACACTGAATTTACTTGCTAAAATCACTAAGGGTCTCTCCTAACTGCCAAATCCAATGAGCCTTCTTTGGAGTTTATTTAACAATCAGGAAGATTTGACACTTCTCTCCTCAAAATACTCTCCTTCCTTGGTTCTTGGGATTCACATGTTACACTAAGATTTAATTTGTGCAGTGATGTGCAGCACTGTGCCAGCTGCTGCTCTCACCTCCGACTTCACAAAATGTAAAATCTAGGAAGGAACATGAAGAAGGCACCGGACTATCAGAAAGGTATGTGAGCAGAAACATCAAGACCTGGATTTACAGAATGCCATGAGCACAGAGGTCCAGGAAAGAGTTCCTACAGAAAGATATCATCGAAACTGAGATGCAGAGCACAAGGGGGAGGAGACCAAATTAAGAGAGTAAAGCAGGGTGGGGCAGGGGGATACAGAGATGGTTTGGGCGGAAGGAACATCAGATCCAAAGATTCAAGCAGGAGATGAGAAAGAAGACTCGAGAATTGAGGCTGGGAAGTTTCCCATGATGTTTTCCTTACTCCTTTCTGGCTAGTCTAGATTACCTTGGGTGATCTTAACTACTTCCTGTTTTTAAAATCTGCTGATATTATCCGCAAGCTCTATTTCTAGCCCTCTCCCCTAAACTCCAGATTCTGATGATCCCTAAGTGTACTCGCCATCTCGGATCAGACAGCTCAGAGGCAGGTCCAGTCCAACACCTCCCAAGATTCAGCAACTGCTCCCTGCACCCAAATACTTTCCCTCCGTTAATCCCTAGCTTGGGGAACTGCACCATCACCTACTTCGACATCTCAGACAGAAGAAGGTTCTAAGTCCCTCCCATCGCTACTGCCTGGGTGAAGTCTTCCAACTCTACTCAATTTAGAGACACTTGGATTAATTAATGTTCAGGAGTTTACTCTCCACACATAAGGGAGGAGAATGGATACATTGCCACCAACCGAACAAAAGCACAAAACAGGAATTAAAAAGCAGAGAGGAGGGGAAATAAAGAGCGATTTTTTTTCTCCTTTTCTCATCCTTAGGCAACTTGATTGACGGGAAGCCTGCTCTAGATAGAGCAGAAAGACGACATCCCCAGAAAAAAGAAATGTAGTTATTTATGGATTTTCTGAGAAATCCTAAAGTTCAGCTGTCTAAGTACTGTCAGCCAGTGTGGGCCCTTGGGCCCCTTACCTTAGTTAAGCCCGGATCACACTGGGTCCCTCATTTGCTGGAGATGCCAGGTCTCCAAGCGTGCCCTTCTTAAACCCTATCTCTACGACACAAGGCCAGAATCTATTTAAAAAGCAGAGTTAACTCTCCTCTTAAAAGCCCCGAAGTTCAGGGGCGTGCCTCCCCTACGGATAAAGACCAAGGCCTTCAGTGATGCACAACAGGCCCTGCCAGGCCTCTCCCTTCTTCCTCTCTCACATTCTCGCCATCCTACACTTCATATTCTTACAAAATCTGACCTCTCATTCCTCCTGCGGCTTCATTTCTCTCTGCCCACAGAAACAGCATTCCACAGCCAGCAATGTCCTATCCAACTCCTATTCATCCTTCAGTAACCTCCTCTAAGACGCCCTTCCCAACCTCACTACGTAGTCTCACCGCACATACACAACAGATCTTATGCCCCAGTTGTGCTTCTGTTTTTGTAAAACTTGCATCACTCTATCACACTTTGCTGTAACTGTCTTCTAACACGTCTTGTCTCCCGATGACAGTAAACTCTTAAAGGTAAGAAACATGCCTCAGCCCAGTTCCATCACTTAAGGATTGCACACGCTTTTCACCCGTTTCTCCCTCCACCGCCGCCCTCACATCGGGTACCGGGGCCCTCGTCCGGCTCTGAGCGCTCATCCACGCCCGACTCCACTCCCCTCAACCTTGCGGGGCATTGGTCCCGAGCCCTCCGCCGCCGCTTCCTCGCCCGCGAGGCTCCCTTCCGGCCCCCTCACCTGGACGATGGCGCCGGGACTGCGGGCAAAGGGATGCAGCCTCGGAACCTGCCTCTCCCAGGTCGTGGGTGGGGCCCAGGGAGCGAGGCTGCCTCCTCCTGCCGTTATTGGCTTGAGAGGGCTCCCCGCCCCGCCTCCTCGGCGCTGTGATTGGCCCTTGCGGTTGCCGGCATCGTGTGACTCGTGCGTACGAATCCCAGGCCGTGCCAACCATTGGCTCCGCGGATGGAGTGAGGATAGTGAGACCGCGGCTTCCAGCCAGTGGCCAGCGCCGCCGCGCTCCCGGAGGCGGGGAAGCGCGAGGGCGCGTGACGGCGTGTCGGCGTGACGGAGCTGCTCGGCCGGCCGCTACGTGCAGGAGCGACGAGTTGCCTTGGCAACTGGTGTGCCTGCGGACTTCAGCCTGCGCCGTCCGAGAGGGTACCAGGACACCGTCACCGCGACCTGGTTTAAGACGTGAAGTGTGTAGCAGCCATATTGCCAAAACCCGGGGAGAGACTAGTATAAATGAGTTTAAAACTCTGTTTAGACTGTTTTGTGTTTACAGATAGCCCCGCCTTCCTCTGGTCTACCCTGTATTTAGATCTTTCGTCCTTGTTTCCCCAGCCCAAGTATCCTTTAATAAACCTCTACATATGGAAGATGGAGCATTTCATACGCAGTGTAGCCCCTGCGACAATCCAGAGTTAGTTACCATTATCCCCATTTTGCAGATGCAAAAACTCAAGGCTCAGAAACGTTTAGAAAATCATTTGACATAATGGATGGCAGATGGCTACTCCCCAGGGGTGTTAAGGCCTTGGCTGAGAGAAGGCTCCGGTGTTGGAATCCTGGGCGACACAGTGAGCGCCAGGGCACGGGGACAGAGGGTTGACACGCTTGGCACTTTGTAACCCTTGTAACAGCTCTAGCCTTAGCCATGCCTCGACACTGAAATGCTGTGTGCCAGGGTGTCAAATTATGTACAGATGGTGTAATAACATACGAATGTAAGCTTTCACTTAAGTGCCTTGTAAAAATTTGCACAAGGGCACCATTTGGGTTGGCTAAAGGCACTTTCTATACAAGTTTGAGAACAGGATGCTGTTGTTTCTCTCGTGGGTGTGCTCAAACTGGCTCCTCTGCCGGAAATACTCAGCCGCCTTCTTTCCTACCCATCAGTTCAGATGCCTCTGCTTGAGGACGTCCCCTGTGAGGTCCAGTGACCGCTACTCACTCTCCTAGCTGTTCCATGTGTCTGACACCCACATTTTTTGTAAAGTATCATAACAGGTCACATCAAATGAGAAGAAATGGGATCTGTCCCTTTGGTGGTCAGAATCAGAGCCCTGTTTTTAGGAGGTCTCTGCAGGAAGGGGAGTGGTGTCCTGAAGAGCATGCTGTGGAGCACCGTCCGGGTCCTCTTCTTCAGGACTTACCCAGGCGTTCAGCTGCTGAGTGTTGGCGGAGAGAACCACCTCTCCTCAGGGCACACCCCCGTTTCCGTGGTGCAACCTGAATCCAGTGACTGGTTGATGCAGGAGTGTAAAGGACCAGCCCCTTGCTCCAACTTAGGACTTCTTTGCTTGGCCAGCCCAGCTCCAGAGCTCCCCCTCCAACTGGCTGAGGTTGTGGGTGTGACTGCACTGCAGCCCACTTTTCCCTCTGCCCAAACCCACTGCCCTCTGTCAAGTAGTGTTAAGAGCATGCACTGTGGGGTCAGACTTACCAGGCTTTGTCACTTATTAGCAGTGCGCTCTTGGATAAGTTACTTCTCAAAGTCTTATGCGGTACCTCTGTAAAACTGGTATTGTAATAATACCTGTATCTCAGAGTTTCTTATGATGATTAAATGAGGGTATCAAATGAGGAGATCATGTATGTAGGGCCCTTTGCACAACATCTAGAACACAGAAGTGCTCAGTAAATGTTATTATTTCTGACTTAGAAGCCTACTACAATAGATATATTTTCTAAATCACAGCAGCTATATGTATGTGGAGGGGTCAAATTATTATTTTAAGTCTTGGAGATTGAGAGCTGAAAGGAAACAGATATGGCAGCTCCTCACTTGTTTCCTACAGTGAAGAAACAGGAGGTTCAGAGAACGGCAACAAGAGCAGTAATTTACTGAGGGCCCTGTTTTTTGAAGCACATTAACATACATTATTTCTTTCAAACACCACAACAAACTTGTAAGTGACATAGGCACTACTGTTGCAATTTCAGAGAAGAAAAAGTAAGGGTCAGAGGTTAAGGACTGTGTTTAAAGTCAGAGCTAGCAACCGAGAAAGGGGAATGCAAACTCAGGGCTGTCTGATTCCGATGCCTATGGGCTTTCCAGTGTACATTACACTGCTTTTTTTGTTCGAGTGGTGAAGCCAGGGTTAGAACCCCAGAATCTTTGATTCAAAATGTGGTTCCACTCTCCCATGTAGACTCCTCTCCAAAATGAGACACTGGCAGCCATCCAAGTGAGTCCAAAGCGATTTGCTCAAGACCAAACTGACACAAGAGTCAGGCTTATTTAGCACATTGCTATGTAATGTTATGCTGCCCTTGTACCTAATAAAATGAAATCATAAATACCTGGGTCCTCATGCAATCTATAAGGCATGATAATAAATACCAAGAATCATACGCCAGAGTCCACAAGGAACGGGAAGGGAACTGAAGTCTTCAGGCAGTACACAGACCAGCTACCTTAACGCTAGTTGTCACTGCTTTCAGCCAAGCAGGCAGCAGACTTGCCTCACAATGCAGTCACGTGGATCTAGCCTTGAACTCTGCTCAAACCTGGTGCTTTTTCCTTAGCAGGATTTCTAAGACACCTCTCTGTCTTAACTTCTGACCTTTTTTGTACAGTAATAGAACAAGCTGGGAATGCTTTTATATGCCTTAAAAAGAGAATAAAACCCAGGATGTTTCAAACTGGAAAGATAAAGGCTGGCATGGGGAGGGGGGTTTATTCAAAGCCTCTGAAATCAGAGTTATGAATCCAGCTACTGACAAACCTTGGCAAACTATTTTATCATACAGCTATTAAGGCTTCAAAGAAAAAGTAAAGACAAAGAGGTATTTGACATGCTAAGTAGTTAAGATTTTGTTACCCTAATGGATTTTAAGAAAAGCTTAAAAAATCTTTAGATAAATTATTAACTGGTAGATTCACGGAGAGTTTCATGGAACATTAGTGTTTGAAAGTGCTCAGGAAAGATAATGACACACATTTTTCTTGGTGTCACTGTCAGAAACAGCTGGCAGTGCTCCAAGTTCATTAGACCTTCAACATGATTGTTGACAATGGATGTGTCTGGAGCCCACTAATGCAGAAATTCATCTTTTCATAAGGTGAGCATAGGCTTTTTTTCTGATTAAATTCTTTATATTTCCACTTATAATAGAAAGTTCAACTAAGTATTAAAGATGGCTCTCTGTTTAAATGTGAATACTATTAACTAAATAGAAATTCTATCATAGGTATATTCTTTCCTCTTGATTATTGACTGTTCTGGCAACAGTTCATACTAACCTTTTAAATTCTTCTCCTGAGGAATAGCAACCATAACCTGCCACCTCCTGCACTTCCCTCTTTCCTGTCTAGCACCTCAGCTGTCCACCCCAGCCCTCCATTTCCATTTCCTCAACTCATTTTATTTGGTATCAAAAGCACAATTTATTTCTCAGATGCTTTAGAGTAGATATTTTTTCTTTGACTTTCTTTTTTGTTTTATCTTGATCTTGTGTCCTGCCCATATTAGGGACAGAGGAATATAAAAACGTTAAATTTCTGGGCGGGCCCAGTGGCACAGCGGTTAAGCTCGCACGTTCCGATTCGGCAGCCCGGGGTTTCTCGGTTCGGATCCCAGGTGAGGACATGGCACCGCTTGGCAATAAGCCATGCTGTGGTAGGCATCCCACATATAAAGTAGAGGAAGATGGGCACGGATGTCAGCTCAGGGCCGGTCTTCCTCAGCAAAAAGAGGAGGATTGGCAGCAGATGTTAGCTCAGGGCTAATCTTTCTCAAAAAAAAAGTTAAATTTCACCACTCCTTGGCAGATTTCCTTGACGGCTGAGCTAACTTCTTCTTGGAGAACAATTTCCAGTGACTTCAGTTATTGACTGAACAGACTTGCCTTATAGGTTACTTTGGCAACAAATTAAAAACATTGATTTGTGAAGTTAGAAAAAGCAAATTTTGCAAGAGAACAGAAAAACTGAATAGGCAACTTTCTTAATATCAAATTAAATATATAAAAAATCAAGGACAAGGTGAAACAAATAATATACAAACTTTTATTCAAAGATAATTCAAGAAAGACATGTTTTGGTCATTTTTAAAGTAAGATTAATTGAAGATCTCAGAAAAACTGTATCTGATCAACGCACATAGCTACCCACAGAAAATTCTCTCTTCTGTTAATAGCAGCTAAATTTATACACACAGAAAAAATTCTTAAGACCATGCAAATTCAGTTGAATTCCATACATTCATTATAATTCATCAAAACCTGCATTAATATTCATGCCAAAGTGTTACTTTAAGAAAAAAATTAAAAATACACACCAAAACATGACCAAGATTAAACCAAAGGAAATAATAAATAAGCATAATTTATATTTTATTTAAAAAAGTTTGGCATCACACATATTCAAGTGTGTTACACCATGTTCATTCCTCAGAAGTGGCATTTTAAAGTGTTAAGCATTGTTAAATATCAAAAAATACAACTCTGTTTTACAATGTAGTACTGGCATAATTCAAAGTACTGTGCCAATTATAAATAGTATAATCAAGTTTCAAACATCTTTTCAAACATATTTAAAGGAAAGCATATAGACACACATTTATATGCACACAATTTATTATACTCATGTAATCAAAGATATTTTATAAAAGCAAACAGTTTTAACCCTCAACTAGTTTGAATACTTACATAGATTTTAATACCTGTTCAAAGATTTTCAGTTCATGTGTATACAGATTTTCAGAAGGAATAAAGATAAAACTGAATTTTACAAGAACACATATTACTTTATCCTCCTTCACAAAATAATCCAGTCATTCAAGGTTGATAAGAACTAGTCTTTATGAAAACAACCGTTGGCTAAAGACTACAGAGTCAGTACTGCAGTCCAGGCTTCTTATTAAAATTCAGTCAGCTGCTGCTCATTGCAGAGAAAGCCTACACAGTGCTTCTACCAAAAAATAATCTTCAGTATCTGAGGCCAAAAAGGCAGACGATCGTATCTTCTGCTGAGACGTAAAGTGCAGCTACAAGTGGAGAAGTGCTAGGTTCTCAGTCACTTCAGAAATACTTGTGGAAGCCTGTTTCTCATGTATAAACACGTCGGAAACGTCCTTCAGGCTCATAACGGTTTATCAATAACTGTGACCCCTGAGCAAAGAAATGAAGAAATAAAACAGACGTCACAGGCAGCATTCTGAAAATACTGAATTCTTTCTTACTCAAGCAACAGGGGCTGAACCACATCATGATTTATGACGTTTCAAAATCTCTCTCTCAAACTTTAGCACTACTATCATTTTAATGTAAATGATAGGGAAATCTCTGTTTAGTTATGGACCAAAACTACATCAGACTACATAATGCAGACTAGTCTTTTGCTCTTTGTAGTTACAATTAAGGGAAAATAATTTTTCTCAGGAAATACCAAAATCCACTTAATATTCAAAAAGACACAAAGAAACTTTTGAGAGTGATGGATATATTCATTATTTGGTGAGTGTACACTTTAAATATATGCTATTTATTCTATGTCAGTTATATCTCAATGAAGCTGTTAAAAAAATTCACCTAATTTTGAGTCATGTTTTTCTGGGATCCTACTGTATATAATTCTTCTATTAGGAGTTGTTTAGGATAATACATAAACAACAGTGATGGCTAACTAGTATAAACTTTTTTCTCCACTATTGGATCAATACTAGAATGTTAATGAAAATTCTAATATTTAAAACAATATAAATATCATCAGAATAATTAACATACAACATAGATTTGAAGACTCATTATATTTATTAAAGAGTATTACCATTTCTTTTACTAAGAGAATGGACCAACAGTGATTATTTTAGAATTCAACCAGTGCTATGCTTCAGTAAGAAGAACTGCTCCACGGCCTCACTGGAACGCTATCGCATGCAGCCGTGCCAGGGCAGACGTGGAGGGGTCCGAGTTCTTGGTATCTGAGTAATTAAAGCCTTGCCACTTGGTGAACTTCACTCCACTGCATACAAATTTTGACCATATTAAATTTTATTATACAATTCTGCATTGGAAAGATTTGGGATTCTGAATACAAATGACTATAGAATGATCAAAGAATACTAGTGCTTTATTTCAGAATGTACATGTTCAATATTAATTATTTTAAGAATAAGAAAACATACTTTGAGAAAAGACTTTCTTCTCATAACAGAACATTCTTAATATAAAAATCATAATGACGTAATCTTTTTTTATTATAATAGAAAATTAGACAATTATTACCTGCATAACTTCTCCCTGTGCTCATACAAGATGACACAACTGTCCATTTATCAGTTGTTGGGTTATAATATTCTACTGATGCCAAGTTACAGGAACCATCATCCCCTCCAACTACATATAACAGACCATTAACTGCACAAACTCCTTAAAAAAAGTTGGCAGAAAGAAAACAATTATTTAAAAACTTTGGATGAATATGAATATCCCTATCCAGAGATGCTTATTTCCTTGAAAGGAAGCAAAAAGAAAAGATGGTAAACACGGAAAGAATTCCTTTTATATGTGAGAGTCTAATAGCACTTCTAAGCTCCTACTCACATCATTTATGCAGTAGTTGCTTTATAGATGCATGATTTCATTTAATCTTCATAGTAACCTTTCTTTATAGATTGGAAACTATTTTAATCCTCATTTTACTTAAAAAAAAAGAAAAAGAAAAAAGAAAAAGGTCAAAGAAGTTAGTAACTTTCCCAAAGTCAGTTTCTTAGGCAATCCTAAGGAAAAATATATATTAGTAGAAGGTAAAAATGATTCTGAATTTTAATTATTATACAGAATAGTTACTTCTTTTTTGTCCTTTAAAAGAGGAGAACATGAGCCAGCCCTGATAGCCTAGTGGTTAAAGTTTGGTGCTCTCGGCACTTTGGTGGCCCGGGTTTGGTTCCCAGTCACGGAATGACACCACTCATCAGTCAGTTGCCACGTTATGGCGGGGGCTCACAGAGAAGACCTAGAAGGACTCAGAACTATGATATACAACTATGCACTGGGGCTTTGGGGAGGAAAAAAACAAGAAAGACTGGCAACAGATGTTAGCTCAGGGTGAATCTTTCCCAGCAAAAAAGAAAAAATGAGGGGGAGAACAATATTATTTATTTCATTGTTAGAAAAACTCATGTTTTCTTGCAAAAATTCAAAACATCTAGAAAAAAACAAAGAAAAAAGATCACCTCTAATCCTCTATCACTGAGAATAATGACAATTAAAATTCTGATCTCGGAGCCAGCCCAGCGGCATAGCGGTTAAGTTCGCACAGTCTGCTTGGCAGCCCAGGATTCACCGGTTTGGATCCCGGGTGTGGACCTAAAGCACCGCTCATCAAGCCACGCTGTGGGAGGTGTCCCACATAAAAAATAGTGAAAGATGGGCACAGATGTTAGCTCAGGGCCAATCTTCCTCAGGCAAAAGAGGAAAATTGGCAATGGATGTTAGCTCTGGGCTAATCTTCCTCATCCTCACACACAAAAAAATTCTGATCTCTACTCTTGCTGACTTTTTTCTATGCATACATACTCAGACACTTCTTTTTTCAACCCTGAAGTAGCTTGTACTACACATGCTACATGATAACTCACCCACTCCCACCAAACAATATACCCGGGACATTTCCCCAAGTTAATAAACATAGATCCACATGATTCTTAACGGCTGAATAGTATTCCATGTATGATAATACCATAATTTGTCTTTTACTGATGGATATTTATTTTCAGTTCTTTTGCTCTTATCAATGATGTTGAAATGAACGAGGATCCCCCTTGCATACTTTTTCACATACTTTTGCAAATATTTTAATATAAATTTTTAGAAATAAAATTGCTGAGTTAAAAGGTAAATATGTCTTAAAAGCTCTTTATTTCAGCTTAAGTTTTTAAGGCATATTTATTTCAGGGCTATTATAAATTGGTACCAGAGAGCATCAAAGAATCCAGAAGGATACAGCCCACACAGTGATTTCTGCAGTTTTGTAGATAGTTTTACTAACATAATTAACAGATGCTTGCACATTTTTAACATAACAAAATAATGAGCCCAAATTTCTATATAGCACTCAAAAGTGCACTAGGCAAGAGTATCTTCTGTGCAAACGGAGTGGATCTTCTCTACTTACATTCAACTGTGTCACTATTCTAGCCTCTTCAAGGAAGGAAACTCACACTTTTTACAGCAGTTCAAATACTTGAAAAGCAAAAGCCAAATATAGCTGCCACACAAGCTCCCCAAAGCTGCTGCTGGTATAAGTATGCAGATCTCAATTCTAGTCCATTGACAGATGCCAAAAGACTGTATGGAGACAGAATGCCCCCCAGCTGCCCGCAATGACTCTGCTATCACGGAAGGGATAAGTAAGGGGCTTATGTTTTCCTAAAAAGCTTTTTCAGGTCTCCTAGGGGTTCACAGATTAGAGGGCATCCCACTGCAGAGAAGGAGGCCAGTCCCCATATCCATTTGATATATATTAGATATACATTCAAAAGACTTCAACTCTATTAATCCACTGATCCACTTAAAATTCCTGTAAGGCAGGTGGGAGCCAAATCACTTTGCCAAAAGGACAAATTCGCCTGCAGTGTTTCATGATTCTAGTCCATTCAGTTTAATTCATCACAATCAGACACATATTGAGAACCTATTACAGATATGCTACGTATTATACGACTGCTCATAATCTAATTCAGATTTACTCCATTTTTCCTCCACTCTTGATATCACTTATTATAAGTTATAATATAACTTATCATACTTATGAAAAATTTTGAAATCTGACATTTAAGTTGCTTGCTATTTCAACTTTATATGGATCCTGCCTCTCTTCATTTAAAATTAAACAAATATCCTCCTCTCCTGGCCAGTATAATCCTTTCTTCTCAATTTAGGTGCCTGGATGACATCTTAGGAATATAAAAAATGTTTGTGGTAAGCATAAATGAATTCAAGCATCAAATAAAGAGGGCTCTTCCCCTAATTTAGTCTCTACATTCATCACCAAAAAGGTAGCCACTAGTAGAAATTATAACTTAACTGAAGTGTCACGATAATCTGCTATGTTCCACACACTATGGTAAGCACTGACTATATAGGATTATTACCTAAGTTTCTGCCTTTAAAGAGTTAGTCTATTAGGTAACCCAGATCGGTAAAAGAACAATGGAAATACACAGTGATACCAGTAATACTTTAAGGACAATTCAATATAAATTTCATAATCATAAACTAGACAGATACCTGCATTTCTTCTGCACATGTTCATATCTGCAACCTGTCTCCATGCATTGGTGGTGGGGTCATACACTTCAACACTTTTTCGTACTAAAGGGCCATCATGACCCCCTACAGCATACAATAAGTTGTTTAACACACCAACACCTAGAAAACACAAAGACCAAACTATAGTAGAGTAAAAGGGACGAGAAATTTATAACATACTAAGGTTTTATTCAAATGACTTGTAACAAATAATTGTTTCAAAAGTAGGGTCAATATTAAAGCATACAACCTAAGAAATGGAAATGAATAGAAAGAACTATTATTCTAAAAAAAGAGGCATGTGTTATATTTCAAATATATTCAACTTAAAAAAAGAGAGGTCAAATAGGAAAAAAGTAACATGTAGTTGAAACACAGAGAGGGAAGTCTTTTAACATAATCCTTTTGAAAATAACTTTCATGATAAAAGCAAATCAGTATTAAAGCACAAAATTTCTAAGAAACGGACATGAAGAGATTTCATTATTAAGCAAGTTTTCCAATTAGCACTAAAAACAAAAAATTAAATGAATGTCAAATACTATAAATAATTAAATGAAAGAGAGAAGCAGCCTTTAATATGGCACTTAGCAATTAAATTTTTCAAAATGAAATTTAAGTGCAGCCAACTACCACTACATGCATAATTCAAAAGATATGTGTCATTAAAATCAGTGTATAACATATTTTCTGATAATTTAAAGAGATGCCAATGAGTCATTTCACTTGTTTAATTCTTTTGCATTGTTTTCATGCTTCAATTGCTAAATGAGGTTCCTATTCACCTGCTCCACTCCGTCTGGTGCTCATTTCTGCTATATAGGTCCACTCGTTTGCTGTAGCATTATAGCACTCTACTGTGCTAAGACACTGACGTGAAGCTCCATCATAACCTCCTACAGCATAGAGCAGACCTAAACACAAATCACAAAGAAAGCCAAATTCAACAAAAGCTATTTTTTTAAGTCAGAAAATTTTATATTTTCTTCTATGGTAGCAGAGTTTCCCTTTCAAGTGTTATTGATTTTTATGAACTGTTAAGATCTTGCCTAATGGTGACAGATGGTGTTATCAAATCACATTAGAAGATCTGAAGGGCGTATACAATGATATTAAGTTAACATTTACATCAAGAACCTGACTGATAGAACAGAAAATACACTCTTTATATGTTTGGGTAACACTGTTTGGCAAGTGAACAATATCCTGGAAAACAGAATTAAATATCAAGTTATGTTAGTAAATTGAAAAAGAAAAGTTAAATCAAGAATTAGTACCAACACACAATGGAATATTATTTGGCAATAAAAAGAAATGAAATACTAGTAAATGCTACAGCATGGATGAACCTTGAAAATATTATGCTAAGTCAAAGAAGCCAATCACAAAGGACCACATACTGGATGATTTCATTAATAGGAAATGCCCAGAGGTGGAAAATTTAAATAGACACACAAAGTAGAGTAGTGGTTGCTGAGGGCTAGGGAGGATGGGGTGACAGCTAAAAGGGAATAGGGCTGCTCCTTGGGGTAATAAAAATGTTCTAAAGTGAATTGTGGTGATGGATGTTCATTGAACTGTACACTTCAAATGGATGAAATGTATGTTATATGAATTATATCTCAATAAAGCTGTTTAAAAAAAAGTTAGTGCAGAGAATTATATGCACAGTGGTGGAGGGGTGGGAACTCCCCCAATTTTCCCAAACAAATAAAAAAAAAAAAATCACACCAAAAAATAAAACTTATAGCTTTTCTTAGGCTCTGTTGGGGGACGAAGTAGGATAAAAATAAGTAACTGTGGCAACTCATCTCTTAAATGTTAAACAGCCCTTCTCCAGATATAAAATCTTGCATATATGCCATGTGATTTGTTCCTGAAACAACTGTATTAAGATCAGATAACAGTTTTATACAGGTTACAGAGAGAGAGAGAGAGAGAGAAAGGAGGAAAGGACAGAGGGGAAAAAAGGAGGGGGAGGGGGAGAGGGACAGGGTGGGAGAGCAAGGGCCTTATATAGGTTACTTTATACAGACAAGCTAATTTTAAAAAGAGGATAATTAAAATTTCACAGTAACTACTACTTCCCCTTTTTAAATAATCATTTGCTTGTCTATTTAGCAAACTGGGGGCCGGGCCCGTGACTGAGTGGTTAAGTTTGTGCGCTGCACTTCCAAACCGCTTCGGTTTGCCGATTCAGATCCCCGGCGTGGACATGGCACTGCACATCAGGCCACGCTGAGGCGGCGTCCCACATGCCACAACTAGAAAGACCTACAACTAAAATATACAACTATGTACTGGGGGGACTTGGGAAGAAAAAGCAGGAAAAAAAAAAGACTGGCAACAGTTGTTAGCTCAGGTGCCAATCTTTATTAAAAAACAAAACAAAACAAACCTGGTGTCTAGATTACTGGAATAACCGCTCCTAACAATCAAGAAGCTGTAGGTACCTGGAAACGTTGACCTGAAAGAACTGTCAGCACCTACCTCCAACAACGCCGACACCCACACTGCTCCTCCTCGTGTTCATTGGAGCCACGTGAAACCACTCATTAGACTTTATGTTATATGCTTCCACAGATGATAAACCTGTAATAAAACACAATGCTCTTCATTTCTCCCTCCAGAAAAAATTTAGGTAACTGTTCTTTTATATATATATTATTAGGGAAAAATACTTCAGGTATGTTAAATTGGGCTAAAATTAAGAGGAAATGATGGAATGTAAACATATCAATTACATGATAAACAGAAATAGGTTCTTTGCCAGAGGGCTCCTGCCCAAGCTACTGACATTTATTAGCTTTTTAAACTTGGTAAGATGTCTGATACTGATGCATAAGAAAGAAATGTACTTAGCACTCTTACATAATATAAAGGAATTCTTGATGGAATTTTTTAACTTATCTTTATAATTCCTGTTAAAACACTCAAATATTTCCTCATTTTGCCACAATTTGCTCCATAAATGTCACTGCTATGTTAATTCTAACAGCAATGTAGAAAAGACGAAAGGGAAATTACCTGTACTCCCATCAAAGCCTCCTACAGCATATAACAATCCGTTTAATACAGCAGCCCCCAAAGTGCTTCTCCGGTCTCGCATGTTAGCAACACTGGTCCACTGATCCTTCACGGGGTCATAGGAATCTACCGTGCGGACTCTTAAGGAGCCATTAAAGCCACCAACAGCAAAAACAAGCCCAGCCATGTAGACCATTCCTGCAAAAAATAAAGCAGGTGATGAATATGCGACCAAACTACCACCATCTAAAGACTGCTTTCCTATATGTCTATAGCTGTTGTCAGAATATGTTACTCTTAGGAGAATCCTGACTGAATAGGTCCTAAGAAATGCTATGCATTAGCAAGAATATATAACAACTACATTGTCCTCCTTTCTAAGATTATTAAAAAATGCAACAGAGGCTGGCCTGGAGGCATAGTGGTTAAGTTCACATGCTCTGCTTTGGTGGCCCAGGGTTCACAGGTTCAGATGCCAGGTGTGGACCTACACAGTGCTCATCAAGCCATGCTGTGGCAGCATCCCACATAGAGGATGACTGGCACAGATGTTAGCTCAGGGACAATCTTCCTCAAGCAAAAAGAGGAATATTGGCAACAGATGTTAGCTCAGGGCCAATCTTCCTCACCAAAATAAAAATGCAAGGGCATAGGCTGAGGTACTACTTTGACTCTTGGTTTTTTCAAACACTTATTTACAGACTTGAATAATAAGCCAATATTTTTTAACTACTTGAACCTGTATACATCTCCTGTGGCTTTCAATTTTGGATCTTCTACTCCATAGGTTTATACTTAATTTGCATAATGTGCTCCCAGTTGATCATGTTAGTGGGCTAACCCAGGGGTTGGTAAATTATAGCCGGCAAGCTATTTGTATAGAATCCATGAGCTAAGAATGGTCTTTACATTTTTAAACGGTTGAAAAACAATCAAAAGGAAAAGAATATTTCGTGACACATAAAAAAATTACATGAAATTCAAATTTCAGCATCCATAAATAAAGTTTTGTTGGAACAGGGGCCCCCCCATTCATTTATGTAGTGTCCATGGCTGCTTTCGCACCATAGTGGCACTTGAGTAGTTATGACAGAGACCATATGACCCACAAGGCTTAAAATACTTACTCTCTTGCCCTTTAAGAAAAAGTGTGCTGACCCCAAGAGATATGTTAGGGAATCCCTGGACAGAGAAACTGGATTGCTAGACTCTGGGTTTCAAACACCTTTCCACTTTTCTCAGCTTTTTGACGCTGTTGTCCTGATCTGAGAAGCTCCTCTCGCCATCCACTCTGCTTTCTTCAAGCCTCAAGCCCCAGTGAGAGTTGCACACTCTCTAGGAGGTGCTCCCTGAACAGCTTCAGCCCGAGGGGATTACCTCCAGATCCTGAACCCCTGTAGTAAATAACATCTATTTTAAGGTTCATAAATCTCACGTAGTCTAGTCTGCAATATCATTGCTTTAAACTGTTCAAATTCTTGGTTGTTCTTAAATTCTGTAATGTTTATGTCACTGCCCCAGCTTGAGGGCAAGGCACTGTGCCTCTCAGTTCGCTGAATCCCAGGAGGGAGAACAGCAACCCCCAGCTCAAGTGTTTGACTAGTGCAGCGTTTCACATGACGTCACCAGGCGAGGAGTGCACCACTACCCTCTCTATTGTCTCACCCTCTGATGCCTTATTCCCTCAGCCCCCAAAATATATATAGCTGTGCAGTCCTTCATATGGCATCAAGACTCTTTACAGTTCCAGTGAAGCTGCCCGTGCTGGCAGCTCCCCGTTAGGGAAAGGAATGACTTTTCAGTCCCTGGTTCAATCAGGAAAGGAATACTCAAGCTACGAGCTAGTAAATCCAGCGTGCCTGAGGACAGCCAAGAGCAATGGACAATTTAAGGAGGCAGAGAACTAGCAAATGATTAAGGGTAACCATTAGATTTCCTGAGCACCCCTGACAGCAGGAAATGTGGTAGATTTCTTGGTAGGGCCTGGGGGCCAGTGAGCAGTGACAGAGTAGGAAGCATATTTCAGCATGAAAATGTCCTGTATCCAAAATCATAAGTAACACTGGGGAATGCTCACTGGGAATTTGGGTCATTACAATGTTCATTTTCTTTTCTTTACAAACAAAACAAAAATCCATTATCTTGTAATCTTGTAGTGACAGTATATTATGCTTACCAAGTATTAGGGTATTTCAGGAGACAAGGAAGAAAAAAAAAAATGAATCAATCTATGATCAATGATCAGTCTATGAGGTGAGTTTGCCCCACTCTGGGTGGAGATGGGGTTGAACTAAAAGAACTGATAAGTTACAGGGAAGTTATCAGTAACTGATAAGTTACAGGGAACCAAAGCACCCGGAAGTCTGAGTAGTTTGCCTAAGATTACACAGTTAAAGGGCATCAGCTCCAATCTGAAGGGGGTGGGGGATGAGGGCACAATGCAGGTAAAATTTACTCACGAACAGTATACTCTGGAATGGACCCAGTCTAGTGACTTATGGTGCAATGTAAAGGAAACTACTAGGAATCAGATACGAACTAAAAAACCAGCTATAAATATCATGGAAGATTTCATTTCTAACAATAACAATAAAGATAAAATACCTAAGAATAAACTTGCCAAGACACATACAGAACCATACAAAGAAAATGTTAAAAATCTACCGAAGGACAGAAAATAAGACATGAGTCCCACCTCTAGTCCTATAACTAGTCCCATCACGTATGAAAACATATTATAAGCGCAGTAATTAAAACTGTTCTGTTTTGATGCATGAGGCAAGACAAATCAATGGAACAGAAAACAAAACTTGAATAAAACCAGGTGAACACAGAAACTTAGTATATGATAAAGGCAGCATTTCAAATGAGTGGAGACAGGTAGATTTAGTTGATAAAAGATGTTGGGACAACTGGCTGGTCATTAAAAAAACAAAACCCACGTTTTACTTCTCATATCAAAAGAAAGTCCAAATGTTTTTGATACGAATATAAAAAATAAAACTGTACAAGGACTAGAAAAATTCATATTTTTAAAACGCAATTTTGTTATAAGGGTGAGACCTGGCAGACTCCACCCTAATCAAGTGATCAAGGTTAACATAACCAGAAATAATCATAATAGCCTCAATCTAATCATAAGAAAACACCAAACCTCAAATTCAGAAACATTCTTCAAAATACCTGACCAAGTACTCTTCAAAAGAATCAAGGGCATGAAAGACAAGGAAAGACAAAGGAACTGTCACAGATCAGAAGAGGCTAACAAAATATGACAACGAAATGCAGTGTGAGACCCTGAAACAGAATAAAGACATTAACGGAAAAACTGGTAAAATATGCATGAAATCTGTAATTTAGTTAATGGTAATACACTAATTCTAATTTTCTTTTCCTTTTTTCTCCCAAAGCCCCCCAGGTACATAGTTGTGTATTTTTAGTTGTGGGTCCTTCTAGTTGTGGCATGTGGGACACCACCTCAGCATGGCTTGATGAGCGGTGCCATGTCCATGCCCAGGATCCGAACTGGCGAAACCCTGGGCCACCGAAGCAGAGCACGCAAACTTAACCACTCGGCCCGCCGGCCCCAAATTTCTTAGTTTTGATAATTGTAGCACAGTTATGTAGGATGTTAATCTTAGGGAAAGAATATATCAGAACTCGTACTATCTTTGCAACTCTTCTGTAAGTGTAACATTATTTCAACATAAAAACTTTTTAAAAAACATACGTATGTGCATACACACATACAAATAATTTTGGAGTAAGGCTTTTCTACATAAGAAACAAATTCTTAAGTCAAAAAATAAAATTCTGATATACAGAACTTCATAAAAAGGTAAAATTTTCACATGGCAAAAATAACACAAGTAAAATCAAAAGATAAAAGATTAATACAAATAAATATTCACACCACATTATGACAGACAAAAAGACTACTTTCCTTAACATATATCTATCAAATCAATAAAACACTGTAATAAAAAATGGCAAAAATCATGAAGCAACAATTCACAAAGATGTCTGACTTTCTTCATAATAAAAGAAGTACAAAAGTAAGATGAGATAACACTTTTCACCTACCAGACTGGCAAAACCCAATCTGGTTACAAAGTGCTGTCGGGAATGTACGGAAACTGGTACCTTCATATTTTACTGTTAGTGAAAGTAATAACAGGTGTATCCCCTTAGGATACCCTTTGAATCAATAATTCTAGTTCCAGACTTTCATCTCACTAAAATATATTAGTATATATATCTGTACACAATGGTGTATGTACAAGAAATTCATTGTAGCATTGTTTAAAACATAATATTAAAAACTAGTTAAAATTATACTACATTCAGACCTCCCCCAAAAATATCAGACAGCTCTTAAAAAATGAAGTAACTCTATGCTGATATGTAACAATCTCCAAGATGTATTGTTACGGCACTACTGTGATAGAAATGTTCCATTGCACGTAGAACTCATTTTGCTAAGGGAGCTATGAATTATGGATTCAAGTTTGAGTCCCAGGCAGAATCCTCAGAGTCTGCACCTGCCTTTTCTGATTGCAAATAAGGTCTGTTTCAACAAATGTTTGTAAAACGGATGCCTGGAAGAACGCAACTTCAGCTTATAGCTAAGTCAGGACTCTCCTAGAAGTAAAGGTCCCAACTTAAAGAGTTCTTTCTCAACACTTCTGCAAAGGTAACAAAGAAAATATCCAGCAAATCGCTAGCTACTCCACCTTCTACTAGAGAATCCGAAAGATACCTAAAGATGAAGACAGAGTAGGTAGCCCCATCAATGTCTTGTGAGTTTATGAGATTCCTGAATCATTATTTAACCACATAGCTATTTTAATCAAAGCTTTTCCAATAAAGATTCTTCTAACTAATAAAATAAGACCTGAGAGAGAAGCTCCCAATGATCCAGCAACAAGCAACTGACAATACAGCATCATGCTTACCTGCTCTGCATCTCCTGGAAGGCAATTCTGCTACTTGGTGCCAACGCTCCTCTTTAAAGTCATAGCATTCCACACTTCGGATAGCCTTCGGTGCCTGGCCTCCAACCACCACCATCAACTGGAAGGGCAGAAATGTAAGCAGTTGAACAAACAACTATTGCAGTCAGGGATTTAAAATGTCTTACAAAGACATTGATGTGAAGAGTGTTAGGATGAAGATGGGAGGGTGAATTGGGGAAACAACCACCTAATCAACATTTAATAAACATCAACAAAGGGGGCACACGTTAGAACTACAATTCTATTATCTAGCACATTTAGTCCAAAATAAGGATTTCAGAAACTAAAATAAGTTTCTGATCCTTCAAGCAAAAGCAGTATTTAAGCCAAAAAACAGCAGGCAGTCAGCACTGGCAAGGCTGCAGTATGTCAAGGGCTTGCTATAAACTGGATCCTGGCTCTGTAATGACCAGGGACTGGATCTCCACAATCTAGGAGAGCAGACAGAAGTGAAATTTATGTTAGTGGGGAGGTGAGGTGAAAAGGACAGAAAGGTATTAAAAGAACGATGGAAGAAGAGGAAAAAAAATCCTATTGAAAAAGGAGGAGTAATTGAATTGCTGTTCACAAGAAAGCACAGATTCCTGGATCTCAAGTAAAGAGACCTCCCTTGATGCCCCACAAATAAAACAACCTAATAGGACAGATAATGGAGATACTAGAAATCATAATGAATAAATGCACAATAGTCTAGTGCGGAGAATAAATGAGGTCTACAAATTTCTTCAACTCAACTCAATCTGACAATTATTTACTAAGTGTCTATCATCTGTATTTATCCAGAACTGTGCTAGGTGTTACACATAAGAAATATAAGACAAGGTCTCTACCCCCCAAGAGCTTATAGATCTCACTAAAGAGAAAAGACTCGTGAAGTAATTCAAGAACAATACACAATTACATATGACCAAAAAGCTATATGATTAGTGTAGACATTAACTGCTACTGCTGATCAGAAAATGGAACATTGCCATAATTTAGTGAAAGCTCCCTGGAGGGGGTGGAACCTTGAGAGAGAGATGGAATTTAGCAGTCAATGTGTTTATCTTTTCCTGAGTACAAACAGGCAGTCTTTAGCGACAGTGAAAACACACCCATCAATCAGAAGAACATAAAAGTTAACAATGTCATGTATGGAAAATGGTAAAGAATGGCAAGGTCCTTGGGGAAAACATGAGATGATGATAGAATAACAGGTGTTCAAAGGAAAGAAAAAATCAAAACAGAAGATGGAATGACTCACAAACAGAAAAACGGGAGGTTTGCAACCTTGACTGAGTAACGACCTACCTGTACTTGGAACTATCGAAAGATGAGTACACACAAAGAAAGCATGATTGTGAATCAGAGCAAACCAAGTTTCCAACAAGAAGTCTATTTTAGTAATTTATTAACTGGAGAGTAGAAGTAACTTTAAAGGTCGTAAAAAGAAGACTGAACATAGACCGTTGATGATTTTATTTCAGATCTGCTATTCTTCTAGTGTTAAACGCAAATAAAGAAAAGGAAGAACAAACAAAGAAAATATGCAATACCCTCCTCTCCTATCACCAAAGGAAAACAAAGGGGCTGGGGGCAAGGTTGTAAAACCACAGAGGTGGAATAGACAGTAAGATCAACCCTGTATTTAGGGATTTATATAGGATCTATCTGTGTTTAAACTTCTAAACTCTGCTTGGCAGTTAGACAACACTTGAAAGGGCTTGCTTGGTTAACATCTCTGATGAAGATCAATTAAAAAAAAACAACTCTGAAGGGAATACTTTTCAAAAAATCGTCAAGAAACAAGACTGGTTTATTAGATTTCATGATTTCCATGCAATAGTTCACTTTTGCACATCAAAATGAGGATGGAGGGAAAACATGCCACTGAGCACAGAGAATGGTAGGAATAGCTGTCCTTTACTCACCCAAGAGAAGTAAAACAGGGTGAGGATTTGGGACTCCAGGAATCAGAGATAACGAGGACAAGAAAGAATGTTTGATGGGAAGACAAGGGATATTTGGATGAGATCGAGAGACTGTGCTACTATCGTGAAAAGAGGTGCTCTTGACTCTCACACCCCAGTTATTTGTAAAAGACACCTGACCTCATTTGAGAAACATCATTCTAATTATTATCATTCTAATGGAAAGGAACAGAAAACTGGGAAGACCTTTTGAATGGAAAAGTTAAATGTGACACATTTAAGGAAGGCAAAGGGTAGGAGTTAAACTAATTCAAGTGACCATCCTGAAATGTAGGTCAACTAAACTTTGTTCTTTCATTTTCTTCACTTTTAAAATATTAGTTAAAAAACTGCCTCCTGAAAAGTCAAGTTTTATAATTTTCCAATTGGAAATCTCAATAGATAGCCTGGGTAAAATATAGAAAAATATATACACAGAAATAATATGACAGCACTTGTAAAAATACAGATTCCAAAGAGAAAAAGAAGCTAACAATAGAGTACAGGAGCAAAATATACATAGCATTATGATGTCCAAATCCAAAAGCGCCTTGCACAATCCCAACTGTTTACTGAAGATGCAAAACTAATGTTTGAGTTATAAAAAGAATCATACATGCAAATTGGTATGAGTCCACAGAATCAGAGCCTGATATAAAAAGTACTAAGTCACTGTCTTGGTAGAAATGTTATCAAAACCTTACAGTACTCTCCTCAGCACTACTACCACATTTTGTCTGATTTGACTTATCATTCCTTTGAAAAAACACATCATTACCATGAAATATGTAAGCATGAAAAATTTATCTTTGCCTCATTCTTGCCTACAGACCTAGAATTAATCTTGACTATAACCACTCTAAAATGACAAATAGTGCTGTTGAAAGAGCATCCAACACAAGCACCTTTTCAAAAATATGTGCAGATAGATAAACTTTGAGAAAGGATCATGCAAACACAAAGTCAAAGCAACAGTGTGGCTCACTGCGGTCTGCCATGTGTGCTGCCTCTCCTCCCTAGCCTCCTAGATAGAGCAGAAGAAAGAACCTTCATGGATCAGCATGCACATCACAAAAGAAAGGCTAAAGAATTTAGAAATCCAAAACTATAAGAAAGTTGGAAGGGCCATTCCAAAGCCACAATCAGAGAAGCCCAGAAACAATGTCAACTGAACAGATGATCACAACTCTACAAAAGAAAATAAAATACTTGACAGGATTTTACCAATAACTCCAAAGAAGGTTTTCAAAAGTGACACGTTTATTCCAGAAATTAGAAGAGAATTCGTTTTCACTCTAAAGGTCTCTGCAACAGAGCTAAAGATGCCAGAAGAGGGAATACACAGGTTAAGAAGAGATCTTTTACAAAGATGAAATGTCTAAAAAGTATTAAAGATAAAACTATCTAGAAGGAAGTTAGAAAGACTAGCATAAAAGAAATGCAGTTTAAATGAGCTAAGACTATGAACCCTTTTTATAAATCTATTTTTTTGTAAGAACAAAAACCGACACCAAATAATATGGACAAATATGAAGTAATGAAGACTTATAAAGATGGCTACTTATAAAAGCAGGTAAAAGGGTATTTGGAAAATGTAAACATTTATAAAATCAGCAGACCCAGATGGCATGCATACTAAGGTGTTAAGGGAACTAGCTAATGTACTTACTGAGCCACTTACAATTATTTTTGAAAAATCTTGGAGAACTGAGGAGAGATCAGAAAATTTAAAAAAGGCAAATACCAATTTTCAAAACAGGATAGGAAGTGAATGCCTTGTAAATATCTTTTAAGTGATAATAATTCTCAATAAAAATTTAGAATATTTTGAGAAAAGCATTCGAACTTCTAGAAGCCAACAAAATGATGAGTAACACGCAGAGAGATGTTAAAAAAAATCATGCCAAATTTGAATCTGTCTGATCCTGAATCTCATTGGACATTATATGCCAAATTACTTATTTTTGGCTTAGATAATAAGCATAATCATATGGACTGAAATTTTCTACTAATGGATAATGTCAGTGAGTGGGTATTTCTTATGAAGTGTCACCAGGAAGAGTGTTGAGGTCCATTCTAAATTAAAATATTTACTAATGATCTAGAAAAACAGGAGTAAATAGCACACTGGCAAAATCCACAGTTAGTTCTAAATTGAGAACTGTTGTTAACACTGGGCAAAACGGAAAAACAATACCAATATAGATTTGAAGCAATTAAAAATGTAGATTCCAAAAATAAAACTTGAAAAGACACTAAGTAAAAGCATTAAAATGAAAAAATTGAAAAGACATAATTTAACGGAAAGGATAGAGTAATAACTAAAGACGACATAAGAGAACAATGGATAACAGATTAATTCTTATTTCTTAATCCATCATTGCCCCAAACACACACAAGAGCTAAAAATAAATGAGCAAATAAAGGCATTTTATTATGGATCATTCTGATCAGACCATACACAAAATGGTGCTTAAAGTGTTGGTCTTTTAATACCATAAAGAAGCAAATGGAGCAGAAAGGCACTACAAACAGAGGGACAGAAATGAGGGGTTATTCCATAAGAAAAATTAAAATAAGTAAAACATGAATGGCTTCAACTAAAAAGTCAAAGATAGAAAATGAACTTTCACACAGGAAAATATGAACACTGGAGATCTGGGAAGACATATGGGAAATCTACACTGAAATGGCTACAGACGATGTGTGGGTGAACCACCAAATAGTGTTCAACAGGGCAGAGGGAGGAAATGAACTGAACAAGCTCTTTACCATCCTTAGTTCTAATATGTAATTCTGTGAAACTACTCAGTTTTCAGTTATTATCTAAACACGTAGCTCACACAGAAATCTTTCCACCTAGTCTGACTTTCTTTTCTACCATAACTAGAGCTAATAAAGCTCAGAAGGGACAAAAACCAGTTGCCTTCTGTTTCAGAAGAGTGACATCATGCAGTTTATAAAGATTAAACGAACCAAACGATCCCCACCCTCCAGAGACAAAATCAATACAGAAGCTAAATTACATACACTACAATGAATTCCTAGGCACATTTTCTGTTGCAGGGAAACTAAAACAATAAAGCACGGAAATTCATATGAGTAAAAATATTAACGGCCTCACTAAAGGCCTTTCAGATGAGGTAATAACAAGTATGAACAATAGATCCTACTTTGGGAAGGTTCATTGGTGTCCTCAGTCGGGTCCGGACACTCTTCATTAATACACGCTGCTCTGTTGGCAGCAAATGATACTTCATAGCTTCAATGAGGTAATCTTTGCAAGCACTGCTGTTCTTGACCAATGCTTCCTCTTCAACCCTCTGGAAGAAGAAACCAGACACACCCCATGAGGGGACAACTATTTCATTATAAAACTGACAAAGAAACAGAAGTAAAGAAGAGGCAAAAAAAACAGTAACTATCCTCTTTCCGTCTGAAAGTTACAGAGGAAAGTTTGTAAATATCACTAAGAGAAAAACAAATGAAATCAAAAAATGCTCAAGTATCTGGTCTGCAGAGAAAAACATACAGAAGTAATAAAGAGAACTGCAATGAAAATTACATATGTCAATGTCAGCAATAGAATAATCCTTAGGCAATATTATATTCACCTATTTCTTATCTTTAAACATCAAGCCAAATAGTAAGAAAACCAAGAAAAAAATTTTAGATGATGAGTCCTTCAGGTGGGGCAGGCAATACTGATAAATTAAAGATCTTTTTCAAACACAAGGCGGCAAATATCCAGAAAAGGGACTCCAAATACCTTGTAAAATGTGCCTACAGCACAAATAAGTCTTGTCCATGCTATCCCTGACCTCAAATGCAGGACAAGATTTTTCTGTTCATTTTCTTAACAGAAGAGTACCAAATATTACACAGATCACAACAAATAATGAGGCTTTGAAAAATCCTAAAATGCTCAAATCTAATCTCTTAATAAAGAAATGTTTCCTTAGATGGTTTCAATTATAAAAATGTTGAAATGGGGGTTGGCCTGGTGGCATAGTGGTTACGTTTGCGTGCTCCACTTCAACAGCCCAGGGTTTGTGGGTTCAGATCCCTGGTGCAGACCTACACACTGCTCATCAAGTCATGCTGTGGCAGCATCTCGTGTCCAAAACAGAGGAAGACTGGCACAGGCGTTAGCTCAGGGACAATCTTCCTCAAGGAAAAAGAGGAAGATTGGCAAGAGATACTCAGGGCCAACCTTCCTCAACATAAATAAATAAATACATTGAAATGTTCCTAGTAGGATGCTAATAATAAAAAAAGTAAATTTAAAATTGTTCAGAGACTACTAAAGATCAATTAGTTCCTATTTATTTCAAATAACCTGGTTTCCATGAGCTTAGAAATAAAGATAGAAACCAAATGCATGCCACTGTGAAATTATGAAATAAAATGAAACAGTGTTTAGATGGGATGTCGAAATTCCATTTCTGCAGGGCAATCCAAAGAGTCTATGAAAATGAAAGCAAAGATGCAGAGCAGTGACGCAGAGCCCCAGGTGCATTTACTCACATGGACTTACATGACCACAAGTACCGCCTCAATAAGCTCTAGTACCTACCTACCCAAATCAGAAAGAGGAGGAAGCAAATTTCTAAGAATGGGGAGTGGACTGAGAGAGAGCAGCTGCCAAGGACTGTAGGTGCGTCTACCGCCCTCTGTCCTGCACCCCATGGATCTGTGTTTTGTAGCTCTCATCACTTCGTACTGATCCACATGCCTCCAGCCTAGTGACACAGTGCTCCATGCACTCATGTGTTCTGCATGTGCTCTTACCTGAACTAAATATTCCCGAGGAAGCAAAGGTAACCGGACATGTTCCATTAGCCGAGCCATAAATTCTTGCCTTATATCCTTGTCATGGTTCACCCAAGCTATTACTGCTTCAAATACCTTACAGGAAATATGGGGAAATGAAAAATAAGGAATGAGTTATGTACCAAGGGATCTAAATAAAATATGATAAGACTATATTTCATACACCACTCTTGCTAAGACACCTAAGTTTAACCCATGGCTCAAAGTTTTTCAAAATCTTGACTTGCGATGTACTTAAAAAGCCCTTCATGCTATTTTTTTTTTCTTTTTTCCCATCTGGTATTTGGTAAGTACTTTTCTCCCAGCTTTACTGAGATACAATTGACAGATAACATTGTGTAAGTTTAAGGTGTTGATTTGATATATTTACATATTGCAAAATGATTACCATCGTTATCTTTGGCTACCACCTCCATCAGGTCACATAATTACCCTTTCTTTTTTGTGGTGAGAACATTTAGGATATACTCTCTTAGCTACTTTCAAGTACACAATACAGTATTGTTAACTTGTTGTACATGATCCCCAGAACTTACTTGTCTCACAACTGCAAGTTTGCACACTTTGACCAACATACCCCATTTCCCCCACCCCCCCAACCCCTTGTAACTACCACTCCACTCTGTTATTGTGAGTTTGGCTTATTTAGATTCCATATATAATTGATATTATACAGTATTTATCTTTCTTTGTCTGACATTTCACTTAGCATAATGTCCTTAAGCTCCATCTATGTTGTCACAAAGGGCAGTATTTCCTTCTTTTTCATGGTTGAGTAATATTCCATTGTATAAATATACCACATCTTTATCCATTCATTCATCCACTGACAGCCACTAGGTTGTTTCCAAATCTTGGCTGTTATGACTAATGCTGCAATGAACATGGGAGTACAGATATCTCTATGAGATCCTGTTTTCATTTCTTTAGATATATACCCAGAAGTGGGATTGCTGGATCATATGGTAGTTCTACTTTTAATTTCATAAGTACTTTTCATTTGGTATTTATTAAACATTTTACCAAGTACATTATCTAATCTTTTTGAACTTGAGTGGTAGCTGTGACAATCTGATGATATATGATCTAATTTACTCTTGATAACCTTTCCAAATCAAACTTGGTTCTACTTACCTAGATTTAAGTATCAAGTCCATTTGGAATAAAGCACCCAAAATAATAAAACAAAGTGATATTCTGGGATGAAAATCATGTACCCTTACAAACAATTCATTCTTGGCTTTTTCTTTTGGTTTACAAGCAAATGCTGGATCATATGTTTCTAAATCAAGGGTCCATAGAATAAATTAACTCTCTTTTTTCACAATAGTAGAATATATTAAAATGTAATATTTTGAATTTTTTAAAAAACGAAATAATAAGGGCATTACAACTTACAATATGTACATACCTATCAGAAAGCTAATGTGAAGACTGTATTTGACTACATAATATCCTTCCAGACTCATGAATACATAACCCAATAATTTTTAAAGAGTTTGCAGAAAACGTTTGATGATATGTAAATACATTATTGGAAGCAAAAAGTAGGTTATTCTGATGCAGGAATAGAGCAAGAAACTAAAAATAATCTACATTATAATTAACACGTCTCTTTAATTCATTCTGTCAACCAGTATTTACCAAGTACCTCTATGTGCCAGGTGCTAGAGATAAAAAGGATCCTTATTGACAGATCAATTCTATCTAATATTTTTCAGCTCTATCTTCTCTTGTCCCCTGCATCTACCATCTTACATCAGCTCCTGTTGCTCACTGGGTGACTTCAACATCCTCCTATCTGACCCTCATCACACTTTCGTCCATGCTACATACCACCGTGACTGCCAGTCTCCAAAGATGGTCCCCTAATTAACCACATCTCCCAGTATGCACACCTTCTGAAGTAACCTCCCACAGGGAATCTAAGCTGGCCCTGTGTAACCAACAGAATGTGGTGGATGTAGTGCTGTGTGACTTCTGAAGCTGGGTCATACAAAGCCTTTCAGCTTTCACTCTGGTCTCTTAAAATGTTCATTTGAGGGAAGCCAGATGTCATGTAAGAAGTCTTATTACTTGAGATCACCATGCTATGAGAAACCCAAGCTAGCCACAGAGAGGAAGAGGAAAGGAGGATGGGGAAGAGGGAAGAGGAAGAAAGAGATACGAACCAAGACCCAGCCCAGGGGCCAGACAAGAGAGTGAGTGAGCCATCTTGGATATTCCAGACACAGAAGATGCCATGTCCAGAAGGACTGAAGCATCAGATACGTGGCTCCAGCAGAACCATACCAGCTATCTCCAGCCACTCCAGCTACCCTAGCTGAAGCCCCAAAGATTGTAGAGCAGAGACAAGCTGTCCCTATATGGCCTGCAAGAATTCTGCCCCCAGAACTGTGAGCACAATAAAATGGTTATTATTTTATGTCACTACATTTTGGGGTGGCCTGTTAGGCAGGAGAAAACCAGAGTAGCCTTCATGACATTTCTAAAATGCAGATATTATCATGGCATTCTTCCACCATTTAAAATTCTTTAGAGGCTCTTTTATCACTAGGACAAAGTGAATTTTCTGTAATATAGCTGAGATATTTTATTATGTCATCTTCCTATCTTATCCCCTACCACTCAGCCAAACATATTCTAAACTCTAATCATACTGAACGAACTGAATGCTATTATTTTTTCACTGCTCTTTACATTTGTGTATTCTGTCCCTCTACCTGGAATGCCCTTCCCATTCCCACTCACCACTATTTCCCTGGCAAACTTCATACTCATTTTTAAAAACTTGGGTCACATATCTGAGCTGAGCTGAACTGAACTCCCATCCCCATCCCATCCCAGGAAAGATTAAACGCTCCTACAGTACCCTTAATAGCTTTCTGTCTTCATTTATTACAATCCCGCTGGTTGTCCTGCTAGTATATGAGTAAAGAATTCTATTTTGTTAATCTTCTCATATCTAGGACTCCACGGCAGTGTCTGGTACATGGTAGGCACTCAATACATGTCTATTAAACACGAATAGTAATGCCTTCCTCTCTATATTTCAAGAGTGCTACGATTGTATATCTCACAGCCACTTTTCATGTATTTTTTCATATGGTAGATATTAGTGTAAATGTGTCTTTTTACTCTTAGGTGGAATGAATATCCTTGGGGAATAGACTGGGAGTTTAAACAACTTTAAATGCAAAGCACACAAAGGAAAAACTCAAGTTTTACTTCCTCAAAATGCAGCGTGTTCACGAGCTTTTGTGCCCTGATTCCCATGAGCTACAAAACCTACCCAAAGGAAAACACACTAAGAGAAGATTCTCCCTCCAACTACATGAAAAGGGTAGGTGGCTGACAAGGGCAACCCAAGATGTGGAGAGACAGAAGGCTACAACCAGCTGCAGCACTCACAGTGCGCTGGGAGGGAGGGAGGAAGCATTGGCAGGGGTGGGGTGTAAGCAGCAGGGGACCAACCTAAAAGAAGAGGACAATCAAGGATGTTCAGTCTGGAACCAGCTACACGTTGCCACCCTGGCTGACTTCTTTCAATTCACACGATGATGAAAATACTTTGGTTTGAAAAATATTGCATTGAGATTACAATTCTTATAGGCATCTAGCTGTGGCAAGAAACCCAGTTCCCAAAGGCACTTGTTTCAGACAGTTTAATGTGTATAAGCTCTTGCTGTGGGGATTAAGTACAAAACTCTAATGTCTAACAATTTAGGGGACCTCCTAAGGAGTGAAAAAACAGTAAGTTACATAAACAATCAATAAGTCAATAAAACAATCAAAGATCACTGCTTATCACTACACATATGGGGTCACAAAGTTACAAACCAAAGTGAAATAAAAAAGGAAAAATACAACATCACTATACACTGGGAAAAGAAAAATACACTTACCTTCTCTTCTGAGGAAATGGTAAGTTTGTCGCTTGAGATTAAGCTGCACACTTGTTCAATGCCGAGGTTGAGAAATTCTTCACTAAGTACGACATCTGCAAAATGTTGCTCTGTTTGGAGGTTAAAAAGAAAATCCATTAATACCAACTGCTGCCGAGACCAGCTAGGCAGCCAGCTGACGGGGCGGACGGAATGAATATACAGAACACGTCTATATAATAGACACAACACCCTCTATATTATTTAATGGCACAAGGGACCATCAGCCTCTAGGACTGAGGTGACATCCCTCTGATCGCCACGTATTTATTTGCAAGCCAAGAAGTACAAGCATAGCAGGAATTCATGCCAGCAGGAATATGCAAGTCAAAGCTCAGCAGTTCTAGTCTTCTCCCCTTCAATGTACCCTGGTCCTACACAAGGCCATTCTCTGAGGGAGTATCCTGGGAACAATCTGGCAAGTTATGTAGACGGCGTTCCGTTCCTGCAAGGGCCCAGCGTTTTTAAGCCCCTTGCCTTCATGTTTGATAAGATACTACCTTCCGGCCTTTGATTCCAAAGCACAAACAATCGAACACAGTAATTTATGAGAATCAGCAAGTTGCATATTTCTCAGTCACCCATTTTGTAATTTGTTCTTGCTAAGCTTAAAGTCTTGCAATAATGTTGCTATGCTCTCCTGCAACAACCAACATTCCATTATCATAGTTTCAAACTGCTTAAAAAAGAAGGGGTTTTTTGGAAGCTAACCTAAGAATGAGAAAACCAACTGTACTTCTCAAGGCAAGAACTAACAAGACAAACCCAAACAAACTCACCTGGGGAAGAGGTCTGCACCTGAGTGCAAAGCACAAACACAGGCTGCCTCACTGTACATTCAGTTGAATCCCGTCTGTTTTACGTGGTGGTATTTTAGAGTTAAGCATCTATTCTTTACATGGTGATAAGACTACTGGCATTTAAATTTGTAAAACCTTTTGATTACATAAATCAGATAAATTACACGGTGTTATATAGTCACACACTTGAATGTATTATGTAAAACATGACAGGGCTCCAGAACATAATGGAGTAAGGAGGGAGACTCGCTTTATTTGAAAATGAAAGACTAAACTAAATAAACAGATCTTAAAGGCTGGTCAGTCTGAATATACGACTATCATTAAAAAAAACACAATTGGTTTATGATATAGATAGTTCTGAATTCTATGTAAGAAGTTTATTTGAGGATCAAATTACACAATTTTATGAGCTTAATCCCCCCTTCCAGAAACTAGTAAAATTAGTAATTCTTAAAATGCTAAAAAAAATTTTTGATTTCACAAATATACTCACTCCATCAAAGGGGGGAAAAGCTATTAGTATAATCAATGACTTTAGAACTTAAAAAAAAATTTAATCATTTACAAAGTAATCTTTCCTACAAATCCAGCTCTTGTTTATAAAGTGTGAGCTCACAAGGAAATACGGTGCTTTGGGCTCTGGAGTCAGACATACTGGGCTTTGTCATGTGCTAGCCTGTAAAACCTTGGGGAAGTTATGTAATTTCTCTAAGCCTTGGTCTCCTCATCTGTAAAAGGCGAATAATAAAAACACTTCACCTAATAAACTGTTTGTGAGGATTAAATAAACTAATGGTTTATAAAGCACCTAGAACTGTGTGTGGTAGAGAGTAAGGAGTAAATAATTTAGCTTTTACTGTATTGTGATCCCTAAGTTCTAAAGTAAAAATTTGCCAGGAAATCTAGGCATTTCCTAGGTCTTTAACCATATGTATATAGTTAAATTAAATTAACCACATATATATGTTTGTGTGTGTGAGGAAGATTACATCTGTGCCAGTCTTCCTCTATTTTGTATGTGGGATGCCTCCACAGCATGAGTGATGAGTGGAGTAGGTCTGCACCCCAGATCCGAACCTGCAAACCTAGGCCACCAAAGCAGAGTGCACAGAACTTTAACCGTTCAGCCATGGGGCCGGCCCCTACAATTAATCACATTTTAGCAGCATTTTTTTTTAAAGGTTTTCCTAAGGTGAAATAAAGGATTCATTTCAAATATGTTTCAACATAACATACAAAAGAATAGTTGGCTTGCCTTTCACAAATACTTGAAAAATAAAATCTGCATTTACATAAGCCCTAAGAATAACTATTCACTTCACAAAAGGTTCATCACAAGATGACTTTAAAAATAATAAGCAGCTCTAGGATAATTATAAATGATTAGATTTACAAAAATCCCACTGACACACAATTTTTTGAAACTCAAAGTGTTGGTCAAGGAATGTATTACACTGAAATAAATATGAAAATGAGGATAAAAATGAAAAATAATTAAAAGGACAAAAAAATCAATGGAACATAACAGAGAGCCCCAAAATAGACCCACACAAACAGAGTCAACTGATCTCTAACAAAGGAACAAAGACAACTCAATAGAGAAAGGATAGCCTTTTCCATAAACGGTGTTGGAACAACTGAACACCCACGTGCAAAAAGTGAATCTAGACACACACCTTATACCCTTCACAGAAATTAACTCAAAATGTACCATAGACTTAAATGTAAAATGCAAAACTCCTAAAAGACAACATAGGAGAAAAATCTAGGTGACCTTAGGGTTGGTGAAGACTAAGACAGAACACCAAAAGCATGATCCACGAAAGAAAAAACTGATAAATTGGACTTCATTAAAATTACAAAGTTCTGCTCTGGAGAAGACCCTTTTAAGAAATGAAAAGATAAGCCACAGAGTAGGAGAAAATCTTTGCAAAACACATCTAATAAAGGACTGGTAGCCAAAAAAGTTCAACAATAAGAAAATAAACAACCCACTCTAAAAATGGGCAAAAGCTCTGAACAGCCACCTCACCAAAGAAGATATATAGATGGCAAACAAGCATATGAAAAGATGCTCGACAACATACATCATTAGGGAACCACATATTAAAACATCAATGAGATACCACTACATACATATTAGAATGGCTAAAATCCAAAACAATGACAACATCAAATGCTAACAAGGATGTAGAGCAACAGGAATGCTTATTCATTACTGGTGGGAAGACAGCTGGGTAGTTTCTTCCACAACTAAACATACTCTTACCATATGATTCACCAATCACTCTCTTTGGTATTTATGCAAATTTCTATGTCCACATAAAAACCTGCACATGACTATTAAAATAACATGCTAAAGTATTTAATAATGTGTAAAATGCTTATATTATAATGTTCAGTAAATAAAAAAGCAAGATAAAAATTGTGCATGTAATTTGGCTTCAGCTGTGTAAAAAATGAATTGGAAGAAACTGGAAAGGTATATTTCAAAATGTTAACAGTGATTATCTGTAATCTGCAACATTTTCATCTTCGTAATTTTAGTATTCTCCAAATTTTCTATACTGATCTTGAATTAACTTTAGAATCAGAAAAAAGAGGAGGGTTCCAGGTCATATTGCCTACAGAATAAACTCCAGTCTTCACAGAATGGCTTCCAAGGCTTTGCCAAAATGTGGCCCGCAATGCAGTCTTGTTCTTCACTACAGCTCCCAAACATTCTCCGTTCCGCTCCACTACCTAGCCACCATGTTCTCAACACTGTCCACTTTTATGGTTCTGTGCTCCTGTTTATCAAGTCTGTTCTCTCCTATCCCAAAGCAGGACATTATGACGCTGAAGAGCTAGGTTCCTTAAACGGTAATACAGAGATAGAGGCGAATGCTCAAAATTCTCTCTTAAGATTAGCTAAGAAAGAAAAATTCTACGTGTCTTTCCAATCCATAGTGAATATTATTGGTAGCAATAATAAACACAGAACTGGCTAAAATAACTCACTGGCTAAAATGATACACGATAAAGATTGCTCTTGACTACAAATTGCCACAAAAATTAAGAATTCTTAACAGAATTTGGATATGCAAAATCTGATCCTGAAAAATTGGACTTTATAAAAATAATAGCTACTATACAGATTATGGCAGATTAATACAAATTAGGATATATATTATAATCTTTACACTTGTTTTATAACTCACGTTCATTGTAAAACATGCACAGAAGAGAATAAACACCAAGGAAAAAAATTTGTAAAATAAAAATTGAAGTGAAAAATAATAGAAATAGTTCAATTGCCTGAAATAATGCCTGGCACATAGCAGACGCTCAACAGATATTCGTTAAATGAAAGAACGAACTCTTCTCTATAGAAAATTCTCCAGGGAATTAATTAGATTAGCTTAGTGGAGTTTTCTCAGAAAATGTTTTTTTTAACAGCTTTATTATTCATATACTATACAATTCACCCATTTAAAATGTACAATTTGGGGCTGGCCCCATGGCCGAGCGGTTAAGTTCGCATGCTCCGCTGCAGGCGGCCCAGTGTTTCGTTGGTTCGAATCCTGGGCGCGGACATGGCACTGCTTGTCAAGCCACGCTGAGGCAGTATCCCACATGCCACAACTAGAAGGACCCACAACGAAGAATATACAACTATGTACTGGGGGGCTTTGGGAGAAAAAGGAAAAAAAATAAAAAATCTTTTAAAAAAATGTACAATTCAATGGCTTTTAGTATATTCAGAATATGAAACCACCACCACAATCACTCTTGGGACATTTTCACCACCTCCAAAAGAAAGCTCATACTCCATTAGTAGTCATTCCCCATTTCCCACCACGCCCCCAGCCCTAGGCAACCAGTAATCTACTTTCTGTCTCTATAGATTTTGCCTATTCTGGACATGTCTTTCACATAAAATGAATCATACAATGTGTGGTCTCTTGTGACTGCCATCTTTTACTTAGCATGATGTTTTCAAGTTTCATTATGTTGTAGCATACTTCATTTCTTTTTATCGCCTAATAATATTCCACTGTACAGATATCCTACATTTTACTTATCCATCCATCAGCTGACAGATATTGGCTTGTTTCTACTCCTTGACTATTATGAATAATGCTGCTATGAAAATTCAGGTACAAATTTTTGTGTTGACATGTTTTCATTGCTTTTGGGTATATCAGTGAACTGCCAGATCATGTGGTAACTGTTTAACATCTGAGGACTTGCCAGTCTGATTTTCAAAGTGGTTACACTAGAAAATGCTTTCTTGATGAAGATACGGTATTAACATATTACTTTTTTAAATGGTTTTTAATAATAAACACAAGGCAAAATGTTTAAAAAAAAAACACCCCTGAACATATGGGGCCAGCCTGGTGGCGCAGTGGTTAAGTTTGCATGCTTTGCTTCATTGGCCCAGGGTTTCACCAGTTCGAATCCCAGGCGCAGACATGGCACTGCTTGTCAAGCCACGCTGAGGCAGCATCCCACATGCCACAACTAGAAGAACCCACAACTAAAAATACACAGCTATGTACTGGGGAGCTTTGGGAGAAAAAGGAAAAAATAAAATCTTTTTTAAAAAAAAAACCCTGCACATAAATATTTAAAGCAGTTTTATTTATAACCGCCAAAACTTTGAAGCAACTAAGATGTCCTTCAACAGGTGAAAGGATAAACAAACTGTGCTACAACATTCAATGGAACAGTACTCAGTAATAAAAAGAAATGAGCTATCAAGCCATGAAAAGACATGAAGGAATCTTAAATACATATTATTACGTGAAAGATGACAATCTGAAAAGCATACATACTGCAGAATTCCAACTATACAACATTCTGGAAAAGGTAAAACTAGAGACAGTTGAATGATTAGTAGTTACCAGGGGTTTGCTGGGGGAAGGGAGATGAGAAAGATGAATAGGTACTACACAGGGGATTTTTAGGGCAGTGAAACTATTTTGCAAATAGTAAATATAGACTTTGGGTTTCTGGCTGCGCAAGTAAGGAGCTTGGAAGTCACCACTCTGTTCTAACAAATAAAAAGTTGAATACACTGAAAAATCAACAGCTCTTTTAGAATCCATAAGAGAGGTAAGGACACAGGGCAAACCACTGCCCTCAAGACTGGGGACACCAATAGGCGAATACAGGGAGTAGTGGCTTACCGGAACAGGGACTCAGGAGCAGAAACTACAGGGAGAACCAGTGCTGGGGTAGAAAAACCTGAACTGTAATTGGCAAGTTGCTGGAGGCTTAGTGTAGACAACTCTTGAGAGTTAAAAACTCCGGTGGGGGCTGGCCCTGTGGCCTAGTGGTTAAGTTCGGCACACTCTGCTTTGACAGCCCAGGTTCAAGGGTTCAGATCCCAGGCACGGACCTACACCACTCTTCAGGGGGGATGCTGTGGTGGTGACCCACATACAAAATAGAGGAAGGTTGGTACAGATATTAGCTCCAGGAGAACCTTCCTCAAGCAAAAAGAGGAAGATTGACAACAGATGTTAGCTCAGAGCAAATCTTCCTCAGAAAACAAACAAAACTCCAGGGGGACCCCCACAATATTTCAGAATTTACCTTCAGGAGCTAGTTCTACCAGGTTTCCACAGTAAATATCGGAGAAAATTCCCCTTGGGCTTTTGGAGGGGAAATGGAACAACTGAAATACCCAGAGTACTCTGTTCTTAACAAGGCCTGCCCTCAGGAGAAACTAGTTAACCAGAGCCTAACCTGCTGGGGTATTATCAGAGCCTAACTTACCCGAGGAAGGGAAATAACCAACTCCAGCCCACTTTTGCCATCCTGCCCCACCTAAGGAAGGAGAAAAACCTGGGAACTACTCACGAAGTTCTCAGTCCAGAGGCACAGACTCACTAATAAAGTAAAACCTAATCGTAGGACTAGAGAATGCTTCCCCTCCCATCACATCTCTCTACCACATTACTAAAAGCCTATTTACAACAGTTCCTTTCACTGGGTACATCATGTCCGGCTATCAAGAAAAAATTACACGGTATTCCAAAAGGCAAAAAACACAATTTGAAGTGACAGAGCAAGCATCAGAAGCAGACACGGCAGAGATGCTAGAATTACCAGACTAGGAATTTAAAACACAATTTAAACAACTATGATTAATATGTTAAGGACTCTAATGAATAGAGGTGACAGCATGCAAGAACAGATGAGCAATGTGAGCAGAGAGATGGAAATCCTAAGAAAGAACCAAAAAAAATAAATAAATAAAATGCTAGGATCAAAAACACTGTAACAGAATGAAGAATGTCTTTGATAAGCTTATTAGTAAACAGGACACGGCTGAGGAAAGAATCTTTGCACTTAAGGATAACGGTGAATACGTGTCATTATATGTTTGCCAAAACCCACAGAAAGTACAACACAGAGCGAACCTGAAAATACACTATGGACTTTTTAGTCAACAATGTATCAATATTGGCTTGTTTACCGTAACACATGAACCACACTAATGCAAAATGTTAATAACAGGGGAAACAGAGAGGAGGTTGAATTTGTACTTCCTGCTCAATTTTTCTAAAATACCTACAATTGCTCTAACAAAGTTTATTAGTTAAGAAAGAATGCATTAACAAAGAAGAACATGAATGACAAATTTGTAATGAAATATGTCACTGATCAAAAGTCAAACTGGCAATTGAAAAAATACAAACTAAAGATTAAACTTAAACATGCACTTTTAAGGAATATCTAGTCCTTATGGTACAATATTACTTCACAATACAACTTCAAAATCTAGTACGAATTTTTTAATAGGGTTAAGATTTTAAGAAACCATCATGATTAATTACAAAAGTCCTCTCTGTATCTGAAATATGATCCGACTATTTCCTGACCTCACAAGCAGTTTACACAAAAAAGTTATTTCAAAAATTTTTTATACATAAGGAAAAACTTTTTGTCAGTGGTTGGGATTTGCTTTTTAAAGAGTGGACATAAGAAAAGCATAAAGAGATTCTTTACATAAAAGTTCCAAAATATTGAGAAATAAATTCATTTTAATGAAAATTTTGCAAACAGCTTATAAATTTTAAAATATGTATGTGTAGCAACTTGGAAATTCAAATAGGAAATATACAGTAACTACTGAACAAAAGAGAAGCTAATATAAACCTCTTTTTTCTAGTCATAAAAAAATTTCACCTCCAAATATATGTCTATAACGATTTTACACTAAGCTTCTGTGAATTTTAAATCTGAATCAAAGTAAGAGACTGCTGGCCTTCTTCTTCTTATACTTTTCATTTAGGGGAAAACCTCTCCAGTGGGAACCAACATAACGCAGAGAACATAAATTTTCTATGTTGTGACTACACAAATTATTCTAGCCTCTGCTTCAGAGTTCAAAGAAACGGACTTGCAAAAAAAAACAAAAAAAAACCAGTGATTTTTTTAATATCAGAAATTACATAAACTTAGACTAAGGGCATTAGTAAACTCTGTCCAAAGACAAGTCTGGAATCTCAATTCACTGTGCACTCTTTACTAGTGTATCAAAGGAGGTTAAGAGGACATGGAAAATAGTCGGCTCTTACAACTGTATTGCTAAAACCAGCACAGCCGGTACTCAAACAAATGAACCCCAGCCCCCGCACCAAGTACAAAAAAAACTGGTCAAAGGAAAAGTAAAGAAAGAAGAAATGGTCAAAAAAACTTTCCTTGTCGACCTACACATATTTTTAAATAGTTCCAACTCTCACATACGCTCTACTTGCTACGAGGACACCTCTCCTCCTTAGTAAAATCTTTCAGTCTCTAACGTTTACACCTTCATATTCAGGTTTCTTTGGGAAGGGCGTGGGGAATATGTGACGCATCACTACATATGCAGGGCAGTATTTGGCAACACCGGGAGTAAATCAGTTTACTTTGGGGCCTGCCTTTCCTCTATTTATACTAACTGCCTGATTCTTCAAAAGTTCTGCTGTACCTCTAGGCAATCTAACAGGATTGTTGCCTGTAACACACTCCCCACAGGGAAACAGATGCACCAGATGACTGGCTGAGTCACTGTAAGGCACTCTAAGGCACACGATATTTTGAACTTCTTTGGCTACACAAGTTTGTCTTATGAATAATATTTGACTTAACATCACCTAACAGGAGCATTTATCAATCTGTCCACTCAAACTGAAGATTCTACACACTTACCTACAAGAACTCACACAATTTGTAAGGCTTGATTCCATCCCACAAACCAGCACGGCTCATGGATATTAGGGCCACCATTCCTGGCCCAACTCTCACTCACTGTTTCCAGAACGGCTTGTAACCTGATGCGCCAACCACTTTCTGATGCCAGTGTTTGCAGTTCCCTTTGTTTCTGAGCAACCTTTGCTTGCTCTGCATGATTCTATCAACCTTAACACTTTAACCAACTCACTTGGTATCAAACTAAAAATGCTAAAAATAGTATCCAAACCTATTACAGTATTTTAAAGCAGCATCTATTATTTCTTTTCTTGTAACCCTTGTGCTATAAGGAAAAAAAAAAGACTTAGGGAAAACGGTTGGGTGATTTAAGCTTCTGGTAAACATTACTGGGAATAGGGAAGTGAGCTAATTATTACCAGTTAATGAAATTTGTTGGTTTTTTTTTTTTGAGGAAGATTAGCCCTGAACTAACATCTGCCACCAATCTTCCTCTTTTTTGCCAAGGAAGACTGGCCCTGAGCTAACATCCATGCCCATCTTCCTCTACTTTATATGTGGGATGCCTGCCACAGCATGGCTCGACAAGCAGCACCTGGGATTCAAACTGGCAAACCCTGGGCCACCAAAGCAGAATGTGCGAACTTAACCACTGCACCACCGAGCCGGCCCAATGAAATATTTTTAATGAATGGCCAAGAGAAAAATACATCACATCTACATAATATATGAATAAACCCTTCTCTAAATGACATTATAGTATACTTTAATCTACTACCTTCACAATGGTCATTCTCAAACTTTATGCTGAATATGACAGTTCCACTGTTGCCATCAAACCATCCTGATTTTGATTTGGGGCTAGAATGGAACCACTGTGAGAAATACAGAGTAATGTTCCAAAATGGATAAGATTCATTATCAAAAGGAGTAATTACACATTTGTGTACATGTACACACCCACATGCACAGACACACGCATACAGTCATCCCTCAGCATCCACAGGGGGATTACTTCCAGGACCCTCCTATTCCCAAATCCACAGATGCTCAAGTCCCTTATAAAAAAATGGCATATTTGCATATAACCTAGGCACATCCTCCCATATACTTTAAATCATCTCTAGATTACTTACGATACCCAAGACAATATAAATGCTATGTAGATAGTTGTTATGCTATATTGTTTAGGGAATAATGACAAGAAAAAAGTCTCTACATGTTCAGAAGAGGGACAACCACCATAGGCCTTTCCCTCTGCGGCTGGTGGAACCTATGGATGTGGAACCTACAGTTAGTGGAACCTGAAGATGCGGGTGGCCGACTGTATCTAAATGAGTCCATGGCCACACATTACCTCCATCTAGTTTTACGCCTCAGAATGCTCTGGGGTAAGAAGAACGGAAAGTGCTTTGCTTTAAAGCACCTATAACTAATTCTCTTACACTAAAATAAAGAAGATCTTGTCATCTGAATGGGAAAAAGCTTAATTCTGTATTTGGTGGCAGAAAAAAATTATGTAAGGACAAAAGGAGCTTTACAAAGTTGTTATGGGAACATATAAAATCCAAACCATATATATAAAAGAAATTTCTTGGCCATCTCAGAAGGAACAGCTTTGGGTGAGAGGAGATCACAAGTTTTAGTCAATTTATGTGAGACACTTACCATCAGGCAAACCACTTCTCCAATACATTTAAAAAATACATGCCATGGCCTCCTAACAATGCTTTTATGTGAATCAATCAGTGAGTAAAATCTTGGGTCTGTTTTCAAAAACATTAAAATAACATGAACCTGGCATGACGAAGAGTAGCAATTCTCAATTTTAAGATTCCTATACACATCCTCAAATTTCTAGGTACCCAAAAGCAACTGAAAACACGTTTGTATAGAAACTGGTTCATAGGAATTCTGTAGAAAGAAAGACAAGAAGGTTAGTGCTGCCCATCTGTTATTTCATATGTTCTTGATACAAATCACTATTTGTCTCTCTGATGCTTAGTTCCTGCTGTTAAATGTTCTAATAACACTACTACTACTAATAAAAATTATATGATATAGGGGCTGGCCCCGTGGCCGAGTGGTTGGGTTCACGTGCTCCGCTGCAGGCGGCCCAGTGTTTTGTTGGTTCGAATCCTGGGCGCGGACATGGCACCGCTCATCAAGCCACGCTGAGGCAGCGTCCCACATACCACAACTAGAAGGACCCACAACGAAGAATATACAACTATGTACTGGGGGGTTTTGGGGAGAAAAAGGAAAAAATAAAATCTTTAAAAAAAAAAAAATTATATGATATAAACATTTCTTCCCTGCCTCAAGCCACAAAACAATGAAGACCAAAGTTGAACACAAAACAAAACAAAATCCTACTATAACATGGTGTACTATTTCATCCTGCTGGTAAGAGTAAAAATTAGTACAGAGAGCAATATTGAAATCTCATCCTATAAATACACTTGACCACTTATGAAATGGCACATTTCATGCAGCATTGTTTTTAATAACTGCAAAAGAGAGTTTAACAGCAGGCATTGGTTAAAAATGGTACAACCACACAATGGAATATTCTGCAGCTGTGGAAAAAAAAAAAAAAAAAAGAATGAAGAAGCTCATGATATGAAAAGAGCTTCAGGAAATATTGCAAATTTAAGGAACAAAAGGCAAAGAACAGAGAGTATAAAGCATGCTGGCTACCTTTTGTGTAAGAAAGGAAAGATAAGACTACAGATTCATGTATACTGGAAAGCTACAGAAGGAACCACAGTCACACATTGCTTAACGATGGGAATACAGTCTGGGAAATGCATTGTTAGGTGATTCTACCGTTGTAGGAACATCACAGAGCATACTTATACTAACCTAAATTATATAACCTACACACATAGGCTATATGGTACTAATCTTATGGAATCACTGTCATATATGCAGTCCACCATTGACTGAAACGTCGTTATATAGCACATGACACAATAAAAACAGTTACCTATAGAGGGCATTAAAGGGAAGTAGGACAGACGTGGAAACAAACTTTTTCAATGGACAGCTTTGTACATTGTTTGTTACATAAACCATGTGAATAGATTAGCCTCCCTCACCAAAAAAACACAACACAAAAAACAAAACCCAGAAACTAATAGCAGTGATTACTTTTAGGGAGGGCAGAAATGAGGGACAAGAGTGAAGGAGAGATTTTTTTCAATGTATACCTTTCAAACAGTTTTAAACCTTTGTGTATATGATCAAACGATCTTGCACAAGGATGCTAAGACCAGTCGAAAGGGAAACGACAGTCTCTTCAAAAATTAGTGTTGGGAAAACTGGAAGAATGAAGGTAGGCTCTAATCTTACACAATATAAAAAAATTAATTCAAAACGCATTAAAGACCTAAACCTAAGAACCAAAACTATAAAACTCCTAGAAGAACACATAGGGGAAAAGCTTCATGACATTGGTTTTGGCAATTTTTTCTTAGATATGACACCAAAAGGACAGGCAACAAAAGCAAAAGTAGACAAACGGGACTACATCCAACAAAAAATTTTGTACATCAAAGGACACAATCAACAGAATGAAAAGGCAATTTATGTAATAGGAGAAAATATTTGCAAATCATGTATCTGATAAGGGGGTAATATCAAGAATATAAAAGTAAGTCCTAGAACTCAATAGCAAAAAACCCAAACAATCCAATTAAAAAATAGGCAGAGGAGAGAAAGACGAACTCTGTATGACTCCACTCATAGGTGGAAGTTAACATATAGACAAGGAGAACTGATCGGTGGTTACCAGGGGAAAGGGGGGTGGGGGAGGGCACAAAGGGTGAAGTGGTGTGCCCACAACATGACTAACAATAATGCACAATTGAAATTTCACAAGGTTGTAAACTATCATAATCTTAATTAAAAAAAAATGGGGAGAGGAACTGAACAGACATTTTTCCAAAGAAGACAAACATATGGCCACCAAGCATATGAAAAGATACTCAACACTGCTCATTATCAGAGAAATTCAAATGAAAACCACAGTGAGATATCACCTGACATCCACTAGAATGGCTATTACCACAAAGGCAAGAGATCCTTGCTGGCAAGGAAGTAGAGAAAAGGCAACTCTTGTGCACTGTTGGTAGGAATGTAAATCCACCATATAGCCACTATGGAAAACAGCATGAAGTTCCCCCCAAAATTATAAATAGAACTACTATATGATCCAGCAACCCCACTTTTGGGTATACCTCTGAAGGCAATGAAATCACTATCTTGAAGAGATCTCTGCACTCCTGAGTTCACTGAAGCATTATTCACAAAAGCCAAGATATGGAAACAATCTAAGTACCCATCATCGGATGAACAGATAAAGATGATGTGGAAAAATATATAGTAAATATGTACACACACTCAATGGAATATTATCTAGCAATGCGAAGGAAATCTTGCCATTTGTGACAACACAGATGCACCATGAGGGCATTATGCTAAGTGAAATAAGCAAGACAGAGGAAGACGAATACTATGCAATATAACTTATAGGTGGAATCTAAAAGAGCTGAACTCACAGAAACAGAGTAGAGTGGTGGTTACCAGGGCTTAGGGGGTGAGGGAAATGGGATATGTTGGTCAAAGGGTACAAACTTTCTGGGGATCTAATGTACAGCATGTACATGGGGATTATCATTAACCATACTGTATTTATAGTTGAAAGTTGCTAAGAGGGTAGATCTTAAATATTCTCACTGGTGATAAGGAAGTAATGGTAATTATGTTTTGCTATTGAATTGTATAAATTATATATTTTGAATATTAACCCCTTATTAGAAATACAATTTGCAAATGTTTTCTCCCATTTCATAGGATGCCTTTTCATTTCGTTGACAGCTTCTTTTGTTGCGTACGAGCTTTTTAGTTTTATGTAGTTCCACTTATTAATTTTTGCTTCCGTTGCTTTTGCTTTTGGGATCATATCTGAAAAACCACTACCAAGATCAATGTCAAGGAGCTTGCCATCTATGTTTTCTTTCAGGAGTTTTACAGTTCAGGGTCTTATGTTTAAGTCTTTAATCCATTCGAGTTAATTTTTGTGAGTGTTGTGAGAAACGGGTCCAATTTCATTCTTCTGCATGTGGTTATCCAGTTTTTCCAACAACATTTACTGAAGAGACTATACCTTTCCATACTGAATATTCTTGGCTCCCTTGTCAAATATTAGTTAACCATATTCGCAGGGGGTTATTTCTGGGCTCTCAATTCTGTTTCATTTGTTTATATGTCTATTTTTATGTCTGTACCATCCTGTTTTCCTTACTAGAGCTTTCTAGTATAGTTTGAAATCAGAAAGTGTGATGCCTACAGCTTTGTTCTTTCTCAGGATTACTTTGGCTATTTGGGGTCTTTTGTGGTTCCACACAAATTTTAGGATTTTAAAATTTGTGTGAAAAATACCATTGGAATTTTGATAGGAATTGTATTGACTATATAGATGGCTTTGGGTAGTATGGACATTTTAACAATATTACTTGTGGTTTTTTCCATTTGTGTTTTTTTTCAATTTCATCGAAGTCATAGTTTTCAGCGTACACGTCTTTTATCTCCTTGGTTAAATTTTTTCCTAAGTATCTTACCATTTTTCATGCTATTGTGAATGGGAGTGCTTTATTTCTTTTTCAGATAATTCACTGCTGATGTATAGAAACTCAACTGATCTGTGTTGATTTTGTATCCCCTTTACAGAATTTGCTGATCAGTTCTAATAGTTTTTTTGGTGGAGTCTTTAGATTTTCTATACGTAAGATCATACCATCACAAGCAAAGATAATTTTACTTCTTCTTTCCCAATTGGATGCCTTTTATTTCTTTCTCGACTGACTGCTCTGGCTAAGACATCCAGTACTATGTTGAATAGGAGTGCTGAGAGTGGGCACCCTTGTCTTGTTTCTGATTTTAGAGGAAAAGCTTAGACATTTCCCTGCTGAATATGATGTTAACTGTGGGCTTGTCATATACGGCCTTTATTACATTAAGGTATGTTCCTTCTATACCCAATTTGTTGAGAATTTTTATCATGAAAGGATGCTGTATTTTGTCAAATGCTTTTTTGCATCTATTGAGATATGACTTTTATCTTTCATTCTACTAATGTGGTGTACCACATTTATTGATTTGCAGATGTTGAACCATCCTTGAATCCTACAGATAAATCTCACTTGATCATGGTGTATCATCCTTTTAATGTGCTGTTGAATTTAGTTTGCCAATATTTTGTTGAGAACGTTTGCATCTATATTCATCAGAGATTTCAGCCTTAGTTTTCTTTTCTTGTAATGTTCCTATCTGGCTTTGGTATGAGGGTAATGCTGGCCTCACAAAATGAGTTTGGGAGTATTCCCTCCTCTTCTATTTTTTGGAAGAGTTTGAGAAGGATTAGTGTTAATTCTTTAAATGTTCGACAGAATTCACAAGTGAAGCCCTACGGTCCTTTGTCTTTGTTGGAAGGTTTTTTATTACTGATTTAATCTCCTTATTTATTATTAGTCTGTCCAGATTTTATATTTCTTCATGATTCAGTCTTGGTAGGTTTGTATGTTTCTAGAAATTTATCCATTTCATCTAGGTTATGTTGGCATACAAGTGTTCATGGTAGGCTGTTATGGTCCCTTGTATTTCTGTGGTATGAAGTGCAATGCCTCCTCTTTCATTACTGATTTTATTTACCAGAATATTCTTTTTTTCTTAGTCTAGCTAAAGGTTTGCCAATTTTCTCTTTAGAAAAAAAAAACAGCTCTTAGTTTCATTGACTTTTTCTAGTGTTTTTCTGGTTTCCATTTCATTTACTTTTGCTCTGATCTTTGTTACTTCCTTCGTTCAGGTAACTAGGCTTAGTTTGTTCTTTTTCTATATCCTTGAGGTGTAAAGTTAGGTTGTTTGTTTGAGATCTTTTTCTTAATGTATGCATTTATCACTGTAAACGTCACTCTTAGAACTGCTTTTGCAGCATTCCATAGATTGTGGTATGGTATGTTTCTGTTTTCATTTGTTGCAAGATATTTTATTTCCTTTTTGATTTCTTCTTTGACTCATTGGTTATTCAGGTGTACTGTTTCATTTCCACTGGAATTTTGTGAATTTTCCAGTTTCCTCCCATTAGTGATTTCTAGTTTCATAGCATTGGGGTCAGAAACGGTACTTGGTATGATTTCAATCTTCTTAAATTTTCTAAAAATTGTTTTATGACCTATTATTTGATCTATCCTGAAGGATGTTCCATGTGCACTTAAAAAGAATGTGTATTCTGCTGCTGTTGGATAGAATGTTCTATATATGTCTGTTAAGTCCATTTGGTCTAAAGTATAGTTCAAGTCCAACGTTTCCTTGCTGATTTTCTGTCTGGAAAATTGCCGAAGGTGGGTTACTGAAGTCCCCTACTACTGTTTTATTGTTGTCTATTTCTCCCTCTAGATCTGTCAGTATTTCTTAACATATTTAGGTGCTCCAATGTTGGGTGCATATATATTTATGATTGTTATATCTTCTTGATGAATTGGTCTCTTTCTCATTACATAATGACCTTCTTTATCTTTAATTACATTTTTGGCTAACATTTATTTTGTCTGATATAAGTATAGACACCCCTGCTCTTTTTTGATTTGCACTTGCAAGGAATATTTTTCTCCATTCCTTCACTTTGAGGGTATGTGTATCCTTAAAGCTGAAGTGAGTCTCTTGTAGGCAGCATGGAGCCGAACTGATCATATAGCACTCTAGTTTTTTTAATCCATCCAGCTACCCTACACCTTTTTATTGGAAAACTCAATCCATTTACATTTAGAGTATTAATGATAGGTAAGAACTTACTAATGCCATCTTATTCATTGTCTTCTGGCTGTTCTGTAGTTCCCTTGTTCCTCTCTTGCTGCCTTCCTTTGTGAATTGCTGATTTTCCATAATGGTATACTTTAATTCCCCTCTCATTTTTCTTTTGTGAATCTACTGTAGGTTTTTATCTTGTGGTTACCATGAAGTTTACATAAAACATCTTAATAGATATAACGGTCTATTTCATGCTGATAACCTAACTTCAATTGCACAGAAAAACTTCACCCTTTCACTCTCGCCACATTTGATGGTTTTTGATGTCACAATTTACCTCTTTTTATACTGTGAATTCACTAACAAATTATTGTAGCTATATTTTTAATATTCTTGTCCTTTAATCTTATACTAGAGTTAACACACCACCCTATTACAGTATTAGAGTATTCTTAAGTTAATTATATACTCACCTTTACCAGTGTCTTGTATTATTTTCATCTCTTTTCATGTTACTAATTAGCATCCTTTCATTTCAGCATTTCTTATAAGGCAGGTCTAGTAATAATGATTTCTTCGGTTTTTGTTTGTCTGGGAAAGTCTTTATCTCTTCTTCATTTCTGAAGGACAGCTTTCCCAGGTAAAGTATTCTTGGTTGACAGTATTTTTCTTTCAGCATTTTGAATATATCACCCCACTCTCTCCTGGCCTAGAAAGTTTCTGCTGAGAAATATGCTGACAGTTTTATGCGGCTTCCCTTACAAGCTTTTGTTCTTGCTGCTTTTAAGATGATCTATTTGGAGGCCAGCCCCGTGGCCGAGTGGTTAAGTTTGCATGCTCTCCTTCAGCAGCCCAGGGTTCGGATCCTGGGCACGGACATGGCACTGCTCACTAGGTTATGTTGAGGCGGTGTCACACATGCCACAACTAGAAGGACCCAGAAGTAAAATATACAACTATGTACTGGGGGGATTTGGGGAGAAAAAAAAAAAGCAGGGGAAAAAAAAGAAGATTGGCAACAGTTGTTAGCTCAGGTGTCAATCTTTATTAAAAAAAAAGATCTATTTGTCTTTGATTATTGACTTTTATTATAATGCATCTTGGAGAGGATTTAAGCTGATTTTGTTTGGTGACCTATAAAGCTTCATGAACGTGAATATGCAAATCTTTCCCTAGATTTGGGTAGTTCTCAGCCGTTATTTCTTTAAACAAGCTCTCTGCCTCCCTTCTCCTTCTTGAAGTCCAATGATTCACACATTGGTTCTTCTGATGGTATCTCTGAGATTACATAGTCTTTCTTCACTCTTTTTCATTCCTTTTCCTTGTTCTCTGACTAGATAGTTTCAAAGTTCCTGTATTCAGTCTCACTGATTCTTTCTTCTGCTTGATCAAGTCTGATATTGATGATCTCTATTGCATTTTTCATTTCATTCACTGAACTCTTCAGCTCCAGAATTTCTGTTTGGTTCTTGTTTATGATTTCTCTTTGTTAAACTTCTTATTTTACTCATGTATTGTTTTCCTGATTTCACTGAATTGTCTTTCTCTGTTTTCTTGTAGTTCATCAAGTTTCCTTAAAACAGCTACTTGGAATTCTTTGTCAGGTAAATCATAGATCTCTGTCTTTGGGTTCAGTTACTGGAAGATTATGGTGACCTTTTGGTGGCGTCATGTTACTTTGATTTTTCATGTTTCTTCGAGCTGTGTGTTGCTGTCTTCACATCTGAAGTAGTAGTCACCTCCTCCAGTTTTTACTGCCCTTTGAGGCTTTTTCAGACCTTCTATGGATACACTTGCTCCATGATTTTCTTCCCTTTTGTGGCAGAATTCTTAAGCTTGTATGCCTTCTCTCAATCCTGCAATGCACCAAACTGAGTGCTGACAGCCTCTCTTTTGTTTTCTGACAGGTGGTGCTACCAGTGAAGTTTGTGGTCTCTACCTGACCCACAGATTCAAGCCTGCTTTCTGCACGTGCTCATTTGCCATCTTTCAAAGCTCACTCTCACTGCTTCCTCCGGAAGCACACACACACAGAGCTAGCCAGAGTTGGGGTAGGGTAGGCATGGAAGGACTTGGGGTGCCCATGGGTTAGTTGAGGGCATCCACAGGTGGGGCTTTCCCAGTGACTTGTGGGCAAGCTTCTTGATGGAATTCACTATGCAGTTAGTAAGATCTGTGTCCCTTTAAGGTCCTCTGAGAGTTCTACATGCTGCTTTCCCAGACTCTTCCTGCCCCCAAGACATGGAGCTCTTGATTTAGTACTCTGGATGGGGCCAGAGAGAAATGAGTCTCTTTGGCAGCATCCACACAGCTGGGGAAGCTGGTTGCTCACTCACATGCTCTCTCTTTCCCCTGTAAGAGGAATCACAGGCTGAGGAAGATCTCTCTGGGCCCTATGCTATGCCGCCTTTGGGGAGAGGCAATGCAGGTAAAGTCTAACTGTTCCTCTTACCCACTCCAACATGGCCAAACTCGTATTTTTTTTCCTCTAATGAAGTATTGGATCTTATCCTCTAGAAACCTGGACTTTCACAAAGGATCTCTCTTCCAAGCATGATTGTCTAGGTCAGTGTTCTCCAGAGTCTCCCAGACTGCAGTGAAGAGGGGCTGGAACTGGCTCATGGGTCACTTCAAGGTTCAAAGCTGGGACTGAGGTCAGTCTGCCTACTAGCCAATGCATGGATGGCCAAAGTTCCTTCTGGGTCCCTTGGCCTATGGTGCTGGATCCCACAGCTCTCACAAAGGCATTGTTGTTCACAGACGGATGTGGAATATTTATTGGTGGCAGAGAGGGGACAAAAATGAGGGATATCTTATGTCACCATGATCAAAAACAATGTTTTTAACCATGTGAAAACATTAGTGGTTAAAATTTTTAAAACAAAGAAAAAATAAAATATCTGCCAAACTGGGCCAACCAGTTTCCTTCACCAATGAGAAAGAAAAATGTTGCTATAGAAAGTCAATGCAGGGGCCGGCTCCGTGGCCGAGTGGTTAAGTTCGCGCACTCCACTGCGGCAGCCCAGGGTTCACGTTGAGGCGGCATCCCACATCCCACAACTAGAAGGACCTGCAACTAACATATACAACTATGTGCAGGGGGGGTGTGGGGAGATAAAGCAGGAAAAAAAAAAAAAAGATTGGCAACAGTTGTTAGCCCAGGTGCCAATCTTTAAAAAAAAAAAAAGAAAGTCAATGCATTTTATTGTCTTGACTTCAGTGGACAAATATCTGCTATTTTAAAAAAGAAAAGACCAACAGTTTACCCACCTCCATCCCTCCACCTCCCCATCGTGGGCCACTGCTTTACTTGCTGGCCTTTACACCAAACTTCTTCAGGGTAGATCTTAATATTGAAGCTTCTGCATTCAATGCACACTCACATCTTTGTCTGTTATAACATTGCCTCTAGCTCACCTTTCCCCTGAAATTGTTCTTTGGAAGTCCTTTTCTTAGGATTAGTATTTCTCAATCCCTGGACAGTGTTTAACTCTGATGACACACCCTCCTAGACTGGATTCTATAATACATTTTTCTATCTTTCTGACCACTAAGTTTGTCTCCTTCAGCTCCCTAAAACTAGGGATTACCTATGGTCCTGCCTGTCCTGAGCCTCCTTTTCTTCTTCTGCTTGTTTTCCCTTAACAATCTCATCCACATTCATGTGTCCTCAGTTATCTTCAACTATGACCCCAGTGTGGTTGTTCCTAAAGCCAACCTCTCTCCCAAACCCCAATATTTGAATCTCCAGCTGTCTATCAGTCTCCCTACGACCTGTTTAACAGTCATGGCTTTTTTGAACAGACAGATCCACCCCACACCAAGCAGCCAACAACACATACAAGCAGTCCTGTACAACCCTCACATTGTTCACTGTCTTAGGCCACTTACCTTGGCCTGTTTTGAGCTCTATGGTCTGATTTTGTTCATCATTGTGCATCTTTCCATTGATGGCTTTGCTTCACTCCTTGGGTTGATGCTTGACAAAGATTCTCTGGCTGTGTCTGCTGATTATCTCCTTAAAATAAATCAAGCTCTTCCTCTGGCCAAGCTATATTTGGCTATTGTTAATCATCTTGTCCAGTATGAGAATCCCTAAATTGATACTGCACTTCACTGCTGGTTCTCCCCTGAGCAATCAAGACTAAGACCAATCTACACTTCAAACAGTGTCAGTGCTTTCCTCCAGACACCTGCTTGACCTCCTGTGTTCCTTTTGTGTCTTAATGGCTCTACTATCCATACTGATTTCAAGGCTACATGAAGTCTGAGTAACAGCTGATTCTTCACTCTTTCCCTCTTTTTTTATTGTGGTAAAAACATACAACACAAAATTCACCATCTTAACTATTTTTAAATATACTGTTCAGGAGTGTTAAGTATACTTCATTGTTGGGACATAGAGCTCCAGAACTTTTTCATCTTGCAAATGTGAAACTCTAGATACATTAAATAACTCCCCCCCTTTTTTTTTTAATTTCCTCCATCCCTTCCTCTCTTTAATAACTTCCTAAAATAAACTGTTTCACAAATCCCATTGATTCCTTCTCAGTAATTCCATAGGAAATCATAAGATTTAGTGATATAAGGGATTTGAAAGGTCACCGGACACAACTTTATCATATGTAAGAGTAACCTCTAAAATATTCATATCCAGTAGATATCTGGCTGCAGTTGCACACATCAACAGACAGCAAGGCAGTCCCATCATTCTTGAACACTTACTATAAGTGGAAGTTCCTCTTTATGTCACACTAAAATCTCTCTCCCTCTTATTTTGCAACATTGATGCTACTTCTGCCCACCACAGAACAAGATTAATCTCTCTCTCTCTCATGATCCTTCAACCATCTACAGAGGGCATTATGTTCTCCCAAGTTTTCCTACTACAGTGTAGAAACTAAGTCTTTCAACCACTCCTTGTACAACGTGTTTTGAGGTTTTCATCATTATCATGGCTCTGAATTCAGGGCTTCAGTTCATCAGACTCTCTCAAAGCATGTAACCTGAAAAAGAACTCAATTTCATAGATATGGTCTGACCAGGGCAGAACAGAATGAGATAATCACCTTACAACTTTCTAGACACAATTACATTATTGATTGCTATTAAATACACTATAAACTAAAACCATACATCTTTGGATTGGTTTGGCTAATAAGAGCCTAATATTTGTCATAAAGCCAAGATGAGAAATTCTTCCTTCTCACTAAATGTTTATTCAGCTTACTGTACCTCATTAAGGTATAGTAAAAATTAGCAGCTATGGCACCCTGGCAATATATATGCACACACTAAAACGTACCACCTGTAGGGGAGGAAGACAATTCCTCTACCCACTCTAGGTCCTTCTGGCTGGTCTATGATTAAACTGACATGAGACAGAAGAACAAGAGAAAATCAAATAAAACTTTATAACATGTATACATGGGAGAAACCCAGGAAAACTGAGCAACTCACCAGAATGGCTGAGGTTATCACCTTAAATGACACCTTCACTTAAAGACAAAGGAGAATGTTGGGGGTGGAGGGAGTCAGTTATGGGAGATTACCAGAAAAAGCTCAGTAAACTGAGAGCAAGGTTATTACACAAATTTAAGGCCTTGCCTTCTGTAGTGATAAGAGTTTCTAAAGATAATGTGATCCCCCTCTTCCTGGTACAGAGACAGAGACACCTTTACAAATGGAGATTTCCCTTACAAATGTAAATGTCTCTTTCAAAGGGTAACTTCTACTTGGCTTTCAGAGTTTCTCCCGTGTGCAATTTCTTAAAAGTAACCAGCCCAAAATAATCCGCATGCAAAGAGACACATCTTGAGGTGGCCAATTCTGATCCCCCACACTACTAAGCATTTACCTAGAATGTAATGCTAAAGGGCAGAGCATCTCAGAGTTTAGTCTCTTTCCTCTACTCATATCCAGGGTCAGTTCCCATATCCACAATCTTGCTTCAGTCACCTCCTCTCTCTCTCTATTTCTCTAATTCTCACTCTGCTACCAACCTCAACTACTCTTTCCAATCCTTTCACTCACATACTGACAGATTATTCTGTTTATAGCACAGAGCTTTCATTGTGACACTAGTAATTTGCCTTTACTAGTTTACCACTGCCACTGAGTGAAGCCAGTCTAGTTACACTGACATTCAATAATCAGTTCCTTCTCTCTGAATAAATCCCATAACTGCAATAGGGGATAATTCCTGTTATCAGAGACTATGCCATGAATATGCAATATACATTAAACACATATATTTTACACACATAATATACAGACACATTCTTGCTTATATATAAAGATTCTCTTCACTCTCCAGAGTAGTTGAACTTTCCTGTTTGCTTCCTTCCTGCAAATAAAATAATCTTATCAAGGAATGAAAGACAATCCCTAGAATTTGTCACACCAGGTCAATAGGGTTTATCAGCTCAGGTCCTCATCCCAAATTAAGTCCAATGAAATCAATAAGAGACGTCCAAAGTTTTGTTTGTTCTGCTTTGAACACTATGATAAGGTACAAAGTACCCTCTACATTTGATTTCTAAACACCAAGCACCTTTGTGATCACAACTGAATGCTAGGAAGGGTTTCTGTAATTCTTCTATATTCTATCTAGTGCAGAATCCCGTCTGAGAAGTGAGTGTAAGTACATGAGTAACAACAGTATTTTAGATCCATGAACAGCTCCTCCATGAGAGACAAAGTGTTTTTGGGAAAATCAAAATATCTCTAGTCTTCATTTTTCTAATTAATAAAATGAAAGAGTTAGACTAGATACTGCTAAGGTTCCCTGCAAGTGCTAACACTCTACAATTCTTTGATTTTGAATACTATTAGTCTATAGGAAAAAATAAATTCACATCTATATCTCTAGCAGTTCCATTAACATAGACAGTTTTGGTGAAACCTGAAAACAGCTAACTCATCTCAGCTAGAAAAACTGTCAACAAAGCAGAACAGAGATTGCATTTAGTTTACTAGGGCATAAATGAGGACCATAATGAGTGCAAGAATATAAAAATGATTAATTCTTTTAAGAAGTGTCATTTATGGTGGCATGAATTCAATCAGGAAGTGCTATACATAAATGCTTTCACAGTTCTCCAAAGGAAGATTCTTCTGTATCTGTAAATTAACATTGCAATAGACCCTTAAATAATCAGCATCCATTCTTTAGTAGGCATATCACACAGTCAAGGCTAGTAATACCATTATTAAAACCACTCTCTCAACACAAGTTTCTTTCAAGAGGACAGCTTTCAAAATCATGGGCTTGTTTTAACAGATGTTTACCCCAAGCAGTGATTCCTAGCCTAAATTATAGAAGGGTGGGCAAATGATTGAAGTAAATTGATTGCAGAAGAAAATGTTACGGAAACTGCTTTTATAGAGAATAAACCATAATCTGGATATAGGAAATTTGGGTATGAGTTGACTATTATTGCCTATAAACTCCTTGTAAGCAGGGGTTAAATTGTATCGAGCCTTTTATCACCTTCAGCAGTTTGGGCAATGCCAGGTACATAAAGAGAGTAGCTTTGAAATGACTGACCACTGAGTCTAAGCTAAGTAGCCAACAGATGGCTAGGAGAACCAGGACCAGACAGTACAGATTTATGAAGAAATACAAGAGCACAAAGGTTGAGACCTTAGAGTTCCAAATACCAACAAGGTCCAACATGCACTAGAATTGTGTTCTAAGGTAGCAAGTAGGTTTATGGAAGAAAGATGGTGGTCACTACAAACAGAATCTCAAGGGGAGCCAAGAGTTACAGATTTTGAAATTGCTGATGGCAGAAGAAACAAAGTATAGATGGAAAAGACAATCTAGGCATCCAAGACAGAAGTATGCATGGAGGCCAAGACAGAAAATGGGCTGCAGAGAGAATGCTGCAGACCGAGAGCCAGCCTATGCAGAACTGAGGATGGCAACAGTGACAGAAAAATAGTCTAGAAGTGGTACCTTTCTATCCATGTTTCCAGCGAGTCAGGGGGAGTGGCCCCTTAAAAAAGTTTTCCCCCAAGGGGTCTGGCCCCGTGGCCGAGTGGTTAAGTTCGCGCGCTCCGCTGCAGGCGGCCCAGTGTTTCCTTGGTTCGAATCCTGGGCGCGGACATGGCACTGCTCATCAAACCACGCTGAGGCAGCGTCCCACATGCCACAACTAGAAGGACCCACAACGAAGAATATACAAGTATGTACCGGGAGGCTTTGGGGAGAAAAAGGAAAAAATAAAATCTTTAAAAAAAGAAAAAAAAGTTTTCCCCCAAGATGAGGTTTTGGGGAAATGTAAAGTTTCATGTAAGTCAAACGGAGAGAGGATACACACGAAAACAGCTGGGCATATAAAAAAGTTTGACCACCGTACAAGCATAGTGGATGGGCTAAAAGCAGGGTAGTGTGGGCAGCCTGGATAGGTCTAGGATGTACTGACAGATAACAGGGTCAAGAGCAAGAAGAGAACAGGAAATAGACTGAAAGCATGTCAGTGTCTGGAGAGGAGGACCCCTTCACAGGTAGTCCTGTTACTGAGGAATGCTGAGTATATACCAACCCCACAATTTCAGCAAACGCTGGCTTCCAACGATACTGGAAATTTCCCCAAAACTTAGAACTGATATTAAGAATCTTCTCAATTTTTAGTGTGGTGAGTGGTAAGATGCAGGAATGACTAAGAAACTGAGACTATTGTTTCCCTTAAATTTGTTTGAAATTCTTGCAATTTAACCACTGGTAACTCTTGGTTTTCAACAAGGAAGACTAAATAAAATTCATATTTCAAGTTGTAATTAAAATCTAACTTCGAAAAGAATCCTTTGCCAGCAGTATTAAAATGCATTTAAACTGATAAGTTCAAGTTTTTATCTATATATTTTTAGCCTGGTGAAAATGCTGAAAACAAAGGTCTTAATGATTTGGGAAAAGGTTAAAATATAGACAATACTCAAAACATGAGAAGTAAGAGTCCAAAAACTAGCATTCTCCAAACAAGTTCGTACACTTGGAGTTACGTGTGAAAAATTTCACTTTCAGGTATGAAGCAAAAAATAGTTTCATAGAACTTTGTAGCTAAGAAAATAATCATTCAAGAGCATAATAAAGACTGACTACACTCCAGAACACCATGCCTCAACACTCAAGTCATTTAACCCAGCTGGTCTGGTCCCCCTCAGTTGTCACTGATTTGAAGCTGTTCACTACATGCCCTGGAGAAGCAGCGGGGGCCAGTATGGCAGGCTGTGACTGCCAGCACCATGCTGCTGTAGCCACAAGAACACATCAGGATGAGCAGCATGGATTCCACGTGCCCCCTTGCTCAGACGTTCTACCCTCCCCACTTGGTTTCTCACAACTTTACTTTCTCTAAAGATGTTGATATTATGAAAAATAAGCATGAGTTCACAGAAGAGATTTCCATGGAATACCTTAATTCTCTCATTATACCTATACAATTTAATTATAATGAATAGTAGAGAGCTCATTTCCAACCTGCGAGAGAAAGGAATGAAGCAGATCTTATGTCTAGACTCTCTGGTGAGTTTTCAAAGGATAAGGAGTGCTCTAGTCTCTTAAGTGCAGTCGTACCTTGGATCAGAAAGCAGCCTGAGGTTATGCAAGCCTGCTTTCCTTTCCCATCCTTTCTCTCCCTCAGCTCCTTTCTCCTCCCTTTTTCCCATGTATGTATGTATGCATACATGTGTGTATTAACTCTTCTATTACTATTTATTTCTTCCTTTCCTTCTTTCTTGTCTAGATAGGCCTGTCACAGGCCCCACATAGCCCACTGCCCATGTCAGGGAAAAGAAAAAGTAAGATATTAATTCTCTCTATTGCCACTGTCCCCCTTTACTCTCCCAGATCTTTTCAGATGCTGTATAATTTAAACTTGAAAGTAATTTAGGAGTTTGGGTAGATTTTTCTGGACACATAAAGTGCTTGAATTATAAAAAGAGAGAAAGAAGGGAGGGAGGGAGGAAGGGAGGGAAAGAGGGACTAGAATGCAATTATTTGTTTTATGGCAGAAAAAGAAAGCTATAGATGTCTTCCCGCATAGACTCCTCACCTCTCGACCTCCTATTTGCTTAAGATAAAAACAATCAGATATTTTCACTATGACGAACAATTTTTTTTTAGTATCACACTGGATTATTTATCTAAGAAAGCTTCTGCAACTAGTTATCAATACACCAAAGATATGGAAATACCTTCATTATATGAGGTTGGTCACTGTAATTTTACTGGTTCAAAATTATAAGGGTGAAACATAGATAAAGTACTATGACAGAACTGCTTCAAAATATTACAAGAGGATACAAAACTTCATCAAGCTGTAAATTTATGATTTGTGCACTCTTCTATGTATATAAATTTCATTAAAAAATTTACATATAAAAAATAATAAAGAGGAGGGAGAAGTCAAGAGGGTCTAGTTGAAACAAGATTATCCATGAGCTGACGACTCAAAGTTGGATGATGAGCATTATTCTATTTTTGTATGTGTTCAATTTTTCATAATAAAAGATGTAAAATGTTACTTAAAAACTTAAGAAACTCAAGTAAATAAAAGATTGCATCGTACAAAAGCAGTACATCCTTTAAAGACTAGATTTTGATTTTAAAATACAGTAAATTAAAAATGAAGAACTAATTTTTCTTTAAAATTTTGCTGAAAGTAACAGTAATTTTTCCATGAAAAATTCTTGGCATAATTATGAAAACAGACTCTACAAACTAAGATACAGAGGTGTTCTAATTCTGGTGAAAAACTGTCCATATTTTGTAGTATACTACAATAAATTTAAGATTTTAAGAGGAAAAAATAATAAAATCTAATTACTTCCTAAAAACACAGTAAATGAGTTGGTTCTGATATGAATAAAGCTAAGAGTTCTAGTATCTCATGTGAACTACGCATGAACAACTTTTGCATTAAGCCTGCCTTATTCATTCTCTTTCCAGCCCCTCTCCCTATCTCTTAAGAGTCAGTAACATTTGTCAAGTACTATGGAGACAACTAGTGACCCAAGAAAGATTTGTTAAATAGTGATTGTATCATGAAGAAAAAACTATCAGAAAATATACAAGCCTCCTTAGTTTTCCTAATATAAATCACTTATAACAGGCACATCATGGCTAGCAGTTAATGGATCTTATAGATTTGGAAGGAATATCTTCTATTTAGCTGAAGAACAGAATTCGTTGCACTGGAACACATCAATGAGTCCAAATTTGTCTTTGGTTTTTCCTAAAATGCCTCACCTTCCTCAAAAGGACTATGTAAATATCATTACATATTGTAGGCATTCCCCAACTTACAGAAAGCTTGTGTTCTACAAGTTCATCCATAAATAAGCTTTCTGGAACTCAGATCACATTTTCCCACTGAAACAATTTTATAAAGGATAGTTAGGCCAATCAGGCCACCCCACAGAAATCTATGAAGCTGAAATTTACTGGACCTATTATGTTTTACTGCAGCGTTGTGGGTTGTTTTTTTTTCAACCAGCCACCTTGTACCATTATTTCTTTGATAAATTCCATAGAGATTCTAGGAGCACTTTTCCTCCTTAATGCTCACACACACACACACACCCCCCTTACCCAGGTCTATGAGCCACAATGTCCCTTACTCATCATCGTAAGCACAGTGGAGCAGAGTTTAGATGAAGGGCTCTTGCATTTGAAGGCTGGAGGAAAATGGGGTTCTAGAGCTTATTAAGGGGCAGTGCTTATGGCAGGTTCTACAGTAACTGTTCCTATTGGGTCTCACAGATATAGGGCAGAAACAGTGCATTATAACTTCCACCAGGTTTATCTTCCAGAAAGATAGTATAAAAAAATTAGAAACTTCCTAATAGTCACTTTTAATCTGTATTTTTCAAATGTTTATAATCTCAGAGCAAAATAAATTATAGGTTACTTTTGTGTACTTTACCTACATCCAACGCTATAACAAGAAACTCTCCTCCCCAGGGTCCTAAACAGCAACCAAAGCGATGGCTTCCTTGACAACATTAACAGGCCCTCCCTGCTCCACAGGGAGAGAATGCCAGCAGAAGGTGCTAAAACCATTGTCTCAGGAAAGGGCTGCCTAAATTTGGGATCTACTTTTCTACTCCACCCAAAGGCATCTAAATTTCATTGCTTTGAAGATTTTTAAGCCAGAAGATTGTTTTCACTGACGAAAGAATAGAATATAAAAAGCCACAAAGATAAAATGACTTAATTTCATATGCAAACACTTTCTCATATACCAATTAACTGGACAATTTGAAAGAAAAATACATAGGAATCCAATACTTGCATAAAATTAGCTATTCTGTTATTTAGACCCAATATCAATTTATAGTTGTTTTAAGTTTAGTATTTTATAAGCATGCTTTAATCACGCAGTGCTACCATTATAAGATTGTAAACATATCTTTAATAAAGTCCAGATTCAGAAACATGACATGATTTTCCAGAAATCACTACAGAATCACAGCAGAACTCAAGAGTTCCAGATTCCTCCCTGTTCAAACTCAGCTGAGGTCTATTCCACTCACCTGCATAGATGTTGGCCTTGTTTAGGAGGTCGGTGCATGCGTGCATATCAGCGAAAGCCCGAATTCCTAAGCAGTTGACAGGGTGAAGCTGAGATTCCAAAAATTCACAGCAAGTCTTCTTCACATCCTGTAACTGTAAGAGACCAGCTGCTGGGAGAAGTACCTGCAATACACAAATAGGCAGGTTAGGCAACTGGCTGGAAAAAAACACTGTTACTACTGACTGGCCTACATAGAGCACAAGAGGTCCAGCCACAGCTTACGATCCTTATCCAGACCCAAACATTCCACAGAAAAGTAATATAAGAATTATTTGCAAAAAGGGTAACGCCTCCTCATATTCTCCATAATCTCTATAGAATCTTTCAAAGGTCTCTTCTTGATCACGAGAATGCAAGAGATATTAGATCATATTAGATTAATGTTCTTTTTAAAAGCATAAATAAAAAGTTCCCTTGAATTTTAAGAACAAAAGTTATTAGGATGCTAGGGGGTGCTATGGTTCAGTGAAAATGGTTTTATTCCTTTAGTTCAAGCAATCATGAGCTTCGATGATTTGTGGGGAAGGGTGAGCACAGAGTAATATGTACCACAACAAAGCCTCATTTTGTTCTTCCACTGTCTCAATAACACAACAAACTGCTTTCCTTAGGGGGTAGAACAATTTTAAATTCAGCAGTCTGTGGCTATAAGCAGTTTCTCTAAAATGTAATATACATGCTAAAAAGAAAAACAAAAGGTAATTGCCTAATAACCTCTAATAACTTTTTAGGTAATATTTTTATTTTAATAACTCCAAGAGATTTTGCATTAATTATAGGTTATTCTATGGAATTTGACCAGTATCTTCACCATAAATACCACATACAACACAACTGCTTTTCAAATCGGTAAATAATGGAAACATTTTTCCTTGTACGTGCATTAGTACAATGATATGTTAAGGACCATATTTCAAATTAAGGAGGAAAACTTGATTAAAAAAGGTCTCAAACATCTGCTGTTCTTTTATAAAAGCCAAAAAAAAACCCCTCAACTATTAGAACAATGGTCAATTTTAGAAAAGATCACATTAGCATTAAAAAAATAAATAAAACCTAAGTTCCTTCAGGAATTAACTTTCATATATGCCAAGCTGAAGCCCAAAGAGAAAAAAAAAAGAAAGAGTAATTTTAAGTCTCTTTTACAGTTTTCTCAAATATCTGTAATAAGCCCTAAATGTGAAAGAGAAGGAACATTCATGTCTTTGTGTAACACAAGCTACTCTATTTTCTTAAAGGAACCACAGAATCTGTAACTCTCAGATGTAAAGGTTGTGTGTGTGCGTGCTCGCATGTACATAATCAAATGGTCACAAATGAAGGACCAAGAGGATAACTTTTTGTGTTTTAGTTCAACTCCACCAACTAATATTAGTTTTCTCTGAAAACATGGAAATGGTATCTAGAAATAATGCCTTTTCCTTCTGAATTTAAGAAAAATAAGCTGCAAATAATGCTGTTTGTAGCCACACCTTTTGTATAATATGGATAGTGTTTCATTACGTTAAGAGAATGAACCTCCATGGAAGGCTTTAGTTGTTGATAATTTGCAAATTGGAGGTTTTTCTACATTGCCATAATTGTGCTCTAAAGTAACGTAAAATACATTCCAAGATGCTTAACAGTGCAGCCATTTAATTCAGCAAATATACATAATTAAGAAAGTGGTCTTCAGTGTAAGATTCAATCTCTGTGAAATCTGCACAAAGAGTAATGATCACCCACCTAATCAACATTTTTCCAGAGACAACATAGTATAGTACAGTAGTATTCAAATTGGTAAAAGAGAAAGATAGGGATCCTTGGGGGGAAAACGTGGCTGAGCAGAAACAGGCTCACTCATGTCCTGGTGCTGGGAGTGTATACTGGTTCAACTCCACGAAGAGCAATCTATTTCAACCAAAATTACAAATGCACATACCCTCTGACCCAGCAATTTAACCTACAGATACACTAACATGCACAAAATCTCACATGTAAAAGACTAGAGCATTACTGTGGGTAACAACAGAAGCTAGAAAAAAAGCCTAAATGTTTAACATAAGGAGATTGGTTAAATATTTATAAGCATCCATTCAATGGAATACTCTACAGTCATTCAAAACAATGAAGGAATTATAGGAACGGGACAATTTCTAAGATATATTCTTAATAGAAAAAATCAGTGACTGGGTCATACTATGCTAACATAAACATATACACCCACACTGGTGTACACATCCATCTAAAAAACCAACTACAGCAGGCTTTTTAAAATTTTATTTTTCCTTCATTGATTTCAACTTCATCACTACCAAGTCCAGACCTATCTTGTCAGGAGATTGAAATTCATAAAATTGTAGAATCTCAGATTTGGAAAGCACATAACAAGTCATGCAGGCCAGGGATATAAGAGTTATTTCAATTGTAGGCCACGTGGCCAGAAATTCACATATAATTTTTTATTGATGGAATGATGAGTCAAGTGGTTCCAAGCTTGGCAAACATATATTAAATACAGCTTAAATGTGAGTCAAATGTATAAAACGAATTTATTCATATTTTCCTTTTGTCAGTAAATCCTTGAAAAATGCCTCGGTTTTACAATTTTACTAGGACTAAACTTCAATAGCTTGTAATTATGTAATTAACTACATACAGCTTCAAAAACAACTAATAATTGGCCCAGGTTTACTGACATGACTGGGGACCATCAGTCATTCATGGTGAAAACCCGAAAGCAGATAGGGCCACACCAATCTGCTAGATTCTTTTGCATATTAGTTAGATAGTCAGTTAAAACAAAACAAAATAAAAAATGCTCAAATTTCAGATGAACCATATCCCACAATCAGAACCACTCAAACAGCCAGCAGCCTATGAGCTGGATGGCTTGGGATCAAATCAAATCAAACTTCCTAATTTGTCTGATGAAGAAACCAAATTCTAGAAAGGCCAAAAGACTTGACACCAAGTCAGACAGCTGGTCAGTGGAAAGCTAGGGACATAATCGAATTCACCAACTCTTCGGTCTATTGTTCTTTCTACTACCTTAAGCCCCATCTCTAAGTGCAGAATGGGGTGTTTGTCTAATTTCTAAAACTCCAACACTGTTCTTTTCAACAGGAGTAAGAAAGACAACAATCACTTCAACAGTGCATTCCTGTAGTTGATGTCATTTATTGAGTAATTACCATGTCAGGCACTGTGCTAAGCTCCTGGCAGGCAATGATATCTCATTATCCTTTTTATACACAAGCGAATACAGGGGCTAGAGGAGATGAGTAACTTGCTCAAGGTCACACACCTGGCATGGGACAGGTCGAGTTTGCTATGAACACAACTCTAACCAAAGTGGGTATAATGCTTTTAAATAGCACACAGATAAACATTCTCATGTTAATAGTTAGGAATATGTTTTTAACGTTAACCTCTATTTATTTCAATAATACAAAATCTTTAAGTAGATTTATTTAAGCAAAAATTGAGTCAATGTAGAGAAAAACATGAAATATTTCATAGAATCAGCAGTACAGAATATAGCAAAGTCATAAAGGTGGCTCATAAATTACTGAACTTCAGAAAACCCTGATTTGGGAGATCAGATTTAGTATTCTAATCTTTCAATATCTAATCAATCAGATATCATTCTGATTCCTGTGGTTTTTACAGATCACTGAAAAGGAAGAATGTGCTTTAATCTGGCGCTATCACAATCTCATGGCTTATTGTCTACGAAGTGGATAAACTATTGGTAACAAATGTGGGAAACACCTAGCAATGTAAAGAGACAGTTTCTTAATTCGTCATTTAGGTCACAAAAATATCTTGGGCATTGTAATTAAGAAGTCTGAAGAATAAATTTATGTCTTTAAAATTAATTTTTCTAAGTTCTCTAGAGCAGCTGAATGGTGCTGCTTCTTATATGAAGTGGAATTATGTTGACACAATAAACCCCCAGCCACATTTCCATTTGCTTCATTTTCCACATGCTTCACCAGTAGTATCCCTGCGATTGATGAAAATAACCCCAAGGCACTCTAAGATCCCGAAGCGTGTTCCAAAACATCAAAGAAAAAGCAATTATATTTGCTACATATTCTGAATGTTAATGATATATTCTAAGAATCCAAAAGTGATTAATTCCTATATAGTGAGGGAGGGCCACATTCCAAAAGCTAAAACATCTCTCCCGGGCATTTCTAGAAAGCCCTAAGAAAAAACGTAAAGGAGGCAATCTGTCTCGAGGTCTCACCTCTCCTTTCTGCAGCCTCCTCCCTCCTGTTTCTCCTTTAGCTCTACTCCATCAACCCCGAGCTTCTCCACTTGGACCCTGGTGTTCTCAGCATGGTCTCCGTCCCTTTCAGGCCACTACTACCAGCATCACTTCATTTCATTTGTTCATCACACAGTTAGAACTGATTTTACGGATCTGCTCCCATGTTTACTATCTCTCTCCCCACAGAAGAATATTGGCTCCATGACAGTAGGGTCACATCTGTTTTACCCCGTTGTATCCTCAGGTACTAGAAGAATATCTAGGGGCCTAATAAATGAATCAACCTGAATGTAAATTAATTTGTTACTCTCGTGGGTATATATATTTTAAAAGAGATACAATTTTTAATGAATTTTGACCCAGAAATACAAACTCTTTTTTTAGAATGTATCTGCACGGAATACTTGTGGTTCTACTGCAAACCACTCAGCCCCACCTCTTGCTCAAGCCGCCACGGCAGCATCTAGGTCCAAGCTGGCTTTGGTCACTTTTGTGAAACTGTAACTTAACAGTGCCTAGCCCCAACCCCTACCATACCTCTCTCTGGCTTCCTACCCTGGAAACGCACTCACACCTGCACAATCTGGAAGTGCAGGGGAAATGACACTTGTGGGGCCACCCCTGACCAATGGAGAATGGTCCAAAGGAAGATGATGGATAAATACTTCACCATTTTGTTCCCTAAACAGATAGCTCTAAGACACATTTCATAAGGCTCCTCAAAAGGTCCTGGTGAGAATTACCATGTCATATTTAGCTGTGGCCAGACGTATACCACATTTTGAATTGGTTTTCCCTCCTTGCCAGTTCATTCCCCATTCACTCATTGTTGCCCCCTTGGATCACTTTCCAAATAAACTAACTGCACAAAAGCCTTGCTTTCAGGGGAACCACAGGCTATTTTATTACACATGGGACAAACTATGAATGTGAATATACTTAGTTATAAGAATATCAATTATAGTGCTGCTTATAATATCAAAAATTGAAAAGAACTTAAATGTCCAATAACAAGAGACAGATGCAGTAAATTCTATATTATCAACAAAATTAAGTACTTTGTAAGTATCAAAAGAGATATAATAGACAAATATTTAAGGACTCAGACAAGTGTTCCTAATATATTTAGTATAAAATGCTAATTTCTAGTTGGGAAAACTGGACAGCCACATGCAAAAGAATGAAGGTAGACCATCATCTCATGCCATACACAATGGATCAAAGACTTGAAGCTAAGTCCTGAAACCATAAACCTCCTGGAAGATAACATACGTAGTACACTCTTTGACATTGAACTTAAAAGATCTTTTCGAATACCATGTCTTCTCAGACAAGGGAAACAGAAGAAAAACAAGTGGGAGTTCATCAGACTAAAGAGCTTCTGCAAGGCAAAAGAAACCAGGATCAAAACAAAAAGATAACCCACCAATTGGGAGAAAATTTTTGCAAATCATATATCCTATAAGGGATTTAATCTCCATAATATATAAGGAACTCACACAACTGAACAACAAAAAAACAAACAACCCAATCAAAAAATGGGCAGAGGAGATGAACAGACATTTTTCCAAAGAAGATAAACAGATGGCCAATAAACACATGAAAAGATGTTTAACATCACTAATCATCAGGGAAATGCAATCAAAACTACACTAAGACACCACCTTACACCTGTTAAAGTGGCTATAATTACTAAGACTAAAAATAACAAATGTTGGAGAGGGTGTGGAGAAAAGAGAACCCTTATACACTGCTGGTGGGAATCAAACTGGTGCAGCCACTATGGAAAACAGTATGGAGATTCCTGAAAAAACTAAAACTAGAACTACCATATGACCCAGCTATCCCACTACTGGTATCTACCCAACAACTTGAAATCAACAACCCAAAATAACATATGCACCCCTATGTTCATCGCAGCACTATTTACAATAGCCAAGACATGGAAACGATCCAAGTGCCCATCAACTGACGACTGGATAAAGATGTGTGTGTGTGTGTGTGTGTGTGTGTGTGTGTGTGTGTAGAATGGAGTACTACTCAGCCATAAAAAAGACAAAATAATCCCATTTGCAACAACATGGATGGACCTGGAGGGAATTATGCTAAGTGAAATAAGCCAGACTGAGAAAGACAAACACCAGATGATTTCACTCATATATGGAATACGAACAAACACATGGACAAAGAAAACAGTTCAGTGGTTACCAGGGGAAGAGGGGTGGGAGGTGGGCACAGGGGGTGAAGGGGAGCACTCATGTAGTGACAGACAAGAAATAATGTACAACTGAAATTTCACAATGATGTAAGCTATTATGAACTCAAATTAAAAAAAGCTAATTCGAAATATATACTACAATCCCCTTTTTCGTAAACACATACACATAAAAAGAGACAGTACTAGAGGAGTGTACTACAATTGTTAACAGGGATTATTTCTGGTTAGTGGTAGTATGAAGGTTTTCTATTTACTTCTTTTTATTTGTATTTTCTAAATTTTCAATAATGACTATGCAGCATTTAAATAGTCACATATTGTTTAAAATAAAGTCAGGGAGAAGCAAGTAAAGGAATCCCTTTCTGGATCTCTAGAATTCCAGCCAAGATAGCAATGGGTAAGGGAAGCTATTTACTTAGTGACTATCACCCACCACTCACCAGAGACCACCTCAGTTTGGCCTGTCCTCTGAGTACCACGAATCTTAAAGGCCTCTGATAATCAAGCTAGCGTTTTGTAGAACATTAAGTAGGCTCTACGTGTTACTCTTGTTCACGTGAATAGCAGTATCTTGAAATGTTTGGAGAAATACCAAGTAAAAGAACATGGCCAGCTGATTAAACAAACTTAACTTCAAATGCTATCATTTTGTTAAATAGAAAAAAAATACTTCCATCTAGATATGCTGATTTCCAACATATGGAAACACATAAAAGCGTAAATATACTGTGGAGACGTTTTCTGCTATGAACAAAGAAGTTGGGGGAAAGCTACCACTGACTAGCGAAGACAAGGAGAACACTAGACATGGAAGATGCCCGAGCCAAACAATTAGCACCCATATGACACTCTTACACCAGCTGCACATTTTAAAGTAAGATGGTTTCATCCTACTGCACGTTGTTTGACAAGCCAAATTACACATAAGACATTTTGCTTAGACAAGTACACTCCTTCTGCTTGGGTATTAGGATCTGTAGTTTATTTTCAGCTTGGGCATTTACTCCACAGGAGGAAATAATTTATGTAGTAAGTCTTTTAAATGCCAAGCCACTAGCAGTGTGGAGTTTACTGGGTTTTTTTAGTGAGGAAGACCGGCCCTGAGCTAACATCTGAGCCAATCTTCCTCTATCTTTTCTACGTGGGATGCTGCCACAGCATGGCTTGATGAGCAGTGTGTAGGTCTACGGCCCAGGATCCGAATACACAAACCCCAGGCCGCCAAAGCAGAGTGCACAAAACTTAACCACTACACCACTGGGCCAGCCCCTAACAGTATGTTTATTAGAAGAAACTACCAAGGGGTCTGATTACTCCATATATAAGATTTCCAGATGTCTATGAAAGCACGCAAACATAAAACTCCAACCTCAGTCACTTACTTTACAGTAAGTGCACTGCTAAAAAGCAGATTTGTATTCATTTCTCAGCCATTTTATATTCAAAGCAGAAGCACTTGTTTATTTAAAATGCAAGGGCCTTGTGTGCCAGGAATGACATGAAACAAACAAGCAAACAACTGTTCAAAGGGCATGGGCAGAAGGAAGAAATTATCCCCAAACTTAAAGAAGCTGTACGCTGTTGGACTAAAGAAAGTCTCATTATGAAATATAACCTATAAATTTCATTAACATATATCTTCCAAAATCTGTATTTAGTGCCCAATGTATAAATAAGTCATGTTCCACAAGTTTATTTTATTCAATTGATTGCTTGATACTCTGCACATTTACGCAAACACTATTAAATTATGCTATTATTAAATTATTACACATAATATTACTACTTGACTGCCATGAACTGAGGAGGTACTGGGTACAGGAAAGGAGGAAGAAGAAAGCTTCCTTCCTCTTTCTGGGATGTAGACCTGGTCCAGTGCAGAGTTTTGAAATAGGAAATATCTGTCCTTGGCAGCCTGCCACCTCATTCACACTTCTCCATCTCAAAGCCCTGGGCCTCGGCCACCGGGAGCCAGCCCTGTGCTCTGTGGACCCAGCTATGATTTTCCACCCAGGTCTGCCTTTCCTGATTGCTAAGTGTTTCATCCTCTAAATACACCTATTCGACCTCCCTCCTCCCAACACACCCCTACCCAAGCTCCATCCTCAGGACAGCTACTGCAGCAGGGTCAAAAGGAAAGCCATCTTATTATTAATTCACATTAATGGTTAATAACGCAAGACCTTCCAAGACAGATCCTTCCAGAGGTATTTAAAGTTTTAAGAGACACTGACTCTTAAGCAGAATTTATCTGTAATTGATGTCATTTCCAGTGGTATAATAAACCAAGTGAAAAAGCAAAGGTACTATGGAAGAAAAAATCTGGGGCCAATGTGGCTGTCTGAGGCAGGCTGAAAGCCACCTCTCCTATAATATTGTCCCTGTTACAGCTATTTCTTCCATTATTTTTAACCCAAGGTTTCCCTAAAGTCTCCAACTTATTCAAGAGTGGCTCAAGTGTATAATGAAGAAGCATCTACCTTGTAGAGTTGTTGAAAAAATTAAGTAAGTTGGTCAACCATTCAACATAGTGCCTGGCACATGACCAGACTAGTACATTAGCTCTAATTCAACACTTTTTTTCTTGGATTGAACTGAACATTCAACCCCATGACAACGGAATGCCAGGATTTCCTCTCTCCCTCACAAGATGACGTTCTATGCTGGATCCTTCACAATAAGCATAAGGTTGCTTCCTTTTTCAATCAAATATTCCAAAAGTAACAGATATAATCAGGGGCAATTTGGGAAAGAACAAACACCACATACAAAAATGGGAAATATATTTGATACTTCACTTGTTGCCAAATATAAATTAATGAGAGCACACTTTATGACTATTGATATAATTTTTTTTTTAACAACATTCAGCTCAAGGTATAGTAAGCCTTGGCCCCTAACATATATTTGCTGTCACTGTAAACTAGGCAACTCTCTTAGAAAGCAAATAGGCAGCATTCATCAAAAGCTACCAAAAAACATAAATTTTAAAGCCTTTGACTCTGGAAGTATGTTTCTCGGAATCTACCCTGAGAAAACGGTTTAAAAAGTGGAATAGGCTACATGAATTTTACTTTACTATTACTTATAAGAGTAGGGAAAAAACAGAAACCACTAAAGATTGAACAATATGGCAACAATTAAGTAAATTATGTTAAGCCCACATGATGAAAAATTATAATCAATGACAATGAAGACTAATAATGGTTTTTTAAAAAATTAATATTTCTAAAATATTTGCAATAACATACAATCGTACTATAAAATTAAATGGACACACAGCTTTAACCTATAATCATATTAGAAAAACTTAACAGACATCAAGTTCCTTTTATCTCAAAAAACTCTGAAAGTAAGATAATACTGACAGAGACAGAAAGAACAAACAACTGAACATTTCCACATGATTTATTTTTTCTAACACATAGTGGACATAAAGAAAGAAAGTGGTCCACTGGTCTTCTTAATGACAGCTTGGCTCCCTGCCCTTGCATCCATCAGTTCCTAGCTGGCAGCACTGGATGTGGATCTAATCCTGTCTTTAATCAGAGAGAATGTCTGGGCCTTAACTAAGCAGCTCAATCCAGTTGACCCTACGCCAATGCTGATATGACCTTGGGCAGTGTGATCCTCTGTTCCCCAGACCCAGTTCCAGTCCACTCTCCCTTTGCTGCCACTAACTAAGGCCCTTCTCCTAGCGAGCATAAGTAACCTGGCCCTACTTTGCTGTGTACTGATCAGTTCTCCCAGAGGCTGAAATCCTACCCCTGGTCCCTGCCCAGAAGATGTAGAGTGCTTGTTCCCTTGCTCCTCTCCTCCTGTCCCACTCCTGCCAGGATCTCCTGCCTGGCAGGATCAGCTTCATCAAACAGGGCCTGCCTATCCTATGAGTGTTCCTTTATTATTCACTTAACAAATATTTACTGAGCATCTAATGACTACCAATCACCAGTCTAGGTTCTAGGGATAGGGAATGAACAAAATGGACAAATACACCAGTGACCCTAGAGCCTAGCTTCTAAGAGGCAGCACTCCTATTTAGGAGGTTCATGTACAGTTCCCATCATCCCAGCACTCCTGCCCTTCCAAGTGGTCTTTGGATCTCAAAGTCTAAAGTCCACAGGCACTGAAGGACTCAGGAGCTATAGATATTAATCCCCAATCTGTCACCAAGTTCCTACAAAGCCTCAGGGGGCAGAACAGAGTTAGTATGAAAAAACTGGAGAGTGGAAACCATACCAGAGGTTCTAGAGTCAGAAAATTCTGGCCTTGAATCCTGGATATGCTCCATGCTAGCTGTGTGACCCTAGAAAATCACTTAGCCTCTTTCATAAAAAACAACCCTCTGTCCAGGATGTTATGAAAACTAAATGAGGTCAGCACTTAGCAAAGTGACTGAAACACGGAAGGTAGGCAGGCCTTTCTTCCCAAATGAATATTTTATTCTATTTCTACTATCATTTATCAGACCTAATCCACCCTAATCTCTTCTCGTTTAGTCCTCCCTCTTGAAAGGCACCACGATCAAAAAACATGACTGCTGGTCTCTCGACTAACTGAACATGCATTTTACTCCTATAGATCAAAACTGCCTTCTGCATCTCCTTTAGATCCTCCAGGATTCTTCCTTTCCACAACCTCAGAATTTCATAAATAACTAAAGAACAGACTAACAGACTATCACTGACCCTGCATCCACCTTCCAAAAACAGAATTTAAACTAGTTCCATCAGGCTGGTGAGATTGAGGCATCAACCTACTGTCTAAAGAAGAAAACTGGGACGAACAAGTACCTTCGTAGGCCTCAAAAATATTTTTTTTAAATTAAAATATAAGCAAGCAAGTTTAAGGTGCCAAGATTATCAGTTAACTCAAACAACAGAGCTAAGATGTGAGTCTCTTAATATAAGGGACTAATGACAGTGCTGGCTTTGCAAAGGTGCTGCATGGATATATTCACAACTGTGGATGATAATCACCAAATCAACTGATACATACAATTGTCAAAATAATTTATCTTCATTGTCTCCTTTTTGTAGCAGTCATTCCCTAGACCAGGGGAAGTCATCCAAACAGCTCCCCAGGGACTGCATTACTTTATTACATACAACTCCCTCCTCTTCCTCTCCTCTCTCCTGTTCTTCTATGCCACCTCCTTCTTCATCTTCTTTCTAAATTGGGGTATATTATTCAGAGGCCCCCATAGACTACCAAGTTTATTTCAGTGGAGTTTTTTCAAAGCTGAACAGGCTCCAAACAATTTTTTTAAGATTTTTTTTGTTTTCTTAAAAATAATGCTAAATCAAAACACACAGACAGACATACACACACACATACATAGATTCTCACACATGTAACACCCTCTTATTGCTTGGACAAATAGCTCTTTTCCAGTTGCATGTTATTTTTCACCAAAAATTATTCTATATTCTCTACACCCAACTCTGTCTGTAATATGCATACACTATCTCCCAACTTTGTTTCTCAAAGTCTAGGCTTGACATGTGAAAGAAAGATTATAAAATCAAATTATTGATGGAAAATAAAAAGTGAGAAAATACATGATAGGAAAGCACAGGTTAAACAAAATAATAATAAAATAAAATCACATTTAATAGGCAATAAGTAACTTCATCCATCTTACTCATAGCCTCTCCCTGATCCCAATTAGAGCTTAATTACAGAATATGTGCTGTTCTCAATGATCCTTATCAAAGTGCTTTAAAGTCTTACTCATAACAGCCAAAAACTTTAAACACGTGGCCATCAACATGCTGAACTGCAGTAAATCTACACAATGGAGTACGCAGCAATAAAGTCTATTGATGTGAAGTTCAACAACAGGCAAAACTCACCTATTTAACAGAAATCGTTATCAGTTGTTGCCTGGAGTAAGGGGTGAGGGATTTATTAGGAAGAGGCTTGAAGTTATAAATGCTCGATTTCTCGCTTTGGGTGTGGGTTCATGGGTGTATGCACTTGTTACAACTCAGCAAATAGAACAATTAACATCTATGGTATGTAAATTATACTCCATCAGGAAAAAAACAATGAGTGCTTTAAGCCTACACTAAGAGATTAACCAGAGGTCAGTGGAAGGCATTTATAAATTATCAAACAAATTTTTTAAATGGAAAATAATCCTATTTGATAGAATCCAAAATAAGAAAGTAACCCCCCCAAAAATCAAATCTATTTACATGACCAAATTTCTACAGTAGTATTCAAAAAGTTAAAATAGCAGCTTGTGAATACATGTCAGTGATATAGCTATACTCAATTTCCACTAGAAATAAAGTTTTCATAAATTGTATATCCTGCGGAAAGGCACAAGCACACTTAAACCAGACGATCAGAAGCACATAAATTTTACTAAACCGACAATGGGATTAAGACATCAAGGTCCAGCTTATCTCAAACCAAATATGCCAGAACCACAGGTAATTTAACAACTCTATACTCTCATCACCTGAACTGGTTTGGAGAGAGAGACCCTTAACACTAGCAACAAGCCTGATGCAAACGTGCTACCCCCCAACACAGGCTCCAGACCTCAACAACAGGAGGCAAAGATGGAAGATCACGAAAAAAATCCACCTAATACGAACTTTGATTTATATCCGACTTCTCTCATCCCTGCTTAAATCACCACAACCTTGCTTATAAGATGCTAAGTCATAAGAGGACAATGTTATTTTCTATTCATTGAGATAAATGCCTTTTATGTACCACATGAAGCTACTTAAAACATGAATCACGGGGCTGGCCCCGTGGCCGAGTGCTTAAGTTGGCGCATTCCGCTGCAGGCGGCCCAGTGTTCCGTTGGTTCGAAACCTGGGCGCAGACATGGCACTGCTCATCAAACCACGCTGAGGCAGCGTCCCACATGCCACAACTAGAAAGACCCACAACGAAGAATATACAACTATGCAGCTTTGGGGAGAAAAAGGAAAAAAATAAAATCTTAAAAAAAAAAGAACATGAATCGCAAAATGACAACCATGTGGACATCTTCGAAGATCATATATTTTAATAATATAAAGCCACAACAAGCAACATAATTACCAATGCTTCTGGAGTACCTACCTTTTCTCCAAACAGGAACTTAAAAAACCACTTCAAGTGTGATGTTCATCTAGTTTTATAAGACGTCCTTATAATAAAGCTTCTAGATTTTCTCAAACTAGCTGACTTCACCGGCTGCTTCCATACTAAATTTTAAATAAACTTTTCATCTGTTCTACGCTTTTAACTTATATAGAGTAAAACATAATTTAACTGGCATGATTGGAAAATGGATGTTCTAGTTGATCAAATATTTTGATTAAAATTATGAGGCTTACCAAGTTCAAGCTTAAAATATAAAATACAATCAACATAAAAACTCAATTGCAATCAATTTAAAATTTTATAGTAATTATTAATATAAAGGAAATTCATCATTTTGTGCCTCTGGATAATGATAAACTAAAATTATCACTATTCTGGTAAAGTGATAAAATACTAGGGTTAAGAGATTTCTAGATTTTAGAATGTCAGATAAATTCACTCCAATGATAGGATTTCCCATTGCTATACCACAAACACCACTAATCCAAAAGGTTTGAGTCAAGGCATTTTAATGTATTTTTTTAAGTTTTAACCTGCATTTTCCAAGCACATCACATGCCAAACCCTTTTAGTCAGAAGGGACTTACTCTCTGCCTCATAAGAGAAATAGAACATGAATGGAAAAACAATAAGCCTTCCACAGACTCTGCTGGGACAAATATCACTTTCCCTCCAGCCACCACGTGTCAAACCAGTGGAAAAGGACGATTATAAATCAAAGATATAAAACAGTACTGTAATCACCCAAGAGTGCAATCTCCACACCAACCCAAACACACAAGACTTGTTGGTTGTTGGGTGGAGAGAAATCTATAGCAAATTAAGAATTTTTGTTTTTGGTCACAAATATATATCCTGATTCATAATATAAAGAGTGAGGGCAAAGTTCCATGAACCACTTTTTACCCAGGGATCACAAACAATCTCAATGAGGTCATCGTCGTCTTCCTCACACCTCAAGTCTTCCTATACGGCCCCATTTCCTATTTCTGCCTAATACTCATAGGGCACTTTAATACTTTTACGAGCTTTACCTGGTATATTTTACAGCATTTCTATGAGGTGTCAAAGCATTATTAGCCTCAATTAATAGCTGGAAAACAGACAGCAAGGTTAATGTCTTCTCAAGGCCATTCTTCAAGTCAATTCAAGATTTGAGCTCCGAATTCTAGTATGATAATTAGCCAGAGTCTACTGGGCCATGAGGTTTTCTAGCAGAGGGCCAATCTCAGGGCTCATTATTTTCTGAGATGCTCAACAGTAATTTAAATATGCAGCGTTATACTCAAATAATTTTATTCTAAAATGCTGCTAAAAACGTTTACAAAACTGCTCAGTAGATGTTTTTGTTCACCTTGAAGAAGAGCCTTCTACTCAACTTCTTTGGTACTTGGGCGATTTCTAAATGTATGGTTGAGAATGGAAAATGGTCGTTCCATCAAGATAACTAAAAGGCAGATCTGGAACATGACCGTAACTAAGCTTAAAACATAATCAAGTATATAGTTATAGTCTTTGACAGAGAAATTTCTTTTTATTTTTAAAGATTAGCACCTGAGCTAACATCTGTTGCCAATCTTCTTGGTTTTTTCTCCTTCTCCCCAAGGCCCCCCAGTACATAGTTATATATTCTAGTTGTAGGTCCTCCTGGCTCTGCTTTGTGGGATGCCACCTCAGCATGGTTTGATGAGTGGTGCTAGGTCCGCGCCCAGGATCCGAACCAGCGAAACCCTGGGTGGCCAAAGCGGAGTGCAGCAACTTAACCACTCAGCCACGGGGCTGGCACCCAGAGGAATTACTTTTAATATAAGGTGCAAAATGGTCCCATGCTATTTCATTTCTATATGGAGATAGATGAGAATTCAAAATACTCAGGCCCCCTGTCCTCTAGTTGAGAGGCCTGGCCTCAGTGAGCCACTGCGGCTCATAGAGTTTGTCACATCCTCAACTGCTTGAAGGCAGAAAAAGACAACTACCAGATTATAAGATGTTCAGAAATGGGTTATCTGAAGAGCAATTATTTGTCAGAGTTTTTCTGGGTACCACACAGGATAGAGACATTGGATCTGATGGCACTCAACCAATATTCTGGTCACTAGAATATTATGTTTTGTAGTAGGATGATAGTTCATTAGGGGCCTCCCTTATCCACTTGAAGTAAACCCCCTTCTCCGTAATTCCATGCTCACCAAACGATCCTGATTACTAATTCTACCACATAGGTACCTTGATCCTGGGAATGATGCACACTGGATAATGTACACACATATAGAGTCACTAGAAACACCTATTACCCTGTAAAGGTAATAGGCTGTGAAGGCACTGAGGACAGAGGCTTTGCCCGTCTTGCTTAATATTGCATTGTCAATGGCTGTAACATTGCCTGGCATATAATAGATGCTCCATAAATTTTTAATGAACTATTATTGAAAATTGGAATTCATCAGGATCAATACTAGCAGTGGAAAAACGAGAAAGCTCAATACCTTAGAAGTAGGAAGGGGAAAGAGGAAGCCACGTATAAAAAGCAATAAAATGGTTATTAATCCTTACCTGACCTAGCTTGGTCCAGCTGCAGATCTCAAAAGCTGCAGATCTTCAAGTTCAGTCCAATTCAGTCCTACACTAATCCTGACCAAGACTGCAAAGTTCATTAGCAGTTTAATCAGTCTTTATGTGCTGTCATTAATCTTGCTGCCCTAAATGTGGTGTGTTCCCTGAAGTATCCTCATGAGTACCAAGCCACAGGTGAGCCCTAAAGCCCCACGGATTGGGCGTGGCCCCAGATCCTGGATTTGCTGTCCAGTCCCTAATGGGAATATGGACTCTGCATGATCCCACACTTACTTGGCTGTGGCCATTACAACTGCCTAGACCTTACCAAGTCTCTTCCCAGACAAGCTAAAACATAGGAGCTGTAGACTTGAATCACTGTTCACTCAAACAAGCTCTTCCTAGACCAAAGACACTGGTCATCAATCTAAGAGCAGGCACCATCACCACCATCACGATCACCACCACCACCACACGAGACTCCTGCTGCCATGCCCCCTCCAGCACCTCATTCAGACCTGAAGTTGCCACTCATCCCTGAACATTTAAATTTGGACTACCAGCTACCCTCAGTTTTAAAAATATTTACTGAGTGCTTGCTCTCCCAGATCAGTGCCCCTATTCCTGGCCCCACTGATTTATGGCTCAAGCCTCAATTCCAACCTGGCTTTCAGTGAAGTCCCAGCATGTCTCACTTCCACATAAACCAGTTATCTACTGCCTCATGTTCCACCAGCTGTTATATAAGAAGAACTACCCCATGTTACACACAAGAAAATGAGACTCAGAGAAGTTAAGAGATTTGGACAAGGTCACATGGTATTTAAATAGCAAAGCCAAGATTCAAATCCAGTCTAAGTCTATACTCTATTGCGCTTTGTTCCTTGTTCATTTTTTGTAGCATCAGACCTACCCCAGGACCGAGAACTTAGCAGATACTCCATCAATGTCTGTTGAACTAACAGAGTGTCTTCAATATCCACTTAAAAAATAAATATCCATCTAATGGGAATCTTATTTCAATGTTTATCTACACAACGCAGAAATATACACAGCAAAAGCACTCGGTACCAACTCCTGCTTAACCTACTCACCTAATTAACCAACTCTACTTATGCCCAACCTCTGTAAAGTGTACCATCTAATATCCTTGCACACTTCTGCCCTGCCAGCTGAGTTAAATTTTATCAACTCATACATGTTGAATTTGCTCCCAAATCTGTTTATGACACTTGCATATGTTACTGAAATTACATAATTTAAATAAATATGTGTACTCCAATGAAATGTGAGTATAAAAAGAGAGCTGTCTCTATGAAAACTAAGTTGATTGCTTTAGATTGACTTGATCAATGCGTTACTGCAAAAAGAAATTTTTTTATCACATTAGACGTGGGAGGAATGAAAGAGAAATTGTATAATTTGAAGATGACTTTGCATTGAGATTTCTCTTCAAGTGTCTCAGTTCTTGCTGCACTTCAAAAACAACTGGAAAATTAGAATTGATGCATCGTTATGGTGTGGTACGTGCAAGAAAGAGTACGTGGCTTTCCGAGTAGCTGACCATACTTAGTTTTACAACAAAAGATTGGCATACAATTGCATAGTTATATGTTTTAGGTTAAAATAAAATATTTAGGGTATACATGTACTCTTTTTTAATGGTTTCTCCATTTTAATAGCTTTTTTTTTTTTTTTTTAAGGAAGATTAGCCCTGAGCTAACTGCTGCCAATCCTCCTCTTTTTGATGAGGAAGCCTGGCCCTAAGCTTATATCCGTGCCCATCTTCCCCTACTTTATATGTGGGATGCCTACCACAGCATGGCTTGCGAAGCGGTGCCATGTCCACACCCAGGATCGAACCAGTGAACCCCGGGGCCGCCAAAGCGGAATGTGTGCACTTAACCGCTGCACCACCGGGCCGGCCCCATAATAGCATTTTTTTTGACTAAGTGGTCAACCATATCAAATAGGCCTCCCACCGTGGAAGCCCGTCCCTATGATGCACTCCTTTTAGGAAGGCCTCATGGGTAAAATGCTACACAACAGTATACTGCTAGTACTTCACGTCTAAAATAAACAAAAACAACCCGCCCTACACCATCAATAAAATGGACACACTATACTGAATTTTCTATTGTACTGAGATTGCATTAAACACTCTGTTGTGTTTATTACCAAGAATTAATTTTAAATGTCTCTTGAAAAACTCTCATTTAAATTCTGTTCCTTTTCTAAAAGGACGAGATTTTCTCTCTCAAATAACTTCAATTTACGCAACATGTAAGTTTCATGAACTATTTAAAACCCATCCACTCAAAATTATCAGACGCTTCTTAAATTCTCCCCAAATAGTAAAAGTCCTAATGTAGACAGAATCTGTGGATGATATTAACTTGGGAATAAGAGCATTTACTTATACTGGCACTGTCTATTAACATGCTTATCTTTGTTTTTCATACTTACATCGAGTGAAAAACTCTTACCTACTTTTAGTTAGCCAAAACAAATACCAAAAGCTAAGAAGTCAAAATGTACGTAACAAAACCACAAATCTAGCAATGAGTGAACGTTCTGAAATATTCAAGATCCTTTAGGATTCTCCAAAAACGTTAATCAACCCATCAAATGAAGAGGAGTACACTTTCAATAATTTTTGGATAATGAAAAAAATACTTTTTGGTTATAAAGATAATTTTACTTTCAAATTTATAAACTCTCTTTTTAAGTAACACTAGTTAATGACAAATTAATAGTTGTTGTGTGATGTTTGCTTACTTAACCTTCCTGAGCTTTCTCATTTGCAAAATGGAGTAACACCTATCTAATATGGTGGTGAGTATCAAATGAGACATGTAAAATGCCTAGCACATAGCTGAAAATAAACCCATGTGAAAACTCTACATATATACATAAAGCCAAGTATTCTTAATTGTGAGGGAGAGATAAAGTACATGAATTCTCTGAAAGTGTATGAAAAACATGCATACATGCTTATATGTACTTTAGTTGGGAAAGGTTCTACAGTTTTTCATCAGATTCTCAAAGGAGACCACGACCCCAGAAAAGTTTAAAGACATACTTTATGGTAGCTTTTGGCCTTATTTTCTGTTTCCAGATTTATAAAGTTTATAAAATTTGATTTGAAACTCTAAACACAAGTCAAATTTAACTTACTCAACAGGAACAACAAAAAAGTTCAATTAAAAGCACGGTGAAGGTAAGATATGTATTCTCCTTTTATTTCTCTTTAAAAAATATATATAAATTGATAAGGCTCAAATTATTCCCCAACCTTGCTACAAATAAAAACAAATATCCAAACTCACAACTAAAGTTTAAAAACTTAAACAAAAAAAAAACACTAAAAAAATAAATCAATAAATCAGGGAAACCTTCCACAGCCAAAAATTAAAGCCCTATTACTTGTGTAATACAGTAGCAACTGCTCCTCCTTCGGAGTTAATTTTTCAAATTACCTCATTCCCTCATTCTGATCCAAAGTTAACAACCTTCCCTTCAAATAGCTATTACATATTTCTTAAATTTATGTATTAAGAAGACTGCATGGTATCACAGAAGGGACCCTAAACTAGGAATCAAGGAAACCAGGCTTATGGTCCTGTTCTTTCACCATCTGACTCTAAGACAGCTGGACCTCAACCTTCTATGGCACTATGATTCTACATAAAAACATGCAATCCCAAAGAAAAGACTAAGACGCCTGCTATCCTAAAATTGTACTTTATTACTAAAACAGAAACTGACAAAAGGGAGGTGCACCTGACAAGAGATTTGACTTGATTTGATTTCTAGATCTAATAAGAAAATATACCTACAACATTTGAATTACAGAAAGTTCTGTCCCCAGAGTCAGCACTCTCAATGCAGACAGACTCAGAGCAGGGCTTCCAGTTGGGACCATTTAAAACTTCAGTTTAGGGGCCGGCCCGGTGGTGCAGCAGTTAAGTTAGCACATTCCGCTTCTCAGCGGCCTGGGGTTCGCTGGTTCAGAACCCGCGAGCAGGCATGGCACCGCTTGGCAATAAGCCATGCTGTGGTAGGCATCCCACACATAAAGTAGAGGAAGATGGGCATGGATGTTAGCTCAGGGCCAGTCTTCCTCAGCAAAAAGAGAAGGATTGGGAGTAGTTAGCTCAGGGTTAATCTTCCTCAAAAAAAAAAAAAAACTTTAGCTTAACATTAATAAGAAGACTACATACCTCTACCATACTGTTCCTTTCCTTAAGGTAAACAGCACTTACAAGAAAGATTTAACAAAGAATAGGCAGACAAAAATACACAAAATAGAGGAAAGGGCAGTTTGGTGTATCTTGATAGATAAATCCTTATTTTGTATTTCATTGAAAAATACTTGTATGGAAAAGGTAGCTTATTTCAATCGATTTTATTTCCAAATCACCTTTTCTAAAACAAGGATTTTTCAATGGAACATAAAATAAGGCTTTACATACCAAGATATTCCTTTATTAAAGAGACATCCCTCTTCCAAAAACACTATACCAAAGTTAAGCATTTAATAAGTCTGCCAAACACAACTCTTTGAATGCATTCCTCTAAGAGCTGAGCAAAATACACAAAAGGCAAATGAGCATGGCAAGAGGTTTTATGAAAGGCTGTAATGACTAATATTTCAGGACTGGAACGTGATCGTTATTAAAGGAAATATGAGAGGCATTCTCTCAGTTCCTCATAGGCGAATGTGTCCACCACAAGAACCAGTGCAAACAACACTCAGTGCTGAATTCACACAGTCTGGTCTCTTAGGCCTAAATCATCTTTTGCAATTTTCCCCATCTGACACATGGCGTGTATCAAAGAAAACAATCAGTAATTCACTTGCTGAAGATCAGATATAGGGCAAAATGAGGCCCATTTGCCTCAAATGAATAAAACAAAGGAGCAAAAAGAAACCCAAGATACAGTCTTGTTGAAAACAATGCCCCAGAATCCAGCAAATAGCCCGACTGCACAGAAAAGACCAGAGTGAGATGACATGTCAGTACTGTTATCTCATGACATGTACCAAACACTGTCTTCCATGTTAAAAAAAATGTTCACCTAGCATCTGATTCACACCTTTATACACAATTTCCATATCAACTAAGGTTTTTCAAACGCCTTATCTCATAAACGGGACTTCCAAGCAAAGATTACTGAGGCCATCTGGGAAAGATCGCCAGGAGGCCTTATCACTGCCAATATTTCAGATTTAATAATGGCATGTCTTAAGTTAAAATGCAAAGACTTCAGTCTCCAAATTCAAATATTTTGTATCATATTTCAAGTAATTACCAGGGACAAAAGATTGAACCCATAATTTCCTACTTGGGTGCAAGCAGAATTTAGATACTATTTCTTAAGAAGTTAATCCTAACTCTTTCTGTTGTCCTCAAAACACAGTTTACCTTTTGGAAGGAGTACAAATAAATACAAACTTTTAGATGGCAATTTGGCATATCTATCAAAAATTAAAACATGCATGTATCCTTTGATCCACAAAGGACATTTTAAAGAATCTACCCCATAAAATTTTTGGATGCAAATATAAAAATGCTCGTTCACTGCAACACTTTTGTAAAGGTGAAAAATCACATGTGCTGACTAACGTAAGAGATACCACACAAAAGAATGAGCTGGATCCATATGCACTGACATGTAAAGAACTTCAAGACACCTTGTTCAGTGAGAAAAGCAAATTGCAGAACAACAGGTATAGTAAAAATATATTACGTCATGAAAACTGTGTGTGTGTGTGTGTGTGTGTGTGTGTGTGTGCGCGTGTGTGTAACTGCATAGAAGATGGTCTGAAAAGAGTCACATCAAACAGATAGCAGAGGATACCCTCTGGGGAAGGAGAGTGGATCAAACGAGTGTGGGATGGGGTGGGCAGAAAGGGAAGGGCAGTTTTAAAGAGGGACTTTCACTTTCTACTCCATATACTGTCCATCTGTACCATTTAAACATTTACATCATACATACAAAACATTTGTTCTTTATACAAAGTAAGGAAGAAGTAATGTCAAATTTTAGCTAAACTCCAGAATCACTTAGAGAGGATGCTGAAACAGTAAAAGAAGTAAAGGCTCTTGGCAGTCAAAAACATCCTTTGTAGACTTCAGCCTTCAAGAGAATAAAGAAAAATGTGGGCAGCATCAATCAGTAGTTATAAATGAATATGACAGTGTTTTCAGAAAAGAACAAGCAACATTCACAGAACTAAAGGATTTGTATCTTAGAACTTTAAGAATATAAAAGATACTGAAATCAGAAACATTATTAAAAAGATATAATCATTCCAAATGTCTCTTGGAAATGCAGTTTTAACAATGAATTCTAGCACTTTGGTACAAAATGTATACTGTGTGGGTATGCTTTTTTGAGTTGAAAAACTGACATGTATAACGAGCTAAATGGTATGAGTGTTTGCTCTTACCTGTACATTTTCTTCTGTAACCTGAATTTCTGCAGTGTAAACATAATCAATTAGCATCCTCAGGGTCCAGCCGTCTACCTCTTTTATTCGAACTCTCTTTGCTCGGCTCTCACTCATCTCACCTAAAACACAAAGAAGAAAGAGTGACGCTGCAGCAAGACACTGCTGAGGAAATACCAACGCCAAGACAGACTGATCACTTTTCTTGCCACTCACTCTATTCAGTAGGCAAATGATCGCCACTTTTTGCAGGTCTGAAACATTCTCCTACCTCCCCTAAAAGCTTACCTGAGCAAACCATAAAACGAACTTTTGTTACCCCTTAGACCTGAAAATCACATCAACAATGAACATGCCACATGTCCAACTGCATTAACTACAATACCTGTGGCATTACAGGTTCAGTGTCCAACGCTGTCCATGCTCTTTTTGGGGGTCCATGCTTTTGAGAAGTTTGTTTCCTTTGGGGATTTCTACTCCTGATTAAATAGTCAAAATGTTACCCCTTCTCACTAAGAACAATGAGCACTTGCTGCAAAGGCCCCATCTGATTAGCAGCATTCATTCAACAAGCACATCAGTGCCTGCCATGGACAGGTGTGGCCTGCGCTGGACACAGAGGCTCTGCCCTCAGGGGGAGGACATGATCCTCTTTCAAGCAAAAATTAGAACACAAGTTACCCAAGATGCTGAGGGAATGCAAGACAAAAGAGGGATCAAAAAGAATTAGGCAAAGACAAAGGCTTGAACAGTGATCTTCTAGCCCAGTTCCATTGCTATTTGTCATCCGCTCCTGTTTGTCAGCCCCGGGAACTTCATGCTCCAGTCATTTCCATACCAGCATTTACTACTAAACCCAGATACTCTTCCACATCACTGCCTGCTAAAAAGTGGTACGAGACTTCCCTTCTAATACCCATTGAACCAGTGAAGCATTCAGGAATCACAAATAAGATCCTCTCTTGTAGAAAGAAACAGGGAAGCAGAAAAGAGAAGGGATGGCCCCTAAACCAAGGAGATGTGGGGAAAGCCAGAAGTAGGTTTGAGCACTCACATGTGGACAACAGAAAATGACCCAAGATATAGCGAGACATAAGCAATCAAATGGTGGGAAAAGAAAACTTCAATGAAAAACAACAAGAGTCTAAAAATAATGTTGAACACGATGAGACACCTTAGGAAAAAGGTTTGGTCCTGGAATTCATTAGGTGTTAGAGATAAAAGCATCAGCATGAAGAACAATGCTGCCACCCCTCACCTTTACCTTAATCCAGCATCTCCTGTTAGAATAACAACACAATGACCTCAAGATGTCTTGAAAGTTAATTTCTTTTTCAGAAGAAGTGAACTGTCAGCAATTGTAAACTATCAGAAAAGCCTATGGGAATCTATAATTACACAAATATCCTTTGCAAACACAAACCTTGGGAGGAGAGAAATACTAATAGCGATGTACATTTAACTGCATGCTTCCCTGGAGATGATCTCTGACAAGACCTCAGAAAGAAGCTCTTTTCCCTTTAAGAGCTAAAATTGCTCAAAAACTACCCTGCTACTTCCCAGGGGGGAAAACATCCATCAGAACTACAAGGGAAGAGAGATAGTTAATAAGAAAGAGGTATTACATACGCCTATGTAGCAGGAAGACAGGACTGAGTTACACGTCTGCTGCCTTAGCACGTTTTTCTCCTCCCCTTAAAGGAGATGGGAAAAATGGAGGGCCAAGGAACATGGAAATATAATTCTCTATCTGCAAATAAGGCACCTCCCTCTATCCTACTGTCTTCCTGCAGCTTGTAGACAGATGGAATCTGTATCATCGGGAATTCTTCTGTGCCCAAAGTGAAGCACTTGGACTTGGACTTTAGACAAAGGCCACACCTAATTCCTCTACAGGGACCCTGTGATGTGCGAAGCCCTGCAGGGTCTGGGGCCACACAAGCATAAAGCCATGAACTTAGTTCTCAAGGACTGAATTCACCCTTTAGGACTTAGGCAAGACTTAGCTTAGACAAATACCAGTCTGACTTTGATTTACATATATGACTGAAAAATAATTAGTCCTCTGCCAAGCAGTTTTTAATATTATAGTTTTTAAGGTATTGCTGCTATAAGAGACACTTTGCTAATTCATATATTCTTTATGTGTCTTTTTTTTTTTTTGAGGAAGATTAGCCCTGAGCTAATATCCACGGCCAATCCTCCTCTTTTTGCTGAGGAAGCCTGGCCCTGAGCTAACATCTGTGACCATCTCCCTCCATTTTATATGTGGGACACCTGCCACAGAACGGCTTGACAAGCTGTGCATAGGTCCGTGCCCAGGATCCGAACCAGCGCAACTCCAGGCCACCAAAGCGAAGCATGCAAACTTAACCACTATGACACTGGGCTGGCCTCTCCTTATGTGTCATTTTTAATATTAACTACACCTCTCCCCAAAAATTGTATCTAGCTACTTTCAACAAATCCAATCTCTATCATATACTGCTTTAGAAACGTTTTAATCTTTATTTTTCATATTAATTTACAAAAGCAGTAACAAAAACAAATAGGTTGCCACAGATTGCAGTAATAGTTGAAAAATTCCAAAAACTACCTAAGAAACAAAACACATACTAAAGACAGATGTAAAGTTATTTAGATCTAATTCTAGTTTTTACATATTACCTTAGTTATGGCCCTTTACTGTGTTTATAGATGAAATCCTTAATCAGTATGGTTTTATGAGATTTATTTTTGATAATGCATTTTTAAAAGATATCCAATGATACTGTACAGAGTGTATCTTGTATCATTTTTAACTTCCCATAGTCTCTCTCCGGATGAGAGTATTTTGTTTCTGTGTTTTGATCATGCAGAACTCTAAAGCTATACTAGGATATTCACACAAACATCATCACTAAAAACTTGAGAGTCGTCTTTGACTCTCTCCTCTTCCTTATGCACCCATCTCATCATTCACTAAAACCTGCAAAATTAACCCAGATAGATCTCAAATCAACCCCCTCACCTCCTCTCCATCCTTTCTGCCACTGTGCCAGTGGGGCTCCCATCATCTCTTGCAAACACCACCACAGCAACCTCCTAACTCTTTCCCTATCTCTAGGACGGACTCCATGGCACTCAAAAGCCTTCAGCTGCTCCTGGTCCAGGCATGCAAGCCCCTTCCATGTCCTGCCCCTGCTTCGCTATCCAACCTCCTCTCTCTCTCTCACTTCTAGTCTTAAAACACATCAATAAGGAACTTTTTGTAGTTTTCCCACACACACCAAGCAATTTCCTACTTTGATGCCTTTGTTGGGCTTTGTCCTCTTTGTCTCCCCAAGCCCTCATTCCCCAGGCTAACCCACACCATGAAAAATCTACACATACTTCAAGACTCAGCTGGAACCTCTCCAGGCAGCCTTACCTGTTGGTGACCCAAGGCTGGGTTAGGCTCTCATCCTGGGTACGCTTGGGTACGTCCTGCAAATCCATCCTGTCATAATAATCCCTAGTTCTCCCCACCTGGATTCTTGAGCTCCCTGGGAGAAGAGATGATGTCTTTCTTACCTCTGTTTCCCACCATGCCCCACATATGGTAGATACCCAATAAATATTTGTTGGATGAATGAATGACTAGAAGAATGAAAAGTAAAACAAGAGCCAATTTAAAATGCAGCACCTTTACTTAACATAATTAATAACACTTAAATTAGTCCTGAATGTGGGTATTCCAGCTAAGAAGGATCTTCGTCAACAAACATTTATTGAACATCCACCAAACACTGCAAGCCAAGCTAAGTACTTTCAGTAATGAACACTGCACCATGTCTACTTTTTGTTGAGAAAAGAAATGAATTATTCCTAATTGTAAAAGCTTACAGACATATGTATACATAGAAACATTTCCATCTCAAGGACCTTTAGTCAGCACCCAGCACAAACTGGTGACTTTATCTACTCTGAAGTTCTAAAAAGTAAATAGGCTTAAAAGGGCAAACCCTAAGATCCATTTCAATTAAAAAATCCTATGATTCTAATTTGTTATTGTTTAGCATATAAAAATATGAGGGAAAAAACATAAAAGTATAATACAGAAGCTTTTACTATGCTGAAATCCTAAGAAGCGAATGACAAATTTACAACTTCATTTATTAAATAAATTTTATTCCATTACTCCACTTGACATGACTCCGTATGACAAGTTCCACTTATTATCTACTCTAATCATTATTGCCCTTTTGTTCCTTATTAGTCTTGGGTTCAAAGAAGCTACCGACACCCAGGTATTTTCCTTCTAGCAAGAGGAGCCAGATGCCCCTGCCAGCCACTCTCTATGGTGGTCATGATACATAACTGCCCAATTCTACAACTAATCTAAGGCTAATGTGGTAACTGCTTTCCCCTGCCAGTTTTGGTCTAGTCTGAGTAACTTCTGGAAAGGGTCTCCTGGCTCCTAAAAGAGAGAAAAAAAGAAAGATGTCCACTCTGGTGGGCGTCTTGCGTTCACGGGAGGAAGGAACCTTAGGATAAAATTTTTATTGAGGACAGCAGGAGGAGAGACAGAAGGAAGCAGATCCCTAATGAAATTCTCAAGCTGCAGATCTGATCATGCATGCTGCCCAGCCTACTTTCCAGTAATGAGAGAATACATTTGCTTACTATTTAAATCAGTTTAAGTGGAGTTTTCTTTTCTGTGAAGACTAAAACATTCTTAGGTTCTTTATGCACAACACCCTATTTAATTTTCTTCACAGCAGTCAGTAATATCAGAAATCATCTTTTCTTTACGTTTACTCTGTCTGACCTTTCCTCTTTTCCTCAATGAGAATCCTAAGAACAGAGACTTGCCTGTCTTGTTCATCTCTATGGTCTCCAAAGCCTAAGATAATGCCTAGTACACAGATGATGCTCAATAAATATTCCTTGATGAATGAAAGCATGACTCTTAGACAAATATAACCAAACAACTTTTAAAAAATCTCCCTTCTTAATCATTCAAATAATAATTGATCTTTTGCTATTCTAATTTGCCTTACTGAATCATGTCTAATACGACAAAAGAAATTATAAAAAAAAGATACAAATAAAAATTCAATATTTCCCACTAGATTTGATGCCTGTGGCATCAAACAAGTCTCAAATGTATTTGTAAGAGAAACAGCTTTCTAAATGCCACATTTGTAACAAACAAGTAACTTAGAAACACAAGAACCCACTTTGATATATTCTTTCTTAAGTAACAGTTAAACAACCCCGCCTTGCTCTAAACAGGCCCACACCTCACAAAGTAAGAACTTGTGACTATTACAGAACTGCTTTTCACCTTCCTGCTTTACCCAAATACTTGGAACTATGATGAGTAACAATTCTCTTTTAGGTGATACAATTTGAATGAAAAATTCACCTACAGTTTATGGTAGATTAAAAACAAGGGGGAAAAAAGCACATCTGCATACTCCTCATTTCCTAAGAGGTGAGTCACAGAAAACAAAAGAAGAGTAGGGTAACGCCCTGTGACACCACAAGCACTTCTGATCATCCACTGAACACAAGAAGATAAATAGACAACAGTGTAGGAGGGGACGGAAGCAGGCAAAGGTCTACCTGTTGGCCTCACTATATTTTTTATAATAGAGTTTAACAGGGCTTCAAACCAAGAAAACAGATAAACACTAGACTCATATTCTAGCAAATCTTAAATGAATGTATGTACACTAAACCACCTACACCAATTTCCGTATCTTCCTTCCCTCATCTCTGCCAAAATGTTGACTATTCAGCGGACTCAAAATAAGAAGACATACAAAGATTGCCAGAAAGGTAAATAGCTATTGCTGAAGAACCATAAAAGGCTAGCCTAATAAGCATATGAAAAGATGCTCAACAACATTAGTCATTAGGGAAGTGCAAATTAAAACTACAAGAGATGCCATTTCACACCCATTAGAATGACTACAATTGAAAAAAAAAAAAGAGAGCAACAACTTGACAAGATGTGGAGAAATAGGAAACCTCATACATCGCTGATAGGAATGTAAAATGATGCAGACACTTTGGAAAACAGCATAGCAGTTTTTTATAAAGTTAATTATAAATTTACCACAGCAATGACCCAGCAATTCCACTTCTACATATCTACCCCCATGAGAAATGAAGACATCTGTCCACACAAAGAACTGCACAGGAATGTTCGCAGCAGCAGTATTCCTACTACTCCAACATTAGAAAAAACCCCAAATGTCCATCAACTAGTGAATGGATAGTCAAAATGAGGCATATTCATACAACAGAATCTATTTAGCAATAAAAAGGAACAAACTGATGATACATACCATGACACGGATGAATCTCAAAAACGTTATGTGGGAATAAAAATGTTCTAAAATTGATTTATGGTAATGGCACTCAGTAAATTTACAAATTATTGAACCCTACACTTGAAATGGGTAAATTTTATGTAAAATATGCTTCAATAGAGTTGTAAAAAAACACAACGGAGGTACTCAATTCACATTTTATATGTGCCAGAAATTAACATAGTATCCCTACTTTGCATCTACGTTAGCACACAGAAATCTAAAATTTGACCAAGTACTCTCAGGCAAACACAGGTTGAACTGTAAGACGTACCCACCCACCAGTTAACTGAGATACACTAGAAATACTCATAGAATCAAAATGTCTTCAGGGCCTCATTCCCACCATTAGGCAAAGCTCACATATTCATAAATTGCCTGTCAGCTAAAACATGAAAAGTTGAGAACCATTAGACAAAAAAAAAAAAGAGGGAAACTGAAATGTAGTTTAGATTACAAAGGAAACAGAAGAAAGACAAAAATATAATAAGATCTCCCGTCTCTAGCATCCATGTCTCTGGATGTCTAAGGCTTAGGGAGTTGGGAGACTCTACGTATTGCCTTTTGAGGGGAAACGAAACTAACCTTGATCTTGTAGTTTTATGTTAATCCCTTTATTTTTGTAACTGTGGAAAATATTTTTTAAAAAGTCTAGTCTAAGACTTTCTCAATCTTTTATTCTTACAGAATACAGAGCAAAGGCATTTAGGAAAAGTAAAAAATAACACTGATGGAGACCATGCTTCTTACTGCCAACATTAACTGAGCATTTTCTATGTATCAAGTAAAGTGCTAAGAAATTCACACATATATGATCTCATTTAATCTTTATAAAAATCCTAGGAAGTAATATGATCGTGCCCATTTTCCAGAAAGGGAAACTGATGAAGCCCAGACTGATAAAGTTACTGATGACCCCAAAGGTCCAGTAATTCCAACAAGTAAGTGGCAATAGCAGTGTCATCTGAAGGAAGGCCACTTACAGGAGACAACACTTTACTAGGGAATTCCTAAATAAGGCCAACACATCCCAGACTGAACCCTCCTCTTACAAGCCTAGAGATTCTGTTCAGGAAAGTGTCCACGAGTAATAAATAAGACATAAACCAAGAGACTGAAGTGAACCCCAGACATAAAAATTTGACTAGTCCCCCTTCAATAGTACTGACTTTTAAAATCAGCCTCAGGTAAAGGTCCCCTCCAAAATCACTTCCCCAACTTGGCTCACAGCCCCTCTGCTATCCTTCTCACATTCCTGATTATTTAACTCAGTTCAGGAACAGCAAGACCACAATAGGCTGAGAAAGTGAGGTGGCCTCTAGACTCCTCTCCCCAGAATACCAAGCCCATTCTCTCCACAAGGCCTTCTGCGCTCGTCTTCATCTGTGAAAACCTTTATATCCATTAGGTCTCAGGAAACGTGAGACTGCCTCCTCTCAATGCTGCCCGTCACAGTCCTCATCATCGGTATCACTGCACTGGGCACACAGATCTTCCATACACTGTACGTATTTAAAGTGTGCACATCTCACCTCCCTAGGGACTCCATAAGCTATTGGGTGAGAAGCTTATTTACACTGTTTTTGCATTCCTTGAAGCATCTAGTAAAATGTTAGGAAATACTTAATAGTTTCTAAAGTATGAATAGCTTTGTATTTGTGCTTTTTTGTACAACTACATTTGTATTTATATGTATTTTCTTTGCCCTACCAATACTCTAAGATTATAAGCTCACTGTTGAAACAGATAATAACTTCATTTCTTCATACAGTACTATATGCTTAAATTTTTTTTTTTTAAAGAATGAGGTTAAAGACTTCAAGTGTGACAGGCACAAATTACTTTTTTTCCAGAAGTACTAAACTCATTCTACATATTTTTACACTTGCCTAAGTACGTACATTATTTTCTTATATTCCCAAATCAAAGGACATTAAATAAACCTCTCTTTGATCACTGTAAACACTGGATGAAGTAAATGTGAAAATCATTTGAAAAAATGTAAAATACAGTAAAAGTACTTTTCTTTTGCCAAATAATAAAATGCCAAAAGCTGTTATAAATGGCAAGAAAGTAAACTAAGCTAATATATGTAAATATGAATGTAAAGGGGGAAAACTAAGCATAAAATTCCAACTATGTGTATGCAATGTACACACCCACACAACATAATTACATCAAAAACCAAAGATGAGGAGGAATTTGGAACAAAGCTAGAGGATTTTCTTCCATTTTGATGCTTAATTTCATAAAAGTAAAATGTTAATAAGAAAAGAAAATATGGAAAGACAAGTCCAGATCTGTATACATTTAAAAAACATCCATAACTAAAATATTTCATACCTGTAAACATGGCATGAAAATAAGGACTACAGGCGGCCAGCACCACTCTATGAGCAGAGATTTCCATGTCTTCAGCCACAATCGTGACATCACACAGCAAATTTTGACTGTTTACAAAGCAGAGAAAAAATTTTAATGATACCAATAATAAATGTACTAAACATCCTATACAAAAATATTACAGTAAAAGCCCACTTTTCTGAAATTGAGACTTACTAATATAGTTATGACAAAGGCCCAACATGCCGTGGGCCCTCACTCAAATTCTTGCCTTTGTTTAACAGAGAAATATTTCCAAACTCGATTACTGATTTCTCAACTGATAGGAAATTACTGGCAGCAAACCATCAATGGAACTGTATAATGGGAAGTAGTTTGAATGAAGAACAGCATCAGCAGAAGTGGCAGATGGCAGTCTGACATTGAGAGAAAGACAAAATAAAACATATGTAGGAACCTAAATTGGGTCAGAGTATCCAAAAAACAGATATTTAACATGACCCTGGGTCATCAAGCAAAGGTAAAATTATATTCAATTACCCCTGCTGCTTAAAAGGCAATTGGGCATCTGAAACTTAATCAGATCATTTTACCAATGCAAAATATCTCATTCCTCAAGGCCAAAAACTATTACCACATATAAAATTTAAAAAGCATTTTGTTACCTTAAAACAAACCATTATTCAGCAAACATAATTATACCTTAAATTCTAAAATATCCACTTCATTCAAAAACATGTGGTGAACACTTTTTACATGCTATATAAGCTGCTAGATGAGACACTCCAACTAAATAAGAATGTCACAGAATATCTTCTTGGCAAAGAAGGTTGCTGATACTTATTCCAAAACAAGCAAGACTCCAACTCTAAAACCGAGCTTACTGGTAGTCATGTCATTAATGACTAAAATAGGTATGGTGAAACCAAGTCCTTTCCACACCTCAAATATCCGAGAACTGAATTTATGTGCACAGTGTACACAAGTCAGAACAGGCTTCCCATTTCCTACAAGGGTGGCCTGCCTGCTTCTGCAATTTTCTAGCAGCTTACAAGCAACATTTTCCCATGAGTTTAACCAAGTCCTTGAAGTTTTCCACTTTTCCGCACTGCTTACAAACTGTTTCTGTGGAGTTCACAGCAAAACTTTTGAAGATCCAACTGGCATCTATTTTCCCTCCAGTCTAGGAGAAACAGTGAGAAAAAGGAGTACGACAGCACTGGTGACAATGGCATCCCAGGGCCTCGCTGCGGTGAGCCTGTTATGCCCTTTAGATGGAAGCATGGCTCATGGGTAGTGCCGATTTAATGGCTCACGATGCTGTGTGAGACACCAGGCAGGTCCCACATTAGAATCATAAAAGGTGGCACAATGTCACTTATTTGTGATTCCTCCAAATCAGTGTGGAAAACTGACAGAGTCTACTGCCTGCTCTGAGAATATATAACCACTCTGCAATTCTATGAATTCCATGGGTTCCCAAATCATCAGGGTAGGAAAAGTCAGTGGGGTTTTCAGGAGGGGACTATGCAAGAGCTTTACCTGCATGTATTATCTCCTTTAGACCCCAGCACAATCTCATGAGGTGTTATTAAGATCTTTACCCCCCAAATGTATATAGCTAGGGAAGCCAAGGCTAAGGATGAATAACCAGCCTAGAGCCCCCACTAATGGCAATGCCAGGATTCAAATCCATGGAGTCCAGCTCCAGAGCCTCTTAACTACTACACAAAACCACCTAAAGCTGTGTGGTTTTAAGACTCATTAAGGCTTGAATAAAATAGGGAATAGAAAGTATAAATTATAAATAACACCAATTTATTATCTGACAAACTATATAATAGAAACTATTTTTAAAGTTCTATATATAGTTTATAAAAGGCCCAATTTTAGTGGGTATTTAGCACTAGCTCTACAAGAATATTTAGAAAAATCAAATTCAACCAAACCCTTCAAGATCATCTCCGTCCTTAAAGAGACTAGAGGAAAGGAATAACAACGCAAAGATTGCAGGATACAATGTAAAGATGCTATGGGAATAGGGCATCCAAATCACACTGGGAGTCAGAACAGGCTTCCTGCAGCTGCTGACCTGAAGCTGAGTTCTAAAAACAAGGAGGCATTAGCTGGATGGAGAAGGGGCACGAGAACTCCACACAGAGAGAACACTACGTGCTGTTGCGTGGAGGCTGAAGCTGCAAAGCACAATGAGGAGCTGTGGAACAAGAAGAGCAGTGAGAGAGAGGGATGAGAGAGAGGGAGAGAGAGAGAAGGGCATGAGCGAAGGAGAGGAGGGAGGTGGGACAGGGGTCAGCAGAGCTGCTGACAGTCTCTCCAGAATAGGGCCATCCGGGTTTTCCTCCTGTGACCAGAGAACCTGGACACAGTCAAACGTGAGTCAAGTGCATCCTTATGCCTATCTTCCTGTTGTCAGTAATCCTTCTTAGTGCTCTAGTTTCAAAATGGAACTTAAGTGGAATTACACTTGAATACCTCAAAATCACGTAATTAATTATCTTCAGCTTCAATTACAATTACTCATTGATCCAAACGTTCTAGCATAACACCTGCTGGTTGTCACTGACATAATTAGCTCAGCTTTACTGGCTTATTAGTTGATTAGTTAACTAATAAGTTAAAAACAGCACAAACTAGTATGCAGCCACACCTTGGGTTGGATCACATGTAGTCTATGGGCCACATTACAAATCAAGGACATATTTAGCTTTAATGTTCAATTTTTTATCTTTCTGTCTCCAGCAAGAATATATTTTAAAACAGCACTCAAGGACTAGAGGAAGCCGACCAGCCTTCTTTTCTTTCAGCCAGCATGTGTCTACTGAGTCTGGCCCTTCCCTCTTTCCAAATATGCAAGCTCACAAGAGGCTGGATGACTTTTGGGTGAAGAGGAGAAGGTTACAAATGAAAAGCCTGGCAATAAAAATAAGAGAGACTTGTTTTAGCAGCTCATACCCAGAGTCTACACGGTGAGTTTCTGAGTTTATGCTCCTATTATTTGAAATCTAATAAGGCAATGGTCTGTAGAAGGAAAGGGATTCCAGAATAAGGAGATAAAGAAAGTTGCCATTTAGCAAAATTTGCATTTATTCATTCATTCATGAAATACCTAGAGTGGCTACTGTGTGCCAAGCACTACGTCATTTACCACAATAAAGAAGATAATGTCTGTGATAGTAAGGAGTTTACAGTCGAGTGGGAGAAACAGACAAGCTAACAGGTAATTACAAAATGAATCTATGACTATTTTGATGGGGCAGGTGAGGGGTGTTTGAGAACAACACACAAGAGAGGCCAAGACCAACCTTATGGAAGTTTTGGAAAGGAGGTCGCTTCCAACCTCAAATCTGGAAAACAGGAGTCACACAGGCCTTATGTAAAACTCAGCGGCACAGGAAGAGGAAAAGCACTCCATCCCCTAAATGAACCAGCATCATGAACACTGGTCCTTCTCTGGTAAAAAACTGCTCTGAAAACCAAGGGAACATGCCTGACCACATCAAGATACCCTTTGGTCTTCCAATATAAAATGAATGAATTCCTAAGACTAGAAAAACCTATCACTACTGTGTACATATCTTCTTAAAGTAAAATGTGCCATCAGGCTCTGAGATACCAAAAATAATTAGTAGTCACACGAAACACAAATTTACTTTCTAGTGGGAGTGGGCATGGTGGGGAGATTACATGGCATCTGCCCACCTTTCTTCCTCAGGTGCCAGGGAAAATCTGGAGGCACTTCCTGCCACAGGGAGAGGAATCGGAGTAACAGCCAAGGTGCCAGGCTGGTGAGAGGAGCTGTTAGCCAGAGTTCACGGGGCAAACACAAACAACAGCCTAGGAATGTGCCCAGAGTCATCTTTGGAACAGCACCAGGTGTCAGGACAAAGAAACAAAGACAGACATAAAAGAAACGAGGCAAGAGGTCAGAAGCCAAGGAAATCAAAAACTGGACGGGAAGTAGAGGGTGAGCCAGACGTGGTGTTGCTGTTCACTGAGTATGAGCTACCTGGCATGCAGGCAGGTGGGGTAGGGAGATGAGATATTTTCAAGGTGAAAGGCTTCCTGATTGCTGACTTAAATTAGTCATATTTAACTAAATTTAATATAACTGACAATGCCATTTAACAAACAAGGCAGATGCCACCTGGCTAAAATGTCAGTAATCTTGAAGAACAACAGAACTCCGTGACAAGTGTCACTGCTGTCTTCCTTCTTAAGACCATGATGGCTTGAATTTGAATTTCTGTGGCAGTTATGCACAGGGAAAACCTACATGTTGGGTTTAATAAGATTCACCACCACAATAAGAGTCCTGAAAAACAGCACAGTCTACTCAACAGATTTGCACCCGCTGAGATTTTCAAAGAGGAAGTAGGAAGCGGTGACAGTCAACTTAGAAAGTCATAGGAGAACCTACTACAGTGATTTAGAAACTGCTTTAAACTAGTAAAGGGTCCCGGAAAGAGAATCTACCATTCTTTCCAGATAGAATTGAGATAGCAGAATGACAGTGAAAAATGACAAAACAGAGCCACAAGAAGACATGGGGGAAGGCATGTTTCTGAAAGCGTATCTGTAGGGAAGGGAATGTGTCTAGATTCAAGGACTTGCAAGAACACTTGGTCACAGTTGAGAGGAGAAGATGAAAAGAATAATTAGAAATACAGTGAAAGAAGATATTAGGGCCAGGGAAGGGTGGTGGGGAGGGGGCAGGGTAGAGAGATGAGGAAGTTAAAGGATTTCAGAGGGGACACAGTACTGCATAGGTGAGTTTCTGAACACGAGGGTGAAAAGCTTGACTACCTGGTAAAAAATGGAGAATTGATACAAAGGAAACTTCTCCATTAAAAGTTTTTTTTAAAAAAAACCTGGTAAAATAAATCACCAGGTAGATACTCTCAGCTATAATAATTTAAAAGAAATACACCAAAGTCAGATTTTCTGATCTGAGAGGGACTACTGAAGGCAAACTGTGAAGCATTGTGGTGTCTCACACAGGGGAGGTATTCAGAAATGTGGCGAAAGAGAAGAAACCAAAGTTGGTTAGTCATTTACCACCATCCATTCGTCACATCTTTTGAAATGTTTAATGATTCTACCCATGCTCAATAAACACCACTTAAAAAGAGATCCATCACAAATGCTTAAGGAACACTGTAGAAGATTACCAGTTAAATTGAGACTGTAAGCTTCAAAATCGCTCTTAAATTTTCTAAATAAAACAGTCAGCTTGATTTGGGGGCTCTTCCCAATTGCTCTGTCCTTCAAGGAATGTTTTATATTCAACTCTAGTGCAACATGAAAGCAAATGAACCTGACAATGGTTTATTATAGAAAAATATATATACTAGACACATTAGAGCAACAAGAAAATTCACATCCTATGTAATTTCCTAAAAATCTCTTTTAAAAGCAGGGATATAAAGCTATGAAGAGACAGGCAGATTCACTTAAGAGTGTTGTTTAATTCACTTGCCATCTAAGCAACAAAGTACAAATAAAAGAAGAGCTACAACTCAAATGTTTCACAGAGGCACAACAGATAATGTAATCTTAGTGGTGAACCAGGTCCACAAAGTCTAAAAGTCCTGGGGGGAACATACCATAAGCACTCCTTTGAGAGAGAGCCGCAGGCTCTTCTGTTTAAATTACCTTCTGGAATGTAAGAACTGCTCTTACAGCTGAATGATTAAATATTTACGACTTTTGGATGATATATAGGTGAACATCTAAATTGCTTCATATGACTTATCCCTGCTGAAAACTTTCAACTCCTAAATATAACTTAAGGCTCAAAATGATCTTCCTTCTAAACAAATAAGAGGTTAGTCCCCACTAACACTCATTGAAATTTTTAAAGCTCAAGTACAGCCTTAACCCATATTCTAGAAAATAGAAGTTTTGGGTTTCTTTTTTTAACTTAAAGGCAAAATGCTACCTTTTGATAGTTCCTTTTTTGGTCATCTCAAAAAGCTCACAGTCTAATGTTTTCAATAATACTGCGTCTGGAATTTACTCTGCTTCTTCATCTCCTCCAGAAACCCAATACAGTGTGCTGCACATAACAAGCACTCGGTTTGATTTTGAATATGTCAGTGTTTTGAAAAACCCTCCCCCCTCCAACCCAGGCTTGGGAAGTTTAAACAGAGATGTGTTGCTGTACTCGACCTGTCCTTTTACTACACTGCCAGGTTGTTCCTCTGACATCATTAATCTTACAATGCTGCTCCTTTTCTCAAAAGCCTTCGCTGACTCCCACTGCCCACAGGATTAAGTCCAACTTCACCGTGTTATTTAAACCTGCCACAATTCTGTCCTTCTCTCACTTCCTAACCTTTCTCTACACACTCCCCAGCATGAACTCTTTTTTTTTTAAATTGAGGTAACATTGGTTTATAACGTTATATAAATTTTAGGTGTACATCATTGTCTTTCGACTTCTGTATAGACTGAATCGTGTTCATCACCAAAAGTCTAGTTGCCACCTGTCACCTTACACATGTGCCCCTTTACCCCTTTCGCTCTCCCCTCATGAACTCTTGATTTACTTTATCCAACAGGTTATGTTTATCCCCTCCCTAGTTTGTGCAATTATCCAGAACAGGAACGGCCTCTCCCCTCCCATCCTTCGTATGAATCCTACTGCGTGCACCCCGTCAGGCCCAGCTGAAACCACCTCCATGGACAGTTGTGGCTTTCTCCTGTGGGAATCCTCTTCAGTACCCACATTTTGCACACAACCTTCCACCAGCTCATCCTCTTGTCTGTTCATCTCCTGCAGCAGTCTAGACCCCCAAAGGGCACAGGCCAAGTCTGATACTGCTTTTGGCTCCCACACAGCCTTTTGGGCACACTGGCTGATTTCAAAGGAGAACCAGGTGCTTACAAATGCTTGTTTAATACATTGCTTAGAAGTGACTACAGGGTTTTTAAACCAAATAATTTTAAGTTATTCAAGCTCATACTGGGCTGGGACATAGAGCTATATCTTCGCCTCCTGTTTAAAAAAAATCAAAAAACTATTTTAAGAAAACTTCACACTCTTTTTCTGTAAACTGTATTAATTCTGTAACAAACCTTACAAAACTCCTGACTTCCCACTCCCACACCTTACACCAACTATAACTGGAAGAAAAGTGACTTTTACTCCTGAAATCTCACTTCCATTAGCCGAAGGTTCATAAACACACTCTCTACATACGGCTGTTAATCTACCAATTAGAGGTGACAGCCCAAGAGCAGAGGGGCGAGAACAGGGAAGTTCTCCTTTCCCAGAAGTCAGGAAACCACTCTCAGCTGCCTTTTCCTGGCAGCAGGAAGTTGACGCAAGGACAGGAAATAAACGATTTTCAGCTATACGAGGAGTAGGTCACTTCAGAGATTTTTTTTTTTAAGAATTATTCAAATTGGCTATAAGGGGTAAGAGAGAAGGGAATGACATTAAAAACAAAGAAAAAGGCTCTGATGAATCCCAAAGAGAGTTCACTTTTAAAAACACTATCAGTTAGTGACGTCATTAAAACATCCTGGTTATAGACCCGGCAGCCAACACTCTCTGGCTATTCAAAGGTTATTCTTTGTTCTGAAAATCAGCATCAACTGCCAGCCTGGTGACACACAGCTCCTGAAATGGTGCAACACAAAGACCAAGAAGGTACTATTTCACAGCTATACAGTTCACACCCGAAATGGGACAAACAGGTGAATGAAGGCCAGAGCTAAATGATCCTAGGACGAGGCAAGGACACCACATGACACGCAGCAGGTAAGCAGGAAAAAAATCTCAGAGGCTCAGAGAAGGTCAGAGCGGCAATGAACCTCAGATACTCCATCCCTCCATCTCCCTCATTTTATAGTTAAGACTCAAAGAAGTAAAACAGTTGGCCCAAGGCCAAAGAGTCTGTCCCCAAACCTAGGTCATTTACCTCAGGGGAAGGAGCACGAGACATTACCTTCCCTGCAGTTCAGTGAGTCCCGTCTGGGTCAGGAGAGACCCACTCACACAACCCCAGTGGAAGGCCAACTGCTATGACACCCCACAGGAGTGGGGGGAGGACATGTGAAGAGGTGTATTAAAAGTCAGCCTTTCTAGACTTTTCAAAGAAAAAGAAAAGCCATTAAGGATCTCAGTCTTAAAATAACCAGACTGTTTTTCTTATTTTTCTTTCCGTTCCACTTAGTAACCACTGGATTTTACACTCTAATAACTACTGTTGCAACAGGATTAAAAAACTGAAACAACACGGCCAGATCTGCTGGATTATCTCACTACATATTCTCCCGAAAACTAAATGAAAACCCACTTATTGAAAATGTTGTCAGAGCAGGACTAGGAAGTAAATCAAACCTCCATTATTGAGTTTAACTTTCTCTTGCCCCTCTCCAAGCCACTCTCCATCCAGCACCCCACACTGTGTTCTTTTCAAAATGCAAATCTGATCATGTCACAACCCTGCTTAAAACTCTCCCATGGCTTCCTCCCATTACAACTCCTGACAAAGACCAAAATGCTGGCCCCCATCTGCCCACTCGGCCTCCTCTCTTGCCATGAGCCCCTAGCCATCTTCGATACAGCTATCCACCAGTTCCTTCAATGAGGCCAGCTCCCTCCACCACAAGACTGGGCACTGCCATTCCCTATGCCCGGGACACTGTTTCCTAATCTCTCCCACTGCCACCCTGACTTCATTTCCTTACCTCTATTCTGCTTTCAGGTCTCAGCAATTACTCCTACCTTGAAAAGGAAGCCTTCCCTGACCACTGTCATCCACTTTCATAGCACCAGGCAGCCCTCCACTGGAGCACTTACTACCATTAAAATTTACAGTAAAGGGGCCAGCCCCGGGGCCAAGTGGTTATGTTTGCACGCTCCACTTCGGCGGTCCAGGGTTTCACCGGTTCAAATCCTAAGCGTGGACATGGCACCACTCATCAGGCTATGCTGAGGCAGCATCCCACATGCCACAATTGGAAGGACCGACAACTAAAAACACACAACTATGTACTAGGGGGCTTTGGGGAGATAAAGGAAAAATAAAATCTTTAAAAAAAAATTTACAGTAAATTATGCGTGTGATTCCTGAAGTCAACCATAAGCCCATGTCTGTTTTTGCTCACCACTGTCTCTCCAGTAACCAGCAGATAAATATTTATTGAATCTTTAAGTAAAGAAGAAATAAACAAACAAAGGACCTGAAGGGTGGGCCTTTAGGAAGACATTACCAAAGAGGTTAAGGGAAAGTTCAAGTCACTTCCTTCTTCTTAGTTCAAGCTTTTAAATATATGAGAGGAGTTTCACAAAGGAAACTACGGGGGAAAAATAGATGTCCTTCACAAAGTGCAAAGAAAACAAAACCAAGACTGTTAATACATACATTAGTCTTTTAATTTTTTTAAAAAAGCTACTCATTCTTCCATTACTTTTAAAGTCACTCTTTTCACTGCAGTGACTCTTAACACACTTGAGAATTACCTCAGCACTGGGAGGGTTGCTACTCCTGAGAAATACTACCACTACCACTACCACCACTACCACCACCACCACCACCACCAAAGACAGTTACATTTTTCTCTAAAAGTTTTTTAGCCATATTCTTTGCAATGATATGTTAAATACCCTAGACCAGTACTGTACAATAAAAATATACTGCAGGTCACAACTTTCTATTAATCACGGTAAAAAAATAAAAAGAAAGAAGTGAAATTAATTTCAATATATTGTCTATTTAACCCAAAATATCCAATATATTATCATTTCGAAATGTAACCAATATTTTTAAAACAATAAAATACATTCTTTTTTTGTACTGTCTTAGAAATCCATTATGTATTTTCTACTTAGAGAACACCTCAATTCAGACTAGCCACATGTGGCTAGTGGCTACCATACTGAACAGAGCAGCCTTATACCATTCACTCTTCTGACAAATTACGTGCTCTCTTCCTCTTTTAAAAAACTTGCAGAAAAAGCTTTGGATGTTCTCTGAATCAAACGAAGCAACAACGAGGGGCAGGGAATATATTCACTATAAACAACTGATAAAGGGAAAAGACCCACGGTTACATGTATATTAACGTAATGATACCTTCTTAATTCGTTCATGACTTTAAAAGCTTTCTTCATATGCCAAGGATTCACTGTCACAGGGCAGTGTTTTTCAATATTATCATCTTTTGAATCGAGAGGCTTCTGATGACCCTGCTTTGTGCATCTGTACATAAAAGAACAAAAAACAGAAAAAGACCTTATTAACGATAATTTAGTACAAGCTTACCAAGCTACAAGAGATGCAATGAATGTTGCCCAACCCCACTCATTGAAAGGAAGTCTCACAGTATATCCCAGCGTAAAATTAAGATACAATTCAGAACAGTTTCTGATGGCCACTATGATTTTAACAAAAAACTGAGTAATTACCTCCCTGGGATCAAAGTTAGGCCAAAGATGAGCAAAGAAAATTCAGTAAAAGTGGTCAGCAGATACCTCCAAATGAAAAAGCTGAGAAATGATCTCTGACAGAAATTAACCTGCTTTTACAATCTCCTGTAGTCATACATTATTTACAAACCAAGACAGGAACAGGATCATATTTTACACAACTTTCAGAAACTTAGAATCTGATGCAAATTTTGCTGAAACCCATATATTTGGACTGACTCTAACAAGAGATCAATCATGTTAGCTAATATTCATTGACTATTTACTATATAGCAGCCACTAAACTAAGGAGTTGACTTTCAATATTTGCTTAATCTTCACAACTGTTCTGTGAGCTGACTAATTATTATTATCCCCATTTAACAGATGAAAAGACTGAGGCAGAAAAAAATTGGGTAACTTGGTAAATGGTAGAGCTTGGTAACAGTGAAGCCAGTCTGACTCTCGAGCTCATTCTTTTCACTAATGCCTAACACCACTGCCTAAATTAAGCAATGAACATTTAATTTCCTATTTAAATTTATAATTTTTAAGAGTATAAGGCTATATTATATATATTGCTGTATGAATTAGTCTTTTGAGACTTGGGAGCCAAAAAATTAACAAAAACAGGGTACTATGTGGGAGAGGGGATTAACTGCTAATAGACATGAGGGAACTTTTTAAGGAGATGGTTGCACAACTGGAAATTTACTAACACTCACTGAATTGTACAACTATAACAGGTGAATTTTATGGCACGTAAATTATTCCTCAATAAAGCTATTAAAAAAATCGGGAAACCAAATGAAGCCTAAAAAAATCATACTTGTACATACATCTCACAAAAAACAGGCAAACATCATTAGCTACTGCTGCACTTCTCATCACACCTCTTCCTTTCCTGACCCGCTTCTGAAAGGATGATTTATTTTTAAAATAATATACTTTGTTAATTCATTCGGTAAAGATTTTTTGAGTGCCAACTATGTACCAAGCACTGTTCTAGGCATTTGGGATACATCAATGAACAAACAAAGATCCATGTCCTCACAGAGCTTGGAGTCTAGCGGGGAGGGAGAGAGAGGAGGCAACATACACCACAAATCAGTAAAGTAAGTGGCACATTAGAAAATGATAAGACCTATGGAAAAAAGCAGAAGGGCAGGGTAAAGAGAGTCAGGAGTATGGAGTGATGTAATCTGCAGTATTAAACAAGGCAATCGGGGCAGGCCAAATAGAGAACTGAGATTTGAACCAGGACTAGGAGGTGAGGGAAGATCCAGATGGAAGGAACAGCCAGAGCAAAGGCCAGTATGTGCCTGGTGTTAACTGTGAGACCAGGGCTCGGGGGAGCGCCAATCATGCAGGGCCTTTGGCTTTACCCTGAGTGAAATGGGAGGCAGAGCAGAAGAGTACACAATCCAACTTAGGTTTTCAAAGGATCCCTTTGGCTGCTGGTTGAGAACAGTCTATGTGGGTCAAAGATGAAAGGAGGGAAACCATCTAGGTGAGTAATGCAGCAGGAGAAGCCAGTGGCCCAGGGCAGGGTAGTAGCAGTAGAGGTTGGAGCAGTGATGAAAAGTGGCTGGGTTCTGGATTTTTTTTTTTAAAGACTGACCGTGGAGCTAACATCTGTTACCAATCTGCTTTTTTCCTCCTTCTTCTCCCCAAAGCCCCCCAGTACATAGTTGTATATTCTACTTGTAGGTCCTTCTGGCTCTACTATGTGGGACTCCACCTCAGCATGGCTTGATGAGTGGTGCTAGGTCCATGCCCAGGATCCGAACCAGCAAAACCCTCAGCCACCGAAGCGGAGCACATGAACTCAACCACTCAGCCATGGGGCTAGCCCCTGGATATTTTTTAAAGGTAGTGCCAATAAGATTCGTTGACAATACAAGTGGCGTACCAAAGAAAGTCAGAATCACTCCAGGTTTTTTGGCCTGAGCAACTGAAAGGATTGAGTTTCCGTTCATTGAGATGGGGAAGGCTGCAAGTGGAACTGGTTTGGGGGTAGGAAGATCAAAAGCTCAGTTTTTATACACATTAGTTTTAAGATACTAGACATCCAAGTGAAAGTGTCAAATTGGCAGATGAATATTGGAGTCTAGAGTTTGAGAGAAAAATCTACATAGAAATGCAGGAACCACTAATTACACAGACAGTACATGAAACTCAGACACTTGAACATTAAGGTAACCTCCTATCCTTGCTCATTCTCTTACGCCCGATTCAACACTAGTTGAGGCATCTGATTCTTCGAGGGCTTGCCTACTAGACTAGAAGTGGACGTCAGTCCTGCTTTCCCACCACTTGAAAGTTAATAAAGGGGCCCTACAAATGAATTAGCACAAGACACTGCCTCCAGCAGCCTCTTCTGTGTGTGTGTGTGTGTGTGTGTGTGTGTGTAGAGGAATGAGTTACACCTGGCCTAAGAAAAAAAGCTAGTATGTCTAGGGGCCAAAAGATGAAAGGACATCCAGATCTGGTGGAGGAGACTGGGGAAACACTTTATAGTATAAGACACATTCTCATAATGCCATTTCCCACCATCCTTTCATAAAGAAACCAGTAGGAAAAGGGAGAAATTACATAGATATATGCAATATATGCAAACTTTCTCACCATATGACACTGAATGTCCACACATATGGCAAGTTAATAATATTTATATCTGCTTCTGGTTTAATAACTTAGAGTTTACAACAGAGGGAAAACATAATATTGAGGATTGGCAAAACTATTTAGAAGGCTTTCCAATACTCAAAACGGAAGCGAAAGCAACTATGCCATAGAATGAACATCATTAAGAGTCCAGAGTGTTTATATGTACTTCAGAAATCAGGAATTAAAACTTCCTGCATGAGAGAATTAACTTTAAGACAGTTATCAGACAACAATCAATGTCTATATTGGTGTTTTCTTAGAGCTACTTTCAGCTTCTGCTTTTTCTAGTGTACTCTTGAAACTCTGCAAAGAAAAGCCTTTATTTGAAGGCTTAAAGGAATAAGTAAGAAATAACATTGGATTATTTTAAGTGTTCTCTGCACTAAGAGCCACTTACAAATACAGTACCCTGCCACACATGTCCACATTTTCTACTGACGTCCTTTCCATAATTTTCCATTTCCTATATGGTTTAGTGCTGGATGGTCTCTCAATCAGAAGCAGAACTGAGTAACAGAAAATGACACATCGCGTCCACAACTATAGGTGTGGAAAATGAACACACACTAGGAAGCAGCTAAGCGAGAGGTAAAGGTTTACCCTTTGAGTTATACGAGTAAGTGCAGAGTTACACCTTCTCCCTGCTTCCCTTCTGAAGCAAAGAGCTGGCCTTTTCCGGAAAAGCTCCTCATTCTGAGAACTGTCTTCTTTAAAATATCTGGAGGAGATACTTCCTCAAAGTTCTTTCACTTTTAAGTCTTTCCCCAACTCTACACTCCATAACCGGTCTTAAAATTATCCAATAGCCTATTGTTACAAAACATACTCTAGAATAGTTGAGGTTTCCAAGGGTTTGGATCCCAGTACACGACTATGTTTTATAATAGATAATCCTAAAGCCTTCCTTCAATGGCTGACTCTTCTGCAAATTCCCAGCTGTGGACAAGGTCGGTTTCTCAGACTAGGTAACTTTCGAACTCTGCCTAAGAACACACGACTGACGATAAGTGAATTCTCAGTGGAGGAAGCAAAGAGTCTAACAAGGGCTGTCTCCATCAAATAGTCGAGATTCCATAACCGGGCAAAGCTTTAAACCTACTGCAAAAATCTTGAGGCCATCTCAGAAATGAGGTACAATTTCTTTAGACGTATATGATTTGCTTGGGAACAGTGATTTCCAACAGAGAGGAGAGAGAGATCAGAATGACCCAAGCAATTTTTCCAAACTACACATAGCCATCCCTCTTCACGTGAGTATTAAGGCAAGCCCTTTTTATAGGACTAGGTATATCAGAATGACAGCAGCTCCAGGAGTAGGGGTGAAAGGCAGCTATTTATAATTTTAAAAATAAAGGGTGATGTAACATGCCCCACCACCCACTTACCTCCCACCCCAGGGCAATCATCTCAAATCGAGAACAAACACTTTAAAAAATATGAGCTGCTTATGTTTTGGGTTTTCAGGTGGAAACAATGCTATAATCCATGTGAATGATGCAGCTGCAAAATTTAACAGGGAACCAGACATTTTCACATTCAGGACACAAATATGTAACCCCTGGGTGGCCACCATCTCTGTTCTCCCCTCTGCCTGTTCACCTCAAAAGTTGCAAGACTTCCCCTGCTTGCAATGAGTCACCCACCATTACTCACAAATTTCTGCCAAGTTCACGTCAGCAGCTGTTGTTTTCAAAGTCACCATCCATGCCATACTGCTCTGAAGTTTCTCTATTGCTTTATAACATCTATTCTATTTTCTCTGCTGTCTTCCTAGCTAAACTTGCATTCAGAAGCTGGTGATTATACTAACATTGCTCCCATATACAAGTCCAGGATAGTAGAAGTAGAGATCCAACCAGAACTAATATTTTAACCAATATTTGTTATGTCACTCTGCAGTTTCACAACAAAATGCTCTCATAGCCTTCATCTCACCCAAATAACCACCATATTACTTAGAGGTTATAAAAGTAGAGGGCTTTCTCCATCGAAAACATGTTTTGGTTTGTGGTGAAGTTGTGGTTTCAGTCTTTGCAACTAGCTAAAGGCAGAGACGTACTCTGCAAATTTTCTTCAAGTGTTTGGAATTTAAACTCTTTTTAGGTACAGTGCCAGTAGACCAACTGTAATCTATGAACATATGGTCGTTATTACCAAATAAATATAGCTTAAAAAAATGTTAACGTCCGCCCTATAGACATGTAAGAACTTGGATCATACCTTCAGTATGTAGACCTTTAGAAGTGAATATGAAGCAGCCTGGGAGATTAACAACCTCCTATCCAGTCAAAGAACAGACACCTTACATACAACACCATAATAAGGCCACCGAATACATTAGTACAGTCTATATATTGCTAAAAGTTATGTTTCCGATTTCCCAGAGCTAGAAAGGAAATGTCTAGAAAAACTGGAATGCCCAATTTTACTAAAGTGGATTAGCAGTGAAAAAGCAGAGCACTGAACCTACTGGAGGACAGACGGAGGAATCACATACCACCCCCACGCCCTCTCTCCCCCAGGCCTCGGTTGCGGTTGCGTGGCTTTCTGTCAAGTGCGTGGGGAAGCACTGGCAGGAGGAGGTGGTTGGGATGTCTGAGGTGGAGAGGGTGATGGAAGCTGGAGTCTAATTGCTCTCTGATAGTAGAACAATAGAGCTGTAAAAAGCTCCACTTCAGTTCAACTTAGCTGCTCTCCCTCTTCCCCTCCCACCTACATGACAAACAGCACAATCAAGCACTTTTTGTCCCTGACAGTGACTATTAACCAGGAAAGGGACCAGGGTAAAAGCATGTCTTATGCAAGATCAATCTTATTTTAAAGAATATGCTATAAACAATTAACAAAGACTGTCAGAGTGGGATATCTGTGAGGTGCTAACATAGGGCGAAGGAGGTCGATGATCCATTCCAGACACTTCCATGTCTTTTATCAATCATTTTTCTGAGCTTTCTTTTGCCACTTTTCCTAGCTACTAAGAGAGGGCAGCAATATGACCTCACAGAATACATAGGTGAAGAGGCGGACTAAAAGGTGAAGAGAGAATACCTAGAGTTCAATAGGAGAAAAAATTCAGTTGATTGGGCTACCTTTTCTAACACTTGAGTGAAAGGGCACCGGAAAAGGACCAGAATCAGGAGGAAGACACGAACTGAAGTCCTGCCTATGTCAAATACTAACAAAGTGACCTTGGATTGGTCACTTGGCTTCTCCGGGCTTCACACTGTTTACTTAGAAAATTAGTTTTTGTTATTCCACAAATAAGACTAATATGAAATGTAACATGAAAGTCAAAGACAATAACACTTCACCTTCTTGCCTCAGGGAGCGGACAGGCAGTAAACACTATATGATTGTAAATACAGAGTTAAGAAGAAAAATGTTGAGCTTAGGAGCTAAACTGAATATGGCAATATATTTTTAGAGATTTTATTGGCCTTCCTCATTTTTAATTGCAACATTCAATTAAAAGTTATTAGCAATACTCCAGACAACCATCGCTGTTAATAAATCAAGTAGGTAAGCACTGACTGGATGCCCGATGTTGCATATCCACACTGAGCAGGTGAGGGATATAAAGGAGGCTGAACACAGGAGCCTTCTCCAGTTACTATCTAACCGAGGAAGCACATCTGAAACCACTGGGGAGTGGCCCAAGTCAGTACACAGGTGCAAGATTCCGGGGGATGGATTATAAATACTACAGGAATGCAAAGAGGAGCTGGAATGAGTTGGAGTAAATAGGGAAGACTGTGAAGGAGATGGGGCTCCAACTGGGCCTTGGAGGAATTCCAAGTTGTTTTAACTGGGGGCAGGATAGGAAAAGGCTAGAGACTCCTGGCCTGTGATAAGGCAATTTACCCTAGGAGGTTAAAGCACATAATGATTTTGAACATTAAGATAAGACCAAAATGCTGGAGGGCTGTGACTACCTGGCTGAGATATCTGGTTTTATTAAGTCATTTGACCTGACTCTAAGATATTGGGGCTGTTGGGGTGGATCAAAAAACTGGGTGGACTAAAAGATGAAGAGAGAATACATAGAGTTAAATAGGAGCAAAAATTCAGGTATCAAGTGATGAATTCTGTTCATTAGAAAAGCAGCCATCAGGGGCCAGCCCCGTGGCACAGCGGGTTAAGTTCACACAATCTGCCTTGGCAGCCCAGGGTTCACCAGTTGGGATCCCAGGTGTGGACCTCAGCACTGCTTATCCACCCATGCTGTGGCAGGTGGCCCACATATAAAGTAGAGGAAGATGGGCACAGATGTTAGCTGAGGGCCAATCTTCCTCAGCAAAAAGAGGAGTATTGGCAGCAGATGTTAGCGCAGGGCTAATCTTCCTCAAAAGAAAAAGAAAAAGAGCAACAGTCAGAATGGACACTTGAAACCAAGACTCTACAGTTCCTGGGAGCTGATAAGATGTGGAGATGACAAAAGAGAGTGAAATCAAAGACCACCCCAAGACTCTGGGTATCCGAGACAGGAAGAATGATTACTCTACCGAATAAGTGGAGATGTTATAAAGGGAAATCCATTAGAGAACAAAGATCAAGAGCTCAGTTTTAGACATGTTGGATCTGAGGTCTGAGCTGGGAGTAAATGTTCTGTACGAAGCTCCAAATTCAAGACTGAAGCACAGATCTAGAGCCCAGGCTTAAGCCACAGATGGAGCCACAATTTAGCAATTAATAGTTGATTGAAAAGAAGAATTGCCCAAGGCCTGCATCTGTGAGGGACAGCTTCTGCCAAAGAACAGTCATAGAAGCCGTGTAAGACAAAAAAGCGATCAACAGAGATAAGAATCCCAGTTTCTCCCCTACTTGATAAGCTTGGGGAAAGTAATTGAACCTCTGAAAAAAAGATAATAATAACAGAGTTACACTATAAGGTAGGTTGTTGACAAGATTAAATGAGATAAAGTAAATCACATTTAACAACCTAAAAACTAGAGGCGGAAACCAAGAAAAAGTAGTGTTGTGGAAAGCAACAGACTTTTTCAAGGAAGGATCACTGAAAAGAACTGGTCAAAAAAAACACTTTAGCAATTGCCAAAAATCTGAAATATAAGACAGAGAAGTATACTGACCCACACACTACAGTAACTGTATTATATATTTGTTTACTATCAGTTTCAACCATAAGGAAAAGGCCTTTGTTTTGTTTTCTGAGATATCCCCAAAGCCTGATCATAGTAGGCACCCAGTAAATACGAATAAAAAATCCTGAACTCCTTATTATAGACAGTAAATACATTTGGAATTTGGCAGAATTCTATAGAAGAGCATCTGAAGAGCAATTTTCATTCTCTGTAGCATCGTGAAAAAACCTTCCGCATGATCTTAAGAAGTTCACTTGTTTTCATACACACTCCTGGTGCAGTTCCATAAGAGCCACAGATGAGTAAATTTACACTCCCCACGAAAGCACACTTACTAACATTTATTGAATGCCTACTGTGTGCATTAGACAATGTAAATTAGAAACGAGGTTGGGGCTATTCGGTGGGAAAGGGAGGAGCAATTTCCCAGCATCAGAAAACTTTAAGACTACTTCATAAATGCTGCCTGTTTCCAGAATCCTGGAATCCTATTTCCAGATCAGGAAATCAGGCACTCCACGAGTTCCCAAACGCACCTCAAAATTTTCGTTATATATGACATTTCCTTCAATACACAGTGATCCATATGTCATTGTTCAACACTACCTTGTGGGCCATTATTGCTCCTAAATACTTAAACATCTTTATCACTGAGGAGATTCAGCTATGATCTGAGAGATGCCCAATTTACATCTATAACTACTTAACACAAAAACAAAAATGCATTTCAATAGGCTATAAAAGATAAATGAATATTGGGGTAACGCATGGCAAAGTTCCAAATTCATAGTAATTGACTCTTAGAACAATAAAGGTCATCTGGTCCAGCGGATCACAAATGTCAGGCTTCAATAAACTTTTTACTGGTCTGTGACAAAATGAGGACAACGTAGTAAGTTTTCATAAAACTAAATTAATTCCATTTAAGGACTAACCTTTAGTCTGAGATTATGTCCTTCTTTGTATTTGGGAAGGGACACTAAAATGGGCTTTCTTTTACAAAAAGATGGTGACAGTTGATGAATATTTTATCAATATTTTTGTTTTACTTGGCAAAACAACCAATTCTATGTTGGACTTCAATTTTTTTTAATTTTACAGGTCAGTGAAATCCAAAAATCTGAGAATCTCTGCTGTAATCTGACCAGTCTTGTGCTTCCTGAATCCCTCAGAACACGGTCAACAAGATGTTTGTCTGCCTCTGCTTGAACAACTCCGATGACAAGAGTGTCCAGCTATGCGGAATCATCAACTGAAAAACGATATGGCTGTTTCTGAGGCAACTTTGCTTAGTTTTGTGAAGGAAAAGCAAAAAAAGTAAAGCCTGTATCGAGAAAGCCAACTTGTGAAAATAAGAAAATGAAGGCCAGGAAAACTGCTCAGGGAGGGGTGGTCAAACAGGTGTACTTTATCCCATACCTCATAGTCTTCCCTCAATAATTATGAAAATCCTTTACAAAAATAACTATAAAAGCTAGAATGTGTAAAACATTCCCACCGTCAAGACTGATCAGTTTACACACCTCAGTTTACTGCCTGAAATTTCCTTACTAATCTACATCTAATTCTTAGTTGCACACCTTGCAGGTTCATTCGGAGGCAAATGTCCCACGGCACTTGTCACCCAGACCTCAAAAGGCAAGAGAATCTAAATGCCACATATAGGAAGCAAAAACCAATAAAGCAGAGATATGAAGCCCAATGACAATCAATATGAGAATCAAAAAGGATGAGGAGAACATGGAGGCAAGGAGGGGAGAGCACAAGAGATGAAAACCTAATTTCAAGGAGCCCATTCAAAGGAACTGGGGAGCCGGGCACCGTCGTCTCCATCCCTCCAAGACAATATGCTAATAGGCTGAAGGGCAGAAGGTGGGATTTGGGAACAAAGTAAAACTGGTGTTAAAAGAGAAGCACATGCAAGAGCACCAAACACAGTGCCAAGCAGAGACGGGCATTCAAATATTTGCAGAATTAATGAATAAACGCACACTCACACAAACAGGATCTGAGGCCCTGCTTCCAACTACATCATCAAAGGCACTTTAAGGCCACATCAAACATCTTTCTCTGCCTTAAAGCCCAGGCTAAAAATCTAGCCTTATGAAAAGCTGAGCCCTCCCAATAATTTCCCCTGACCTCCGTCCTACCCCAGCTCTAGCCCAGTGAGGCCCAATAAAGCTCCTTCCCAAAGACACTACCTGCATTTCTCAAATCCGGCTCCCAAGATTCAGGGAGGAAGGAAAACCCAAGTTATGGGAGTGGAGGCAAACAGGCCAAGGGCTGGGAACGAAAACTATTTCTGATCTACAGAAAGCTAAGTAACACTCTAACGAGCTCTGGAATAAGGGTTAATCCCAGACAGACTAAATGAAAATAAAACCAATTAGTATTTATTATTAAATGAACAGAAACAATGAAAAAGTCTCACCAACTTTAGCCACCCACGATTAAAAGAAGTTTTAACAATTCTCTCATCCCTGCTGGCATTTCAAGCTTTCCAGTACATCTCAGCCTGTCATTGTTTTAGCCTTATTGATGGAGTCTCAATATCAGAGAACTGTACCAGACACCAAAATGATGATTAGTTGATCTGAGATTCAGTTTATCAATATTTGCACGCACACATCTATTTCATTTTTAATTATTTCTATTTAAATCATTTTCTATTTCTCCCCTCCCTCCCTCCAGAGGCTGCTTTTCCACACCCTTTTTTTCACCTGCATTCTAAGATCTCCTTGTTCTTTCCTTTGGTGCCCTCTGCTCCCAAAGTAAAAAGAGAATGCAGAGAACTCATAAAAAGGGAGCAGGTTTACTAAAGATAAGACGCCTACATGGTATATTTTATACACTATGTGTTGTCTACATACAGGTAGCATTTCCTGCGTTCAGTGCCTCTGAGCCTAGACAGAACTCATGTGCTGTGCTGTGCTCACACTGCTGATGCTAACAATCCACCATCATGTTTCCTAGGGATTCAGGAGCCTTCCCGAACCTGCTGACGAACAGGACCAGACTACAAACCCCTCAAAGCCACGGGGATCAGGAAACTGAGCCCTTGCTTCTACCAGCCCAGGAGGGTCAATTCCAGAGTCTTATCTTCTACTCCTTAGAGCCCCGTGACCTGTTCCACTCAAGCTAAAAATTCTGTAAGGCACTTTTAGAAAATGTAATTCCAGGATTCTATTAGCTCTCCTAAAAGGACTCAACATCAAAAAATTATTCAGCTCAAGCCAAAGAGCCATATTTTGGCTGGAATTCTGCCAAATAACCACAAGAGGCTGGCGGTGCGGTGCAACTGCCATGGAGTGAAGCTGCCCAGATCCAAGTGAAAAACGATAAGGCTCCATGAATAAGCTCTGGAGAAAAGAAAGGTACACCGTTCTTCTGAATGAGGTTTGTTCACGGTTTGAAAAGTCAGATTCAATGGGCTCTTGTTCCTTCATAAAGGTTAACCTGAGGTAAGCCCATCAAAATCGAAATTGTCAAAACACCTGGGGATTTATAGTCCACTTTGACCAAATATTAAAAAAATACATATATTGTACTGAGTCGTGCAAATCTTCAATGATCTTCCACAACACTGTTCAGCTGTTATTATTTCTGGAAAGTAATTCTGTTGCAGTTGATTCTGAACGTATGTGGGTACCAAGGAAAAAGCCACCTGTGCCTGGCAGGTCGCTACACTCCTAATTTGCCCAGGGTACCAAGGAAACAGAAGATGCTCTGATTTCTGGATACAATTTTCTGCAGTGCCAGGTAAAAGAGGTCACATGCCCTGAACAGCCGCCGCTCATTTAGAGTGATGTAAAAGCTGCTCAGAAATTAATTTTGATAGAAATTCGGAGAAGCAAGCCACCTAAGATCAATTCGTTTAGACAACCGGCGTCTGGTACTTTCCACCTGCTTTTTTTTTTTTTTTTCCAACGGACTCCCGTGCATCCCATCTCCATCCCTTCGAAAGAGGTGGGCGAGCTGGGCACCAGCAGCCCATGCATTTCAGAGAGGTATACACAGGACAGCCAGAGTCCCAAAGTACAGCCCCATCCCGAATCTTCTATTCGCCCGGGATTGGGGAGACCCTTCCCTGGAAACCCTGGGCAGCGTTTGAAGTCGCTGCCTGGCCGGGCTGAGTTGCCGTCCGCGGCCGCCTCAGGACTGCGGGAACGGCGCCTCGTCACGCCCCGCACCTCCCGCCGCCCCCGGCGTCCGCTCCCCGGCGGCTCGGGCGTCCTCCGCCGCGGCCACCGGGCGCCGTCCCCGAGCAGCGCCCACGGCCGGCGACGAGCGCCGCAGCGGCGCGCTGACCCGCAGCGCCCCAGCCCGCCCGCCCGCTCACTCACGCGGGAGGCAGCGACGGCGTCTCCATTGTGGCTCCTCTCGGGCTTCAGAACGCAGGCACCGACCGCCGCCGCCAGCACCATTCCAGCCGCGGGCGCCGGCACTGCCCGCCCGCCCAGCCGCGTCCCATCCGCCCCGGAGGGGGCGCCGCGCTCGCCTCACCGCGCGCCACCACCTGCGGCGGCGGCCCCCGCGGCCATGGCCCGCTCGGCGGGCGCGCTCCGTGTGCCTGCGCGGCTCCCGCGCTCGCCCGAGTGCGGGGCGGCGGCGACGGCGGCGGCGGGACGGGCGGGCGCGCGGGCTCGGCCACTTCCGGGTTCGCCCCGGCCGGCGCCGACGCTGTGACGGGACGGCGATGCGGCCTCCCGCGGCGGCCGGGACCCCTCCCTCGGCGCCTCCCCTTCCTCCTGCTGCCGGGGCCGCCGCTGCTGCTGCTGCTGCTGCTGCTGCTGCTGCTGGAGGCGGGCGGACGGGCGGGCGCCAGCCGGGAGCGGGGCGGGCGGGCCCAGACGCGGGGCGGGACGGGGGCGCCGGCCGCCCACGGCGGGCTCCGGGGGTCCCCCGGGCGGGGGAGATAGAAAACGGGAAGAGGTGTTGTCTGTGCCGGGAAAGGGCGCCCGAAAGCGCGGCGTAACAGCGCTCGTGTTCGCTGACTGCTCTGCTTCACGGGCGGGTTCACATTATTCTCATTTGATTTGCGCCTATACCCAGGGAGATGGGAAGGGTAGGCAGAACCGAGCTCTCCCTTTACAAACGGTGAAACTGAGGCAAGAACCTGGGCCTCCTTCCTCACTATGTGATCAGTTTGGTGGACTCTTAGTGAGCACCTTCTAGGCAAGGTTTTGGTACTAGGAGAGGAGAGAGAGCAAAACCAGGTCTCTGCTTTCGGAGCTGTCTCTCTAGACGGGCTCAGAAACTAGAAAAGAACGATGCCTGCAACGAAGAAAATCAGGGTGAGGCGATGGGATGCTGCTGTTTTAGGAGCGGTCAGCCAAGGCCTTTCAAATGATATCATTTAAACGGAGGTGGAATAAAATGAATCTTGAGTAAAGCAGAGAGTACTCAGGGCAAGGAAACAGTCGTACAGAGACTCTTAGGCAAAATCTTGCCTGGTTTGTTGAGGAACGGGAAGGAGAACAGTTAGGCTGGTGGTTCTCCAGTATGCCCACTGGACAGCAGTAGCATCTGGGAATTTGTTAGAAATGCGAATTCTCCAGGCCTGCTTCAGATCCACGGAATCAGAAATTCTGGGGGTAGAGCCTGGCAGTCTGCTAGAGGAAGCCCTCTAGATGCTGATGCGTGCTGAGGTTTGAGAACCTCTGGTGTAGCTAAAGCAGAGTGAGGACAGGAGACGAAGGAGATGGTGTGGGGGGAGTAGTGACAGATCACATAGGCCATAATTATAGGTCATCATAAAGGATTTGGCTTTTACTGAGAAGATAAGCAACTGGAAAGTTCTGAGCAGCTTGATCAGATAATTAAAAGGAAGGCTTTACTGGGATTTGTTTTAAAATACTCCACCAAAAAAGGGGAGTGTAGGGAATAGAAGAAAGAAGTTGGGTAAAATGTTGTTTCTGATGCTGAGTGATAGGTGCATGCCGGTGGTCATCATTTATGTTTATTTATGTGTATGTTTTAAAAGGTTAAAAAATTATTATTTTTTTACAGATGACTGGTTGCTATATGAGCAATATATGAAGGGAAGCAAGAGAGCCAGCAAGGAGATTAGCCTAGCTGGGATGAAAACTAAGGATGGCCTGGACTAAAGTCAGAGTGATAGAGAGAATTGGTCAGATTCTGATTCTATTTAGAAGATAAAGCACGCAGGAATTGCTGATCAGTTTAGTATAAGAGAAGGAGCAGAGTCAAAGATGATCCCAAGGGTTTTGGTCTGGGCTCTTAGGAGAGTGGAGTTGCCGTTTGCTGAGACTGGGGAGATAGAAAAGAAACAGTTTGCTGGGGAAGGGGAGTATTTGTAATCTCTGATTTAGATGTGGTAAGTTTGAGGTGTCTGTTAAACATCCTTGTGAAGAAAGGTGTAGACAGTTAGCTATATGTATCTGGAGTGGACGTAAATGTGGAGGTTGTCAGCATACACATGGTATTTAAAGTCATGGGACTGGCTGAGATCAACTACATAATGTAGCTAAAGAAAAGAAGAGGACCAAGAAGAGAGCCTTGAGGCGCTCCAACATTAAGACAGTAAGATGAAGAGGATTCAACAAAAGAGACAGAGAAGGAGCAGCCAGTGAAGTAGAAGGAGCAGGAGAAGTGTCTTGGTAGCCTAGTGAAGTATTCTGGGAAAAGGCAGTAACTTAGTATGCCTTACCATGAGCTAACCTCTCTACAGCCTGTGGCATTATTGATTCACCATGCGTAGGACATATATGATGAGTTATTTCTCAAGTGTTAGTGATGGATTTGTTCAGATCCATGATAAAACTTTCTACTTTATAAAGTCATAAGAACTAGATGAAATAGTCTATGTAAAGCATAAAGCACTAAGTGTATAATGGAAACACTCAATAAATGTTAATTGCCACTATTATTTCTACACATATCTGTGACCATCAGTCATACTTGTCTCAGCTCGGAATTGAGGTTAAGTGCTAGACCCAGGAGATACACACTAACTTAGGTTTGAGCAAACCTTTGGCCTGACTTCCTTGTTCTGCCTGCCATCTGAGTGAGCAGGGCTGTTTGGTCAGCCGTTTTAGGAGCTCTTTTGGAAAAAAACAAGAAACTCTTCTATTGCTTTTATAACTTTGCACCCAAAATAGTGTAATATGTACAAGTAAATACTAGAAAATCAGGATGTGTCAATCTGACAAGTTGGCAGGCAACTCCAAACCATAGTCCCTTTCACATCCTCCCCTGGAATCATTGTACGTGTTACAGTTCTCTGCTTCTTAAGGGATCCAGGTTATCCAGCTAAATGTCTACTCAAACCTTTTCTTTTGCACACCCATCCCTAAATTTGTAGGCTTTACAAGTGGACTGAGAAAGAGTACTTTTTTACTCATATCCTGCTCAACCTTGCTGAGAGTTCAATGTCAGCCCACAGCTCTAGTATCCTAGTGTAGTGGCCACCAGGTAGATTTGAAGACAGTCTGTGTTCCTAATGCAAGTCTCTGCCTTGGCCCCCATTCCCTGCAGAGAAGAGGAAGAGCTGAACCCAAAACTCAGACCCTAAAATCACGAGTAGGCTCAGATTTAACTAAGCATCACACTGAGCCTTTGTTGTTTTCTGAAAGGACAGTGATGGGACCCTTGGCTTTCAGACATAAGCAGACCTGCCTAAAATCAGTAGCAGTTTACGTGGCCAAAGTTTCCATTTTCATCTTTGTGTGGGCCAAGTAGCTTCACAAAACTGGTCCTCAGCCAGATGCAGCCTCAACTCTTAACCCTGTCTCACCGTTCACGAGAAAAGTAAACAAAAATGCTTGATGGACACAAATCTACCACTACTGTGGGGCAAAACCTTTTAATATGTCTTCCTTCATATGTCAGTTTCACTGTTTTCTCAAGTAATGTTCACAAACGATTAGGAGTACCTGCTCAAGGCCCCCAAGGACTTCTTGTTTCCATTTCCCTTGGCATAGGAACTGACTGAACGTGCAGAGGTGTTTGGCCTCTCCCTGCCTAGATTATTAACTCCTCCCATCTACTGATTATTCTTTAGATGAGCTCTTCACTCCCCACAGAAGAATGAGATCCTACAAAAGTCTATCCATTTGTTATACTGTTGAAATAGAAAAATTCCTTAACCATGTTAGTAACCATAACCTAAAGCTAACGTAAGTGATCAGAATATATCACTTGTAATGGAGATGGGACCACGCAGAGGAAGAAGTCCGTGACAGTCACTGGTGGCAAAAATTACTTAGATTGAGTTGAAATCAGATGTTGCAGTAGAACTAGACATGACGTGGCAGGCGCAAACACATCACATGGTGAGGATCTGGGAACCCAGAATTGCTCATGTAAAGAAAAGACTTAATTTCAGCAAAGAATGTAAAACCATAAGATTCTGTTTTTGTAATTCCTTCCAGTGTAAAGACAGCAAGTATGAAAAGCATCCCTCATTCAAAAATAGGGTACTAAAGAACACGGAGACCTAAAAAGTCTTATTTTCTATCCTAAAGAGTTAGTCTAAAATGCATTACTTGAGTTGTTTTTCTAATTTTAGGTTAGGGTTTTTGCTTTTATTCTTTTGATTTGGAAGCAGCTTAGTGTACATAATATATTATGAAACATCTCAAAGTATTCTTGTGAGACTTTGCTATTGAGCAAATGGATTTGTCGATACATAAAGGTATTTATTACAGGCTTCGTGGTGTTAAATGGGGTGATGTGGGTCTTCTGCTCCAGGCCAATAGAAAATCTCTAATTGAAGAAATCCTTCATTTCTGAGTCCAGTTTACTCTACAAATGCTTGCTTTCTCGTTTTCATAGTCTTTAACATACCAACCTTACTTCCAGCACAGCACACCTGCCCATTATCCTGTATCAGAGGTTCCTGGAGAAATGAATGTAAATTGTTTGCTGCAAAGTTTAATTGGAAATCTGTTGGAATTGGTACAGGAAGTATCCAAAAATAGGCCTCACACTAATGTGAATATCAGGTAAGCAGTTTCTCTGTGCTTTTTTAAGCAAAGGAAATTTACTTAATTTATTTTTACTTGTATATGGTTATATGGTTATCTATTTATGTAGTCTGGTGATGTAATACCTCATTATAGAATTATCTAGGACTAAACATCTTCCTACATAGTCAGCAATGCTGGAGAGAAGAAAAAGGAAGCAAAAATTCTTGATAAACTATGCAAAGCATTGTTAGCTTGTTGTCATTCATGTCAAGTTATGCACATGCACACACGCACAAATTTCTATCCACAGCTTCTATTGGTCCATGATAGCTGACTGTTAACAGTATGGACCCTAAGCAAAACTGTGAAATAAGTTTGATTTTAGCAGTCTCGTTTTCCCTATTCTGTTCTCTTTTTTCCTTTTGGCATCAATACATCCGTCACCTCTGACCTTCACCATCTGCACGTCTCCAGTGTCCTCTCTTCATCCCTAATTAAACTTAGAAATTATCTACTATCAGTTCACAGAGTGCTTAGTAGATTACACTTTACTATAAAGAGGTAACTTCATATTGGTATTATTTTAGCCAAATAATATCTACATACTCTATCCCCTATTCTCCTTCCTCCTAGAATGCATTCCAGTGCCTTCTATATTATTTTAATCACAACATTTTTGACGACAATGTGTGATGTTAAAAGTGTGTCTTTTTCATTAATCGAGGTATCACTGTAAAACACTCTGAAAGGAATGCTTTAATAAAGGACAATGGTGATAGAGGAGATGAAAAATATTCTGCTTAAACTAGACCTTTTGAGACCAAACCTCTGGGAGTTTGTATTATTTGTTCAAATTGTTCACATGGTAATAAGAAAAGATAAGTCTTGAATTTCCACATAAATCCTAAAATTTGAGCTCAGCCCAAGTCTTGGAATTATTTTTGCAAGTAAGGATCCTTTGCCAAGAAATTCTTTCTAGTTCTTAATCTGGTACTAGTCAGCTTCTGGATGCAAGGAAGCATGTTTAATGCAGGATATAAGTGGTTAGTCAATTCCTGAGGCATCCATATTTCCTCATTTTCCTTGTTAAGATCTTGGTAGTAATCCAACCCAAGAAATAGAATTGAATCCAGGCTGCATATGTATGAGAACTATTCTTCATTGAACTAAAAATGAACCTAAGCTGCCATTTTGAAGTCTTTGTTAAAAGCCAACTAAAATTAAATCATAAGAAAAATATTCTTAGTCATATTTTCTGAGGCAAACTGATGCAAGCCAATCTTAGTTGTATTATACTTAGGTATTGTATCAGCTTTTTTCTATGCCAGATAAAGAAAATATTGACCTCTCTATTTTAAGTTGCAACTACCCCTTGCACCCGCAAAACTCCCTAAACCCCTTTTCTGATTTATTTTTCCCCAAAGCACTTACCACAATTTGACAAACTATGTGCTTTACTTATTTCAATTATTGTCTATCTTCTCCCATGGAATGTAACCTCCAACAAGGCATGGATTTTAGTTTGTTTGGTCACTGCCATATCCCCAAGACTTGGAAAAGTTCCAGCATATAGTATGCATGCAAGAAATACTGTTGAATGAACAAACTGGTGTGGTTTGTTGTATATACCAGCCAAAACATTTACCTCCAGGAACATACATTCTAACTCAAATTCATGCAATGTGCATTTTAATAGCTATATATTAATTTTTATTCTTTTTACCATTGAAAGCATAAAATCAATGCTCCCAGAAATAAAGAAGGCACAGAGAAACTTTCTTTGATTTCAGTCAATCAGCCAACATTTATTGAATACCTTCTTTGGTGAATACGCTGTGATGGTTGAGGAGTTGAGGGGTAGAAATGATAAAGAGCTTAAGGCAAAAATTCTACCTTTAAGAAGCCTATAATTGGGGCTGGCCCCGTGGCCAATTGGTTAAGTTCATGTGCTCCGCTGCAGGCGGCCCAGTGTTTCGTTGGTTCGAATCCTGGGCGCGGACATGTTACTGCTCATCAAACCACGCTGAGGCAACGTCCCACATGCCACAACTAGAAGGACCCACAACGAAGAATATACAACTATGTACCAGGGGGCTTTGGGGAGAAAAAGGAAAAAAATAAAATCTTTAAAAAAAAAAAAAGAGAAGTCTATAATTAACTCCAGACATAAGAAATACATCCAATGTACTAAATTGAATTAATTAAACAAAAATACCAGCAACAAAGTCTTCACAAATAAGATGAATACTGACTTAAGCGCTTAAGAAAGAGAAAGGCACATAGTGGGAAAAGAGAGTATGTTTAGTGGACAATAAATGGGGGTTTTAGACAAATGATTCCAAGATTGGGGTGATAAGGAATAAAGCCAAGATAATGTTAAGGTCGGATTCTAGGGATCCTTGAATGGATTTTAGGCTTTCTATGAAGTAAGCAGACAAGTATTGGAGGAGTGTGTCTGTGTGTGTGTGTGTTTGGCCAGGCAGCAGAATAAACTCAACGGTAAGTCTTGTGATCTGGCATCGGTGCGCAAAATTAATGACAGGAGAGACTGGAAGCAGGAAGATTAGTTGGGAAACCATTACAAGAGTTCATGTGTGAGATGATGAAACTTGAAGTCATGTAGTGTGCTATAAATGAAAAGGAGAGGCCAAATGGCAAAGATGGAATAAGCACGACTTGATGACTAATTTGATGTGGGGGCAAGAAAGATGAAGTGTTAAATATCCCAAGGTTTAGAACCTGAGAATAGGGTGATAGAATTGATAAAAAGAAGAAAGTCATGTGGGATAGATGATGATGTGTGTGGTTTTAGGCCTGCAGAGTTTGCAGTCATAGCAAGATATCCAAGTAAAATGTCCAGCAGGAAGTTGTAGAGAAGCCAGGATGAACACACTTGGTACAAAGATAGAATCACTCATAAAGTTCTTGGCTGCTGAAGAAACTGGTCATGCAACTTTCTGTGGCACTCCTGCACGTTCTCCACATTTCTCTCTGCATAGGTGGGCATTCCAGTGATGCTTTCTTAATTTTAAGTTTTAAAATTAGGCAAATAATACATGATTACATTCTTGTAGTGAAGATTCAAATCATAAATGATTTGAATGAGTACCCACTGACCTCTCCCTCAGCCCCCTCGCAGAGATAACACGTTAATGGTTTTATGTGTGTCCTTCCAAACATTTTTCTATGCAGTGGCACACATATGTGGTACATATAGAAATACGTGGGTTTGTATATATTTGTCTCATATATGTTTGTTTTACATAAGTAGACTCATGCTGTATGGTACCATCAGCCCATTAGCAGCTGCTAATTTGCCTTACTGCCAATTTGCTGTAGCCATGGGGAACCCAGGCAGGGAGAGCTCAGCTGCCAGTGCCAATATATCCAGGATTTTAACTGATGTGAATTTCAGGGAAGATTTTGAACACCAGAGGATTGGCTGATGCATTAGATTAAATAGTACCCTGCCAGATGGATATTCCATTGCATCTTAGTACCACAGACAATTTTTCCCTCCCTTCTCACCAAAACACACACAGTCTTGGAAATCTTATTTTTCCTCTAATCCGTAGGGAGCAAGTTTCAAAGTCACTACTTCTCTGGTAAAAATTAGTTTTTTAAAAATTGGATTTATATTACCAGAAATCCTTAGTATCTCTAGATTCTCTATTTCTGTTTTTCATATCTTTTGTTCCAATCGCTACTTTTTCTCTCTATCATTTTCATTCCAGTTACCTCATCTAAGAAGAAGGCTTTCTCTTTAAAATTCAGGGTATGAGGAAGATTGGGAAGAGCTGAGTTATGGTGCTTATCCGTTCATTGTATGTTGGTCAAAAGCTACTGAAATTTTATTCTTTTGTATTTCAGTTCCTAGTTAAAACCTTCCTAAAACTATAGTAATTACAAGCCTACTTGTAATGATTTACTTTAAAGCATGTTTAAATATTGCAGCACCATGAATTTTATTTAGCACAAACCATTTTTAAAGTTCTGACTGTGGGAAGCTATATATGTTCATAATTACAGTTTATTTGAATGTGTAGTATTTTTGGCACAATGAAGTACCATACTTTGGGGGAGAGGAATGAAAATAATTTATGTATTTTTAAGTGAACTAAAGTTTTTTGTTAATGTTCAGTGTCTAGGGTAATTTTAAAATTCATTGTTTCTATTTTATATCATAAGCTATGAATAAAAATATCTTTATACAATGGAATCTCACTAATGTGGTTTTCAAAATCTATGTCATGTGGCCACCACTAACTACTTGGGTAACTGTGGTGATTCAATTATCTTTGAGAGATTTTTCTCTTGTGTTGAATTCTATACAATGTAATTTTCACAAGTAAGTAGAGATGTCTTTCAAAGGATCCCGCTTAAAATTATATTTCATCAATAACTAATTATAATTCATGTTTTTAGAAAGTATGGCTGAAGCCACTTTGGAAACTCTTCCAGTCCTTTCCTACCTGATTTCATAGGGGAATATGATCAATTCTAAAGGCATTCAGGAAATATTTCAGAACTTTCTCCAGTAACTCATTCCACACTTTTACAGTCCTTTTCAAGATTGAGTACCTAGCACTGTGTTTACCTTGGAGACATATTCAAAAAATAACCTGCCTGGGAACAGCTCGCCCACCATGAGGAAATGAGATATGCATACCTAAAATTATAGGGGAATATGATTCATGAGTGAAAAGATAGTTTGGGGGTGGGGTTATCTCAGAAACACTTTCTGGAAAAGGTATAATTTGATCTGGGCTTTGGGTGACATATAGGATTTAGATTAGTAGAGAAGAAAAGGGAGCAGGTTCCCCATATAGCAAAGGAAAAAAACAAATGGTGGACCTGGAAGAAATTATAGGTCTGCCCTAACTGGAATTCAAAGTAGTGGGTGAAATGGGACAGATAAGATAAGGTGTTTTCCTAGGGGACCACCAAAATCTGGGTGAGGGGTGGTTTGAAATTGATTTGATAAGCTAGAAGATTGAGGCTTTTTAACAAAGGAATAAATATGCGAGCATCTCTTTAGTGAGATTTTTCTGGCTGAAGTGGACAAATCTAGTTGGGAGTTGGGAGGTTTTAGAAAAAAGGACATTGATTAAGAAGACCTTACGCGTGCATCGAAAGTTTTAAAAAATAGATGCATCCTGTGACACAATTCCACTTCTAGGAATTTATCCTAAAGAAGTAATCATTGAGGTACATAATGAGTCAGCTATTGGAATATTTAATGCAATATATTTATGTAACAATAAATTGGAAGCTCAAATTGACCAATAGGTGACTGAGCAAATATTATTATAATACCACCCTATAGTGGAATATTATGGGACCTTTAAAATTGATACATTATAAGACTATTTAATGTCATAAAAAGATGACATATTGTTAAAGGGAAGTTACAAAATACTGTGTATAGTATGACCCTATGTATGTATGAGGGAAAAAATTGTGTGTGTGTGTGTGTGCATCTCTGTGTGTAAATTGTCAAGTAGAGCAAATATGACACATTTTGATTGTGTAGAAAATATAATTTTTGTCTTCCATTGTCCTTTTAAACATGTATTCATTGTTGTTCCTGCCCTAAGACGATGTATGGAATAAGCCCAACACTCTCAGGTAACAAGAAGTCCTTCAGCCAATTCTAGTCCTAAAAAGCCACAGCTCAGTCTTAAGTATTAGTCAGAATTCCACACTTTGTGTTAATTTTCCTTCCCTCTCCAATCTTTGACTACTTCAGTCTGAAATCTTGTGGGGGAAAAGTTGGAGAGGGGGTGAGATCCCTCTGCAGTAGTCTTTAGACTTGCGATGGCTAATCATGACATTTGAATTCTAGAAAAAACTCTCCATCTCAAACTGGTAGATTAACCAGTCCAAGTTTTCATTACCTCATGTGAAAAATGGAACCAATAATACTTGGCCTACCTACATCTTAGATGTATTATGAACATCAAATTATATAATAGAAGCAGAATTATTTTGCAGAGTTAAAAAGTGTTTTAGCAGTGTGTATTAAATACAATCCCTAGACTAGGGATCCAAAATCCAAATGCCTACAGGAGGCCAGGAAGATAACCTAAAAGACTAAATCAAGCCAGGTGTAAGATGATAAATAGCAACTGCCCACTGACCTTAATGTTGGGGAAGCAATACATAGTGGTAGGGAAGGTGGCGACTAGAGATGGAGAGCTCATGCCCAGTTGGGGGGAGCAGCATCTCCTCAGATCTGAGCTGCTTGTGCCGTATAGAAATACAGGCCATGTTGATAGATCCTCTGATATTTCAAGGGAAGCCAGAAATTCTGATTTTTATGTGAAATCTAATTTTCCAATGTTAACAACTGATTTAAATATCAAACACCACGAAGACCAACAGTGTGTGAGTTGAACTAATAATGAATAAAGGCTAGATTCAGTCCCCAGGACATCATAATTCTGCACTAGACTATAAACAACTTGAAGGCAGAGACCTTGACTTTTATCTCTGTAGTCTCAGGCTCTCACACAATGTCTGACACGTTTGGTGCTTAATAAATGCTGGTAAAATGATGGATGCGTGCTGCTAAATTGAAAGTGTTTCTGCTGGTGAAGACATCAAACAACTCAACACTGCTTTTGTGTAAGGGTTCTTGATATACACAGTATAATTGTAACAATCCTTTTATTTTTCCCAACCAGTCAAAGTAGAGTAAGGGGAAAAAGGAGAAGAAAGCTAAAAGAATAGTCACAAAATAAGAGACTAATGTGAGCAAAGAGATAAGTTAAATAAATAAAATCATACGATGTTTAGTTATTCCTGGTTCTCTCCTTTATCTGCTTAAATGGATCTGATTGAAGTGGGTGGGTTTAGGTAACTGAAAAGACAGGCGAGAAGAAGAGCAGCACCTAACTTAGGAGATGGGGGTGCGGTAAGGGACAGCAGGAAGTCAGAGAAGACTTCCTCAGGATGTGATGTTATTAATCTCAACAAGTGATTTAGTTCAAGTATCTATTGAACGTTTACTATGGAATATATTGATGCGGGGTCGGTGAGCCGAGGAGTCGAAAGAAAGATTTCTTAGACTCTCAAGATCTGGCAGTAGTGCTCTTTTATTTAGAGAATAGAATAGCATGGGGACAGAACCCATGGGCAGTCAGAGCTTCTGCTGCCGCCGCTTCTGCTGCCCCTGCTGGCATGGGGACAGGGCCCATGGGCAGGCAGAGCTGGTGCGTGGGGACAGGACCCACGGGCGGTCAGAGCTCCTGCTGCCCTGAGTTGAGGGTTAGGGCTAATTTTATAAGGCATGGGTACGTGACTTATTTTTACCGGAAAAAAAAAGAAAAGATGATGTAAAAAGTCATTAAATGATTTCAGTGCAGATGGGGTCTGGTTATTGTGCGGTCATATAACTTTAGATATGAATCTGGCCATATAGATCGGCATGCAGGTGAGGATGCCCTGGGCTTCTCTCCCTGGGGCAGTCCTAATTCATACCATAAAAAAAGCCCACTGGGTCATATAGTTTGGCATGTAGGCCAGGTCACCTTGGGCTTCTCTAGCTGGGGCAGCCTTAATCCACATCATATATCAGCGAACAAAACAAAGACCTCCAACTCTCATGGAACTTATATTTTAGTGGGGAGACAGACAATACATGTAATAAATTAGAAAATTATATAGTATGTTAGAAGGTGTGATGGTCAGCTTTATGTGCCAAACTACTAGGCTGTAGCCCGTAGTTTTTCAATCAAACACTGATCTAGGTGTTGCTATAAAGGTTACCCTAGATAATCTAGGTGGGCCTAATTCAGTCAGTTGAAAGACCTTAAGAGTAGAACGGAAGCTCTCTAAAGAACAGGAAATTCTGCCTGTGCACTGCAGCTTTAGCTCCTGTGGGAAAGTTCTGGCCTGCCCTCCCTGACAGCCTGCCCTCCCTGACAGCCTGCCCTCTGGATTTTGGACATGCATGGCTAGCCTCTACAGGTGCATAAAGCCAGTTTCTTGCAATATATATATTGCGATGCCAGACGCTTTTCTAAATACTTTCCAGGTACTATATAAAAATTCATTTGTCTTTGTATCAGGTAACTATTGATACGTAACAAACCACCCCAAACTTTAATGACTCAATCACCATTTATTTGCCAAAGATTCTATGCATTGGTATTTTGGGTTTAGCTGGGAAAGTTCATTCGGCTCCATGTAGTGTCAGCTGGAATCACTTATGTGTTTGCAATCACTTGGCAAGTTAGCCAGGCTGGCTAGTCCTGAATAGCCTCATGCACATGTTTAGTAGTTGACTGGGTGGGGGAGGGTCGAAGAGGGGGTAGCCTTCTCATCACCAGCAGGCCAGCCCAGTCTTCTTCAGGTAGTGGCTGTATTCAAAAAAGCAGCAAGCAAGACAGTGCAAAAATTCAATGTGCAAGCACTTATCAAACCTCAGCTTCTGCCTTTGGCCAAAGCAGGCCACACAGTCAAGCCCAAAATCAATGTGGGAGGGACTTCACGGGGGCATCGGTTCAGGGAGGCGTGATTTATTGTTTGCCATTACTTCAACAGTCCACCACAGTCTTTATTAAAACCCTGCGAGGTAGGTACTGTTAATGTCCCCATTTTTTTAGATGAGGAAATTGAAGCCCAGGGAGGTATTGAGTAACCCATACCTAGTATGAGGCAAGGCCAAGATTTAAACCAAGTCTGACTCCAGAGATTGTGCTCTTGACCACTAAGCTCTACATGAGGAAAAGCCATAGGAGTGAGACCAGAGGACTGAGCGAGGGCAGACCATGATGGGCCTTCAACACTGTCAGGGTCCCATCCTCCAGGTCAGTGCAGACCGCACTGGCAGTAGGTGGAGAACTTGTGGGTTGGCATTCCTGGAAAAAGAAGAGAGAAAGGCTTTTACCAAGAAATGGAGTCAGAGTCATAGGCGGGGAGCAAAGGAACCCTGAACCAAACTGCAGAAGGCAGGGGGAGGCATAAATAGATGTCAGCATCTAGCAGTCAACCCTGAAGAATTTCAAGAGAGTGGAGTGAAAACAATGTGTTCTACACATTGCGTGGACAAACTAGAAGTTAATTTTGTATCTTTGGGGTAAGGTACCCCTAAAAAATGATATCTACTTTTGTAACAATTTGTCTGGAATCATGTTCATCATAGCAGAAATAAAATTCAGTCTTACTCCTTTTTTGTGAGGGTGCGGGTGTATGTAAAAACCGGGAATAGTGGATGTGCTGAAATAACAGGGAGCAGCTCTGAGCAGCCTCTGAGTGTATTTATAGATATCAAGCACACGAAACACGCCCACATCATACACCCTCTCCCCAGGAATCCAGGATGTATGAAGAATAGTACAAGGTGTACATTTGGCAGTCTGTACCACACACAGGGCGTGCTAGGCATAATAATAAAGCCTTTATAGTACCTGACCAGCGTTTTATCAAAACTGTAAAACGAATGATTGGAAGGCTTGGAGACAGAATTGTTTTGAATGTAAGATTTTTCTTTTTTCAAACATTGGCACTGACATCATCTGTCTGAATCTCTCAAGGTCAAGACATATCTCAAGGTCAAGACATAGCCTCTGGTGAATGGATTGAGAATAGGATGGCAAAAGGTTGGAACTCATCCTTTTTACTCCATACAGTTCTCTACTCTCATTTTTAACTGTAAAATATATTGCTTTTATGATCACAAACACTTAATTTTTTAAAAAAGTAATAGGCTCTCAAGACAGAGCTCTCTGGCTCTGTCAGTGTGAGACACAAAGGGGACTAAGGGGTGAACAGGAGGGACAGGTACTTTGGTCAGAGGGGCCCTCCCCCTGTGTCCCATGCCCTGAAGATTTGGGAGTGAAATTGTTAAACTCTAGGACCAATTCCAACCAATAAAGTTTCTAGGCATGAAAAATAGGGGCTCTGGTGGCCTTTTGATTTGTCATCTTTAGAGGCAATGGAGACCTACCTCGTTTATTAGAAAAGTCCTCACTTTTTCACTCACCAGAAAAAAAAGGGAAAAAAATTACTGAGACTCAAGCTTAGAACAGAGAGTACAAAAGATTGAGGGCATCTGCTTTCCTGTCACCAATTTAGTGAAGTGCAAAGAACAGAAAAGATTGGCAGAGACTCAGAAATGCTAAATATGAGAGAGAACATAGGCACATGTCTGCCTTTTCTATACGAAGGATGCCTCCAAGTTTTCAATGCAGCAAACAGTTGCTGAGTGCCTGCTCTGTGCTGCTGAGTGCTACAGGGAATTCACTGGTAAATGAAACACAGCTTCTGCCCTCAAGGAGCTGATGGCTTAACCATCACCTTTGTCTTCCAGGACTTTGCAGCAACTAAAACACACTTTCCCTATTTCTTGGAATTGGATCCGCTTATTGATTTTATTTTGTTTTGGTCTATCACTCTTTCTACCACTAGTTTCTCCAGATATTTGATGGGTGGTGGACTTTATTTTTCACTTCAAGTCTCTCACATTTGATTTCCTGGGAGAAGAAAAGACAGATTAACAATATGTTATCTGTTGGGATGTTTTCAATGACTCACTCCTCGACGTTTCTAAATTCACAAGAGCCCACTGACAGGAGAAAACATCTCTTTCTCAGAGCTGTTAATTCCTCCTTTAGTTATAAGCCAGCTTTTCTCTTTTAACACAATTTCATAGTGAGTTTTCTTTTAGCATAATAATAGCAAAAATTATAAAGCCATTCTTTCTTACTTTTAAATTATCAGTTAGTTACCATACATCTGACTGCTTTGTCTGGCTCTGTGACACCTAGCAACATCACACTAACAGGTTTCAGTTGCATCTCTCACTGTCAGGCGGTCACTCAACTGGGAAATAGAAAAGCTGAAGTCGTCTACTTTCTGGTCTACCACAGGTCCCTAGAATTTCCTTTTTTTTTCTCTCTCTCTCTCCATCTTTTTGAATCATAGCAGGGAGCTAATTGAATTCTCTGAGGGGAGACCTTAAATAATCTTGTGCCTGCAATTCATAGGAACAGAGAGAAATGAAACAAGTAGAATTTATGAAGGTCATTTATTGAAAAGAAGGAAGAGGGATGAGGCCAGGGCACGTTTCACTTTTTTCTTGTTCTATTCCCTCCAGGAAGAGAACACTCTGTGTAGAACGCCCTTCCCAGCCTGCACGTACATCAGCGGCGCCCTTGAGGGCGAGCCTCTCTCTCTTCAACCTCAAGGAGGCCTTTGCTGAGAAGCAGCTCAGGACATGGAAAGAATAGTAAGCTAGGACAAAAAAACGCAACACCCGCACAAAACTGTTGTTCTTTGAAATCCAGACGGAGTTCAGGAATCTGTAGAAATTCAGAGGTGAAAGAGACTGCTTTTAGTAAGGAAAAACAAGGAGGGGTAACAGAAGGGTGGCTCTGAGTTGAGCCTTGAAGGATGAGTAGGATTTTCTTGGCAGAGATGATGGATGGGGAAGGATAATAACCTGCCTCTGCCATGGCATGAATTTGTAACTCGGTCTCCCTGGGATCCAATGTCTTCCTGTCTAAAATGAGGATTTGAGGATCTGGAAAGTTTCCCCCTGACTTGTTTCTTGTCCTAGCATGCAATTCCGATTCCAGTTGAACTTTGGCTAATATTTGCCTGGATGTTGACCAAGATCTTTCCCACTCACCTTCTCTTTTATGCTACTTTTTGTCTTTCTCCATTTCCTCCTATTTATCCTCTTTAAGTTAATAATAAAATGATCACAGCTTATCTAAGTGTATTTGTCAGCCATTGCCATGATTATGCTGTGTATAAACCGCTCCACAGTTCAGTGACTTATGGCATTAATTCTCAGGCTCACGGTTTTCTGGGGTACCTGCTCCAGCCTGAACTTTGCTGGGCAGTTCTGTTTCACCCTCCAACCTTAATAGCCTCAACTTTGTTCTCAAAGAATGTTTTTGATCCTTACCTTTGTCTACAACATCTTCCAACACATTGCTTAATTGGAGAAAGATACAGATAAATATTCATTACCTAAATCAACACAAAACCCACAAAGTTTTCCAGAATCTTGTTTAATGTTGAAATGAATGTTCTAGAAATAGCTAAAATCAAACCATAAGGAACTGCTGTCTGGACCATTTTCTACAAGATTTATACACATGACACAATTACCATTCTTGTGTGGTAAAAGTAATGATGAGGATTCCAGTAATATCTCATTAAATAAACCTAGTATTTAAGAAGATGGGATAATTCTAGTGTGGCAAGATCACGACCTTTGTACTTTTTCTGAGAAAGTGTTTACTGAGTAAATTATTAATGGAAAAAAATCCAGAGGGAACTATTAGCCTTCCTCAGGAAGTCCTCTTGAGCACTCTTGAAATTCTGCAGCGGCATTTATTTGCATGTGAATGATGAACAGATTAAAAATTATTTTTATCTGTTTCTTAAAACAGGTCCAAAAGAAGCTCTCCTTGGGAGTTTTGTGGGAATTAGCCCGTATTCCTGGAGAGCTTTAAAATACAAACTTGTAGATCTCAAAAGAACTTTCTAAATCAGACTTTAATTCACTTGAGTCTTCCAGATAATTGTTCTGAATTAGAATTTTCACTGTGTTAAGCAATTTTACCCACCTACTGACAACTTTTAACTAAGCACTTTAAGAAGGATAGCAAATGGGGAATTATTTGGATATTTTAACGCAGGTAGTCAACCCAGACAAACCTCATTGCATGGTGACCTAACTGTATCACTCTGTGACACACTGGGACCCAGCTGTACCTCGCTACCTGAAAAGAAAGGTCATGAGAAACATAAAAAGATATGAGCATTATCCTTCTAGAAGTTACTCTGCTCATATCTTAAGTCTTGCTCCGTTGGATACAGGTGGAATGTCCCTGTTTGTTCTCCTGGGAGAACATTCTGGGAATGTATTTCTCTAACAGCTCACTGTATATTATTGTGCAGTGATGCTATTTGCCTCCAAATCATGTATGCTTTTGATTACTCTTTGTAATTCCAGTTTCTGGAAGCAATAGACTTGTTACCTTAAAATGTTAAATCCCCATGCCTTAGAGTGAACAGTATTTTTATTTTATTACTGTACATTCAATTTTATGACGATTTATTGTTAGTGATCCTATGTTTCTTTATAAACTTAAAAATCAAATAAATTTTTCATAACTTTGTCTCCTTCCCCTTCTTCCCAAGCTCGCTCACTCTCTCTCTCTTTTATTCTTGTTTGTTTCTTATTACCAAATCTTCCTTTTTTTACTTTCCCAATCACCTTTAGTCCCAATCAACAACTTTAACCTTCTGGAATTGCCACTTGGCAAGGGTTATGTTTATCTATTTCAGTTCTGAAATGCTGTGCCAAAGATTTCAACTGAACTCGGCCATTAATCAAGCTAATCAAGTCACAGATTAAGCTTTCCAGATTCACAGCTTGCTCATGAACCAGACGAGTATGAGAGGGGGAGGAAACTGGAACACTCTGGGTACTGCATGATCCTCCCCGTCCCTCTGTCACCTCTTCTACCAAGAAAATTTTCTTAAGCTCCCTACTAAATGACCAGCTCTTTTTAACTATCGTTCCTTTACAATAATTTTCAGTATTTATTGGTGCATTTCAAGCTTTTTTAACCTAAACACCTAATTTTTTCCAAAGTTTGACCTCTGTAGTTTTATTACAAAAATCAGAGTGTTTCCCTCAACATATGAAATTATAATATTGAATTCTTTTCCACTTACATACACCTAGAGATTCTCATCCATCCCTGAGTGAGGAGTGGCAGGGGCTGGGGTTGACTCTGTATACACTCTCCCACATGGCCCTCTTTGAGAAGTACTGGTCCAACAGTACTGTTCCTTAGAGCTTGGTTAGTATACCTGCCAAAATTGAAAAAGAAATTCTAGAGAGTAAGTCATTATTGTTGTAGATATTCCAAATTGCATTAAACTAAGAGTTAGGGCTATAAATAGTGAATTAATTTGTCCCTGGGGAATATGTCCAGGTTTCTGTGAAGTTCTACAGTGGGTACTGAACCTTGCAATGATGACTTTCGATTTTGTAACTAATAAAAACTAGCAGCCCACAATAATCTTTGTGTTTCTAATCGTGCTAAAGGGAACTTAAAGAGTTTTTTGACTAGTCTAAACAAGTTTTCTGTTTTCAATCCTTTTCCCAGAGACATGGTTCTGCATTTCAGTTGTATACTAAATTAACTTTTGCACATTCCTGAAAAAATGAGATCCAGAAGTTAGTGATTCACTAATGGATGAGGCTGAACAACACTGGAACAGTGTGGTAAGCGTGCCTTCTGTCAACATTTCTCTGACCTTGGGAACTTCAGTGTCTTTAAAACAGGTTTTGTTTTTGTTTTTTTTTACCTTCCGTGGCAAGACACTAAGGTAGAATTTGTCTATGAATGTGAAACGTTGAAAATATTCAGCTTAACATGTGCTTTTTCATTTTGTAGGACTTTTAGTTGTTAATATGCAATGAGGATATCTATAGCATTTTTTTCCTTTTTCCTAAAAATGCTTTATCAGTATTATCTCATTAACCCTTACTGCCCCCATGTGGAGTAAAACAATGTTCTCTCTCTCTTTTTTAAAATTGGGCTGACCCAATCTTCTAGAAATAAAGAAGTTTATCTAAACAGTGTAACAGTGCTGCAACTGGAAACAGAATTCAAGACAGCAGTCTAAAATTTCTCAATCAACTTGTAGTAGAATATAAAATTTGATTCAACATATATGATGTCAAGGAAGTTTATTTAAGACAAAATTTTCTTTAAAGGATGCCTGTTGGCATCGTTATATGAAGAAAATAACTTCTAACTAAGTATATGTGAACATTTATAAGAAATACAAAGCATACATTTATTGCCTCCAATATTATGGAGATCTTGCCTAATAGTTGCTAGTGTTCAGAAATGCTTCAGGTCACGGAGGGGAAGAGTAAATCTATTTCTAAATCTATTCCATTCTCTCTGGAACATAATACCCTCTTGAAATATATTTGATAGTTCAATTACCAATCCTTGTTTCTTTGCCAGAAATATGTTTCTGGCAATGGGGTGCAATGTACTTGGCCCTGCCTTTATAGTATTTTTTGGCTTCTAACTGCAAATGTAAGTTTCCTTCATGGGCATCATCAATGATGCTTTACAGTGATGCCTTTCCTGGCCTTGTGAGATATCATTTTTATATATTTTATGACGGGAATATATGCAAATTTAAGAGATTTAAGTTTCTGACCAATGAATGTCACTTTTGAGTATAAATGTAGTATTTTGGTGTTAAAGCATTTGAGGGGATACATAGACTCTATGTGAACTCTTTGAGGCCACATTATTGGGTATGGAATTATCTGACTTTATGTGAACTACCTTGTTTCTAGTGTAGTAAATACCTCCCAATATCTCCTCTAGCCACTGAGCTTTCTCACATTTTTCTTTAGGGCCGAGGGTGTTTTAGGGGCGAGACGCCCTTGACATCATTGCCATTCCCTATCTGTGCCAGACTGCTAATACATGCATTGCCATGCTGAGAGGAGCTGCATTTAGGTCAATGTATTAAAACTAGCTTACTGTTTTTAAAATATGGTATATGCTCATTGTAAAGAAAATTCTAACATGATAGAAAAGTACAAAAAAGAAAATAAAAGTGTACCTAAATCTCATGATCAGAGAAAAGGTCTGACAGTGTGGTGGACATCCTCCAGACGTTTCTCTATGCATATCTACACATTTGTAGATGAATGCAATTTTACATAAATGAAATCATGCTTTACACATTATTCTGAAACATACTCCTTTTCAGTCAATTATTGATCCCACACACCTTTCCATACCCATCAATACAGAGCTACTTTCTAGATTTACAGGCCGCAGTGTATCTTATTGAATCCATGTATCATGATTTACTTAATTACCCAGGCAGTTTCTGAATTTCTGCTGTTATAAAGAAATCTACAATGAACATCCTTTGATCACATCTCTTCTCACTTATTTATTTCTTTTAGATAAATTCCTATATGTGGGGTTTTGGGTCATTTTTATGCATATTACCAAACCGTTCTCTAGAAATATTGTACCAATTTACATTCACACCAATAGGACATAAAAAGTACTGTATCCATTTCCTGAAACCATCTCCAACTCTGAATGTTATTAACCTTTATAATATTGATCAATTGCACCAAAAGATGATAATTTGTTGATATACTATTTGGCTAATCTTTGTTTTCTAATAAGGTTAAACATCTATTCTTATTGGCCATTTGAATTTCTTCTTTTTGTAAATTTCTTGTTTATATTCTTTTGTTGTCTTTCTTTTGTTTTTTCCCCCTACGTATGTATAATTTTTTTGATTTTTAGCCCTTTCTTATGCATCATGTTGCAAAACCTTTTTCCAGCTTGTCATCTCTCTTTCTTCCTTCCTTATAGTGTGAGTTGTAAGTTTGTTTGTTGTTTTTTGTTTCTTTTTTGCTGAGGAAGATTCTCCCTGAGCTAACAGCAATTGCCAGTCTTCCTCTATTTTGTATGTGAGCTGCCACCACTGCATGGCCACTGACAGAAAGTGGTGTAGGTCTGTGCCCAGGAACCAAACCTGGGCTGCCAAAGCAGAGCACAACATACTTAACCACGAGGCCACTGGGGCTGGCCTGTGAGTTTGTTTTTTGTTCACTTGTTTGTAACCCAAAAGTTTTAAAAGTCAAATTATCAATCTTATCCTTTTTGGTTCCTGAATTTAGTGACATAATTTGAAAAGCCCTGCCATATCCAAAAGGGAAAATATTTCTCCATTTTTTTTTTCTTCTAGTATTTCCAACATTTCATGTGTCACACTTACATCTAGATCCATCTAGGAAGTATTTACATGTAAGGAGTTGAAATCTTGATCTGTTTTGTTTTTTCCAGGTGACTGATCTGCTGTCCCAAACCCTTAATCTTTTTTTTTAACCACTTATTTGAAATGCTGCCTTTATCATATAAATTAATATGTATAAGTATATCCAGCATAGTGATTAAAGCATTGTATTTGGGGTCAGACAGACCTCAATAAAGTTTTCTTCATTTAGCACTTCTTGTCAAGGTTTTCTTATGTAATTTACATTTTTGTTGCTACTGAAATTGATGTTACCTGCCAATATGTTTTATAAGTAGGTATTTTTTGTATATAAGCCAACTAAATTTTGTATATATAGTGTAAAATCACCCACAAAAATGATAACTTTGCTGCCTCCTTTCCAGCTCTTACCTGACTCCTTGGCTTAGTATATTACTGGCACCCCTATTTTACTTCAGACTTTAACGAGTTAAGGAAATATTCATCGAATTCTACTTTCCTAAGTGTTTTCATTGGAAATGGATGTTAAATTTTTTAAAATGCATTTTCGGCATCAATCAGGATAATCATATGGTTTTTCTGTCTTAACTTATTAATATGGTGAATTATATTAATAGTTTTTAAAGCTATAAGCTATGTTTGCATTTCTGGAATAAATCCTACTTGGTCATGGAGTATCAGTCTTTAATGTACTTCTGGATTCTGTTCAAGATATGCAAGATTATTTTTGCATTTGTAATTTGATTGTAAACAACATTTTAACAGTCTCACCATTTTTTTGGTCCTACTTCAAGTAGTAATTTCGAAGTCTATTAATTTAAAATATTATATTTTTTTATAAAATAGAACTACTCTCACATGTAAATTCACCTCTAGAGAGTGAAACAGTATATATGAATTTGTTTAAACAATAGTTTAATTAAATTAAAATTTTAAAGTCAGGTATATACCCAAGAAAATTGAAGCAAATGGCCACAAAAAAATGTGTAGACAAATGTCTACAGTATGATTCATAATAGCCAAAAAGTGGAAACAACCCAAATGTCCACCAATTGATGACTGGATAAACAAAATGTGGTATATCCATACAATGGAATATTACTCAGCAATAAAAAGGAATGAAGTACTGATACATGGTACAACACAGATGAAAATCTTAAAAATGTTATGTTATCCCATCAAAAATAAAATATCAGCCTAAAAAGAATGTTATGTTAAATGAAAGAAGCCTGTCATAAAAGGCAACATATTGTATGACTCCATGTATATGAAATGTCCAGAATAGGCAGATCCACAGAGACAGAATGTAAATTAGTGGTTACCAGGGACGGCCAGGAGTGGGGAATGGGTAGCCACTACTAATGGTATGAGGTTTCTTTTTAGGATGATGAAAACGTTCTGAAATTAGATAGTGGAGATAGTTGCACAACTCTGTGACTATACTAAATATCACTGAACTGTACACTTTAAAAGGCTGAATTTCATTGTATATGAATTATATCTCAATAAAATTGTTATTTATATATATATAAATGAATTACATGAGGGAAAAAGTATTGAAGTCAAAGATGGGAAGCAATTATTTACTCTTTTTTTTTCTCTTTCCAAAGGCTAACCTAGCAATTTTGAAAACCTCTATTAAAAACTGAAGCTTTGCTGCAAGAGGAACAAAGAACACCCTGAATCTCTTGACTAACACAGACTGAGAAATTTATGAGGCTCCAAATCACCAACCATACATATGTACTAATGAACAATAGTTTAATTTTTCTGGCCTATAAAATTTTGCCAACAAAGGACTTTACATTTTAGAAGATATAAATTTAGAACACATTTGCATAAATCCAGCTGACTTTCCGTGTCTTTCGGCTCTTGCTACAAAGGTAATGACAAATCTGTTGGGAGTGGGTTGGCGGGTGGAAGGGTATGTAGGAAGGATCTACAGAGGGTAGAAAAGAGTCAGGAGTGTAGGAGAATAGTGATGTGTTTGTCAGAAAAGGGCCCTCTGATCCATAAACTTTTTCTCCAGGCTTTAGCCCCTCCTTGGGAAGACTACAGTCCCTGCTGTCAGACCCCAGAACCATCCTGAGGCAGTTGGTCCTCACTACAATCCTTGAAAGCCCACATCAACTCATGCAAGTCAACAATCAGGACCCAAGCCATCCTTTTGTTGTTGTTGTTGTCTGAAGGGTCATGTTGCTTCATGCAATCAGTCAGAGTCTGGTCTAGGGATCTTTTAGGAAAATGTAATCAAATCTGTGTTTAATACTTAATTCCCAATTCAGTAGGGTGTGTTAACGAACACTGAGTAATTTGGAAATTATAGTACTAGAGGGTGCACTAGCACTGATTTTAATTCTCACACAGGAAAAATTCTACCTCTGTGTTTGCCCTCACCTGCAATCACTGAGATGCAGCCAGATGTCATCGCGAGACTTGGATTGAATTTTTGAAATAGCATTTTAAAGCGTTGTATTATCTAATAGTTGTTAGGGCTGGGTATCTATGGTATAAGTATGCTTTGGGAAACAAATAACACACGGAAAATGTGTTACTAGTAGTAGTAGAATAATAATTATATAGGACTACATATATCCTTGTCCAATATATTTGGAATCTATTATATAAACAAAAAAGAGGGATAGGATTCCTGGTAATCAATCAAAAAGGGATAGCTGGAGCATTTATTGTGGTAACAAGTATCCCAGAGGGGGAAAATGTTATAAAATACATCTTCAAGGATGAAAATGTCACAAATTATTCACTATTCATGGGAAAAAATGTTAAGATTTTTCCTATATGATGATGAATTTGTACTGACCTATTATCACTTTCTTGCCAAGATTTTCTCATAAGGGAAATATTTGTGTGACAGATGTGACAGCTGAACTATCATACCTCATTAGCCAGAAGTGGGTCACGTGGACACCCCCACATGGAGGAGATTATCTGGGGAGATCACAGCTGTGGTTCGGGTTGTGTCAGCCAACCAACAATGTCAGCTCCACCATCCCTTCCCTCACACTTTCCTAACCTCACTGAACTCCATGAAGCTCAGTGATAGGGAGAAGTGCAGAGATAGTTGGTGGCTCATATAAAAGGAAGAGTGCCCGTTTCACGAACTACCTAATAATCAGTTTTTACTTATAAAAGCTTAACGGTTTGAAGAATAATGTTAAGGATTTATACCTGATTTCAAGACTTTCTGTAATGCTACAGTAATCAAGAGAGTGTGGTATTAAAGTAAGGAGAGACATATGAATATAGATTAATGGAACAGAATAGAAAGTCTAGAAATAGATCCACACATATATATGGTTAAGTGATTACCAACAAAGATGTCAGGGCCAATTAGTTGAGAAAGAATGGTCTTTTCAAGAAACATCACTGGAACAATAGGACTTCTATATATACAGAAAAAAAAGGAACCATCACACTATAAGCAAATATTAACTTGAATTCATGTCAAAGCTAAAACTTCTAGAAGAAAACATGGGAGAAAATCCTTATGATCTTGGATTAGGCAAGGTTACAGCATAAACCATAAAAGAAAAAAATTGATAAACTGGACCTCATTGTAATTAAACACTTTTGAGCTTTAAAGACAAAATTAAGAAAATATAAAGGCAATACAAAGGAATTCTGAGTTTCCTTTCTTACTGGTGACCTGTAGGCCATGATCTGAAGAGGTTGTAGGATTAAAGAAGCACTCATGCACTCTGGATGGATGGGAGGTAAACTCATGCACTTTCTGAAGAACAATCTGGCAGCGCTTATTCAAATTAAGTACATGTATAATCTGCACCCCAGCAGTCTGTCTCCTGGGTATATACCCCAAAGACGTTCTCACAGGTCCATGCAGGGGCATGTATAACTACTTTCATTGCAGTACTGATGGTGGAGGTGGTTGCAGGCAATCTGAGTATCTGCTGCAGGGGAAAGAAATCAGCAAACTAAAGTGGATGCATAAATTGAAGTATCTTAGTTAGAAGCAAAGGACCAGACATATGCATAACAATATGGATTGTCCCAACAACCAGTGCTGACTAAAAAGAGTAAGAAACACAATGAGATATATTACACATACCACTATGTAAGTGAAAAATACATGCATATGTAGGGGATCAGAATCGGCCATCCCAAAATGTACCTCTTTGCCTTGACTATTTTTAAGAACAAAAGACTCTGAAAGAAACTTTGACCTTCCCCCTAATTGCCTAAAGGAATTTAAGATAAAAGCCCTGGGGCTGGTCCCGTGGCTGAGTGGTTGGGTTAACGCTTTGGAGTCCCAGGGTTTCACCGGTTCAGATCCAGGGCGCAGACCCAGTGCCATTCATTGGGCCATGCTGAGGTGGTGTGCCACATGCCCCAACTAGAAGGACCCACAACTAAAAATATACAGCTATGTACCAGGGGGCTTTGGGGAGAAGAAGTAAAAATTAAAAAAAAAAAAAAGCCCCATCCCCAGGACAGGCCATCACCACAGATATCTCCCCATATCAGTAGACTGGGAGGACCCTTGCTAAGCCCATTCTTTTTTTTTTTTTTAAGTACACCATGTGGGATGGTGTTCTTCTTTTTTTCCCCTAAAGATGGGCACCTGAGCTAACATCTCTTGCTAATTTTCTTTTTCTTCTTCTTCTTCTTCTCCCCAAAGCCCTCCAGTACATAGTTGTATATTCTAGTTGTAAGTCCTTCTGGTTGTGCTATGTGGGACACTTCCTCAGCATAGCTTGATGAGCAGTGCCATGTCCATGCCCAGGATCTAAACAGGTGAAACCCTGGGCTGCCAAAGCAGAGCATGAGAACTTAACCACTCAGCCACAGGGCCAGCCCCAGCTAAGCCCATTCTTATCAAAGTTCTGTCTACCACGCATTTGCTTTTCCATCTCCATGTGAATTGCCTTCCTCCCCTTTGAAGCCCCAAACCACTACCCCCAACATCCTCCTTTGTCTTTAGCTGAAGATGATATTTATGGTGGCAGCTTTGGCCATTCTGGCGGGTTGCTCAGTTTTCCTGGGTTTCTCCCATGTATACATGTTATAAAGCTTTGTTTGATTTGTCTCCTGTTATTCTGTCTCTTGTCAATTGAATTCTTAGGCCAGCCAGAAGGACCTAGAGTGGGAGGAGGATTTGTCTTCCTCCCTACACATGCAAAACACGTGATCTCATACAAATGAAAAGACATACCTTAAACATATTAGAAAGGTTGCGGGAATGGTGGGGGGTAATAGGTGTGGAAAATCAGGATAAAGGGGTGTTAAAAAGAAAACCATACCCAAAATGGAGGCATTCATGCTAGAGCCCCTGCTACCAAACCTAGATTTAATGCCTGATCTCATTGCACTTTCAACTTCTCCCAGAAATGTAATCTTAATTGATCAGTCTGGAATTTTCTGGTCAAGCACCAGTCAGGTAATCTCCCAGGTGGGCCCTCTCCATCCACCAGAGGAAGAAGAGATAATCTGCATAATAAAATCTATGCCAGTTCCCTTCCCCCCAAAAAGAAGATGTCCTGGTCCAAAATAACTCTGTCTTTTCTTTTGCTAATAGCTCCCTTGCCCCACTCTTCTTCCTATGAACACCTTACATTTTGTACAAACCCGTGGAGTGCTCTTCTAGTTGCTAGATAGGATGCTGCCCGATTCATGAATCGCCTAAAAAAACCAATTAGATCTTCAAATTTACTCGGTTGAATTTTGTTTTTTTTAACAGGGGAATAAATAAAACAAGGACAGGGAGAATGAAATGAAATAGTGTATATGGAAAGCAGATTGTGAATAGGGGAGGAAAAATAGTTTTCCCTCTACCCTTCTAGGTTCTTGGCTGAAGCCCCTGTAATAAAAAGACACATAAACTGGGAAAAAGAAATTTAATTACATATGTACATCCAGGAGCCCCACAAAGATGTGAGACTCGAAGAAGTGACCAAAGCAGAAAGTTTTTATACCTTTTAGACAAAGAAACAATAAATTTGTAAAAAATTGACAAGACAAAGGGGTATGGGTTAGGCGTAGTAAAATGGTGAAGAAGTAACAAGGTTTGTTCATACAGTCTTCTTGGCCCTAAATTCCATGTCTCTGGTGATGAGGATGCCTTCTCCCCTCCTGGTACAGGGAGAGTACGTTTCACATAGATTTATCTTCTGCTTTCAGGGGAGAAGGGCAAAGCAGGGGTGGCCTCAGAGGGACTTCCTGCTTCTGCTGTTTTCTCAAACTCCTTGAGCTTGAGATATTTAATATGCCAAGGTGCCATATTATGGGGTAGCATGTCCTGAACCCCATCAATACTTACTTGGCACAGAATAAGCAACTCAATAAATGTTAGTTTTCCTTCCTTCCTACATTGTTTTGTGCTCACTGAGGCACAAAATTAGTAATTGGGGATGGGAGAAAATTGAAAATCTCAAACATGTGGTAGAGGTGCAAATAAAGACAAACACCACATTGGAGAATAATTTGCCAATTCTTAGTAAAGTTGAAAATGTGCACACTCTGTATAACCCTTCCATTTCACCTCTACATAGAATATCCTAAAGAAATTCTTGCACATGTGCATCAGAGGATGTGTTCAAGGATATTGCTTGTCATGGTGCAAAACTGGAGACATCTCAGATGTTCATTAGCACCTAAATGGATCAGTTTTGAGGTTGTGGTGTAAGGAACATTTGGTCTTTTATCCCTGGTTCCAGGCACAGAGCTCCTAACACCCTTGGAATTTCAGGGTACAGAATCTTTTTTTTTTTTTTGAGAAAGATTAGCCCTGAGCTAACTACTGCCAATCCTCCTCTTTTTTTTTTTTTTTTAAAGATTTTATTTTTTTCCTTTTCCCCCCAAAGCCCCCCAGTACATAGCTGTATATTCTTCGTTGTGGGTCCCTCCAGTTGTGGCATGTGGGACGCTGCCTCGGCGTGGTTTGGTGAGCAGTGCCATGTCCGCGCCCAGGATTCGAACCAATGAAACACTGGGCCGCCTGCAGCGGAGCACGCGAACCTAACTACTCGGCCACGGGGCCAGCCCCCCAATCCTCCTCTTTTTGCTGAGGAAGACTGGCCCTGAGCTAACATCCATGCCCCTCTTCCTCTACTTTATATGTGGGATACCTACCACAGTGTGGCTTTTGCCAAGCAGTGCCATGTCTGCACCCGGGATCCGAACCGGCAAACCTCGGGCTGCCGCGAAGCAAAACGTGCAAACTTAACCGCTGCACCACGGGGCTGGCCCCAGGATACAGAATCTTGAAGCAGTTATATAGGCTGATGGCTTATAGGGGTGGGGGTCAGGAAATGAACCCCCTGGTGTTGCAGACTGGGACTTGCTGCGTCAGATCTTCCGGTTGTAACGGATACCAGTATAGAATCTCTGTCCAAAGGCCATCGCATTCCTAGAGAACTCAAAAGAACAAAGTTCTCATCTTATTGCAGCTGGGAGGGGCCATGAAATCTACAGAGCCTGCAAATCCCCTGGAGATAGACCCTTACTTATCTAGGCAAACTAAAGCAAAGATTCAAGGGGTCTGGTGAGTCAGGATTATTCATAGTTCCAACGTGGCTTTCTTCCATGAGGCGGCTTTTCTTATGCTAACTTTGAGCTGGTATCAGGATCTCTCACCAATTATAATCTTCAAATCTGAAAACAACTTAGCCTGGTAGATTCTATTTTCTTTGTTTTACAAAAGAGAGAATGACCACTTCGCATCCATTAGGATGGCTATTATTTATTTTTTTTAAAAGGAAAATAGCAAGTGTTGGCAAGGATATGGAGAAATTGGAACCTTGTACATTGCTGGTGGGAATGTAAAATGTTGCAGCTGGTGTGGAAAACAGTTTGGCAGTTCCTCAAAAAGTTAAACACAGAAGTACCATATGACCCAACAATTCCACTGCTGGGTATATATCGAAAAGAACTGACAACAAGGACTCAAACAGAGACTTTTACACAAATGTTCACAGTAGTGTTACTCACAATAGGCAAAAGGGGAAAACAAGCTAAGTGTCCATTGAATGGATAAACAAAATGTGGTGTATACATACAACAGAATATTATTCATCTGTAAGAAGGAACAAAATTCTGATAACATGCTACAACATGGAAGAAACTTGAAAATATCCTAAATGAAATTAACCAGACACAAAGGGACAACTATTAATTACAACATTACCTGTAATTAATATTTTATTACATTTTATATTTCCACGTATTATAAGGTTCCTAGAATAGGCAAATTCATAGAGACAGAAAGTAGAGTCGGGGTTACCAGCGGCCGGGAACAGCCATGGGGTGTTATTGTTTAATGGATATGGCGCTTCTGTTTGGGATGATGAAAAAGTTTTTGAAATGGTTAGTGGTCATGATTGCAGAACACTGTGAATGTGCTTAATACCACTTAAAATGGTCAATTTTATGTTATGTCTATTTTACCACAATAAAAAAAGAATTCAAGACAGAGAGCAAGAATGAGGTTCAGAAGAATTAAGTGACTTGCCTGAGGCTGCCTCACTAACAGATGTCAGAATTGAGATTCAAACCCCCTCCAGCTGGCCCCAGAACAGGAGCCTCTTGTGCTGCACTGCCCTCTTCCGTCTCCATGCTCTGGTCATCTCAGTGTGAGAGCTGAAACAAGGCACAGACGCGCCTCTCCCACCTCAGCTGAGACCGTGTGCGTCAAATTTTTCGAGGCTCTGCACGAGTTCGTGAATGACCACTAAAGCGCCACGAGTGTTGATTTGGGAATTAACAGCAAGTTTTAGCAAGTGGGTGAATTCACAAATACGGAATCTGTGAATAATGAGGGTCAATTGCATTTACTAAATTGTGTTTTTAAACTTAACAAGTTTTGGAAGTGATCTCCCAACAGATGGGTACAGATTTGGGTAAGATGCACAATCTTGTTCTGGCTTAACTTGGATGGACACTTCTTCAGTACACGAGAAAAACATATCAAGCTGTTATTTACACTCTTACATGCATATAAGAATACTATGGGGAGCTTGTTAAAATGCAGATCCTGGGCCTCAGCAGAGATTCAGGTGATCTAGGAATGAGCCCAGGAATCCTCATTTTTAAAAGCAGGCTCGGGGGCCGGCCAAGTGGCACAGTGGTTAAGTTCGCACGTTCTGCTTCGTGGCCCAGGGTTCACTGGTTCGGATCCCGGATGTGGACCTATGCACTGCTTATCAAGCCATGCTATGGCAGGCGTCCCACATATAAAGTAGAGGAAGATGTGATATCGACTCTGATATCAGTTTCCCCACATTAAACCCAGCATATTTGGGGTTAAAACTAATACACTCATTCCCTGCTTACTCTCTGGCTTCCTGGCTCCAGAATCCACTATCCTCCACGGAGACAGACACCGTCAAGGACAAGCACCTGGACTATCTCCTCCCGCAAAGAGATACGGGCTGGTGGGAAAGCTGCTGACCAGCAAGGTCATGGGCTTCCTCCTCTCTGCAAGTGTCTCAAGGCCAAAGACAGGTTGGTGGGAAAGCTCCGACCAGCAAGGCCATATGCTCCCCCTCCTCTACCTAAAACTCCAAATAAAAACCCTTCCTTTTAGCTTTTCGGGGAGTTTGGGATTTCAGCGTTAGCTGCCCTCTCTCCTTGCTCAGTGCTGTGCAAAAATAAAGTTCCTACTTTCTTCCACCAACCCCGGTGTCAGAGATTGGCTTGCTGAGCAATGGGTGAGCGAACTCACTTCAGGTTCCGTAACAGATGGGTGTGGATGTTAGCTCAGCGCCAGTCTTTCTCAGCAAAAAGAGGAGGATTGGCAGCATATGTTAGCTCAGGGCTAATCTTCCTCAAGGAAAAAAAAAAAAAAGCAGGATCAGGAGATTCTAATACATTTTGAAAAGAAAATATATAGAAACTAAATCTAGGCCTGTCTCTTGTTGATTCAGTGCAGCCAAAGACCACCAGTAACACATCTGTAAGTCAAACAAACCTGGGTTTATTGGCTGGGCTCATTTTAACCACGGAGACCACACACCATGAGGGAACTACAAGGCCATCTCCTTAAGACAGAGAAGGAACTTTCTATAGGAAATTGGCTTGTGTTAGACTTTTGGAAGGAGGGTCCAAAAAAGCAAGCATTTGCCACGGATTGGTTGCTGTTAGGAAAGAAGAGCAATTCTATGATTGGGAATCTTAATCGTTTTTGTCTAGAAGGCAGGAGAAATGAGGGGCTAAAGCTGCAATTTGTAGAGCACCAGGAGTTAGTCTGCAAGGAAAGAGGGCATTAGATCATTTTTACAGTTTCACAACGACCTAGTTGTTTTTTTTTAGCTCAGACACAATTACAGAGTGGTCTTGTTTTTATTTCACTTCATCCCCAACACAGGGTGACCTCGTCTAATACTGGCGCTCTAAGGGATTGTTTATACTCAGCAGGAGAGCATCATGGCCTGGCTGTGAGGACCATTAACCCTAAGGCCCAGTTGGTAGTACCAGGCCAGCTCCCAGCTGTTAAGGGTTGCTTTTTTCTTTTTTGTCTTCTTGGACATCAGTCGTTTCTCCTGTTCCCTCCTTCATGCATGGTCCTGTCACTCTCCCTTGTCTCATTTTTACCAATGTCTTACCAGATTCAAGTTCAGACACTAGGAAGAATAGTCCTTGTTCACCATTCCTTTCACAATCAGCTTGACTAATATAAGCATAAAATTTTCCATGCTCAGTGGATACCAGCCTCTATATTTCCTGCCAGTACATATATACCTGATGGAGAAAAATGCTCCCCAAACATGATAACTTAAGTTGCTATCTTAAGGGAAGAAATCTTGTCTTTTATATTGTCCTGGGTATATCAAAATTGTCAAGCAAATATGAAAGGGGATATGGTGGTGATCTTGGGAAGGAAAAAGAGGAACAGTGGTGTTAAAAGGAGTCAGAGGGGTTTAATTTCATTTTAAATCCTCAGAGAAACTGTAACCACCTCCAACAAACTCCTTTAAGTGAGTTGCAGTAAAAAGATGTGGATTTAGTGATCACAAGGTCATTAAGAAAACCAAAACATGTAGTTTAGATTTTTGTAGAAATACAGAATCCACTAGTTTTTACGAATCTTAGGGCAGCCAAATTCAATTTTCCATTGGTTCTGGGTCTGCCTTGAACAGGATGGCTAATGCTGATGGATTTGTATTGTGATGCAAATGGTTGGTAAAACCTAGAACTTTGTAAATGGAGCAATGGTTACCATAAATATACTGATTATCAATAACTATAAATGCTTAAACTTAGGCATTCTCAACATGCTTTTACTTACTCAAAATCTGGGGAGTAAAAATGTAAAGGGTTTACATCATTAAAAAAATATGATTTGCTCATTGAAAATATGTGTCCTTACATGTATTTGGGCAATGTTCCTCACAAAAAATTTTAATAAAAACTTTTGAATTATTATCCCTATAAACTACATTTCTGGGAATTAAAAATAATGAACTTTTTTAGTGCCTGAAGAAGAAAGTCTACTTTTTTTTTTTTTGCTGAGGAAGATTTGCCCTGAGCTAACCTCTGCAGCTGATCTTTCCTCTTTTTTTTGTATGTGAGCCACCACCACAGCATGGTCACTGATAGACAAGTGGTATAGGTTTGTGCCTGGGAACAGAACCCCAGCTACCGAAGTGGAGTGCATCAAACTTAACCCCTAGGCCACTGGGACTGGCCACAAAATCTTCTTTTACCCAAAAGAAAAACTAAAGAGTTAGGATGAAACTAGCATAGGGGGAAAAGAGAAATCATATTAACATGGTAAATGAAGTGGCTCTGGATAATCTATTCATAGCAGCTCTTCAAATTCCAGGTGATCTTAGTTCCTCTCTGAAATAACAGACTCTTTCAAAACTCTACTTTAAAAGGAAAAAATTATATTACCAAATGTAGAATACCTTATTACCCTCTTACTATTTTTACCTCTTAATTTCTCCATATGTTGTCTAGAAAGAGAAATATCATAACCATACAGAGAATCCTCAACTTTTTTTTGAGGCTAGATTTATTTCAATCTTGACAGTCACATTGAAGCACATGGTTACACTACAAATGATCCAAGTAAAATATGTATTTTAAGGTCTTTACTGGTGTGTTGGTAATATATACCAGTTCAATAAAACTGTTTTATAAAAGGAAACCCATATGAAGTAGACCGGTAGTGGGCAAATGTAAGTGTATTTTAGTTTTGTATGAAAATCTAAAATGACAGACTTGACTGCTTACAACGTTTAAAATTGAAGTGTCTACCACATAATTATTTGCCAATCTTCCCCATAAGAGTTGGAAGATTGTAAATATGTTCTTCTCATTCTATTTGCCTTTAGTCCCATTTTAGAGACATACAGGAAAAGTAAGAAATTCAGTCACCAAGCTTGCATCTTAAGAGAAACAAGTTTAAAGAGAGTCTAGGTGGGTCTAGATAGGAGTATGCACAGAACCAGCTAGGCTGGGTACACAGAAGTGGGGTTTGTGGATACATTGGAAAGCGTGGTTTTCTCTGGCTCCCATCCAGTTTTCCAACAATGCTTGGTCTTGGGCTCTATCCCTCTGAGCCTTCAGGGTCCTGAGCCTCTTAATTTTCCTGCAACAAACTAGAGTTCAGGTACTTTGTTGTTAAAATATACATGAACATGTGACTCTGATCTACAACCCCTATTTTCCTGGCTTGTAAAGCCAGATGAATTGTTTAGCTAAGAATTAAAAACAGCGACGTCTCTGTTGAGTTTCCTTGGTGAACAACAAACAAGAACAATGTGAAAGGAAAATACCCTAATTAGAGGAAGGAGAAGAATGAAAAGGTGCTGCAGTTTCATGAGCGTATGGCTGGAATTTGTATGTACACAGATGATTTATGTATGTTTATGAAATCAAAGCAGTTTTTCTGCAAGACACATGTCTGCAACACCTTTGGAGAGCAGACATGTTATGAAATAGCCCAATCACGACAATGACATTTAGGTGTGTTCTCTTTCAGGGTTAACACACTACAATTTTACTCGGTCTGTTCATGTGTTTAATTGCCTTCTGTTATTATTTTTTTGTACAAGAAATCTAGCCAGAGACCAGTGAATTGGAGCAATTATGTTTGGTTTGCATTCCTTCAATGAGAACAGAGCCTGCTAATTGCAATGAAGTTCACCCTTTACCTGTACCTTCACTCATCTTCCTCAGACCATATATGTAGGCAGAATGGAGGGCATGGGACATTGTTCAGGTAAACTAGCCCCCAAAAATAATATGGAGGAAAAAATATGTTTTCCAAAATACAATATGGCTGCTAATTTACACTGATTGCTTTTAGATATGTATTTTACTCACCACTTGTTTATAAACAATTGCTCAGCTCTTCTCTTAGGTTGCTAATATTTGTGTGATGATACATATGTGATACTAGTTATAAAAATGAAAACAATGGTTAGAACTATGTGGAAAAGACTGAATCAAATTCAATTGAATCTTAATATTTGGAGAATCATTATAATGGTATCTGAGCAGCAGGACCACTATTTTTATGTGACTGCTCAATAGTATGGAGATGTCAATATACTGCGGCCAGACTTATGAAAGAAACATTTTTGTGTTTGTGATTTTATCATGTTCATACAGCAGCAGCCTTGGCGGGGAAAACTAGAATGTAGATCATTTCCCTACGTCCTAGTCAAGACTAGATGTTCTCTTCCCTTTCTTCAGTTTTTCTTTTCTTTTTCTCCCCAAATCCCCCCAGTACGTAGTTGTATATTTTAATTGTGGGTCCTTCTAGTTGTGGTATGTGGGATACTGCCTCAACGTGGCCTGATGAGCGGTGCCATGTCTGCGCCCAGGATGCGAACTGCGGAAACCCTGGGCTGCCAAAGCCGAGTGCGCGAACTTTACCACTTGGCCATGGGCCGGCCCCTCTTTCTTCAGTTTTTGATGTTGATAGTTACAAAGTAATGCTGGCTTCCCTTCTGCCTCTCCACATCAGGTCCCTGCTGCCGTTGGCCCAATAGGCTGTGCATCTCATCTCCCAGGGGGCTACAGGAAAGCAGTTCTAGGCGGGCTTAGAAAATGCACAGAGATTCTGATGGGTCAGAGTTTCTTCTCTCCACTAATGCTGGTTTTATTTTTGTTTTCTCACTGTTTTTCCTCGGTAGTTAAATGCATTTATTTCTAAGATACTGTTTATCCTCAGACTCACATATTTTACTGTCAGTTTTAGCCCTATCATTTAACTTCTCTTCTATCACCAATTCCTAAATTTATTTATTTGACATAACTGTTACATTTTATCTCTAGGTACAAAAGGATCTATTTTGGATTTACATTATATTTAACTTTTTTTCTCCTTGTCTTTATTTGGATTTACTTCCCCATTCTTCAATATATTTTTTTCAGTTTAAGCGTCCTAGTTTTCCGACCAAGAGCTACTCCAAGTTTGGTGTTACTAGGGTCAGGGTCAATCTTTGGCTTATCAATGAATATCACTTTAACTAAAAAGAAAGGTGGCTTGGCTAATTTTCTGTTTAGTTCCATCCATTTAGTATTGTTCCTCTTTCTATTGTATCTTCTCTCTTTTTACATGTATCTTTATACATTTTTTTTATCCCCTTAAGGAAAGAAGATCACGTTTGTGGGTTTATCTCAACTCACACAATTTAGATTGCTCAATCCTCAGCATTTTTTGTAGATGATATTGGAACTATGACTTCATCACAATGACCTTTTAGCGTGTTTTGTGTAGCCCTGATCTTTTTAACTATCAGAGGAGAGTCAAGGTTCTTCTACCAAACTTGGCTAATGGAATTGAAATTCAGCCCTAAAACTGCCTCAAAATTGATCAACATGAAAACAAGGGCATATGTATAAGGAAAAATCAGCTCAAAAGGAGAAGGCTAGAGAAGGATTGTTTATAAAAAAAAAACTATGGGGGCCGGCCCCATGGCCGAGTGGTTAAATTCTCACGCTCCACTGCAGGCGGCCCAGTGTTTCGTCGGTTCAAATCCTGGGTGTGGACATGGCACCGCTCACCGAGCCACACTGAGGTGGTGTCCCACATGCCACAACTAGAAGGACTTACAACTATGTACTGGGGGACTTTGGGGAGAAAAAGGAAAAAATAAAATCTTTAAAAAAAAAACTTTGGGAACTAATAATTTGCTTATCTGATATTATTATCTTTAATTAAGTGTGTATTGATTCCACTTATCATACAGGCTGCCTGTGTTGGATTTGTGGTTTTGTTCCTGAGGCAGGCTTGTCTGGACCTGCATATCTTGGAGGCAATCCTGGAATGCCTGGGCTGAAGATCAAAAACAAAATAAAATAATCATAAGAATTCAAAATTTTAGGGAAGAATACGACAATCAAGACACATGGTAACTGACAGTAATTGTTTCTTCCGCTCTTGATCCTCAAGCATCACTAGGAGCCCTCTTTTCAGGCTGGCCTCTTTACCTATTTAATACCCAGATGCCTCTGAAAGTATGTTTGCTTTCTGAAAAAAAGTTGCAGGCTCATCTTGATTTTTCCTACCCCAACTCTGGTTCTTTTTAACTAAGAACAATATTGAAGAAAAAATAAAAAACAAAATTGGGCAGTGGAATGTGTGTTAGATTGTGTACATGACTGCTGGAAGGAGGTGGGATGACGTCACAGAAGACACTCCTCAAATTACTGTGGTTACAGCGATAATCTCCTAAAAAGAGCAAACAATGAATTCATGTTTATGTTTTCAATTTCTCTCTCCTTAAATTAAGTCCCTTTTGTCTTATTCTATTAAGAGAGTTTATTCTTCCACTTTAGTTCACGGAGTTCTTCGATTTTACGCTAACTTTAACATGCCATACTATAGACTGTCATACTGAACCGTGTGTCTTAATTATTGTGTTGTCCTCTAACATTTCAAGTTCTTCTATTTTTTCTTTTTTTTTGGACCCTCAGCCCAGGAACACTGGAATTGCCTCCAACATATGCAAGTTGAGAGCTCTCTCTGCTCTCTTATCAGCATCACCACAAACTCCAACTATCTTAAAAACATAAAGAAAGCCCATCCTGCCTCAGGAACACAACTGCAAATCTGACCCAGCCTGATAAATAGAATAAATGGACACTTAATTGAAGAAAATAATATCCAATGGACAAATTATTGGTTCCCCAAGTTTGTTTGTTTTGACAACGCTTCTCTAACGTTCTCCTTTTAAGCTGATTTTTCCTTTATATTTTTTCCTTATGCTTGTGCCATTATTTCTTTACATTTTCATTTATTTTAAGACTGACTTCGGGCTGAATTCCAATTTCAGAAGGTCTTGAATACATAACTATTATCTCAGTGTTGCACAATGCCAATGATCCACATCAGGTGAAAAATAATCTGAAAATAAAACTAAATTATAGCTAAAATCATTGGAAAACCATATTAAATGGAATAATTAGAGAATTCTCCTCCTAGAAAGTTTATTTTGAACAACTAAGGTTTTATTTATTGTTGACTATGCTGTACTCCATAAGAGCCACTTTATAAAAGACAAAAACTCAGTTGAATTATATCGTGTTTCCATATTCAAGTAACTTTTAGATCTTCTCCTTATAAAATTACATGCAATTCCCAGACTCCTTGGCCCATCTATGGAAACTTGTAGTCCAAGAATTTTTAACTTAGCAAATGATAGCTATAGAAAGTTTTAGTCCAACATATCCAAATTCTTGATGGATTAAAACAATCCATGCCTATACCCAATACTATGCTAATTGTCCTGTCACCACAGAGATAAATAATCCACTTATACTAAAAATTTTTTTAAAGAAAAAGATGGTTTTCATTTCAATTAGAAGCATATATAGAGAAATCTCACAACTAAGAAATAGTAACTTCTTCAATATTATTTTACCATATTTGTCAATCATTTTTTTGATGGAAGGAGGAGAGAGGTTTACTCCATTGTAACCAGATGGAAAAAAGGAAAGAGTCCAAATAGGCAGGTTTGTAGTTTTGGTGTCAGGAAGATGAAGAAATTGAAGTCTGATGGTTTCTGTTTAGTCAATGAATTTATTTTCACAATGAAGTATGAGGTGAGAGCATCATCTCAAGAATGAGTATGCGGGAGGGGGTGCAGGAAGTTGAGGGAAGAGTAGGAGATAGAAAATAATCATCTCAAGGAGTGGGAAAATTGGCTAATAGCGAACACACTGGGATTGATGGGCAGAAACAAATGTCTGTATGAGGCCTGTGACCTTGAACTGAAAGTGAAAGTGTTTACCTGGATTGTGTGGTCCAAAAACGTCCAACTGTGCAGGTGGCAAAAGAAAATTTTCAACCATAATAATTTCCTGACACTTTTCCCCACCCCAGATGAATACAAAGTCTGGGGAGGGGGAAAGGGAGGTGAAATTATCCTCAAGGGAGGTATTAAAATTCTAGACCACAGAATCTAGACCAGCAAGGATGGAAGTAAGATGAGAGGGACTTAAGATTGTGGTATGGAAGGGGTGCCTTCAAGAGGTAGAAGGGTGGCGGTTACTTGATTAACTGAGCTAAAAGAACAGGAGGTTGTGGTTGGAGAAATGAGTATTTGAAAACAAAATTTCAGAAGTGGAGATATTTTTTGAGGTTAATGTCTCGGTTGTGACCATGGGAAGTTTGCCAGGGATCAAGCAGAGGAAAAAGTCACTAGAGATGACTCGGAGCCGTTTCAGCCTTACATTTTGAATTTTATAGAACAATGTTGATGTTGTATTTGTATCTTGTATCTGATGACCTTACTAAACAATCTAATTGGTTCCAATTCTTTTACAGTTGATTTCTCTTGGATTGTCTAGGGAGATAATCATATCAGTGGCAAATAACGACAGGTGTGTCTCTTCCTTTCTCATAATTTTAGCTAACTTATTCTTCTTGTCTTATTGAATTGGCTAGAATATCCAGCAAAATGTTGAATAGTACCAGTGATTATCAGAGTCCACTTTGGTTCCTGACCTTAACAAGAAGACTTCTACTATTTCATCATTAAATATAGTGTTGCCTATGACTTTCCAATACATTTTCTTTATTAAACTAAGAAATTTTCTTTTATTGCTAGTGTATTAAGAGTTTTGTTCTACTTCTTGCTTTGAAATCAAAAATATTTGTTACATTTTATCAAATGCTTTTTCATCACTTAGGAAGGTAAACATGTTTTTCTCCATTAATCTCTTAATATAATGGGTCTTATTGTATTAAAAACGCAGATACTATTTCAATCCAATTCAATAAATATTTTTTGAGTGCTTACTATATGCCACACTCTAATTTAGACACTGGGTATTCAGTGGTAAATAAAACATATATTTATTTTTAAAAATCCCTGCCCTCATCAAGTTTACATTCTAATGGATCCACCTAACTTAGCACTTCTGCTTCTAGGCATTTATTCCACAGATACATGCTTAAATGTACGTAGGTTCAAGGGTATTTACTGAAAGAGTTTTCTATGTTGAAGATTCAGCTACAGGTGAGTGATAAAGGAATGATGGCATAGTCATATATAGAACACTGTGCAACTATTAGAAGAATGAGGTAGACACATATGTACTAACATAAAAAGTTTGTTAAGCTTATTGATTTTTTTAAAACGTGCATAATAGACCCATTGTGTAAAAGATGTATATGTCCACAATATACATGTATAGAAAGAGAAGTGAAGGATACTGTGATGGTTAACTTTATATGTTACTTTGACTGGGTTAAGGGATGCCCAGATAACTGGTAAAACTGTAAAATGATTTCTGGATGTGTCTGTGAAGATGTCTCTGGAAGAGATTAGCATTTAGATAAGTAGACTGAGTAGAGCAGATCACCCTCACCAAGGCAAGTGGGCATCATCCAACCCACTGAAGATCTGAATAGAACAAAAAGGTGGAGGAAGGGTGAATTTGGTCTCTCTGCTTGAGCTGAGACATCCATCTTCTCCTGCACTCAGACCTCGGTGCTCCTAGTTCTTGGGGTTTTGGACTCAGACTGGGACTTATGCCATTGACCCCCGAGCCCCCCATTCTCAGGCCTTCAGACTCGGACTGAATTATACCACCAGCTTTCCTGGTTCTCCAGCTTGGAGATGGCAGATTTTGGCACATCTTGGCCTCCATAACCGTGTAAGCCAATTCCTATAATAAATATCTTATATCTATACCTATACCTATATCTATATCTATATCTGTATATATCCCATTGGCTCGATTTCTCTGGAGAGCCCTGACAAATACAGATGCCCTTCAAACTATAACAGAGGCAGTTACCTCTGAGAAGGAATTAGAATGGGATTGGGGTCAATAGGAACCCCAATATGTTTCTCTATAGAATTCTGTATTATTTGAACCATTTGAAATGAGAATTTGTTTGTGTATTGTTGGTAGAATTTTAAAAAGAGAGAGAGGAAAAAACCCAGCATGGAACTGCTGTGAAACTAGCAAAATTTTGACAGATGGTCTGTCAGAACTACCAGGAAAAAATTGCAAGCACTGAGAAAATAACAGAGAAAAAAATGTCAGGGCTATATCCTCAGTTAATTAACACTAAGAAAGAAAAGGAAGAGAGAGGTAGAAAAACAATCTAAATAATTAGAATCTGAAGCTAAAGTAGAAGATCTGAGAGATCTTGGAGAGCTGTTAAGTATGACCACAGCCCATTACATCTGTGATTTATGAGGATCATTTTGTCAAAATGGGAGCCTCACGAGTCTTTCTTACAGCTTTATTTCAGAAAGGCTGGAAAGCATCATTTCACTTCAACACCCAAGAGGAAACGATCATGAGCCAAGAAAGATTTAAATATCCTCAGAGACAAGAGTTTTTGCTTGCCAGCTTTTAAGGAGCCAAGATTTACTTGTCATGATGAACCAAGATGCTGAGCAGAGAACAGATTCTCAAGTAAAAGGCAGGGACAAAGCAGAGTGACATCTGCAAGTCAGATGTCTTTATTCAAGAGTTTGGTTCTTTTAATTTTTAAAATTTTCAAATGAAAAAATTATTTGATACATGCTTCTCCAGTCAAATCACGTGACATTAAAGGGGAGCCTGCAACAACTTTCTGGATATTTAGTTGCGCATGTCACTGAGCCTCTTATTCTTGCCCATTGCCTAGCAGTTTATAAAACACATCCTCATACTTTATCTCAGGGGGTTCTCACAACAGCAAGTCTAGGGCTGGTACTATTGATCTTATTTTTATAAGTGGGAACAACTCAAAGTAGCTTTGACAAGGTCACATCAGTTTATGGACACTTGGTGTGCAAATCTATGACTGCTGACTCCAATGTTCCCCACAACGACTGCTCAGGCAGAGATCATGTGTTTGATCTTCCCTTGAACAATATTTGTGTATTAGTACAAGAGAAGGAAAGTAGATAGTTTTAGATGGAACAGAAGAACTGGAATAGGAAATAATATAAAATAAACTTGGGGAAGCATATAAAAGAGGAAGCGAATGAGCAGTCTTGATTTAGCTGGAGAGTTTTTATCTGTTATGATCAGGCAAACCAAATGCTACTGTAGAGCTTTGAAAAGGGAAACACCATGATGAAAACTGTGTTTAAAGAAAATTATTTGAAGAATTCGGCATAAGAGGAAACAGAAAAAAATGGCATATTAGAAACAAGAAGACTAGGGCCGTACAGCAAACGATGATGAGAATCAGAAATATCAAGCAGAGGAAGATTCTCAAGACCCTGGAAAGAAGAACCATTTGGACCGTGAATGGGAATGAAGAATGAGTCAAAATATATATGCCAAGAATTTATATCAAATGTACCAGGCTAATGGCGATGCTACTAAGTAGGGGAGATGTTAAGAGGGTGGGTAAAGATGACCTAGCCAATTATGTGCTGGTATGTAAACTTCAGATGTCAATAATCAAGGGAAATTCTTTTATAAAGAGTTGGCGGTAGAAATCTGGAGAACAGTGAGAAATGAGTGCTAGACCTTTATATCTGAAAGCCATTTATTTAGCTGGGTGATCATGACAATCTGGAGAATAGAGTTGCCCATGCATAAGAAGCACTGAAGAGGGCCACCCAGAAGTAGCCAGAAAGGGAGCTCTAGCCAGGCAGGAGGAATGTAGAAGATAGTGAAGGTTTCAGCAAGCAGGGCATCAGCCAAAGTAGGAAGGAGAAATAGCAATGATTAATCTACCCAACAAGATCTGCAAATACAGCCTCATGGAACATGCCTGGTAAACTCTGGTTTCACAGCAGACATCCTCTTTGCTTTTGCTAACTTCTTATTGAATGGAGGCAATCCTAGGCTTGAAAGCACTCATTCCGGCTATGATGAGGTTATTGGAGAAAGGGAGGGTGTTGAAAATTACTTAATTTTCAAGGTGATTATAAAAGAGAGAAAGACCAAAGTCAAAGACCAAGTTTAACAGATAGCCCAGAATTAAAGAACAGGAGAAATGTTAATGAAGGAGAAAGAGAGAATGGGAGAGGGAAAGGAAAAAATAAAAGCATCCCAGATCTTAGGCTAAGAGGCAAAAAGACAGAAGTGCTGTCAAACGTAGCTAAAAGATAAAAAGGATGAGAACATGCCAAAAAAACATTTCAATGTTTGATAATCAGGAAATCATTGGTGATAAGAATGGGTAATTTTAGTGAAGATGTAAAGATGGATGGCAAATTGCTGGGAAGAAAAGGTGATTAGTAAGGTCATAGGGAAAGAGTAACCCTGGAAGACAATAAAACAATAGAATGACAATTGTTAGGGAAAGAATATTGAATTTAATTGAAGAAATATTTTTGTTGTTAGTGCCTTTGAGTCAATCTTGTCTCCTAGAGACCCTGTATACAACAGAGTGGAACCCTGCCTGTCTTTTTGCACCATCCTCTCACCTTCTGGCGCTGTATCAGACAATGCTCCACTGCAATTCACAGTGTTTTCATGGACAAGGTTTTCAGAAGTGAATGGCTATGTCCTTCTTCCTAGTCTATCTAGTCTGGAAGCTCTGCTGAAAGCTGTCCACCATAGGTGGACGTTACTTGTATTTGAAATACCAGTGGCATAGCCTTCAGCATCACAGCAACATGCAGCCTCCACAGTATGACAACCGACAGGTGGGTGGTGTGGTTCCCTGACCACAGGAAAGCCGAATCTTAACCACTAGACCACTAAGGCTGATGAAGAAACATTTAAGGAGCATTTATTATATTCATAGCTGCATGTTAGGTGGAAAAAAAAAATGTTTCACATGAAACAGTCAAAGGAAAGTAAGAAAAGGTGGAGAAGATGGCGTGAGAAGGTGCTCCCCAAAAGGCTGTCAGAAAGAACCCAGAAAGAGTAATAATCTGTCAGTTAGGTGCTCAGGTATGGTGGAGGCAGAATGGAGGGCAAGCTGGGGTAAGTGAGCAGCAGGAGCAGCGAAAAATTCAGGGTAGATGTGACCTTAAAAGAAGATTTGCTAATTACTAATCAAGTACAAGATGGGCAACTCCAGTCAAAGTGTAGGTAAATATAAGGCTGGAGCGGGGGTGGGGCAGGGAGGTGAGGGAGACGGGATCCTACGAGGGGTCTGCAAGAAGTGCAAGAAGGGGTCCAATGGTTAGGGCAGACCAGGTCATTCACAATGGCACGTTGCCTCGGAAGTCAAAACAGATCCAGATTTGAAAACTTGTCCTGTCACCCTCTAGTTGTGTGACCTTAGAGAAGTTATTTAACTTTTTGAAGCTCTAGTTTTCCCCTCTATAAATAGCTACCTCATAGTGTTAATGTAAGAAGTATGTGAGATAATGCCTGTAAAAGCAAGTGCCTGATATTCAGGAAGTACTTAATAGACAGCCAGTATTATTAACATGAAGTGCACAAGGAGAGAAACAAGGGTGTCGGGGTACAGGGCTGGATTGCATCTGAGCACTAAGGCACCATGGTTCCGAGGGAATGGGGTAAGGAAAGGAGGAATGAAAAAACTCAGAAGTCAACATTAAGGCAGAAGAGAGCTGGTGAGATAGCCTTCGATACTTTCTAGAAAATACTGTCAACAGTGCTATCAAAGAGAACAGCTGAATAGCATTTCAATTTTAAAATATTTATTATAAAGCTAATACATGTGGTCTATATAAAAATTAGAAAATCCAGAAAACATAAAAAATGAACTCAAAAAAGTTATGTAATTCCATATGCAGGAGATAATCATGATTAAAATGGTGGGGTAATTCCTCAGTTTTGTTTTCTATATACAAGTGCATATGGGGGTAACAAACTGAATCCTACATTTTCACTTAACATTATATCATAGCTTTTCTTCATACTCCATCTTATGGATATACTAAACTTCATTTATCAAATAGCTTACTATTGAGCATTTGAGTGTTTTCAATTTTCTCTAATATAAGTACTGGTGCGATATTAATATCCTTGCATCATTTAAAACAGTTGCCTAGCATTCCATTGTGTTGCTAAACCTTAATTTAATTAGCCATTTAGTCCTTTCATACTTGATATTTTTTTTTAAGCTTCAGGGCATGATTGTGTATCCTAGTTGTTAGTTTAGTTCTCTATGATTTTTTTTTTCTGCTTTGATCTTTGTTACTGAAACATGTTATAATGAACATACTTGTACATATTTGTGCGTTTTGGGAATAAATTTCTTTTTTTTTAAAAAAAAAAATTGGCACCTGAGCTAACAACTGTTGCCAATCTTTTCTTTTCTTTCTTTTTTTTTTCTGCTTTTTCTCCCCAAATCCCCCCAGTACATGGGTGTATATTTTAGTTGTGGGTCCTTCTAGTTGTGGCTTGTGGGACACGACCGCAACGTGGCCTGATGAGCAGTGCCATGTCCGTGCCCAGGATTCGAACAGGCAAAACTCTGGGCCGCCGAAGCAGAGCTCGTGAACTTAACCACTCGGCCGTGGGGCCGGCCCCCAGTCTTCTTTTCCACTACATTTCTTTTTAAAAATCTTTTAAAAGCCCAAAACACTTGATACAGGCAGCCAAATTTACCTCTAGAAACTTTGTGCCAGTTTTTACCCCATCAGCAGAGCCTGACAGGGCCTGTTTCAACACATTTGCATCAATAATAAACACTGATCATTTTCTTAAATTTACTGCCAAATTGCTGACCAAAACAATGGGTTTTGCTTTATTTTTTATTTATTTTACTATTAATGATATTGCACACATAAACTTTTTATTGGCCATGTGTTTTTCACAGAGTACTTTTTAAAACCTTTTTTAAGACAAAATATGACAATCACAGAAGTCTATTTTTAAGTACCATTACCAGAACCCCAGAAATAATGCTTTCTGCAAAATCTTAAAAGGGCTTCGTTCTGGTTCCTTTCAAGCTTATAGATGGGTAATAGAAGCATTTGGCTTCAATTCCCAATAGCTCTTCATTATTTAAATGATAGGATGGAAAACTCTAGTGGCTATCTGAGACTATGTCAGTAGCAGAGCCTTTGTTATCTTCTCCTGAGTGCTATGTTCCAGTCAGTCTTCATGGCAGTTCATCAAAAGGCTAGGTTGAATAGACTATATACCGTATATTTGTCTACCATGTATGATTAAGCTCCACCACTTGCTTCAAATTGGAAATAAGACATTGGACAATGGAAGTGTTGACTGCAATTAATTTTCAAACCAGGAAGTGGGTATATTTCTTTTTTCATGGCTAGTGGTGGTAAGGGTGAGGAACTATGGGAATTTCAAACAGAAACAATCTTGTTTAGAGAGACGAGACCACAAAGATCGCTAGAGTGAAAACCTATTTGATTCCCCGAATTTCTCTTCTGGGAACTTTTCCTGCTCTTCTTACCCATGCAGTCTATCTAAATTATCACCAACAGATTAGTTCTGTCGTGGACAATTGTCCAAAACTGGACTAATCCCAATCCTTGGGAACTGGAAAATTCTCTCATGAGGTGGCTGGATCTTTAGGCTCACAAAAATTTGGGATGTTTGGTAGCCAAGTTTTCTGCCATGTGGCTTGGGGAACAGAGAAACTTGGTCAGCAAGTAGAGAGAAGGTAGCAGATGAGAAATGGTGCAAAATATTTCCTTAGTTCATTAGGATGCTGCAGGCCATAGTTTCAGTTCGCTGGCATAAGTCCCTGCCTAGATCTTTATAATCAATTTTCTCAGATTCTCATTCTCGCCCTCTCTCCATCTCTCTTCTTAGTGCTGGCTAGGGTTGGTTTCTAATGCTTGCAAACAAGAGAATTCTAAATAATACAACCACCCAAATTCTTTGTTCTACCACCCTACCTGAAAATAAAGATGCTAATTATTTTAAACTGGTGAGGAATGGATCTATTTTCTCCCCTACTGCCCTTATCTCATGTGCTCTCTTTTCTTTAGCAGAGCAAAATACTTGCAAACCATTTATTATCACACTGTTCTTGGAAATGTAATCAATTTAATTGTAAATGTGACCAATTCAATTAGTAAATGTAATCAATTTAATTGTGGGAAGATGTTATTGTATGATTACCTTGGATATTCCTCTTACTCAAAAGAATTCTAAATCTTGTAAAGGGCATTCCAAGTAATTATTTTTCTAGGCACAGTCTTATAAAGTAAAGTAGGAATGTTTTGAGACATAATGTCTCGAAAGATTTTCCTATTCAAAAATATTTCCCCTTTTGGGGTGATGGAGACATGGTGGAATTAGATAGTGGTGATGGTTGCACTACTTTGTAAATATTTTTAAAAACCACTGAATTGTACACTTTGGTGATTTTTATGGCACATAAATTAAACCTCAATAAAAATTAATAGAAAAAACAACAAAAACCTGGCCACTTAAGTAATATATGTTTAAAGTAGAGCATGATGTCATAAAATTAAATTTGTTGATGATTTAATGCAGAAAAAAGAAATCTCTCCCCAACTGCCATGCCGAAAATGTCTCTAAATCTATTACTGGAGAAATTGGTCTTTTACTTAAGGCATTGCTGCTTCTGGAAACCCCTATTAATAAGCAAACACATTTTGCAGGGTTGTATAAAAAGCCAGTGTTGGCTGTTCACTCCTTTAGTTAATTTATCCTGTGAGCATCAGTCACTTGTCAGGACCTTGAGGAGAGAAAATATGATAGAAAAGAATAAGTTCTTTTCAATGTGGACAGTTATAGGGGAAGGCATAGTGGTGAGAAGGTGGGCAATGGTCAAGAACGGACCAAGTCATGCTAGGTCCTGAATAACTGGAAGGTAGCATTGGTGTTTGGGGTTTATGATAGGTTAGCAGGGGGTCCGATTTTGGGATAGGGAGAAGAAGGAAGAGGAATGGGGAACGTCAAAAAAGGACAGAAAACCTCAGGGAAGTAGAAAAGTGCTTAAGCCGCACCTGACCTCCCTGGTAACTGTCCCAGAGTGGATCCGGCCTGCCATCCTCTTTCCCAGAATCCTGTGCTTTCCATGGAAATTGATGTTAAAGACAAATTTTAGAACAAAACTAAATTATTAATGGTCCCTAAAACAGAATGGACTTTTTATCCCTCTGACAATATACTTGTTCTCTGCTTGTTAGCTGCTGATCACGCAGCTTACGTTTCTCTTTGTTCTCTGAGTGGTACATGAACTGTTTGAATTCTTGCCATATTACAGAATGATGGGATGGGGTTTCCTAAATGAGGTGTGATGGGTAAGTCTTAGTTACACAGGTAACCAAGCACTAACGTTTTCACTAAGTCAGACCCTCTTCCAAACAAAGGCTTATTTCATAAAACATAATGAAAATGAATTCTTTAAAAATAGTACTTACTAATCTGTAAAAAATAATTAAAATGGTATCAATGTTCTCATCCAAAATTAAAGTGAACTTACAGGTAGAGGATTAAGTAATGACTTTGTAATCCAGTATGTACACAGTGAGTTTAGGTAGGGTTACTTTCTCATCAAAATGTTTTGGGATAAATTTCTCCTAGCCTCTATCTTTGCCCGTGTAAATGACTGCCTATGAGCAGTGAAAAATAAATGGAATTAGCTACTGCTTGAGAGAAGACCAATTATATTACATGCATGCAGTGATTATGGTTAGGTATTAAGATAGAATTGTTCTAATAATAACAGCTAAAATTTACTGAGTACTTACAATGTCCTAGGATTTGTTTTAAGCATTATACATACTAACTCATTTAAATTTTACCACAACCCTGTGGGATAGGTATTCTTAGTACCTCCATTTACAAAAAGAGGAAATTAATTCCTAATCTAAACACGACCAGCCTGATGGTGGCAGAAGTAAAATAAATTGCAGGAAGATCCCAAATTTAAAGTAAAATTCAAGAAGGCAAGTGGATTTGTTTACTCGCCTCTCCCTAGAAATTCTCCTTCCATTGTTAAAATTTGGAGGTTCTGAGTCTTGTCTCATTGTGTCAGTTCTAAGGTATGTTACCCTGAATGCCTCATCTAAATCGTCTAGGACCATCGTGATTCTGGAGGAATTCTGTGGGTAGAGATCTAGAATCTCTCAGACTAAAGTGAGCTCTGATGCTTTGCTCTCCTTATGTAAAATCCGTGGTAGGACTTCTGACTTTATGCAGAGTAAGATGGCAGCCATTTGAGCATTTGAGCAGAGAACGTCATGATTTTATTTTTGCTTTTCACAGATCACTGTGGCTGATGTGTAGAAAATAGATTGGAATGAGGGTAAGGATTGAAACAGAGAAACTCATTAGAAAGCCATTGAAATAGTCCAAGTGAGAAGTAATAATGGTCTAGATTAGGGAGGTGGTACAGGAGGCAGTGGGAAATAGATTTTTAAATATATTTTACAACTAGAGCCAATAGGATTCGATAATAGCTTGATTTGGGCTGTCTCCAAGTTTCTCGGCCTTAGAAACTGATTGAAAGGTAGTTTTTCTATTCAATAATATGAAGAAGTCCATGGAAGGGAAAGGTAGAAAATCAAGAGTTCTTTTTTTGGATATTTTAAGTTTGAGATGCCCTTTACACATTTAAGTGGCAACATGAAGTAGACATTTAAATATGAGTCTGTAATTTAGAGGAGAGGTACCTACATTTTTTTTCTTCCTCCTCCCACCACGTTCTCAGGCAAAGATTCAACTCACATCAAGCTACAAATTATGGGGGAAATTTTATACATTCTCTCCTTAAAAATAGTTTGATTTCAATAAGGGAGAAAGCGTCATGCCATTTTCTGGTGGCAAAATTTCAAATATCCATATGACCCCAATTTGGGGTGAATAAAAAGGGCATCTAAGAGCTGCTTGGGTCATAAGACATAAGTAGGTAATTATAGAACCTTGTAGTCAGCCCGCATGGTAATCTCAATGTTCAAGAAGCAGACATTCTTATAGAAATGTCAATGAGTATCTTGACATTTTATCACTTTGCAAAAGAAATTTCTTGGATTAAATATGTTCTTAGATTAAACAGATAGTTGGTAAAATGGTACTTAAAATAAACTCATTTCCTTTTGCTCAATGAATGATGGTAGCTTTTTAATATGGATGAAGAGAGTGGTAGCTAATATTTTTACAGGCTAAAACTTTACCAGGAAATACATAAAGACACAAAAATCATAGCACCATATTAGAATGTGTGAGAAAAATATAGTATATAAAAAATGTTTTAAAGTCAGACTTTTTTACATGCAAAAAAGCCACAAATTTTCTTTGTAGAGTATACTTAAAGTTAACTGTATTTCTCAATAGCTAAATTAAATTTCTTTAATTGGATTTTCAGCAGGAAGAAAAAGAACTTTCTCCAAAATGGTCCAACAGAAAACATTGCTGAAACCACTTATTTTATTTTTATGTTTGTTACTCCTAAATCTTCTTAAAAAAAAACCCTTATCTTATATCCTCCAGTAAATTTGGTGTTGTGTTTAACATGTCTAAGGCATGATGCTTTACAAAATACACTTACACATACATTATATTTATGTAGTTGGTCTCACTTTTTGAAGCAAGTGTTATTAATATCCCCATTTTGCAAGTGAGAAAATTTGAGGCTCAAAAAAGTTAAGTGATATGTGTAGATTATATAATCAGTTGATGGTTTTAAGCTAGGCTATACTCTAGCTCTTCAGATTCCACACCATGGTGCTGCTTTGTGTTTTTCCTCCTACCAACCCACAATACCCATTCAAATTTGACCCATTTTTCTCTACCTTGAAACAATGACTTTTCTATCAATACAGTCTTTCTAAAGAGAATACACACTGCCCTTTCCAAGATACTTACCCTTGCCAAAGGTGAAAGGTCAATTAAATGCTTTCTGTGAGCCTGACAGAAGAAAGGGAAGAACTTGTCTGTGTATGTCATTTGTCCCTATTTTATCCATATTTCCTTCTTCTACCTACAGATCTCTGTTTTGAGTGCATTTTCACTTATCCCATTGAACACAGTTAAAATGGATGCTTTAAAGTCCCTTTAATTCAACATCTGGGTCATCTCACAGTTGACCGTCGTTGATTATCTTTTTCTTGAGAATAGCTCACATTTTTCTTGTTCTTTGTATGTCAAGCAATTTTGGATTGTATGCTGGATATTGTAGACGTTGTGTTGTAGAGATTCTGGGTTCTATTATATTTCTCTGAAGAATGTAGACAGTTTTGTTTTAGTAGCTAGTTTGGTTAGACTCAATGCAAACTTAATTTCACCTGCAGTGGGTAGCAGCTCAAATATCAGTTCTATTCTTTTGTCTTTAACTTCATTGCTTGCAGTCTGACACAATGGATAGTTCAGGACTCAGCCAAAGTTGTGGACAAAGTTTATATACAAAATTTTTGGCTCACTTCTCTAGCACTTTCCTTTATGGGATTCCCCTCTCATGTTCTGGCTGCCCCCTATTTGCCCCAAACTTATTCTTCAGACCAGAATTATGGCTAGTTTTCTATTGTAGTCTCAGCTGTTCTGCCCCCTGTTGTGGCTGTGGCCTGTACTCAGGGAAAATCTGCAAAGAAACAGGAAGCTCACCCTGTCATAGTCCCTTCCTCGGAGTTTCAACTCTTCTACAAAAACTTACTGCTTTTGTCCACTCCTCGTAGCCCTCAAGTAGTTGTTTTTATATATTTTCCAGAGTTTATAATTGTTACTTGCAGGCAGTTTGATCTATTAGCTTACTCTGCCTTACCGGAACCATAATTCCCCATAGATCTCTGTTTCAGTTGTCTGCTGCTATTTCAATGAACCACTCAAAACTTGGTGGCTTAAAATAACAACCATTTATTTGCTCACAATTCTGCAATTTGGGTTGAACTTAACTGGGTGGTTCTTTTCCACATGGTGTTGGACGCAGCCATCTGTAGGCTTGAACAGGGCTGAAAGTCCAAAATAGCTTCACTCATATGCCTGACACCTCAGATGGAATGGCTGGAACAGCTTAGGGCCTGATCAGATGGCTTTCTTTTTACATAGTCTTTCTGGCAGGATAGCTGAACCTCTTTATGTGGTGGCTTGATGCTTCAAAAGGAAATGTTCCAAGAGCACAAGTCCCAGTGTACAAATACTTATAAAGTCTTTGCTTATATCACACTTGCTAATGTTCCATTGGCCAAAACAAATCACATATCTAAGCTAAAAGTTAATGTGGGAAGGGACTGTATAAGAATGACGTGGCTCCTTGGGGCACCCATATGAGTCTACCATAATCTCTTAGCACCTCTCCCACATTCATGGTATAGGTTGCCACTCCTCCCTCTTTTTATCTCAAGGATCTTTCTCTATCAGCTGTTCCTCCATTTCCTACATCCTCAACTTCTCTCTCCCTATTGATTCTTCCTGTTACCATGTAGGTAATCTCCACATCTTCCTTCTTAAAATAACAACTTGACTTCAACCTAGTACCCTATCTCTCTATTATCCCTTGCAACCAAACTTAAACTAGTTGTCCCACTCGACTGTTTCCAATTCTCCATCTTGTGATTATTTTACTCCATTTGGCAATGTAACTTTCACTCACACAACTACACTGGGTTGCTCTTGTCAAGGTCTCTCACAACTTCTTATTGTTAAATACAACAGATGTGGCTTGGTTCTTTTCATGAAATTTCAGCATTCAACAATGTAGATCAATCCCTCCTTGAAACACTCTCTTACTTGGACTCACCTTACTTTATCTTAATTTCTTTGACAGTGTAGTTACTTGCAGCTCCATTTATTCCATCTCCATTTTTAAAGTATTGTCATTCCTAAGGTTTTTATCTTGGGCCTTCTTTTTTTTTTGCTGTAAACATTCTCTCTTGTCATCTCATCCTTTCCAATGCTTTTAGTAATCATGTCTATGCTGATACCTCCTGAACCTTAATCTCTGGCCCAGATCTCTCTCACTTAGCTCCAGAAAAATACATCTGACCGCCTACTCAACATCTTTGCTTGGTTATCCCACAGGTAACTCAAACTGAAGTCATTTCTACTCTCCCCAAAACTATTCCTCTTCTTGTTATCTCCTTCCTTGTGACTGATACCATCAACTGCCCCAGTCAGCTATCTGAGCATCTTTTCACCTCCCTGTTACCCATCCTCACTCCCATCCAACCAATGGTGCTCCATCCGCCATAGATCAGCACCATCATCTCTCATTTGGATTTTTGCCAGACTCCTATCTGATTTCCGAGAATACACTGTTGGGCTTCCTGCCACATTCCATCCACATCCCTCTCCCCCCCACACACACACATACAAAATCTATTTGTCACAGTGAATCTACAGTGATCTTTCTACATTAAATTTATTTACCCGTTTTAAATCGTTCAGTTGAGTGCCTATCACCTATAGAATAAAATCCCAGCTTTTAAAGTGGGTGACAAGGTTCTTACTGATCAGGCACCTACCTCTCAAAATTCCTTTCTTGCCTGTCTTCAACCTCCTCTCAAATCTCCCCCTTCAGTCCTTCTCCGTCTGCTGCTTCCCCGGTTACACGCAATCTTACTCACCCTGGTGTGGAAATTCAACGTGTTACCTCTGGAGTCAGACTAATTGGCTGTTTGCCACTCACTCAGATGTGTGACCTTGAGCAATTTACACAACCTCTTAGTGCTTCAGTTTCTTATCTGTAAAATCAGAATGGTAATAGTATCCACTTCACAAAGTTGTTGTGAGAATAAACTGAGATAATATATGCAAACTCTGTGACAAAGTGCCTAGCACCCGATAAACACTCAATTAACAGCATAGCTTTCATTATTACTCTCCAATCACACTGCTGCTTTTAGTTCTTCAAACAGCCTATTCTTTCCCTTCCTTCTGAGCCTTTTTTTTTTTAAAGATTGGCACCTGAGCTAACAACTGTTGCCAATCTCGTCTTTTTTTTTTTTTTGCTTTTTCCTCCCCAAATCCCCCCAGTACATAGTTGTATATCTCAGTTGCGGGTCCTTCTAGTTGGGGCATGTGGGATGCTGCCTCACCATGGCCTGATGAGCAGTGCCATGTCCAAGCCCGGGATTTGAACCGGCGAAACCCTGGGCTGTCGAAGTGGAGTGTGCGAACTCAACCGCTGGGCCACGGGGCCGACTACCTTCTGAGCCTTTTGTAGGCTGTTCCTTCAACCTAGAACATACTCCTTTCTCCTAACCCTCCCCCCACCAACCTCTACCCTTTGCCAGGCCAGCCCCTACTCATTCTTCGGGCCTCAGTTTAGATATGACTTCCCGTGAGAAGACTCCCTTTCATAGCTCTGTACTGCCTTCTGTTATGGTAGTTATCACACTGAATCATCATCTCTTGTTTATTTCTTTCATCTCCCCTAGATTGGAAATTCTGTAAGTATTTGCGTGATATCTTTCTTGCTCACTTATTCTCTTCCTGGTATGGACTGAATTATGTCCCTTCAAAATCCATATGTTGAAGTCCTAACCTTCGATACCTCCGAATGGAGGTATATTTGAAGATAAGTTCTTGAAAAGGTAATTAAGTTTAAATGAGGTCATTAGAGTGGGCCCTAATCCAGTATGACCGGTCTTCTTATAAGAAGAGGAAATGTGGATGCAGACGTGTATGCACACAGAGGAAAGACTGAGGCAGGACGGGGAAGAAGATGGCCATCTCTGTCTTCTAAGCTAAGGAGAAAGGTTGCCGAAGAAATCAACCCTGTCAACGCCTTGATCTCGGAGTCCCAGCCTCCAGAACTGTAAGAAAACAAATTTCTATTGTTTAAGCCACCCACTCAGTGGTAATTGTTATGGCAGCGCAAGCACACTGATATACTTCCTCATGTAGCATCTAATATCACGCCTTGCAAACAAAAGGAGCTCAGAAATACTTGTGTCATGAAAACAGTTCATCCCGTGTTCCTCCAGTCCTGTTAGAAAACTCCCCAGTGATCTGGAGCCACGGTAAGTAGCTAAGCCTTCTTTCCCAGACCGAAGATACCACAGAAACGCGAGATTAAACCAAAGTCTAAACATCATGTTTCAAATACTTGCAAATCATTTCCCTTTCCTTCCCCTTTCAGAAACAGAAGCTAGAAAATCTTAAGAGTTGTTTATAAATGGCTGAAGCAGAAGAAAATATTTGCAATACCTATATTCCAATCAACTTTGGTTTTGATGGATTTCAGCACCGTTATTTAGTTAACGGGGGTGTGTACTCACAAAAGTCACTGAGATTGTCAAGGATGTCTGCAACAGGCATCAGATACCCCCCAGTCCTTCACGTACCCAGATGTAGCACGAAAACAGTGGAGGGAAAAGAAATATTCTAATAATCAGTCAGATTCTCTGGCTAGGAAACAACTTTCATTCCCTTCTTAACTCTCTCTTGAGAGGCTGACAACCTGAAGCCGAGAACCAAGTGAAACGATGCCTCTATCTGTGTTTTGCTGCTATGTTAGTACGTAAGAGTCATTTAATCTCTCCCTAGAGCAAAAAGGAAGCTCCCTAAAATTTACAGAGTCCATTTGAATATAATATCTGCTGAATAATTAGAAGAATGAACTGGAACTCAAAATCTGCTATGAAACAGTTTTCTATTGCTTCATACTTGAAGTCTTCCATCATCTAAGATTTCTCTAAAGGCAATATTGGAGAAAATAGTTTTAAAAAATGAATGTGCAACATTCATTTTTAAACAACACAATAACCTTCTTCAAATTTCCTAATCTTGTAATTTTAAAATAATTCCAGAAAACTGAAAATATTCTCTCCTGTAAGAAACATCTGCCTTCCCTTTGTTGTTGTTGTTGTGCATGTGTATGGTGAAAAATCACGACTTTGGTGTCACATATATTTGAATTTACACCTTGATGTAGCTGTGTGACTTTGGTCAAGTCATTTGGCTTAGCTGAGCCCTGGTTTCCTTTTCTGTAAAACGAGCATAATACCACTTACCTTAAAAGGTTACGAGGTTTAATGAGATAGTGTTTATAAGACAGCAACATAATATGTAACGTATAGTGGGCATTTAAGAAATATCAATCCTCCTTCCTTGCTCTCCTTTTTGAGAAAGGGAAAACAAAGTCACCCACAAAGGCACTCAAACTCCCAGTTAAAGAATTTTGGTTATGTTATCTGGCTTCATGCTTCTGCCACCTGCACAAAGAATCAACTATCCAGGTAAACAGCAGCAGCTTAATGTAGTACTTAAGAGTCTGGCCTTAGCGATGATGAGGATGATGATGGTGATGATGATGGTGATCATAGTTGAGGCACATTAGTTAAGTTCTCACATTCTGAAATTCTGTCTTTAGATACTTAGGAATGTCAACCTCCTAACATAATGCCTGATCCACTCTAAGCGCTATTCAAATAAAATAAAATGCTCGCCTTACTTATTTAGTATCCACTGAAGAGCCTCTTCATACACGTCAGTAAAAGGAAATAGTATCTGTCTGTAAAAGCTTAGCCAGAAACACTAAATATTTGTCCCATTTGACGAGACAGATTATACTTGTGAGTCCACTGTCTCCATCGCACGAACAGAGGAACAGCACTGCTCAGTGGGCTGGATGAGAACTGCGCCTCTAAATCCACGAGTGGTTTGGGGGAAATTACATCCAAATCTTTTAGCTATTATGAAACAAGTCAGTTCCTGAAAGCTTCTAGATAGCTTGCAATCCTAAAAGCATTGGGATGGGCACTTTGTCCTGCTGAAACCTCATTGCGTGCTCCTAGGGAGCAGCCACCAGAGCCATGTAGGGGATGTGGTGTGGAGTAGAAAGGGAATAGGCTGGGGTTATGAGGTGAAGAAGATTTCATCCCACAGAGTTTCTCCTAAAAAGAGCTTGGAGTTTGTTTGGAAGAAATACTTTGAGAAGCTACTTGCGGAGGATGATCGGCCATCAGGGGTCTGATCGGGCAACAAAAAGGTAAGCTAAACAGATATGCATGAAGCGAGGAGAAACAATTCTTTTGCTCCTGAGAAGAAGGAGGGGAAAGCAGAGAAGATAAAAAGGGCTGAGCCAGTAGAATGGCAGAAAGCCCCAGACATCCCCAAATCTTCAGAAAATTCCGCAGAATCCACCAACACCTGATATAAATAGTTTTTTGTAATCAATGACAGGAGAAGGGCAAGGACACCCGAGCTAACATCTGGGGTCCTTCTTAAAGCCACATCTGCCTAGCCCACTCTCTCTTCCTGACTTTTGAAGGAGTGGGTGATGGTAATGAACAACAAACCACTCCACCAGTCTCTCTGCCTGGCCCCTGCTTAACCTCTTGGCCTCTCTGTTAGATAACTATGTTACCCACCAAAAGGCAGGCCCTTTAATTCTAGATATGTGCCTGTCCAAAGGTACAGAGGCAAAATTGTGAGACAGGTGTGAGAATTATCATCCTGTCTTGGGGGAGAAATGAATTGAAGTATCATTATGTGATCTGCCAAAACACCACTGAATTTAGCACTGGTGCCATCTGAACTTCTGCCAAGAAAAAACATCTAATCAGAGTGATTGAGCAAAGTGCTTTTTGCCTGCTATGATGATGCTGAACTTAATCAAAAAGCATTTATTAAGTACTTAATCACATGCAGTGCTGTGCTGGATGCCCACAGAGAGAACTCTGTGCACCCGGCCCCTCCTCTCCAGCTGTTTACAATACGGAGAAGTGGAGGGGCAGAGGCAGAGACAGGAAGGAAGCTAACATTTCATGAGTTCCTCAGATGTGCCAAGCCCCATATGGGGGTTCGACGGGTGATTTAATCCTTACTGTCACCTTATGAGATAAGTATCATTTTGTAGATCCATCTTATAGATAAGGAAAGTGAGGCTCAGAGGGGCAAGTTGTAGAGCTGGAATTCAAGCTGAGTTTTCTGACTCCAAGGCTCTTTCCTCTACACCACACTGCCTCCAGGAGAAGGACAGGCCGACACAGGAAAGTGGGCTCCAAATAAAAGCCCTCCTTAAAACGATAAGATGATTTCTAAGCATTTGGGGATGGTAAGCAGAGATATGTATGTCATACATGATTTGGGATCAAAGAAATTAAGTCCTGTAAACACATTTTTCAGATCCTAAAATTTGAGATTAAAACACTTTATTATCTCAGGCTTGAGGTGCACCGTAAAGCAGCGGCCTAAGAAGTAGCTGCCCCTTTTCCTTCTGCCCCACCAGGCTATTTCAGAGATTCTGAGGTAGCCTTTAGGGTTTAATCCTTACACATACACTGTACAGTGAATCTGCCACAGACCCTAGGGCATTCTGGGAGTAAAGCTGCAAGGCTATGGCAGGAGCCACAGCAATCCTACCCAAGGGAGAAATCCACTGCTGTTGGCCCAGCAATGTGCTGAGATGCCCAGCCGAGGACCCTGTCACCCGTGTGGCCATTCACTCGCCGCCTGGCATCAGTCTGCCACATGTTTGAGCATGTGTTTGGTGTCTCCCCTTCCCTGCCTCAGTCTCCCTACAGTATTTATCTCCCTGTGCCGCATGCCAGCCCTTTGGGTATTTCACATGGATCTTCTCACCCATATCTTGATCTAATTAGTAAAGAGTACGAGTGACTCCCCAGTTCAGGGCCCCTCAGGACTCTCCTCACTGCTTTTCCATACCTCTTCTCCTGCACTCCTGCAAGTGCTCTTTTCTCTTTTTCCACCATTCCTCTCATCTCTCCTCCTCCTCTCCATACCTCTCCCCAGAACCTCGGGGTTTCTCACTCTGTTTATCCCACCTTCATTAGTATCTGATTTTTACACCTTTCCGCTTATTTCTCTTTGACTGGGTTCCATTCAGCCACCAAGTGTTGCGGGGGGGTCAGTTCTGGGTTATGTGTGATGGATCACTCTTTAAAGCGTCTCAGGTTTAGGTAGGAGGATAAGATATAACCATGAAACTCCTGGTGGTGACAGGAAATTATTGTTATTGGAGGTCAGATGGAAAAATAGTGTGAACTAGGATCTAAGAGATGAGAAATGCTGTCTTCTTTTTGAGCTTCTAAACTCTGAATCCCAGGCTTAAACTTTGCTAATTTCTCACTCACTAAAGGATAAAGGTCAATTATAAATGTGAAAAGTATGACAAAAGATACCTTTTTTTTTTTTTTAATTCAGGTTTGTTACTTTCAAGTGGCTGGAGAAAGGCTGCTATTAGGGAAAGAGGAGGGAGCTGGCATGTTACCGCCCTTGTCAGCGTGTTACAGAGTGGACAGGCATTGTTTCTGATGAACGAGTTTTGTCTTTCTTGTTGAGTCACAGCCTGCTCGCTGCTGAGGAAAACTTTACTCTCTGACTTCCCCTTCTCTGCAGTTCCGGGGGACTCCTCCCCACATTTCTGTTTATGTTTGTTTTCCTTTTCTTTATTTCTCCAGTTACAATTCACCAACTTTTTTTTTTGAGGAAGATTAGCCCTGGGTTAACATCTGCTGCCAATCCTCCTCTTTTTGCTGAGGAAGACTGGCCCTGAGCTAACATCCCTACCCATCTTCCTCCACTTTCTATGTGGGATGCCTACCACAGCATGGCTTGCCAAGTGGTGCCATGTCTGTACCTGGGATCTGAACCAGTGAACCCTGGGCTGACGAAGCAGAACGTGTGCACTTAACCGCTGTGTCACTGGGCCAGCCCCGCAATTCACCAACTTTGATTCAATACATGTAATTCGAAAACCGACCATGTTTCAGGCATATAGATTCTAAGGTAGGTTTTTTTTTTTGAAACTATGTTTATTTCACCCTCAATTTACATAATAGATTAGAATGTGCTCAATTTAATTAATTCCCTTTGTATTTGTCTGAAGTTTATTTTATCCATTTAAAGGCATTATTCTAAAGGACCCATTGGCTTCACCAAGGGACTAAATGGGTTTGTGGCAGAAAAGGCAAAGATTAAGAGACTGGAAGACACCTAGGGTTTTGTCAGTTTCTCCCAGCTCACTGGGGATTTCCCTCTTCTGCTCTCTGTGTTCTGTTTTGTTGTTGAGAAGTTTGCTGTCCTTATAACTGTCCTTATTTTCAGATAGTCTGTCTTTTTTGTTTAGTTGGCTTTAAAGTGCTTTGTCTTTGGTGTTCTACAGTCTCAGAATGTGATTAGTGTGGACTTATTCTTATTCGTCCTTCTCTGACTGGTGCTTCCTGTATTTGGAAAATGTCCTCTTCATCAATTTTGGAAATGTCAGCTTGTATCTCTTCAAAAATTTATCTCTTCCATTCTCTTTATTTCCTCCTTTCCAGAACTTCTATTAGATCTCCATAGGACAGTATCGTGAATGCTTCCCAACTCTTGATGTTTTCTCATATTTTCCATCTCTTTGTCACTGTGCTGCACTCTGAGAACAATCTCAAGTCTACTTTCTTTAATTCACTCTTTGGTTTTTTCAAATCCAGTGTTTAACCCACCTACTGAGTTTCTGATACTTTCTGGTACTGAATTTTGAATATTTTTTTGTGTTTCTAGGAGTTCTATTGCTGCTGCTTCAAAATTATGTTCTTTTCCATAATGTCCTGTTTCTCTCTTTTTAAAATTTGATTTAATTTTATTTTATTGAGTTTACATTGGCTTTTAATATTGTGTAAATTTGAGGTGTGCATTATATTTCAGTTTCTGTGTAGATTGCATCATGTTTACTACCAAAAGTCTAGTTTTTATCTGTCACCATACACATGTACCCCTTTACCCATTTCAACCTCCCCTTACCCCTTTTTCCTCTGGTAACCATTAATATATTCTCCTTATCTATGTGTTTGTTTGTTGATCGTCCACATGTGAGTGAAACCATATGGTATTTGTCTTTCTCTGTCTGTCATTTCGCTTAGCATAATACCCTCAAGATCCATCCATGTTGTCGCAAATGGCACAATCTTGTCTTTTCTTACAGCTGAATAGTATTCCATTGTGTATACATGTATTTTCTTTTGCTGTGCAGAAGCTTTTTAAACTGATATAGTCCCATTTCTTTATTTTTTCCATTTCCCTTGCCTGAGTAGCCATGGTATTTAAAAAGATACTGCTAAGACTGATGTCAAAGAATGTACTGCCTATATTTTCTTCTAGGATTGTTATGGTTTCAGGTCTTACAGTCAAGTCTTTAATCCATTTTGAGTTAATTTTTGTGTATGATGAAAGATAATGGTCTTCTTTTATCCTTTTGCATGTGGCAAATTTTTGCATGTGGCCAGTTTCCCCAACACCATTTATTGAAGAGATTTTCCTTTCTCCATTGTATGTTCTTAGCTCCTTTGTCAAAGATTAGCTGTCCATAGATGTGTGGGTTTATTTCTGGGCTCTCAATTCTGTCCCATTGATCCGTGTGTCTGTTTTTGTCCCAGTACCATGCTGTTTTGATTACTATAGCTTTGTAGTATAATTTGAATTCAGGGAGTGTGATACCACCAACTTTGTTCTTTTTTCTCAGGATTGTTTTGGCTATTGGGGGTCTTTTGTTGTTCCATATAAATTTTGGGATTCTTTCTTCTATTTCTGTGAAGAATGTTATTGGGATTCTGATTGGGATTGCATTGAATCTGTAGATTGCTTTAGGTAATATGGACATTTTAACTATGTTTATTCTTCCTATCCATGATCATAGAATATCTTTCCATTTCCTTATGTCTTCTTTGATTTCTTTCAATAATGTCTTATAGTTTTCCGTGTATAGGCCTTTCACCTCCTTGGTTAAACTCATTTCTAGGAATTTTATTCTTTTAGTTGCGATTGTAAATGGGATTGTATTCTTGATTTCTCTTTCTACTACTTTGTTCTTTAGTGTATAGAAATGCAACTGATTTTTGTATGTTGATTTTGTATCCTGCAACTTTAATGTATTTGCTGATTATTTCTAAGGTTTTTTTTTTTTTGAGGAAAATTAGCCTTGAGCTAACATCTGCTGCTAATCCTCCTCTTTTTGCTGAGGGAGATTGGCCCTCAGCTAACATCCATGCCCATCTTCCTCTACTTTATATGTGGGACACCTGCCACAGCATGGCTTGATAAGTGGTGCATAGGTCCGTGCCTGGGATCCAAACTGGCAAACTCCGGGCCGCTGAAGAGGAGAATGGAAACTTAGCTGCTGCACCACTGGGCCAGCCCCAATCAATAGTTTTTTTGCTGGATTCTTTAGGGTTTTCTACATATAGAATCGTGTCGTGCTGGCCAGGTGGCATAGTGGTTAAGTTCGCACGCTACGCTTTGGCAGCCTGGGGTTATGCTACAAAAGTATACAGAAAAATGTCTGGAGGAATACCAAACTGTTCACTGTGTAATCATGACTTACCTGTTTAATTAAAAAATTATAAATTAAATTTAAAAAGTCATAAATAGTAAAGATTTCGGCGTGCAGAAAAATTTAAACTGGAAAGAAAACATTCTTCTACATACTCAGTAGAGGTAACCGTGAATGATTCTTGTATATTCTTGCAGAAAATTTTTGTAAGTATACAAAAACAAATACACAAATAGCTATTTTCTCACAGATGGAAACATATATATAATTGCAAATTGAAGTTTTTTAACTTAGCTATATCACTCTGCGGCACATACAGACCAGTTCATATAGATGTATAGCTATGCTTTTAATTGCTAATTTCATCGGTACAATATTTTATTAACTAGTCCCCTATTGGTGGATATTTAGACTGTTACTGTTTTTAATAAAGAGGAGGTTTTATTTATTTAATTAAATTAATTAATTAATTTTTTCGAGGAAGATTAGCCCTGAGCTAACTGCTGCCAATCCTCCTCTTTTTGCTGAGAAAGACTGGTCCTGAGCTAACAGCCATGCCCAACTTCCTCTACTTTATATATGGGACGCCTACCACAGCATGGCTTTGCCAAGCGGTGCCATGTCCGCACTCGGGATCCAAACCTTCAAACCCTGGGCCACCGAAGCAGAACGTGTGCACCTAACCACTCTGCCATGGAGCCAGTCCCAAACAGGAGGTTTTAGAAACAACGTCGCAACAAATGTCCATAAACAAATACCTTTCTCACTTTTTCTAGTATAACTGCAGGAAAAATTCCTAGAGTCAAAAGGATAAATATTTAAAACTTGGATAAATGTTGATTTGGTAGGTTTGACAGATTTGGCCAAACTGTTCTCAAAATGCTGCAGTAATTTACACAATTTCTAACAGTGTGTGAATGCTTCTCATACGCTCACCAATACTTTTCATCTTTGTCGATCTGATAAGTAAAATGGCATCTTTTGTTTTAATTTGTACTTTTAACATGACAAGTGAAGTTCTACTCTTCCTTGTTAAAGTTCTTCTCATTGCCCCCCTCCACTTTTAAACTTTTTTTATTTTAACGTTGATTTGAAGCACTCTTTGTATAATAAAGAAATTAGCCCCTTAGCATGTGAGTTAGGTTAGGATCATGCAACGATTCATAATGACCTGGTAAGCAGTTTTGTGTGTGTATTTAGACTTTTTTTAAACTATATTTTTATTGTGGCAAAATATTTATAACATATTTGCCGTTACCCATTTTTAAGCTTACAATTCAATGGCATTAATTACATTTACAATATTATGCAATCACCACCATTATTTATTTCCAAAAATTTTCATCACTCCAAACAGAAATCTTTACCCATTAAACAGTAATACCTCACTTTCTCCTTTTCCTAGCCCCTGGTAACCTCTAATCTACTTTCTGTCTCTATGAACTTGCGTATTCCAGATATTTCATATAAGTGGAATCAGATAATATCTGTTCTTTTGTATCTGGCTTATTTCACTTAGCATAATATTTTTAAGGTTCATCCATGTTGTAGCATGTACGAGAACTTCATTCCTTTTTGTGGCTGGACAATATTCCATTTTATGTGTATACCACATTTTGTTTATCCAATCATCTGTTGATGGACACTTCGGTTGTGAGTGAAAGGAGCGGCTAGAAGGGAGAGGCCCAGCCCTCAGACCCTCACCCCTGCAGAGACAGTCTAGTGCTCCAGAGACATCCAAGGGGTTCAGGTCAGGTGCTAGGGGCTGGACTGGCACAGAAATTGCTAAAAATGGACTTGTAAATAGAGGACTTCACAGTTAATTACGTGCACGTTATGACTGCCCCAAGTATCTTGCTAGGCACCGGGGAACAGCTCAGCACTAAAGCTCTTGGCTCCATTCATTTAAATTTGTGGTGTTTTCAGAGCCTCATCTGTCAGCCTTCCTAATTTCTGCGGCAGGAAATCATAACTCCAGCTGAAAAATCAGAGATTAAATTTCCCTGACTCCCTTCATACATAATGTCTATCCTATGTGTACATATACAGTGTAAATAATTATATGTATAATATATGTATGCACATATAACCATTATTTGCCTTTAACCAGACTGCTATTATTTCTACTCACCCTATGTAATGATGTTTGTCTTTCTTGTCTGCAATTCCAAAATAAACATGGAGAATGGCCAAAAAAAAAAAAAAATAGAGTTCCCCCTTTTGGCTATTGTGAACTATGCTACCATGGACATTATAGTACAAGTACCTGTCTGAGTGCCTGCTTTCAATTCCTTTGGGCATATACCTAGGAGTGGAATTGCTTGGTCTTATAGTAATTCTGTATTTAGCTTTTTGAGGAACTCCCAAACTATTTTCAGCTGCAACATTTTACATTCTCATCAGCAATGTATGGGGGTTCCAGTTTTTCCACATTGTAGCCAACATTTGTTATTTTCCCTTTTTCTGAGTATAGCCATCCAATATCATACTTAAGTGTGAAGTGGCATCTCATTGTGGTTTTGATTTGCATTTCCCTCATGACTAATAATGTTGAGCATCTTTTCATGCACTTATTGGTCATTTGTATATCTTCTTTGGAGAAATCTCTGTTCAAATCCTTTGGCCATTTTTTTTTTTTTAACGATTGGCACCTGGGCAAACAACTGTTGCCAATCTTTTGTTTTTTCTGCTTTATCTCCCCAACCCCCCTCCCCCCCTCCCCCCCCGCCCACACACACAGTTCTATATCTTAGTTGCAGGTCCTTCTAGTTGTGAGATCTGGGACACCGCCTCAACGTGGCCTGACAAGTGGTGCCATGTCCGCACCCAGGATCCGAACCCTGGGCCACTACTCGGCCATGGAGCCAGCCCCCTTTGCCCATTTTTTAATTGTGGTGTTTAGGATATTTTTTGATGTTGTTAAGTTGTAGGAGTTCTTTCTATATTCTGGATATTAAACTCTTATCAGATACATGATTTGCAATATTTTCTCCTTCCATGGATTGTGTTTTCACTTTCTTGATAGCATCTTTTTATGCAAAGTTTTTCATTTTAATGAATTCCAATTAATCTATTTTTTCTTTTGTTGTCTGTGCTTTTGGTGTCATATTTAAAAAACCACTGTCAAATCCAAGGTCATGCAGATTTGACTTTATATTTTCTTCTAGTAGTTTTATAGTTTTAGTTCTTAAATTTAGATCTTTAGGGGCCAGCCCCATGGCCTGGCAGTTAAGTTCGGTGCTCTCTGCTTCAGCAGCCCAGGTTCAGTTCTTGGATGTAGACCTACACCACTCATCAGGGGCCATGCTGTGGTGGTGACCCACATACAAAATAGAGGAAGATTGGCACAGATGTTAGCTCAGGGCAAATCTTCCTCAAGCAAAAAAAGAAGAAGACTTGTAAAAGATATTAGCTCAGGGAAAATCTTCTTCACCAAAAAAAAAAATTTGACATTTTATCTATTTTGAGTAATTGTTGTATATGGCGAGGATATTCAGTTTTCTCAGCACAATGTGTTGAGGAGATCATTCTTCCCCCATTGAATGATCTTAGCACCCTTGCTGAAAATCAATTGGCATAGATGTATGGGTTTATTTCTGGGATATCAATTCTATTCCACTGATCTGTATATCTAACCTTATACTATTATCACAATGTTTTGATTACTATAGCTTTGTAGCAAGTTTTCAGATCAAGAAGGACGAGTCTTCTAAATTTGTTCTTCTTTTTCAAGATTATTTGGCCTATTCTGCGTCCCTTAAAATTCCATATGATTTTTAGGATGGGTTTTTCCATTTCTGAAGAAAATACTGTTAAGATTTTCTTAGTGATTGCATTGAATCTGTTTATCACTTTGGATATAATTATCATCTTAACAATATTAAATATGGCAATCCATGAACATGGGATGTATTTCTATTTATTTGTCTTCTTTAATTTTTTTTCAGCAATATTTTTTAGTTTTCAGTGTACAAGTCTTGCACCTCCTTGGTTAAATTTATTCCTAAGTATTTTATTCTTTTTGATGCTATTGTAAGTGAAATTCTTTTCTTTTCTTTCTTTTTTTTTTTGAGGAAGATTAGCCCTGAGCTAACATCTGCTGCCAATTCTCCTCTTTTTGCTGAGGAAGACTGGCCCTGAGCTAACATCTGTGCCCATCTTCCTCTAGTTTATATGTGGGACACCTGCCACAGCATGGTTTGCCAAGCAGTGCCATGTCCACACCCAGGATCCATACCGGTGAACCCTGGGCTGCCAAAGCAGAACGTGTGCACTTAACTGCTGTGCCACTGGGCTGGCCCCTGAAATTATTTTCTTAATTTCTTTTATTTTGGAATAATAATTGCTAGTGTATAGACATGCAACTCATTTTTGTGAGTTGATTTTGTATCCTGAAACTCTGTTGAATTTGTTTATTAACCTTAATGATGTTTCTGTGGATTCTTTAAGGTTTTCTAGATATAATATCATGTCTTCTGTGAATAGAGATACTTTTTCTTCTTTCTTTCCAATTTGAATGCCTTCTATTTCTTTTTCGTCCTAATTTCTCCAGCTCTGTATACTTTCATAACATATATTTGCATATCAAAATTTTCTTTTTGCATTGTGTGTACTCTTTTTCGTGAATAGAATTATAGCATGAGTATTATTTCACAGCTTGCTTTTGTGCCACATTATACTACAGAGCTGCTTTTTTTGCCAGCATATTTATATCTACCTCATTTTTTAAACTGTTGAATAGTATTGTAATTATAGCTACCATAGTTTATTTAACCATTCCACACAGAATGGATATTTAGGTTGCTTCCAGTTACTTGGCATTTAGTATTTATATTTTAACTTTATGTTGTCTTTTTTTTTTTCCCATGCCCAGAAGTTTCAAACATTTTATGTAGTCAAATTTATTACATTTTTTTCCTTAGTACTTCTGAGTTTGGGGTCATGCATGGAAAGTCTTTCTTTACTGTAAGACTATGTTAAAAATGCTCTCTTTTCTAGAACTTTTGTTGATTTATTTTTTATCTTTAATTCTTTAAACCTTTAGCAATTTATTTTGGCTTAAGGAATGTTAGAGTGAGCCAATTTCATTCTCTTCTAAACGGCCTCCTGGTTTTTCCAACACCATTCACTAAGTAATCTATCAACTGGGGAATACTTATAAAAGAAATATAAGTTCAAGTTGAAAAAGGACTAGGAGCTTTTTACTCCTAGAAGGATTATACAGACAAAACTCAGACTCAGGACAGTGAGGCTCCTGAAAGAAGCTGAAGGCTGCTTATCATTTGGAACTGAATCAGCCGGATTAGGGAGCTGCTGCTCAGCTCAGTGTGCGAGACCATGGCTTCTAACTTGAGTTCTTTACTCATGCCCTTCAATCCAAATAGCCCTCCCTTTCTACTTTTCTCTCTGAAATCCAACTCAGTTGCCACCCCATTCACAATGAAATATTTCCTTGTTCTCTGAAAGTTTCTGTTTTTTGCTTCTGCTCTACTTCAAACAAACATCAGAACATCCAGCTATCCTTTTCTACTGCCAGCTCTGAGAACAGAAAGCTGGAAATGGGAAAGAGCTGAAAGGAGATACAAGAGAATTGGGCTGATGCTGGAAACCAGAACATGGTCTCAGAGTATAATTAGGAGCAAGTTGAGATCTGATGGGAATTAGTGAGTGCAATTTACTCAGTCCCTGTAGAAGTTAAGTCTAAAATGAGAGTCTAAGGGTGAAATACGAGGTCAGCATTTACAAAGGCTAGGCAGGAGTCCAGGAACAGAAACAAGGAAACACAGGACTTGGCCTATTGATCTTTTAGTTTCTTATAGTCCCTACCAGTGTCCCATATTGGACGACTTTAGTAAATAATTATTGATGAATGAATAAATGAATGAGTGAGTGTTGAACATGAAGTCAAACTCCAGTTTTCCCTATTTTTTTTTTTTTTTGAGGAAGATTAGCCCTGAGCTAACAACTGCTACCAATCCTCCTCTTTTTGCTGAGGAAGACGGGCCCTGAGCTAACATCCGTGCCCATCTTCCTCTAGTTTATATGTGGGACGCCTGCCACAGCATGGCGTGCCAAGTGGTGCCATGTCCACACCCGGGATCCGAACGGGCGAACCCTGGGTCGCTGAAGCAGAACGTGTGCACTTAACCGCTGTGCCACCGGGCCAGCCCCCAGTTTTCCCTGTATTAATAGGTGACCTTGGGCAAATCATTTAAATTCCCTTACTAATTTTCTCAACTATAAAATGTAAGTAATAATATTGTACAACCCTACCTCTGAGGATTGTCATAAGGCCCAAAATGGAAATGTTGCTTTAAGATGTGTGCTTTGTAAATTGTCACGCCCACACAAACACTGTACCTAGGATCCTTCCTAGAGACAGGCAGGGTATGCACTCACCTAGGAACAAAGTTACATATTACTTGTTTTTACTCTTTCTTAACACTTTAAGTAACTTAATTTTCACTATTTTAAAAAATAAATCCATCTCTAGCTTATATTAACATAGGTGTTGCAGACAACAAATCATTGCCTGGCCTAGTTTATTTCACCTGAGTCCAAACAAATTCCAAAGAGACTCCGAAGTACCAAACTTTTCTAAATATTGGAAAGTCAAGATAATTGTCTTATAAGTTATTGGGGGACACTTTCAAATGTGTTTTAAAACTCAGCACACAGAATTATGAATTGTATTTTAAAAGATAAATTTTACTCCTTAAATGTTTAGAACTTAATTAAATGAGACTGAACGCCCCATCTTCTGGTTATTTCTGAAATAAGGAAATCTTCCCATGAAAATGCTGGAAACTAAATTGGCTGGACCGTAGAGGCTGGAACTTAGCATAGAGTAGAATCAGGAATAGAATCAGATGAGATCAGCTCTAGAATTACCAAGTAGTAGCTTTTATTTTCATGAAGTTTACAAAATTTATTTTCATCCTGAGTTTCTGTAAATGTTTTTCTAAAACTTTCAGAGAAATTTTGGTTTTGGTGTGAAACTTCACATATTTGGTATCTTATACAAAGATAAATTATGTTTTTGGAAGTTTTAGCAAAATCGTTCTCCCACTCCTGAATTAGTCAGTGAAACCAAAATAAAATTGCTCTGCCTTCAAAGGCAAGTGTGTTTTTAAATGTCAGGCACAAGAATTTTAGCAGGATACAATCTAATAATGTGAGAAGAGGTGCTGAATAACAAGTCTGAAATTTCTCAGATTCTAAGGACCAATAATGGATTTTTTTCACCCAAATTTGAAATTTGGTTATAATTGGATTCGATTTGTGGCACATGGTGCTCTGAAAGACATAAACATGTATGGAACAAATAAATGGAAACTGTAGAATATTTCCAATTGCTCACGATATCTTTAAATTTCTTTGTAGAAAGAAAATTTTCTAGGGAGCAAGCTCCATGGCCTAGTGGTTAAGTTCAGCATGCCTTGCTTCGGCGGCCCGAGTTCAGTTCCCCAGTGCAGACCTGCACCACTCATCAGCAGCCATGCTGTGGTGGTAAGACACGTACAAAATAGAGGAGGCTTGGCACAGATGTTAGGTCAGCGACAACCTTGCTCAAGCAAAAAGAGGAAGATTGGCAACAGATGTTAGCTCATGGCAAATCCTTCTCTCAAAAGAAAAAACTTCTAGGGCCGGCCCCGTGGCCGAGTGGTTAAGTGTGTGTGCTTCCATGGCCCAGGGTTTCGCTGGTTCGGATCCTGGTCACAGACATGGCACCACTCATCAAGTCATGCTGAGGCAGCGTCCCACATAGCACAACCGGAGTCACTCACAACTAGAATATACAACTGTGTACTGGGGGCCTTTGGGGAGAAGAAAAAGGAAAAAAAAGATTAGCAACAGATGTTAGCTCAGGCGCCAATCTTAAAAAAAAATTTCTAGAAAAAGTATATAAACCAAAAATAATTAGATACATTAAAATAACTGTTAACTTACTTTTTCCATCTGCTCATTGAGAGGGAAATTTTCAGTGGCATCTCTCTGGGTATCTAAGAGAGACTTAGCTACAAAGCACTATCCAAAGCCTGAGTTTAGGAAATGCGCATTCCTAACAGAGGTACAGGGAAGCTTAAGAGAATTGTAGAAAAGTCTAGCTAGGATCAATTCAATCTAAAACTGATTAAAAAGAAAAGTTAAAATCAGTATCAGTAGCTAAAGAGATCCCACTTTAAAATCAATAATAAATATTAATCAGGCACCTATTGTCTGCATGATACGTGACACTAGGTACATAGGCTGAATAACGGAAGGTACATTAGTAACATTGCAAAGTGAATTAAGGACACATTAGTTTGATATGGGAAAAACCCAATAAGCTATTAACACTTTGTCATCTGTAATGGGCTAAGCACAGTGCTTGGAATAATATTGAAGGTGACAACACTTACAGGAAAGATGGAGGTTCAGACTCAAATCTTCTAAAGGTGAACTGTTTGGCAGAAAAACAGATTCTCTATGTCTCCTCTTACTCCTCATGGGGTAAACAAATGCAAGAATTTTTACTAAAAATATTTCAATTATGCAAAAATGAAGTGTCAGACACTTTTATAAATAAAATTTCTTTACAGGGCTTTGCCTATTTAAGTTGCTTTGACTATCGCTAGAACATTATAGGACATAAGATTTTAATAATCTTTCCTCATAATGACTAAGTTTTAATTCCCCATACATACCGTCTGTGCCCGAGTTCTATAAAAATTCCTTTGGGAGGGTCCGTTTTGGACAGAGTTCCACAGAACTGTATTCCTGCACCTAGTCCATTGTTGCTGCTGACATTCTCTGAGTATGAATATTGATGACTTTTAGTGGCAATTATCTATTTCTCTTTATTTTTAACTTTTTACCCGGATATAGTAAATGTGACATAGTACTCATTCTTGCACGGCTAGGCCAAAACAAAATGGTGAGACAAAGATAGATCTTATTCTTCTTTTTCCTTCTAAATATTCACCGTTATCTTTCTATAGAGCATCCTTTTCTCCCACTCATTCTGCTTCCTGGAGGTCAATGTCTCCTACTGAACCACACCTCCTAGCCTGACAACCTCACTCTCCCACTAACCCCCTCCTATACAACTTTGTAAAGTTCAGAATTCTACTTCCAAACACCATTGCTCCCTTCTGGTTTATGCTGGATAGTTACAGATTATTCCTCCCCTAAAGTGTAAGCAAATCATTTAACCTACTACATACACTATCATCTTTTCTTCCCCCAAAGTTTTTTTACTTTGAAAAATTTCAACCTCTGGAAAGAGATTTGCTGAACTATATCGTAATATTTTAATGTATTATTAAAACAGTGACTTTGGGGGCCAGCCCCATGGCTGAGTGGTTAAGTTCATGCGCTCTGCTTCGGTGGCCCAGGGTTTCACCTGTTTGGATCCTGGGCAGAGACATGGCACCGGTCATCAGGACATGCTGAGGTGGGGTCCTACATAGCACAGCCAGAGGCACTCACCACTAGAATATACAACTATGTACTGGGGGCTTTGGGGAGAAGAAGATGGGAAAAAACAAAGATTGGCAACAGATGTTAGCGAGTTGCCAATCTTAAAAAACAAACAGTAACTATGTGTGTGAATAATGCTTCAGTAAACCTTAGACAAAAAAGTGACTAATATTTGCTGAGTGTTTAAGTAGAGACAACATTGGACCAAGAGCGTTACATGCATTAGTTCATTTAATCAAAAATCTCTCTGAAATTGGAACTAGAAACAGTTCTATTTTTATAGATGAGGAAACAGCCCTAGAGAACTTCAATAAAGTGCCCAAGACCGCACCCTTAGGAAGATGCAGAATTCAAACCTGCATAACTAATTCCAGAGCCCCGGTCTTAACCAGTATACTGTACCAGTTAAAGTATATGTCTTGACATAATAACTAAGTGCAATGTGTGAACCTTGATTGGATCCTGGATGGTGAAAAAAAGGCAACTAGAAAAGATATTTTGAGGACAATTTGGAGACTTTTTGCCATGGATTGGTTATTAGCAAATATGGAATTACTGTTAGTTTTCTTTGGTGTGATAATGTTATTATGGTTAACTAGGAAAATGTCTTTATTTTTAGACAATGAAGTATCCAGGAATGAATATCCACAACTTACTTTCAAATGGTTCATTTAAAAAATGCGTGTGAACATACACACACAGCAACTGCAGCATAATATTATCAACTGATAAATCAATGTGAGGCATACATGGATGTTCACTGTGCTAGTCTTTGAACATTTTCGTAGATTTGAAAAATTTCAGAATAAACTGTTGAGGGGGAATGCATGTCTAGAAAAGGCTCTTGAAAAATAATTCATAGAATCTCAGGACTATGAAATTTTAAGCATCTGGTGGAGTCTTATACTATCTTTTCCTTCGCTGCTATTTAAATGATTTTATTTCACCAAAGGCATAAACAGGAATACACTATACATAATGTACAAATAAGCATTAAAAAATATAAAAGTTTGGGCCAGCCTGGTGGTGCAGTGCTTAAGTTCACACGGTGAGCTTTGGTGGTCCAGAGTTCCCGGTTGGGATCCCACGAGCCAACATACCCATCACTTGTCAAGCCATGCTGTGGCAGGTGTCCCACATAAAACAGAGGAAGATAGGCATGCATGTTAGCTCAGGGCCAGTCTTCCACGGCAAAAAAAAAAGGAGGAGGATTGGCAGCTGATGCTAGCTCAGGGCTAATCTTCCTCTCTCTCTCTCTCTCTCTCTCACACACACACACACAAGTATGAAAGTTATTGTCTCTGGGTGGTTGTATTAACAGAACATTTTATTTTCCTTACCTTTTTACCACGATTGTGTACTTTGAGAAATTTTCATGAAAATTTTCTTTTTTAAAAATTCCATTGGAAAAATAACAAAGGCCCTAAAAATTCTGAACCGCTTCATTTCCCATGGTGAAATCTGTAAATATGTCATCGAAATTGGAATCTTTATTCTATCGTGCCCCTCTGGAGCGGGACCCTCGTATCCCACTAGAGTTTCAAGCCATAAATGGGAACCCTAGGATTCTACAGCTGCTTCTACCTAGCTGTAAACAAACACTAAGCAAGACGGAAGAAAGTTAATGTTTTAAAAAGAAGCAAGTGACAGGCGAAAATAGTTAAATTCTTGGACTTGGAACGCATGCTTGAAGGCTCAAGTCTCCGGCCAACAGCGGACCCGGGCGGAGACGTAGGGAATCCCCAGAAACTGAGGTCCCAGCTGCAGCCGCGGCTGCGGCCCACACTTTCGGTCATTAGAGCGGGACACGCCCCTCCCTCCGCCTGGGCCAATCGAGAGCGAGGAGGCGGGGCGGGCGCGGCAGGGGGTGTGTCCGGAGTGGGGGCGGGCAGGTCCCAAAAGGTGGCGATTTTCCTGGGCCGGCGGCGCCCGGGCGCAGGTGGAGAGGCCGCGCTGGCCGCTGCTTCGGTCTCGGGCGTCGGGAAATGGCGGCGGGGGGCAGGATGGAGGACGTGAGTGCGCGGAAGTGGCGGGCGGCTGGCCCCGAAATCCGCTTCTTCCTGTGCTGGGCGCGCTGGGCGGAGACTGCGGGGGCAAGCCACCCTTAACTGGCGCGGCGGGGCGGGAGGGGGCGCCGAGCTGAGGGAAAAGGCGCCGGGGCGGCGGGGTGTCCGCGACGCGCCGGCTCCGGGCTTATTTTCCCGGGGGGTGGCCGGCGTGGGCTGCGGGGCTGGGGGCGCGCGGGCGCGGGGTTCCCAGACGGGCGCCCAGCGCACGTGCAGCGCGCGTCTTTGATCCCGGAACTGGGAGCTTCACGTGACGCGCCTGGCCTGACAGCCCTTGCTCGGGGCGCGTCTCTGGGCGCCGGGCCGCTGGGCTCCGCGCGGACGCTCCTGGGGTGCGGGGGCGAATCTCCCCTCCTCGTGGGTCCCCTGCCTTTGCCCTGGAGGGCTGTGGACCTGGAGCGGCTGCGACACACAGGCCGGCCGCCGGCGTCCCACGGGCAGACCTGTCGCTGTCATCACCCGGAAACCCACGTTGGAGAAAAACAATGTCGTGATGTTTTGAATCTAGACATGGAAGGAATGAAAGGATTTTTAAATCTCCTTATTTAGATGGATCCAAACCAGATTCCTAAAAAAACTAGTGGCCTGGTTTACAGTGTATATAGTACGGAGTGATAGCGTAATTGCAAAAGTCTTTGCTTAAGTATATTAAAACATTTTTAGGGGAAACATGTATTTGTGCCCAGAAATAACTGGGTTGCCCCATTGACACATAATAAAATTTTTGCCCTGTGAAATGCGAATTTGACGCTTACATTAAAGCACTAATTTGGATTAATAAATTAATAGGAATATTTCTATGATCCTATCAGTGAATGAGGTGGATCAGGCAAGACACATGCAACATCGTTCAAGCCTTACAAGAGCTTAGATTCTTGTGCAGTGAGCGTAAATTATCTTGACTAAGACCAAACAACTTCTAACAATAAGACTAAAAAAAATTTCTTTTCAGTTGAGAAAATGGAAACTAACATTAAGACCTGGAAGTAGGTTTGAGACTCATATATATATATTTTTAAATTCATTGTTTCTGAATTTTTGAGTGAGATTCATGGGTTGACAATTTATGGAAAAAGTGAACATCTAAGAGGAAAATGAGAGACTTAAAAAAATGCATACGGCATTGCTTCTTGGTTGGTGTAAAGCTGCCCCAGGTTTTTCAATCTGTAGCCTTTAGTTTAAGGATGAGTACAACCCTAGAAATCTGTTTCACCAAACAATTACTTAGGAAGTTGCCTGCTTTTGGTATTTTGTGGATATAATTTCTACCATTCAGTAGAAAGCTAAAAATTATGGGCCATGTCATAGGCCCAGACACTTAAATGAGTTAAAAGGGGCAAAAGCTTTTTAGTCAGGGTTCATTGTTTGCAAGCAGTGAAACCGACTCTGGCTGATATAAGGAATAACGGGATTTATTTGAAAGGATATAGGGTTGACTAACATCTTGGCCTCTGAAAGGCCCTGAGCAAGGGAACTAAGTGACAGGAGTCCTTTCAGGGCCTGCCCTGGAATGAATCTGCCTCAGCGGTGGTCTCCCTTTGCTGTGCTGCTTGCAGAGAGTTGGATTGGCCCAACCCTATTTGGTTCCTTGACACCCCTAGGCCAGAGGAGGGTGAAGAGTATTGAAGGACGTTCTCATTGAGACTAAATGCAGAGAGGCAGATGGTGGGTCCCCAAAGGAAATAGAGTTATTGTCGTGAAAGAAGAGGGAAGAGATACCATGTGAGCAAAAACAGCAGTTCTCTTTTTTCGGGTAGTAATGTATTATTAATAGTGGAAATGAAGAAATTATTTGGATTAAGGAGTCTTCTCCTTTCCACCTTTCACTTGCAGATGTGAGTTGCAGAGAATGACAGGGTGCTGTGTGTGTGGTTATACTACGTTTCCTATAGGATCCGTTGGGCCGTGTATTTGCTATAGCCACCAAATATGTAGTGTTTACTGACTATCTAATAGGTGAAACAGAGAAGAAACCATATTATAGTCTCCAACCTCTTCAGTGTAGTCAGGAAAAACCAAAGGCATACACAAAAAAGGAAGTAACACAAGGCAGCATAAGAAATATTCCAAATTAATATTATGGGCAGTACGTTTTATGGGAGTTTTAAAGGAGAAAGAAAACACTTGGCAGGACAAGTTTTATAGAGAATGTAAGTCTTGGTTGGGACCTTGAAAGATGAGTTGATTGTGAAAAAAATAAGGGGATATTTGTGGGGCACTCCAGAAAGGTCATTGAGGCTAGATGAGAAGGGGCATGAGGAGGAAGTGGGAGATAAATAAAGTAGACCATTGTCTTAACAGTTGAGGTTTCAATGCTAGCTTTGTTTAAATTCCCAGGTCTCAAGTGTTCAAGATATTGGGCAGTCTTTCATTCACTTCACGCACACAGTGAGCACCTGCCATATATCCAGTGCTAAAGGTACAAAGAACATAGTATAATAGAGAGCCCTGCCCTTGTGGAGCACACCTTATTCCAACCACTTTGGTACCTTGTGCTTAGTATTCTGAGTTACAATAGAGATGTGTAAGAGTGTGTGTTCTTTACCAGCCAACATGAAGTAACAGGGACTAGATTTATTCTTCTGCCTAAAACAACAAAAAACTGTATATAATATATGAAACAACACTTCTTCAGATATTAGACATCAGGCAATGAAGCATAGTGCTCTCTGAGAGATGGGACACAAATGATGTGAACCCTCTGATTGCCCCAGCTTACTGCCTTGAGAGAGTTTGTAAACTGTGACAGAGGAAGAGGGACCCAGGCAGAGCTTCAGCGGACTCTGAGTTGAGGAGATGGAGCTAAGTCTGGGGAGACTGAGGCAACTAGAGTTCACAGGACAGAGAACCCCCAGAGGAGAGAGCCGCACCGAGGGAGAACTCTGAAGATGTGCGGAGTCCTCATGTATTCAGCAGAGTCCTGTTCTGTGTGTGCCTATGAAGAAACTTCCCGAGGTCTAGAAAGGACCCACTCGAAAGGATTAGAAGGAACAGTACTTGATGCTCACATGCGGCCAGGAATAGTGCCGATTACACGAGCCAGACTGGAAACCTCATAATTCACGGGGTATTAGGTAGAATACTCAGTGAGAAAGGCTTTGCCTTACTTGTGGGGAAGAATTAGCCCTAGACCAAATATGGTGTGCTCCCACCTAATAAGTCTTAAAAGCAAGACAAAAAAGATTGAACTGTTTCTAAGTAACTTAACTGCATCCCAGACAAAGCTCAAGAATATTTATAGGAATATAAAAGTGTCTAGCACCCAACGAGGTAAATTGTGTGATGTGTGGCATCCAGTCTAAAATTACCAGACCATGGTAATTATGTGACATGATGGAGGTGTGAGCTAATGCTGCTGCTGCCATGGTGATTGTCATTTTGCAATATGTAAGTGTGTCAGATCAACTCGTGGTACACCTTAAACTTACACAACGTTATATGTCAATTGTATCTCAATAAAGTGGAAAAAATTGTCAGGCATGCAAAGAGGCAGGAAAATAGACCTATAATAAGTCAGTTGAAACTGATTCAGAGATGACATGCTAGAAATAGCAAAGACATTAAATTATTATAACTGTTTTCTGTATGTTCAAAAGTTTAAAGAGACATATGGAAGAAATAAAATAGATCCAAGACAAACTTGTAGAGATGAAAACTACAATGTCAGATGCAAAGGGAGTAGGAACAGCGTTGAGGCATCAGAGAAGGCAGCATTTTGGCTGAGACAAGCATGTGACAGGTGGGAAGAAGAAGCAGACGCCCAGAGTTTGAAGGGGTTTCATGAGAGATGGGAACAACGAGCAGTCAGCATCAGGAGGGAGGGAGATGGCGAGAGGCGAACCCTGAAAGTAGCTTGGGAATGGATCGTAAGGCAGATAGGCAGACCAAGAATTCAGACTTTGTCCTGAGGATAATGGCAAGGTACCCAAGATCTGGGGAGAGAAACAGAAATGTTCATTTTGGAAGAACTCTGACTCTAGTGAGAGAGGTTGCTCAGGTCTGGAGATTGGAACGTACTAGCAAAGGCCATGAGAAATGATGAGGGCCTGGACTGAGGTAGAATAGAAAGGAAAGAACAGATTTAGGAGTTAGAATGGTAATGAATCTTTTGCGGGGAGCATGGGAAAAACAAGAGTTCGAGATAACAGTGGCTAATACTTACTGATTGCTTACTCTGGGCCAGGCAGCGTTCTGAGCACTTTCCTGTGTAGTAATGCTTTCTCATTTAATCTTCCCAACAAAGCTATGAAGCAGGTGCTATTATTATCCTCCTTTTAAAGATGAGGAAATGGAAGCACAGAGAGATGAAGTACTTGCCCACAGCTCAGAAGCAGTAGAACTTATATTTGAACCAGGGCAGTTTGTCTTAGGGGCCTCCCTTAACCACAGCACTTACTGCCTCTGGTCAGAGTGGATTCTCTCCACAGCTCTCTGCTGATGAGCCCTTGATTAGTCTTTGATGCTACCATAACTGAGTTAGGGAACGCTGCAAGGACAGGCTTTGAACAGTCATTCATCACATGTTCTCTGAGTGCTGACCATGAGTCACTGTTGGGCGCTAGGATTACAAAGACAGAAGTGGGGAGTTAGTGGGTCTCCTGAGGTCTAGTGGGGAAGACAGGCAAGTAAGAAGACCATCACAGAATAGTATCAAACGAGGTGAACACAGAATGCTTGGGAAGACCTGGAGGGGTGGCATGCTCCAGATGCTTGGGTGCCCAGAAGGATGCATGAACATTAGCTGAGCCAAGAGCTGTGGAGGCTGGGACATCTGCTGACTGAGAAAGAGCTGGAGGCAGAGGAGTCTTGAAAAGAACAGAAATAATCAGAATTGCACCATGAGTTATGACAGACAGGAAGCTATGTAGGCATTGAGTTAAAAAAAAAAAAAAGAAAAGCCCTGCAAAGCAGTATTCAATGCCTGAGATTGGAAATCAAGAAGCCCACCCTGGATCGGGGTCATGCCCCAGGTTACTTTATTATCTCTGTAATCAGAGTGCCCAACAGCCATCACTTACACCATTTGTCCCACTCTCTACCCCTTCCAAAGTCAAGACCCTTATCCTCTGTCTCCAAATCCTATTCTCAGGCTTCCCCTTTTTCCCATGGACTGTTCATTTCGCTCTTGTTCTAGTGCAGTTAGCTAATCTACATTTGTTGCATCATCTGTGCTATTCCTTTGCTAATTTATTATGTACTTCCCTGTAGTATTCTAGGCACTATATTCTATTGTATATTCTTGTTGTTTAGTTCTGCAAGCCTTTGTTCATAACCTCTCTAATGAAAACTGTTGATGCAAATCAGTAATCAATCTATAAATCAAAATTGGGGTGAGTTTGTTATATGAGCCAGTCTGAGGGCTATATAGCCTGAGCGGATGACCTTCCCTAAGGAAGGAAGCACTCCGAAGAAGTGAGGTGGACATCATGCTTCCATACTGTCTCAGAACAAGGAACATGCATCAAATATGACAGGAATGTCTCTTTGACTACAGTCACAAGATGTTTTGCTAGCGTAGCATGTCAGTGGGTCACAAAATGAGCACAGTAGGTCAGTGGTCACAAGATTTACAAGTAGGTGAGTTTGACCCTTAGGTTCTGGGAAGAAATGCTTATCTATAAAGAGATACTGGGGGCCGGCCCCATGGCCGAGTGGTTAAAGTTCTGCGCATCCACTTTGGCGGCCCAGGTTCGCAGGTTTGGATCCCAGGTGTGGACCTACTCCACTCATCAGCCATGCTGTGGAGGCATCCCACATACAAAGTAGAGGAAGACTGGCACAGACATTAGCTCAGGGCAAATCTTCCTCAAGCAAAAAAAGGGAGGATTGGCAACGAATGTTAGCTCAGGGTGAGTCTTCCTCACTAAAAAAAGAAAGAAAGAAAGGAAGAAATACTGATATGGGAGGGAGGCATACATCCCTGTCTTTAAGGGCATCATTCTTTGCTTTGGCATATTGTAAATATTTAAAGCAGATGTACAGTGCATGCTGGACAGACCATGTCAGGCCATTCTGGAAAAAACAGTCAGGCTGAGTTGGTTTTTAAACCAAATGGCTTCTTCATATACCTCCATATGTTAACATTTCTTGTTGCTTTTCATTTATTCATCACAACATAATCTCCTTTTGAACAGAGTCTGTCTTGTGTCCTTTTATCTCAGGCACAGTGCCTTATATATAATAGTTTCAGTGAGGGTCTGAGACTGCGAGGTCGCTGTATGCACTGGAGACCTGAAGGTACTGTTCCTGTTGAGACAATACGTTTATCATGGCTAACTAGACTTTGAGGTTGCAGCTCAACCTTTGCTGGCTACTTCAGGGAATGGCACCTAGTTGTTTTCGCTAAGAATCTGGCATCTACACACTAGTCTCCTCGAGGGTCTATCTGTTTTCATTAGTACTCTAAAATATTTCTGTCATAGTTGAAAGTTTGTTTTAAGACCCCTTAGTAAAGCCTCCACCAACTTTCCAAAATTTTGTAGAACATTGAGATATAGTTTAAGAGTTGCAGCTGTAGGGGAGGAAGACAATTCCTCTACCCTCTAGGTCCTTCTGGGGTCTATGAATTAAAGTGACATGAGACAGAATAACAGGAGAAAATCAAACAAAGCTTTGTAACATGTATACATGGGAGAAACCCAGGAAAGCTGAGTGACTCACCAGAATGGCTGAAGACACCACCTTAAATACCATTTTCAACTAAAGACAAAGGAGGAGTTTGGGGTTAGTGGTTTGGGACTTCAAGGGGGAGGAAGGCAATTTACATGGAGATGGAAATGCAAATGGGCCAACTATAGACAATGTGACCTGAGAGACACATTTTCATTACATTGCTATTATCTTATGGTATTAGCTCCTTCCTGGAATAGGCCCTTCTATTTTAAATGCTTTTAGGCAGTTAGGGGAAAGGTCAAAGTTTCTTTCAGAGTCTTTTGTTCTAAAGAATAAGCCAAAGAGACACATTTTGGGGTGGCCACTTCTCATCCACCACACAACCATATGTAATTATTTTATCAATAGTATAAATAATGTTAAGTCAATCTCCAAGTTTTGAGGGCTTGAAGAAAATTATTTGCTTTAATCTCATTATATATTACCTTGTTTGAAGATAAGTGAATTAAGATTTCCTCTGCCTGTTTTAATAATTGTTTCCACCAATTTGTATACAGTAGTTATCTAGAGGTTTATGGTGTTTTTTCAAAATTGGCTTCAGATAGAGAGTGTGTTTTCCTGCCTCTTGTGTAATGGTAGCTGTTGGTACACCAACTGGTAACCAATGGTACGTAACCATTACTTGTGTAATGGTTTTTAAAGCTTTATGGTTTAGTGGATTTGTCTTAGAAACATAATCCAGGAAGTGGTAATTATAGCTTGCTTGTTTTTTTCTGCGCCCTAGGGTTCTGTGGATCTCACCCAGAGTGTTGAAGATGACCCCCTTCTGGACACCCAGCATCTCCCACATCATTCATTACACGCTCATTTTAGGCGCAGCTTCCATCCTCTTCCTACAGTCATCATAGCAAATCTTCTCTCGTTAATACACGTAAGTTGGCTGGGTGAAAGTGATCCATCCAGAGGTGATATTCTTAAAAAATACACAAGCTCTTCAGAGGCCAATGTGGCTATATCTGTCAACATTTAAAGTGTGCATACTTTTTACTCACATCTCTGCTTCAAAGAATTTATTGTAGGCCTATCTGCACACGTGTAAGGATACTGTTTATGATAGCATGTTGTCTATAATATGAAGAGACTGCAAACCACCACCACTCACATGACACTTCATCTGTCCCAGCCATTTGAAGGAATGCTGTGCCACAGTTAAAAGGGAAGTGGGGTGGATGTGTATGTATTAATGTAGACTAGCCTTCACAGTTACATTGCTGAGTAGAAAAAAGCAGGTTTACAGCAGTGTGTCCAGAATGTTCCTATTTACAAAAGGGAGTCAAGAGGGCTGGTGTGTATGTGTGTGATATTGTGATTTGTAAGCAATATATATCTTTGGTTATTCAGATGACCGAAATATATTTCTCATAGATGTTTAGTCTTCGTCCACTGTTCCTGGCTTACAGCTTCCAAAACCCTTGGAATTTCCTGAGTGATAGGAGCAATGAGACCGTCTTTTGTTATAATATTTGGGCTCCTGTCCTCAATTCCTGAAAATGCTTCAGAGACATAAAGGTGAAATGGGTATCTTGTTATTCGTAGCAAGCTCCTTTCCACCACAACTCGGTTTATATTAATGAGATGACTTTTGCAAAGCACCTAAGGATGGCGGCTGGTTGCCAGGGGAACCAACCAGCTTTCAGTCCCTGATTTCAGGGAGGGGAGAAGGGCTAGAGGTTGAATCAATCAGTCACCAGTGGTCAGTGATTTAATCAGTCATGCCTGTGTAATGAAGCTTCCATAAACGCCCAAAAGGATGGAGTCAGAGAGCTTCCAGGTTGGTGAACCAGAACCCTTCCGTGTGCCAAGCCCCAAATTCCATGAGGACAGAAGCTCCTTTGTTTGGGACCTTGCCCTGTGTATCTCTTCATCTGGCAGTTGATTCATATCCTTTAATATCCTTTGTAATAAATCGGTAATCTAGTGAGTAAATGGATTTCCTGAGTTCTGTGAGCTGCTCTTGCAAAGGAATCTAACCCAAGGACGGGGTCGTGGGAACCTCTCATTTATAGGCGACCTGTCAGAAGTACAGGTAACAGCCTAGATTTGTGACTAGTGTCTGAAGTCCAAGGAGGGGGTCATGGGAACATCTGGTTTGTGGCTGGTTGGTAAGAAGCACAGGTAACAAGCTGTGCTTGCGGTTGGCATCTGAAGTGGAGGGCAACCTCTGGAGTCTGATGCTGTCTCTGGGTAGATGGTGTCAGAATTGAGTTCAATTGTAGGACACCCAGCTGATGTTGAAGCATTGCTTGTTAGTGTGGGCGACTTCCCCCACCCTTCTCCCCCCCCGCCCACCACCACCCCACTCGCAGCATTCACAGGCCTTGGAATTGTTACATGAACCTTTTAACTAGTGTTAAAGACCCTTTTTCTCAAGATTGGCACCTAAGCTAACATCTGTTGCCAATCTTCTTTTTTTTCCTTCTTCTCTCCAAAGCCCCCCAGTACATAGTTGTATATTCTAGTTGTAGGCCCTTCTGGCTCTGCCATGTGGGACGCCACCTCTGCATGGCTTGATGAGCAGTGCCATGTCCGAGCACAAGATCCAACCCCGTAAACCCTGGGTCACTAAAGCAGACCATGAGAATTTAACCACTTGGCCACAGGGCCAGCCCCAAGACCCTTTTAACACTAGTTGGCACTGAGGGCCTCGGTGGAAGGCACACCTAATATATTTTATTGTTTACTTTTCATACTATTTGAATTTTTTTTTTACCATGTGCATATATTACTTTTCCCATTACAAAAACAAAAAAGATACAGATAAATCCATATATCTTGACACAAAAATTTATCAATTTGTTCACACCTAGGAAATAATGTTAAGCAGAGAAATCAGGTTACACCAGAACAATGTGTATAATGTTGCCCCATGTATATGATAATAAAATTACAAATGTCTGAGGATTTTAAAAAGCGTATGTGTTGCAATGAGTAGATAAATAAGTCCAGATCTGATACACAGCATAGTGATTATAGTCAGCAATACTCTATTATAAACTTCAAAGTTGCTGAGAGACTAGATACCTTAATTTTTCTCAACACAAAAAAGAAATGATACTATGTGACGGGATAGAGGTGTTAGCCAGTGCTTCAGTGGTAATCTTATTGCAATATATAAATGTGCAAGTTGTACACCTTAAACTTACACAATGTTACATGTCAATTATGTCTCAATAAAAATGAATAAATTCAACATCAATAAAAAAAGACCCCTAAATGAAAACAAAAACACACACATGAGCAGTTCTGTTGTAGGCTTATCGATGGCTCTGCTCCAAGTCTGTTTCATTTCCTCCCTTTTGGTTATTGCAATCTGAAGCCCTGGGTGTTATTGCTGTTTTCTGCTGCAATATGGAAAGTCAAGAGGGCAAATTCTTGCCCCTCCCTGTGTGTTTATGAGGACAGTAAATGTGGTTGATGAACTCACTCGGCAGCTGCTCCAGTGAGGTGCACTGTGGGAGACGAATTCAGAACTGAGCACGTTGAGGAGAGCCGTGTATTTGTTTTCCTTGTGTGGATCTAGTAGGTTGGTTTGGTTCTGCCATGGCTTCCTGGTCCCCAGATATCAACCAAAGCACTTCTTCCTGGTACCGCCACATGGCAGAGGTAGCCTCCTGGTCCCTGGATTTTGGCCTGTTTTTCTTCTTTCCTTTTACTTTTTGTATAACATACTCTTTATGTATATATGTCACATGCATACACCTCTTTAAAAAACCTTTTTATATTAAATTGCATGCCTTTGATACTATGGGATTGATTGTCCCTAACTTTAGGACTAAGAAAATCTTATGTTAAAGAACAAGAAAAATTAATGTTTTTATTTTTTACTTACATGAAATGGATCAGTTGGATTCAATGTACAATGTATTACTTCATAGGGAATATATTGACTTTTTGAGTTTTTGCTTCATGGTGACATGCACCTTGAGTTACTGTAGCAAATATTACTGCTCTTGACAAATCACTTTGACAAATCACATATGTTTTACCTAGATTTATTATATAAGATTGCTTGCTATTGGATGCTTGGCGATGGATGCCAATGATAGCATTTAAATTTTTCTTTGATTTTTTAAAATGCAGAATAATACTTCCTTATTGTAACAAAGTCTTACTGAAGTGTACAAAGATTAAATCATAATCTTCCCTTGTCTCTGCTTCAGCCCCTCTCTCTGAGTTAATAAATGGGGCCAGTTGTAGCTCTTTCCATTGCCTTTTCTTAAGTGCATACAAATATATACAAAAAGATTAGCATATATATAAAAGGATTTCCCCATTTCTTAAAAAAAAAAAATTGGATAATACTGTATTTATTACTCTACAGCAGTGTTTCTCAAATTTCAGCGTGCATCAGACTCCCTGGCAGGCTTGTTAAACTAGATTTCTTGGCCACACCCCCCAAAGATTTTGATTTAGCTGGTCTAGGGTGGGCCTGAGAATTTGCACTTCTAACAAGTTCCCTGGTGATGCTGGTGCTGTTGGTCTGGAAACCACACTTTGATCTACAACTCTACAACTTACTTCTTTTAATCTTAACATGTCATAGACATCAATCCAAACTAATACACAGAGATTTAGTTAATTCTTTTATAGCAGAATATAATATTCTATTATATGAGTGGATGTACCTTAATTTATTCAAGCAGTCTGCTATGGATGGACACATGTACTTGGGCAATTTTCAGTTTTTTGCAAACATAGAGGATACTGCAGTAAATATTCGTACCCATATGTCCTAGGCACTAGTGCTTTTACTTCTGAGGGATAGATATTTCCAAATTATTTTTCAACAGCAATTCCCAGACCAGTTAGCAATATATGAGGGTGTCTGCCTGTATTTTGGCACCAATCTTTTAAATTTTTGTCAATCTAATTGGATAGTTATTCTTGCTCTCTTACAACTGAAACAAGAAATAAACTTTTTTAAGCCATGATTCTTATTAGTTACCTTTGACACGCTAAATTAACTGTTGTTAATGTTTTCAGTAAAAGAGAAGTGGGCAGGAAACTACATTTACTGTTAAGTACTCATCTCTGTTAGGTGGGATTTGGGATGATTTTTGTTTTCTTATTTGTGATTTTATACTTTCCAAATTTTCTGTTTAAAACATTTGTAAAAAATGGCAAAAAATGTGTTTTAAAAGTCATTTATAAAAATAAGATAGTGATAGGGGCTGGCCCCGTGGCCGAGTGGTTAAGTTCACTTGCTCCGCTGCGGTGGCCCAGGGTTCTGATCCTGGGCGCGGACATGGCACTGCTCGTCAGGCCACGTTGAGGCAGCGTCCCACGTGCCACAACTAGAAGGACCCACAACTAAGATATACAACTATGTACAGGGGGGTTTGGGGAGATAAAGCAGAAAAAAAAAACCAAAACATTGGCAACAGTTGTTAGCTCAGGTGCTAATCTTAAAAAAAAAAAAATAGGATTGTGAGTCATAGGTTTGCAAGAATGTGCTGGGATGGTGATTGTTCTTGCTTAAATCCAAATATCGACTATTAATCCTACTGCTTTCCTTTCCGCCAGGTTGTGTTTGTTATTTTAGCGTTTTTAACAGGTGTACTTTGTTCTTACCCTAATCCAATTGAGGACAAGTGTCCAGGAAACTATACCAACCCACTGAAAGTTCAGACGGTCATAATCCTTGGAAAAGTCATTTTGTGGATTCTGCATTTCCTTCTTGAACGCTACATCCAGTATCACCACAGCAAGGTCAGGAGCCGAGGCTATAACATGATCTACCGATCGACGAGGCATCTTAAAAGACTGGCACTGATGATACACTCCATGGGTAAGTTAAGTGGCTTGCTCTGCTCGTCTGTGGCTTGCTTGAGTGGCAAAAATGACAACAGAAAGAAAACTCGAAGTTTGACTTTATAATCAAAGATGTTCTCTCATTTTTGTAATAATGAGGTATGTTTTGACCACTGAAATTTGGATCACCTTAATGTCTTGAAGCTTTTTTTACAGTATATGCAGCCTTATTTTCCTTTGAAACCTGTGTTTGTTGTTGTAGGGGAGAAAAAACATCTCCCTCCACCCTTCTAGGTTCTTGGCCGAGACCCCTTTGTAATAAAGAAAGATTAACAGGAGAAAAAACAAGCAAGTTTAATAACATGTGTACCTCCTGTCTACATGGGAGAGCCCTAGGAAAACTGAGTAACTCACCAAAATGGCCCAAACCCCCACCTTAAATACCATTCAAGGTAAAGACAAAAGAAGATGTTGTGTGTGGGGCAGTTATGGGAGATTACCAGGAAAAGCACAGTAAATAAGGGTAAGGTTGTTTTGCAAATTTAGCTGCTTGCCTTCTCCATTGCTGAGAGTTTCTAGAGATTTAGAGTCATCCCTCTCTTCCTGGTACAGAGGAGGAGACACCCTCACAAATGGAGATTTCCCTTGTAAGTATAAATGTCTTTTACAAAAGGGAAACTTCTACTCAGTTTTCAGAGCTTTTCCTGTGTCTGCTGCTTCTTCAAAATAATCAGTTAAATAATCCTTGAGCCCAAAAGGTATATTTTGGGGTGGCATTTTCTGTTCCCCTTCTTTATGAACTTGGTGTCCCTGTGTGAAATGTAGAATTTCCCCCCCTTTTCATATCAGAGGCTTTCATCTCAAGGAGATATAAATGCTGCACTTGTAGGATAAGAAGAGGGAATTGTTTTATTTCCATGAAGCTCAGTGTTTTTCTTGCATTGAGAGAGACTGTTACGTAATATGATACATTCTCCAAAATGGAAACCTTCCAGAACAATCTATGAAGGCAAGATCAGAAAGTCCATACAGGACTTAGAGTGTGTGAATGCCTGTATAGGGGACTGGAATTGGCCACCTCAAGAAATGTCTCTTTGGCATGAGGATTATTTTGGGCTGGTTACTTTTAAAAACTGCAGACAGCAAAGAAACTCTGAAAAGCAGAGTTTACTTACCCTTTGTTAAGAAACATTTACATTGTAAAGGAAATCTCCATCTGCAAATGTGTCTCGCTCTGTAGAGGAAGAAGGGGGATGACCTTATCTCTAGAAACTCTTATCAATGTGGAAGGAAAGGACTTAAATCTGCATAATCATTTTACTCTTGTTTACTGCACTTGTCTGGTAATCTCCTGTAACTGACTCCCCTCACCCCCTGCATCCTCCTTTGTCTTTAGAGGAGGGAGGTATTTAAGGTGGTGGCTTCAGCCATTTTGGCTAGTTGCTCAGTTTTCCTGAGCCTCTCCCATGTATACATGTCATAAAACTTTGTTTAGTTTTCTCCTGTTATTCTGTCTCATGTGAATTTAATTCATTTTCTGGCCGGAAGAACCCAGAGAGGGTAGAGGAAATGTCTTCCTCCCCTACACTTGCCTACCTTTATTGTTGCAGATATTTTAAAGGTTTGATGGAATTAAATTGAACTTCTTTAGGTATTTTTGCCTTAGTGTCAAAGTTACTACCTTTTTAAAAGATCCTCTTTTTTAATCTGAGCTCAGAAGAAATCTTGAAACATTTTGAAACCAGATTAGAAATTAATTTCTTCCCCAGAAAAATAGCTCTACAGCATTTAACATTTATTTTTCTTCTGTGTTCTGTTAGGGCATTTTCTTAAAGGGCAAGCTGCGAGTTCATCCACTCAGTGGTGTTCTCAGTGGAAGCTGAAGGCCATGTTATAGCAGAGAAGGCAGCATTTTACAGAGATGGCTGATCTTGACTCATCTTGAAGGGGCGACACTTACTGCTCCCTGAGGAAGGGCTTGGTTTATCTGTTCAACTGCTGATGTGTAGTGCTCCTTTTTGGCCAGAAGATGTCACCTGTAACCTTTCTTCCCCCGACAGAGATAAAAGCAGAAACTTATTTTTGACTACTGAAAGACCTTATATGTGCTGTGCCCAAAATTATGCTGTTTCTCAGGTGATGGTCTGGAAATAGAATTTTTGAGGCCCACCAAGAGATTGTCTGATCTTTACCTTTCCTCTGACTTTCACATTCTTGCTAAACGTGTGACACTAATCATACTCAGTGTCTAAACAATTGGACCCTTAGTTTACTAACAGATGGCATCACTTTTATGTTGCTCATAAAAGGACCCAGAAAATCAAAGAGATTGGGGCAGGCGTTCACCTTGTTTCTATTTCCTTGAAGTTTTTTTTCTTATTTGAAGAAAAAGAAGGTAAATCTTTGAGGATATAAAACTTCCAGCTAATCAAAAGGCTGTAACCATGCTTTTTTTTTTTTTTTTTGAGGAAAATTAGCCCTGAGCTAACTGCTGCTAATCCTCCTGTTTTTGCTGAGGAAGACTAGCCCTGAGCTAACATCTGCGCCCATCTTCCTCTACTTTATATGTGGGACACCTACCACAGCATGGCTTGCCAGGCAGTGCATGTCCGTGCCCGGGATCCGAACCAGTGAACCCCAGGCTGCCAAAGTGGAACATGCGCACTTAACCGCTGTGCCACTGGGCCAGCCCCTAACTCTGCTTTTTATTGCTCGTGCTAGTATTGCTGAATATTGATTAACTTCATTCTGATACTTTTTGTTATTCTCTAGAGAGAGAAAAATAAATTTATTTTGTGGAGATGGGCAAAGGGGCTTTGCTTTCCTTCCAGATAAGTCAAAAATATTTATCTGATTTATCTGTTCTCTTTCCTTAGATCCAAATACATCTTGAACTCTATAAAATATTATTAGTTGCGTAACAAGTTTCATATTTAGTTGTTAGTGGTTTTTTCCCATTGAAATGCAAACTTGGCCCTTTACTGAAAAGCTTCAATTTTCAGCCTGTCAGATGGGCCCAGACAGGTTTCTCTCTGCACCCTGAAAGGGTGTATCCAGAGACTGAGGACATGCAAAAGTGCAGCTAGAGGGGGTTACTCTGGACTGTAAATTTTGCAAGGAATACTTACTTATAAAAGTGAGTCGAGTGCCCAGATTAGGAATATCTAGGACCCTCGGTCAGAGAGATTGTGTTCTGTACACCCTTAGCTCCCACTTAGGGTCTGGGGTCGGGGGAAGGTGCCTTTCTTGGAGGAGGAGCTGGATGGCATGTGCCTGGAATTGCAATAGATTCTGTAAAACTAGAATTACTATAATGATGGTGCTGATACTTGCCATTTATTGAATACTTACTGTTGGGGCAGGAGGAAAATCCCCTCTCTACCCTTCTTAGGTTCTTATAGCTGGACCAATAATAAACTTGACGCGGGACCAGATTAGTAGGAGAAAAACCCACTTTAATACATACGAATTAGAGATCATAGAGAAATGATGCTCAGAGGGTGAACACAGGCAGTATATATATTACATATCTTTTACAGAAAGAAACAATAAATTTGTGAGGAGTGACAGGACAAAGAAACTTAGATTTGAGGTGGGTAATAAGTGAGGAATTTAAGCAGAGTTTAGGTTGAGGTAGTAAATTAGCAAAGTTGGTTTAGCAGGCTTCTTGGCCACCAGAATCCCCTTGCTCTGGTGATAAGGATGCAGGAAGAGCACCTTTCACGTGAGAAATTTGTTTCCTGCCCTTGGGGGAACAGAGACAGGAGGGTCAGAAAGCCCTTTTTGTTTCTCAAGTAACTTTAACAGAAAATAATCAATATGCCATTGTGGGATATTTTGGGCCCCAACACTACTTAGGCATTGTTAGTTCATTTCCTTCTACAACAGGGTTTGTGTGAAAAGTGTTATTCCCCAGTTTTATAAAGGAGGAGTGTGGGGCTCAGGGTGAGCTGATGGCTTTAGTTCCTAAGAAGTGGCAGGTCCTACCCTTGAGCCAGGGCCTCCTGGCTGTCTGCGCTCAGGCATGACTGCTGCCTTCCCTGCCCACAGGGACCTGGTTCCTCCTTGAGTTTTTTTTTTTTTTTTTTTGAGGGAGATTAGCCCTGAGCTAGCTGCTGCCAATCCTCCTCTTTTTGCTGAGGAAGGCTGGCCCTGAGCTAACATCTGTGTCCATCTTCCTCTACTTTACATGTGGGACGCCTGCCACAGCATGGCTTGCTATGTGGTGCCGTGTCCACAGCCGGGATCAGAACTGCTGAACCCCGGGCCGGCAAAGTGGAACATGCTCACTTAACCGCTGTGCCACTGGGCCGGCCCTCTCCCCGTGTTTTTAATGAATAGTAAGTATTCCATTAACTTTTAGAATCCTTTTTCAGTGGCAAATGGAATAAAACAAGAAACAGGCTTATGCCTATGGTTATAAAACCATTAAAAGAAAACACCCCACACCTGACCATGTATTGTTGCCATGTAGCGGGTATTTGTTGGGCCCCGAGAGAGTAAGCAGGGCAACACCCAGCAGGAGTGAGCTGGGAGGGGTGAACGGTGAAGGAGGAGGCTGGAGAGCTAGGCCAGGGCCAGACCATGAGGGGTGCCGGAGGGGAGCCATCGAACCGGAGGAGCTTGTTGAGACTTGTGAGATTTAGAAAGATCCGTGGGCTCTAGCTGGAGAGTGCGTTTGGCTGGAGCAAAACTGATGGGGAGGCTGCTGCAGTAAGCCAGTGGCCAGGTGATCCCAGTCTGAACTAAGACGTTGTCCTGGGCAGGGCTGCCTCAACGAGGGTACTTGTATAATGGCCGCGGCATGACCCATTAGGGGAATGTTTTATTTCAGTATGCCTCTCCCACTGGGCTGCAGACTTCATCTCCCTAGAACTCGAGTTACACCCTGTGACCCACAGACTGCTGACACATAGGCATTGCCCCGTACATCAGAAATCCTCTGGGAGCCGGCCCGGTGGCGTAGTGGTTACGTTTGCGTGCTCCAGTTCGGCAGCCCGGGGTTTGCAGGTTCGGATCCTTGGTGTGGAGCCAGGACCACATGTCAAGTCACACTGTGGTGGCGTCCCACATAGACTAGAAGAAGATTGGCACAGATGTTAGCTCAAGGACAATCTTCCTCAAGCAAAAAGAGGGAGATTGGCAACAGATGTTAGCTCAGGGCCAGTCTTCCTCACACACGCACAAAATCCTCTGAAAACTCTATCTTCACTTTCTATACAGAGGTTTATTTTCCTAGTTTTTTTCCCCTTAAATCTTATAAAATTATATTTGTCCACAAAACTAACTTACAAATTTAGCAATCCGTCAGCATACTAGAACACTGTGACATTTGTGAGTGTAAGGGGAGGGGTTTGGGCTTGTTAGAACACAGCTTTGCGTAGAGTGACTTCTGATAGATCATTTAAACATGGCTGTTTGGCTTACAGTTATCCATTTTGTACCAAGAAATAGAAGATAAGTCAGATAAGCATACCCCACCACTATGACCAGACTTAGATAAATATGTTAAATAAGTTTTAGGAAATTCGAAGATAAGATGCTATAGGAATCACTTCTGCCCCTAAACTTTTCCTTGACATTCTTTAGAATAAAAGTGCAGAACGAGGTTAAAATAGCCTTCAGAAATCAGTAATGGATATGCTGAGCAGGATGGAAATAGCTCATATTTATTGAATACTGATAGGCCCAGGCACCATTCATATTAACTCATTTCATACATATTAACTCATTGGCTCCTCACAACAGCACTGTGAGGAAGGTGCTATTATCCCCATTTTTCAAATGAGCAAGTCGAGAAGCAGAGGCATTGGGTCATCTGTCCAAGGGTAGCAGTGTGTCCGGGTTCTTCATTCAGGCAGCCTCGATCATTGCAATGTTAACCTTGGAGCAGCTCTGCTGCTGTTGTACGATGTGACCAGAACCGGCTGCTAGGCCCTCACGTGCCTCTGGATCCTGAAGAACTGGGATGATGCAAATTTCTAAGAACTGCCTCATTTTTTAAATGCACACAAGACCCAAAGGAATGTCATTATCCATCATTCCGTAAAGCAAAAAATCGTTCCTTAGTTTTTAAGAAAGTCCAGATTCTTATATGTATATTTGTATTATGGGGCATCGTTAACTCTTAGATGTGGGTCTTTTTCCCCCTCAAAAGATGAGTAGTTTTTGTTTTTTATCCTTTAATTTCCTTCTCTGCTGAGTATAAAGTGTGTCTGGGTGTGTGCAGGCCCTCATGGCTGTCGGCACTGGGCTCTGGCTAACACCGTGTTGGCATTTCTCCTTCTCAGGCAGCACAGCCCTTCTCCTCATCCTGTGCATGCAGCATTCCTTCCCCGAGCCCAGCAGACTGTATCTTGACCTCATTCTGGCCGTCCTGGCCCTGGAACTGGTCTGTTCCCTGATGTGTCTGCTCACTTACACAGGTGAGAATTACAACTAGGCTGTTCTTATAAAGACCTTTAACTGCTTGTTTCATCCCCACCTGAAGCCTACCCCGTTATCTTTGCGACAAGGAAATTTGTCTGCGTAGCTGAGAACCTATTTAGCGTCTATAGCTCTCACTGCTGACCACATCCAGACTTCTCTAATTTCAAACCATCAGGAAAATACCAGTGAGTCACAGTTCTAAATTTGTCATCAACAAATTTTTGTCAACTAAAGTGAAGCCTTTTCATTAAAAAAACAAAACAAAAAAAATTAAAAAGGCCCACAAACTTTTGCTTCCTCAAGAACAACTGAAATATAAATCTGGCATTTAAAATTAAAAATAACAAAATAAAAATAAGTAAATAAGTAATGCATGCAAGACTGCATTTAGCTCAGACTTGCTTTGGGATAAACCATTTAAGAACCCACTTCTTTCTAAATCTAGAGCTCCCTGAGAGTTGGTTGGTCTGTCTGTCTGTCTGTCTGTCTGCTCTCTCTTAAAACTCTCAGTGGTAAAGTAAGCTTCAGATATGCTAATATGAAAAATAGAAGGAAAGATACTTGAACAGGAAAAAATTCAAGCCCTGGAGAAATCGAGATTTCATTCCTGCTGCCATGCTGACATGCACGTTTAATCTGCCCGTAATAATAGCTAACTTTGTGGCATTGAGCACCAATGTTTTGTGACAATAGCATACTTTATCTAGTCATTTTGAAAGCAATCATTATTCTAGTTAAGAAGGAAGAAGTCATCTGGGCCTTAGCTTCATCTCATTTTCCTGATTTTTTTGCTGAGTCTCCTTAAGGCCTAGAGAACAGTATTTAGAATATGAATCGAGTGACTAGTTTGTGAATGTGAATGAATGTTGCATTCTTTTTTTTTTGTTTGCTTTTGTTTTTTGGAGGAAGATTAGCCCTCAGCTAACTACTGCCAGTCCTCCTCTTTTTTTGCTGAGGAAGCCTGGCTCTGAGCTAACACCCGTGCCCATCTTCCTCTAGTTTATACGTGGGACGCCTACCACAGCATGGCTGCCAAGCAGTGCCGTGTCCACACCCGGGATCCGAACCAGCGAACCCCGGGCCTCCGAGAAGCGGAACGTGCGAACTTAACCGCTGCGCCACCGGGCCGGCCCCTGAATGTTGCATTCTTAATTGACTTTTAGAAATTTTTCTGTAGTTATCAGCTAACAATTAGCCAAATTAGGTAGAGAATCACATTTGCACCTCACTCTAAAAAAAGAAATGCACAGGGGCCCACCCCGCTGGCCTAGTGGTTAAGTTTGGTGTGCTCTGCTTCAGTGGCCTGGAATCGGTTCCCAGGCGCTGACCTACACCACTCATCAGTGGCCATGCTGTGGCAGCAGCTCACATACAGAAAGAGGAAGATTGGCAACAGATGTTAGCTCAGGGTGCATCTTCCTCAGCAAAAGAAAAAGGAAAAAGAAAAAAAAGAAATGTACACCACATACTTAACTTCATAAAAAGGGATGAGACTTTAAAGTAAGGTTAATTTTTCAGAATATAGGAAACAGCTCACTTCTTCAGTAAAGTGATCCATGTGACAGAAACGAACGTTGAATTATCTTGTTGATTGAGATCCACTCCATTCATATCGTGTCTGTCAAGCACTATAAATGGGGTTATAATTTAGATCTGAGCAGTAGAATTCATATTATTTTATAATATCTACAACTTTTATTTACTACAAGGGGTACAAGCCTTCAGTAAAGTATTTTCTGTAATACCTATAAGATGCTCTGTGACACAGAAGGAGGTGACAACAATATTCCAAAGATTGTGTGAATGTCATCATGTATATAGAGGGAAATTAATACTGTTAAAATGTAGTCCAAGATTTATTTCTCTAGGATTTACTGTACCATTTTTTAAAGGATTTCCTGTAACACTTAAAGTTAATTACACTGTAAATAAGACAGGTAATGTTAAAAACAAAATGACAAAAACCTGAGACTGTTTGGAAGGAGGTGGAGGAAGCAGATGTCCAAGAATCCTGAGAGGAGGTAATTTTTACAGTTGGGCAGAAATATATTAGTTACATGATGCCTAGACTTGAGCAGAAAGAATTTTCCTTTTCCTTTAGCATGCATCACTTATTTTAATCCATTGTCTTCCTAATTAAAAAGAATTGCTTTGGTCTGTAGTCAAAGACTTAGAAGCATATTTCATCTTTATTTACATTAATTTTTAATTTTTTTATCTGAATAAAATACACCATTCAAATTGTCTTTTAAAATCTCAAATTAATATACTTCCTACTTTAAGAAAAACTGATAATTGGTAATTCAGACTTGCAAAATAAATAGATGATTTACACAGGAAAGGTTAATAATTATTATGGTAATTATAAATTTACATAGGGTAGAGTCTCTGCAAATGTTGGATTTCTTTAGAAGGTTCAAGTGTGACTATTTTTCCTCCATATTCTCAAAGCTTACTTTTTAAATTATAATGTTCCTTTAAATGTACTGTAGGCTCTGACAAGAGCTTTAGGGCATAGCTTCCAGGGACAAAAGTGGCTTTTGTTCAGTGTCACAGAAAATTTAAGGTTGGTTTCCTGATATATGCATCTTTCTTGCTTCTCTATACTAAAAAAGATTTTAGAAGATAGCTAGTTTTGATAATGTTGAAAGTAACTCTTTAAGACATGATTCTTTGATAGACTAATTCTAACCTGACTTTGACTAATTTATTTGCGTTCTAAGTATGTGGTTAATCTCTAGACACCAAGATAAACTTTTCTTTTTGGGCACTAATTTGCTTGACTACGTCTATACGGGAAAACTAGGAAGGTAAAATTTAAAACATTTTCAGGTTACTAAATTTGATTAGCTTTCTGTCCATTTAAAAATAAGTAACATAGTCAATAAATGCTGCTCAGTTATCAGCCTTCCAGCACCCAGTAACACTGCCCTGAAGTTGTAAGAGCTTCAGTACAAGATGGAAGAAAATGTAAACGGCGCATGGGTCCACCTGTCTTTGTAGTGCTTTGCTGATCTTGCATGCATGCATTCCTTGAGTTACTATGGAGAGAGTGGAAGATTCTTGTTCCATGTGATTTGCATTGGGGTTAATGCCTGACCTGTGATCTAAAAAGTCCTGAATGCATCCAATTTAATTTATTTTAAATACTGAAAAGATGAGTCTGAAAGACGGACGTTTTTATATTGTTAGACTATGGGTATGTCTTTTATTTCTGCCTCTTAACTTTTACTTTAATACTGTGTGCTTATCATCTCCTGTGCCCCAGTTCAAGACACTTAGAATTGTTCCGCATTTCTTCATTTATTTAGGAATTATTATGTGGAAGACAGCATTTTAGAGAGAGAAGATATGAACATAAACAACTCAGACTCTCTGGCAGCCCTCATATAATACTTGATTCTCCGCCTTCATCTTACTGCATGACAGCTGACACGGTTGATCGCTCCCTCCTTGAAATGTTCTGGGACTCTGGCTTTCCTCGTTTTCTGCCTGTCTCACTGGGGTCCCATCTTCTCCTTTGTTGAGTGTGCTCCCTGATCTGTTGGTGGTGGAGCCCCAGGGCTCATTCTCGGTCTCCTCCAACCTGGGAGCTATAACACCTCAGGTTTTGTGCCTGTGCCCTTTGAAGCCATAGGTGCTTCTCATTTCTAACTTTCTAGCCGTACCTGAAAGTCAAGGGCTTCTAGTTACATTACCTGACTTTCTTCTTTTGGCATCGTACTGCCTGGTTCTTCATGGTCCTTTCTGATGAACCCTCTGCATATCTCCTAACCTTTTGACATTTCTCTTTAACCTCTTCACTTAAGCTTCTTCAGCCTAGTTCTCAGCTGAGAGTGTACATCAGAATCGTATGTGGAGCCTGGAAGTTCCACAAAGGGTTAAACATAGACTTATCATATGACTCAGCGCTTGCACTTCTAGGTCTGTATCCAAGAGAACTGGAAACATGTACACATCTACACAAAAGCAGGTACACAAATGTTCAAAGTACCGTTATTTATAAGAGCCAAGTGGAACCAACCTAAATGATGTTAGGATAAACTGATGAGTAGATAAACAAAATGTGTTATATCCTTACAATAGAATATTATTCAGCCATAAAAAGGATTGAATATATGAAATGAAGTGCTAATACATGCTACAACGTGGATGAACATTGAAGACATTATGCTAAGTGGAAGAAGCCAGTCACAAAAGACTACGTGTTGTAGGATTCCATGTGTGTGAAATGCCCAGAACAGGCACATCTACAGAGACAGAAAATAGATTAGTGCTGGCCTAGAGCTGGGGAGGCAGGCAGCAAATGGAGAATCCTGCTAGTGGATTCCAGGTTTCTTTTTGGGGTGATGAAATGTTCTAAGATAGATTGTAGAGATGGTTTGCACAACTCTTTGAATATCCTGAACTGTTGAATTCTACACTTTATATGGGTGAATTGCATGATACATGAATTATATCTCAAAAGTTGTTATGAAAAAGGAAAGAATCATACATGGAGCTTTTTAAACATTTGGTACCTGGGTCTAGCCCCCCTTCCTTCCTCCTCCCCACATGCTGAATATTCTGGCTCATTTGGAGTTGGATGTATGATTCTCATGTTCATCTGGGTTGACAGTCACTGCCTTCATTGAGACCTGGCTCAGCCCTTGCTGTTTCTCCTCTTGTAGGCTTCTCTGGTGGAAACTACTCATTCCAGCCGGTCCCAGACTTATTCGGACAGGACAGTAGCTGTTATGCAGAGATGCAAGCTGTCCTGCTCGGTCTGTCTTCAGACCTGAGAAGTTGGGGACAGCCTTCATCGTTTCTGCTTATCTGCCCACTTGGATTAGTGTGCTAGGGCTGCCATCACAAAAGACCCAGACTGGGTGACTGAAACAACACAAAGATATTTTCTCACCGTTCTGGAGGCTAGAAGTCCGAGACAGAGGTATTGACAGAGTTGGTTTCTCCTGAGGCCTCTCTCCTTCGCTGGCAGATGGCCGCCTTCTTGCTGTGTCCCGAGATGGCCTTTGGTCAGCGCAAGCGCTGCATCCCTGTGCCTTTTCCTCTATCAGATCAGGGCCCCACCCTTATTACCTCATTTAATTTGAATTCCCTCACTACAGTCCCTGTCTCCAAGGACAGTCACATTGGGGGTTAGGGCTTCAAATATGAATTTTGGGGGAACACAATTCAGTCCATCATACCACTTATCCCCCAAAACTGCCAAGTTCATCAGTAACCTCCAAATTGCCAAATTCACCAGATCAGATTCTACATGTCTTCACCTTTCTGGCAGTGAACACTGACTGCTCTTTCCTGATTCTCCTCCCGCCTCTCTGGATATTTATTTCCATTCCGTTTTAGCAGATTTTTCCCTACTTTTTAAATATGAGTGGGTATCAGCATTCTCCACCAGACTCATCCTTTTTCATTCTCCATATTTAGTTACCATCTATACACCAGTGGGCAGCCCCCTAATGAACAGAACCTTTATATTCATTTGCTTAGTGATAATTAACATCGGGGTGTCCCATAGGTACCAACAAGATCAGAATTGAGCTGAGCATCTTTCTCCTCTTCTTCAAAACCTTCCTCCATCCTCCCCCTCCTCCCCTATCTCGGCTAACAGTGCCAGCGTGCACCTACCTAGGTGTCATCCTGGATTCTTCCTTCCACCTTACTCTCCATCTATCAGCCATTGGTCCTGTTCAGTCCACCTGCTTCTCAAATCCGTCTTCTTTCCTTTGTCACTGCCACTGCCTTGGTTAGATATTCGTCACATCTTGCATGGGTAATTCCAGGAGGCACACTGCTGGTCTCCCTCCCTCTGTCCTCTGATTCACATTCCTTACTTCTGCCAGCGTGATCACGTTCATGAGTAACTGATCATTAACAACTTCCATGTTCAGAGTTTTCTAATGGCCTAAGGGAGAAAAGCTGAAATCTTAGTGTGGCATAAAAGGCTCTCCATGAACTGGCCCCTGCCCATCCCTACTCTTCACGGTGATGGTGAGATCCTTTCAGTGACTGCCATTTGCTCTCAGGATAAAATCTAAATGCCTCGGCGTGCCCCACCAGCCACTCATGATGTCTTCCCTGCCCAATTTCCAGCCTCGCCCCTTGTTGATGCCCCCCTCCCACAACCCTCATACACGCACACGCACCTCAAGATCCTCAGCATTTGTTCAGGCTCTTCCTGCAGCTGAAACACCTTCTTCTCCACTCGCCTAGTCTGTGTGATTAATTCCTGTGTTTCCCTCAAGGCTGGACTCAGGCCCTACCCACTTCCTTCTCTCTGACCCTCCCTCCCACCCCCGCTCCCGCTGAGTAAGGGGCTGCTTTCTGGGGCTGTCATAGCTCCTTGTGCAAGCTTCGATTTATGGTCCATTTCATACTGTCTTGGAATGTGGGCTTATCGTCTGTATTTTCCCCTTGACTAGTGGCTCTTTTCAGAGGGTAGTGCCAACAGCGGGGGTGTTGAAGTCATGCTTCCTGGATCAGAGCCCTGGCTGCTTCTCTGACTTCCCTGGGCTTCACTTAACTCGATTGTAGGAAACAGGAGAAATAAGAGCACCCACCTCAGGGGGTGGTTCTCAGAGCTGAACGAGGCAGTCCATGTGAAACAGTTCCTCTGTGCCCTCTGTGTTTTAAGTGCACAAAAAATGATAGCTGTTACTATTGTTATCAATAATAATGATAACCTTTGTATTCCCAGTATTCAGTACAGGCCTGGCACATGGTACACTTTCAAATGTTTGAGTACCTCAATAAACAAATCTGTTTATTTGCTTTATGAAGCAATTTTTTGCATATTAACTTATTTGAAAAGAATAGCCAATTAATGTAGTTGGAATAAATGGAAATAGAAAAATTTTCATAATTAGATAAACTGATAATAATGACTTTATTATTTTAGTGAAAATTCGAAGATTTAATAAATCCAAACCTCAGCCTGATGTACTTGAAGAAGAAAAAATCTATGCTCACCCCATCAATATTACCTCAGAGACTGGATTCAGGTAAGCTGTGGGTGGAGAGCAAAAGATTATAGAAAGAGAATTAAAAGTTTTTTCCCCCTGGAAATCTAGAACCCATTCTAATGCTTGTAGTTTATAACTTTGCATGTGTGCATTTAAAATTATGTTTGATTTGTTTACTTCCCTTCAGCTGTGGTGAAACCAATCCCATTTTGGAATAATGCCTTGGCTTGTAACATCTGAGAAAAAGTAACAAATACAATATGCTCTACTGAAAACTGGTAGGGACCCATTCGCAAAGAGACTAACAAGTATCGGGGAATATATGTCATCATTAATATCTTGATTCTTTGCAGGACTATTTCAAGCCTAGAAGAAATTGTTGAGAAGCAAGGAGACATAATAGTATATTTGAAGCGGCACAATGCCCTGTTGAGTAAGCGGCTGTTGGCTTTGACTTCCTGTGACGTAGGCTCTCAGCCAAGTAGAATGTGAGAGCCTCAAGGTCCAGACAGCGATCGCAGAGGAAGCCAGAGGAATTTAAGACTGACTACCTGACAAGCTGTCATAGGGAATTGCAGCTTTTGCCAAGTAGCATTTTACAGCTTTTGCTGGAAACCTGAATTTGGTTCTCACCTATGTGGCTGTTTAATATGTAAGGGCTTGCGGATCATTTGAAAGATACTTTGTAGAGCCTTGATAACTCAAGGACAGTGTTTTGCACATTTTGAAATTATTTAACTCTTGGTTTATCCTAAGATCAAAAGTATCGTTTAAACATCTCCTTGGCCAACACTTCTTTCACATGACATTTGAACCCTCTAACAATTTGGCTATTGCTAGAGGAAGTCTGACATGACAATCTATTTAAAACAGGGCTGTGATCAAATAAGATCTTCCCACTTTTAAACTGAGGAGAGAAGTCATTATTTCTTGTGGTTAATGTTTTTTCCCATGGAGCCTTGTCATGTGTTTTATATGCTTGTGTGGTGTCGGAGGACAGCCTGGCCTGTGTAGCTTTTATAAAGAATTTCCTCACTTAGGACAGGGTGTCACTAGGTGATTTACTATGCAAACTCCTACAGCTTCCCATTCTCCAGAAATAAGAGATGGAAATGACTCGGACCAGCGTTAGACTGACCAGTGCTGCTTGTTACATCAGCAGCACTTTCCATTGGCAACAACTGAAATACTTAGAGAAGACTTTAAACTTTCTCTTTATTTTCACCCTTCTTCAAAAAGTTGCCCTGTATTTCAGTATTGACTAAACCTCACTGGATCTGTAAGTTCAGTTATAGGAAAGGGATCTTTTGAGGCTTTAAGTTTGTCTAAAAAGAAAAAAAGGGACACCTTTTTTAGTCTTCGATTATATTTAAAAATTACGGTGGAAATAAACTGTCATATCAACTTATATGCAGATATTAAACATGTCTAATTCTCCAGATACAGTGCAACATTCTATGAGTAAATGGCATTATTTCTCCAGTTTTCCTGGTTGCCCCTTTAAGTGATCAATTTGCTATTGGCACCTTCACATGCTGCCTTAGAAAGACTTTTGGTTGAAAGCTTAACATGACGAGGGGAGGGGATCTTGTGAGAATGTATGCTGCTAATTGTATTTGGTCGTTAGCTGAATGGTCAATATGTGATTTGAAAACTCTTGAGCTAGACACAACTGTTTAGCAAGGGATGTTATTCACTTGGTCACATCCACTGTTATGGAGGGCAAACATTAGCTACAGCCATTGCTGGGGCATTCTGGAAGTTTTCTACTAAAATAAAGGCAATGGCGTGTCCTCTACAGGTAATACTATTGAATCCCCAAGATGACAACAGTCACAAACCATACCCAAAATTGTATTTTTATAATTCAGATTGTATTCAAGTTTCCTGACTTTTCCTCCCTCCCTCCCTTCTTCTTTCCTCCTTTTTTAATGAGTACCTTTCAAAGCTATTGCTTTCCAGAAATCTGTGTCTATGTTCTGGAAGAGCCTATAAACTTTCCCTTCAGCCGTTTTGTGTTTCAAGAGGAAAGCACTGGTGACCGATAATTAATTCTTATTTATTTTTAAATTCAATTTGGACCTTAGTTTCTAAGGTTTATGGGGTGAACTTTGGTTTATAGAGAAAAGTATAGTTGTGATGTGGTGTCTGTATAACCTCCAGTACTCTTTTTTTTTTTTTGAGGAAGATTAGCCCTGATCTAACTGCTTCCGATCCTCCTCTTTTTGCTGAGGAAGACTGGCCCTGAGCTAACATCCGTGCCCGTCTTCCTCTACTTTATATGTGGGACGCCTACCACAGCATGGCGTGCCAAGTGGTGCCATGTCCGCACCCGGGATCCGAATGGGCAAACCCCGGGCCGCCAGAAGCGGATTATGTGAACTTAACCGCTGCATCACCTGGCCGGCCCCACCAGTACTCTTTTCTAAACTCAATATTGAACAAGTCAAACAATAAAAGAAAATGAAAGTAAGTATTAGAACTAGCAAAAAAGAAAAATGAATAAAACAATTTAAATGTTAAGCTTTCTATTCATCAGTCAGGTACTATGCTAGCACAGTGGATACAAAAATTAGTAAGACAGAACCTGGTTTATAGTTTCCATTCTAAGGAGGGAGAGGACTAAGATTTCTAGGATCTGTGCTAAGTGAAATAATGGCAGTCAGACCAAGGTGCTGTAGGAGCTCCAGGTTGCACAGTGCCCTAGGGAGGAAGGGGGCTGCAGGATTTCCACGCAAATTAATGAGGAAAGAAGGTAAACAGCTGCAAACCGGACATAAGCATGGGAGACAGCTTGAACCAAAAGTGTGAGGCAGGACGTGGAGGAGAGGTGGACAGTGTCAGATCTTGGAGGGCCTTGACGCTGTCTGTGCTGAAGGGCCTGCACTGGAGGGGGAGCCACTGAGGAGTTTCAAGCAAGGAAGTGGCAGAGCTCAGACTGTAGCACAATGTGGGGGAAAGGTGGGCGGCACAAAGGTACGGCCCTGAACTCAGGCGGCCATAGTAACATTTTATTAAAAGTAAATATGTGTGTATATGTGTATATTTCTATATTGTTAATTTTGGGATTTTATTTCAAATGAAGATAGCATCATGAGTTATTAAGTTAAAAGCTCGTTATTTTTTAATGGCAATATTGAAAAATATAAAGGAAAAAATTATTTGAAATCCCATCACCAAGAGATTGCACTAATTTATACTGCTTGTTGTCCCATGCCCTTATCGACTGAGGGTGTTATGAGTCTTTTTAATCCTAGCCCATCTGATGGATTAAAAAAAGTCAGTCATTGTTTCAAATTGCATTTCTTTGAATATTAATGAGGTTGAGCCTTTTTTCGCATATTCTTTGGCCTTTATGAATCTTTTGTGATGTGCATATTCAAGCGTTTTGCTTATTGTTCTCCTAGGCTATTCTTTTTCTTAAACTTAGTCTTCCTTAATATATAGGGACATTCCTCAGTTCATATGTGTTGCACACACTTCCTGGTTGGTTTTGAGTTCTTTTCCATGGCTCTTCGAACACTTCAGCGCTGGTGAAGATGTTCACACAAATGAGTCCCTGAAGCCATATCAGATGTCCTCTGTCGTGTGAGAGCCAGCAGGGGCTCGAGTGAATTTTAATATACCCAGGCTTCTGCTGGAGGCCTTTTTTCTTCTTCCAGGCATTCAAACCAAAGTCTTAGAGGACTTAAGTTAATTCTTTCTCTTTTTTTCCTCTAAGGCACGGTTCCCCAACCCTGGCACTATTGACACTTTGGGTCAGATAATCTGTTATGGGGGGCTGTCCTGTGAATTTTAGGATGTTTAGCAGTATTTCTGGCTACTAGGATGCCCAGAGCAGCCCCCAGTTCTAACAACGAAAAATGTCTCCATACACATTCATTTCATTTCATGTAACATTTAACATTTAATGGAGAGCTGACCATGTTTTAGAGAGTGTTGTAGGTGCTGGGAATACAGGAGTCAATAAGACAGAGAAGGTTCATGTTCTCATAGAATCTACATTCTTACGGTGCAGGGAAGCAGGGGGTGGGGGGAGTAGAGGGAGAATGGAAGTGAACGCAAGAGACAAATAAACCAACGACTGGGCTTAATAAATTTGATTCTTCTTCTGTAAGTTCAACCTCATAGAGAACTCTTATGTTAATGTGACTTATGGAAAAAATTAACTTATGTATTATAACCATTCAGAAAATCAAATGGCAAATGAAATGACCTTTATGTTCTCCTTTCCCTATCATTTTTACAGAAAAGACTGTTACTTTAATGATCTCACAGCCTGATCAGAGGCTTTTTAAAGTCTTGAATACAAAACTCCCGTCTGCTAGATCTTGAATTCTTGAGGAAACAAACCTTGAATATATGACAATCACAAATCACAAAAATCTCAAAACATTCCCTAGGTTTCCTAAGGAGAATGGTTTATTTGTAAACCAGGGAAGCCTGTCTCTGGTTCTTCTCCTCCTGGGCTCTCTAATCCAGTTTAGCTTTTTACCCTCCTGCTGCACTGAAACTGGTCTTGTCAAGGTTACCAGTTACCTTCCTTCCATATTGCTTAAGGGAGAGGTGAGTGCGTAGTTTCCTCTCTCTTCACTGATCAGCAGCGTTCATCTCCGGTGATCACTCCCTCCTTGATTAATTTCTTCATGCGGGCTCCCAGTTCACTACTGTCTCTTGGTTTTCCTCCACCCTCACTGGCTTCTTGTTTTGTATCCTTTGCGGGTTCCTTTTCTTCTTAATGTTAGTGTGCTCCAGGGCTCAACCCTGGGCCTCTCTCTTCTCCATCCACACTCACTCCCTTGGTGATCTCACACAGTCTCATGGCTTTAATACAGTCTACAAGCTGTCCACTCCCAAATGTGCATCTCCAGCCAGGTCTTCTCCTTGAACTCCAGACTCATTTACCCGGCTGTCCCCTCTAGATCTCTACTTGGTTGTCTAAAAACATCTCAAACATAATACATCCAGAGCTGAGCTGTCTTCCATAGCCTTCTCCATCTCCACTGTGGTAGCTCCTTTCCTCTCACACTCAGATACCATCTTATCAGCAAATCCTGCTAGCTTTTCCTTTAAAATAGATCCAGAATCCGTCATCTTCACATGAATTATGGTAATAGTCTCTTAAGTGGTCTTTCAGCTTCTAGTCACCCCTACCTCCCCCTGACACACACACATAAAAAACATCAATGTCTAGGAGCTGGCCCCATGGTATAGTGGTTAAGTTCAGCATGCTCCACTTCAGTGGCCCGGATTTGCAGGTTCAGATCCTGGGTGCAGACCTACACTACTCGTCAGCCATGCTGTGGTGGACCCACATATAAAGTAGAGGAAGATTGGCATAGATGTTAGCTCAGAGCTAATCTTCCTCAGCAAAAAAAAAAAAAAAAGAAAAAACACCCCAAAACAAAAAGCATCAATGTTTAACACAGCAGCCAAAGAGATCCTTCTAAAACGTACATCAAATCATGTTACTCTAATGGTTCCTTATCTTTGTGAAAAGCCAAGTCCTGACAGTGACCTCCAGGGCTCTAGAAAATCTGCTCCACCTCTCACCCCTATTTCATCTCTTCTCACTCTTCCTTTGCTTACTTTGCTTCAGTCACAATGTTATTTTTTGGATTGTGAGACACATCCCACCTCAGGACCTTTGTACTTGCTTTTCCCGCTGCCTGGAATGATCACTTCCCACATATCCTTTATCTCCTTCAAGTCTTTGTTCAAATGTTACTTTCTCAGTGAGGCCTGCTCTGACCACTGTTTACAACTTCAGCCTTCCGCACACTTGGCACTTTCCATCTCCCTTACCCTATTTAATTTGTTCTCCATTGCACTTACCACTCACCATATTATATAATTGACTGACTTTATTTCTTTCTCCCCTGACTAGAATATAATATCAATTTCAGATGTAGCAAAGATTTAAAAGTAAAAAAATGAAAGCATTCTCTGGCATAATACACAGCTACCCAAAGACATAAGAGAATCATGGCGGTAATGATTATAATAGTGAAAAATGAGGGAGGGGCAAATATTTCAATATGATAAGTGGATTTAATAATACAAACACTGGAGTAGTTTCAGGTGATTAAAAAGAATGTGCGTAGGGGCCGGCCAGGTGGCACAGCGGTTAAATTCACACGTTCGACTTCTCTGTGGCCTGGGGTTCACCAGTTTGGATCCTGGGTGCGGACATGGCACTGCTTGGCAAAAGCCATGCTGTGGTAGGCATCCCACGTATAAAGTAGAGGAAGATGGGCATGGATGTTAGCTCAGGGCCAGTCTTCCTCAGCAAAAGGAGGAGGATTTGCAGTAGTTAGCTCAGGGCTAATCTTCCTCAAAAAAAAAGAATGTGTGTAGAGTCCAGCCCCGTGGCCGAGTAGTTAAGTTCCAGCACTCTGCTTCGGCAGCCCAGGGTTTCACTGGTTCGGATCCTGGGCACGGACATGGCACTGCTCATCAGGTCCCACATGCCACAACTGGAAGGACCCACAACTAAAAATATACAACTGTGTACAAGGGGGCTTTGGAGAGAAAAATTTAAAAAAATAAATAAATAAAAGAAGATTGGCAACAGTTGTTAGCTCAGGTGCCAATCTTTAAAAATAAAAAAAAGAATGTGTGTCTCTATATACTGACATAGATGTTCAGTACCATATACAAAATTAAGACTAAGCCTAATAGTATGGGAGAATATTTCGAATATCAGAGTCAAGCATTCATATGTAAGAATTTCTTTTCAAAAGAAAGAATGCAACAGAAAACACAGTTAGTAGGAAACATCAGACATGTTCCCATTAACATCGGGAACAAGATGTGTGTGTCCCCCCTGACTGTTCTGGAGGTTCCAACAAAGCATTAGAAAAAGAATGTGGAGCTATCTAGATTGACAAGGGAATGACAGAGTTATTGTTATTTGCAGATAATATGATTGAGTCCACAAATAACTCCAGAGGAACCTACTGGAAAAACTCTTACAAAAAATACAGAAATAAGAGAATTCAGTGAGGTGGCTGGGTGCAAAGTTAGTATATAAAAATCCGTTGCTTAATACAAACCACTGCCAGTTAGAAGATACAATTGAAGAAAAGGCCTCATTTATAACAACAAAAAAGATGAAATACCCAGATCTTTCTGAAGAAAAGTTAAAAACACTACTGAAGGATGCGAAAGAAGACTTAAAAAGGCTTGACATGTCCTCGACTAGAAACTTACATCACAAAGCTGGCGGTTCTCCCTCAGTTAATCGACCTATGAAAGGACTAATGCTATAAGGTGTTAGGCATATTGTAATAACAGTAATAATTAAAACAGTGAGATAATGTTCATGAATAATCAGCTCAATGAAACAAAATAGGAAATACAGAAATAAACCAAACTATATATAGGAATTTGGTATAAAAAAGGTGACATTTCAAATCACAGAAAAGTTAGCTCATTCCGTAAATGGTCTTAAGACAACTGGGCACAGCATCAAGGGGAAAAAACTTAGGTTATATCTCTCCCTGACAGTGCATCTCTCCTAAACCCTAGCTGATTCAAAGATTTCACTGTTTAAAATGAGACTATTAAAGTATTAGAATAAACAATAGGAGAGGTTTTTAAAATCATTTCAGTGAGGGAACTCTTTCTAAGATTGCACAGAAGCCATAAATGAAAAGCCTGGTATATTTAACTACATAAAAATCAAAATTTCCCCTTGGCAAACACAGTTATAAGATGAACAAGACAAAAGTTATAAAACAAATAAGGAACTGGGTAAAAAATATTTACAATTCATTTCACAGACTGTGATATTGTGATTTATAATAAATATGTATTTGGCACAGAGCTCCTAAAACCCTTGGAATTTCCTAAGTGATACGAGCAATGGGAGCATCTTTTGATGTAATGTTTGGTCTTTTGTCATCAATTCCTGAAATAGCTCCAGAGCCATAACACCAAAAGGAGAGTTGTTCATAGTAAGCCCCTTTCAACCACACTCGAGTTTCTGTTAATGAGGTGACTTTTGGAAAAGTCCTTAAGGATGGGGTTGGTTGCCAGGAGAACCAGCCATACGATGAGAGTGTTGGAACTTACAGCCCCTCTTCCACCATCCCCAGGGAGGGGAGAGAGGAGGAGGCTGGAGGTTGAAGCAGTTAGCCATGGACAGTGGTCCAATCAGTCATGCCTGTGTGATGAAGCCTCCATAGAAACCCCAAAGGATGGGGTTTGGAGAGCCTCCAGGTGTTCCTGGTGAACATCTGGAGATGGAGAGAGGCTGGCGTGCCCAGAGGAGGCATGGAAGCTCTGCATCCCTTCCCCATACCTTGCCTTATGCTTCTCTTCCATCTGGCTGTTCCTGTTACATCCCTTTATAATAAACTGGTAATTTAGTAAGTAAAACGTTTTCCTGAGTTCTGTGAGCCGCTCTAGGAAATTAATCGAACCCAAGGAAGGGGTCCTGGGAATCACAGGTAACAAACAGGACTTGCAGTTGGCTTCAGAAATGTGTGTGTGGGTGAGGGTGGCAGTCTTGTAGGACTGAACCCTTAACCTGTGGGATCTGACACTATCTCCAGGTAGATGGTTTCAGAATTGAGTTAAATTGTAGGACACCCACTTGATGTTGCAGAATTGTTGTACGTGTGGAAAACCCACACATCTGATGCCAGAAGTGAAGTAGTGTTGTAGTAGAGAATTGAGAGTAGAGAAGAAACAGGAGGAAGTATGTTTTCCCTTACACAGACAAGAGCAGAATTCTCTAATATAAATGTTCCTACAAATCCTAAGAAAAAGAACAAACTGCCAGCAAAAGGGCCAAATATATGGACAGAGTTCACAGGAAAGGAAATGCAAATGCTTCATAGGCCTTTGAGATGATAAACCTCAGTCATAGTAAGAGAGATGCCAGTTGACCTACAGTGAGATAGCAAACCAGATATGTGGAAGTGTTGCTACTCCCTGTGAGCAAGGATTTGTGTAAACCAGCACTCTCTCGTGTGTCCTATTGGGACATGTAAATTGGTGACCCCTGTGGAAGGCAAATTTAGAAACATCTGTCAAAATCACCAATGGGTATGTGCTTTGACCCAGCAATTCCACTTCCAGGAATTTATCCTAGGGATATATTCCCACTTATGCTAAAGCATTAATTACATGATTCTTTGTAATAGCCCAAATCGGAATGCAAATTCAATGTCCATCCGTGGAGGATTGGTTAAATAACACCATCAAAAAGAATGAGGCAGCTTTCTTTTTACTGAGAAGAAATAAGCTCCAAATATGTTTTAAAAAAAGTAAAAACAGGGTACACACTGGAGAGCATGCTATCGTTTGGGTAAAAAGAGAAGATATGTGTACATTTTCCTTATATATGCGTTTCCTTCTATATGCACTGTACTATAAAAACTGAAACTATAAAAGCTAGTCTCTTTCTTTGGCTGCCTCTGAGAAGGGGAATGAGTGGCTAGGAGACGGGTGGGAGTGAGACTTCATTGTATATCCCTTTCTACCTTTTGAATTTTGAAACTTGACTGTTTTAAATTTGAGATTTAAAAAAGCAAAGGAAAATAAGCAAAGGATAGGGGGCCAGCCTGGTGGTGCAGCGGGTAAGTTCACACATTCCGCTTTGGCAGCCCGGGGTCCGCTGGCATGCTGTGGCAGGCATCCCACGTATAAAGTGGAAAAAGATGGGTGCGGATGTTAGCTCAGGGCCAGTCTTCCTCAGCAAAAAGAGGAGGATTGGCGCAGATGTTAGCTCAGGGCTAATCTTCCAAAAAAAAAATCAATAAGCAAAGGATAAATACATGCAGCTCATAAATGAAACACAGTGGCCAAAAAATATATGAGGAAGATGTGCCACTTTATTATCCATCAGGGAAATACAAGTTAAACCGGGTGTTTTTGCGAGCCAGAGTAGCAGGAGTGAAGAGATTAGTTATATCCAGTTTGGGAGGAGTGTGCACAGATAGACATGTGGATATGTGCCAGTGGGCATATAATTGGTAATTTGACCCAGTAATTTTGACTCCAACAATCTTTCCTACAAAAGTATTGATGCGTGAAAAGTTATGAGTGAAGGTTTACTCCGTTATTGTTTCATATTAAGCACATGGAATAGCATATAGATTCAGGAGGTGAATCCTTAAAGAAGTTACGGCAGATTCATGGCATGAAACACGCTGCAGCATTTTAAAAACTGATGTAGATATTTATATATATATACCAACATGAAATAATGCCTCTAATATTAAGTGAAAAAAGATTGTTGAATATATTTGTGTAATTTCATGACATCTCACTTAAGTTAAAAATGGTGTGTGTGTGTGTATGTGCGTGTAAATTGATAGAAGGAAGTCCAGAAGCGTATGAAACAAACAGTAGTTCACACTGGAAAGAGTACGTGACTATGGAGTGGGAGAATGAAAGGTGGAAGTGTTGAACAAGGAGAAGAAAATAAAATTGAAGGATTTGGGGCTTTTTATTCTATTTCTCTATTATTTAAAACTTTTACAGTGACCGTGTATTATTTTCTAATTAATAAATGTTCAACATATATTAAATAAAAAATGTAAGTAACAATTCATATTTAGTACAACTGCTTTTTAAGTAATAATATATGCCATACATACAAAGAAAAGGATATTTGCCAGAAAAGATGGTGGTGGATCGAATATACAAATTTACTACTGTTTCTTCCTTAAACCCCACTAAAATCATAGTAAAGAATTTTTTTAAGGTATAAACTCACAATGAAAGGAGAGGAAGCAACTGTAAAAAGATTGTGGAGATTGTAAAGTAACAAAGCACTTCTGGAGGCTGCCAGTCCCACCCAAGGTGTGGTCTCTGGCCTGGTGCAGCTCGGCAAACTGCCACCAGTCCATGGGAAGATAAGGCAAGTCTTGAGCCAGAAGTAAATCAACTCTGTCACTAAGCCTCGTTGAGATCCGGCTGACTTTTTTCTCATAATAAGATTTCCCAGTAAAGGAAGCGATGTGTTGGTCTACATTCTGGTGCAAACGCCTTATCTCCTGGAGGGCCAGTAACAGATAGTCAAGGACTGGCTGCCTGAATAGCACTGGTCTGTGTTAACTGTCTCTAGGCTACCCTCTCCTCCAATTCTCTCTTGAACTCACATTTCTATCTGCCTTTTTCCTCCACTGCTCCACAGAAACTACTGTCGTCAAGGTCACTAGAGGCCTCCAGGCTGCTAAGCCAGTTCTCACCCCTCGTTGTCCTGGATCTCAGCAGCATCCAAGTTTATCACACCCTCCTTGATTTGCTTTCTTTACTTGGCTTCCAGGTCACCGCTATCTTTAGTTTTCTTCCCACCTTACTGGTGATTTCTCCTCAGTCTCCTTTGCTGTTTCCTCTTTTTCTATACCCAGTTTTAACATTTATATTCAGTAAAATTCACTGTGGAGATGCAGTTCCATGACTTGTGAACAATGTGCAGATCACGTTACGTAACCAATTCCACTATAGTGATAGGGTGAGACTTGGGGGAGGTTCGGATGAGGTGAATCATGTATTTTGCATGTGGGGCAGATGCGAATCTTTGTATGTGGGGCCCAAGGACAGGCTGTGGTGGACAAGATAATGCGCACCCCCGCCCCAAAGATTTTCGTGTCTAACCCCAAGAACCTGTGAGTATGTTACCTTACATGGCAAAAGGGATTTTGCAGGTGTGATTAAGTACCATGAAAGATGGGGAGATCATCTCAAAGTGCTTGGGTGGGTCCAGTGTAATCACAAGTGTCCTTATAAGGGATAGAGGAAGGCAGAAGAGTCAGAGTCAGTGAAGGAGATATGACCAGGGAAGTGGAAGTCACATTTGAAGAAGCTACACTGCTGGCCTTGAAGATGGAGGAAGGGACCATGAGCCAAGGTGGCCTCTACAGGCTAGAAAAGGCAAGAAGGAAATAATCCATTTCCTTCCTAGAGCCTCTAGAAAGAATGTGGCCCTGCCAACACTTTGATTTTAGGACAATCGACCTCTGAACTGTAAGATAACTTTTTTTTTTTGAGGAAGATTAACCCTGAGCCACCATCTGCTGCCAATCCTCCTCTTTTTGCTGAGGAAGACTGGCCCTAAGCTAACATCTGTGCCCATCTTCCTCCATTTTATACATGGGATGCCTGCCACAGCATGGCTTGATAAGCGGTGCATAGGTCCATGACCAGGATCTGAGCTGCCGAAGCAGAGAGCGCAAACTTAACCACTATGCCACCAGGCCAGCCCCAATTTTGTTGTCTTAAGCCACAAATTTGTGTTATAGCAGCAGTAGGACACTATTAGAGCAATTGAGATCACAGTTTCATCAGCCCTTTCTCCCAAAATATCCTAGTTCTACATCCCCTTTGTAGTCTACCCTCGCCCAGCTCTTACCTGCTGGTACGGATTGATCTGTTCTCCATCTGTACAGTCTTGTCTTTTCCAGAATGTCATATAAATGGAGTCTTACAGTATGCAGCCTTTTAAGTCTGTCCTCTTTCACTCAGTGTAATACATTGGAGACCCATCCGTGTGGTCAGTACCAATAGTTCATTCCTTTTCATTGCTGAATAGTATTCCACAGATGTGCCAGTTGGTTTATCCATTTCCCAGTTGAAGGACATTTGGGTTGCTTCAGTTTGGAGTTATGATAAATAGATCTGTTATAAACATTTGCATAAAAGTTTTTGTGTGACCTTCACTCCAGTGAAGTTTTCATTTTATTCAAGTGAGTACCTAGGAGTGGGGTTGCTGAGTCATATGGTGAGTGTACCTTTAACTTTAAAGGAAACTGCCAAACTGTTTTCCAAAGTAACTGTACCGCTTGGCATTCCTACCAGCAACATATGAGTTCCAGTTTCTCTGCATACTGACCAGCACTTGACATTGTTACTTTTTTAAAATTTTAGCTATTCTAATAGGTATGTAGTAGCCTCTTACTGTGTTTTTCATTTGCAGTTCACCAATGGCTAGGAGGTTGAGCATTTTTTCATGAGCTTATTTGCCATCTGATTCTCTTCTGTGATTAAATGTCTAATCACTTATTCATTTTTTATTGATTTGTTTGCTTATTGTTGATTGTTAAGAGTTCTTTATATGTTTGGATCTGCCTCTTGCATGAGCCACTCAGGAGCTGTCTGGGACTTCATAGGGATTTTTCTTTTTTTGAGGAAGGTTAGCCCCAAGCTAACACCTGCTGCCAATCCTCCTCCTTTTGCTGAGGAAGCCTGGCTCTGAGCTAACATCTGTTGCCAATCTTCCTCTTTTTGTATGTGAGCTGCCACATGGCATGACCACTGACGGACAATGACGTAGGTCCGCACCCAGGAACCTGAGCCGCCTGAAGCAGACGGCACCGAACTTAACCACCAGGCCACCAGGGCTGGCCCTATACCAAGAAGAAAATTTTTAAGTGAATAAATATGTAGATAAATATATAAATAAGTAGATTAAAGAATAGAGTCTATCAGGTGGGGAAAGCCCTCCAGCTCTTATAATGAATTAAAAGACCCTAATCTCGTATCATCCATCCTCTTCACCTTCTTTTTAAGTTAAGGAGTTACCTCTTCACCTCAAAGGCTAAACATTCCTCTTGTGATCTGAACTCCATCCTCTTTCCTTCTAAACTTTAAGGCAGTGGTTCTCACTTTTTATTTATTTATTTTTTAGGAAGATTAGCTCTGAGCTGACATCTGCTGCCAATCCTCCTCTTTTTGCTGAGGAAGATTGGCCCTGAGCTAACAACCATGCCCATCTTCCTCTACTTTATGTGTGGGACGCCTGCCACAGCATGGCTTGACAAGTGGTGCATAGGTTCACACCCGGCATCCGAACTGGCAAACCCTGGGCCACCGAAGCAGAACATGTGAACTTAACCACTGCACCACTGGGCTGGCCCAGTTCTCACTTTTTAGTCTCAGGACCCCTTACACTTGTAGTTGTAGGGGAGGAAGACATTTCCTCAACCCACTCTAGGTCCTTCTGGCCAGACGATGAATTAAATTGACAAGAGACAGAATAACAGGAGAAAATTAAACAAAGCTTTATAACATGTATACATGGGAGAGATTCAGGCAAACTCAGTAACTCACCAAAATAGCAGAGGTTCTCATCTTAAATACCATCATCAGCTACAAAGAAGGATTTTGGGGGTGGGGGGAGTCAGTTATGGGAGATTACCAGACAAGTACAGTAAACGAGGGTCAGGTTATTATGCAGACTTAAGTCCTTGCCTTCCACATTGATGAGAGTTTCTAGAGATAAGGTCATCCCCCCTTCTTCCTGGTGCAGAGAGGGAGACACCTTTACAGATGGAGATTTCCTTTACAATGTAAATGTCTCTTAACAAAGGGTAACTTCTACTTTTCACAGTTTCATGTCTGCTGTTTTTAATAGTAAGCAGCCCAAAATAATCCTCATGCCAAAGAGACATGTCTTCAGGTGGCCAATTCCAATCCCCCACATAGGGGAGGAAAAATAACTTTCCCCCTACCCTTCTGGGTTTTTCTAGGTTCTCCCTCCTACCCCCATCCCCTGTAATAACAGATTAACAGGAGAAAAACAAACAGAAGTTTAATAACATGGATAAACTTGTTATATGTATCTCCCGTATACATGGGAGATACACAGGAAAACTGAGTAAATCCCTGAAATGGCCCAAACCACCACCTTAAATACCATCTCCAGCTAAAGACAAAAGATATTGGGAAGGCAGCCAGTTATGGAGGTCACCAGGAAAAGCACAGTAAAGAAGGGTAAGGTTGTTATACAGATTGAAGTCCGTGCCTTCTCCATTGATAGAATTTTCTAGAGACTTAGTCATCTGCTCTTCCTGGTGCACAGAGGGAAACACCCTTACAAATGGAGATTTCCCTTATAGTTGTAAATGTCTCTCACAAAAGGATAACTTTTGTAACAAAATAACCAGCTCAAGATAATCCTTATGACAAAGAGGCACAGTTTGGGGTGGCATAAGGATTATTTTGAGCTGATTATTTTGAAAAATTCCAGACACAGGAGAAGCTCTGAAAACAGCTTGGAAGTTACTCTTTTGTGAGGGATATTTACATTAGAAAGGGGGTCTGAACTAGGCAGAGAGCTATTACCAGAGCTAACCTCACCTGAGAGAGCTCTCTGCATGCCCAGCAACCTTGCTTGTCAACCTTTTCCTCATCTCGCCTTCATGAACTGCCTCCCCCAATTTTGAAACCCCAGACCCCTATTCCTTTCTTTAGCTTAGAACAATGTATAAATCCAAATCTTTTGGCTCCTTTTTGAATCTATCTGTGGGGCTCCCGTATGTACACACATATGTATGCAATTAAACTTTCTTTTCTTATGTTAATCTTTTATTACTAGTAGGGTTTCAACCAAGAACCTCAAGGGTAGAGGGAAAGTTATTTTTCCTCCCCTACAACACCCTTAAAAATTAATGAGGACCCCAAAAGAGCTTTTGTGTATATGGATAATATCTATTAATAGTTGTAATGAGAAATTACAACTAACAAAGTTTGCCACTTGAAAATATTTGTCACTTAAAAATAATAAACTGGGGCCAGTCCCATGGCCAGGTGGTTGAGTTTGCGCACTCTGCTTCATTGGCCCAGGTTCACTGCTTTGGATTCTGGGCACGGACCTACACACTGCTCATCAAGCCATGCTGTGGTGGCTTCCCACACAGAAGAACTAGAATGGAGGCTGGCTTGGTGGCATAGTGGTTAAGTTTGCACGCTCAACTTTGGTGGCCCAGAGTTCACAGGTTTGGTGCGACCTACATACTGCTCATCAAACCATGCTGTGGGAGGCTGGCTCCGTGGCTGAATGGTTAAGTTCACGCGCTCAACTGCGGCGGCCCAGGGTTCGGATCCTGGGCGCGGACATGGCACTGCTCATCAGGCCACGTTGAGGCGGCGTCCCACATGCCACAACTAGAAGGACCTGCAACTAATGATATACAATTATGTACGAGGGGGTTTGTGGAGATAAAGCAGAAAAAAAAAATGCTGTGGTAGCATCCCATATACAAAGTAGAGGGAGATTGGCACAGATTGGCACAGATGTTAGCTCAGGGACAATTTTCCTCAAGCAAAAAGAGGAAGATTGGCAATGGATGTTAGTTCAGGGCCAATCTTCCTCACATACACACACAAAATCTAGAATGACTTACAACTAGGATATACAACTCTGTACTGGGGCTTTGGGGAGGGGAAAAAAAATAAATCCATCAAATATTAACATGGAAAATATTTCAATGAAAAATAACTGTATTTCCATCACACATAAATAGTGAGAAGAGTGACATTGTTTTACACTTTTACAAACGTCTTTAATGTCTGGCTCAATAGAAGACACGTGGCTTCTCCTGTTTGCTTCTGCCTTCCCTCTGCTGTGGTGGTCATGTTGCCTCTGGACAACTTGTGGAACACTTGTGAATGACGCAGTCAAGTAACGTCTTACTATGATGAAAATAGTTTAGACCTCAAGATCTCTGGAGGCCTCCAATCACTTTGAGAACCGATCTCTTAAGACAGAGCTTATCCCCTCTCCTCTCTACTGCAAACTTCCCGTTGTCTTCATCTCCCAATTGTTTAAAACTAATAAAAACCTGAGCCTGTTCTGCTTCTGCCCCTTCTCCTGCGTTTTAAAGCCAAATTTCTTTCTTTTTTTACACTTTTTTTTTTGGGGAAGATTAGCCCTGAGCTAACTGCTGCCAATCCTCCTCTTTTTGCTGAGGAAGACTGGCCCTGAGCTAACATCCGTGCCCATCTTCCTCTACTTTATATGTGGGACGCCTACCACAGCATGGTTTGCCAAGTGATGCCATGTCCACACCCGGGATCTGAACCAGTGAACCCCAGGCTGCCGAGAATCTGAACATGCGAACTTAACCACTGCCCCCCTGGACAGCCCCTAAAGCCAAATTTCTTAAGAGATGTCTACAATACCTATTTACTGCACAAAGCACCCCAATCCTGCTTCAACTCTGATACCTTAGCCAAACCTACCCTCTCAAAAGCCACCCAAAACTACACTTCCGGGCCGGCCGGTGGTGCGGTGGTTAAGTACACACGTTCTGATTCTCGTCCGCCCCGGGGCGGCCAGTTTGGATCCCCGGTGTGGACATGGCACCGCTTGGCAAGCCATGCTGTGGTAGGCGTCCCACATACAAAGTAGAGGAAGATGGGCACGGATGTTAGCTCAGTGCCAGTCTTCCTCAGCAAAAAGAGGAGGATTGGTAGCAGATGTTAGCTCAGGGCTGATCTTCCTTAAAAAAAATTAATTAATTAATTAATTTTTAAAAAACCCTGCACTTCCTCCAGTTTTAATGGACACATCTCTCCTTTCACGTCCATGGGCTTCTCAGCATTATCTGGGAGAGCTGACCCTCTTGTTGTTGTTAGCTGGCCAGTCTCTTTAAAAACACTCTGGTTTCAGGGCCAGCCTGGTGGCGTAGCAGTTAAGTGTGCACGCTCCGCTTCTCGGTGGCTAGGGGTTCGCTGGTTTGGATCTGGGGTGTGGACATGGCACCGCTTGTCAAGCCGTGCTGTTGCAGGTGTCCCATATATAAAGTAGAGGAAGATGGGCACGGATGTTAGCTCAGGGCCAGTCTTCCTCAGCAAAAAGAAGAGGATTGGTAGTAGTTAGCTCAGGGCTAATCTTCCTCAAAAAAAAAAAAAAAAAATTGGCACCTGAGCTAACATCTGTTGCCAATCTTCTTTTCTTCCCTTCTTCTTCTTCTCCCCAAAGCCCCACAGTACACAGTTGCATATTCCAGTTGTGAGTTCCTCTGGTTCTGCTATATGGGACGCTGCCTCGGCACGGCCTAATGAGCGGTGCCGTGTCTGTGCCCAGGATTCAAACCGGCAAAACCCTGGGCTGCCGAAGCCGAGCACATGAACTTAACGACTCGGCCACAGGGCTGGCCCCTGCACTCAATTCTAGGGAAGCGGACAGTTAATATTTGTAGTTCAATGATAGCTAGCTTCTCAAAACTCAAGAAATTTGAAACTAGCCCAAAATCAAAAATATCTAATGACTAATCAAAAACATCTCCTTAGACAAGACAGGAGAGAGAAATACGCTCATTCAACTGTAAGTGGGCCCATTCAAACTGTAGGTGTGGAAGGCAGAGTCCATTCGGCAACCTCAGCTCAGGGCACAAAGATAAAGGGAAAGACTTTTGCTCGTTCTTTTAATTTCAACTAAGGTACAAAAAGGAGTACATAAAGTTAATGTCTGCACACCATCACCGAGATTCAACACTTATCAATATTTTGTCACACTTGGCTTCATTTATTCCCCTCCCTCCCCCGCTTTTTTTGCTGGCGTTCTTTAATGAAAATCATGAAAAAAACTTCACCCTGATGTATCTTACTGTGACTCTCTGGGAATCAGGGCACTTCCTGGATCATCGTGTTATCACATCTAACACAATGGACAGGTCTCTGACATCACCCAACACCCACCATGCTCACATTTACTGAACGAGAAATGTCCTTTTCAGTTTTTCCTTTCAGCCTCCAAAAAAAAAACCTATACATTGACTATATTTTCTTCAAAAATATAAAGATTTTTGGTGGGAGAGAAAAACAAGGGGAAATAACATGAACATCATGTCAAGATGGAAAAACGGCTAAGGTATGAAGTTTTGTTCAAAATAGGGAAAGAGATGAAAGTTAACTTTGGTGTATACACACATACATATATAATTTAATCTTCATAACTTTCTTTCAAAGAATTATCTACATTTTGCAAATGCGTTTAAGTCTACCATGGAAAATGAGCAGGACCCAGGTCCCGCTGGTGACGTTAGTGTAGTGTCCCAGGGTTTAAATGTACACAATGGACTTTTCCTTTTTTAATGGCCTAGTGCCTACCACTCAGAGTTGTTTTGAACATACTCCAACTCCTGGGATATAATTAGGGCTCGATAAATGTTAGCTTTATCTGTAAGAAAATTCTGAATAAAAATAGGTACGCCATCATGCTTGCGTATTTTTTACTATCCAGTGACTCATCTTTTATTCTCTGACATGGTATTGAACTGTAGTGTCTGTTATTAATAAGACTTTCCAATCTTATAATGAGTCACCATGTTGTAAAATGTGATGCAAAATAGCGAAGAATTTAGGATGAAACGAAAATTATGTAGAATGTTTCTAAGAAGGCTGATGTGGTGTGTGCTGCCTGTAGGAGATAGCAGAAAAAAATGTCCAACCCTGATGTATTAGGCTCTGTGGTCCACCCCACCCCTTGTAGTTGTGCCCTTTGATCAAAGTAAGGTTACAGTCTGCTCCCTGTGTGTAGACAGCTTGTACGTGGCAGGAATAGCAGCATAGTCCAAGCTTTACAGAGATGAGGCAAAGTCAACCGGTCCTGTTTTGGTTTAATCCGTTGCAAACTCCATCTGCACTTTCTGCCAGTCTCAACCAGCCTCCTAACCGGCAAACCCCTGCAGCACTCCTGGAGAAAGGCATCGCTCACACCGTTTCCTGGATAGGTGTTGAAACAAAATGAAACTTTCTTCTTGAGGGGTAAAAACTTGGGAGGGTTAGATTGACTGGAGTTTTAATACAATAGCCTACCCACTTTCCATTGTTATTATTATTTTTTTTAATTTACATATTTTTTTAAATTGAGATTCATAATAGTTTACATTATTGGGAAATTTCAGTTGTACATTATTTCTTGTCTGTCACCACGTAAGTGCTCCCCTTCACCCCCGTGCCCACCCCTCACCCCCCTTCCTCTGGTAACCGCCGAACTGTTTTCTTTGTCCGTATGTTTGTTTATATTTCACATATGCCACTTTCCATTATTAAAAAAACCAAAACTATTAAAATGATCTAGCCTGGGGCCGGCCCCGTGGCCGAGTCGTTAAGTTTGCGAGCTCCGTTTCCGTGGCCCAGGGTTTCACCGGTTCGGATCCTGGGCAAGGACATGGCACCACTTATCAGGCCACGTTGAGGCGGCATCCCACATGCCACAACTAGGAGGACCCACAACTAAAAAAATACACAACTACGTGCTGGGGGGATTTGGGGAGGAAAAAAGCAGAAAAAAAAAAGGGGGGGGTCCGGTCCAGTGGCACAGTGGTCAGGTTCGAACGTTCCGCTTCTCAGCAGGCCGGGTTTCGCCGGTTCAGATTCTGGGTGTGGACATGGCACTGCTTGGTAAAAGCCATGCTGTAGTAGGCGTCCCACGTATAAAGTAGAGGAAGATAGGCATGGATGTTAGCTCAGGGCCAGTCTTCCTCAGCAAAAAAAAGAGGAAGATTGGCAGTAGTTAGCTCAGGGCTAATCTTCCTCAAAAAAAAAAAAAGATTGGCAACAGTTGTTAGCTCAGGTGCCAATCTTAAAAAAAAAAACGATCTAGCCTAGCAGGGAGTTTTCATTCACAGTCTGTTCCTGTACAGATTCTGAGAGGTTTTGATTCAGATTCTATGTGGACATAAGGCCTCAGAGGTCCAGTAAAAGTGTCAGTGAAAGTATAGATGTGCGATTTCTCAGTCATGTTGTAAAATGAGATCTCACCCAGCTGGTAGTCCAGGAAAATGCCAATGCCTCCGGGTTTCACTTCTAACAGTAGAGGTTGGGGGAACAGCTCCTGGTGCAGCGTAACTATCTCCCTGCAGTTGAATCTTCCAGCATCTCTGCCGGGCTGATGGAGGTCTCCTTGCCTTTGTGGGAAGAGTCTTTGCAAACCCCGAGAGCCAATTCAGATTTGTCCCTCGCTTCTACCTCCCAGAAATGCCTTCCAGAATGAAAAAATGGAAAACCAAGGACAACTGTGTCGACTGTAAATCTTTTTGGAAAATCAGGTTTTGTTTTCTCTTTGTAAGTCACACATGTTTTATCCTCAGAGACCATCAGGTGAGGGTGTGCTGTTTCAGGATCTAGAATTATATTTACTCTGAATTTCTCTATAATTTTCTGCAAAGCAGAATGCTGGAGAGGGAAACTGCAGCCTTTTCTCCTTAGCTGAATGGAAAAGATTGATGGGCTCATCTCATCCTCAGACTTCTGGGAGAAATTCTTTTTTTTTTTTTCTGAGGAAGATTAGCCCTGAGCTAACATCTGCTGCCAATCCTCCCCTTTTTGCTGAGGAAGACTGGCCCTGAGCTAACATCTGTGCCCATCTTCCTCTACTTTATATGTGGGACGCCTACCACAGCATGGCTTGACAAACGGTGCCATGTCCACACCCCGGATCCGAACTGGCAAACCCCGGGCCGCCTAAGTGGAACATGCGCACTTAACCGCTGCACCACCGGGCTGGCCCCCTGGTAGAAATTCTTAATTTGTGAGAGCAATTATACTTCAGACATCACTCTGTTCTCTACTACTTTGCTTAGTAGACCTTTGAGGGTGGAAATGTGGTCTGAAAACGCGGTTATGTTTGCACTGAGTTTCTATTGAATGTCCTTCTCTTCATCAGCTACCTTTGAGAGAACTACCTCTTGATCACGTTCTAAGGACTGCTTCAGGCACTCAAATTCAGAGAATAATCCCTGCCTTTGGTTTTCCATCTTCTCTCCCAGTTCTAAGGGTTTTTTGCTTTGAATGCTTATTAATTTGTGAACATCTGCCACCTGCTTCTTCAGGGGCACGATGTAACTGCTGAGTATCTGCCTGTGATGAGAGGTGGCCTCCTCCGGGGGCCTCACCTGGTGGCCCTGGTGGTCAGGGGGCTGAGTGCACAGGGCACACAACACCTCCAGGTCCTCCTCACAGAAGAGGGTCAGGAACTGGTTGTGCTTCTCGCACAAGCGCCTCTCTTCCTGCCTCTTCTTCTTGCTCCTGGTGAGGTGGAGGAGCATGGCGATGTCGATCATCCTTCCCAGCTGGGCGTTGCTCCTGAAGTGCCTCTGTTGGCACGGGTGACAGCAGACGGGGCAAGGGAACATGTCCCAGCGGTCTTCCCAGGACTGTTGGATGCAAGATCGACAGAAGTTGTGGCCACATTCGATGGTGACAGGGTCTCTCAGATAATCCAGACAGATGGGACAGTTGGCTTCTGCCTGGAGTCCTGCCAGGGCTGCTTCGACCGCCATTGCGCTGTGAATGAAGGACTGGACTGAGGCGGGTTTTCTTCAGGAGGCTGGGCTCTGCAGTGAGAAATGGATACACCCTAAAATCTCAGTCCTCACTTTGCTGGAAGCCCATAAAGTCCCATGAGTCTTCAGACCTTTTATTTCCAGCTGCCAAGAAGAGCCCTTTCCCATGGCCTGCAGCTAGTCCCAGCTCAGCTGGACAATCACTCATCCAGCCTGTAGAAGCTCAGAGAAAATGAAGCCAAGCTAAGCAGCTTTCTTGGTTAGGAGAACTGTTATTGCCTCAAATCATTGGTTGCTGTTGATGAGAAGATATTTCTTCCTTAAAAAAAAAGAACTCTGGGTTTATTTCAGGTGGTTCTACCCACTACCACATTCTAGTCAAACACAGATTATCCTCTCCCAACCTCTCTCTTTCATTCCCATACCTTTATTATCGTGCCCTATCTTCTCCCACCCACCTCATACCAAAATCCCCACATGCCGTTCACCCCAACTGGGGCTGTGGAATGGGCATAGACGACATAGAGGATGTCCTCTGGGACAGACAGAGGTACCACACTCGAATTAGAACACTGCCTTGGTCAACTCTCCATATGACTTGGGGGAATTGATGTTACATCGTGAAGGGGTTCAGAACATGTCACCCCAGCCAAAGCAATCCTGAGCAAAAAGAACAAAGCTGGAGGCATCACTATCCCTGACTTCAAAATGTACTACAAAGTGATAGTCATCAAAACAGCATAGTACTGGTACAAGAACAGCACACAGATCAGTGGAACAGAATTGAAAGTCCAGAAATAAAACCACACATCTAGGGCCAGCCCTGTGGCCGAGTGGTTAAGTTTGTGCATTCTACTTTGGAAGCCCAGGGTTTTGCTGGTTCAGATCCTGGGTGCAGACGTGGCACCACTCACCAAGCCATGCTGAGGCAGCATCCCACATGCCACAACTAGAAGGACCCACAACTAAAGGTATACAACTATGTACCGGGGGGCTTTGGGGAGAAAAAGGAAAAACAAAATCTTTAAAACAAACAAACAAAAAAACCCACACATCTATGGACAGCTATCTTCGAGAAAGGAACCAAGAACATACAATGGAGAAAACAAAGTCTCTTCAATAAATGGTTCTGGGAAAACTAGACAGCCACATGTAAAAGAATGAAAGTAGACCATTATCTTATATCATACACAAAAATTAACTCAAAATGGATTAAAGACTTGAATGTAAGACCTGAAACCATAAAACTCCTAGAAGAGAATATAGGCAGTATGCTCTTTGACATTGGTCTTAGCAGCATCTTTTTGAATACCATGTCTGCTCAGGCATGGGAAATAGAAGGAAAAATAAACAAGTGGGACTACATCAGACTAAAAAGCTTCTGCAAGGCAAAGGAAACCAGGAGCAAAATGAAAAGACAACCAACTGGGAGATAATATTTGCAAATCATGTATCTTACAAGGGGTTAATATCCATAATATATAAAGAGCTCATGCAACTCAAAACAACAAAACAACCCGATCAAAAAATAGGCACAGGATATGAACAGACATTTTTGCAAAGAAGATATACAGAGGGCCAACAGACACACAAAAAGATGTTCAACGTCACTAATTATCAAGGAAACACAAATCAAAACTATAATGAGATATCACCTCATACCTGTCAGAATGGCTATAATTACCAACACAAAAAATCACAAATGTTGGAGGGGATATGGAGAAAAAGGAACCCTCATACACTGCTGGTGGGAATGCAAATTGATGCAGCCACTATTGAAAATAGTATGGAGATTTCTCAAAAAGTTAAAAATAGAAATACTCTATGATCCAGCTATTCTACTACTGAATATTTATCCAAAGAACATGAAATCAACAATACAAAGAGATCTATTCGCCCCTATGTTCATTGCAGCATTATTCACAATAGCCAAGTCATGGAAGCAACCCGAGTGCCCAACATCGGATAAATGGATAAAGAAGATATGGTATACAAGGAGGTGAAGGACTTATACAATGAAAACTATAAGACATTACTGAGAGAAATTGATAATGACTTAAAGAGATTCCTTGCTCATGGATTGGAAGAATAAACATAGTCAAAATGTCCATACTACCCAAAGCAATCTATAGATTCAATGCAATCCCCCTCAGAATCCTCAATGACATTCTTCATGGAAATAGAGCAAAGAATACTAAAATTCATATGGGGCAACCAAAGACCCCGAATTGCTAAGGCAATCCTGAGAAAAAAGAACAAAGCTGGAAGTATCACAATCCCTGACTTCAAAATGTACTACAAAGCTATAGTAATCAAAACAACATGATACTGGTACAAAAACAGGCACACAGATCAATGGAACAGAACTGAAAGCCCAGAAATAAAACCACACATCTATGGACAGCTAATCTTCAACAAAGGTGCCAAGAACATACAATGGAGAAAAGATAGTCTCTTCAATAAATGGTGTTGGGAAAACTGGACAGCCACATACAAAAGAATGAAGGTAGACCACTATCTCACGCCATACACAAAAATAAACTCACAATGTATCAAAGACTTGAAGATATGTCCTGAAACTATCAAACTCCTGGAAGATCATATCAGTAGTACACTCTCTGACATCAAACTAAAAAGGATCTTTTCAAATACCATGTCATCTCAGACCAGGGAAACAAAAGAAAAAATAAACAAGTGGGAGCTTCATAAAGAGCTTCTGCAAGGCAAAAGAAACTAGGATCGAAACAAAGAGACCACCCACCAACTGGGAGAAAATATTTGCAAATCATATATCTGACAAGGGGTTAATCTCCATAATATATAAGGAACTCACACAACTGAACAATAAAAAAACAAATAACGCAATCAAAAAATGGGCAAAGGAGATGAACAGACATTTTTCCAAAGAAGATATACAGATGGCCAATAAACACATGAAAAGATGTTCAACATCACTAATCATCAGGGAAATGCAAATCAAAACTACACTAAGATACCACCTTATGCCTGTTAAAATGGCTATAATCACTAAGACTAAAAATAACAAATGTTGGAGAGAGTATGGAGAAAAGGAAACCCTCATACACTGCTGGTGGGAGTGCAAACTGGTGCAGCCATTATGGAAAACAGTATGGAGATTCCTCAAAAAAACTAAAAATAGAACAACCGTATGACCCAGCTATTCCACTAATGGGTGGGATACCCAAACAATTTGAAATCAACAACTCAAAATAACATATGCACCCCTATGTTCATCACAGCACTATTCACAATAGCCAAGACGTGGAAGCAACCCAAGTGCTCATTGAGTGATGATTGGATAAAGAAGATGAGGTATATGTATACAATGGAATACTACTCAGCCAGAAAAAAAGACAAATTCATCTCATTTGCAATAACATGGATGGACCTAGAGGGAATTATGCTAAGTGAAATAAGCCAGTCTGAGAAAGACAAACACCAGATGATTTCACTCATATGTGGAATATCAACAAGTACATAGACAAAGAAAACAGTTCAGTAGTTACCAGGGGAAAGGAGTGGAGGGCGGGCACAGGGGTGAAGGGGAGCACTTATGTGGTGACAGTCAAGAAAAAATGTACAACTGAAATCTCACATTGGTGTTAACCATTATGAACTCAATTAAAAAAAGATACATACACACACACACACACACACACACACACACACACACAATGGAATACTACTCAGTCATAAGAAAGGACAAAATGGTCCTGTTTGCAACAACATGGATGGACCTTGAGGGTATTATGTTAAGCGAGATATGCCAGACAGAGAAAGACAAACACTCTATGATTTCACTCATATATGGAAGATACACAAACACATAGATAAAGAGAACAGATTAGTGATTACCAGAGGGAAAGGGGGTGGGGGCTCAGATCAAAGGGGTAAAGGGGCACACATATATGGTGACAGATGAAAACGAGACTATTGGTGGTGAGCACAATGCAGTCTGTACAGAAACTGAGACATAATAATGTACACCTGAAATTACACAATATTATAAACCAATATGACCTCAATTACACAAAAAGTCTTTCCCTCTGTGACAATCACATTAAAAAAAACAAAGAATGTGTCACCCCAAAATATGCTATTTGGGCATGTGGATTATTTTGTGCTGAAGGAAAGCAACATTCAACAGACTCAGGAAAAGCCCTTTTCCTCCCCATTAACTGCCTAAAAAAAAATAAATGTCCCCATTTTGGGGAGGGAAATCTACAATCACAAAGGAAATGTACATTAGAAAGGGGGCATGTAGCAGGAAGAGAGCTGTTACCAGAGATCACTTTGTCACCTAAGAGATTCATCTGCTCAAGCGGGCGACCTTTGTTTACCAAAAATTTCCTTCTCTCACCTTCCTGTGAAATGCCTCCCCCAACCCAGAAGCCCCAGACCCCTCCCTTTCCTTAACTCACGATGGTGTAGAAGTCTCAATTCTCTGGCTGCCTTTGCAGTCTCATATCTTCGTGAAACTCGTATGTGTCAATATGTGATTAAAATGGTTTTATTTCCTCCTGTTTTTCTATTCTATGTCATTTAATTCTTAGACTAGCCACAGAACCTAGAAAGGGAGAAAGGAAATTTTTTACCCTGCTCCAATCCCAAACTCTTAGAATCAGGTAAGTGAGGATAATCATATCATTATAAACTTTTATCTTATGAGAATATGAAAGAACTTAAGGAAACCCCCATCAATTTCGTAGGTGAGGAAGATATTTCCTCTACCCACTCCAGGTCCTTCTGGTTGGACTACAAATTAAATTGACATGAGACGGAATAACAGGAGAAAGTCAAACAAAGCTTTATAACATGTGTACATGGTAGAGACTCAGGAAAACTGAGCAACTAGCCAAAATGGCAGAGGTTCTCACCTTAAATACCATCTTCAGCTACAAAAGAGGATGTTGGGGGTGGGGGGAGTCAGTTATGGGAGACTACCAGAAAAGTACCATAAACAAGAGTAAGGTTATTAGGTAGATTTAAGTCCTTGTCTTCTGCACTAATAAGAGTTTCTAGAGATAAGGTCAACCTCCCTTCTTCCTGGTACAGAGAGGAAGACACCTTTACAGATGGAGATTTCCCTCACAAATGTAAATGTCTCTTAGAAAAGGGTAACTTCTACTTTTCAGAGTGTCTCTCATGTCTACAATTTTTAAAAGTAACCAGCTCAAAATAATCCTCTTGCCAAAGAGACACATTTTGGAGTGGCTAATTCCAATCCCCCACAATTTTGAGGCTTGAAACAAAAATATTTCAGATGGCTCAGAATTCACATTTACCAAATTTGGTTGCTTTTTTCATCCTTACTCCTCTACAGTATAGAGGAGGAAATATAATTTCCCTCTATCCTCCCAGGTTCTTGGCTGAGATGCCTCTGTAGTAAAAAGAGAGATTAACAAGAGAAAAACAGAAGTTTAATAGCATGTATATCTTCTGTATACATGGGAGGTACCCAGGAAAACGGAGTAACTCCTGGAAATGGCTCAAGTCAGCACCTTGAATACCATCTCCAGCCAAAGACAAAAGAAGATGTGGGGGGTGGGGGCAGGCGGGACGCTGGCAATTATGGGAGGTTACCAGGTAAAGCAGAGTAAACCAGGGTAAGGTTGTTATGGAGACTTAAGTCCCTGTCTTACCCATTAGCAAGAGTTTCTAGAGATGTAGACATCCTCCTCTTTCTGTTACAGAGAGGAAGACACTCTTACAAATGGAGATTTCCCTTACAAATGTAAATTTCCCTCACAAAACAGCAACTTCTACTCTGTTTTCAGAATTTCTCCTGCATCTGCAGCCTTTCAAATATAATCAGCCCCAAATAATCCTTATGTCAAAGAGGCACATTTTGGGGTGGCATATTCTGCTCCCCTTCAACAGCTGAATGTGCCCCAAAAGCCTAGCTATCTGTGAAGTGAGATGCAGGAGATAAATAACATTTAAAACAGACAAATTGAATCTAAACAAAACCAGGACAAATATTTTCAGTATTTACTAGTAGAATATCATTATCTCTAAACAAAGACTATCTACAAGGTAAGAAAGTAAAACAGAAAAACTGAACTCCCAGTGTAGAAAAAGCATAGAAGAAACAGTTATGGAAAAATGAAAACCTTAATAATCTAAGAATTACAAATTCAAAAATCAGCTTGCCACTTTTACTACACTTATTGTGTTGGTAAGATTGAAAATATTGATAATATCCTATGTTGGGTTTGGGACTGTAGACAAGTGAAGTAGATCCTTTTTTTAGGAAAGCAACACTGAAATATCCATCAAAAAAATCTTGAAAAATCTTTCCTTTGTCCTTGTAATTCCACTAATATTAATTCCAAAAAACACATTAAAAACAAGAAAACTGGCCCAAATTGGAGTCGCTTAACCTAAGCCTCATGTTACCAAACTGAGACTTAATTACAGTTTCTGCTCTCCCAGAAATGGACTCTTAAACCAGTCAATCAGGAATCGCCTGATCAGCACTAGCTAGGGGATCTGCCGGTAGACCCCTGCCATCCCCTCAAGGAAAGTGACCTTGCAATAACCAACCTGCTTTTTTGCCTGGTGTGACTTCCTTGTTCCCTCTCCCTTCTGCCTAGAAAGGTCTTTCATTGGTACAGCCCCTCGGAGCTTCTTTCTCTCTGCTAGATTGGATGCTGCCCGATTCGTGAATCGTCAAGTAAAACCAATAGGATCTTTAATATTTACTCGGTTGAATTTTGTTTTTAACATGCATATAACTTGAACAAATATTCAAAGATATATACAAACATGTTCTCTTCAGCTCTGGTTTGAACTTCAAAAAAGTGGAAACATTGGAGATTATCTCCTGTCAGCATTGGCTGAATAAACTACATTATGTACGTGTTGCACACATTCTCCTTAAGAGAATATCAAGCAAATTTTAAAAAACATGATAGCACCAAATGTATTGATATAGAAAGATGAGAACAATATATTGGAGATTGAAAAAAATGGGTAACTTCCCACTCTCCACTCATCCTTCACTCGGGTCCCAGCTATTTTCTCTCCCCCTAGACCAGTGGACTACAATAGTCAGAATTTTGTATTTTAGAAAATGACTATGGTACCTAGATCATGTATTATGTTAATGTCCCCAGAAGGGTCTGGGGAAACACTTCCTAATCAAACACAGTCATATTTATGGAGCAGAATTCATGTGTATTCAAACCAAATGGGATAATTAAGAATATAAAAAGGTTCATGTCAGGTGAGGTTTTACCAAATACATTTTACACCAAATTTATCAAAAACTTGTTGACGATGTGACCTGGCCACAAGTGTCCACCAAGGGCCCCACCATTCCTGCATCTGCTTACACAGGTGCGGGATTCAGAATTTGTCCAGGTTTCCCCAAATCCCTCACCGAGCCCATAAGACTCCTCATGGCCTGTGCCTTCATCTGGCACCATGCCCACTCTAGGCTCCCATTAGCCCCAGTTCTTCTTTTTCTTTCTCCAGGCCGGATCTCCCTATGGTCCCAGGGCATTTGAGGGGCAGGTGTAGAAATATCTGAATTTCAGCTGTTTGTAAACACTTCTCTCCATGCATTAAAAAATGGGTGTGACTTCCATATACTGATATACCTTGTTCTCAAAGCAGCCTGCTCTAACATCTTTTCTTTTTTTAATTGAGATATAATTGACCCCGAGGCAATTGACCCCAAAGCTGACCTGGAGTCCAGCAAAACTCTGGCCCGGCCATCAATCTCCTTCCTTAACTCCTCCTCTTCCTTCAGATCTCCCACATCTCCCCGGCCTCATAATCCAAGTTCAAGGCTCAGAATCACACACATCTCTCCCTTGTAAAACTTCATCACTGCTGTGATTTTCTTGGAGGTTGAGATCTGTCTTCCACACTAACCATGGAAACTATAGGATTGTATTCCTTTTCCTTATAATTGATCCTTAAGCACCAGTTCAGGGCCTGGCACCTAATAGGAACCCATTAAATATTTGTTGAATTAGATTCCTGGTGCTCCCTTACAAGCTCTGTGGCTTTGGACAAACTGCTTAATCTCTCTGAACAAGGCTCTTTGAGGGACTGGGAACCATAACACCCGGGATTGTTTTGAAATAAGGCAAACTGAGTTTGGATTCCCTGGTGAGGCGCCATCTCTCACGGGGCACCAAGTACCTATGCAGGACACCATGGCTCTTACCGAGCTCCAGACACCTGCACCCACATCCTCACATCTTCCCGCCTAGCTGGAGCAGGGCCCTCTGCGACAGATCCTTTATCCGGGCAAGGAGGCGCACATTGGACCTAAACAAGCGTACAGTGGGGAGGGTGTGGCTGAGAGGACTCCCCCCAGCAAAGACACTTTCTTCTTGGATGTGGGAGGGGCAGGGGCCAGAGAAGGCTGGAAGTTTTTCCTGTAGTAACTAAAATAAGCAGTTAAGTGTCCTTGGCCTTGATGTAAGAACTTTGGAGTCTCCCTCATAATAACTAAGACAGGTTTTTTTGTTTGGGGGTGGGTGAGGAAGATTGGCCTCTGAGTTAACGTCCATTGCCAATGTAGGGGAGGAAGACATTTCCTCTTCCCAAATGTGGGTTCGTCTGACCAGAGAACGAATTAAATTCACATGAGACAGAATAGCAAGAGAAAATTAAACAAAGCTTTATGAGGAACCATGGCCGGGGGCCTTTCTTCCTGAAGGAAGAAAGGGCACCGAAGAAGTGGGGTGCAGATAGTGGTTATATACCCCCAAACAGGGTGTTTCACATGTGATTGAAATGTCCCTCCCACAATAGTCACAAGATTGCCCTGTTGGCACAGCGCTTGATGGACACAGCAGGTAGTGGTCTGCTGTCTCAGAGGGCGTAGCCAGAGGCAAGTCTATATTGTCTTGAGCCGGGTGGTCACAGGTGAGCTCAGCAATCAGTTCCTTCCCTAAGGAAAGATGCTTAATCCTTAAAGAAATGACAACGTTGGGAGGGGAGGGAAGTCAGCTACAGCACGTTACCAGAAACAGGCACAAGAAAATGCAGATTTAAGTCCTTGCCTTTGGTATTGATTAAGAGTTTCTAGAGAGAAGGTCGTCTCCTTTCTTCTTCCTGGTACAGAGAGGGAGGCACCTTTTACAGATAGAGATTTACCTTACAAATGTAAATGTGTCCTAACGAAGGGCAAGTTCCATTCCTCAGAGCATCCTTTCCTGTCCCAGTTTATCAAAAGCAATCAGCCTTAAATAATCCTGAGCCAAAGAGACATATTTTGGGGTGGCCAATTCCAGGTCCCCACACAATCTTCCTCTTCTTGCTGGGGAAGATTAGCTCTGAGCTAACATCTGTGCCCACGTTCCTCTGCTTTGTATGTGGGACACTGCCACAGTGTAGCTTAATGAGTGGTGTATAGGTCTATGCCCAGGATCTGAACCTGTGAACCCTGGTCCACGGAAGCAGAGCGTGCTAACTTAACCCCTACACCACGGGGCAGACTCCCTGTAAGACAGTTTCTGTTTTCATTTGCATATTTTTTACGTCCAGAAAATGAAAGAAATTTCAACTCAGAGCCTGCCAGGTGGGTCACCTGTTGAAAAAGCTTCCCTACAGAAGGTTAGCACTGAGGGTGTGGATATGAAACAAGCACTGCTTCACAGATGCAAACTGATTTTATAAGGCAATTCTTGAGAAACAATCTAAGTCTTTTTTATCTGATATACATAGAACATAATTCGAAAGTGATTCTTCAGTTGTAATATAATGACTCTGAGTGATGGCTGCATGAAGGTTCATTATGCTATTCTCTCCACTTTGTATAAGCTTTTAAATTTTCATGACAAGATTTTAAAAAGATTAAATTGAGGGGAAAAAAGATTTTGTAGCCGAAAACATATTTTTGTATTCATGTGAATACAGTATAATGATATTAGTATTGGTGAATATCAGTAAATTGCAAGATAAAAACCAATTACTGAGGGGCCAGCCTGGTGGCGCAGAGGTTAAGTTCACATGTTCTTCTTCTCGGTGGCCCGAGGTTCGCCGGTTCGGATCCTGGGTGTGGACATGGCACTGCTTCGCAAGCCATGCTGTGGTAGGCGTTCCCACATATAAAGTAGAGGAAGATGGGCACAGATGTTAGCTCAGGGCCAGGCTTCCTCAGCAAAAAGAGGAGGATTGGCAGCAGTTAGCTCAGGGCTAATCTTCCTCAGGAAAAAAAAAAAAACAAGTTACTGAAAAATAAGGTATTAATACCATTCATGTGGTACAGTAAAAGCAAATACAATACTGTTTTTTTTAAGTGAATACCAGTAACTAAAAAACAAAGCTCAACATCAGATAAATTAAATGAGTTCCTCCATGGATATACAGATAAAATGAACATATTAGTAAATTAAGCGGACTTACACACACGAAGTAGTACTTAATATTTTACAAGAATACATCTATTCTCAAAGAAAAGTGGAAAGCTTTCAAGTGCGTGCTCAAGGGTGGAAGAATGGGAGAGAGGATCAAGAAAGCAGGGGGAAATTTTTTGAAAAACAAGAGTGGTTTTGCATGAAATGATGATAACGTGGTCTGACTGAGGAACAAGATTAAATCAAGTCTTAAGGAGGAAGAATTCTCTCTGGTAGCAACACTACGTGTCCACAAAATGACACACTTGAACAAGTCTTATTTATAAGATTGAACTTGCTGTTAAAAAAAATCAAGTTCATTTTGTCCTCCTACTATGCCTCCATTTTTTTAAAGTATAAAAAGAAAGTCCGTGTCTATTAACATTTCCACTGATGGTGTATGATTTCCCTCACAATCCTTGCCAACTGATTATTAAGGGGCATTTTAACTTTTGTTAATCTGATGGGCAATATATCTCAATTTAACCCTCTTTTCTCTGATTACCAGTGAGTTTAAGAATTTGTCTATTTGTTAATTTGTACTTTCTTAGGAGTTTTCTGGAGAGCCCTCTTTTGTTTCTTTAACTGTTCTCCCTAGGGGGGGCTCATCCCTTCTTAGCTCTATTTAAGACACATTTGTGCTGAGGGCTCAAAGTTTTTCTCCAGCCCGGCCTCTTTCCTGACCATCAGTTTTCTGTATGCAACATCTAATGGAGGCCTCCACCTGCATTTTCAACCGGCATCTCCAGATTCACCAGTCCAAAAGAGAAATCTCGATTTCTCTATCACTCTTACTCCTCCCCTAGTCTTCCCCCTCTCAGTCCAGGGACACTCCATTCTCCTAATAGCTAAGGCAAAAACGTAGGAGGCATTTCTGATTTCTCTCATGCCTTTACTCCCCATCCAATCCCTTAGCAATTCCTGTTGTCTTCCCTTCAAACAATATCCACAGTTGCTGATACACTCTCATGGGGGACACCTGGGTACCGCTGCCTTGGGTTTCCTGACTCTCATGCTACCCCTGCTCCTTCAGAATCACAGTGTCGTCATAGAAGAATGTGACTTTGGGGACTGTGCTTGTCTTCATGTGGATCTTGTGGAGGCAGAAATGTGGGGACCACGGGCCAAGGGCGGATCCTTAGGAAGCAAGGTGTCCTAAGGGGCAGGCAGAGGAAGAGCCATCTGCCAAGAGATTGAAAAGCAGTCAGAGGTGGTTGGCACCATCACATACCTGAGGAATCAAGACAACATTAAAGGAACTTAGAAAATATTCAGTGGACTCAGATACCAGATAACTGATGAATTAGTGGGGGCAATTTTGGTGGAGTGGTGGGGGGGGGTAAAAGTCAGGACACCTCTGGTGGGAGATGTGAAAGAGAAATAGTGATTATAATTCTTAAAGGTAATTAGCCTAGAGCATGAAATCAAAGTGAAAGGATGGATTTGGGGGCTTAATTTGCATCTCTGAGGGTGGGTAATTGGATCTCAGTTCTGTCCCCTCCCACCTATTGGCTACCTTGGTTTAGTTTTATGGCCCAAGTATAGATTAAGGAAAATGATCAGGGCTGCAGGAGTTTTTCCCCTCAAGGGGTTTTAATACCAGACAAGATGAGCTTTACTGTCTTAAGAATGAATTTGAATGTTTTCAATCCTATGAACTCTAATAAAGTTACAATATAATAAATGTGGGGATTCTAATAGAGTATACTTAATATTTAATATTTTCTGGGGAAAGAACAAATAAATGGTGGGAAGTGGCAAGTAATGAGCCTTAGAGAAGAGCAGAGGGATACATCCTTGTCATCTCCTCAGGCCACACCTACTCCCTGTGTGGTGTCCCCCCCTCCCCCGCCCCCGCTCCAGACTTACACCACCATCTGTCTGTTGAAGATTCCCCAACCTGTGTCTCACTACAGGTCACTAATATCGTTTTCTTTTTTTTTTTTTTTTAAAGATTTTATTTTTTCCTTTTTCTCCCCAAAGCCCCCCCGGTACATAGTTGTGTATTCTTCGTTGTGGGTTCTTCTAGTTGTGGCATGTGGGACGCTGCCTCAGCGTGGTCTGATGAGCAGTGCCATGTCCGCGCCCAGGATTCGAACTAACGAAACACTGGGCCGCCTGCAGCGGAGCGTGCGAACTTAACCACTCGGCCATGGGGCCAGCCCACTAATATCGTTTTCTGATTCTAAATGATTGCAGTCATGCCCTGCCAAATAGCAGCTCGTCGACCCAGGGCAAGTTACTTATAATCTCCTTGAATCTCGTTTTTCTCATCTGTAATATGAGAGCATGGACACATACTTGATCACATTTCTCCCTGGAATTACTTACGAATATTAAGTAAAAAAATACGTCAATGAGTAGATCTTGTTTGGACCCTGATTTATATAAATCAACTATAAAAAAGAAAACATATGAGACAGCCTGGGAAATTTGGAAATAGAAGGGATATTTGATGATCTCGGAATTACATTTAACTTTTTAAGGGTGATTGTCATATTATTGTTATTTTTAAAAAGACATCTTTTAGAGATAGATACTGAAGTACAGTATCTTTGGAATAAATGACATGACGTCTTCAAATGATACGATTAGCTTCAAAATAATCTAAGTGAAGGGAGGGAAGCAGGACCAGCGTGGCAGGTAAAACAAGATTGGCCACATGGGGATAACTGTTGAAAATGAGAGATTTATGGGAGTTTATTGTCCTAGTCTCTTTACTGATGTATATGTTTGAAATTTCTTATAATTAAAAAAATAAGCAAGTCCAGGAAGAAATAAGAATGTATGTAAGGTGCTTCATAGATAAAAAGAAAGTATCTGGACTTGATATTATTGCTACAATAATATCATAGTTTAAAAATACCTAAACAGAGACACACAAAAGTGAAGCATACTTCCATCACCCAGAAATACTCATGTTTTGAAGGATGTGTGTCCAGACATTTTTTTCTATATGGTGAGAATTGCAAAAACTCTTGGCGTGAACACTCCATTCAAATACTTGCACTCGGAGACTTGACCAAACTTGAACTTGGCTTCTAGCCCTTAAGGCCACGTACCTGGGACGACCCAGCCCCGCTCTGAGGTCCTGTCTGAAAAAGCTTGAGGCTGTCAAAAGCTCAAGGATTGTTTTAGAAGATTTTGTTGTATTTCCTTTGCATTTTTATATAGATCCTTTTTACATGTAAATCTTTCTACATTCTTCCTCTAGCTTCCAGGCGAGGCAGAAGGAGATGAGAGTTTTATCCTGTGTCCCTGAATCCTTGTCAGGAAGGTTGAACTATTTACCCCAACCAGGTTACAAGGGGAGGAAGGAAGTAGTAAGTCTGGACTCCATCCCATGTAACACCTGTTTGAATCCAAATACCTTGCTTTTTCTACAACCCCAGTCAGCCTAAGTGAGTGATTTCAGGTGCCCAGGGGGTGGAGCAGGGGGAAAAGAGGAATTGGAGCCTGGAGGGCTATGTGGCCATTGAGCGTGGGAAGAAAAAAACTGCAGAGGAAGAGAGTGAGGCAGGGCCTGAACAGAATGTCCTCTCACCTGCAGAGATGAAACAAGGCCTGCTAGGCAGCTTGTCAGGTGGAAGTTGAGAGTTTAGTTACCTGAGGACAACTTCGGGTTTTTGTTTCAGATTTTTTTTCCCTTTTTCTCCCCAAAGCCCCCCGGTACATAGTTGTGTATTTTTAGTTGTGGGTCCTTCCAGTTGTGGCATGTGGGATGCCACCTCAGCATGGCCTGATGAGCTGTGCCGTGTCCGCGCCCAGGATCCGAACCAGTGAAACCCTGGGCCGCTGCAGCAGAGTGCGTGAACTTAACCATTCGGCCACGGGACCGAGCCCTGAGGGCAACTTTGGATTCCCTCTATATGTTGTATCTATACCTTTGTCCCTCAGGGGTCAAAGATCTTCTCTCTAAAAGGAAAACAGTCTTAAAGCCCTGGGCTATTTCTTGGGGCATCATTTCCTTGGTTCCTTTTCTCAATAATTATTGTACAAGGTACTATGCTCACTAAAGCTCTGGTCAAATGGAGTTGGATAAATTCAGTCTCTGCTTTCCGTGAGTTTCTAGTCAATGAGGGAGCTTATAATCTAGTCACAGGATGGGCACCACCTGAGTCATTTCACCAGGCGTGCTGAGTGTTATGATACCGTGGAAGAGTAGACCAGAGAACAGGTGACCTCTCTTAGCCTGAAGGGGCCCGGGAAGGCCTCCCGGGGAAGTGAATAAGGTCAAGGGAAGGCCTCAGTCTAAGCAGTGATTATCCCGGTGAAGGAGGGAGGACAGTCAATTCCGGATAAAGTGAATAACTGAAGGGTGTTCTGGACAGAAAGGAACCTGGTTGACTGGTGTCAAATAAAAATGGCAAGTAATAGGATATTGGAATATATGAAGAAGCCATTTTGGTGTAAACCTAATTCGGCCTGACCTTATCTTTCCAAAGGGCCTGACCGAGGCCGTTGAGCATGCATTGTATATCTGCTTTAGAGATTCCCTATGGCAAGAGCAAAAGGCCCTTGAGATAAAGGTGCAACTTCCCTCCCCCTCCCAACGTTGGCGTCTTCTTAAGGATTAAGCATCTTTCCTTGGGCTAGAAGCTGATTGCTGCGCTCACCTGTGACCGCCCAGCTTGAGACAATAGACTTGCCTCCTGCTACGCCCACGAAGATAGCAGACCCACTACCTGCTGTGTCCATCAAGCGCTGTGCAGACAGGGCAATCTTGTGACTATTGTGGGAGGGACATTTCAATCATATGTGAAACACCCTCTTTGAGGATATATAACCGCCCTATGTACCCCCACTTCTTTGGAGTGCTCTGTTCCTTTGTGGAAAGACTCTCCCGGGTTATAATCCTAAGATTTAAGCTCAGAATAAACTCACCCAAATTTTCATTTATAGATTGGTTATGGATTATTTTCGTCGACACTGGAATGGCAAGATGAATGTGGAACATTATTAAGAGGGCTGAGCACAGGGGAAAGTGGCTTTGATGCAGCTGGTGGGCCAGGCAATGGTCAGATGCTTCCAGTCTTTTAGGCAAATAGGACTGACCAGAGTCAGGCAAACCAGAGAAGGGGTTCCCAGGTGTCTCCCAGGAGGGTGTAGTAGAGTGTGGAGGAAGAGTAACAGGATATGCTGACAGATTGGCTGTAAGGAGTTAAAGAATGAGAGAAATCAGAGATCATTTTTAGGTTTTTGCTTTTTATCAAGAGAAAAGAGTTTCCGCTGATTGAGATGGTGAAGAGTGGGGGAGGAGCAGGTTTCAGGGAGGGAGAGATTTGGGAGGGGTTGGAAGACTTGTTATTTTGGAGATGCCTGTTCATAGTGCAAGCAGTAACGGATTGAATAGAGGCCCTCAGTCATTTATTTTCCTTATCCTCACCTCCAGTCCAGTCATTTACTGAGGAGCAGTCTCAGGCTCAGGTGGATGAGGGAGCTTTCCCAAGGCACCAGGAATCTAACCAGTCTTTATTCATTCGCAGAGATTTCCTAAGGGATGACTGTGTGCCAGGAACAAGGCCACAGGCCTGGGAATATAATGATTACATTTCTTTTCAAACTGTTTATTTTGAAAATTTTAAAGCATGGAGAAAAGTTGAAAGGATAACAAGATGAACATCCTTCTACCTAGATTTAACAATTCAACAATTATTTGCCACATTTACTTCATTTCTGTGTGTGTGTGTGCATATACATATTTCTTTCTTTTTTTTTTTTTAGTTAGAAACTATTTTTTAGAGCAGTTTTAGGGTCACAGCAAAATTGAGAGGAAAGTACAGGGATTTTTCATATCCCCCCGCCCTACCCATGCATAGCTTCCTCCGTTATCAACATCCCCCACCACATTGGCACATTTGTTACAATTGATGAAACTACCTTGACTTATTGTAATCACCCCAAGTCCATAGTTTACATTACGGTTCACTCTTGGTCTTGTACTTTCTGTGGGTTTGGACAAATGTATAACGACGTGTATCCATGAGTACAGCATCATACAGAGTAGATTCACAGTCCTGAAAATCCTCTGTGCTCTGATGCCCCTACCCCAATAAAAATTACCTCTGGTAATTTTTATTGCCCCTGGAGTTTTGCCTTTTCCAGACGTCATATAGTTGCAATCATACAAGATGTAGCCTTTTCAGATTGGCTTCTTTCACTTAATACATATTTGAGGTTCTCTGTGTCTTTGCACAGCCTGGTAATTTATTTCCTTTTTGAACTGAATAATATTCCATTTTCTGGATGTACCACAGTTTATCCATTCATCTACTGAAGGACATCTTGATTGTTTCCAAGTTTTGGCATTACGCATAAAGCAGCTATAAACATCCATGTGCAGGATTTGTGTGGATGTAAGTTTTCAACTCCTTTGAGTACATGCCATGTAGCATTATTGCTGGATTGTATGGTAAGGGTATGTTTAGTTTTGTAAGAAACTGCCAAACAGTTTTCCAAAGTGTCTGTAGTGTTGTACCTTCCCACTTGCCGTTAGAAAGTTCCTGCTGCTCCACATTCTCATCAGCATTTGGTGTTGTCAGTGTTCTGGATTTTGATCATTCTAATAGGTGTATATATAATATACAATATATACACAATACAATATGTACACAATACAAAATATATATACAATATACACTATATAATATAAAGTGTATAATAGGCTATTTCGTTGCTGTTTTAATTTGCATTTCTCTGATGACATATGATGTGGAGCATCTTTTCATATGCTTATTTGCAATCTGTATAAAGCTTTAGGTGGGGTGTTTGTTACAGTCTTTGCCCCGTTTTTAAAGATTTTATTTTTTTCCTTTTTCTCCCCAAAGCGCCCCAGTACATAGTTGTATATTCTTAGTTGTGGCATGTGGGACACTGCCTCGGCGTGGCTTGATGAGCAGTACCATGTCTGCACCCAGGATTTGAACCGTCGAGACACTGGGCCACCTGCAGCGGAGCGCACGAACTTAACCACTCAGCCATGGGGTCTGCCCCTGCCCCATTTTTAAATTGGATTGTTTGTTTTCTTTCTTTCTTTCTTTCTTTCTTTCTTTTGGTGAGGAGGAGCTAACATCTGTGGTAATCTTCCTCCTTTTGTATGTGGGATGCCACCACAGTGTGGCTTGATGAGCAATGCGGAGGTCAGTGCCCAGGATCCAAACCTGTGAACGCTGGGCTGCCAAAGTAGAGGGCAGGAACTTAACCATTACGCCACTGGGCAGGCCCCCATGGGTTGTGTGTTTTCTTGTTGTTGTTCTTTGTATATATTGAATAACAGTCCTTTATCATATGTGTTTTTTGCAAATGTTTTCTCCCACTCTGTAGCTTGTCTTCTCGTTCTCTTGACATTGTCTTTTGCAGAACTGAAGTTTTTAATATCAATGAAGTCCAGGTTATCATTATTTCTTTATGGATCCTGCCTTTGGTGTTGTATCTAAAAAGTCCCCACCCTACCCAAGGCTATCTAGGTTTTCTCAATGTTATCTTGTGGGAGTTTTATAGTTTTGCATTTTACGTTTAGGTTCATGAGTTAATTTTGTGAAAGGTAGAAGGTTGTGTCTAGATTCATTTTTTTGCATGTGTTACAGCACCATTTGTTGAAAAGACTATCTTTGCTCCATTGTGTTGCCTTCGCTCCTTAGTCAAAGATCAGTTGACTGTATTTTGGGGGTCTATTTCTGGGCTTAATATTCTGATCCATTTATCTATTTGTCTTTTCTTTCACACTGTCTTCATTACTGTGGTTTTATAGTAAGTCTTGAAGTCAGATAGTGTTAGGCCCCCAACTTTGTTCTTCCCCTTCATTATTGTGTGGGCAACTATGGGTCTTTTGCCTCTCCATGTAAACTTTAGAATCAGTTTGTTGATAGTCACAAAATAACTTTCTGGGATTTTGATTGGGATTTCAGTGAATCTATAGATCAAGTTGGGAAGAACTGACATTTGACAATATTTAGTCTTCCCATCCACAAACATAGACTATGTCTCCATATATTTAGTTTTTCTTTGATTTTGCTCATCAACATTTTGTAGTTTTCCTCATATAGATCCTGCACATATTTTGTTAGATTTATACCTAATTATTTCATTTTTGGGGGTGCTAATGCAAACGATATTGTGGGTTTTTTTTTGAGGAAGATTAGCCCTGAGCTAACTGCTGCCAATCCTCCTCTTTTTGCTGAGGAAGACTGGCCCTGAGCTAACATCTGTGCCCATCTTCCTCCACTTTATATGTGGGATGCCTGCCACAGCGTGGCCTGACAAGCAGTGCATAGGTCTGCACCTGGGATCCAAATCGGCAAACCCCGGGCTGCCAAAGCAGAACAAGAGAACTTAACCACTGCACCACCAGGCCAGTCCCTTGTTTTCTTCCTTATCATGAGACCATGTATTTATCCGGTAAGGATGACTTAATAACACAGACTAGGCATCTTAAACAAAAGAAATTAATTTTTTTGCAGTCTGGAGGTTAGAAGTCGAAGACCAAGATGTTAGCAGGTTTGGTTTCTACCGAGGTTCCTTGGTTGCAGATGGCCTGTCCTCACACGGCCTTTTCTCTGTCCGTGCACGTCTCCGCTGTGCTGTGTCTGTTCTTTTGAGGACACCAGTTATACTGAATTAGGGCCCAACACAGTGCTGAGCAAGTGGTAGCAAGAATCTTGTCCCATTTCTATTCTCAGAGTGAACACTAACAGAATTTGAACACAGCTGTGGGTTTGGGGTAGATAGCTACTAAAAGACTGAGGAAATTACCTTTTCTTAATTTGCTAAATTTTCGTTCTTTTAAAAAATCACCCGTCATATTGGATTTGGTCCCACCTTTATGACTTCATTTAACTCCAATTATTTTCTCAAAGGACCTACCTCCAAACAGTCACAATGGGAGTCGGGCTTCAGCATATACATTTAGGGTGGGGCACATTCAGTCCATAACTGTGGATGATGAAATTTCCCGAATGCTTTTTCTGCATCTATTGAGATAATTATATCCTTTTTCACTTATTCTATTAGTAAAATACATTGATTATTCAGCTAGGTGTGTTGGTTTTTAAGTAAACTTTCTTGGTTGTCAAGATGTGCTTATGTGGCAAACCCATCAAGAAAATCAAGGGAATTTATTATCAAATCAAGATAGCGGACGCCTCGGGGGTGGGGAGGGTACGGAGGGGGAAGTGGTGTACCCACAACATGACTAACAAAAATGTACAACTGAAATCTCACAAGGTTGTAATCTATCATAACATTAAAAAAAAAAAGATAGCGGACGCCTCAGGGGTGAGGAAAAGGAGGGTGAGGTAGTGTAGATGTGTCCACAGGGGCCTCTAAACTACTGTGTAACATTTTATTTCTTAATCTGGGTGCTTTATACATGGATACTCATTTTATTTTTTCTCCTTTACATTGTACTTATGTTTTTAAATTTTCTTTTTTTTAAAGATTTTATTTTTTCCTTTTTCTCCCCAAAGCCCCCCAGTACATAGTTGTATATTCTTCATTGTGGGTCCTTCTAGTTGTGGCATGTGGGATGCTGCCTCAGCGTGGTTTGATTAGCAGTGCCGTGTCCGCGCCCAGGATTCGAACCAACCAAACACTGGGCCGCCTGCAGTGGAGTGCGCGAACTTACCCACTCGGCCACGGGGCCAGCCCCTGTACCTATGTTTTTAATCGATGTTTATATATATGTCTGTTTTCATAACAAAACAAAAATATTTGACCCACACTCAAAACTGAAATAGGCTCCCAAATTAAAAAACCAAGGAAAAATGTTATTTATATTGTCTGAAGCAGTCAGTGCCCAGCTCCCAACACGTGCAGAAACCTGAGACCCACCGAGAATTGTCTCCCCACAGTTGTCTGCTCTCCCACCTGGAATGTTTAAGGTACTCATGAAACACGGAAATGTATAGGGTTAGGAAATAAGTAACACTTCACAAATTCATTGAAGCCGTGAAATTACAATGTTATACACTCCAGGTTAGAATTCCTGAAACATTTTACAGTGAATCCCCTCATCTCTATTAGTTCCCACATCTCTATTGCTATTGAAACAAAATTAAGAAAAAAAAACAAAAGGAGAAAAACTTTCTGCATGTTTTTAAGTCAAACAGTATTAAAAAAACTTCTGTTGGTGCTCAATTTACTGACATATTCTACCTACTCCACAAACTACAGGAAGAAAAGGAAGCAGAGTCACTGTTCATCCTTCATAATCTCTCGCTGCACAGACCATCACAGGTTGAGAGTCACGTCCGATACAGAAGTAAGGCTTTAGGACTTCAGAAAATGTATCCGTGAAAGAATGGACGTGAGACCTGTCATTCAAACTGTAAAATGAAATGTTACCCAACTCACAGTCCAGATAAATGCCAACCCCTCTGGGCTTTTCCTTCAGCACAAGAGGGACAGGAACAGCGCCTTGTGCCACATAGTCACCATTCTGCAGCTGAATTGTCCAGCGTCTGCTGTGTCCTGAAGGGGGCCGCTTTCCCTTTCTGGAAAGGGAATCTGTACAAACCCCCACGGCCCACGCAGGCTTGTCATCCACCTGGACCTCCCAGTAATGTCGGCCACAGTCGAACCCTTCAGAACCCAGGACAACTGGATCCACTGTAAATCTCTTTGGATTGCGAGGAACTCTTTGCTTTTTCCTCACAAATGTCACAGCCTTTTTGTCCTCAGAGACAAGCAGATTAGGATGTGCTGTTTCAGGATCCAGAGTAACTTCTTCTTTAAATTTCTGAATAATTTTCCGCAGAGCCGAATACTGCGGAGGGAGGCTGCACCCCTCTTTCCTTAACTGGATCGAGTAGGGAGCTGGGGGGTCCAGGCGCTCGCACCTGTGGAGGATGCTCCTGATGTCAGTCAGCAGTCTCACCTCAGACATCGCGCACCTCTCTGCCACCTCCTTCAGTAGGCCTCTGAGGGTGGAAATGTGGTCTGAACATGCGGTAATGTTTGCACTGAGTTTCCGGTGAATGTCCCTCTCTTCCTCAGCCAGCCTTGCCAGAACCGCCTCTTGCTCACGTGCTATAGACCGGTTCAGGTGCTCAAACTCAGAGGCTAATTTCCGTCTCTGATTTTGCACCTTCTCTCTCAGTTCCAAGGGCTTTTTGCTTTGAATGCTTATTAATTTCTGAACATCTGCCACCTGCTTCTTCAGGGGCTCGATGTAACTGCTGAGTCTCTGCCTGTGATGAGAGGCAGCCTCCTCCAGGGGCCTCACCTGGTGGCCCTGGTGGTCAGGGGGCTGAGTGCACAGGGCACACAACACCTCCAGGTCCTCCTCACAGAAGAGGGTCAGGACCTGGTTGTGCTTCTCGCACAAGCGCCTCTCTTCCTGCCTCTTCTTCTTGTTCCTGGTGATGTGGAGGAGCTTGGTGACGTCGATCATCCTTCCCAGCTGGGCGTTGCTCCTGAAGTGCCTCTGTTGGCACGGGTGACGGCAGACCGGGCAAGGGAACATGTCCCAGCGGTCTTCCCAGGACTGTTGGATGCAAGATCGACAGAAGTTGTGGCCACATTCGATGGTGACGGGGTCTCTCAGATAATCCAGACAGATGGGACAGTTGGCTTCTGCCTGGAGTCCCGCCAGGGCTGCTTCGACCGCCATTGCGCTGTGAATGAAGGACTGGACCGAGGTGGGTTTTCTTCAGGAGGTTGGGCTCTGCAGCATCTCTCCACGGAACAGACACACCCTCAGATCTCACCGTGCTTCCTGTCCTGAATGTCTTGTTCCTTGAGGCCACTGGCCTTGGGTGCATAGGTAGGTGCCCAGAGGAGCTCCTTGATCACAGAGTAGTTGAATCCAAGCTCAGCACTGCTCCTGGTCAGAAAGCAGACATGACTCCAAAGGGCCTATTCGTTCCTGGGGATGAGAAAACATTGTTTCATGTAAAAAAGGCTACCATTCCTCTTGTGGCCCTGCTCACTGCCACATTTGAGGGAAAACCGATTCTTCTCTCCACCCCCACAATTCACTAAACTCAAGCCAACTACAAAGGTGCCACATGGGACTGGAGAAAGTACGTGGATTTGGGAACAGGTCCCTTGGCCCTGGGTCAGCCTCTAGCCGTAGTCACCTACAATCTGGGGGACCCAGGAAAAATTATTTAAGATCCCCATCTCCAAGAGAATCAGGTAAGCAAGTTTAAAAATACCAACTTCAGTCATTTCAATCTTGTGAAAAACCTAAGAAAAGGATTTGGCGCATTTTGGCTTCTACCACAGATACTTAACTGGAGGATCTACCCAACTGTGTACATCCATGGATGGGATTTGGACTAGATTATACTCTGAGGACCCTCCAACTCAGCGAACTCATTTCCACATGATGCATGGAATGAAATTGGAGATCAGGATTTCAGTGTGAGATGAAGCTGACAAACACACTCACACAACTACTTTTTGAAATCATTGGTGAGCTACACACTGCTGACGATTTGTGAGGACAAGATCCTAAAAGGACTACAGGTTTTCCTGAGAAGCAGTTGTTGATCCAAGTGGAAGCTGAACAGCTGAGCAAGTGAGTAGAGCTTTGCAACTCTCAGGGTTGAGGGAACAAACTTGGAGTTCAGGGCACCCCACAGAAGACGCTTCCTGGTAAGTACCACAAACTTTAATTTGGGATCACTAAAGTGGTCAAAAATAGGCCACCCCCTTAAAGAGTCTATGGACTTAATCATCTCAAACCCTGATAGGTTTAAGACAATCTTGGTTTGAGTTTAAGACAATCTTGGGGTTTGAGAACCCCAAGGTGAATTTCAAAGTGCTAAAATATGAAAGTCCTTGTAATATGTGGTGTTACTGAAACATTCATGCACAGTTGTAAGAATCTAAGTTCATACAACCACTTCAGTGATCTATTTTGCATCATCAACGGACTCTGAACATATATTTTAGGACCTAGTTTTTCTTTTTCTTTTTTTTGAGGAAGATTAGGCCTGAGGTAACATCTGCTGCCAATCCTCCTCTTTTTGCTGAGGAAGACGGGCCCTGAACCAACATCTGTGCCCATCCTCCTCCACTTTATATGTGGGACGCCTACCACAGCATGGCTTGCCAAGCGGTGCCATGTCCGCACCTGGGATCCAAACCAGCGAACCCCCAGCCGCCGAAGCAGAACGTGCTAACTTAACTGCTCCACCAACCGGCCGGCCCAAGGACCAAGTTTTTCTACTTAGGGTGTATAACCGTCAGACATATGAACCAAAAGGGAATAAAAAATGTTCAGGAAAACACATACACGAAGGTTCAGGGCAATATTTTTCATTACAGGTCTACAGTGGCATTAACCCAATGTCCCACAACATTAGAATGCATAAATGAATTATGGCACGTTCACACAAGGGGACACTAATCAGCAATGGAACAGCACTGACTGCTCCTCATCTCCAAACTTGGATGAATCTCACAGGTATAATGTGTGAAGACAAGCCAGACACAAAAGAATACAGACTGTGAGTGCAGGAAAAACTAGTTTATGGTGTTAGACCTCAGCATAGAGCTGATCCCTGGGGAGCAGGGACAGGCTAGTGACTGGGAGAAACATGAGGTGAGTTTCTGGGGGTGCTGGGAATAATCTATTTCTTGATGTGCGTGGTGGTTGTAGTGTTATAGGATCATGCAATTTTCTGTCTGGATGTCCATTAAAAGTAAAAATGATAATAAAACCATAGATTATAAGAATAAATTATGGAAGAATATTTTAATCCTCTTTGGCTGAGGAAGCCCTTTCTATGATTGAAGATCAGAAAACTGATATTTCGTTGAACATATAAATAGCTCCTATAGAAAGAAATCCACACAAAACATAATGAATAACCTGGATATAGAAATGGGTAGGGGCCGGCCGGTGGCACAGCGGTTAAGTGCGCACGTTCCGCTTCTCGGCGGCCCGGGGTTGGCCTGTTCGGATCCCGGTCCGGACATGGCACCGAATGGCATACCATGCTGTGGTAGGCGTCCCACGAATAAAGTAGAGGAAGATGGGCACAATGTTAGCTCAGGGCCAGGCTTCCTTAGCAAAAAAGAGGAGGACTGGCAGTATTAGCTCAGGGCTAATCTTCCTCAAAAAAAAAAAAAAAAAAAAAGACAAGAAAAAAATGGGTTAAGGAGATAAACCATTGAAACAAATGACCCATCATTGAAATGAAAGCAGAACATTTTTAATAATCTAGTGACATCAGATTGAAAAACAAGAGGGAACTTTTTGTGCCTCATCTGATAAACAAAGATTTACAAGACTACAAATAGAGGGGAGTGGAGCCAGAGGGAGCCTGGTAGGGCGGAGAGAGCAGAGTCTGAGACAGGCTGCCTGGGCTGAAATCCTGGCTCCTCCATTTTGGCCATGTGACCCGGACAACTCAGAAAGGATTTATGGAGGAGGGGACATGTGTAGCAGCAGGCCTGGCACAAAGAAGGTACTCAAGGGTAACTAATAATATCCCAGACTTTGCATATTCAGGATCTTATGGTCAAAGAACATGCCTTTTGCTGTCACCACTACCATCCTCGTCAAAGCTACCTACTTGTTCCTCTGGACGCCTGCCCCCGCCTGATGGCCTAGTCCATCAGCACCCACTGGGACCTCCTCCAATCTCCCATCCACCCTCACATTCCTCTCATCATGACCTTCTCCTCCAGGATTGCTGTCCCATCTTGAGACCAGAGTCCTTCCCTCAGCTCCAGCTTCTCCCAGCGCCAAGCTCTCTGCACCTCCCACCTTCCTTCCCTTTTCTAGTATGTTCAGCTCCCTCGGCCCCAGCTCCTTTGTACAAGCATGTAGTTGTCTCCCATGCTGCCACCAGGTGGCAAACTTACACAGGTTCTGGAGATCTGCAATTTCCACACAATGCTGTGTTATTCCGCCATGATTGTTATGTCCATATGTCTCCTTAGTCCCTGGCCAGATTACCTGTGGAATGACTAAAATCTGCCCAGGGTTCTGGGTGTCCCTTTGAAACTGAGTTATGTTGGGCAACCTACTTAAACTCTCTGAGTGTCTGTAAACCAGCAGATGGTCAGATTAGGGAAGATCAAATCCCTACAGGATTTTCTTACCAGGCATATCAGGGCCCCAGAGCTCTGATCCCTGTACACAAACCACCCGTCACTGAGACATCCCGGAAGGGGACTCCACCCGCGGCTGCAGAGGGCGCTTTGTCACCAATAGAGACAGGTTGGGATGGCGACATCTGTATTTTTAGCAGGCATTTAGACGACTGAGGACAAGGCTCATTGAAGGACCCGGGACCATAATAAAAGCAGTGTCTCAAAATAGCCTGAATCTAAGTCTAGCTTCCCTTGTGTGGTCCTATCTCGGGCCCCACTAGGGCAGGCGCGCAGGATCCAAGGCTCTTACCACGCTCATCCTCCCGCACCACAGCATCCGGTCTCTCTCATCATCTAGAACAGGCTGCTATGGTCAGTGAGGCGGGTCTCTGAGGACTCTCGCCTTGGCTTATCACACGCAGACATTCCCGTTTTCAGACCCCTTAGATCTGGGTATCTATATATTTTGCAAGCATTTAGGTGACTTAGGACAAGACTCCTAGAGGGACCAGGAAATCATAATAAACCGCAAGTGTTTTAAAAATAAGCCAGCCCCGATTCTGGATGCCTTTCGAGGTGCGACGTCTACGGCTGGGCAAAGAGCAGGCGCTCAGGAAGCCCTGGTCTTTCCACCTCGCGCCTCCCTACCCACGTCGTCCCGTCTCCCTGCTTACCTGGAGCCGGTGGCTCTGCGTGGGTCTGGGGTGGCTGGTCTCTGAGGCTGGCCTCCCAGAAAGGACTCTGAATCTAGTCTTGCACCAGATTGTGTGGTCCGTGATATGACCATGGCATATATATGCCACTAGGAGGGAGGAGCTATTAGGATCCCACCCACCAAGCCTGAACTCCTCCCTCCAGGAGACCCAGCGAGGCCGGCCTAGAGGTGAGAGGAAGTCAGCAGCGCAGCTTGGTGGGGAGCGGAACCTCCTGTTATTAGGTCAGGCCGGGTGGGCTGGGGCATGATCTCATTTGCACCTTTGTAATCCATCCTTGATCCTTCGAGGCTATTTAATCCCATCTTTCCTGATGAGGAAACTGAAAACTGCCAGGCTAGGTGAAGCCTGTTCCTTTTCTCACCGGGGAAGTCTACCTGGAGCTGGCCAGTCCCCGCTCTCCACAGTACGCCATCTCCAGCAAGGGCAGTACAAGGAATGGGCGACTTCCCCCTTCAGGTGCAGGGGTCTGGGCCGAGTCCATCCCTTGCTCCCTGCATCCTCACAACAAGCTGTAACCTACTCCAGTGACCGGGGAGTTCCCCCACCCCGGAGAGAGGGGCCGTTTATGGAGACCCACTCTGGACCTCCCTGACACACAGGAAGAAAAACCGTGAAAAGTCCCAGTCAAGGTGACAGTTGTGCAGCCACTGGTGGTTCAGGTTCCCTGAATCACTGTCTCCAAGAAATGAAAGAGCTGAGGGGAAGGAAGCCTAGGGAGGAAAAGAGCACCCAGGACGTGTCCTGAAACCCCGCCTCTCCCACCACCCCCACCCCCCACCCCCCACCCCCCACCCCCACCCCCACCCCCACCCCCGCGGGGAAACAGGAAGCCCCAGGGCCAGGAGGCAGCAGTGCCTGAAGGGTGGGGGCCTCTGAACATCTGCTGACTCCATTTCCTGTTTGTACCCCCCGGGGGTTGGTGCAAAGGTGATTAGAATGACCCTGACCTTTCCAGTCCTCCACCCCACCCCATTCTTAGGCAGATCCCAGCCCTGTCTGAGTCCAAGTTACAAGCGTGACCATCTCTACCCAACTACACAGCCTAAGTAATTTACTTGCATTCACTCTACCTCACCCCTTTCTATTCCCCACGTTACCATTTTTTCAAATTGTGCTTTTCATTATGCTACTTAAAACAATGTTACAGCTTTCATTGCTTTGGCTAAAGACATAATCTTTGCATTGTCCCAAGTCCAATCCTTGCAGTCTGGTCCACGTCTGTTTGTAGTCTCATGGTCCGCCATCCTGCCCTCTCCCTCCACACTCAACATCTTCCTACTATGGGGGCTTTGCACAGGCAGCTTTTCTCCTTGGTAGCTCCCATGCCACATACGCATTGTTTACTCCCTTGTTTTCTTGCACACTTTCCAGATCCCAGCTTAATTGTGACTCTCTGGAAAGCATTCTCTGAGCTGTGAAATTGGGAAGTCTTTGGAAGGTGTATTTTTAAAATTAATTAGTTAATTTTTGGTGAGGAAGATTGGCCCTAAGCTAACATCTGTGCCAATCTTCCTCTATTTTGTATGTGGGTCACCACCACAGCATGCCTTGATGAGTGGTATGTAGGTCCACTCCCAGGATCCAAACCTGTGAACCTTGTGCCACCGAAGCAGAGTGTGCGAAGTTAACCGCTATGCCACTGGGCCAGTGCATAGTCTTCTTTATGTAAACACAGATTAACAGGAGAAAAACATTTAATTTCATACGTATGGGAGCCCCATAAAAATATGAGGTTCAAAGAAGTGACCAAAGCAGGAAGCTTTTATACCTTTTAGACAAACAAACAATAAATTTGTGAAGAATTGACAAAACAAAGGGATTTGGGCCCTGGGTAGTAAATTGGTAAAGTAGTAACAAGGTTTGTTCATACAGCCTTTTCAGCCCTAAATGCCCTGTCTCTGGTGATGTGGATGCCTTCTACCCCTCTGGTGCAAGGAGGGTACCTCTCACCTGGGAAATTTATCTCTTGCTTTCAGGGGAGCAAAGGAAGTTCAGAGCATCCTTCTTGTACTGGCTGTTTCTCAAGTACCTTTAATTCAAAATAATCAATATGCCAAAATGGCATATTTTGGGGTGACATATTCTGAACTCCTACAACAGAAACCAAATTGTTTCTTATCAAACAGAAATGTGGACGTGAACACAAAAGAAAAAAGAAGATGCATTGCATATGGTTTTTAAAGATGATATCTAGCACATGTGTTCCATAATGCTAATTCCTAATATCCTACCTGTCCTTTACAATTATCTTTGAAGATAGAATATTTCCCACTGGAAGGAAAACTGGGATTATTTTTTTCTCCTCAAAAAGTCTTTTCATTTTGCAAGATTTCAACACATAGAAATGTTACGAGTATAGTGAGCATAGTGTACTCTTCACCTGCAATGACCTGTTTTTGTTTTGCCCCATTTCTTTATCTCTCTCTGTTAATACATAGCTTTATTTTTCTTCCCTGAAAGGATAAATGCTTCAACAAAAATCCCATAAGAATAAGGGCTTGCTCCTGCATAACCACAATGCAGTTACCACATCAGGAAATTTGGCATTGATAAAATACTGTTATGTTGTCACGAATATGGAGTCCTTATACAAATTTCCCATTTTCCCAATAATGCATTTTATAGATTTTTTTTCCAGAACCAAGACCCAATATAGGATCACAAATTGCATTTAGTTGCCCTGTATTTTTAGTCTCCTTTAACCTAGAAGAGTCCTCTGCCTTACTTTATCTTTCCTAAAATTGACACTTTTGAAGAATACAAGCTACTTGTTATGGAAACTGTCCCACCATTGGGATTGTCTGATTACTTGCTCTTTAAATTCAGGTTAAGCATTTTAGGCAGGAATACTATGTGTGTGATGTCACGTCCTCCTCGGTGCATCACATGGGGTTTACATATTATTCCTAAGAATCATGTTTTCATATGGGATCATGAATGGGATTTTTTTCTCACATAGGAAATATTCTCCTTTACGTAAATAAGGTCTACACTGGAGAGGGGAAATGGCAGTGATTGGCAGAGAGGTGTCGTTTTACTGCCTCACTGTTGTAATGACAACTGAGGGCCGAGTCAAGCCTTATAGGAGAGAAGAGAGAATGTTGGCCATCTAAGGGCACCAAGAAGACGAAATCAATTACCAACATGTGCAATGGGCCATGGTTCTGCCCTGAGATTGTACTTTCTTTAGTTAATTAGTTAATGAATAACACGAATATTTACTGAGTACCTATTAATAACCAGGCACCATTATAGGAGCTGGAATACAGGAATGAACAACAGTCATTCCCCACACTGCCTTGGCTCCAGCCACTGACACTCTCTTCTGCCTCAGGGTCTTTGAAATTATTTTCCTTCTAACACATAAAAAAATCTCTCTTGATTTGCCACCAACCTTCTCTGCTACTTCAGAAAACTACTGATTTCCTAGTCTCCGCATCTCAGTAACGGAACCCCCATTTGCCCAAGAGAAAACTCAGAAATCCTCAGAAGCATCTTTGAATTCTCTCATTCCTTAACCCCAACCAGTCAGTCCAATAGCAAGCACTGTGGGCGTTAGTTGGAATTATGTCTCTGCATTCCCAACACCCTTTTCCTACAGACCCCGTGCTTCTGTCTCTTCCTCCTCAGTGCCCCCCTTTACGACCACAGAAGTGTAATGGGAAAAGTCCCTGTTCACGTCAGTCCTGGCAAGCAGAACACAGTTGATTCTTGTCAATCTCATTGCTACGAACAGAGTCAATCAGCAAAGAAGATAAATAGAGTGAATAGCAATCAAGTGACTTTGCTGCCAGATCACTTAGGAAATCACTGAAAACAGTGTCAACTGATTGAGAAAGAAGCTCTGGTGCCAGATTGCTTTTCTTTGAAGTGTAAAGAGGAGAAGAAGATAATTCTTCAGATCACCTATTCTAGGAAATTCAATCAATGCAGAACAATTCTCTCTTTCAGTCAGTTTCATCAGGATTCTTTTTCCCCACGATGTAATTCTGTATTCTAACCCATATTGTAAACAATGGGATTAACCAGTGCAACAGGGAGCCCATGACAAATAAGGTAAGTTCTGTGTTAGAGAACATCGATATTGCCATAAGGAGAATGTTGGCAGAAACATGAAATTTAAAGGTGCTTATGGTGAGGGCCCAGAAGCAGATGAGCCACACATTATTTGAAACTAGAAGAAAGATGATTCTTGTCATATAGTGGGAGAACACGTAACTGAATTGTGTTTTAAAGTTGTGTGGAAAGCAGAACTTGTAAGTGATGAACTTGGATATTTAGCTGACATTTCCAAGCGAAGCATTGAAGGTGAGGCCTGGTTCCTTCTTGCTGCTTGTAGTAAAATGTAAGAGGAAGGAGATACATCGAGGGAAGAACCATTAAACAAAAACTACCAAGATTTGTTGAACTGAGAGATCCTCAGCCTATCCGCCTTGCCAAAAAAATTTAAATTAGGAGATTCACTGCTAGAGAGTTTGCGCTGGAGGGAAGACCAGGGTGGTGACAGCACCACATTTCACTAGTGCTGATGTCATCAGGGGTCACTGGCACCGGCAAATTTGAAATCAGCAGAACTAATTGCATTAGGTTTCAAGGCCTGGGAGTGTTCCTCTGTGGCTGGAGACTCTGCCCTCTCGGTTCATATAGTTTGTTTTTTCTGGAATTACTCACAGTTAATATACTGTGGTAACTGAAATTTGAACCGCTAGGAGACTTGTGTTATTTAACTAATCACGGTAGCTGAATTTTTGCATATAGGAACCATGCAAATCATGAGCTGCCTGTGAGTATGCGTGTGTGTGTGTGTTTCTGGTCTAACCATTCCTCACCCTATCCCTGGCCTTCAGCACGTCACTCCAGTCATATAAGTAGCTCCTTATACACAGAAGCCTTTCTCAATTAAGATGTTCTTTTTATTCCATTGTGTTTAGACATTATGCTCAATGGGTTTTTTTTGATGAATCACCAAAATTTCATAAAAGCAATGTTTTATAATTGTCCCAAAGGAAAAATGTTTTAATGCTTATTTTGCTTAAAAGAAGTATCTCCTGGGGCTGGCCCGGTGGGGCAGCCATTAAGTTCGCACGTTCTGCTTCTCAGCGGCCCAGGGTTCGCTGGTTCGGATCCGGGATGGGGACATGGCACTGCTTGGCATGCCATGCTGTGGTAGGCGTCCTACATGTAAAGTAGAAGAAGATGGGCACGGATGTTAGCTCAGGGCCAGGCTTCCTCAGCAAAAAGAGGAGGACTGGCAGTAGTTAGCTCAGGGCTAATCTTCTTCAAAAAAACAAATAATAAAATTAAATTAAATTAAAAAAAAGAAATATCTCCTATGTGGGGGAAGTTATTGAACAACTGAAATGCAATTGAACCAAAACTTTGGTCAGTTTCTATGTTAGTCTATTCTCATGCTCTAATTGGAGAGTTCCAATTCTAGTACTCAGTGTTAATATAATTTCGCTAATGTCTAAGATGTTTCAAGAGTTGCTGCACCAGTAATTTTTCAGCTCTTATTATACGTGTTCTTTCCAGCCCCTTGCAGGTAAGTTTGGCCTTGCAAATAGTTTTAGGGAATTGGGTAAGAGAAAATGTGTGTCACTTCCTGGTGTTGGATTTTGAGTCTCATGTGCTATTTTATTTATTTTTATTTATTTATTTATTTATTTATTTATTTGAGGAAGACTAGCCCTGAGCTAACATCTGCCACCATTCCCCCCCTTTTTGCTGGGGAGGACTGGCCCTGAGTTAACATCCATGCCCATCTTCTTCTACTTTATATGTGGGACACCTACCACAGCATGGCCTTCTGAGTGGTGCCATGTCCACACCCGGAATCTGAACTGGCAAACCCCGGGCCACCGAAGCAGAACATGCGCACTTAACTGCTGTGTCACCAGGCCGGCCCCTCATGTGCCATTTTAATGCTCTTTTTTTCTAGTCGCAGTGACCCTGCACTGAGATGGCACAGGACTGAGGAAGTCAGATTCCTGGGTGGGGTCATGGAGCAGTGCCTGCTGACTCTCCCTGCACTTTACAAGAATAAGTACTAAAGGGTTTTGTCTTCCTAATAAGCAACTGAGATAACCACAGGTAGCAAGCTACTCTGATCAATGTAGGGGTGACTCATATGTCAGTGAAAATGGGTCTTGAAAGCTCTCTTGAGCATTTTTTTTTAAAGATTTTATTTTTTTCCTTTTTCTCCCCAAAGCCCCCCGGTACCTAATTGTATATTCTTCGTTGTGGGTCCTTCTAGTTGTGGCATGTGGGATGCTGCCTCAGCGTGGTTTGATGAGCAGTGCCATGTCCGCGCCCAGGATTCGAACCAACGAAACACTGGGCCACCTGCAGTGGAGCACGCGAACTTAACCACTCGGCCACGGGGCCAGCCCCATTGAGCATCTTCTTGACATTATGGAGATATAAAAAAATTACAAATATACATATAGTAAAACTCTTTATTACCAGAAATTGTAAACAATATACCCATGGGCTTCCAAATGCAAGCGTTTTCTAAAATGATGGAGTTTTAACATAATGTAATGCAACACAGATATGCAGCGTTTTGAGGTTATATATGGACGTGATTTATAAAATGAGAGAGAATTAGAATAAAAAGCAAAACAATTAGAATTCCGAGAAGAATTTGTATAAAGAAAGACAAAATGAAAAATTGAATGTGATGCTTTTTTTACCTTAGAGTTTTGGACATTGACTTAAGTGTAACTCTGGCCATTGCTTCACAAGACAGGTCTAGATACTGGCAGGTTTGACCTCCACCAGCCTCTCAAGCTGAGTGGCCCACTTCTGTTCTGGTTAATCGTGGGACAAGAGTTCATCAGCCCTTGCTGGAGGATCTGAGCCATCATCACCATGTCACTGGTCACATTCCCCTCCATGTGTCCTTCCCTCCTCATCTCCTCAACTCTACCCCATCCCCCTCAAACACTGGTTTCTTCAATGGTGATCTAAACACTTTCTGGCATTAAGTAGGTTCCTCTGACTCCAACATTACAGAAAGTAAAAAACCTTTTGCTTCAATATATTGGGATGCATGGAATTTATAACATACTTAATAAACTGGTAAATTTATAGAAATGGAGACCATGTAGGAAAAAAATAAATGTGTAGTGCTTTCATGAAAATTTGAAAAAAGAATGATACGAAAGAAATGGAAATTTTTTTTTTTTTGAGGAAGATTGGCCCTGAGCTAACTGCTGCCACTCCTCCTCTTTTTGCTGAGGAAGACTGGCCCTGAGCTAACATCCATCCCCATCTTCCTCTACTTTATACGTGGGACGCCTACCACAGCGTGGCTTTTGCTAAGCAGTGCCATGTCCCGCACCGGGGATCCGAACCAGTGAACCCCAGGCCGCCAAAGCTGGAATGTGCGCACTTAACTGCTATGCCACTGGGCCAGCCTCAGAAATAGAAATTTTGATGTATTTTATTTTGGAACTGCAAAAGCATTTTGTACTTGTTTCCTGCAGCATTTCTATAAAATAAGCCTGGTAAGTAACAGGTTATTGTTAGTGAAACGGACAGAAGAAACAAAACATGCTGTACTCTCTTTGCAACATCTTGTGAATATATAATCATTTCAAAATGAAAAGTTAACAAAACACAGAACCCAAACCCAAAACACCATAACTCTTGTGATCATATCGTCCCATAATTATTAACTACATAATATTCTAAGTAGCGTTCATGAACAACAGGGAAAAAAATGAACTGCAAAAGTCTCCCAGGCAGTTCTTCATTCTTGGGCTACTATACGGATTGTGAGAATGTCGGAACTAGGGTCTGATGCAGAAATAAGCCCTATGTTTTTCTCTAAATGCATCAATGTAAGTGTAGATATGAGACCTGTTATTCAAATTACAAAATGAAACCTCTTCCAATTCATAGCCCAGAAATATGCTGATCCTCCTGGATTTTTTTTGTATCCAATGCAACACAGTGTAAGACCAGAGCTGGTTTTGCCAGCACCCGTCTTTTGGGGATGGTGAAGTCACAGCATTTCTGGGAAAAGATCCCTCACAGATCCCTGCGGCCCATTCACCTCGGCCTTTACTTCCACCTGCCGGTAATGCCTGCCTGAGACCACCTCTGGAGACTAGGACGGCTGGCAAAATGGAAAGCTGTTGAGATGTAAGGAAAGTTTGCTTTCATCTATCCTAACGTCACACTTTTCCTGTGTTCTGAGATAAGATTGGGGTGTGTGGTTTCAATATCTAGCACAAATTGATCTTAAACAGGTTGATCATTTTCTGTACGTTAAAATATTGTTCAGGAGGACACATTTTTTCTTGAATTCATATGAAAAGAAGGCTGGGGTTTAGGTTTTCATATTTGCTGTAGATCCTTTCAACATCTGTGAGCACATCCAGGTCTGACTCACACACCTTTCTGCTGTTTCATCAGAAGCATTTTTAGTGTGGACGCATGCTCTCAGAATTTTACTTCGTCTTCATTCAGTTTTTCTTGAACAGCATTCTCTTCCATCTGTAATTTGAAAAGAATTAATTCCTTCTCTTTTCTAAGGAAACTCTTAAATTGTTTAAAATCAGAGTGTAGTCACCCTAGTTGAAGCTTCCCCTTCCCCCACAATTCAAATGATTTTGAATTTTGGATTTCTAATCTCTTTTCAGAGTCCTCACCCTGCTCCCTCAGGGGCTCAATGTAGCTTTCGAGCCTCCTCCTCTCACTAGCAGCAGCTTGCTCAATGGGTGTCACTAGGTGATCCCGGTGGTCAGAGGAGACCGTGCACTGGGGACACAACAGCTCCAGGCCCTCCACACAGAACAGGGCCAGAACCCGATTGTGCTTCTCACACGCAGGTTTTTCTTCCTGTGGTTTTTTCCCTCCAGCTGCCCCTGGTGGGCAGCTCCTTAACGACATCAGTCATGTGACATGATTCAGTGTTCTTCTTAAAGTCCTTGTTAAGAGGCTGGGGTCCCCGGGACCTGGGTTACCTGTTTCCCCAGTGACTCTGGCGACCCCTCCCCTGCACCCCGAGGCCATGGCGAGGAGTCCTCAACAGGTGACTCACTTCAGGCCCTGGGTGCCGCAGGGGTCCCCGCTTGGGTCCGCGGGAGGCTCTGGCCTGCCCGAGTCTTTGCTCTCCTGCGGCCGCGCCCTTCCCCCGCCCTCCCGCTCTCGTCGCGGCTCTGCTCTGGGTGGGGCGCCCTTACATCCCCGCGGCCTGGGACCCCCACCCGGTCCTGACGGCCCCTCCCTTTCCTGCAGAGTCGACTGGTTGCTCATCCATGTTGGAATCTGGCCTGGTTCCTCTTTAAATTCCCATAGGGAGTCGCCTTCCTGGGGCCTTCGTGGAGGGTCAGGAAAGGAGGAAGCCCTGGAGGCACAGGAAGGGAGGGGTAGAAGCTGACTCGTTGAGAGAGTGTTTTAAAACCTTGGATTTGGGGAAGCAGGATGTGTAGTTTTTTAAAACAAATTCTGATACGTTGAAGGATCCTGGTAATCTCAAACACGAAGAACTCTTTTCAGCCGCTACCTAAGCCGTAACAGCTGCTAAACCTTGACCTTCAGCCCATGCTTTGCCTCGATCTTTCTAATAGATCCAGTCATCTCCTGATCAGCTCCTTCATTCAGTTCTCCACTCAACAAACTTAGCTCGTGTCCAAACCCGGCACCTGATGTCCGGGTTTGGGGTGAAGAGACAGAAAAAAGTGATGCAGGGGCGACGCTCTGCCACCACTACGGAGGTCACTGCTCGCTTGGCCCATCCTTCGAATGGGGGGGTGGGTCACTTGTCCTTAAAGGCCCCACATTGCCCCACTGCCAAGTCTGCCGCGCTGTGACCTGTGCCGTCCTAGGAATCGTTAAGTGGGACGCCGGGGGACCCAGGAAACCTAGAAATGGGGGGAGTTCGGGCGGTGTCGGAGATCCGGGAGGAGGGGCTGGTTGAATTCCGCCGGGCCGGCGGTGGCGGGACCCGGGCTCCCCGCGGTCCGCTCCGCGCTGCGTGGACCCAGGTCGGTGGCGCCGCTCGGACCTCAGTCCCCTCCAGGCCGCAGCGTGGGGGCGGGGCGGGCAGCCGACCCCGGGCATCCTGTCGTCACTGCGGGCGGCCACTTCGGCCCCGAGCCTCTCTGGTCATCTCTGCTCCCGCAGCCCCGTCTCTCCCCTAGATTGTGCGGTGACCACGGAGAGGGGCCTCACGGGACAGTCGTGACTCGGTCTCCGAGGTTCGAACGTGGGAGGAGCTGTGATCTGTGGGGTCCCCAGTCCCTCTTTTATGCCCAGAGGGGACCCGTTTTCTCCTGAGTTTTCCAAAGGTTTGGGAAGTAGGGTCTCAAATCCACGGCCCTAACCGGCCCCCCATCCCCAGCTTTTCCTAGCACTGGCTATAAATGGCTGAATTTCCAAATACCTTGCTCCATTCCCAAAGCCAGCTCTCAGTCTCCGATTCACAGCATCATTATCAACTACAGACGGACCCAATATTTTAATTATTTATCATTTTTCCATAGTCAATGGATGGCTCTTTTAGAGGGGTTTACTTTTTGTTTGTTGGTATTGTACATGAGAGAAAAGTAGCGAATAAGCACCTGGAATTACGTTGTGTGAAATCCTTGTGCTGTCAGCAGTGTCGTCGTGTTTCTTCCCTCCCCCCGTTTCACCTTTAAAAGATATATTTATTTTACTTTAGTCTCAGTTTTTCAATGAATAACAGTTTATCTAATCAATACAGCTTGAAAGACAAAAAATATTTCCAAAGAGGCAAGAAAGGTGAATTTCAGAAAAAATAAAGCATTCCAGTGTTACATTGCATGTATTAAAAATTGATGTCCTTTTTTCCTCCCCTGAGCGTGTTAGTAATATTCTGCGGTCTGTTCTGTTATTTGGGGTGAGTTCAAATGGATTTCCAGGGTTTCGACTTGCAGACCTGAAGTGTTCAAGTGTGATTAATAGTTTATAAAACAATTTCTTGTCATTGAAATAATAATTAACTAACATCATTTTTTAAATGCAGTATGTACTTGTGAGGTTCCTTTTTGAGCCAACAAGGTGCCTTACAGTTTTCTTCCCTCCTTTCCACATAAAGACTGCGTCTGAGTGTTTTTGCTGGATTGTTCAAACATGGGTTTGTGTCATATATCAATGGCGGTCCAAAACAACTCCAGTGGGCCTGAGGGCAGTGTCTCTAAGCTAAGGCCCCTCCTTGAGGCTGCAAAGGGAGGTGCTTGAAGGCCCAGCTGTTCTTCCTGGGGAGCCTCCCCTTGCAGGTCCTGCCTGTTCACCCCACCCCGAAGGAGCCTTTACACTGAGGGAAGCTACAGAGCCCTGGAGAAGTGGGGATGCACCTGCAGGGGGTGGGGAGGGAGGCACTGATGCCCTTTCTGAGGTTGTAATGGTGGTTTCTTGGGCCTGTTTGGAGAAAAACGTTGGAGTTGTGCATCCACAGTGTAGTGCATTTGGTGTAATTTGCTTACCTTGAGAAAGACTGTGAAAGCGAGGACTTCTGTGTCCTGGATTAGGGTCCGTGAATTTGGGAATTCATTTGGGTCAGAACCTTAAACTGAATCTTGCTGAGAGTTTCCTCACGGTGAATATTGAATGAAGCCTGAGAGAGGGAGTCTAGGCCATACCATCCGGAACGCACTGATCCCGCCCAAAGCCTGAGACAGGGAGCGTTTCCATTGTTCCCTGGGGAGAGGAGGGTGCATGGAGCTCTGAGAGTTCATTCCTGCGGCTGCTCAGGTGTCCTTCCACTCTTTCGCTGGGGGCTGACCCACTCCAAGGGCTCTATCTCAACTGGGAGAGTCTAGAATGTGGCATTTCTTCTGTCCTGTGGGAAGGAGGCTGCTTTCCGTGTATGTGTAATACTTCTTTCCTTTGGATTCCTTAATCAACTGAATATTGCAGCCCTTTGGCTTTAGGTTCCTTTAGCACTTGGGCTCTGAAAATGTAAGTTGACTGACAGGCGCGATGTGAGCAGAGCAAGAACATGGTGGAGCTTTGTTCCATTTAGGCAAGAGAACCTCAAGATGTGAGATAAATATCTTAAAGTTCTCAGGTACATTTTTCATGTTTAGGTCAGTTTTTGTATGTGCACGTCCCCAGAGAACATTAAAAAAGCCTAAAGCAATTGAATTCCTATTTTTAAGTGATCTGAGGAAAATTACTCAAAGCTTATGTTAATCTCTGAAAATCCTACTGCACTTAAGGAACTAAACTCAAACCTCTATTGTATTATAATATGCTACTTATTCCTAAAAACACCCCCAGTGTGAGCTAGGGGGAAGGACAAACCATGAGGCCGCGTGTCCTTTCAGTTAGAGAGCCGAAAGCTTTCATTTTGTATGGTTTACACTTTGTAACTGCTAGTGTTTAAAGGAGTTAAATCTCAAAATGGCTTCCTATGTGCAAAAGTTAAAACTAAAGAAAGACTGTTAAATAGTAAAATATAGTATACATAAATTTCTATGTGTATTTTAAATAAATCTGTAAGATAGGAAAGTCTAAATTAAGAAGACTCACTGAAAATATGCCCTGGTCCCCTCCCGCCACCCCTACCCCACAAAACACAGTTTTGATCATTTCTTGAGCCTCCTGTTAGCGTTTCTTTATATAGATCAGGCAATTGCGATGCACATTTTTCTTGCCCACATTTGTCCTTGTATGGGCTGTCAGACTCCACATTTTTGGATGTTCGCTCACAGCTTAAGCCTCACCCCTCTCTCTTCCCCTTGTGTCCCCCACCTGGACAAGCTGAGCTATAGTGAAGGGGTGATTGTGCTCAGTGCTTCTTTGAACAGCCAAATTTGGCCTGTTCTTCAACCTGAAAAGAATGAATGGCACCTCACAGTGGGTTACTGCTACCTTGTGGCTGTGGTCACAGTCTCAACATCATGGAAGTCGCTGACGACAACCAATCAGCAGTTGGTAAATATCCTGCCATCACAGATTTGGCTAAGTCTGTTCTGTTCAGTGTCTGTCTTGACAGCCTCTCAGCTACAGTTGCCTTCACCTCTGCAGGGGTGTGATACACCTTTACTGGTTATCCTCATGGATCTTCAATAGCTTTGCCCTCCCACTCAATCATTGCAGGCAAGATATGAACTGCATCCTGGTTTGTCCAAGCACGCAGGCAGGATGTTACATTAATGACATCCTCCTCTGAGGATATTAAGGATATGCAAATATTTAAAAAAGGAACTTAGAAAAGCAGATGGGACATTGCCATGCATGTAATGTGAGGTCCTGTCAACTTCATTAAATTTCTGGAAATTATGTGATAATCCAAGACCGCTCCCACCCTGACACCATGAAGAAATAGCTGTTGTCCCCTCAGCACCCACAGCTTCACTAGGTTCTTCTGTTGTTCTAGAGGTAACATATTCCTTGTTTACCAATTTCACTTGAACCCATTTGTGCTTACTTGCAAATTGGTCCACCTTGAATAGGCACCCAGCCACAAAAGGCTGGAGATTCTCTTTCTTTCTTTCTTTCTTTCTTTATTTTTTCCCTTCTTCTCCCCAAAGCCCCCCAGTACATAGCTGTATATTCTAGTTGTAGAACCTTCTAGTTCTGCTATGTGGGATGCCACCTCAGCATGGCTTGATGAGTGGTGCTAGGTCTCTGCCCATGATCCAAACTGGTGAAACCCCAGGCCACCGAAGTGGAGCATGCAAATTAACCACTCAACCACAGGGCCGGCCACTGGAGACTCTCTTTAAATTGCCATACAGCTGGCATTCCCATTACTGCCCTCAGAGTCTCCTTTACCGCTGAGGCTTCATTGACCTCCTCATGCCTCCTGGAGTTACCCATGATGGCCTTAAGTTGTCCATAGACTCCTGAGGCAAGAACCTGCCCTAGACCCCACACCATATGTCATCAGAGCTGCAATTCCCTCTGCTTATTGCTTTATTACCTTACTTATTACCTCTACTTATGGGCCTATCCTGAATGTAGATGGCCCTGAGCATGTGACCACCTATCCTGCAATCCATTTTGCCTTGGGACCTGGAAACAGCACCCCAGGAGCTCAGTATGGCTATGAAGATCCCCTTGAGACATGATGGAGGCAAACATGGGCCCACTGGGCTATTCTCCCTGCAGGAGGGGGTGACCTTCTCAGTCTCTCATGAGATGCCATGGTGCTGAAGGAGGTCACCTCTTCCCCAACCCCTAGGCTCCTTTGGAGCTTCTTCAGATTCCCTGAGTGAAAAGCAATGGGAGTTCATAGACTTTAGCTATGACATCACCCCATTCATACATGGTGGAGCCAGACAGAGTGGTTGCTTTTCATTTCTTAATCTATGGGCACATCTATGAGGAAGGACCAGACCCAAGGGTCATCATAATTGACCATACATCAAGCAGTTATCTTAGCGCCGACCAATGATTGGCCCCATCTACACATGTTTACTACTCTTGAGTGATTCTCTAAGAGTTGCCCCTTTGTGGTAAAAGAACTCCAGGAATCTCCTGCCCCCGTTGCTCTCAATATAAATCAAAGTAACACTTATCTCTACCTATACTAAGGCTACAATAACAAGGCTCACCAGGACATTCCTTCTCCACGTGGGAGTTCCAGACACTACTCATACTAATGAAGGCATTCATTTCACTTCTCAGGATATACAGTGCTGGGCTCTTGAGCAAAGCATTCAGTGGAAATTTCTCCTTTCTTCCAAGTCTCAGGGTGGAGGCCTCATAGAGTACCATATGGCTTATTGAAATAAGTTCAAATTAATTGAATGAAAGATGGTCTGTTTCTGTCATTAGTCAATCATCAGGGGTGAATATTAATACATCTGTCTTTTTTTCCCCCCTAGTAGATGTCACTTCTTTTTTTAAGAGCAGTTAGGTTTACAGAAAACTTGATCAGAAAGTACAGAGACCTCTCACATAACCCCACTGCCTCCACACAGTTTGCCCTTTATTTTATATCTTACATTACTGTGGTGCATTTTATCCTTTTTATCCTTCTGATGAACTTTCACTTTTTCACTTAAGCACTTTATGCTTCTCTTTGGCATATCCTAATTGCCAGCATCATTACTTTTGTGCTTGGGGCCATTAGTAAGTAAAATAAGGTTTCCTTGAACACAAGTGCTGTGATACTGAGATGGTTGATCTGCTACCCGATGGCTACTAAGTGACTAACAGGCAGTAGGATGGCCAGTGGGGATACGCTGGACAAAGGGATGATGTACGTCCAGGGTGGGACACAGCGGGATGGTGCAAGATTTCATCACCCTTTTCAGACAGGGTACAATTTAAAACTTTGATTCATGAAAGTCCGTAGTTTATGTTAGGGTTGCTTCTTTGTGTCGTACAATCGCTGGTCTTCAGCTGATGTAAAATGACATGTCTCCATCATTTCTATATCATATACAGCAGTCTCCCCTTATCCTTGGGGGATACATTCCAAGACCCCCAGTGGATGCCAGAAACTGTGGATAGCACCAAACCCTATATATACTGTGTTTTTTCCTATACGCACATACCTAGGGTGCAACATGTTGCCGTCAGTCAGAATGTGTTTTCTGTTCATGTCTTCCACCCACAAATTTAGTGTCTTTTCCATCTTAACTAAGCACTTATCATGTACCGTGGCCATAACTTTTACATTTTGAGGTGTGACAGCAAAACTATTATGAATTTCTTTTTCCTTCTCCACAATTTCACAGATAGAACATTTGTTCTTACTGTAGATCTTAGCAACCTCAGCATATGATTTTTTTTCTTTTTTATTAAGTTGAGAACTTTCACTTTTTCACTTAAGCACTTTATGCTTCTCTTTGGCATATCCTAATTGCCAGCATCATTACTTTTGTGCTTGGGGCCATTAGTAAGTAAAATAAGGTTTCCTTGAACACAAGCGCTGTGATACTGAGATGGTTGATCTGCTACCCGATGGCTACTAAGTGACTAACAGGCAGTAGGATGGCCAGTGGGGATACGCTGGACAAAGGGATGATGTACGTCCAGGGTGGGACACAGCGGGATGGTGCAAGATTTCATCACCCTTTTCAGACACGGTACAATTTAAAACTTATGAATTGTTTATTTCTGGAATTTTCCATGTGATGTTTTAGTAAATTACCAAACCTGACAGAGTTTGGAGGGAACCTCTGAATTTGTAGACGACTGAGTAGAAATGTTGGTAGCCCAGGCACTCTGTGGCTGGCATCTGAAGTATGGTCAGTGTGTGCAACTGAGCTCTTCACCTGTGGAGCCTGACACGAACTCTGGGTAGTTAGTGTAAGAACTGAATCGAACTGTTGGACACCTATTTGTTGGCACAGAGTTAGAGAAGTGGTATTGGAACAGACCCACATATTTGTTGTCAGAAGGGCGAAAAAAAACCCTATCATCTTTGCAAGTGCCCCACCTTTGAGAGCAGAGAAAGCTAGAAGAGACTCGAGTTGACTATTTCTATCCTCCCAGGTCAGTTAAACTCTGGGAAAATCCCAGTCAGCTACGCTCTCGTGAAATAGATTATTTTGAGGACATGCCTTGTTAAGAAGGAGAGAATATTCTGGGTATATTTTAAAATGGCTACTTTGTTGTCTCTTCCTAATTGTGGAGACAGGGTTTTACCCTGTGCCCTCAGTTCTCTGAATGAAGAGTTGTTAATTTTAAGTTTCTTGGCTGTTTTCTTCTGAGGACTGGAAGGCTGCTTCTAAGCTCCGTACATGCCAGACCAGAGAGCAGAAGTCTCTGACTCCTTTTTTTGATGTTTGCTGACAGCTCTAAACATTCACCCCTCCTTCATCATCTTGTGGCGCACACCTGTACGCAGTGGTAGGCAGGCCTGGGCGCTCCTTCCTTTGGCACTGAGAGGATCCACTCCACAGAAGGCCCTGCCCCTGAACCCAAGCTCTCACCCTAGCCCACCCCCTCACGTCTATAAAAATACCAGGCAGGGCTCCTTTCCTTGCTCTCTCAAGGCATTTCCCACCTGCTAGAGAGGCCTGCCCTGCCCTTCTTGGTCATTTCCATTATGGAAGTAATAAACTCTTTACCCTCTAGGCACGTGTGTGTTGTCATCAGTATAGACATCTGAACCAAATCTCAGGTTGGAGTCCACCTGCCTGGTCAGGTGACCATAACAATTACAGGATAGGTAACATGCTGCATATTTTGTAATACTCTTTGCTTTGTTGGTCTATAGATAAATTCTTCAGATCTTTTGATAATAGTACATCCCACCCTTGTATGAGTCTCCAAGTACAAATACACAACAAATTCTGTGGACGTTGTTGAAAAATTGCTGGGCTATAGATAGTGATCAAGTTCAAATCTATAGGCTATAGCAATGGAGTCTATCACTTGACCCTTCCTCCATTTGTATATAATTTATTGATTTGTTCACAATGGTTTTCAACACGTGGGAATATCAAAATAACTAATTTTTTTCTAATCCTTGTGAAATGGTATCTACTGGCCATTTTATTTGCCTATTACCTCATTACCAAGGTAATGGACATGTTTTCATTCATGATCTTTCATCTTCTGTTAAATATGTTTTGCTTCTTTTTCCAGTTTTAACTTATGTGTCTGTTTATTTTTGCTCTGCAAACCAACCCTTTTATATCCCATGCATTGTTGATATTTTTTCTTCTTTTGTTGTTTGTCTTTTAATTACGTTAATTTTAATATATTTGAATTGGTCAGTCTCTGGCTTTATGGCTTATTCTTTTTTCTTACGTGAGAATGTTCTCCCTGTTCTTGTGTCAATAAAACATTTACCTGTGACTTCTAACAAAAAGGCCTTGCAGTGTTCGCCCTTTAGCAGCGTGGATGACCATCCGTTCAGGAGAGGAGATAAGGCTTTTCTCGTCCAGAACACGTGTTTCTGTCCGCCAGACCTGGGCACTGAGTGTGTCTAGCGCCATCTGCTGGAAATTTGTGAACGATCAAAATGACGCATGGTTATAAAACTTCACACAGATGAAAAGTCATGCAGGAATATTCAGGGCTCTGGTGGCCACCACAGCACGGGTCCAAGTTCATAGAGCTGTAATGTTTCCGGCTCTCCGTCCATCCTGGAAGTGCTCTGCGCACACGTAGGCAGAGGTCCATTCCTGGTTCTAAACTGCAAACGAGAGGATACGCGTTCTATAACTTCCCCTCGCTCCTTCTGTTCACTTAACATATGGTCTTAGAAATTTTCCCATATCAGCACAAATATTTCGCTTTTTTGGGTCAACTTTGAGCAAAACTCTGAATGGAAAATGTTCTATTCGTGGTGGAAAAAGAACGTCTTTGAAGAACCAGCACGATACTCTTTCCACCAGATCGGTGTTTCCTGCAGTATTTTTCACCATCTCGTTTTCAAGTAAAAGCTGCTGTTCACTGAGTCCTTTACTGTATCAGAGACGCTGTGCTCTATGCTTTACTCAAACCGCCCACAGAAACTTCAAATTCTGTATTGTAGAAAAAGCTGTCTCCATAAACGAGAGTGCACAGGGACACTTAGAATGGTGTCTGACTCCGGGCCACAGGGATGGAACATCCTTCTCTGTGCTCCACAGCAGCCCAGCTCTTTCCAAATGCTTAGAGCTCTGTACTTTTTGTTATCCCTTGACCTGGCAGTTCCCGATTTGAGAATACTCTCCCAAAAAATAGTCAAAGAAGAGGAAACTTGTGATTTATAAGAAGATTTCCATGCAAGCAGTATTTATCAAATGGAAAGATGAGAAACAAGCCATGAACAGGGGAAACAGAATGAGCTTGAGCTTCAGTGTGATCTTGGCTCTGTTAGTCACTAGCCAGGTGTCCCAGGAAAGGTTATTTAATTCCTCTGAACATCAGTTTCATTTTTTGCAAAATTATTGTAAGACAAAAGTCACAGTGATCTTGTTAATAATGAAAAAGGACATATATTATCCCAGTAAGAGGCAAAAACCAGTTACTCTATAAAGGATATTAGCATGAGATCCGTGCCCCACACCAGGCAAATGGATAAGGAATTAATAGACTATAAAAATCTCAGATTATGGAGAGACTTTAGGATTTATTGATCCCAAAAGCTTACTTCTAGTTTTTTTAATTAAAAGTATGTTATCCTCTATAGACTGATGGAAGTGCTTAGAACTTATACATATTTTTACTCTCTTCATAGACATCATGTGCTGTAAAAATTTTTCCAACATTCTAATTTTGTGGGAGGAAACTGGGAGCAAGAATGGGAAGGAGGTTGTTCTGCATAACTAAAAATATATCTTTTAGTTTTTTGTAAAGTAATTTATACAATATAGAAGGATATAATTTAAAAATGACCGTGTCTGAGTCTGTTTCAACTCACTATTTTGCTCAATTCCACCTATCCATCTTTTTTCTAAGAGCAAACATTCTTATTTTTCCACATGTTCTTTTCTGTAAATTTCAATTCTTTAAAAAACTAAAAGAATAGTACAATTAACACTCTATACCTATCCCTTAGATTGTCCAATGAGTGTGTTTGCCTTATTGCTTTATTTCTCTTTATATGTCCGTTTTGTTTATCTGTTCCTTTGTTTTGCTAAAGCATTTGAAAGTAAGTTTAAGACACCATGACACTCTCCCACTAAACACTGAAGCCTTAAAATCTTAAAAAATGAGTGTCTCCTGTAGAATCACAATATCATTATTGTAAATTAACAAATATAATGATTTAAGTTAATACATAATACTCATTTCTCCAATAGCTCCAAAGTTATCCTGTCCCTTCCCCCTTTTTGTCTCTCATGACATTAACTTTTATGAAGACTTCAGGCCAGTTGTCTTTTGGACTGTCTCACATGCTAGGTTAGCCTAATTGTTTCCTTATGATTAGATTCAGGTTAAACATTGTTGGCTGAATATCACATAGGCCATGTGGCGGTTTTCTATTGCATCCCACTGGGGAACACAATGTCAGTTTGATCACTTGGGCTAATGGTGTCTGCAAATGTCTCCGTGATAAAGGTCCTTTGCCTTCATGAATAAAAGTCATTTGTGGAGTGGATACCCTGTTCCTGACAACATTTTCTCCAAGGGCCTTAACAACCAGTGGTGATTCTTGCTTGAGTCAGCAGTCACATTGTGGGTAGCAGATGGTCATTCTCAGATTCTTCATCCTCACTGCATTACTGGCATCTTCTCTAAAGAAGAGCTTTCCTTCCCAACTCCTTCTGCCTCTTTAAAGTCACCCTTTGGACTCATGAATTCTTTTTTTATCCAGTGTGCTCTAATCCATTACTTTTCTCATTGAGTTTCCACAGTTGCCCAGTTGAGCCCTTTACCTGACTCTCTGTCCTTATGACAGGTCCTCACTAGTCTTTGAGCCCCTTCCTGCTCTCTGACATAAGGGGTCTCAGTCTCTTCTTGTTCTTTCCTGATACCAGACCTAGAATGAAACCTTTCTCCATGACACCCTGGCTCCTTTTATTAGTGAAGGATATTTAAAAATTAAGATCTGGGAAAGTAAACCCTTTTAAGTGTTTGAAGTAAAACATTTGTGGGTGTACATGTTAAGAACTATGAAGGATCTGATATTTTACCTTATTTTTGAGCTAACAAGTTAGCCTGTCCCTGTTTCATGGATGCTGGCAGGAGACAGGATCATTGTGGATCAGACACAAAGTACTTTCTTACTCATGGCACAGCAGGCAGCATGAGCTTTATGTTAACATCCACTCCCCAAGTCCCCCATCCCGTGGGGTGGGCCTAGATGGATGCTGTCCACACAGTGGGTTTGCATCGCAGTCCAGGAGCCTCAACTTCAGGATATCTCAATCTTCCCTAACGGGCTCCAAGCACGCTTGCCCAATCTTCGCCTCACAGGGAGGCATCCCCTTTATTACATTGTGCAGCAATCATGCCTCCCTCTGCTCTGGAGGGTGATTCTCTCTCTATCTTCCTAGGCAGTTCCTCATGCCAACATCCTTGAAAGGATAGTCCAGAACCAAAAGGCAGTCAGTGCCTCTGCTCACAAGATGTGCAGAAACCCAAGAGACCCATGGAGGAGTGTCTCCTAAAATTAAACAGACCAAGAGGAACAGTAAAACAGAGACGGAGACTATTCTGTGGGCTTGGCAACCTACATCTTTGATGACATTATTAAGAACGATTTTAGTGGAGTGGGAGATGAAGGTGTGAGGAAGATGCAGTGAGGATACTGGCAGGGAGGGGAAATTCCCCCCTTCTACACTTCTTGTGTCTTCATAGCTGGACCGATGATAAAATTGACACAAGACCAGATTACCAGGAGAAAAACCCAGCTTAATATGTACCTATTGGAGATCATAGAGAAATGATGCTCAGAGGATGAACAAAGCAGGCAATATATATATCTTTTACACCAAGAAACAATGAATTTTGTGAGGAATGACAGGACGAAGAAACTTAGGTTTGAGGTACATAATTAGTGAGAAATTTAAGCAGAGTTTAGCCCTAAGGTAGTAAATTAGCAAGGGTTTTTTTCCCCCAGTAATTTTATTGAGATCATAATGGTTTATAACATTGTGTAACTTCGGGTGTACAGCAAGGTTTGTTATACAGACTTCTCGGCCTGAATTCCCAGCTCTGGAGGTGAGGGTGCAGCGGGAGCACCTTTCACACGGGAGATTTATTTCCTGCTTTCAGGGGAGCAGAGACAGGAGGATCAGAAAGCCCTTTTTGCTTCTCAAGTAGCTTTGATTCAAAATAATCATTATGCCGTTGTGGGGTATTTTGGAGTGGCCTGCCCTGGGCCCAAACACTACTTATTCCAAGCAGTGGTCTGCAACGTGGTTCTCAAAGTGTGCTGTCTAGACCAGCAGCATCAGGACCACGTAGGAATGTATTAAAAATGTAAATCCTTGAGCCCCACCTCAAATCTACTGAATCAGAAACTCTGGGGGTGGGGGCGGGGTCACAGTAATCAATGTGTGTTATTAAAAGCCCACCAGGTGGTTCTGGTGCACCCAAAAGTTTGAGGACCATGCATCTGCAAGTTGCATTTGAAGCAAGAAACTCTTTCCCCACCCTACTGGATAATTCCGTCTGAATGAAAGCCCCAAACAATGAGAAAGGAATTGGCTATGGCACATATAACACAGGAGAATCTGTTATAAGAGAACTAAGTTTTTTGTTTTTTTCCAACAGGATGAATACTGAGAGAAAAAACTCTGACTAGAAATTGGATATTTTAAAATTGAGTTATTTTTCAGAGCTAAAAACCAGGAAATGAAGCCACATCAGAGAACTCAAGGCCTTGTTCTTGATTGACTGTCAAATGTCAGCCACTCTAATCACTTCAACTACTGTGTCTCTTTTAAAGAGTCTGAAGTCAGTGTTTTTAGCTTAAACCTCTGACCTAAATGTCAAATCAGTAAATCCAACTGCAAGCTGGACATTTCAGTTTCTTAATGGCACCAAACTCTCAGTGTTCGAAACTGACTCCGGTGGTGGCCTGGTGGTGCAGCAGTTATCTGCGCACGTTCCGCTTCTCAGCGGCCCGGCGTCCGCCGGTTCAGATCCTGGGTGCGGACATGGCACCGCTTGGCATGCCATGCTCTGGTAGGCATCCCACATAGAAAGTAGAGGAAGATGGGCACAGATGTTAGTTCAGGGCCAGTCTTCCTCAGCAAAAAGAGGAGGATTGGCAGCAGTTAGCTCAGGGCTAATCTTCCTCGGAAAAAGAAAAAAGAAAGAAACTGAACCTGCCTTCCCATCCAATCCCACTCTCGCCCAGTGGCTGTTATTTCAGTGCCTGGAGCTCTGCCCGTCCCTCCATGTCCCACCATTTACTAATTCCTTTATGTCCTCTTCGAATCTCATTCCGCCACCCCGCCTCAGGGCACCATAATTTCCAGCAGAAGCCTCCTGACAGTCCAATCTGGCCGCTGAATCTTACCCCACCTCGTCCACTCAGCCCCCACGGTTGAGCTCTAAGATGCCCCAGGGAGATCTCTTCAAAAGCACCTGCTGCTCCTGCTGTCCCTCTGCTTAGAAGCTGCCGGCCAGTTCCCACTGCTCCCAGGGCCAAACCCCAGATTCTTCGCATGGCTCCGTGCCCGCTGTCCCTTGCTTCCTTCACTTGCTTCATGGCAGCTAGTTCTCTGTGCCCCATTCCAGGAAGAAATGCCACCAATAACTACTCAGTTTGCCAAAGCACATGGACCATTTGAGGGTAGACCTCTGACCTCTGAGTTTACTTCCAGCTGCACTCTGGGCCCCACACAGAGAGGAAGTTTCCAGGGGCCCCCAGGCAGTTGGACTTCTTAGTAAGCTACCTGCCCCATGCTCCTGGTTTATTTTACTTTGGGTGTCCTGCGTGACTTGCCCTCAGGGTCTCTTCTTTCCCCCTGCTGCATTTTCTGCTGGCGAGTTGTAGTGGATGCTGCTCACTCATTCTCCCCACTGCCGCGAGTGCTGGAGGCCGCCTTGCCCACAGTTAGAACTCTGCTGGTGCAGCTGCATCTAATAACTGGTTGACGCAGAGATGCAGAGTCTGGACAGGGTGCAGGGAGGCTGCACTGGACCAATTGCCCAGTAGACTCAAATCTGAAGGCAGGTGTGGGGGTCCCAGGCCGTGTGGCTCGGTAAAGATGCTTCTATGTGACTGGCTGTGGGCGGCAGGGAAGTAGAAGGATGAGAATAGCTATTGTGGGCCCCCCAATGGTGACTTCAGTCAAGTTCCTCAATCCTCAAACAGCCCTTGTTGTTCATGATTGTACTGAAGACATTAGAAATATTCAATAGAGAACAATTTGCAAACAATACCAGGACCTTTTTTAAAAAACTGAATGTGACAGATATTTATCGGGGGCGGTCATTAGGCATGGAGCACGAGCGTGACTGACCTTGGCTGCTCAGGCTCCAGCCCCTCGGAGATCAAACTGATGCACTGTGGTCAAGAACATAGCAATACAAACACGCTTTTATCAGGCAGGATGTTCCAAGGGCTCAGAGGTTGTCTCCCAGGAGCTAGTGAAGGGCCAGTCCTTCTAAAGACAGATCTTTCTCTGGAATGTGCAAGGACTGAGCGACTCCAGACCCTGAGTAAAGCCTCAGTGCATGCCTGCCCAGGGGGTCTGAGGAAACACTTCCTAACCGAACTCAGTACTATTCATGGAGCAGGATGCGTGGGTATTCAAACAAAGGGATATCATGAAAGACAGTAAACAACTTCATATCAGGTGAGGTTTTACCCCAAATCAGTTTTTCATCAAATTTATGGAAAAAAATTTGTTTTTGCGCTTTAGACTTGAGGAAAAGGCCTTGTGAGATCTGCAGGAAGAAGACCCTGTGACCAGGCACCAGTGTCCCCCAGGCCCACCATTCCTGCCACTCGTCTGATCACTGTACCCTGAGATTTAGAATGTGCCAGGTTTCCCCAAGTCTTTCACTGGGTCCCCAAGACCCCTCCTGGTCTGACCCTCTGCCTGGCACCGAACTCGTCCTAGGCTCCCTTCAGCTCAGTTCTTCCTTCAGTGTCTCCAGGTTGACCTCCCTCTGGCCCCAGGGCATTTGAATAAAGCTGACCTGGAGTCCAGCATGGGTCTGGCCTGGCCGTCAGTTTCCTTTCTTAGCAACTCCTCTTCCTTCAGATCTCATACATTACTCCCCCAACTCCCCCCCCCCCCGCCCCCCCATAATCCTAGTTCAAGGTTCAGGATCAGACCCGTCCCCTCTGTAACACTTAGTCTCTGTTGTGATTTTCTCTGAGGTCTAGCTCCTTCTTCCCCGTTAACTACCAAAACAGGAGGACTGCATCCTTCTTTCTTATAATTGGACCCATAAGCACTCAGCTCAGGGCCTGGCACCTACTAGGCACTCATTAAATATTTGTTGAATGGGGCCGGCCCCATGGCCCAGTGGTTAAGTTCCCACGTTCCGCTTCGGCGGCCCAGGGTTTTGCCGGTTTGGATCCTGGGCGCGGACATGGCACCGCTCATCAAGCCATGCTGAGGTGGCATCCCACGTGCCACAACTAGAAGGACCCAGGACTAAAAATATACAACTATGTACCGAGGGGCTTTGGGGAGAAAAAGGAAAAATAAAAACTTCAAGAAAAAATTAAAAAAAAATTTGTTGAATGAACAACAGTTGATTCCTGGCCTTGGGTAAGCTGCTTATCCTCTCCAGGCTGACTGCCTATATTAAGGAGGATTAAGTCCTTGTAGGGCTGGAATACCAAGGATCTTGGGGATACACAGCTCTAATCTTCCTATTCCCTCACCTATACACAAACCATCTCTCACTGAGACATCCTGGAAGGGGAGTCCTTGTCTTCAGACCAGCGACTCTGGGTGACTGTCACACACAGATATTTTGTTATTGTTAGTGCCGTTGAGTCAATTCACCTTCCGACGCTGTATCAGACAAGGCTCCACTGCTATTCATAGGGTTTTCATGGCCAATTTTTTTCGGAAGTGGGTGGCCAGGTCCTTCTTCCTAGTCTGTCTTCATCTGGAAGCTCCGCTGAAACCTGTCCACCATGGGTGACCCTGCTGGTATTTGAAATACGGTGGCATAGCTTTCAGCATCACAGCAACACGCAGCCACCACAGAATGACAACCAACAGATGGGTGGTGTGGTTCCCTGACGGGAACATGAACCTGGGCCATGGGGGTGAGAGCACTGAATCTTAACCATTAGACCATCGGGGCTGGCACACAGATATTAGTCCCCTTTTCTGACCTCTTACGACAGGGTGGGATCTGGGTATCTCTATTTTTAGTAAATATTTCAGGTGATTCTGGATAATTCTCTTTCAGGGACCAGGAACCATCATACACAGGATGTGTTTTGAAATAAGCAAAACCCGAGTTTGGATTCCCTGGGGAGGCGTGATCTCTGGAGGGACACCTAGGACTCCATGTCGCATGTGCCAATAGTAACCTTTTTACTGCAATCACATCTTACCTCCATTTTTAAAAAGTGTAAAAAAGAAAATCTGAACCCATAGCATTTCTACTCTTCAGGTATGATTTTCGTCATGATTCTTAACAACTGGATTTTAAGCATCTTTTTGATTTTGGTTACTCTGATGGGGGCAATGAGAATTTAAATTCGCTGTTCTTCCGGATAACTACTGAGTGTCAGTATTCATCCACTTGTTAATTTGTATTTCTTTTAGAAATTGTCTGGAGAGCCCTCTTTTTTCTTTAACTGTTCTCCCTAGGTGGCATCATCCCTTCTTAGTGCTTCTAAAGACACCTTTGTGCTGGTGGCTCAAAATTCGTCTCCAGCCTGATCTGTTCTGGACCATCAGTCTTCTGCATGCAGCATCTAACGGGAGCATCCTCTTGCCTTGCTGAGTGGAATCGCCAGATTCATGGATCCAAAACAGAAATCCCGTGACATGCTACGACACGGATGAAGCTTGAGGATATTATGCTAAGCAAAATAAGTGAGTCACAGAAGAACGAATATTGATGATTCCACTCATATGAAGTATCTGAAGTAATCAAAATCATAGAATCATAGAAACAGAAAGTAGAAAGGGGGTGACCAAAGGCTAGGGGGGAGGGATGGAGAATTAGTATTTAGTTCTGTTGAGGTTCAGTGTCGCAAGACGAAAAAGTGCTAACTAGAGTTCTGCTGCACAGCAATGCGAATACACTTCATATACTAAACTGTACACTTAAAATGTGAAAATGTAGAGTTTAAGATGATAAATTTAATGCTATATGTTTACCATAATAAAAAGAAAAAGAAAAAAATGTAAATATAACTTGAAGTTTTATTTAAATATACCTTAATTCTTTTTATTTTAAAAAACTGGTAAACATTTGTGGAGCACTTATATTGTCTTAATCTTGGGCACAAAGTTTTCATGTATTAATTCCAGTTTTCACATTTGAATGGTAAGATACTGTTAAAGATAAACTGAACCATATTAAAATTTTTGAGAGTTTGAGAAAAAACCCATTTGAATTGGGCAGTGCCAAACTGGAAGTGGTTAGGAGCGCTCTCCCTTAATTCTTCGAGCAAGTTTTCTCAAATACAAAAGGTATGTATTCTTTGAAAAAACCTAGCAGAATTATAATATTAACTTGGGGTGTAATCTTAAATAAAAAACTGCCAAGTTAGTTGCCAATACCATCAAAGAACCCAGCAGTGTTTTGATGTCTGTGTGGAAGGACAGAAAGGGAGCTGAGGGAAGACGGAGGGGGGATGCTATGACTCTGCGTGAATTACCCATCCCAGGACTCACTTTCCACTTCTTTGTATGGGAAGTGGTCAGCACCACCTCTCAGTGGTGAGGCATAAATTCAATTGGTTGTTTCGGTGAAGCACTGTTCTCATAACGTGGTTAATAACTGGGCAAATGAGAGCTGTTCTCAGTGAACAAATGAGAGAGCCAAACACATTGTGGGAAACACCAGTCTAGAAGAGAGAGTCTACAGGTTCTTCAGAAAACATCCATCCTATTTATGATATTTCCCATTCAGACTTTTCCTTCAATTTGGCAATATATTTTAAAACAGCATGAAGTATCTATGGTGACGTAGGATAAAAAGAAATGACAAATAGGCACTTGTAGAATGGAACACATAGGTTACTCCTACTCAGAGATAAACAAAGGGGACTATGCTATACACAGACTCCTACTCAGACACTCTTCTCGTACATGCATAGCCTCTTTGGAAAGGTCCAACAAGAAGCCATCAACAGCAATTAGCTCAAAACAGGCAAATAGAGATGGGAAACTCTATCTCTCGGTCACTGTGTGACTCCAGTCTACCATGTGAGGCTTTTCTGTCACACACAGAAGATCATGTGACTTTGTGAAAACCATAACAGCAGAGAGTTGTAGAGAACAGGCATTTGTCCTCCTGACAGAGGAAAATCCTTATGCTCTTCTCTCAGGAGTTGTCAGTCCTCATGGAGGGAAGTCCAAAACCTTTATTCTGTGGCTCATCTCTCTCTCCTCTGCACTGTAGCTCCCTGCTGGTGTTACCCTTGTGTTCCAGGCTGCTAGCCAGAGTCCATGGATAGCAGGCACTCAACAAATTTTTTGAATGAGCTGTCAGTGAATAGGATGTCAGGTAGATGTCATCCATATTAATGAAAAGAAACTGACAGATATCAAGTCTAGAGGTGTAGACTGTCACCACTTGGGTAGTAGCTGAAACTGTGTGCTGTGGGTGAGATTGTCAAAGATATCACAAAATGCCAGTCATCAAGGAGGACTTGTTTGAAGAATATTCCCAGGTCCTCCAAAGCAAGATTCAGATACATTCCACCTAGGGATGCCTGCTCCTACAGCCGCTTTGGCACTCTCCAGGCATCAGCTCCTCCCCCTCTTCTCCAACGGCCCTGTGAAGCCCCCACCTCTAGAATGAGCAGGGAAGGGAGAGATGTTACTGGGAGCTTGTCTGCTGCACATGAGCCTGTGGAGGTTGAGAACTACAGAACGAGCTTGTGAATCCAGAAAACCTCTTATCTCAAGTTCCTGTGCCCTGTGCAGTAAGCCAATCACTGAGACATCTGTGCTTGGAGATGGAGCAAGGTTTATTCAAATTGTCCAAAAGAAAAAGGCGGGAAGATAGGTTCTCAAATCTGCCTTAACAAGAGAAGAAGGCAGGGAGTTTTATAGAGCTAAGGGGCTTGGTGGGAGAAGTTTCAGAGAAACAAAGGGGTAATCCATATTTCTTTCACTCCCAATAAGCCTCTAGGCTATCTGGCTTCTGGGTGTCAAAGGCAGCCGGGGGTTGGTTATCTGGTGATCATAACTTCTTTGAAGGCATTCTGTTTCTTCTGTAAAACAAGCTCATAAATCCTTGTGACCCTTGAGTCACCCCCGGGTTAAACAAGAATACAGGAAATTGACAAGATTAACTGCTTTTCATCTGTGTCTGTGTTGGGGACAAGGTTGAACAGTAATCATGTTCTTATTGAATATTTACAGTAACCCTCAGGCACCCAGCTTCAGACTCAGTCTGGAAACACCTCCTTAAGGGATATGTCGACACAAAATAACCAATAACCGTTCTACAGATAAGAGAAACAAGGTGAGTTTTACTGGAACCAGAGTGAGGATGATAACCCAGGAAGGCCTTTTCCAGAAAGGAAGAAAGCGTTCTGGAAAAGCATGGTTTTCAGCACTGTCTTATATCTTTTTAGAACAAAGAGCATACATGAAACATCCAGGATACATTTTCAAAGTTTCAAAGAGGTATTTAGTTGCAAATTAGCAGGCCAACATGACCCTGATGTTGGGAAAAGGACTAATACAGGCGTTACCAACAGGGCATAGGAAGCTCCCTATGCCTTTTTTTTTTTTTTTTTACCAAGAAAACAAAACAAAGACTTATTTTTTTTAATTGAACCAGTGACACCGTATAACCTTCAGAGTGGAAACATCTGCAAGCATTTGAACAAAGGGGAAAAGTTAGAAACACCTCAGTTTCTTGGCAACACTGAGGTCCAAGTATTCATCCAGAAAGCTGTTTGCAGTCCCCAGGGTGCCCGGGACCATCAACGGCCAAAATCCCCAGACTCAACCCGAAACCAGTGACCCTTTTGTTAGCAGCTTCTGAATATCCCCAGATATACTGGTGATGGGCATAGAGGTACAGCTGACCCAGAAAAGTAGCAAAAACTTGATTGAAATACCATCCGGCCATCCACAATGTAATCACGACTGTGGGGTAAAACTCCCCATAGTTTTGTTGTGCATGGAATATTCTGTCAAACTCTGGTGACCCAGAGACTGCCAAGGGCATAATTTTGTATTTTAATCTTGCCTTTCCTACCTGCAAAGCAAAATAACTTTGCTGACAGACAGGGAAGACAGAGACAGCAGCCAGCAAGATTGAATTCCCAGCCATCTTTCCGATGGAACGTTCTGGTTCACGGATAGGTACGTATTTCTTATCTTGAGAGTGCATTCTTTACTTTAATAGCTAAAGCAGAAGTACAACGTATGTTTGATAGGCCAGATGTCAGGCTTCTTTAGTTCAAACCAAATTAGTCTGAACCCAAATAGTACCCCATATACCTCAATGTGTGAAAATTTCTTGACAGACAGAAGGAATTAAAACTGCTTGAGGAGGAACAGGCCAAGGCTATTGGTGAAGTCGTATATTTGCCTGCTTGAGAAAGTCAAGATGAGGTCTTTTCAAAGTATTCAATGGACCCAGAAATAGATGACTGATTAAATCAGAGGAGTTTCAGTGGAGAAGTTGCAGCAGATTAAAACAAGAGACTTCCGGAATCAAATCTTCCACCCCACCCCCACCCGCCCGACCCACGCCCTTGTGCAGAAGATTCCATCAGAGAGGAAGACGGGAAATGTCATCAGGGGTCTGTCCTTTCCCTGTGGCTGATTGCATCTGCTATCTGTCCAATGGGATAAAGGAAGGGAAACACCCTACAGGATGATAAGGCTGAAAGGAACCAGGTTCAGAACTCTGCGGTAAATGGAGAGGCTGTGCTGTGTTGCCAGTTTTGATGTGGACCAACAAAGATTTGACTGATTCACGCGGAAAGGAGAAGCTCTCAGGGCAAGTTGGTGCTGAGGGCAGCACCATCCCTGCCTTGGGGATATAGGAGCAGTTCCCACTGCCGGCAGACTCAGGACCCACATAGAGTTGGCTTTGGTGCACGCAGCTGGAACGACAAGTGCAGGTAAGCCTAGACTCAGGGAAGGGGCAGGAGCCTTGGGCGGGGCAGTGGGGTGGAGGAGGCACTGAGCTCTTGGGCAGAAACTGGGGGTGGGGTGACCCTGCCAGGGTACCTCACCCCGCTCCAGGAGGACAGAAAATGAGAAACGGACCTAACCAGGGTGCTCTGGGAGGCTGCTCTGATGAAGTGTTGATTAGATTCATTTTTTTTTTTTAAAGATTGGCACCTGGGCTAACAACGGTTGCCAATCTTCTTTTTTTTCTTCCCAAAGCCCCCCCAGTGTACAGTTGTATATTCTAGTTGTGAGTGCCTCTGGTTGTGCTATGTGGGACGCCTCCAACTAACCACTTGGCCACGGGGCCAGCCCTGATTAGATTCATTTTGAAGACACTTTCTGGCCAAGACAGTGTTAATGGAGTCTGGTTCAGAGGAGGATGCAGTGCTTGGGGGGCAAGAGGGGCAAGGTCCAGCTGTGGTTGTAGATAGTGACCCAATAATATTAGCTGGTATGATCCTTATGCCTGGCTTCACTCTTGCCGCAAACTGAATTCATCTGATTTGGGAGATTTATGTGGGGTTAGAGGAATGGGGACCAGGAGGGAGATGGAGTTAGAGTGGAAGGAGCAGGAGGGCAGTTTTATGTCAACTGTGAAGAGAAAGAGAGGAGAATCAAGGATCTCAGAGCTTTGAAATGAAGGAAAAGTAAAAGATGAGCCTCGAAGGGAAAAAAAGAAGCTGGCTTGGCTGGAATGGGGGCAGCGACACATTGACAATAATGGTTAGCTTTTTAAAAAATGGTTTTTTATTAGACAGATCTGAAAACATATAAAATAGTAAGGAAAATAGTACAATGAACCCTATGTAGCCATCTATAAAATTATGTCCCGAGTTCATCTGCCCATCAAATTATGAAGCAAACCCCAGACCACATGTTAGTTTGTGTGTAAATACTGCACTAGGATGTCTAATGGAGAGAGCCTCTTTTTAATAACAAGCCCATAATATCATTAATGATTTTTTTTAATAATGAGATTTCTACTATTCCAATTGACTTTTAGTTTATTTTGTTTGTTTCAGAACTATATGTATTTGGGCCAGGAAAATAACTTAGGTCAATCTTTGTCACTGATATACATGCCTTTCATTACCTTAATATATATTATTCTGTTTTTTTCTTTGATGTTTTATGTTGAACAAATCTGGTCAATTGTCCTGTTGCGTGTCGACATCTGGAATTCGTGACATGGTCATAATTTCCATCACTTCTTGAAGTTGTAGCTCTTTGCTGACAAAGGGGACTAACAAGCCAGGGTGCAAGGGAGTAAAGGTGATCCAGAGCCAGGGGATCAGTGATTGCCTGGGCCATATCTCCTCCTGGCAGCTGCTTCTAGAGCTGAAGGGAAAGACGCAGAAACAGACTCATGGGGTTATAGCTTCCTGAGACCCTGGGAACACTTGGGGCTGCCTTCAGGAGAGCGACTGCTGAGGAGACATCAGCTTCTCACCTTTCCTAGTTCCTCGAGGATCACCCTCACTGAGGACAGTCTCCTCAAACAGACACCCTCCCTGCACAATGGCCTTTGCAGCCTCCCTGGCTGAGCTCCAGGCAGAGGCCAGCTGTCCCATCTGCCTTGATTACCTGAGAGACCCAGTGACCATTCACTGTGGGCACAACTTCTGTCTGTCCTGCATCCACCAGCGCTGGGAAGACCTACAGGTCATCTTCCCCTGTCCTGTGTGCCTCCACCACTGCCCTGACAGGAACTTGAAGAAGAACTCCCAATTACGTCACATGACTGAAATTGTTAAGCAGCTGCCCACCACGAGGAGCAAGAGGAAAGGGCAGGAAGAGACGCCCCTGTGCGAGAAGCACAGTCAGGTTCTGGGCCTGTTCTGCGAGGAGGAGCTGGAGCTGTTGTGTCCCCAGTGCGGGGTGTCCTCTGACCACCGGGATCACCTAGTGACACCCATTGAGCAAGCTGCCGCTAGTCACAGGAGGAGGCTCAAAAGCTACATTGAGCCCCTGAAGAAGCAAGTTGAAGACGCTGAATTGGAGCGTGAAATCCTAGTTGCAAAATCTCCTATTGAAGTTCAGCAGAAGATGAAAAATTGGAGGGGAGAGTTACACTCTGAGTTTGAGGAACTTAAGGATTTCCTGAGAAAGGAGCAAGTTGCAATTCGTGGCAGGCTGCTTATGCAAAAGAAGGACGTTGAAGACAAGCTATCCCAATACCAAAGCCAAATTTCAAACCATATGTCCAGGCTACAAAATCTGATAAGTGAAATAACAGAGAAACGTTTCCAGGGAGACCTGGCATTCCTGACAGACATTGAAAGGATCTACAACAGGTATGAACAGCTAAAAGCCCCAGAAGACTTTTCATATGAATTAAAGGAAGAGAGTTGCAATTTCCCTCCACATTATTTTGGCCTGCAAAAAATGATCAGTACATTTCAGGTAGATTTGACATTAGATCCTGAAACTGCCCATCCAAATCTTATTATCTCAAAAGATAGAAAAAGTGTGATATATAGAACGATGAAACCAAACTGTCTTGACAATCCTGAAGCATTTACTTCTTACCTGGCTGTCCTGAGTTGTGAAGGATTTGATGCTGGCAGGCATTTTTGGCAGGTCGAAATAAGAGGCACAGGTGAATGGTGCCTAGGTGTATGTAAAAATTTCCCCAGAAATGCTCTTATACCACCATGCCCAAAGGATGTGTGTGGGCAATTCCAGCAGGGCACTAGGACGTGTGGTACAGGGTACACAAGACAAGTCATGCGGATAGGTGTTTTTCTGGATTATGAACTGGGAGAAGTTTCATATTATAATTGGCACAGCAGGTCATATTTGTATACGCTCACTGATACATTTACAGGCAAACTTATACCTTACTTCTCTGTTGGGCTTTCTTCAAGATCTCTTACAATCAGTATTGTCCTAGATGAATGATGAACTTCTTGAAGGACCTTTTTGTGTGTGGTTCTATTTTATTCCTGTGTTCTTGGAGGGTATTGTAATAAAGATTTTGATTCCATTTTTGAATTTTACTGCAGAACATTTTTAGGACTCGCCTGTGTCTTCCCCTTTTCCTCACACCTGGGAAGGCTGATGAGAAAGCGTGGGTGCTCCATCCTTTGGTGCAGGTGGGAAGTTCAAACCCAGCAAGCCCCTAGTAGTGCCAGGCCCTCACACCAGCCCCACCCAGTAACCACCATAAACACTTCAGGCTAGTCTCCCCTCCCTGGGCCCTCAAATCATTCTGGGACGTACTTGGAGAGCCATAAATCTCATTATTTAAGTAATAAACCTTTTCATATCCTTCTGGGGGTATGTGTGGCATTGTCAGTCTCGACATTTGAATCAAATTCTGGGTGGAGGTCCAGCATGACTATGCAACCTGATCCTGACAACTGGCCCCGTGCAGAGGATTATTCAGATGTGGAGGACCCCCACCAGGGCTTTCTCCTCTGGCTGGGGCTTGTAATGGCTCTGCTGCCCAAGGCCCGTGTGCACTTTCAGCTGTGCTGCTTTATGTTGCACTTGCTCAGTTCTACTGAGGCTCTGCTGTAGATTTAACTGTCCCAGGTCAGAGGTTTTCATCATTATTGGCATTTAGGGATAGAAGTATGGATTGAGCTCCTTCTTAACATGGCTCTGGGTTGTCTTTCTCAGTCCAGACCTATCTGGGTATATTACAATGAATTGTATGTCTTTTCTGGCATACGTTGTGACTGATGAGTTTCAGGGGAAAGACTCTAACCTGTGACCGACTGGATGTGTGTCTGAATTGGACACTGGCCCCTGTTCTATAGAGCACTCGGGAAATACTCTACCTGTCAGATATCCTGGCCCAATGAGTATTCACTCGTGTGGAGCAAGAGCAGTCCCTGTGTAAATAATCATTATATGAAGATTTGTAGTATTGAGGTCCACACTCTAAAGCAGATAGCTCAGTAGTACCCTCCAAAATGTCTTTATCACTTCTGCTGCATCTGCTTCTGCCTCTGTAATGACAAAGAGCCTGATTCTCAAGCTTATGAGGCAAAACACCCATGGCCCCCCTGTGGCACATTGAAGGTGTTAATTCACACCAGACCTAAGCCCCAAGTCATCAAATGCTATAAACCAACCATGGCCATAGAGGGGGCCCCTAACCTTGATCATAGTGATGTGAGGTTTTCTGGATTGAGAAGCTTAAATATATGAGCAGGGAAGAGAAGATCATCCCCTGAAGAATATCTGGGGTCCAAAAAAATATGACAAAAAAGAAAAAAAAGGAAGGAAAGGAAAGAAAAGAAAGAAAGAGGGAGGGAAGGAGCTGGATTCATGGGGAGGAAAGAAAAAACTGGAACAAAGGTATGTAATTTGACGCAATTGGAAATTCATAATTTACTAAAGTAGTTTATACAACAAGAAAGACAAATAGGCTTTTGTTCCTGTACAACCTAGATGCAGTTTTGACTTCAGCATCTGCTGAAATGCATCCTTTCTAAAATCTTCATGACCTTAATCAGTGCTGGTCCTCAAATCAGCTATACCTGAGGATCCCGTTAATTTAATCAAGGCAGCCCTTATAAACTTGGTGATGTTGACAAACACAAAACAGAGTCAGAGAGATATGCCTCATTTTACCCATCAGAACTGTTGCCCTGCCTAGATTCCCACGAGCATAACATACATTGCCTTAAAGTATCCCAGAGGAGGCTCAGTTACTCTGACCTGATGTGTAATAAATTAAAATTAAACAAAGTCTTTGGCACTTACAAACTGGCTGCACTAAGGGGACTCCGTGGATGCTCCTACCCTCATTAAATAGATAATATGGATGAATGTTGATCAAATGGGGCATTCAAGAATTACAATCCATTAGGCAAGATCTATTTAGACTGGGAGTGATTGTCCCCACTTCTCTGTTTAACTCCAACTTGGTTTATTCTTAAACTTGGAAAGAATAAATCATATCTCACAGTGAATTACCACAACCTTAATACTGTGGTCCCGCCCAGTGTTATTGAAACCGCTGCTTCTATCCAGTTCGCAACTTGTCAATATCTGGCTATTATAGAGTTGGCTAATATGCTCTGTTCAGGGCTTATTTTAATAGCTTTCTGGGAGTAGTTTGCCTTCATCTCCAAAGGAGTACCATGCATCTATACCCAGCAATCATGGGATACTCAACAGCCTTGTCGTGGCATGCAATCTTTGCAGGCAAGGTCTTAACTGCATCCAACTTTCTTCAGGAGCACATGTTTGCTGTACATTGATGACATCCTCCTCCACGGAGATCCATTTGAAACACTCATTCAGGACACACAAAGGTCTCAAAAGGAGTTTACACCAAGGGAAAGGGCCATTGTCCTACAGAGGGTAAGTCCTTAGTACCTTGTTGAAATTTTTGAAAATTACTTGGAAAACTGAGGACAACTCCATCCCGGACACTGTCAAGAAGATACCTACAGACCCTCTCAACACCTCCAAAATAAAAACAAGCTACAAAGGGGTTCCTGGGACCAATTCCAATGTGTGTGTGTGTGTGTGTGTGTGTGTGTGTAGGCTTCCCCACAACATCAGCTCAAATCTGACACTATCTATCTAGAGACAGAATCAGATTTCACAGGTAAAGGGCTCAGTCCCACAAGACCGACTCCTATTTCAGACACCAGTCTCAAGTCTCGGGTTGTGACTTGTACTTCTGACTGACTGATTATAAATCCGAGGTTCCCATGACCTCCTCAGGTTCAATTAATTTGCTAGATCGGCTCACACAACCCAGGGAAACACTCACTATGGTTACTGGTTCATTAAAGTATATGATAAAGGATAGAGATGAACTTCCAGATGGAAGAGATGAGTAGGGAAAGGTATGAGGGATGGGGCATGGAGCTTCCATGCCCTCTCTGGGTGCACCACTCTCCTCAAACCTCCATCTATTCACCAATCCGGAAGCTCTCCAATAGAGGGGTCAATGAGTTGTCCTTTTTGGGTTTTGATGGAGATTTCATTAGATAAGTCATTGGCCATTGGCAACTGATTGAACCTCAGACCTTCCTCCCCTCCCTGAAAACCAGAGAGTGGGACTGAAAGTTCCAATCCTCTGATCACATGGCTGGTTCTTCTGGCAACCAGCCCTCACCCTAGGGTGCCGTCCAAAAGTCACCTTCATTAACATAAGAAAAAATTCCAAGGGTTTTGGGGACTGTGAGCCAGAAACAGGACAAGGACCACATATATATGAGAAATATACCTTGGTCATCTGAATGACCACGTATATGTTTCTTATAAAGCACAATATTGCACAAGTCCACCACATTTGACCTTTCTAGGTTGTGGAGGCAACGTATTCCTCATTTATAAATTTTACTTAAGGCCATTTATGCTCTTTCTTACAAATCAGCCTACCTTTAATGAGGCCCCCTCCAAGAAAAGGCTCTGCTATCTATCTAGAATGAAATACATTAGACACTCCTAGTAGTGTTCCCAAGACATCTTCATGGTGGAGCCTTCAGCAACTTCCTCTCATGCTTCCTAGACACTCTGGACCGCCAGGATGGCCATAAGTTGCCCTTGGTTTCCTGATGCAAAATAGAGACTTTTTTTAGCTCTATGCTATTGCCACTGCCAGTCACATACTGGGATCTCCTAGAAATAGAGGCTCTCAAAATCCTGAGTGTGTAAGTCTCCATACCCAGCTGCCCTACATGCCTTGGATTATGGGTCCAGCACCCCACCAGGTTGGCACAGCTATTGAGGACTCCTTGCTTCAGGATGGAGCCAAACTTGGGCCATCTGGCATATGCTCCCTGCATACGCAGGGAGCAGGTGGCCTCCCCTATCTTCAGTCCCTTGCCACATGCCATGTACTAAGGGAGGTCACCTGATTCCCAAACCCTTTGCCTACCTAGGGAGCCACTTGAGGTCACCTGAGTGAATAGTAGTGGGAGTTCCTATACTGTATGGATGGAGTAACCATTGTCACAGGTGATGAGCTCAGTGGAGAACTGTTGCTTTCCATTCCTTTACCAGGATGGTCCTGATAAATGACAGGACCCAAGGGTCAGTATCAAAGGGCTGAAATTCAGGCAGTCATCCTAGCATTGGGCCCTGACCATTCAACACTTCAATATGCAGGTTTTTACAGACTCTGGGGAGATTTCTTTTGTAAAAAAAATGTATATTTATTTATATTTTTTTAAAGATTGACACCTCAGATGACATCTGTTGCCAATCTTCTTTTCTTCTTCTTTGCCCAAAGCCCGCCAGCACATGGTTGTATATTCTAGTTGTAGGTCCTTCTGGTTGTTCAATGTGGGACACCACCTCAACATGGCTTGATGAGCGGTGCCATGTCCACGCCTAGGATCTGAACTGGTGAAACCCTGGGCTGCTGAAGCAGAGAGCACGAACTTAACCACTCACCCACGGGGCTGGCCCCTATGGGGAGATTTCTTAGAGTTGCCCCCTTTAGAGTAAAGAACTCTAGCCTCTGAGACACCTGAAATACGAGCCAAGGGCACATACATCTCTACACATACTAAGGCCAGAATACAAGGCCTTACCAGCATCTTCCTCATTCCCTTTGGAGTTCTAGAAATTCCTGATGGCGACCATGGACTCATTTCACTTCTCAGAATACACAATGCAGGGCTCTCGAACAAGTAATTCGGTGGAACATCCACCTCCCTACTGGACTAGAGATGCAGCCTCATCCAAAACATAATGGTGTACTTAACTCATTTCAAATCCAATGAAATGGGGGCCGGCCCTGTGGCCTAGCGGTTGAGTTTGCGCGCTCCACTTTGGCAGCCCAGGGTTTCACTGGTTCAGATCCTGGGCGCAGACATGGAACCACTCATCAAGCCATGCTGAGGCAGTGTCCCACATAGCAGAGCCAGAGGCACTCACAACCAGAATATACAGCTATGTAGTGGGGGGCTTTGGGGAGAAGAAGAAGGAAAAAAAAAGATTGGCAACAGATGTTAGCTCAGGTGCCAATCGTTAAGAAAAAAACCCAAATCCAATGAAATGGAACATGGCACGTCGAATCCACAGTCAGACATTAGGGGTGAATAGTAAGAAGGAGCCTGAGTCCATTCCTTAAGTGTGTGACTGCTGACAGCTTTGGGTCCTCCCTCCTCCCTCTTTCCCTTTAGCTCCACATCTGGGCAGTCTGACAAGGAAGCCCAGGTGCTCCCTCTTTTGGTGCAGGCAGGAGATTCAATCCACGCAAATCCCATCCTGGTGGAGAAACCTCACACTGGCCCCATACCCCAACCACAATGAAAACTCCAAGCCAATCTCCTCTCCCTGTTCTCTGTAGCCGTTTTCATACCATCTGCAAGCCTGCTCTGCTCTGTGCAAAAGCCGCTCTTAGTCACAGACCTCCTCCCATCTTCTTAGTGTATGTGTGGCATCATCAGTCTCCAAATCTGAACAGATTTTGAATGGAGGTCAATTATTCCCACGTGCAATGGTCACACCAATAGTCAGGATGTGGTATAATCCAAGTTTAATTCTTGGAATGTTCTGATCCCAGGAAACATGGTGTATTTGTTTTGTTTTCCAACTACCATCACACAGTTTTTACCCCTCTTTTCTTTTCTTTCTTTATTTTTTTTTGGTGGGGAAGATTGGCCCTGAGCTAACACCTGTTGTTAATCTTTCTCTTTTTGCTTGAGGAAGATTAGCCCTGAGCTAACATCTGTGCCAGTCTTCCTCTATTTTGTACGTGGGAGGCTGCCACCACATGGCTTGATGAAGGGTGTGTAGGCCCACGCCTGGGATCTGAACCCATGAACCCTGGACCGCCTAAGTGGAGCACGTGAACTTAACCACTATGCCACCGGGCCGGCCCCACCCCTCCTTTCTATAATCATTTATAACATTATATTTGTTAGTCCCCATTTCCCATAGGGAAGATATTGGAATAGAATAAACTTTTGCAATTCTAAAATAAAAATCTTTATAAAAAATAAAGGAGTACACTAGTGGTCCCTCAACAGAATCTGATATGAATATAATCTGTCTCATTTGGCCTTACATTGAGGAGGCAGTTAACGCTAAAAGCAGTAGATGAAACAGATCCACATAGGTGGATATGAAAAAAAACTAGATATATTTAAGTGTAAAAAAGCAAAGTGCACTAGTCATCAGGGACATGCAAATCAAAAGCACAGTGAGATATCACCTCACATCCATCATCATGGCTATTATGAAAAAGGCAAGAAATAGCAAGTGTTGGTGAGGATGTGGAGAAACGGGAACACTTGTGCGTTGTTGGTGGGAATGTAAACTGGTGCAACCACTATAGAAAACAGTATGGAGGTCCCTCAAAAAATTAAAAATAAAACTACCATATGATCCAGCAATTCCCCTTCTGGATATTTTTCTGAAGAAAACCAAAACACTAACTTGAAAAGGTATATGCACCCCACGTTAAGGCAGCATTTTTTACAACATCCAAAATATGGAAACGACATAACGGTTCATGGATAGATGAATGGATAGAGAAAATGTGGTATGTATGTGTGTGTGTATATATATATAATGGAATATTATTTAGCAATAAAAAATAATGAAATCTTGGGGCCGGCCTGGTGGCACAGCAGTTAAGTGCACACGTTCAGCTTCGGAGGTCAGGGGTTCTCTGATTCGGATCCCGGGTGTGGACCTGGCACCGCTTGGCAAGCCATGCTGTGGCAGGCATCCCACATATAAAGTAGAGGAAGATGGGCACGGATGTTAGCTCAGGGCCAGTCTTCCTCAGCAAAAAAGAAGAGGATTGGCAGCAGTTAGCTCAGGGCTAATCTTCCTCAAAAAAAAGAATGAAATCTTGCCATTTGAGACAACAAGGATGGAACTTGAAGGCATTATGTTAAGTGAAATAAGTCAGACAAGGACAAATACTGTATGATCTCACTTATATGTGGAATCTAAAAACAGCAAAAAACCAAGCTCATAGATACAGAGAACGGATCGGTGGTGATTGTCAGAGCCGGGGAGGGAGGTGAGTGAAATGGGTGATGGGGGTTAAAAAGTACAAACTTCCAGTTATAACATAAATAAGTCATGGGGATGTACAGCATGGTGACTATAGTTAATAAGACTGTATTGCATATTTGAAATTTGCTAAGAGAGAAATCTTAAGTTCTCATCACAAGACAAAAAATTTTTGTAACTATGTACGGTGACAGATGTTAACTGGACTTATTGTGGTGATCATTTTGCAATACATACAAATGTTGACTCATTATGTTGTGTACCTGAAACTAGTGTAATGTTGTAGGGCAATTATACTTCAATTGAAAAAAAAGAAAAAGTTTAAAAATAATAAAATTCATATAGAAGCTATTTGAATGTAGTGGACACCAGATCACTGATAAAATTTGGAGATAGTTTCAGGTTAGTAGTAGAGGTAAATGTCATTTGGCTTCTCGTTGAGAGGGGAAGACACAAAGACAATGATTCTTTTGGTCCAGAATATATATTTAACGTGGGAAGGCTTGTTTTTTAAACAGTCTCATGGGTAGAATAATCAGGTTTCTGTCTTTCATGCTAGTCATTGCATGTAGTTTTGTACTATAGTATGGAAATGATCAGCACTCAAAATAATAATAACTAATATGTAATTTGTTGTTACCAAACGCCAGGCACCTTTTAAATACTTGCTGTGTATTGTTAACTTACCAATCTTCACAGCATGAATATTGTAGCCATCATACAGTGAGCCCTGAGCTCAATCACCTTTTTTTTTTAAAGATTGACACCTGAGCTAAGATCTGTTGCCAGTCTTTCTTTTTTCTTCTTCTTCTCTCCAAAGCCCCCCAGTACATAGTTGTATATTTTAGTTGTAGGTCCTTCCAGCTCTGCCATGTGGGATGCCACCTCAGCATGGCTTGATGAGTGGTGCCATGTCTGCATCCGGGATCTGAACCGGCAAAGCCCTTGGCCACCAAAGTGGAGTATGCGAACCTAACCACTGGACCACGGGGCCTGCCCCTCAATCACCTTTTAAGTGGTAGATTCAAACCTAGACCTGGTTAAGAGTGTTAGTCTTTATCCACTAAGTTATGTGGCTTTTTGATTATCAACCAGAAAAGGGGTGTATTTCTGTGTGTGTGTTTGTAATATGTAATGTCTGGATGCTAACATGTAATATGTAATGTCTGGACACTAATGGAGATAGACTCATCTGCAGCACACTTTGTTTCCTGGTTACTGGATCAGCATAGTAAGGCCCTTTGGCAAAGGAAGACTCTCATCAAAGTCAAAAGGGTCACGCGCCTCGCTCTCTTCCAACTGTCAAAAACCCCTTGTGGGGTTTCATCTACTCCACTGGCTTTACCTAACTACTTATTGAAGATTACCACTCTCTACCTCTAGCTGAGACCTCCCTGTAAATGTCAGGATTTCCTAAGTCACACTGAACGTTTCTACTTGGATCTCTCAATGGCACCAACAGCCCAATATGACAAATATTTAACTTCACTTTCTCCCCAAATCTGCTCTTTTATAGTGTTTCCTGCCTCACAAGTGGCACCTCCAACCACCCAGAGGTCCACACCATGAACCTGGAGCCCATCTCTGAACTCATACTCACCATAACCAATCAATCACCAACTCAAATATATCCTCTTTGTAATCCATCGACATCAGTCCAGATCGGGTCCACAGCACTTCTCATCTGCACTACTACAGTAGCTTCCCAACATCCTGGTTCCTCCACACCCTTAGGACAAATGCCAACTGAATCCTCTAAGGAGACCAGGCTCATGGGTGTGGGATGGGATGGGAGCCCCTTGATTGTTGCTGAGTTCTCCACCTCTACCACAGTCAACACTCACAGAGAAGATGAAGGCAGATATATTCCAGAGGTACCTACATTCCTCGATGGAGACACCCACGTGGTCTTAGCAATTCAGTTTCTTTGCGGCATGGTCACACTTGGTATTTTCTGTCTTTCTGCAATTTTTACTGCTTCCTCAATAAAATTTTACTGTTTCTCCCCAACTCTCACTGCCAGGAACCTGTTGCTCCCCGAGTCTTCGCCCTCTCAATTCAGGGAAATCCATTCTCCTAAAAACTAAGGCAAAAACCTAGGAGGCGTCTCTGATTTCTCTCATTCCTTTATTCCCCATCCAATCCCTCAGAAATTTCTGGCACGTCCCTGGATTCTGGTACACCCTCCGTGGGGATACCTGGGAACACTTGCCCTGGGCTACCTGACTCTAGACCCCCTAACATCCCCTCCCCACTTCAGAATCACAACGTTATCATGTGAGATGTGACCTTGGGAACTGTGTTTGGCTTCCTGGGGGTCCCGTGAAGACAGAATACAAGTGAGGACCACTGGCCAAAGGCAGATCCTTAGGAAGCAAGGACTCCTAAGGGGCAGGCGGAGGAAGAGCTGTTTGCCAAAGAGATTGAGAGAAGCAGGCAGAGGCCAGTCAGCGGGGTCATGTTCCTTGAGGAATCAAGACAACTTTAAAGGGAATGAAAAACTATTAAGGGAAGCAGGACACCAGATCACTGATAAATTAGTGGGAGCAATTTCACTGGAGTGGTCGGGGTGAAAGCCAGGATGCCTTTGGTGGGAGATGTGAAAGAGAAATACTGATTCTACTTCCTAAGTATAATTAGCCCAGAGAAGGAAATCAAAGCGGAACAAGGGATTTGGTGATTAATTTGCATCAGTGAGGGTGGGTAATTCTATCTGGATTCTGCTTTTCCCACCTGTAGGTTAATCCCACTAATTTTAGCCCCCAATCTATAGAGAAAAGAAAGGATGAGAGCTACAGAAATTTTTTCCCTGACTGATTTTAATGCCAGTCAGGGGGAGGTTTCCTGTCTTAAGAATGAACCTGATGCTTTCAATACTATGAACTCTAATAAAGTTACAATATAATAAATATGGGGATTCTAATAAAGTACAACATATTTAACATTTAATGATTTCTGGAGAAAGAACAAATAAATGGCGGGAGATGGCAAGCAGTGAGCCTCAGAGAAGCGCAGAGGGATATGTCCTGGTCATCCCTTCAGGCCACACCTACGCCCGGTGTGGTCTTACCCGCTCCACACTTACACCACCATGTCTGTTGAAGAGTCCTCAAACCGTGTCTCACTACAGGTCACTAATACTGTTTTTTGATTCTAAATGATTCCGTTTGTGCTCTGCCATTTATTCGCCCATCCAGTCTGGGCAAGTTACTTACACCTTCCTTGAATCTTGTATTTCTCCTGTGTAACATGAGGACATGTATATATACATACATGATCACATTTACCTCTAGGAGTACTTACGAGTATTAGGTAAACAATATGCAAATATGTATAACTTGTTTGGATCCTGAATTAAACAAATCAACTCAAAAAATAAAAACTATGAGACAGCCAGGGAAATTTAAAGACGTAAAGGATATCTGATAATCTTGGAGTTTCATTTATCTTTTTAAGCATGCAATGGTATTATTATTTATCTATGAAGATTCCTATCTTTTTTTTAGTAATTATTTTTTTTATTGAGTCCATAATAGTTTACATCATTGTGAATTTCAGTTGTACATTATTTCTTGTCTGTTACCACGTAAGTGCTCCCCTTCACCCGCTGTGCCCACCCCCAGCCCCCTTCCCCTGGTAACCACTAAACTGTTTTCTTAGTCTATGTGTTTGTTTATATTCCACATATGAGTGGAATCATCTGGTGTTTGTCTTTCTCAGTCTGGCTTATTTTGCTTAGCATAATTCCCTCCAGGTTCATGCATGTTGTTACAAATGGCATGATTTTGTCTTTTTTTTATGGCTGAGTAGTATTCCATTGTATATATATATCACATCTTCTTTATCCAATCATTAGTTGATGGGCACTTGGATTGTTTCTGAGTCTGGGCTACTGTGAATAGTGCTGCAATGAACATAGGGGTGCATATGTTACTTTGGATTGTTCATTTCAAGTTGTTTGGGTAGATACCCAGTAGTGGGATAGCTGGCCAGAAATAAAATCACCAAAATTCTTGTTGCAAATATGGATTCCCTGGCCTACCTATGGAGACAAATCAAAACACACACATCCATCATTTCGCATGGCTTGAAGAATGATTACAAAGAGAACACAGCCCTGTAACCAGCATGGGGCTCCAAAACCAAAACATTACCTGCTCCCTCTCGCCCCCTCCTGGCTACTCTCCATCATTACTTCCACTCTCCTCCCCAAAGATGACCACTACCTGCTGCTAAAACCGTGGACTGGTTTTGCCTATTTTTGATCTTCATAAAAGGGGAATTATACATTGTATTTTATTTTATTTCTGGCCTTTTTAGGTCAATATTATGGGTGAGAAATTGACGCATTTTTTCTGTTTTTCAGATCCTTTTTTTTTTAAAATTAAGATTATGGTAGATTACAGCCTTGTGAGATTTCAGTTGTACATTATTGTTAGTCGTGTTGTGGGTACACCACTTCACCCTTTGTGCCCTCCCTCCACACCCCCTGCCCCTTTTTCCTGGTAACCACCGGTCAGTTTTATTGGTGGATATTATTTCCTTTTATGAACAAACTACAGTTTCTTAGTCCATTTTATTGTTGAAAAACACTGGGTAGTTTCCAGATATTCTCTATTAGGAATAGTGCTACTATGAGCATCTTTTACATGTGTCCACACTTCTGAAAGGTCAACAGCAGGAGTGGACGTGCAACTTCACTAGAAAGAGCCAAACAGTTTTCCAAGGTGATTGTACCAATTTTCATTCTTATTTTTCCTTAATCCACTATCATCCCAATAGCATTTGTTTGCAATGTGTCAGATGTTAGAAATTACGTTGAAATGTTTTGTTACCAGGCATATAGCTCGAGTTTTTTTTTTTTTTTTTTTTTAATTATTCACATCAGACTATGGGTCATAGTCTGATTGAGTTTTTTTTTCACTTTAAAAAAACTTTTTTTTTTATTTTTTAAAGATTGGCACCTAGGCTAACAACTGTTGCCAATCTTTTTTTTTTTTCCTGCTTTATTTCCCAACCCCCTCCCCCCCCCACCCCCCCCCAGTACGTAGTTGTATATCCTAGCTGCAGGTCCTTCTAGTTGTGGGATGTGGGACGCCGCCTCAATGTGGCCTGACGAGAGGTGCCATGTCCACGCCCAGGATGCAAACCCTGGGCCGCCACAGTGGAGCACGTGTACTTAACCACTTGGCCACGGAGCCAGCCCCGAGCCCAAGTTTTATGTGTGTGTTTTCCGTCGGCCCCACTCTGGAAAGCAGGGACATGATTCTATTCACTGTCATTTCCTAAACACTAGGAACCTGCCTGACACTCAGTCCCACTCAACCCCCATGTAACAATATGTAAATATACTAATAATTATGTTGTGAGTATACAGTGTAGATAGTACATCAAGGTTCAAATTAGACCATTAACAGTGATTATTGTGGGGCCTTGGTGGACTTTCTCTTTGTCCTTTCCATAAATGTTCTCTTGTTTGTTTATAACCAACATATATTACGTTTTCAACAAAAATAGTATTTCCAGGGGGCCAGCCCCATGGCCAAGTGGTTGGGTTCATGCTCTCTGCTTCAGTGGCCCAGGGTTCGCTGGTTTGGATCCTGGGTGTGAACCTACACACTGCTCATCAAGCCATGCTGTGGCGGGATCCCACATAGAAGAACTAGAAGGACTTACAACTAGATTATACAACTATGTGCTGGAGCTTTGGGGAGAAAGAAAAAAAAAGAGGAAGATTGGCAACAGATGGTAGCTCAGGGCCAATCTTCCTCACCAAAAATAGTATTTCCAATTAGAAAAACAATGTTAAGATATCAAAGGACACCATATTATATTTTGTTAAGTGGAGGGAAGAAGGTTAAGGAAATGTATGTAGAATATACCACCATTTATGCTAAATAATCCCTCATAAACAAAAAAACATAAATATGTAGATATATACAAATTTCTGAAAGCAAACAATTGAGAATATGAATCCTGACTATATCTAGGTGGTAAGATTAAGGTTGATAATTTCACCTGTGAGTTTTTTTGTTTTTAAATATTTTCTTCTCTGATCGTATAATAATACTAGTAACAATATTAATCAAAACAGTAACAATACTAAACAAAAATTGAGTACTTCATGCTGTAGTGTGCACTTTACATGCATTCTCATTTTAAACATGGATTGAATTTCTGGTTATATGACTAGAGAGACTCTAAGGGTAAAGTAGGATTATTGTCCCCAATTTAAAAATGGACAGAATGACTTTCAAGGTGTAATAGATAACTTGCCCTGCTCTCACAGCTGTAAGGGAGCTGAGCATGACTGGAGTCTTGTAATCTGTGTATGAAATTATTCTATTAAATATCATCTATCAACCAATAAAACTCAGCCCCACGCCCAGCACTCAGCTGTTGCTCCCTCATTAGTAACTGCTGTTTTACTCAATGTTCCCCAGCCTTCCTCCGCATCTGCAACCTTCAGTCAGGAAGGTATCACTTCGCAGCCTCCATGGCACTTTGCTGCCCACCATGTTTTCTCCCCCGACTCCCGGCCCGCTGGGGCCCTCTCCACTGGTCTCCTCTCTGCAGTCTGAGTGAGGACTCTGGGTGAGATCTCAGCCGGAAATCTGTCCCATCACCCTCTTCCTACCACTTTTCTCTCCATCCAGGAGTCTTTCCTTGACATCCCAGCACGGACAGTGCCTTTAGGATGCACAGCTGCACCACCTTCTAGCATCTCCTTCTATCCCCTCACACAGAGCAGCTGACTTTATGGATCTGGCGCTTGTTTAAACCCTTTCATTATGTGAGACTGGGAGTTCTGTAAGGGGAGATGTGGGACTTGTTTTCCCTTAGTCGCGGTATCTTAAAAGCCTAGTATCGCAACTGGCCTAGAAATTATGCTCAACAATACTTGTCAAGTTCAGTTTTTAAAAAAAGGTCCTGGTGTTATCTGCAAATTGTTCTCTATTGAATATTTCTAATGTCTTCAGCACAATCATGAACAACAAGGGCTGTTTGATGATTGAAGAACTTGACTGAAGTTGCCATTGGGGTGCCCACAATAGCTATTCTCATCCTTCTACTTCCCTGCCGCCCACAGCCAATCACATAGAAGCATCTTTACCGAGCCACACGGCCTGGGACCCCCACACCTGCCTTCAGATTTGAGTCTACTGGGCAATTGGTCCAGTGCAGCCTCCCTGCACCCTGTCCAGACTCTGCATCTCTGCGTCAACCAGTTATTAGATGCAGCTGCACCAGCAGAGTTCTAACTGTGGGCAAGGCGGCCTCCAGCACTCGCGGCAGTGGGGAGAATGAGTGAGCAGCATCCACTACAACTCGCCAGCAGAAAATGCAGCAGGGGGAAAGAAGAGACCCTGAGGGCAAGTCACGCAGGACACCCAAAGTAAAATAAACCAGGAGCGTGGGGCAGGTAGCTTAACTAAGAAGTCCAACTGCCTGGGGGCCCCTGAAAACTTCCTCTCTGTGTGGGGCCCAGAGTGCAGCTGGAAGTAAACTCAGAGGTCAGAGGTCTACCCTCAAATGGTCCATGTGCTTTGGCAAACTGAGTAGTTATTGGTGGCATTTCTTCCTGGAATGGGGCACAGAGAACTAGCTGCCATGAAGCAAGTGAGGGAAGCAAGGGACAGCGGGCACGGAGCCATGTGAAGAATCTGTGGTTTGGCCCTGGGAGCAGTGGGAACTGGCCGGCAGCTTCTAAGCAGAGGGACAGCAGGAGCAGCAGGTGCTTTTGAAGAGATCTCCCTGGGGCATCTTAGAGCTCAACCGTGGGGGCTGAGTGGACGAGGTGGGGTAAGATTCAGCGGCCAGATTGGACTGTCAGGAGGCTTCTGCTGGAAATTATGGTACCCTGAGGCGGGGTGGCGGAATGAGATTCGAAGAGGACATAAAGGAATTAGTAAATGGTGGGACATGGAGGGAGGGGCAGAGCTCCAGGCACTGAAATAACAACCGCTGGGCGAGAGCGGGATTGGATGGGAAGGCAGGTTCAGTTTTGAACGCTGAGAGTTTGGTGCTGTTAAGAAACCGAAATGTCCAGCTTGCAGTTGGATTTACTGATTTGACATTTAGGACAGAGTTTTAAGCTAAAAACCCTGACTTGAGACTCTTTGAAAGAGACAAACAAGGTAGTTGAAGTGATTAGAGTGGCTGACATTTGACACTCAATCAAGCATAAGGCCTTTGAGTTCTCTGATTTCCTCGTTTTAACTCTAAAAAATAACTCAGTTTTAAAATATTCAGTTTTCAGTCACAGAGTTTTCCCTTTCGGTGTTCATCTTGTCAGACAAAGTCCCCAAACTTAGTTCTCTTTTAACACAGGATTCTCCTCCATCGTATGTGACTTAACATTTCCTTTGTCATTGTATGGGGCGTTGTTCAGATGGAATTACCCAGCAGGGTGGGGAAAGGGTTGTTGGCTTTGAATGTGTAGGCAAGGCAAAACTTATCCCATACACAACTGGGTTTTCTTCGGGGAGTATTAACAAAAAACGAGATTAGCAAGAGAAAAATAGCTTATTAAAGAAGCAGTGCCCCTCTAGCTGAGAGACCTAAGAGAAAAGTAACCAAACTGGTGGCTCAGAATTCCAGATTATACAGAGTCTTCAACAAGAACAATAAATTTATAGAGAAATGAGAGGACAAAGGAAAGCAGTTTTAGGCTTTCCAGGGTTGCAAAATGTGGGAAGTTAAACATATGGGAGGGAATTCATGGAGTAAGGTTCGTTTGCAGATTCCTCAGGTGCCCTCTCTGGGCTGATGGACCTCCGTGTCCAGTGAAAGGAGAAGTTATATCCCAGCTTTAGACAGAAAAGGGGAGCTTTTCTGGGTTTGCTGCCTCTTAATTGCCTTCAGCTCAAAATAATTTTTACGTCAAAGAGGCCTATTTTGGGGTGACATTCTACTTTCCTTCAAATGCAACTTGCAGATGCATGGTCCTCAAACTTTAGGGTGCACCAGAACCACCTGGTGGGCTTTTAATAACACACATTGATTGCTGTGCTCCCCCACCCCCACCCCCAGTTTCTGATTCAGTAGATTTGAGGTGGGGCTCAAGGATTTACATTTTTAATACATTCCTACGTGGTCCTGATGCTCCTGGTCTACACAGCACACTTTGAGAACCACGTTGCAGACCACTGCTTGGAATAAGTAGTGTTCGGACCCAGGGCAGGCCACTCCAAAATACCCCACAATGGCATAATGATTATTTTGAATCAAAGCTACTTGAGAAGCAAAAAGGGCTTTCTGATCCTCCTGTCTCTGTTCCCCTGAAAGCAGGAAATAAATCTCCCGTGTGAAAGGTGCTCCCGCTGCACCCTCACCTCCAGAGCTGGGAATTCAGGCCGAGAAGTCTGTATAACAAACTTTGCTGTACACCCGAAGTTACACAATGTTATAAACCATTATGATCTCAATAAAATTACTGGGGGAAAAAAGCCTTGCTAATTTACTACCTTAGGGCTAAACTCTGCTTAAATTTCTCACTAATTATGTACCTCAAACCTAAGTTTCTTCGTCCTGTCATTCTTCACAAAATTCATTGTTTCTTGGTGTAAAAGATATATATATTGCCTGCTTTGTTCATCCTCTGAGCATCATTTCTCTATGATCTCCAATAGGTACATGTTAAGCTGGGTTTTTCTCCTGGTAATCTGGTCTTGTGTCAATTTTATCATCAGTCCAGCTATGAAGACACAAGAAGGGTAGAAGGGGGGAATTTCCCCTCCCTGCCAGTATCCTCACTGCATCTTCCTCACACCTTCATCTCCCACTCCACTAAAATCGTTCTTAATAATGTCATCAAAGATGCAGGTTGCCAAGCCCACAGAATAGTCTCCGTCTCTGTTTTACTGCTTCCTCTTGGTCTGTTTAATGTTAGGAGACACTCCTCCATGGGTCTCTTGGGTTTCTGCACATCTTGTGAGCAGAGGCACTGACTGCCTTTTGGTTCTGGACTATCCTTTCAAGGATGTTGGCATGAGGAACTGCCTAGGAAGATAGAGAGAGAATCACCCTCCAGAGCAGAGGGAGGCATGATTGCTGCACAGTGTAATAAAGGGGATGCCTCCCTGTGAGGCGAAGATTGGGCAAGCATGCTTGGAGCCCGTTAGGGAAGATTGAGATATCCTGAAGTTGAGGCTCCTGGACTGCGATGCAAACCCACTGTGTGGACAGCATCCATCTAGGCCCACCCCACGGGATGGGGGACTTGGGGAACTAATGCTAAGATAAAGTTTATGTCATGCTGTGCCATGAGTAAGAATGTGCTTTGTGTCTGATCCGAGGTCATCCTGTCCCTCACCAGCATCCATGAAACAGGGACAGGCTAACTTGTTAGCTCAAAAATAAGGTAAAATCTCAGATCCTTCATAGTTCTTAACATGTGTATCAAGCATTTAAAAGGGTTTATTCTCCCAGATCTTGATTTTTAAATATCCTTCACCAATCAAAGGAGTCACGGTGTCATGGAGAAAGGTTTGAAAAAGGAGAAAGGTTTCTAGGTCTGATATCTGGAAAGGACAAGATGAGACTGAGACCCCATATGTCAGAGAGCAGGAAGGGGCTCAAAGACTAGTGAGGACTTGTCATAAGGACAGAGAGTCAGGTAAAGGGGTTCATCTGGTGAAACGTTGAACACTTTGATCCTCAATGAGAAAAGTAATGGGTTAGAACGCACTGGATAAAAAAACAATTCATGAGTCCAAAGGGTGACTTGAAGGAGGCAGGAGAAGGAGTTGGGAGGGAAAGCTCTTCTTTAGAGAAGATGCCAGTAATGCAGAGAGGATGAAGAATCTGAGAATGACCATCTGCTACCCACAATGTGACCGCTGACTCAAGCAAGAATCACCACTGGTTGTTAAGGCCCTTGGAGAAAATGTTGTCAGGAACAGGGTATCCCCTCCACAAAGGAGTTTTATTCATGAAGGGAAAGGGAGCTTTATCACAGAGACATTTGCAGACACCACTGGCCCAACTGATCCTCTTTTATTATTAACAACATCACTGCCGCTTTTGTCTTACATTAATTTTGCAAAAAATGAAAGTGACGTTCAGAGGAATTAAATAACCTTTCCTGGACACCTCGCTAGTAAATAAGAGAGCCGAGATCACACTGAAGCTTGAGCTCGTTCTATTTCCCCTGTTCATGGCCGTTTCTCATCTTCCCATTTGATAAATACTGCTTGCGTGAAGATCTTATAAATCACAACTTTCCTCTTCTTTGACTATTTTTTGGGAGAGTATTCTCAAACGGGAATTGCCATGGCAAGGGGTAATAAAAAGTATAGAGCTCTACGCATTTTGAAAGCGCTAGGCTGCTGTGGAGCACAGAGAAGGATGTTCCATCCCTGTGGCCCCGAGTCAGTTGCCATTTGAAGTGTCCCTGTGCACTCTTTCTACAATACAGAATTTGAAGTTTCTGTGGGCGGTTTGAGTAAAGCATAGAGCACAGAGTCTCTGATACAGTAAAGGACTCAGTGAACGGTAGCTTTTACTTGAAAATGAGATGGTAAAAAATACTGCAGGAAACACCGATCTGGTGGAAAGAGTATCCTGCTGGTTCTTTAAAGACATTCTTTTTCCACCACGAATACAACATTTTCCATTCAGAGTTTTGCTCAAAGTTGACCCAAAAAAGCGAAATATTTGTGCTGATATGGGAAAATTTCTAAGACCATATGTTAAGTGAACAGAAGGAGCGAGGGGAAGTTGTAGAATGCGTGTCCTCTCATTTGCAGTTTAGAATCAGGAATGGACCTCTGCCTACGTGTGCGCAGAGCACTTCCAGGATGGACGGAGAGCCGGAAACATTACAGCTCTATGCACTTGGACCCGTGCTGCGGTGGCCGCCAGAGGACTGAATATTCCTGCATGACTTTTCATCTGTGTGAAGTTTTATAACCATGTAATGTCATTTTGATTGTTCACAAGTTTTCCAGCAGATGGCGCTAGACACACTCAGTGCCCAGGTCTGGCGGACCGAAACACGTGTTCTGGACGGAAAGAAAAGCCTTATCTCCTCTCCTGAACGGATGGTCATCCACGGTGAAACAGAGCAAACATGGCAATGCCTTTTTTTTTTTTTAAAGATTTTATTTTTTCCTTTTTCTCCCCAAAGCCCCCCGGTACATAGTTGTGTATTCTTCGTTGTGGGTTCTTCTAGTTGTGGCATGTGGGACGCTGCCTCAGCGTGGTCTGATGAGCAGTGCCATGTCCGCGCCCAGGATTCGAACCAATGAAACACTGGGCCGCCTGCAGCGGAGCGCGCGAACCTAACCACTCGGCCACGGGGCCAGCCCCTGGCAATGCCTTTTTTATGTCGCTTCTCCCTGGATGGCCAGATGCCACACCTGGACAGTGGCTATTGTCTCTGGGTTCTAGAATTCTACTAAGTTATTAACTGCACAAGTAAAGTTTGTTGAGTGGAGAACTTAATGAAGGTGCTGATAAGGAGATGACAGGCATTGAGAAGATGGAGTCAAAGCACAGGGCTGAAGGTCAGATTCAGCAGCGGTTACCACTTAGCTATCAACTGAAAAGAGTAGTTTGTGTCTGAGGTTACCTAAGATCTCTTAACACATCAGGATGTTTTGAAAACTACACACTGTGCTCCCCCAAATCCAAAATGTGTATACATCCCCCTAAACAAGTAGGCTTCCACTCTGTCCTTTCCGTGCCCTGCCAGGGCGTCCTCCTTCCCCTGACCCTCGAAAAGACCCCAGGAAAGGAAACCCCCTACCGGTTTTGAAGGGGAACTGGGCCGGGTTCAGACCCTAGCAGTGGCCGCGAGGTTGGATGTGATGCGTCTTCTGACCTGGATGAGAAGGCAAGTCTGCGCTGCAGGGAAGGGAGGGGCCCCTAATCCTGGGTGGGTGGTCGTGGCAGCAGCACCCGGGCTGCAGGAATGTAAGGGCTGCTTCCCACCCAGCGCAGAGCCGCAACCCAAGCACGTGTGGCAGGCGGGTGAGTGCTTGGGGTCATAGGTGAGCGGGGACTCGGGAAGGGGCGGCGGCCTCTCCATAACCCCAGCTGGGGCAGCCAGCCAGCCTGGGCTGGAAGTGTGGTGACTTGTCGAGGGCCCTTAACCATGGTCTCGGGGTGTTGTGGAGAGGTCCTTAGAGTCACCGGTGAAACAGGGAACGCAGGTCATGGGTGCGAAGAAGCTGCCTCGCGCCACGCTCACCACCTGGATCTGGGATTCCTCCCTGGAGGAGCCACACACGCACTGTGCGCTCATAGGGTCAGGCCAGGCTTGACTTGGCCCCACCCTGCGAGTTGGGGTTGCCGGGTTCCAGACTTTAACCAAAGACTCAGATGGAAATGCCTCATTCCGCTGGGTCCGTTCTAGGAAGGGGGCCCTTGGGGGCTATGACAGCCTGCTATGTAGGAAGCGACTCAATCAGGGGAAGCTGGGAGGCTTCAGGGGCAAGTGGGGGTGGTTTGGGAGGGTGAGTTGATTGGATTCACCATTAAAAAACCACCTGGCTGGAAGGCTGGATACGTTAGTCTAATCCAGAAGGGGATGCAGCTCTGGGACAGCAGGAGAGAGAGTGCTCTAGCTGTGGGTGTGGACATGACTCAACATCTCTGTGTCCCCTGCTGGATCTGGACTAGGAGTGAAGGGGAGCTGGGGAAGGGGGTTACTGTGAGCTGCTCCTGAGTGACCCCCTACTTTGGGCTCTTTTTTGTTTTTGCTAAATATTTTACCTGAATATAGCTATAGATATAAATATATTATTATGTAAACATCTTTTTAAAATTTTTTTTACAGTATTCTAATCATGTTGGGAGACCCTGAGCTAATTATAACCTCCTGGAATCTTGTTTTCCCTTCTCTACAATGGAGGCAATAGTAGCACTATTTTTGAAATCATTTCTTCTCTCAGATGGGTAGCATATAGTGAAATCTCAATGTTTATTGAGATTCAGTGAATTAAGTATTTGATGAGAATGCATGAAGAGTTTTCAGGAAACAGCAAGGTGGTCAGTGTGCAGGAGCAGAGAGAACCAGAGATAGAGAGATTAGGAGGTGAAGTCAGAAAACTGAGGAGGGGAGTACATGTTGAGTCTCATAGGTCATGCTAAGGACTTGGGCTACTTTCCTGAGTCAAGTGGAAAGCCAGTGGAGGGTTTAGAATGGAGGAATGACATGCTTAATTTATATTTTACCAGGAACATTGGCTACTGTGTGGAAAATAGAGAAGTGGAGGAAGCAGGGGAAGCATTAGGAAGTTATTGTGTGGAAAATAGAGAAGTGGAGGAAGCAGGGGAAGCATTAGGAAGTTATTGCAATAATCTAGGCAAGAAATGATGATGGCTCAGAGCAGGGTGATGGCAGTGGGAGTGATGAGAAGTAATTGATTTCTGGGTTCGCTTTGACAATAAAGCCTATAGGACTTGATGATCCTGACATGAAGTGTGAGAGTAAAGGAAGAATCATGGATGGCATGAATATGTTTAGCCTGAGTAACTGCTAAAATGGAGTAAGCATTAGCAGAAATGGACAGGACGACAGCAGGAGATGGACTGCTCAGGGCTATCAGGACCTCTGTGCCGAACATATTCAGGTGGTGACACTTATTTGACATATGAGTGGAATGTCAAGTAGAGGTCGGATACATAGATCTAGAGTTTAGGGAAGAACTCCAAGCTGGAGATAAAATTTGGGAGTTATCCGCATACAAATTGTATCCAAAACCTTGACTGTAGAAGAGCTCACCTAGGGAGCCATGTAGATAAAAGAGATAACAAGGCCAAGACTGAGTTCGGGCTAGGGATGCCTGATAGACTACAGGATGCCCACTGACATTTGAATTTCAGATAAACAACAAAGGACCATATAGGATACGTATGTTCCATGTAATATTTCAAATGTAACTGGTTATCCTGCAGTTTTGTTTGCTAAATCCAACAATCCTAGTTGTGGCATCCTTTAGAGGTAGTGGAGATTGGGATGTCTAGTGAAAGAGATTCAAAGAAATGGCCGGAAAGGAAGGGGAAACCCTGAGTTGGTGGTTGGAAAGCCAGGATAAGAAAGAGTCTCTGGAGAAGAGAGTTATCAGCTATACCAAATGCCAATGATAGATCAAGGGTGTTCAGGACAGAAAATGACCACTGAATTTGGCTAACTAGATACCATTGATAAATTTAAGGAAAGAGGTATTCATGAAATTGGGACTATGACAACACTTTCTAGTGGGTTCAGGAGAGAATGGGAAGAGAGAAATGGGCAGTAGAGAAAACTCTGTCAAGGAGTTTTGCTGTGAAGCCTGAAATGAGGTGGCAGTCGGGCAGGAGGTGTTAAATCTAGAGAGGATTCTCTTTTGAGATGGGGGCAATGACATCTCATTTGTATACTATTGATAGAGAAGCAAAATTGATGCAGGAGGAAGGGGAATGACTCAAGATATGTGGGTGAATAGGGAGGGGATGCACAGATGCAAATGTTTTATATACTGTGTATACACACTATAGATGAAAATAGGAATGTACTCCCCATGCGGAGAATGCCTCCGTTCCACGAGACATACAAAAGGAGGCCAATGTAGGGCTTCTCTTCACTCCAAGACTTTGGCTTCTCAGGTGCTGACAGCCTTGTTTGCTCTTCCATGCCTTCCATCAGTTGCATTGCATATTCTATCCACTTTCATACTTATTCTCAAGGGAGGAGTTTGACCAGAAAGTTTCAAACATGTTCAAAGTAGACAGATGATTAGTAAAATGAATCCCCACATACCCATTGTCTAGCTTCAATAATTACCAACTCTTGGACCATCTTCTGTCATCTATACCACACCCTCTTTCCTCTGCACCTAATTATATTGAAGCAAATTCTAGATAACATTCCACACATGTCACTTCATATGTACATGCTTGAGCTTGCATCTTTAAAGGATAGGGGCTGTCTTTTTTAAAAAAAATTACATCATCTTCTCTCACACACACAATACACAATTAACTGCAATTCTTTATTTTAATCACATATTCAGTCAGCTCTCATATTTGCGTGATTTTCTTGTTGCCCCGGGCAATTTTGATTAATGAAACATTTTGATTCATAAGATATTGTAGGGCATACTTATTATCATATTAGAAGGATATGGAACAAGAAGCAAAGCTTGCCAGCAGGTCAGCATGAAATAAATCCTTCTGTGGGAGTCCTTCCTCCTTACTCCACTCCCTCACTAGGTGACAGATCAGGCTCAGGGAGACCAGATCCACAAGTGGGGGAATCACCCTAGCTGAAGAGCCTCATGTCTAGTTTCCATGGTCCCTTTAAGGGACATATCTAATTACCAGGTCACCTTACTCAACAAAGGCCAAAGCTATGGTATCCCCATCAAGTATTTACAGCATATTTTTAGTTCCTCCAAGTCCAAATGCAATTTACCTATTACGGGTCATTTCTGCCATACACAATGTTGCCTAGCAACACAGGTGACAGGCCACCTTATGAGATTGCTGGAGGAACAGCTGGGAAGTTAACTGAAGGTCAAATATGTGTGCAAAACAGGAAAGGGTTCATTACCTTTTAAAAAACATAGCTGCTTGAGGTATAATTGACATAAAACTAACTACAGGTTCTTATAGTGTAAAATTCGGTCAGTTTGACAAATGTATACATCCATAAGTTCCTCACCACATTCAAGATAATGAATACATACATCAACCTCAATGTTTGCTCGTGCCCCTTAGTAATGCTTCTGTCCACTACACAACCTCCCCACCCCATCCCCAGCCAACCACCCACCTGTACTCTATTGCTATAGATTAGTTGGCATTTTCTAAAATTTTATGTAAATGAAATAGTACAAGATATTATATATATACTTTTTTTTTTGAGGGCGGAGGAGGGTGAGGCACCTTTCACTCAGCATAATTATTTTGAGCTCATTAGTTCATTCCTTTTTATTGCTAAATATTATTCCATTGTGAGGATGTACCGCTATCTCTTGATCCAGTCACCATTTCTTGGCCATTTAGGTTGTTTTTAGTTGTGGTTGTTTCTTTTGCTGTTGATAGGGTTTGGTTTTACAATATATTCTTTTAAAACAAAATCCAAATAGGGTCAATACATACTTCTCTACTTCCTACTCTGTTTCTTAGCCGGAATACATCTGTGAAGAGAAATTTCCCCTCATCAACATTTTAGTTACAGTAGAGTCTGTGCTAGAAGGCTAGCGTTGGTGCTCAACTGAACTTCAGTTTCGGATAAGAGTAACTTCTTGCCCACAGGAATGACTTGGTGACGTGGATTATGACTCTGTCCCAACAGCTGGATTCCATAACTGTCCTTCAATTTGTCTGGGCATGAGACCAGAGGAGAATGTGCAGGGACATCTCTGTTTGGTGTGTACTGTGGCTCCTTATGGAACCTTCCTCTGGGACGGAAGGGAATGAGGCAGAAGTACCTGTAGGGGCTGTGGCTTCCTGGGTGCTGTCTGCCAGGAAGGAGAGTGAACACTGAGAGCCATTGGCTTCTCATTTCACAAGTTCTAGGAGAACCAGACCTTTCCAAGGGAGAATCCTATGATAGAAACCCTGACTACAAAATGGCCTTTGCAGTCTCCCTGGCCAAGCTCCAGGCAGAGGCCAGCTGTCCCATCTGCCTCAATTACCTGAGAGACCCAGTGACCATTCACTGTGGGCACAACTTCTGTCTGTCCTGCATCCACCAGCGCTGGGAAGACCTACAGGTCATCTTCCCCTGTCCTGTGTGCCTCCACCACTGCCCTGACAGGAACTTGAAGAACTCCCAGTTACGTTACCTGACTGAAATTGTTAAGCAGCTGCCTACCACGAGGAGCAAGAGGAAAGGGCAGGAAGAGACGCCCTGTGCGAGAAGCACAATCAGGTTCTGGGCCTGTTCTGCGAGGAGGAGCTGGAGCTGTTGTGTCCCCAGTGCGGAGTGTCCTCTGACCACCGGGATCACCTGGTGACACCCACTGAGCAAGCTGCCGCTAGTAAGCTACAGTGAGCCCCTGAGGGAGCAGGGTGAGGATGCGGAGAAGAGGTTAGAAATCCACATTTCAAAACCATTTGAATTGCGGGGAAAGGTGAAGATTCAGCAGGGGAAATTCTACTCTGATTTTAAACAATTTAAGAGTTTCCTGGGGCAGCCCCGTGGCCGGGTGGTTAAGTTCATGTGCTCTGCTGCAGCAGCCCAGGGCTTTGGTTCGGGTCGCTGAGGCGGCGTCTCACGTGCCACAACTAGAAGGACCCACAGCTAAAACATACAACTATGTACTGGGGGGATTTGGGGAGAAAAAGCAGAAAGAAAAAAAAAAGATTGACAACAGTTGTTAGCTCAGGTGCCAATCTTTAAAAAAAGGAAAAAAAGTTTCCTTAGAAAAGAAAAGGAATAATTCTTTTCAAATTACAGATGGAAGAGAATGCTGTTCAAGAAAAACTGAATGAAGACGAAGTAAAATTCTGAGAGCATGCGTCCACACTAAAAATGCTTCTGATGAAACAGCAGAAAGGTGTGTGAGTCAGACCTGGATGTGCTCACAGATGTTGAAAGGATCTACAGCACATATGAAACCTAAACCCCAGCCTTCTTTTCATATGAATTCAAGAAAAAATGTATTGGGCCTTATGAACAATATTTTAAGCTACAGAAAATGATCAACCTGTTTAAGGACAATTTGACGCTAGATATTGAAACCACGCACCCCAATCTTATCTCAGAAGACAGAAAAAATGTGACGTTGGGAAAGATGAAAGCAAACTTCCCTTACATCTCAACAGCTTTCCATTTTGCCAGCCATCCTGAGTCTTCAGAGGTGGTCTCTGGCAGGCATTACCGGCAGGCGGAAGTAAGAGGCCGCGGTGAATGGGCCACAGGGATCTGTGAGGGATCTTTTCCCAGAAATGCTGTGACTTCACCATCCCCAAAAGACGCATGCTGGTGAATCCAGCTCTGGTCTTACACTGTGTTGCACTGGATACAAAAAAATCCAGGCAGATTGGCATGTTTCTGGGCTATGAATTGGAAGAGGTTTCATTTTGTAATTTGAATAACAGGTCTCATATCTACACTTAGACTGATACATTTAGAGAAAAACATAGGGCTTATTTCTACATCAGACCTACTTGAGACCTTCTTACAATCCGTATAGTAGCCCAGAATGAAGAACGACCTGGGAGACCTCGGCATGTTGATATTGTTCATGAGTGCTACCTGGAATGTTATATAATTACCAGTTGTTGGATGTTCTGATCTCGAGGATTACGGTGTTTTGGGCTTTGTTTGTGTGTATTTTTTAACTTTTAAAGTAATCACATATTTACAGAAAATTGCAAAGATAGTGCAGCATTTCGTTTATTAACACTTAGGACACAGTCATCGTCTGTCCCCCTGTCTCTCTAACTATAACATATTCCTGAGCTGGCCTATTTCACAGAAATGCTGCAGGAAACAAGTGCCAAGGGCTTTTGTAATTCCAAAATAAAATACAAAACATGACAGTTTCTTTTCTTATATTGTCTTTTCAAATTTTCATAAATGCACTCACAGCATTTATAATTTTCCTATATATTCTCCATTTCTAGAAATTCACATTTATTAGATGTTAATTCCATGCTCTCTAACGTATTAAGGAAAAGGGCCTTTTACCTTCTCTAATGTTGGAGACAGAGAAGCCCATTTAATACCAGAAAGTGTTTAGACTACTATTGGAGAAACCAGTGGTTCAGGGGTTTGGAGGAGATGAGGAGGGAAGGACACATGAAAGGAATGTGACCAGTGACGTGGTGATGATGGCTCAGATCCTCCCGCAAGGGCAATCAACACCTGTCCCACGATTAACCACAACAGAAGTGGGCAACTTGGCTTAACCTGTAGGACACTTGAAAGGTTGGTGGAGGCTAATCCTGCCAGTATACGGACCTGCCCTGTGAAGCAGCGGCCAGGGTTACACGTCAGCCAATTTATAATACTCTAGGGTACAAAAAGTATGACATTCAACTTTTCGTTTCGTCTTTTTTTATACAAATTCTTTTCAGAATTCTATTTGTTTTGCTTTTGTCTTGCATTTTTAAAAGCCATGTCCATACATAACTTCAAAATACCACATACCTGTGTTGCATTACATTATGTTCAACTGCCAGCATTTTAGAAAATGCTTCTATTTGGAAGCCTGTTGTGTATTGTTTACAATTCCTGGCAATAGAGTTTTATTTTGTATATCTGTAATTTTTGTTTATCTCTATAATGTGAGAAAGGTGCTCAGGAGAGCTTTCTAGAATGCATTTCTTTGAGGTTAAGAGTAACCCCTACATTTATCAGGGTAGCATGGTATGCTGTGGTAATCTCAGTTGCTTATTAGGAAGACAAAACCCTTTAGTACTTATTCTTGCAAAGTGCAGGGAGGGTCAGCAGGCACTGCTCCATGACCTCACCCAGAAATCTGACACTCCCTCAGTCCTGTGCTATCTCAGCACAGGGTCACTGCGACTCGAAAAAAAGAGCATTAAAATGGCACACAAGCCTCAAAATCCAATACCAGGAAGTGACACACATTTTCTCTTCCTCCATTCTCTAAAGCTAATTGCAAGGCCCCACTAATCGCAAGGGGGCTGTAAAGATATACGTAATATGAGGTAAAAAAAAAACACAAACCCCTACTGTTTACCACAAATCTCGAATCCAACTAGATATTTGTGAGATTTACATTAATAGTGAGTGCCAGAAATAAAATTCTCCAATTAGAACTATAAATAGATTCAGCTAGAAATTGATAATTTTGGGTCAATGTGATGGCGGTTGTTTAATAACTTCTCCCACATAGGAGAAATTTCTTTTAGTAAAATAAACCTTAAAACATTCTTCATTAGGAGAATTATAAAGTGTTATAATTTGGGGGGCATTTTAAGAAATTTTCTTTCATTTTTTTTAATTAATTTTTTTATTGAGATAACGTTGTTTATAACATATAAATTTCAGGTTTACATCATTATATTTTGCCTTTTATATAAACTATATTTGTGTCCACCACCAAAAATCTAGTTATCTGTCACTGTGCATGTGTACCCCGTTACCCTTTTTCCCCTCCCCCCACCCCTTCCCCTCTGATCACCACCAATCTATTCTTTGTATCTATTCTCATTATTATGAAATTTTGGTGATTCATCTGAAAAAATTCATTTAAACACAATGGAATGAAAGCAAAAAAATCTCTTTATTGGGAAAGGCTTCTCTGGATAAGGAGCCTAGGAGCTACTTAAATGACTGGAGTGACATGCTGGAGACCAGTGGTGGCGGTGAGGTAGACCAGAAACACAGACACACACACACACACACACACACACACACACACCGCAGAGTTCATACTTTATATGATTCTGACATGCACAAAATTCAGTTACCATGGTTAGTTAAATTAACCCAAGTCCCCCAGTGGTTCAAATTTCAATTAACCATGGTATATTAACTGTCAGTAATTCTATAAAGTACAAACTATAGGGACCCAGAGGGTGAAGTCTCCAGCCACAGAGGATACTGTCCTCAGCTAAATATCCAAGTTCATCACTTACAAGTTCTGCTTTCCACACAATGGGAGGACACAATTCAGTTACGTGTTCTCCCACCACATGACAAGAATCACCTTTCCTCCAGTTTCAAATAACATGTTCCTTATCTTCTGAGCCCTCACCAAAGGCCCTTTAACTTCATGTTCCTGCCAAAATTCTCCTTATGACAATATGTGTATTCTCAAAGGCTAAACTTACTTGTCATGGGCTTGCTGTTGGGCTGGCTAATCCCATTGTCTGTAATATGGATTAGAATACAGAATTACACTGTAGGGGAACACAGAATCCTGACGAAATTGACTTTAAGAGACAATTGTTCCACATTGATTGAATCTCCTAGAATAGGTGATTTAAAGAATTGATATCTTTGCCTCCTCTTCACACTTTAACTAAAATCAATCTGACACCTGGGACCTTATCACTCAGTTGACACTGTTTTCAGTAATTTCATAAGAGATCTAGCAGTAAAGTCACTTGAATACCATTCAGCCTTTATTTACTTCTCTTTGTTTATTGACTGTTCTTGACAATGAGATTAACAGGAATCAGCTGTGATTCTATACCAGTTTTCTGCTTGCCAGGACTCACGCCAACAGGGACTTTTCCGATTATAATTCTGTAGCTTTAGAGAAAGAGACAGCCCCATAGGGAATGGGTGTGGGAATGCAGGGACATAATTTCAAAGTAATGCCCTCAGGACTTGCTGTTGAGGTTAAGGAATGAGAGAATTCAAAGATGCTTCCAAGAATTTCTGCATTTGCAGTTGGGCAAATGATGGATCCATTAGTTAGATGTGGAACCTAGGAGATAAGTAATTTTCTGAAGTAGCAGAGAAGGTTGGAGGCAAATCAAGAAATATTTTTTATGTGTTAGAGGGACAATAATTTGAAAAACCCTGAGGCAGAACGGAGTGTGAATGGCTTGGAGCCAAGGAGGTGTGGGGAATGACTATTGTTCATTCCTGTCTTTCAGCTCCTCTAATGGTGCCTGGTTATTAATAGGTGCTCAATAAATATTTGTGGTTTTAATTAACTAATTAATTCATTCAAGAATAAAAAATCTCATAGGTCAAAACCATGGCCCATTGCACACCTTGCTAATTAACTTTGTCTTCTCGGTGCCCTTAGATGGCCAACATTCTCTCTTCTTTCCTGTAAGGGTTGACTCAGCTCTCAGCTGTCATTACAACAAAGAAATAGTAAAATCATCACTTCTCTCTCGATCAATGCCACCACCCATCTCCAATGTAGACCTTAATTTGTGCAAAGGAGAATGTGTCCTATGTGACAAAAAAAATGGTATTTATGATCCAATAAAAAAACATGCTTCTTAGGAACAATATGTAAACCCCATGTGATGCACTGAGGAGGATGTGACATCACACATACAGTACTCCTTCCTAAAATGCTTAACCTGAATCGAAAAAGGAAATAATCAGACAATCCCTATCATGGGAAGTTTGCATAACAAGTAGCTTAGACTCTTCAAAAATGTCGACTTTAGGAAAAATAAAGTGAGGCTGAGGACTCTTCTAGATTAAAGGAGACTAAAAAGACAGAGCAACTAATAGTAGTTTGAGATCCTTGATTGGATCTTAGATCAGGAAAAGAAATCTATAAAGGGCATTACCGGGATAACTGGGGAAATTTGAATAGGACTCTACATTCATGATAACATAACAGTATTGTACCAATGCTAAATTTCCTGATGTGGTAACTGCATTGTGGTTATGCAGGAGCAAGCCCTTATTCTTTTTTTTATTAAGATTATGATAGTTAACAACCTTGTGAAATTTCAGTTGTACATTATTGTTAGTCATGTTGTATGTACACCACTTCACCCTTTGTGCCCTCCCCCACCCCCCCTTTCCCCTGGTAACCACTGATCAGTTCTGTTTGTCTATATGTTAACTTCCACCTATGAGTGGAGTCATACAGAGTTCGTCTTTCTCTGTCTGGCTTATTTCACTTAACATAATACCCTCAAGGTCCATCCATGTTGTTGTGAATGGGACGACTTTGTCCTTTTTTATAACTGAGTAGTATTCCATTGTATATATATACCATTATCTTCTTTATCCAATCATCAGTTGCTGGGCACTTAGGTTGGTTCCATGTCTTGGCTATTGTGAATAATGCTGCGATGAACATAGGAATGCATGGGACTTTTGGAATTGCTGACTTCAGGTTCTTAGGATAGATACCCAGTAGTGGGATGGCAGGGTCATAAGGTATTTCTATTTTTAACTTTTTGAGAAATCTCCATACTGTTTTCCATAGTGGCTGCACCAGTTTGCATTCCCACCAACAGTGTATGAGGGTTCCTTTTTCTCCACAACCTCTCTAACATTTGTCACTCTTGGTTTTGGATATTTTTGCCATTCTAACAGGTGTAAGGTGATATATTAGTGTAGTTTTTATTTGCATTTCCCTGAGGATTAGTGATGATGAGCATGTTTTCATGTGTCTATTGGCCATCCATATATTTTCTTTGGAGAAATGACTGTTCATGTCCCCTGCCCATTTTTTGATCGGGTTGTTTGATTTTTTTGTTGTTGAGCTGCAAGCCCTTATTCTTATGGGATATCTATTCTAGCATTTATCCTCTAAAATGGTTCAGAAGAGAAAAATAAAGCTATGTATTAGCAGAGAGAGATAAAGAAATGAGGCAAAATAAAAACAAGTGATTCTAGATGAAGAGTACCCTATGCCCACTATACTCTTCTTATAACATTTCTGTGGGTCGAAATCATGCAAGATGAAAAGATTTTAAGGAGAGAAAAAAATCCCACTCTTTCCTTTAACATGGGAAATATTCTGTCTTTAAGGACAATTGTAAAGAACAGTTATGATACTAGGAATTAGCATTGTGGAATATATAATATCTGCACATTGCTAGATATCTTTTTCCAAAACAACATGCAAAGCATCTTATTTCTTTTGTGTGCATATTCAGATTTCTGTTTTAATGATAAGAAACAGCTTGGTTTCCATAGTACCTAAAAGTGATGATTTTCCATTTCTTGCTTATACTTTTGAATATTCTATTGATGTGCAAAATGGGAAACTATTTAGAAAATTGCAGTGAAATCGTTTTTAGCTGTGCCAATTATGCATGAATATCATAAGAAAGCATGCATAATATTGTAACACTTTAAAAAGGGTAAAATAAAAGCAAAAATAAACAAGTGGGACTACATCAAACTGAAAAAGCTTCTGCACAGCAAAGGAAACCATCAACAAAATCAAAAGGCAACCTGCCGAACAGGAGAAAATATTTGGAAATCATATATCCGATAAGGAGTTCAAAAATAAAATATATAAAGAACTCATACAACTCAATAGGAAAAAACCAATCTGATTTAAAAATGGGCAGAGGAATTGAATAGACATTTTTCCAAAGAAGACATCCAAATGGCCAACAGGTACATGAAAAGGTGTTCAACATCACTAATCATCAGGGAAATGCAAATCAAAACCACAGTGACATATCACCTCACACCTGTTAGAATGGCTATTATCAGAAAGACAAGAAATTAGTGTTGGTGAGGATGCGAAGAATAAGGAACACTTGTCCACAGTGGTAGGAATGTAAAGTGGTGCAGCCACTATGGAAAACAGTATGGAGGGTCCCCTCCAAATTAAAATAGAACTACCATATGATCTAGCAATTGCACTGCTGGATATTTATCTGAAGAAAACAAAAGTGCTAACTTGAAGAGATACCTGCACCCATATGTTCACTGCAGCATTATTACAATAGACAAGATATGGAAATGCCTAAGTATCCATCAATGGATGAATGGATAAAGAAAATGTGATGTGTATATATTCAATGGAATATTATTCAGCCATAAAAAAGGAGATCCTGCTATTTGAGACATGATGGTTCTTGAGGTTTTGAATTACGCTAAGTGAAATAAGTCAGACAGAGAAAGACAAACACTGTATGATCTCACTCATATGTGGAATCTAATTTAAAAAAAACTAAATAAAAAAAAAAACCAAACTCATAGATATAGAAAACAGATTAGTGGTTGTCAGAGGCAGGTGGGTAGTGGGGTGGATGAAATGGGTGAAGGTAGTCAACAGGTACAAACTTCCAGTTATAGGATAAACAAATGCTGGGGATGTAATGTACAACATAGAGACTATAGCTAACAACATTGTATTGTATATTTGAAAGTTGCTAAGAGAATAGATCTTAAAAGTTCTCATCACACACAAAAAATTTATAACTGTGTACTGATGAATTGTTAGCCAAACTTATTGTGGTAATCATTTCACAATATATACATATATCAAATCATTATGTTGTATGCTAAAACTAATACAATGTTATATGCCAATTATATCTCAATTTAAAAAAGTGAAAATTAAAAAGCACAAAACTAATTTAAATTGTAAAAAAAGCAAGCTATGAAATAATATGTATAGGATGAATCCATTGCATTTATATATATATATATATATAATTTGGAAAAGAGTTACATGTGTCTCTAAATATATAAAATAAAAAATGATTCAGAAACATACATGGAAAGGTTACAGGAACTAACATTGGGAAGGTGATGCAATTGTGTTTAAGGGATGGGTTAGTGGGTTAGTGGAGTCAGGGAGGGAGAAGGTAGAGGAAAACTTGATCCTATACGTTTCTGTATCATTAGATCTTTTAAAATATGCATTGTTCATTTTGAGCTTAATTAATAATTTTTTCAAAAGATATTAGGTTAACAAATTCACTTACCACTCAGCATGTATAGTGTATTATTTCTGTGGTTTTTTGCTACTCAGAGGGAAGTTATTCAGACTCATTGAATTTTCTTGCTTGTTTCATTGTTGTTTGGTCATTTTGAGGACCTTAGCAGTTCATTGTATATTGTCATTATTCATGCAAGGCTAATCTCTTAACTTTTAGTTTCCCCCTTAATCCTCATTCTCTACTCCCATTCTCTCCCACCCAGGAATTCACACTATTGTACTTGATAAGCTATTTTAAATATGTGTGCATTGGGAGCTGGCCTGGTGGCATAGTGGTTAAATTCTTGCCCTCTGCTTCAGAGGCCTGGGGTTCACAGTTTCGGACCCTGGGTGCGGACCTAGCACCGCTCATCAAGCCACACGGTGGTGGCATCTCACACAAAATAGAGGAAGGTTGGCACAGATGTTAGCTCAGGGTCAATCTTCCTCACACACACGCACAAAATAATAAATAAATATGTATGCATCTTTGCAAAATATGAAAAGTGGTTGTACCAACTTGCATTCTCACCAGCTGTGTGTGAATGTTCCTGAGACAGCACATCAGCAAGACTTTATATCTTAACACTTTGAAACTCATTTTGGGGTCTCTAGCAATCAGACAGAGATTGTCTTAAACTATCAGGGTTTGAGCTGATTAAATCAATGGACTCTTTAAGGGGTAGTCCATTCATGATTCTTCTAGTACGTAGCACTTCACTGAACCCAATTTAAACTTTGGAGTATTTTACCAGGACACATTCTCTATGAGGTGCTCTGAACTCCAAGTGTGTTCTCTTCATCCTGAGAGTTTGCCTCTCAGTCTCAATTTTGGAATCAGTAACTGCTTATAAGGGAAAATTCCATGCCCTCCTCTTGGGATCTTGTCCCCACCAATCCTCTCCAGTTGGTAGCTCACCATTGACTTCAGTGGGTAGTTGTATCCATGTGTGTGTGTTTCTCAGCTTCAGCTCACATTGAATTCCTGATCTCCCATTTCATTCTGTGCATCATGTGAAAATCACAGTTTTCCAACTTGGCAGGGTCCTCAGAGTAAATCTCATTTAGTCCAAATCCCATCCGCTTATGTACATAACTGGATATACCCTGCAGTTGAGAAGTTTAAGTGAAAAGTATTTTGATATATTATGAATTCAGTGCTGTGCTTTAAGAAATATCTGTGGGGCTTAAGCCAAAGTATCTTTAATTGAATATTATTTTATCAGATTTTTGACAAGATTAAAATGATTGAGGTCGTAATTTTTATGCTCATTTACCTAATTCTCTTAGAGACGAGGATGTTATGCAACTTTCCCCAGGTGCCCCTGATAGTAGATGACTGAGGGGGAATCTCACCCAGGGCCAGGCTCTCAAGTCCCGGTGCCCATATCTTTCCATAGTCCCATGGTGCCCCTCCATAGTTATGGGTATAGGTGGAATCCCGGGGGTGGAGAGAAGAATTGGTTTTCCCTCAAACATGGCAGTGAGCAGGGCCACAAGAGGAATGGTAGCCTTGTTTACATGAAACAGTATTTTCTCATCCTCAGGAAAGAATAGGCCCTTTAGGGTCATGTCTGCTTTCTGACCAAGAGCAGTGCTGAGCTCGGATTCAACTACTCTGTGATCAAGGAGCTCCTCTGGACACCTACCTGTGCACCCGAGGCCAGTGGCCTCACAGGAACAAGACATTCAGGACAGGAAGCACGGTGAGATCTGAGGGTGGGTCTGTTCCATGGAGAAATGCTGCAGAGCCCAACCTCCTGAAGAAAACCCACCTCGGTCCAGTCCTTCATTCACAGCGCAATGGCGGTCGAAGCAGCCCTGGCAGGACTCCAGGCAGAAGCCAACTGTCCCATCTGTCTGGATTATCTGAGAGACCCTGTCACAATCGAATGTGGCCACAACTTCTGTCGATCTTGCATCCAACAGTCCTGGGAAGACCGCTGGGACATGTTCCTTTGCCCCGTCTGCCGTCACCCGTGCCAACAGAGGCACTTCAGGAGCAACGCCCAGCTGGGAAGGATGATCGACGTCACCAAGCTCCTCCACATCACCAGGAACAAGAAGAAGAGGCAGGAAGAGAGGCGCTTGTGCGAGAAGCACAACCAGGTCCTGACCCTCTTCTGTGAGGAGGACCTGGAGGTGTTGTGTGCCCTGTGCACTCAGCCCCCTGACCACCAGGGCCACCAGGTGAGGCCCCTGGAGGAGGCTGCCTCTCATCACAGGCAGAGACTCAGCAGTTACATCGAGCCCCTGAAGAAGCAGGTGGCAGATGTTCAGAAATTAATAAGCATTCAAAGCAAAAAGCCCTTGGAACTGAGAGAGAAGGTGCAAAATCAGAGACGGAAATTAGCCTCTGAGTTTGAGCACCTGAACCGGTCTATAGCACGTGAGCAAGAGGCGGTTCTGGCAAGGCTGGCTGAGGAAGAGAGGGACATTCACCGGAAACTCAGTGCAAACATTACCGCATGTTCAGACCACATTTCCACCCTCAGAGGCCTACTGAAGGAGGTGGCAGAGAGGTGCGCGATGTCTGAGGTGAGACTGCTGACTGACATCAGGAGCATCCTCCACAGGTGCGAGCGCCTGGACCCCCCAGCTCCCTACTCGATCCAGTTAAGGAAAGAGGGGTGCAGCCTCCCTCCGCAGTATTCGGCTCTGCGGAAAATTATTCAGAAATTTAAAGAAGAAGTTACTCTGGATCCTGAAACAGCACATCCTAATCTGCTTGTCTCTGAGGACAAAAAGGCTGTGACATTTGTGAGGAAAAAGCAAAGAGTTCCTCGCAATCCAAAGAGATTTACAGTGGATCCAGTCGTCCTGGGTTCTGAAGGGTTCGACTGTGGCCGACATTACTGGGAGGTCCAGGTGGATGACAAGCCTGCGTGGGCCGTGGGGGTTTGTACAGATTCCCTTTCCAGAAAGGGAAAGCGGCCCCCTTCAGGACACAGCAGACGCTGGACAATTCAGCTGCAGAATGGTGACTATGTGGCACAAGGCGCTGTTCCTGTCCCTCTTGTGCTGAAGGAAAAGCCCAGAGGGGTTGGCATTTATCTGGACTGTGAGTTGGGTAACATTTCATTTTACAGTTTGAATGACAGGTCTCACGTCCATTCTTTCACGGATACATTTTCTGAAGTGCTAAAGCCTTACTTCTGTATCGGACGTGACTCTCAACCTGTGATGGTCTGTGCAGCGAGAGATTATGAAGGATGAACAGTGACTCTGCTTCCTTTTCTTCCTGTAGTTTATGTACAGTAGGTAGAATATTATACAACTGTCAGTGAATCTAGCACCAAAAATTTTTAAAAATCACTTCTATGACTTGAGCACATGAGTAATGTTTCTGCATGTATCAGGAGTAAGGTACTCACTGCTCCACACTATATTTTCAAGGATGTTTTTATGGGAAACACCTTCAAAGATAGAGATGGCATCTCCATCCAGACTTTCAGGACTCACGCTTCTCTCTTCTCTTTTTCCCCACACCTGGGAAAAGCTGATGAGAAAGCATGGGTGCTCCAGCCTTTGGTGCAGGTGAGAAGTTCAAACCAAACAAGACCCTAGTCGTGCCAGACCCTCCCAACAGCCCCACCCAGTAACCACCATAAACACTTCAGGCTAGTCTCCCCTCCCTGGGCCCTCAAGTCATTTTGGACCTTCTTGGGTAACCGCCCTGCTTTCCCCATAAACCTCATTATATGAGCAATAAACATTTTCATATCCTTCTGGTGTGTGTGGCATCAGCCGTCCTGACACTGAACCAAATTTTGAGTGGTGATCCAGCCTGGCCTTACAACCTAGTCTTCGCACTTGACATTCTGAGCAGGGTCATGGAGATGTTGACTACCCTCTTCAGGGACTTTCTCCTCTTTCTTTGGCTCTGCTGACCAAGGCAAGTGTACACTTTCAGCATTTATGCTCTTACTTGCAAATCAGCCCACCTTTAATGGGGTCCCCTCCAAGAATAGTCTCTAAGACAAAGGAAGGAAGGGAGGAAGAGAGGAATGGAGGTGAGGAGGCAGGCAGGGAGGGAAGAAGGGAGGAAGGAAGAAAGGGAGTGGGGGAGGAAGGTAGGAAGGAAGGAAACTGGATTCAGGAGGAGGAAGCAAAGAACTAGAACAGAGATCCACAATTTGACCTAATTGGAAATCCAAAATTTACTAAATTATCTATAGAACAAAAAAGGTAAAACGATGAGACTCTTGGGGGCTGGCCCGGTGGCCAAGTGGTTAAGTTTGCGCACTCCGCTTCAGTGGCCCAGGGTTTTGCCGGTTCGGATCCTGGGCATGGACATAGCACCACTCATCAAGCCATGCTGAGGTGGCATCGCACATGCCACAACTAGAAGGACACAACTAAAAATATCTGACTACGTACCGGGGGCTTTGGAGCGAAAAAGGTAAAATAAAATCTTTTTTTTAAAAATGAGGTTCTCCTTTGTGCCTCCATAACCTAGATGCTGACTTAGTGGGATCCCACTAAATTCAAACATGGTACTCCCTATAATGTTAGTGATGTTACTGAAATAAAACAGACATCAAAGATGTATGCCTCATCTTAATCATCAGAACTGTCGCCTTGCCTAAATTCTCCATGGTCATAGCACACATTGTCCTAAAATGTCCAAGAGAAGGCATGATGATCTGACCCAGTGAGTAATTAATTAAAATCAAGTCATTGGCACTTACAAATTGGCTTCACAAAATGAGACCCTATGGATGCCCCCACCCCTAGTTAAAATAGATAATATGACTAATCGTTAATTACAACAGGGCATTCAAGAATTGAAACCCCTTATGCAAGATCTATTCAGAGTAGAGTTATTATCCCCACTGCTTCTCTGTTTAACCCAAATTTTGCCTGTTCTTTAACTTGAAAAGAATGGATGGCATCTCACAATGAATTACTACAACCTTAAGCTGTGGTCCTGCCCAATGTTGTCATAATTACTAATTCCATCCAATCAGCAATAGGTAAATATCTGTCTATTATAGATTTGGCCAATATGTTCTGTTTAGGGCTTATTTTAACAGCCCCAACAGCTTCCAGCCATAATTTTCCTTCACCTCCAAAAGGATCTCATACATTCTACCCAGAAATCCTGGGTGCCTCAATGGCTTTGTCTTGGCACACCATCTTTGATGGCAAGATTTTTATTGCATCCAACTTTCTCTAGGAGTACCATTATGATTTACAATTATGACATCCTCCTCTAGAGATTCATTTGAACACTCAACTTTGGTTAATTTCCTGAAAATTACTTGGGAAACCAAGGTCATCTCTATCTTTGACACTGTCAAGAAATGGTTATTGACACTTTCAAGATCCACAACATTCCCTGACTTCAAAATATATTACAAATCTATAGTAATCAAAACAGCATGGTACTGGTACAAAAACAGACACACACATCAATAGAACAGAATTGAAAGCCCAGAAATAAAACCATGCATCTATGGACAGTTAATCTTTAACAAAGGAGCCAAGAACATACAATGGAGAAAGGAAAGCCTCTTCAATAAATGTTGCTGGGAAAACTGGACAGCCACATGCAAAAGAATGAATGTAGACCATTATCTTTCCCCATGCACAAAAGTAGACTCAAAATGGACCAAAGACTTGAAGGTGAGACCTGAAACCATAAAACTTCTGGAAGAGAATATAGACAGTACAGCCTTTGACATCAGACTTAAAAGGATCTTCTCAAATACCGTGTCTACTCAGACAAGGGAAACGAAAGAAAAAATAAACAAGTGGGACTTCCTCAGAGTAAAGAGCTTCTGGAAGGCAAAGGAAACCAAGATCAAAATGAAAAAACAACCCACCAACTGGGAGAAACTATTTGCAAATCATATATCCAATGAGGTTAATCTCCATAATATATAAAGAACTCACACAAATTAACTACAAAAAAATAAACAACCCAATCAAAAAGTGGGTAGAAGATATGAACAGACATTTTTCCAAAGAAGATGTATAGGTGGCCAATAGGCACATGAAAAGATGGCCAACATCACTAATCATCAGGGAAAGGCAAATCAAAACTACACTTAGATATCATCTTACACCCATTAGAAAGGCTGTAATCACCAAGACAAAAAACAGCAAATGTTGGAGAGGTTTCAGAGAAAAGGGAACCTTCATCCACTGCTGGTGGGAATGCAAACTGGTGCAGCCACTGTGAAAAACAGTATGGAGATTTCTCAAAAAGTTAAAAATGGAAATACCACATGACTCAACTATCCCACTACTGGGTATTTATCCAAATGACTTGACATGAACAAGTCAAAGAGACTTATGCACCCCTATGTTCATTGCAGCATTATTCACCATAGCCAAGGAGTGGAAGCAACCCAAGTGCCCATTGACTGATACTTGGATAAAGAAGATGTGCTATATATATACAATGGAATACTACTCAGCCATAAAAAAGGCAAAATCATCCCACTCACCACCACATGGATGAACCTTGGGGCATCATGTTAAGCGAAATAAGCCAGACAGAGAAAGACAAACACCATATGATTTCACTGATATGTGGAAGATAAACAAACTTATGGACAAAGAGAACAAATTAGTGGTTACCTGGGGACAAGGAGTGGAGGGCACAAGGGGTGAAGGGGCATACTTACATGGTGTATGACAAATAATAATGTACAACTGAAATCTCACTATGTTATAAGCTATTATGACCACAATAAAAAACAAAATCCACAATGTGAAAACAAGCCCAACATCTTTTAGGCCTTTTTGGGTTCTGGAGGCACATCTTGTGAAAGAAGGAGAAAGAAAGAAGACAGGAAAGAAGAAGGCAGCCTGTGGAGAGTCCCATGTTTGGGGGACCTGAGGCCTCTCGACAACAACTAGCACCAGCTTGCCAGGCGTGTGAGTGAGCCACCCTGGAAATGAATCCTTCAGTACCAGTCAGCCTTCAGACGCCAGCAGCCCCAGCCAACATCTTGACTGCAACATCACGAGAGACGCAGAGCCAGAACCAACCAGCTAAGTCACTCTCTAATTCCTGACTCACGACATGGTGGCTGGCTTTTTTTTTTTTTTTAACATGTTTTATAATTTAAAAAAAACTTTTTAAACTTTTTTTAACATCTTATTTTTTTCCTTTTTCTCCCAAAGTCCCCCAGTACATAGTTGTGTATCTTTTAATTGTGGGTCCTTCTAGTTGTGGCATGTGGGATGCCGCCTCAGGGTGGCCTGATGAGCAGTGCCATGTCCGCGCCCAGGATTCGAACTGGTGAAACCCTGGGCCACCAAAGTGGAGCGGGCAAACTTAACCACTTGGCCACGGGGCCGGCCCCCTATCATTTTATTAGAAATAATTTCAAATGGATTATGAAGAAAATTTATTCGTTGAGTTTGATCAGTTTTCCAAAAACTCTTAATGAAGATATGTTCACCAATAAACAATAAGGCATCAGCAGAACTATCATATATTGGACAAAGAGGCTTATACAACATAAAACAGATATAAAGGAAGACAATCTGAATTTAAAAAATCATCTCAATATGAATTCTTTGCAACCAGCACAGAACTAATTAGCGATCGAATCCAAACCACACCAAGGCAAGCTTGGCTGATGGAAGCCAGGAGTCAATCACAGGGGAAACAAATAAGTTCCACAGTGCAAGAGATCTGAACAGTGTTTTGGAGCATTTCCCTGGCTGGTACAAGCAGTACTGGAAAATCTTTTTGGCAAGGGAGAAAAATAAGGACAAATGGAATGCTACATTTTTTAAACAAGCAGCCTGACCCAGGAATGATAAAGGTATTAGAAAAGTAGCAATGGGATAACTTTAAAGCATTCAATAGAAACCAAGATGGAAGCTGCAATGACAGTTTCGGAAATCTCTCACCGTCATTACTCCCCAAAAGGTCTTATTGTTTACACAAGTCAGCCCTATTCAAAGAAGGCACTGCCTAATTTCTTCTTGCTGCCTGTAGCAAAATGGGAGAGGAGATAGATAAGCTAACAAAGCTGGGACTTGCTGGTTTTGAAAATTCCTAGGCAAGTGATTCTAAGATTAAGAAATGACTTTTGGGCAAGGGTCAAAACCAGGGCACTGTCACGAGAGTATGTTCTAAAAATGCTTCTGAGGGTCTGGCTCAAAAATCCTTTGTTAAATTGTCAGAAAGATCTAAGAATGTGCCTCAGAGAACTGCTAGTCAGACAATAGGACATAAAAGAAGCCTCAATTGTTGCAACAGAACCCTAACAAAGAGAAGAGCTTATTTTGAAGAAATTTGTGGATGTAACTTTTGTTTAATGAGTGAAGCCCCCAAAAATTTCATTTATTAGCTCAGCAACACTGGAAAACCGATCTCTTTAAATATTAGCTTGATCTGTAACATGGGCAATAACAACATTTAACTAAGAATGCAATTAAAGTATTTCGTTTTTTTTTTTTAAAGGTTGGCACCTGAGCTAACATCTGTTGCCAATCTTCTTTTTCTTTCTTTTTCTTTTTTTCCCTTCTCCCCAAAGCCCCCCAGTACATAGTTGCACATCTTAGTTGTGAGTGCCTCTGCTTCTGCTATGTGGGATGCCGCCTCAGTGTAGCCTGACGAGTGGCGCCATGTCCTCGTCCAGGATCCGAACAAGCAAAACCCCAGGCTGCTGGTGCAGAGCGCAGGAACTTAACCACTCAGCCATGGGATCGGCCCCTGAAGTGTTTCTTAAATACTCAAATATTTGATAAGAGTATAACAAACATTTTGTTCCATGATCAATAGGGAAACACTTTAAAATATACAAATTACACACAAAGAAAATTAAATCACTCACAGTTTCATTATCCAAAGCCTTTTTTATTGGGTCTCAGCATAAATTATATTATGTATAGTTTTTTAAATGAAAATGAACACATAAATGGGTTCATTCAATCATTAATTCAATAAGCTTTTATTGAGTACTGACTATGAGCTATTGTACTACAAGCCAGGAATACAAAGCTAACGTGACATTCTCTGCCACGAGGTAGCTGACAGTGTAGAGGGGAAAGAATGAGGATATCTGTAATTTTGGCCTGCCTTTATATAAATGGCCGTTCATCCGGGAGAGAGTATAAAAATTACCTTTTAATCAATAGCCCAGATACTGTACTTTAAGCAAGTGCAATGAAAAAAAAGCAAGTCTCTCTTTCTAAAGAGAGGGACTCATTCTAAAAAGTGCTTCTGAAACACTTTCCAAATGTTACCTGGATCTGAAAATTCTCATAATTTTATTTAACCAGGCCTTGGGTTCAGCATAGATTTTTAGCTTAATTTATTTTTCTATAAATATTAGCTCTCATGTTACACATCCACTTCAAATGGATTAACCAGCCAGCTGATATTTTTCAATCTACAGGTACTTAAGTTCAATCATCATCTATTTTTAAATTAGCATCCATAAAAGATTAGTATATTTCTAAATCCTTGTCTTTGAACTTATCCTCATTTAATTGCTTCAAAGAATAAAACTGTGAAAGTTTTAAGCTAGCAAGCTTATTTTTAAATAATGTAATTTTGTGATACTTTCCAAGACAATTTCTTTCATTTTGGTAAGAGTTATCTAATTTCCTTGCCGCTCAAGGGAGAAGTTATTTAACTCTTGAAATATATTTAAAATAAGAGTCACATAATTTTACAATATTTAAATTTTGAGTTTGAATTTTTCATTGATTTCAGAGAAATTTAACAATGGTAGCAAATACCACACAAACTCTTTTAACATAATTTAATTTTGAGATCTTTCATTTCAGAAGTTCCTTTTAATTACATTAATAGCTCTGAGGGCAACAATAGTTTATTTGTGTCTCTTTGACAGAAGATTCTTGTCCACTGTGTTCTTGATAAATAACGCAATGAATTGCTGAAGCACTGCTCCTACTTTTTAAAAGTTGGCTAAAAATCACTTTGTCTAACAACCATAAGTGGTGCTCTATCAGATGCAAAGCAAATGGCACTGGAAAAGAGAATGCATTTTCTTTCTTTTATTTTTTTTAAAGATTTTAATTTTTTCCTTTTTCTCCCAAAAGCCCCTCGTACATAGTTGTATATTCTTAGTTGTGGGTTCTTCTAATTGTGGCATGTGGGACGCTGCCTCAGCGTGGTTTGATGAGCAGTGCCATGTCCGCACCCAGGATTCGAACCAACGAAACACTGGGCCGCCTGCAGCGGAGAGCACGAATGTAACCGCTCGGCCACGGGGCCAGCCCCAGAGAATGCATTTTCTATTAAATCATTGTTTTAAATATTGATGATGACTTTATATTCATGGCTAATAATTCTAAAAACTAATTTGGTTCTTCATTCTTTACAAACTTTACATATGTCAGCATGAAGCTTCACTTTCTTTCAGTATTCTTTCATCAAGTTGTAACAAAAATTTCTCTTGACAACTTGTTTTTGTCATCTTTCACCATATCCATGATTTTTCTTTTTTTTCCTTTTTTTTTTTTTTTTTAGGACAAGCTCCTTACTTGCCCTGCTCCATTTCTTTCTTTTTTTTTTAAAGATTTTATTTTTTCCTTTTTCTCCCCAAAGCCCCCTGGTACATAGTTGTGTATTCTTCGCTGTGGGTTCTTCTAGTTGTGGCATGTGGGACGCTGCCTCAGCATGGTCTGATGAGCAGTGTCATGTCCGCGCCCAGGATTCGAACCAACGAAACACTGGGCCGCCTGCAGCGGAGCGCGCAAACTTAACCACTCGGCCACGGGGCCAGCCCCTCCATGATTTTTCAATGCAAATATCATTGCTTACTTTTCTTTGATAAGGAGGGAGATCTGGGATCGACCATCAGCATGTAGGTGTTAGGTGAAGACATGGGCCATGATGACGTTACAGAGGGATTCTCGACATATTCAAATCTGAATGGCTGTTAAAAACCACAGGTCCAGGTTCCATAAGCTTCGAATTCTTTTACACCCCTCGCCCCTCCAAAGAAGCCTGCCTCCACACCCTCCTATCCATCACCCTATCCCAAAGCGCAGTTCAGAATCACAACAGAGAAAGGAGAGCTTATTTCCAGGACTGTGCTCAGCTGCAGGGGGAACTTGAGGAGTGAGAAAATAAGCTGAGTACCATTGGTGGAAATCGAGACAGCCAGAACAGAACCCTGGAAAACACCCACATCCAAGAGGCAGACAGAGAAAGAAGAATCTGAAAAACAGACTGAGGACTAGCAAAAGAGGGACAAGAACCCTTCAGAGGACTTGAAACCGAATCATGACGAAATGACTAAGGATAGTTTCAGCTGAATGAGAGAGAAAAGTGTGAAGAAAATGAAATTATTCTTCTTCCATGGAATCGGTGTGGAGAAGATGCAACCAAAAGAACAATTCTGTCCCCAGTTCTCCTAGATGATTCTATCTGGATTATGCCCCCTAAAACAAAGGAGATGAATATACTTACAGGGATTAAATGCAAAATAGAAGAGGGTTCTTGGGTTAGGAGAAAACCCATTTGTTTTGTTTTCCCAATGAGATGAACACTGATAGAGGGGCAAAAAAACCCCCAACAACTCTGCATACTGAATATTTTAAAACTGATTTATTTTTCAGGATGATGAACAAGAAAGTAAAGACTAATCAGAAAATTCAAAGGACCTTCTCATTTGACAATGTGATGGTTTTTTGATGTGTCAACTTGGCTAAACTGTAGAGATGGAAAGAAGGGCATCAGCAATTTTGTAGCATATATACATCTTCTCCTGTCATTCAAACCCTAACCTAGGTGCTGCTCTGAAGGAATTTGGCGGATGTAATTAAAGTTCCTGATCAGCTGACTTTAAACTAGGGAGATTACCCTTGTTTAACCTAATAAGGTGAGCCCTTAAAGGGGACTGGGCTTTTTCTGGCAAAAGGACCCCACACTGCAGATGGTTCTACAATGGCTCCCTCTCCTGGATCTTCTCTTCCTGACTGCCCGTAGATAGCAGCTTCTACCCTTGCCCTTGGGATCCCAGCTCCCACAACCGCATGAGCAGTTTCCTTGTAATAAATCTCTATACACACGCGTGCATGCACATGCACATGCACCTTACTGGTTTGGCTTCTCTGGCTGAACTCTGATATAGACACCATGGGCAGTGTCATCCATTTGAATAACTCTAATTACCTTACTTCTTCTAAAGAGTTCCAAGTCTGCATTTTTAGCTTAGGCCACTCCTAGACTTCAAATCAGTAAATTAATTTTGAATCTCAAATGTACCAAGCACCTAATACATTTAAAACTGAACTCACCTTGCCTGCTCTAATGGTGTTTGCTGTTTCGGTGGCTCTACTGAGGAGCAACAAACTGGGGAGTTGACAGTCACCACCAAAACCTTGCTGTGGTCACCATATATTCTCCCCAATGTTCTTATTATTTAACCATTTGAAAAATATTTGAAAACACAGAAAAATACCAAAGAGAGCAGAAAATCACCCTTAATCCCACCACCTAGATACAAGCAGGATACAAAATTCAATTGCCTACTTTCAGACAATTGTGTCTATTGATGTATTTTTGAGTGCCTGAGGTGTCATTTAGCAAAAATGGTCTCCTTTTTCTTACTGTTAGCCTGCTCTATGCCCCCACTTAATATATAACGTGGTTGCATTAGTTTTCAAGGGCTGCTGTAGGAAATTACCACAAACTGTGTGGCTTAACTCAACAGAAATTTATTCTTTCAGTTTTGGAGGCTAGAAGCCCCAAATCAAGGTGTCAATGGGACCATGCACCCTCTGAAGGCTCTAAGAATCCTTCCTTGCCTCTTCCAGCTTCTAGAGGCTCCTGCAATCCTTGGCGCTCCTTGGCTCGTGGCTGCATCCCTGCAATCTCTACTCTTGTCTTCACATGCTGTTCTCCTCCATGTGTCTGTCTGTGTCCTCTCCTTTTCTTAAAAGGACACCAGTCATTGGATTTAGGGCCTATCCCAATACAGTATGATCTCTTCTTAACTAATTACATTGGCAAACATCTTATTTCCAAATAGTCACCTTCTGAGGTACTGGGTAGACATGAATTTTGTGGGGACACTGCTACCATGGTATTCTTTAATATCATAAAAATCCTTACCTAAACTGGAAATATGTTTATTGAAAAAATGTATATTGGCTGTGAAATAAAGGACAAAGTGAAAATGTACCAATGACCCAGAAATAACACAATACTATTTTCAGACTTTCCTATTGTACGCTCACATTTTTAACATAGCTATTTAGAAGACAAATGTTTAATGGGTGCCTCCTAATTGTCAGGCATTGTTCTCAATGTTGGGGAAATTATGATGAACAAACCTAAGCAGACACACATAAATACAGATGAAAAGTAAATGTGTAATATGTCAGATAATGATGAATGATCTATAAAAGAATAGTCAGGGTAGGACATAGTGACAGAACGTGATACATTTACACAGGCTGATCATGAAAGGTCTCATGAATTTTGAGCAGTAATCTCATATTATACTATTTTATTTTCTCCACAGAATTATTTTGATTTTTTCCAATCAATATATTTGTTGCTACATTTCCCTTAAACAGCTGCATGATAGCCCATTGTATGTATGTACTGTAATTTATTCAAATATGCCCCTGATGATAGTCTTTTAGCCTTTTCTGGTGTTTTCTGGTGTTTAGAAAGGAAAACAGAAATTCGATACACATCGTTTTGATTTCTAGTAGTATTCGTAGATATAATTTCTTGTAAGTGTTGTTACTGGTACAACGACAGAATCCAATTTAAATTTGGAAAAATATAGCTTGTTTGCTTCCAAAGTGTTATACCAGATCACCTGCTTACCGACAAGAATGCCATCTGCCATGCTTCCCATTCCTAAGCAAGGAGTATTTTCAAGTTCTACAAATCTGTTTATGAATTTCCAATCTGATTTTTTTTTTAAGATTTTATTTTTCTTTTTTTTCCCCAAAGCCCCCTGGTACATAGTTGTATATTTTTAGTTGTGGATCCTTCTAGTTGTGGCGTTTGGGACGCTGCCTCAGCATGGCCTGATGAGCCGAGTCATGTCCGCGCCCAGGATCCGAACTAGCGAAACCCTGGGCTGCCGCAGCAGAGCACACGAACTTAACGACTCGGCCACGGGGCCGGGCCCTCCAATCTGATATTTTATTAGCATGTTTCAACATTATTTACAATACTGTTGGCCAATTTATCTTGCTTTTGTGTCCTTTAACCATCTTGAGTCACGTATTATTGGTTTTCTTATCTCTTTCCCATGTTGCTGAAACTCTTTATAGATTATGAATCATAATCTGTAATGGAAACATTCATTCTACAATGCAAATATTCTTGGCACTTTCATTTACATTCAAATTTTTGGCAGTATTTTATGACTTTGGGGTTTAAGAGCATATATAAAAACCACCTTCCTCAAAGATTAAATATATATTTAAGATCTCCTGAAATACCATTAGTCTATTTTTATGCTTAAACTTTTAAGGTAGAATTTAATATTGTATATGAGAATTACGAGATACCAGAAGTCAGAATTAACCTCCAAGTTATCTCCTACACAGATTAGTTCCTAACAGTGTTTAATACAGTCAGTAGCTTAAAATCAAAAGAGCAATTATGGAAATTACGCATCAATTTTGAAACATCTTACATTTACTGGCTTAAGATATTCTAGTTATCCAAGGATAAAACGTGCCAAATACTGTAATTAGGTTCATGCTGCATGTTCACAAGACAGAAGAAGGAACCCAAAGGCAGTATTACCATTATTCACTGGTATCACTGGCAGTCTGGGAAGGTGAGGAACCTGTGCTGGGTTAGACTGATTCTACATGGTGGAGCCTGAAATCTCATACTTGCAGCGTCTCACTCAAAACCTCTTTCCTCAACCTCAGTTTGGGTAACTTGGGAAGTGCGAGAAGACAGGGGACTGGAGGGGTCTGCTGAGTGGAGGCAGGGTCCACTGTGGTGGTGGAATGAGACTTAAGGGTGGGGCCAGAAATCTGTGCTGGGCTGGAAGGCTGAAAGAGGGCACTCAGCCCAGGGGGATGGGAGTGGGTGGCAGAAAATGAACCAACCAACCATCCTGGGTTCCTTGAGAATGCAGACTAATGGCCCACAGGAGGACTCTGTGCCTCAAACCCGCGCCAGCTACTCTGCTGTGGCTGCTACTCCAACTGGTGTCAGATCTGTGGAATCCAGAACCGACCAGAGGATGGGGTGGCTGGGGTGACTGGCCAAGGCTTCGGGGTGCCTCTGGATATAGTCTCTACAATTCTGACTTCTGTCTTCATCACTTGTAAGCAGAAGAAATTTGTTTTTTCTTCCTCTATTTTATAAACTATCAATAAAATAGTATTAAAAATACCTACTCCCTAAGGATGTAATGAGAATTGTAAAGTGCTTTTGATACGCAAAGATGAAAGAATTATGTTCTTACCAGGTCCCAGCTTACACGGCAAATAATTGAATGCTTTACACATTAAAACTTTACTGAAATGATGTATATATATCTCTTTTTCTTTTTTTCTTATTGCAGGAACCTTGTTTTATAACATTATATAACTTTCAGGTGTACATTGTTATATACTGCATTTTCTGTGTAGATTACATGATGTTTACCATCCAAAGACTAATTATAGTCCATCACCACACATGTCGAATTACCCCTTTTGCCCTCTTCCCTTCCCTCTTCCCTCTTCCCCTCTGGTAACCACCAATCCAATCTCTGTTGCTATGTGTTTCTTGTCATTTTTATCTTCTACTATGAGTGAGATCATACAATATTTGACTTTCTCCCTCTGACTTATTTCACTTAGCATAATACCCTCAAGCTCCATCCATGTTGTCACAAATGGCTGGATTTAGTCATTTCTTATAGCTAAGTAGTATTCCATTGTGTATATATGCCACATCTTCTTTATTGATTCATATTTTGATGGGCACCCTAGCTTGCTTCCAAGTCTTGGCTATTGCCAATATGCTGCAATGAACATAGTGGTGTATGTATCTTTATGCATTCATGTTTTCAAATTCTTTGTATAAATACCCAGCAGTGGAATAGCTGGATCATATGGTAGATCTATTTTTAATATTTTGAAGATTCTCCATACTATTTTCCACAGTGGCTGCACCAGTTTGCACTCTGATATATATCTTTTTAAGTCCAACAATACTACGAGGTTTACAATAAAAAGAAAAGTGTGCTGGCCCATGCCATCATATCCCAAATTCCTGTTTCATAGAGGCATGATATATTTTTCTAAGTAATAGTGTTTTACCTTACTATTTCTCTATAACTATGTTGTAATGTTTAATGTTAGACCGTTTTTTTTTTTTTTAATTAACATTCTATTAAGTAAACTGAGAATTTAGGTCTCTCATACCACTCAGGCACATACTCTTTCTTTCCTTGGAAGTGCCTAAATACATTTATATAATAATTGGATTCATACATTCATATGACTACATAATTGTTCATAGCTGAGCCACCTAGGTACTATGATTATATTTCCTCTGATACACAAATTTTTCTACTGCAATTGAAATTGCCTAATTTCTTTAAAGAGGAGAAATTACAACAGATACCACAGAAATACAAAGGATTATAAGAGAATACTATCAAAAACTATATGCCAACAATTTGGACAATCTAGAGGAAATGGATAAATTCTTAAGACTCTTACAACCTTCTAAAACTGAACCAAGAAGACATATAGAATCTGAATAGACCAATCACGAGAGATTGAAACAGTATTCAAAAACCTCCAAAAAACAAAAGTCAAGGACCAGATGGCTTCTCTGGAGAATTCTACCAAACATTCAAAGATTTAATACCTGTCCTTCTCAAAGTATTCCAACAAATTGAGGGAGACAGAACACTTCCTAACATATTCTATGAAGCCAACATCACCCTGATACCAAAGCCAGATAAGGACAACACAAAGAGGGAAAGTTACAGGCCAATATTGCTGATGAACATAGATGCAGAAATTCCCAACAAAATATTGGCAAACTGAACACAGCAATACATTAAAAAGATCATACACCATGATCAAGTAGGACTTATACCAAGGATGCAGGGATGTTTCAATATCTGCAAATCAATCAATGTGATACATCATATTAACAAAAGAAAAAATAAAAACTACAGGATCATTTCAATAGATGCAGAGAAAGCATCTGACAGGATCCAACATCCATTTATGATAAAAAGCCTCAATAAAACAGGCATAGAAGCAAAGTACCTTTAACAATAAAGGCCATATATGACTAATCCACAGCCAACATCATACTCAACAGGAAAAAACCTGAAAGCCATCCCTCTGAGAACAGGAACAAGACAAGGGCACCCACTTTCACCACTCTTATTCAACATAGTACTGGAGGTTTTGGCCAGAGCAATTAGGGAAGAAAAAGAAATAAAAGAGGTCCAAGTAGGCAACAAAGAAGTGAAACTCACTGTTTGCAGACAACACAATTTTATATATAAAGAACCCTAAAGAATCTATTGGAAAACTATTAGAAACAACTACAGCAAAGTTGCAAGGTACAAAATCAACTTACAAAAATTCAGTTGCATTTCTATACTCTAATAATGAACTAAGAAAAAGAGAACTGACGAATACAATCCCATTTACAATCACAACAAAAAGAATAAAATATCTAGGAATAAATTTAACCAAGGAGGTGAAAGATCGATATGATGAAAACTATAAGACATCATTGAAAGAAACTGATGATGACATAAAGAAACAGAAAGATATTCCATGGATTGGAAGAATAAATATACTTAAAATATCCATACCACTTAAAGCAATTCACAGATTCAATGCAATCCCAATCAGAATCCCAATGACATTCTTCATAGAAATAGAACAAAGACTCCTAAACTTCATATGGGGCAACCAAAGACCCTGAATAGCTAAAGCAATCCTGTGAAAAAAAGAACAAAGCTGGAGACATCACAATCCCTGACTTCAAAATATACTACAAAACTACAGTAATAAAAACAGTATGGTACTGTTACAAAAACAGAGACACAGATCAATGGAACTTAACTGAAAGCTGAGAAATAAAACCACACATCTACAGACAGCTGATCTTCAACAAAGGAACTAAGAACATACAGTGGAGAAAGGAAAGTTTCTTCAATAAATGGTGTTGGGAAAACTGGAGAGCCACATGCAAAAGAGTGAAAGTAGACCATTATCTTTTGCCATACACAAAAATAAACTCAAAATGGATCAAAGACTTGAAGGTAAGACGTGAAACCATAAAACTCCTAGAAGAAAATACAGGCAATACACTCTTTGACATCAGTCTTAAAAGGATCTTTTCAAATACCAAGTCTACTTGGACAAGGGAAACAAAAGAAAAAATAAATAAGTGGGAATTCATCAGACTAAGGAGTTTCTGCAAGGCAAAGGAAACAAGGAATGAAACAAAAAGACAACCCACCCACTGGGAGAAAATATTTGCAAATCATATATCCAACAAGGGGTTAATCTCCATAATATATAAAGAACTCACACAACTGAAGGAAAAAAACAAACAACTCTATCAAAAAGTGGGCAGAGGATATGAACATTTTTCCAAATATATACAGATGGCCAATAGGCACATGAAGAGATGTTCAATATCACTAATTATTAGGGAAATGCAAATCAAAATTACACTATCACCTTACACCCATTAGAATGGCTACAACTACCAAGACAAAGAATAACAAATGTTGGAGAGGATGTGGAGAAAAGGGAACCCTCATACTCTGCTGGTGGGAATGCAAACTGGTGAAACCACTATGGAAAACAGTATGGAAATTTCTCAAAATTTAAAAATGGAAATACCACATGACCCAGTTATCCCAGTACTTGGTATTTACTCAAAGGACTTGACATCAACAATTCAAAGAGACTTATGCACCCCTATGCTCACTGCAGCATTATTCACCATAGCCAAGATGTGGAAGCAACCCAAGTGCCCATCAACTAATGATTGGATAAAGACGTGATATATATACACAATGGAATACTACTCAGCCATAAAAAAAAGACAAAATCATCCCATTCGCAACAACATGGATGGATCTTGAGAGTATTATGTTAAGTGAAATAAGCCAGAGAAAGACAAACACCATATGATTTCACTCATATATGGAAGAGAAACACACAACGAGAACAGTTTCATGGTTACCAGGGGTAGGGGGTTGGAAGGGGCACAGGGGTGAAGGAGTGCACTCATATAATGACTACTAATGTACAACTGAAAAAAAGTGTGGGAAAAAAATGAACTTCCCATGCACCCTATTTAGGAAGCTACTGAAGGACATTCTCCAACAAAACAAGAGACCAACTTCCAAATGGAAAAACATAAGGAAACAGGAAAAACAAGTCAAGAGATGCTAAGGGCATTCCCAAGATGAAATCTGGGCAGCTGGCTTAGTGAACAACCTGCCCGCACTGGAGCACGTCAGAGGGCTCCTTGAGTAATCTGCAAAATCAATGGGGTAGAAAGATAAATGTGTTTCAATTGAGATTCAGACAACTACAGGGACAGTTTGGGGCTGAATTAAGGATAAGGACAGGAAAACAAAGCAAATAAGAAATATAAGACAACTATTAGCTACAAGAAAACAAAGTTGTGGAAAAATAAAAAAGCGATCATTGCATAATATGCGGCTCAGAAGTGAATGGCATTGATACAGCCAAAATAATGCAAACATCAGAAAACATTCCATACAAAAATGCATAATTCTATTAGGAGAGGCCCATAGAGTGAAAGCTGCTCTAAATTCTCATCTTCCAAAGTAGGACATCAAGTGATAATACCAGAAACTGAAAAATCCAGAAGTGTCACTATTAGCTTGTTATTTTGTGACTATAAAAGTAAACACCCAGAGTGAAGGACTTGAAAGTGGTTGCCTCTGAGAAGCTGGCAATAGTGGTTGTAAAGCAACGGTTGGTGATTCTAATAAATCTTGTCAACAACGAACATGAATAATTCAAACATTAAAACTAGATTAAAAATAAATTTGAGTCAAATTCCCCTCCCTAGAGGAAATCATGAGTTATTCTTAAAAGTATAAAATGTTTAGCTGCATTCAGTTTAACTGAAACGAGGAAGGGGAGAGCAGGCCTGAATACTTCATAGAATATTGAGGGTGGCAGTTGGAGCATCTAGTCTTTATTCAACTCTATGAGGTAGATTATTTTTCCATTTTAAAGATAAGGAAACTGGTTCCAAAACCTATAAAGTTCAAAATACTGCAAAACTTTTGCTGTTATCTAGTATTTGTGCTTCCTCCAGAGACCACATATCAACTCTTCTGTGTAATTCTGGAAGGTCCCTTCCAGTTCATGGAGTCCACTCACCTGTCAGGGAAGTTATAAGATCTAGTGGCCTCCTGGGATATGAAGTTTAAAGTCAGCACATCTTCTTCACCTGCTCAATGTCCTACCTGAGCTATCTCATAGGAAGCCCAATAGAAGGACTCCCGGACAGCTATGTAGACAACAGTAAGAATTCCCACAGAAATGCCTGAAGCTACCTGCTGGCAGCCTGCTTACTGTCCAATATCCTTCTGAGTAATCTTTTTTTTTTTTTTTTTTTTTTTTAAAGATTTTATTTTTTCCTTTTTCTCCCCAAAGCCCCCCGGTACATAGTTGTATATTCTTCGTTGTGGGTCCTTTTAGTTGTGGCATGTGGGATGCCGCCTCAGCGTGGTTTGATGAGCAGTGCCATGTCCGCGCCCAGGATTCGAACCAACGAAACACTGGGCAGCCTGCAGCGGAGCGTGCGAACTTAACCACTCGGCCACGGGGCCAGCCCCTTCTGAGTAATCTTGATGTCAAGTGTTACCTATGAAAGTCACGTGAGTTAGAATGTCTAGTTGTACATAAGGTGGCCCACTGGTGGCTGTTATATGTTATTAAAGGAGACTTAAATAGATGTAAAGGGCATACTATGTTCATAGATTGGGCAACTCAATAAATGTATCAATTTTCTCCAATTTGATTTATTGCTTGAATATAATTTCAAATAAAGTCTCTATAGTTATGTTTAATTTGCAAGCTGATTCTAAAAGTTATATGGAATAGGCCAAGGTTGTCTTCTCATCTGAAGAATATATGATGAAATTGTCACCAGATATCAAGAATGAGAAAGCATTAATATTTGAGTATGGTATTGGCTCAAGGATAGACCAGTAGAGCAGCAGAACAGATGAGATGTCAGATCCTGGTGGCACTGAAAATCAGTTGGAGAAATGACAGACCTCTGAATAAATGGTGGTGTAACCATTGGTTATTTATACATTGTACATAATCAAATACATAGGCAGGCCCCATTCTATTCCCAAACACAGAATCAACTCCAAGTAAATGATTAAAACGTTTAGAAGCACATCTAGAACATTTTAACAGCCTTGGTGTAGTGTAGGATTTCTTAAAAACCTCAAAAGACTGAAACCAACTATATCAAATTTAAGAACTTCTGCTCAAGACACCATAGTAACAGTAAGATAAACTCGGAGAAGATACCTGCAGTGAATATAACTGCTATAGGACTAAAATCCAGAAAATATAAAGAACTCTTATAAACCAATGAGACAGACTAAGCGAAAAACAGGGGGAAACAAATAAGAACAGGTATTTTACAGAAGAGAAACAGAAATGATTATTAAACCTTTGAAAATATACTCTATTAGAAATCACAGAAATAATTAAAACCAGAGGTAACATTTAATATCTTGTGAACTACTAAACATTTAAAAAAATCAAGTCCTGTTGATGCAGAGCAGTAAGAACATTTATACTCTTTGGGTGGGCATGTAATTTGGCACAGCACTTTGGAAAATACTCTGACATTATCCAATAAACGTGAAGGTCCAGCAACCTACTCTCTAAAGAAACCAGACGTATAGTTTTCATAGCAGCTGTTTGTAAAAGTCTCAAACTGAGTATCCATCAGAAGTAGAATAAAAACAAAGTAGACCTTAAGCAAATCATGATGAAACTCATATTGTTGAATGAAAAAATCTAAGACAGAATAATTCGGTAATGACTTTATGTAAAATTTAAAAACACGTGGAACTAAACAACATATTGTTTAGGGATACAACCATCCATGGCAAAAGGCTAGGAAAACAATGGAATATCAAACTATGAATAGTGGACGGAACTAGATAGGACCAGGAAGTGAAGAGGCTGGAGTGAGGAACACAAAGAATCTTCAAAGGTTATATTAATGCTCTATTAAATTGAGCGTAATTGAAAACACATGGGTGTTTTCTTCTCCATTATGCTCTACGTTTTTACTGAATATTTCATTAAAAGTATAAATATGCATTCATTGTACATTATTTGCAAAAGTTAGATCTGACCTAAATAAACATCAGTGGGGAAATGATTAGATAATATTAAATTGACAGTATTAAATAGAAATTATTTCGCGTGAAGACTGAGGGATATCAAAGTTAGGTAATAAAAGTAGAGAAATTCAGAGAGGAAATGTGAGCAGTCAAATGAGGGGTAAAACCAATTATATAATATGTTAAGAATTAGTATTGTGCTGGAGGTCCTAGTAAATGCAATCAAGTAAGAAAAAGGACCTAGATTGTAAAAGAAGTAAAAACATTTTTATTTGCCTATTACATGATCATCTCTGCAGAAAAGCCAATGGACTGTACTTAGGGATAAATCTGACAACAGATGCTGAAGACATGTATACTAAAAACATCAAAATATTGGAGAGAAGTTAAAGACCCAAACAAATGAGTTCATGGATTAGATGCCTGAATATTGTCAAGATGTCAGTTCTCACCAAACTGATCTAAAGATTCACCACAATCCCAAGGAAAAGCTCAGCAGTCTTTTTCATTGATCTAAATTCTTCTAAATGTTACATTTCTGTGATCTCCTGAAAGATGTGATTGCCCAAATAGAGTAATTCTAAGGAGGAAAACACAACTGAATCAACAGGGATTCTGAGGTCAGTTCCCAACATGAGGTGAAGGATGGCAGCTAAAGAGAGCTAGAGGGACTGTTGTCCACATGGGAACAGAGGGAAGATTACCTGTTGATTGTGTGTATATACATAAGTACACGATGTGTGCATATGGTGGGTGCACTATCTCATTTTCCATAGTACTAAGTCAAGATTGACAAAGATGCACACACAGAGTAAAAGAACAAAACATGTTACTGAGAAATATTGAGATAAACAGATGAAAGTTGAAAGCGGCTACCTTTACAGAGCAGGTGGTCCTGGAGGGGTTCATCTATGCCTTTCATAAAGGTTTATTCTTTTTTAAGCATATCTTTCTAATCTTAGAATCTGTAAAGCTCTTTCCAATTGGATCTCACAATTTATCTGTAAAGTAGGCATTATAACCGCATTTTTTAGGAGCTGCTGAAACTGAGATAAAAACCATTCTGATTGTTTAAAGGGAAAACTAAAAACGGATATTGTTCAGACTAGATTCACTGGCTTAGTTTTGTCCACTAACTGAAAAGAAAAAGAAACAAGAGTCTGACAATAGTTCATCATTCAGAATCTGTTATTGTACAGATTTTAAGAGGTTTTGAATCAGTTCCAGCATAGAAATAAGGCCAACATGCTTCTGTAAAAGAATCATTAAACATATAGAGAAGAGATCTATCATTCAAATTGTAAAAGGAAACTTCACCCAAATCACAATCCAAAAAAATGCCAATCTTACTAGGTATTACTGCTGGCAAAAGATTAATTTTTTTAGGACCCAATGCAATATAATTACTCTCACTACATCGCCCAATACCCCATAATCCGTCCCGTGCTAACATCAGTTGATTCTGATTCCTCCTCCTCCTGGGAAGAGAGTCTTTACAGACACCCAGGATCCATTCAGGCTTGTCTTTCACTTCCACCTCCCAATACTGCCTGCCAGAATCATACCCCTCAGAACCCAGAACAGCTGTGCACAGATAAAATCTCCTTGGGTTATGAGGTAAGTTTTGCAGTGTATTTCTATATTCCACAGTTTTTCTATCTTCTGAGACAATAAGTTTACGATGTGCTGTTTCAGGATCTAGAATGACATCCACTTGAAATCGCTTAATTTTGTTTAGGCCAGAATATTGTGGAGGAAGACAGTAACCGTATTCTTTTAATTGGAATGAAAAAGGTTCAGGGGCCTTTAAGGTTTTATATCTATGGTACATACTTTTAACATCTGTCAGAAGTTCCAGTTCTGACTTCACATATTTGCTCTGTATCTCCTTTAACAGACATTTTAATGTGGAAACATGATCTGAAAATTTTGTTAGGTTTTCATTTAGTTTTGATAAAATATCCATTTCTTCATCTTCTAATTGCAGAAGAACAGTCTCTTGCTCATTTTGAAGAAACAATGTAAGTTGCTCAAATTCAGACTTTATTTCCTCTCTCCTATATTCTACCTTCTTCTTCAGTTCCAATGATTTTCTGGTTTGCATAGTTATCACTTTTTCAACCCGTTCCACTCTCTCCTTCCACGGCTCAATGTAATGCTCCAACCTTTTCCTATGATAGGCGGCAGCCTTCTCTATGGGCCAAACATAGTGATTCCGGTGGTCAGTGGAGAAACTGCATTGTGCACATAAAACCTCTAGATCCTTCTGACAGAAAAAGGCCAAAAGCTGATTGTGCTTTTCACATACAAGATTCTCTTCCTGCCTCTTCCTCTTGCTTCTTCTTATCTGGAGTAACTTAGCAATTTCAGTCAAATTGCCTAGTTGGAGATTGCTTGTGAATTTCCTTTCTGGACAACAAAATCGGCAAAAAGGGCAGGGGAAGGTATCATTTAGATCCTTCCAGAACATATTGATGCAGGAGAGACAGAAGTTATGCCCACAGCTGATGGTCACTGGGTCTTTCAAGTAGTCCAAACAGATGGGACAGCTAGCCCCTGCTTGGAGGTCTGCCAGGGCTGTCACAAACTCCATTGAGCCGTGAACAAAGGCGATGGGTAAGGTAACACGTCCTTTACTGAGACCTGGCTCTCTAGTGCTCAAGAGTCAGCAGTGGATATCCTCCTCCAGACCTTGCAAACTGAACAGCTCTGTTTCACTGGCTTGGTATATTGATGGCAGCCTCTACAAACTTGTTTATCCCTCTGCCCCTTAGCTTCAGGGTCTAGTGACAAAAACACGCCACAGGCTGCAGTCTATTGCATATGAGAACACACGAGCTGGCCTGCTGCTCTTCCCACTCAATGACGTGAAGTCAAGCTTAATGGGTTTATGGTTCAAAAAAGTGGCCTTAGGTCCAAGACAAGGAATCCTTCCTATGGGTGAGAAAAGATATTAAGTTAAAAATATAATTGCACAATCATCAATATATTAAAACATTTACACAAGAATTATCAATGAATGCTAAAATCATTAGGTGGAAATTCTTGGAAAAAATAAGAATTCGCACTTGTAGAGATTCACCTCACACATTTCTTATTAATCAAAACAACAAAAATATGGGACAAACTGACTTTATGTACTTCCTGATATGATGCACATAGTAAGCACACATTGCCTATAAAGTATTTTCACCAAAAATATTCCATCTCAATCTAATCAGGAGAAAATGATGAATCTAACTTAGACTGTGGGGAATTCTACAAGAAAACTGGTATGAATTCTTCAAAATGTAAATGTCACGAAAAGCCAAAAAAAAATGTCTAGATTAAGACTAAAGAAATATGACAAACAAATGCAACATGTGATCTCAAACTGAATCTGGGATCTTCAAAGAAAAACTAAAAGAACATTTTGGGGGAAAATGTGAGAATTTTAATAGGATTGTGTATCATATAACGTTGTATCAGTATTATTTAATTTATTTGTGTTTAATTTGTAAGTAAAAGTATGGCGGTTGGCCTGGTGGCACAGTGATTAAGTTCGCATGTTCCGCTTCAGTGGCCTGGGGTTCACCGGTTCGGATCCCAGGTGTGGACATGGCACCGCTTGGCAAGCCATGCTGTGGTAGGTGTCCCACATATAAAGTAGAGGAAGATGGGCACAGATGTTAACTCAGGGCCAGTCTTGCTCAGCAAAAAGAGGAGGATTGGCAGCAGATGTTAGCTCAGAGCTAATCTTCCTCAAAAAAAAAAAAAAAGTATGAGGCCAGCCCTGTGGCTAAGTGGTTCAAGTTCTGTATGCTCTGCTTCAGTGTCCTGGGTTTGCAGGTTTGGATCCCAGGCACAGACCTACTCCACTCACCAGCCATGCTGTGGAGGTATCCCACATACAAAATAGAAGGAAGACGCACACATGTTAACTCACGGCTAACCTTCCTCAAGCGAGAAAAAAAAAAAAATTAAAATGTCCTTGTTCTTAGGAGAGATACTGAAGCATGGGAGGGAACCATCTTGATGGCTGCAACTTACTTTCAGAAGGTTCAATAATTTAAAAATGTATATATAAACAGAGAAAAAGCAACAATATAGCAAAAGGTTAACAATTGGTGAATCCAGGCATAAGGTATATCTCTGTTTACTGCATATCCTTTCAATTTTTTTGTACATTTGGAATTTTCAAAATAAAAAGTTAGGGGGAAAATTTCCTGGCTTGTGTTCAAGATGCCCACCTACATCCAATTTTAAGCAAATCAAATTCCTCCAAGCTTGTGAGCCACCTAACCATCAACAGTATTCTCTCTCTTCCACTCCCCTTCCTCATAACCAAAGACAGGGAAAATAATATGAGCATGGTTTTGACATTTGAAAGTGGCTTTGCTGTGGTGACCTAGCAAGTTCTTTTACCACCCAGAATTTCTCTTCCTCCTAGCAGAATAGGAAAGATGCAGTACAGGCGTATCTCAGAGGTATGTTCAGTTCCAGACCACCACTATAACGCAAGTTATCACAATAAAGCGATTCACACCAATTTTTTGGTTTCCCAGTGTGTATAAAAGTTATGTTTACATTATACTGTAGTCTATTAAGTGTGCAATAGCATTATGTCTAAAAAAACAACGTACATACTTTAATTAAAAAAAATACTTTATTGCTAAAAAATGCTAACCATCACCTGAACCTTCAGCAAGTCATAATCTGTTTACTGGTAGAGGGTCTTGTAAAAAATGCAGTATCTGCGAAGTGTAATAAAACGAGGTATGCCTGCAGGCATACCTTGGAGATATTGCAGGTTCTGTTCCAGAACACTGCAATAAAGCAAATATTGCAATAAAGTGAGTCACAGAAATTTTTGGCTTTCCAAGTGCATATAAAAGTTAGGTTTACACTATACTATCATCTATTAAGTATGCAATAGTATTATGTCTAAAAAAAAGTGCATGCCTTAATTAAAAAATATTTTATTGCTAAAAAATGCTAACCATCATCTGAGCCTTCAGTGAATCAGTCTTTTTGCTGGTGGAGGGTCGTGCCTCAATGATGATGGCTGCTGACCAATCAGGGTGGGGATTGCCAAAGGCTGGGATGGCTGTGGCAATTTCTTAACATAAGACAACAGTGAGGTTTGCTACATCGATTGACTCTTCCTTTCACAAACAATTTCTCCATAGCATGCAGCGCTGTTTGACTGCCTTTTATTCACAGAACTACTTTAATAACTGGAGTCAATCCTCTCAAACCTTGCTGCTGCTTTACCAACTAAGTTTATGCAATATTCTAAATACTTTGTTGTCATTTCAACAGTCTTCACAGCATCTTCACCAGGAGTAGACTCCATCTCAAGAAACCACTTTGTTGGCTCATCCACAAGAAACAATTCCTCATCCATTCAAGTTTTATGCAATTAAGCAATTCAGTGACATCTTCAGGCATCACTTCTAATTCCAGTTCTCTTGCTATTTTCATCACATCTGCAGTTACTTCCTCCACTGAAGTCTTGAACCTCTCAAAGTCATCCATAAGGGTTGGAATCAACTTCTTCCAAACTCTTGTTAATGTTATTTTGACCTCTTTCCATGAATCACAAATGTTCTTAATGGCATGTACAATGGTGAAACCCTTCCAGGTTTTCAGTTTATTTTGCTCAGATTCATCAGAGAAATCACTATCTATGGCAGCTATAGCCTTACGATATGTATTTCTTTTTTGTTTTTGTTTTTTGAGGAAGATTATCCCTGAGCTAACATCCACTGCCAATCCTTCTCTTTTTGCTGAGGAAGGCTAGCCCTGAGCTAACATCCATGCCCATCTTCTTCTACTTTATATGTGGGACACCTACCACAGTATGGCTTGCCAAGCAGTGCCAGGTCCACACCTGGGATCCAAACTGGCGAACCCCGGGCCACTGAAGTGGAATGCGCGCACTTAACCGCTGAGCCACCAGGCCAGCCCTGCATTTCTTAAATAATAAAACTTGAAAGTTGAAATTAGTCCTTGATCCAAGGGCTACAGAATGGATGTTGTGTTAGCAGGCATAAAAACAACATTAATCTCATTGCACATCTCCATCAGGGCTATTACCAAGTGCATTGTCAATAAGCAGTAATATCTTGAAAAGAATCTTTTATTCTGAGCAGTAGATCTCAACAGTGGGCTTAAAACATTCAGTAAACCATGTTGTAAACAGATGTGCTGTCACCCAGGCTCTGTTGTTTCATTTCTAGAGCACAGGCAGAGTAAATTTAGCATAATTCTTAAGAGCTCTAGGATCTTTGGAATAGTAAGTGAACACTGGCTTCAACTTAAAGTCACTAGCTGCATTAGCCCCTAACAAGAGAGTCAGCCTGTACTTTGAAGCCAAGCATTGACTTCTCCTCTTTAGCTATGAAAGTCCTAGAAGGCATCTTCTTCCAATAGAAGGCTGTTTCACCTACACTGAAAATCTGTTGTTTAGTGTAGTCACCTTCATTAATGATCTTAGCTAGATCTTCTAGATAACTTGCTGCAGCTTCTACACCAACACCTGCCGCTTTAACTTGTACTTTTATGTTATAGAGATGGCTTCTTTCCTTAAACCTCATGAACCAACCTCTGCTACCTTCAAACTTTTCTTCTGCAGCTTCCTCACTTCTCTCAGCCTTCACAGAACTGAAGGGAGTTAGGGCCTTGCTCTGGATTAAGTTTTGGCTTAAGGGAATGTTGTGGCTGGTCTGATCTTCTATCTAGACCACTAAAACTTTCTCCATATCAGCAATAAGGCTGTTTGGCTTTCTTATCATTTGTATGTTCAAGGGAGTAGCACTTTTAATTTCCTTCAAGAACTTTTCCTTTGCATTCACAACTTGGCTGTTTGGCACAAGACGCCTAGCTTTCAGCCTATCTTGGCTTTTCTTCGTCTCTTTTTTTTTAAAGATTGGCACCTAAGCTAACAACTGTTGCCAGTCTTCTTTCTTTTCCCCTGCTTTTTCCCCTGAAATCCCCCCAGTATATAGTTGTATATATTTTTTTAGTTGTGGCATGTGGGACGCCACCTCAACATGGCCTAATGAGCAGTGCTGTGTCTGCACCCAGGATCCAAACCAGTGAAACCCTGGGCCGCAGAAGAGGAGCACTCAGACTTAACCACTCAGCCACAGGGCCGGCCCCAAGCCTTCACTTTCTAAGCTGATTAAATCTTTCCTCTCATTTAAACCTGTCAATATCCCACCATAAGTCAGGACAAAATACTCCACCTGTACCATTCAGAGCCCTTCATATCTCATTATCTTCATCTGGCCATGGTCCCCCAAAGCACTTGGCCTTTATTTTTTTTTTTCCACCGGAGGTGTCATGCTCTCCTTCCTCTGCACAAACCACTCCCTGCTTAGATTACCCTTTCCTCACTTCTTTCCTAGGACTAAGGTTTGCTCCTTTGAGAGATTCAGCCAAAGAGAAATGTTTTCTAGGATGGTTTATTATGTGTCAGGCACTAAGCTAAGGGTCTTTCATACAGTCACTGATTCAATTAAGCTCACAACAACCCTGTAAGTTAGAAGCTATTATCTTCAATTGGAGCTGTAAAAAGATGAGTCTGCAATAATTTGAATACACTTATACAACACTACATTACATGGGATAACCACAGGCATGACACGTCACTAAGCTGTACCAGCCCTTCTTCATACTACCACAGCATCCTATGCATCCCTCTGTATCTAACTCAAAGCACCTTCTATTTTTCCTATTTGATATGTTTGCATTTATTCATGTTTGATGACATATTCCAAAAATTTTTGAGGAAAAAAACAGATTTACTGATTCCAGTACTATAACAGTGAAAACAGATATAACGCAAATTGAGAGGTAGCAATACCTGAGAAAACTGGGTTTTCATCCAACTCTGCCACTTAACTAGCTATATGACCTTGACCAAATTAACTTCTCTGAGCTTCAGTTTTCTTTGCACTAAGTGAGAAATAATACTATGTGACACTGTAATCAGTAAATAAGAAAAGAATGTAAGGCACATGTCACAGTGACTGGTGTTTCACACATGTACAATGGAAAGTTCTGTAGGACTATCTCATAAAAGCTCTTAGAAATCTAGCTGAATCCACGTTTATTTTATACCACATTACACTTTATTACATTATACATTCCATATACGTGCATACTTACTTACATGTAAAAAGCACTGATTTTTAACCCCAAAACTGCTATGTCTTGTACAGTCACTAAATCTCTGATGACTAGTAAAGGCATTAATTTCCATGAAGCTCACTGTAACAGTATCCTGCAGGAAATTTTCCTACACTAATTTTAGAGGTGCAGGAGTGAAGCTTCAGAATTTTCAAATACACCTTTAATTTTATGTTAAAATACATTCAACTTGTAGTAAACTGAAGCAACAGGGGCCGGCCCAGTGGTGCAGTAGTTAAGTGCGCACGTTCCGCTTCAGCGGCCCAGGATTCGCTGGTTTGGATCCTGGGTGCGGACTTGGCACCACTTGGCAAGCCATGCTGTGGTAGGCGTCCCATATATAAAGCAGAGGAAGAAGGGCACGGATGTTAGCTCAGGGCCAGTCTTCCTCAGTGAAAAGAAGAAGATTGGTGGCAGATGTTAGGTCAGGGATAATCTTTCTCAAAAAAAAAAAAAGAAAGAAAGAAAGAGGGGAGTGCATGGGACTGGAGGTAACACTGCATCAAGTGGCCAGGGATTAGAAAACTGAGGCTGAATGAAGTTTTAAGAATCTTGCTCAATGTCACACAGCTAGAAAATTGCAGAGGAATTTAACTAAATCAGAAGAAACTAAAATCAGAAGAAAAAAATATACCTTCAAGAACGTCTGTACAAAAAAAGGACTCTAGTATGGTTCAAAGAACCTAACAGATACTCACCAGGTATCACTGTGCCTCCCTCCTCCCAAGCATACAACACAAATCAGTTTTCCTTGCATTCCAGAATCAAGCCATTAAGTAAACAGATCATGAAGTGAACAGAACCAGCTTTGTGGGCACTGCCTACCACCCTAGTTCCAGCTACTCAAATCTCTCCTCTGCAATAGTGTATGAGCCCTCTTTCTACTCCAAAGCACAATGGGGCCTCCCATCATTTCCCTAACTCTGTAGCTAAACTGATCTTTTCAAATACAAATAGTCCTTTTATCTTCCAACTTAAAACATTCCATTGGTTCTTTATTAAACAAAGTAGTTTTCAAACCTTAGCTTGCATCATAATTACCTGTAGGTCTTGACAAAAGATGGGTGGGTCACATCCCTCCTTTCTGATTCAGCTGGTGTGTTGTATTTCTAAGTTCCCAGGTGACTGCTAGCTGGGGGACCATACTTTGCGAACCACTGCTTTAAGGAAAACTAAGCTTAAAAGACCGTCAAGATCCAACTAGCATCTTCGCCCAGTTCCTCATCAAATCATATATCACAGTTGTGATTTGATTTTACAATGATCTTTGCAATTCCTTAGCTAATGTGTCCCACTTTCCCGCTAGACGGTAAACTTCTTGGTGGTTATGCGCCTCTAGTTTATTCTTGTCCTGGGCAGATAGTGGGTGCTCAAACAGTACTTCATGAATAAACAGAACCTATGGTAGATTCCTAGCTCTCAGTTTCAACCATTGTCATAATGGATGATTCTTAACACACGTGAGACTAACCTGGCTCACCTGTAAAGTTGAAGTGATAATTCCTCACTCTAAGATCTTTGTGAAGATCAAAGGATGCTTAAACCGACCAGCAGGTGTAGGCTCTGTAGGATGGTGGGTTCTCAAATGGTGGCTACCGCTCCACTCCCTTCATTTCCCACCTCCCTCCCCCGCTCCTTTCCCTCACCAAACACAGTAATTCTCCGGGGACAACGAATGTAGCAATTCCCAAATTCTCCTTCAGATAAAAATCTTAATAATTCAATTAACGCAGGCTCCCCATCCCCATACTGAACCCCCAGGTCTGGGACCCGGAAGCTGTGGTTTTCACAGGATCTTCGCCAGAGAGAGACTGAGGGTGAGGCGATCCACTCGAGTTCAAGCTGCGACCCGAGGTCTGGCGCACAGCGTTCAGCTCAGGAAGCCCCTGCTCAGCTAACCCGCACGACAGCCGCGCCTGGCCCGCTTCTGCAACCCTCCCAGCTTACCTGGAACAGACCGCTCAGCCCCTCTCAGACCTGAGACTGCAGAACCCTCAGAGCCGGTGCAGCGTGGGACCGAGACTCCAACAAGCCTGGGGTGGGCGGGTTCCTCGTTAGAGGAGCACACTCAGCCCGCACGGTGATTGGCTGTTCCCCCGGAAGTGAGCAGGTAATGGTCTGCACGTGCCCGATGATCCCGATGGAGGAGGAAAACCGAAAGAGATCCTGAGCATAGCCTGGGGCGCTTCCGTCAGTGATCAGGCCATTGTTGGCTTCGACTAAGCATTTAATTCTCAGTGGCTCCTTTTCAGATTCTTACCATTTTTATTCCTGTGAGCAACTGGAGGATCAAAGTAAGGGGGCAGGCTGGTTTTAAAAGCGTCACCACCACACCTTCCTCCTCTCAAACACTAGGAAGGGAGAGCTTTGCGGCGGACCTGGTTCCCTTAGTCTGGGGTTGTGGGTGAGGATGTAGAAAAACCTTGAAAGAGGAACAGTCGCCTCTGTGGATCAATTTGCATCTCTATGGGTGAGTGGGTGGGTCTGTCCCACCCGGTAAAATTGTGCCCCACCTCAGCTCAGGCTCCCTGAGGTCTCTCCTGAGGAAGTGACATTTAAGGTGAAATTCGAGGAATGAATTTGAGTTATTGAACAAATTCGAGGGTAAAAGTCTTCAAGGCTTAAGGAAGAGCCAATGAGAAGGCTTTTCGCTCTAAAGAACTTGGTACAGAAAGGACAGAAAGAGGTTGGTTTGGCTGGCATCTCAAGGGGAACTAGGGAGGAGGAAGTAGAAAAGGTGAAAAGTGGCTTTTATGAGGCTGACGAGATGGGTAAGAACCGCTGCTGCAAAACCTTCAAGCAAAGTTGAGTATTTTGGTCTTTATCAAGTGCAAAGGAAAGCCGGCGAAGCATTTTAAACCGTTACCATGATATTTAAAAAATTTGAATTTTGACAGGATAACTAGCTACAATTCGGGAAGCAGATCTTTTAGTGCCTTTAAGAGATCCAAGAACTGGTGCATGGTAGGCAGTTAAATACAGAGGTGAATTAGAGAATCCTCAACAGATGTTGCTAAAGTTGTGGTTCCTCAACTAGAAGGACCCACAACGAAGAATATACAACTATGTACCGGGGGGCTTTGGGGAGAAAAAGGGGGAAAAAATCTTTAAAACATGATTGCTACCATTTAAAAAAAAAAAAGTTGTGGTTCCTAAAGCTTTTGAATTGCTGGTGGCAGCAGCTTCCTCTCTTTTTGCTTGTTCTTTTACTGTGGGGTGAGTATATGGTTTTAAGTTAAATACTATAACATACAAAATATAAGTCGTTCCCTATCACAGTTCATGACATGAAAACTTACTTAAGACAGGAACCCCATCATATGACACAGCATCAGGAAAGGCTGGTCATGCTTTGTAGGATAAAGCGTAGTTCAACATTGTGGGGCCAGCCCACCTGCTAGATGCTAAGTAACCTAAAGAGTTGATTGTTAGATATTGGATTCTTCCTCTGGACCCATCGCTTTCAAGAATTACTCCTCAGCATTTTCTCCTCAACAAGACTAGTTCAGAAGCAATCTGGCTTTCACCCTTCTCCTGTGTAAGAACTGAAACTGTTCTAAGTTTATCAGTGATCTAGTTTCTCAGCCAAGGAATATTTTTCATGCCTGCTACTCTCTGAGATGCTTTGTAATCTTGGTCTCTGGCTGCTCAATCTTGTTTTAGCAAATTGTTCTCCCTTGCCCTGCCCTTCATCCGCATATGTAAAGTCATGAAAGGTCACATGACAAACTTTTAGTGTATTGAAACATATATATGTATGTTTGAAACACATATGTAGTATGTATATATGTATATGTATATATATGGCCAGACACATATTTCTATGTGCTTCTGCGTGTATAGAAGAAGCTCAAGAGTAGTAGTGATATGGAACCTCTTAATCTCAAGTTCCTGTGCCCGACGCACAGCAAGCCAAACTCTGAGACATCAGTGTTTGGAGATGGAGTAAGATTTATTCAAATTGGCCAAAACAGATGGGTGGGAGCCCGGGTTTGCTCAAATCCACCTCCCCAAGAACAGAAAGCAGAGGGGTTTTATGGAGCTAAGGGGCTTCACAAGAGGAGCTTTGGAAAACAAAGGGGTCACTCCCGAGAAGCCCCTGGGCAATCTGACTTCTGGGCTTTAACTGCTGCTGAGGGTCGGCCACCCAGTGATCGGGACCTCCCTGGAGGCATTCTCTTTCTTCTGCAGAACAAGCTCATAAATCCTCTAGACCCCTGAGTCAATCCTCAAGTTAAAGAGGAAAACAGCAAATTGGTTTAACATCTACAGTACCCCTCAGGTATCTGGCTTCATTCAAATCCAAGCTCTGCCTTCTACTTTGTGTGCCCTTTGGCGGGTTATTTATTTATTTATTTATTTGCATATTTTCTCCTCTGGTTCAAAAAAAAGAGGGAGGACAATAGTACAACTTACTTCATAGAGCTGTGACTACTAAATGAGCTTTCATGAGTTAAATCACGCAGAACAGTGTCTAGCATGGTAAAGGTAAGCGTAAAAAAAAATACATTTATAGCACATATACATTATCTATAAATTTATCTAAAACTTCCTATTTCTGTTTCCCTCTGAGAGCAGAAGTGACATTTAGAGGAAGCAGGTATAAGTGTCCCATTTTGTTTTATATCATTTGTAAAGCATTTTTTTAAAAAAGAAAAAATAACGCTAAAACCTATGTATTTTCTTTGCCATTTGAAAATAATTTTTAAAGGAGAAAAAGCCAGTCTCTTTGCTACTTTTATTTTTAGAATAGTTTGAAATATTCTGCTTAAATATGATAAAAGGAAGAATTTTATTTATGCAGGTACTTTTTTCTTTTTAAAAAATAGTTAAAACAAACAGAATTAATTTTCAAGTTCCCTTGAAAGGAGAAAGAAGGAAAGTTGGGAGGGAATGAATCCAGATTTTGTTGAATTAAATATGAGTTATATATACAGAAAGATACACAGGTCTCTGGCTTAAGTCGGCTGATGTGGTGATGGCTACTGATCTGCCTCCATGAGGAAGCATAAACCAGAGGACCAGAGAATGTTCCTCATTTTTCAGTTGCAGGTCAGGAAACTACTTGTTATTCTGTTACAAAATCTGTGGCTTTCATAAATAGCTTAAAACTCCTCTTAGATCCTAGTGCTTGAGAGCACATTTTGGAAGGCACTTGGATTTGTATTCCAACTGTAGCAGTTTACTAGCTGTGTGATTTTAGGTTACTCTCATTTTCTAAGTTACTGTTTCCTCATCTAAAAATGGGCAAAATAGGGGCCGGCCCCATGGCCTTGTGGTTAAATTCAGCGTGCTCAGCTTCAGTGGCCCAGGTTCAGTTCCTGGGTGCAGACCTACACCACTCATCAGCAGTCATGCTGTGGCAGGGACCCACATACAACATAGAGGAAGACTGGCACAGGTGTTAGCTGAGGGCAAATCCTCAAGCAAAATGATGAAGATTAGCAATGGGTGTTAGCTCAGGGTGAATCTTTCCTCAGCAAAATAATTAATTAATTAAAATAAATTTAAAAATAGATAAAAATGGGCAAAATAATAATCCCATAGCGTTATTGGGAAACAACTTTGCAGAAGCTCAGCTCCTTTCCTTCCTCTCTCCCTCTCTCCCATCCTTTCCAACAAGTGCACTTTAATTAAACAACCCAGAAACCTAAATAATAATAATAAAAGCGGCTTAGACACTGTAAACAGAACTCTAAAAATCACAATATGGACAATAACAATCATCTACAATCTCATCAGAGGGAAGAGTATCTTCACAGAAAATACCTTGTTTTTTTTGGTCAAATTCCAAGTTTAAAACTTTTTCATTTTTCAAAACTAGTATTAGTAAGATTTTACCAAATGCTGAAGAATTGGAAATGTTTTTCTTTTGGTTTACTTGTAGTATGTGAACTTTTCATGATACTTGTGCCTCAGTGTATACAAGTCATATTTAGTTAAGCATAACTATTTTGAGTTATGAAACACAAAAGCTTTGCCTACAACTCACCAGAAGAGAAGTAAACAGTATGGAGAATGACATACTAACACATCCTCCCAGGAAATGTTACATTAAAAATAGAAGAACTGAGGGGCTGGCCCCGTGGCCGAGTGGTTAAGTTTGCGAACTCCACTTCAGCAGCCCGGGGTTTTGCCGGTTCGGATCCTGGGCACGGACGTGGCACCACTCATCAGGCCATGCTGAGGCGGCATCCCACATGCCACAACTAGAAGGAGCCACAACTAAAAATATACAACTATATATTGGGGGGCTTTGGGGAGAAAAAGGAAAAATAAAATCTTAAAAAAAAAAAGAAAGTAGAAAAACTGAGAATTGGCTACATATCAAAATATTCTTTGCTCTTGCCCATTACCAAGTTAAAATCTTTGAGGAATATTGTTTGGCCATTTAAATAGAGTGCCACAAAACAGTTGATATCAGGTATTACGAGAACTTGCAAAAAGAGAGTATTGTAATAATCCTAGAAGTGTAGAGTCAGGAGATGCTGTAGGTAGTTCCTGCGGATTCATAGTGTAGAGTCAGATGACAAACTTCCAAATGAGGCTGATAGGACTTTTCTGCATAGCAATTGACAGGGGCTAGAGCTTGAAATCATCAACTTCACTACCTCTTACCAAGATGCATTGGAATCCAATTAGATGATTTTATAGTGGGATGAACTTAGATGTAAAAAGAAGTCAGGGCTACGATCCAATGTTTTTTCCATCAATACTCTGGCCATATGGAAGCCAAGAATGGAAAATGGGATGTTGATCTAGAGTTTAGGGAGTAAGGTCACTATGAGAAGTGAGAACAAAGGGAAGAAACAAAGGGCTGGACCTCAGGCTTTAAGATACCAAAACAAGGGATTTGAATTGCTAAGTTTTTCCTTTTCCCTAGGCTCCAATATGGCCCAGCCAATCCTGTCTTTATCTGAAAATTTGATTATTTTGTTCACCATGCATGTTTTGAGGGATTTTTTTTTTTTCAAAAATGATGTTAAAACATTACTCACCTTGATTGCTGAGGTTTTTGGCTCAGCCTTAAACTTTGTTCCCAATTAATCTAGTCCTGGCCCTGTGAAGGAGGGTAAAATGCTGCAGGAATGGGACCAAAGACCTCACTGATTTCAGAGTTTGGAAGGAACTGGGCCAAGAAAGAAAGAATCAACATTTACAGCTGTTCTTTGATCCACTGCTCTCCATCCGCTCCACTTGACTGACTCACCGCATTGCCCCAAATTGGGATGGTCCCATTACTTCTGATCCCTTTAACCATCTTGATTAGACTATATAAAATCTATTTTCCTTTGTGTTCTGAAAATATTAGAAATTACAAAGAACATTTAATAGAAAAATAAGAAAACACCAAATCATAGAGAAAGTTAAATTTAAAGTACACATATTTTGACAATCCTCTGGTCTCCCCTGCCACCTCCCCAGCAAATAAAATATGTCTCCATTGTCATGGACTTGTCCTAGTATGCTACTTGTGGCATCTATGCCACTGGTTGCTGAGTTCTTATAGATTTTGATAATCTTGAATTAAGTAAAAGATCCGCAGTGGCAGGACATATATTAAAGCTGTTCAGTCTTAAATGCTGGAATTAAATGGAACAAACAATGGAAATAGGGACATGTATCAGGAACATTTCCACCACGCTGTACTCAACACTCTGAACATTTCTTAATCAAGTAACGACAAGTAGACACTCAAATCACTGAATATTTTATTGAACAATTATTGAAGTCGATGAGCAGAAATCTGTAACCATTTAATTACCTTCCAATGGTATGACTGGTTTTTAACTTCTGTGACTGTGAGAATCTGTATTTGAAAAAGTGTAGGCTTGTATTAAAGGAGATTCATCTGAACTGTATAAAATATTAATTTTCTCTTTTTGTCCAAAATATATAAGTGAGTACATGTTTTAAACATAAATATAATTGACAATAGCTTATATTTCTACTGAAATGTACTTGTGTAAAGGAATTATAATTTATCCAGAAAATCATTCAGAATTTCCCCAAAATATCCAATTTAAATAATGAGGTAACACATTTCATAAAACACTTTTTGTTTGTGTGTAAATTTAATTATATTTCTTTATATAAGCACCTTCCATTATAAAAGACACCATTAATAAGCTATAAAAGGGAGACAAATACCATGATGTCAGAATTTCTATTTCAAATTCTTTATATGGTGATCCCAACCTTTCATTTTAGCAAAGTAAGGGTTAAATGGTTATGGCTTCTCCCATTCTATAATGTTTACAAAATAAAGTTTCCAGTGCTGATATGAATTTGTAAATTTTATATCTGGAATTAAGTTATAGTAAAATAATAAAAACATTATGGCACTGAGATAACAGTCTTTCAATAAATACAAATTAAGATCATATTTAACAACTTGGGAACACCTAATTATCAATACAGTTCCGATTTAGATGGGATAGTTTCCTTTTGGTAATCACATCCCTGAGTCTCCTATGATTTTTTCATTTACACGTCTCACCACCACAGCACCAAATCAGCACCAAAACAAAGCCCAGCAGAATGGTGAGCACTCATACGTTAGAAAAGAGATATTGCCCTGCTTGGGAGCTCATTGGCATAAGTGGATTTTAAATGTCAACTTTAAGTGGGCCTTTCTAAGAAACTATCTGTACAAATGAATCAAGGACATAGAACTTCAAAGGAAATCAAACCTTGGCTTCTTATAACTACATCATGAGAAATAGATTCAGAAATGAACATTTCAGCTGTAAAATAAAAGGAACTACAATTAGTATTTCAAATGTTCTTTTACAACTTTAAGTGGGTATTATTCAAAATAAAAAAATACTTTTATAAACATTAAAGTCTATCATATAAAATTGGTAACAATAACTTCTTTCTTAGTCTCTCTACATAAATAATCCATGAACCAATTATTTTCTCCTTATTTTACAAAGCCAGATGGTCAATGCATTTGATTTCAGGTTTAGCATTTTTTCAAAAAAATCACTCAAACATATAAAAAGTTATTTAATAGTTTTGGAGAATTATAAGAATATGAAAAAAATTTTCAGTTCTTGTACTTTTTACAATTAGAGAGTTCTAAGATATTAAAAAGTATTTTTCTTTTTAAACCATGTAAGAATAATAATGTGCAGAAAAAGATGAGAGATTTTTGTTGCAAGTAATTGTGCTTCAGACTAGAATTGCTTTTGAATTTATGATATTTTCCCTCTAAAGAGAAACCAAGAGGAAGAGAATCTTGTGAAACTAATAAACCATCCCAGGTGCTTTCAAACAATTCCTTTCTTACAGGAACTTCTAAGCAATCACACTATTATGTGGATGGATTCACTTCTTTTCTTCTTCTGGTAGACCAGGTGAATTTCACTAGAGAAGATCTATATTTGGAAGGCAAAGGAGAAAGAAATATATCTTAATAAGAAATGCTATCCAGCAGACCAATTTACCCATGCTTCAGTTTTTTAAATAGACAATGAGTTATGAAAATTTGTCAGAGTTTTTCAGTGCTGAAAGCAACTTCATACTTCCTTACCTTTCAAAATAAATACAACACCTATATTTCTTCAAAAGTCTGAATTTATGCTATTGAAGAGATTTTTTTCATTAAATTATTTATCACCTAATAATCTTTATTTGCTCAGTGGTCTGCATTAGCAGTCTCAACAATTTTTCTTAGTATTTTGGATTTTGATTCCTGATATTTATACCGGCTAAGACAGTTACTTAGAGCAGATCAACAGAAAGATATCAGAATCAAAATCTTAATTTGGAGTATTTTATTTAAGAGATAAAATGGTCCCTAGGAATCTTTTAATGCTATGAAACTAATAATTAGTACTCCGCAATAAGTTTTAAATATAAGGTAGGTGAAAATATAACTAATTTTTTAAAGACAAAAATGAGTCTCTTGTAACAGGAGAATTCCTGGTGCCAAGGTTTTCCTAGGCATTTGTTTTGGCCCCCTCTGGAAAACATGAAGGCAGCCCCTTGCTTCATTTTTGGAAGCTTCCACCTCCTTCACATTTCATTTTCTTGACAGTCATAGTGGGGTAACTATAACTAATTTAGCAGTAAACGGAGAGAGGTATGTCTTTTCTAGGAAGTATCTCTCAACTCAGACTGCCTAAAATTTGAATATAAAAATGAGATAGTTATTTTTCTTTCTCAGATTGGCAAAGATTAAAAGTATTGATAACATCCACAGTTGGCAAGAGTGTGGGAAATAAGCATTCTCATGACTTGCTATTGGAAATGTAAAGTGGTGTAGCTTTTCTAGAGAACAATTTACCACTAGGTATCAATATTTAAAATATGTATAACCTGGGGTACTTAAAGAATGATGGTATAAGGAGCTCTGTGGACCCTCTTCCCAGTGAAACAACCATAGCTGGTGAAAATTATTTGAAAAAAGGAAAGAGTATTTAAAGTCTCTAGAAATTATCCTAAGGGAATAGAGCAAATGGAGAAACATTTATTCAAGTGCTATAGATTGAATGTTTGTGTCCCCCTAAAATTCCTGTGTTTAAACCTAATCCCCATTGTGATGGTATTTGGAAGTCGGGCCTTTGGGAGATGATTAAGTAATGAGGGTGGAGACCTCATGATTAACATTAGTGCCCTGATAAAGTAAAACCCAGAGAGCTCCCTTGCCCCTTCCACCATGTGAGGACACAAGAAGACAGCCATCTGTGAACCAAGAAATGGACTCACACCAGAAATCAAATCCACTGGCACCTTGTTCTTGGACTTTCCAGCCTCCAGAACTGTGAGAAATAAATTTCTGTTGTTTATAAGTCACCTAATCTATGGCACTTTGTTAACAACCTGAACAGACTAAGACATCAGAAAAATGTACTAATAACAAGAACCAGAAATGGTAAACAAGAAGGCTAATTATCAACTCTCTATAAATATATATATATATATATTTCCTCTCCTTCTCTCAGCTTTAAAGGATCTAAAGTTATATAAAGTAATAATAACATAGTTGGATTTATGTATAGAAGTAATATGCATAACTATAATAGAATTAAAAGAGGAAGAGAGAATAGAGCTATATAGGTATTCCTATACTCACTGGACTTCCAATAGAAGTAGATTCTGATTAGTTCAGACATATATTGTTTAAGTCCTAGAGCAACCACTAAGAAAATAACAGTGTGAAAAAAATAGTGAAAAAAATCATTAAAATATTGCACTAGAAAATATTCATTTAATGCAAAAGAAAGCAATAAAGGTGAAATAGAGGAACAAAGAAACAAAAAAGACATGAGACATATAGGTATCAATAATAAGATACAGATCAATAATGACATTAAATGTGAATCTACTAAACAATCCATTCAAAATGTAGATGTTGTCAGGCTGAGTGTAAAAAAACCATGATCCAACTATATGTTCTCTATAAGAGTTACGCTTTAGATTCAAAGTCAAAAATAGGTTGAAAGTAAAAGAATAGAAAAAGATATCATGCAAACAGCAAGCATAAGAGAGCTGAAGTAGATATATTAATAACAGGAAAAATAAATTCTAAGACAAAAATTGTTATTAGGGACAAAGAAAGACATTTTATAATGATAAAAGGGTTGGTTGAAGAATATATAAGAATTCTGAAGATACACGAACCTAAAAATAGAGCCCCAAAATATGTGAAGCAAAAACTGACAGAATCAAAAGGAGAAATAGATGATTCAACAATAAGATGAAGTTAGAAATCAATAGCAAATAAATTTGGGAAATTTACAAATGTGCGGAAATTAGCACCACACTCCTAAACAACTAATAGGTCAAAGAAGAAATCACAAGGGAAATAAGAAAATACTCTGAGGGGCCTGCCTCATGGCCAAGTGGTTAAGTTCACACGCTCCGCTTCAGCCGCCCAGGGTTTCACCAGTTCAGATCCTGGGCACGGACATGGCACTGCTCATTGAGACATGCTGAGGTAGCGTCCCACATAGCACAACTAGAAGGACCCACAACTAAAAATACACAACTATGTACTGGGGGGCTTTGGGGAGAAAAAGGAAAAATAAAATCTTAAAAGAGAAAGAAGAAAATATTCTGAGGTGAACATGAAAAGTTATAGGATGCAAAGTAGTGCTTAGAGAGAAATTTATAACTCTAAACATATATATTAAGAGAGAAGAAAGATCTCATTCAATAAACTAACATTCCACCTTTAGATACTAGAAACAGAAGAGCAAACAAAACCTAACGCAAGCCGAAGGAAGAAAACAATAAGGATTAGAGCAGAAGTGAATGAAATAGAGAATGGAAAAACTATAGAGAAAATCAACCAAACTGAAAGTTGGTCCTTTGAAAAGATTAACAAAATTGGTGAAGCTTACCTAGGCTGATCAAGAATAAAAAGAAAAAACTAAAATAACTAAACGGAGGAATGAAAGAGAAAATATCACTACTGATCTTAGAAAAGTAAAAAAAAAAAGGATTATATGGAAATATTCTAAACAACTGTATGCGAAAAAATTAGATAACTTAGATGTAATGAACAAATTCCTGGAAAGACACAAACTACCAAAACTGACTTGAGAAGAAATAGAAAATCTGAATGGGTGTATAACAAATAAAAAAAAATTGAGCTACCAATTTTAAAAACTTCCCACAAAGAAACGCCCTAAGCCAGATAAATTCACTGGTGAATTCCACCAAAAATTTAAATAATCAGTCTCAGTCCTTCACAAACACTTCCCACATATAGAAGAGGAAGAAACACTTCCCAACTCATTCTATAAGATCAGTGTTACCCTGATACCAAAACCAGAAAAAGCTATCACAAGAAAAGAAAACTACAGACTAAAATCTCTTGTAAATGTAGATAGAAAAATCTTTAACAACATACCAGCACACTGAATCCACCCATATATAAAAATGATACTACTTCATACCTAATGGGATTTATCCCAGGAACGCAAGATTTGTTTAACATCCAGAAATCACTTAGTGTAATACATGATTTCAATAGAATAAAGGACAAAAATGCACAATGATTTCAATAGAAACAGAAAAAACAGTTTTGTTTTTGTTTGGTTTTGTCAAAACCCAACACTTCTTTCATGATAAAAGCTTTCAGCAAACTAGGAATAGAGGGAATCTTCTTCAACCTGATAAAGAACATCCACAAAGACCCACAGCTAACATCATACTTCTTGGTGAAAGACAGAATGCTTTCCATCTAAGATTAGGAATAAGACAAGGATGTCTCTTCTCACCACTTCTATTCAACACTGTACTGGAGGTTCTAGTTAGGACAATTAGACAAGAAAAGGAAATAAAAAACACCCAGACTAGAAATAAAGAAGTAAAACTATCTCTATTTTAAGATGTCATGAGCTTTTACATAGCAAATCCTAAGGAACCTACTAAAACTATGAGAACAAATCAACAATTTCACTAAAGTTACAGGATACAAGATCAATAAACAAAAAGCAGTTCTATTTGTAAACATTAGCAATGAACAATTCAAAAAATGAAATTAAGAAAATTCCATTTTTAATAGCATCAAAAGAATAAAATACTTAGGAATAAGTTAAACAAAAGAAGTATAAAACTTTTATTCTAAAAACTAAAACATTGTTGAAAGAAGTTAAAATAAATCTGAGTAAATGGAAATACATCAAATGGATTGGAAAATTTAATTGTAAAAAAGGCAGTACTTCATACGTTGATCTACAGATTCAACACAATCTCTAGGCAAATTCCAGCTGGATCTTGACAGAAATTGACAAGCTGATCTTAAAATTCATATGGAAATTCAAGGAAACCAGAATTACCAAAACAATCTTGAAGAACTACAAAGTTGGAGGACTCACATGTCCCAATTTAGAAACTTGCTACAATATTACAATAATCAAGACCATATAGTATTAGCACAAGGGTTGACATATAGATCAATGAAATAGAACTGAGAGTCCAGAAATAAACCCTTACATTTATGGTCAATTGATTTTCAACAACAGTGCCAACATAGTTCAATGGGAAAAAGAACAGTATCTTCAACAAATGGTGCTAGAACAACTGGATATTCAAATGCAAAAGGAGTTGGGGCCCTTCCTCACAACATATATGAAATTTACCTCAAAATGGATCATAGAATAAACCTAAGTGATAAAACTACAAAACTCTTAGAAGAAAACATAGGTGTAAATATTTTTGACCCTGAATTAGTCAATGGTTTCCTAATATGACACCTAAAACACAAGCAACCAAAGAAAACATAGACAAATTGGACTTTAACACAACTAAAATCTTTTGTGCTCAGGGCTGGCCCCGTGGCTGAGTGATTAAAGTTCCTCTCACTCCTCTTGGGCAGCTGGCAGCCCAGGTTCATGGGTTTGGATCCCAGGTGTAGACCTTGTCAAGCCATGCTGTGGCAGTAACCCACATACAAAATAGAGGAACATTGGCACAGATATTAGCTCAGGGTGAGTCTTCCTCAGAAAAACAAACAAAACAAAACCTTTTGTGCTCAAAGGACACCACCAAGAAAGTGAAAAGACAACCCCTAGAATGGAAGAAAGTATTTACAAATCACACATCTGATAAGGGTCCTGTATTCAAAATATGTAAAGAACTCCTACAACTCAACAACAAAAAGACAAATAAGCCCACTGAAAAATAGTCAAAGGATTTAATAGATATTTCTCCAAATAAGATAGACAAATGGCCAATAGGTACATAAAAGGATGCTCAACATCCTTAGTCACTAAGTAAATGCAAATCAAAATCATGAGATACCGCTTCACACCTACTGGGAGGGCTATAATAGCAAGCATTGATGAGAATGTGGAGAAACTGGAATCCTTATATACTGCTGGTAGGAACGTAAAATGCTGCAACCACCATGGAAAGCAGTTTGGCAGTTCCTCAATGAATTAAACATACACTAACCATATAACCCAGCAATTTCACTCTTAGGTATATACCCAAGAGAACTGAAAAAATATGTTCAAGCAAAAACTTGTTTAGGGCAGAATCATTCCCAATGGCCCAATAGTGAAAACAACAGATGACTGGATAAACAAAATGTGATTTTTCTATACAATGGACTTTTATTCAGCCATTAAAAAAGAATGAAGTACTGATTCATGCTACTACATAGCTGAGCCATGAAAACATTAAGCTGAGTTAAAGAAGCCAATCACAAAAAAAAAAAAATTAGGAGAATCTATTTATATGAAATGTCTAGAATAGGTAAGTCTATAGAAACAGAAAGCAGGTTAGTAGCAGTCTTAAGATTAGAGAGTTGGATGGGGCCAGCCCGGTGGCCCAGCAGTTAAGTGCCCACGTTCCACTCTGGCAGCCAGGGGTTCACCTGTTCGGATCCCGGGTGCGGACATGGCACCGCTTGGAAAGCCATGCTGTGGTAGGCGTCCCATATATAAAGTAGAGGAAGATGGGCACAGAGGAAGATGTTAGCTCAGGGCTAGTCTTCCTCAGCAAAAAAAAAACAAAAGAGGAGGATTGGCAGCAGATGTTAGCTCAGGGCTAATCTTCCTCAAAAAAAACCCAAAACACAGGGGGGTGGGGGGAGGGCACTAGGGGTGAAGTGGTGTACCTACAACATGACTAATAATGATGTACAACTGTAATTTCACACACACACACACAAAAACCTACATCTCACACACACAAAAAAAGTCACCTTAATCTTTGTTATGTAAGGAGCTTGAGTTGTTTGGGATAATTCAGGCATAAGTTCCTCTACATTGCATACCATATTATATGTTTCACTGTAATATCTGTGGAGCTATTACAATTTTAAATGGCAACAAAAGGGAGAAATGAAGATATTATGTGGTGCAGTTGCTTTAAATAAAACACTTTTGTCCTTTTATGAGAAAAAAAAAACAACCCAAAAAACAAAAAAACCAGAACTCTGACCAACAAACTGTGCAACAACCAGTCCAGGAAACCAAACCACAACCTCTGCAGCAATTGGCCCCAAGTGGTGATTTTGTCATAATTGCTAGTTTCCCTAATATGTGCCCCTCCTTCCTCCAATTCCAATTCAGGACTAACCAGAGAAAGCCATAAACGCTCCCCAAACCAATCACATAGGAAGCCCCACTTCTAGGCAGCCTGCCTCCAACTTTCCCATAGCAACAACCGCCATCAGAGCATACCTGAAGCCTTCCCCTTTTTTCACTATAAAGCTTTCTCACTCCCCTGCCTATATTTGGTCCTCTGCCAAACACAAGTGATGGTGGCTGACTCCCTTGCTATAGCAAGCTCTGAATAAATAGGCTTTGCTTCTGCTCATTTGGATAGTCTTCTTCCCCGCATCCCCCTGCTCCTGCCATCACCCCCAGAGTATTATCAGGCATTGTAAAGAGGTAATTGAAGCCAAAGGAATGGCTGAAGCAGAGCAGGAGAGAGTAGAGAGAACTTCACCTTGCAAGTCTTGGTAGGTAAGATTAAGCCTGCCTAGGAGCCAGAGGATCAGCTGAGAATTTAACAGAAAAGTATAAGCATGGTTCCAGAATTTAAGGGAAGAGATTTTGGCAGACCAACTAGTCAGTTGCTACTAACTGAGAAATTCTGCTGAGAAATCAGGAAGAAGACTAAAAAATGTCAGTTTAGAAACATGAAGATGATTGATGTCAATTTTAAAATAGGTGTAAGACAGAATAGAGTGGATTGAGATGTTGACAAGATGATTCAGAGGGCAAAGAGAATGAAGAAAATGTGTTAAGTGGTGGTTTCAGATTCCTGAGAAAGTGGGTAGGGAAGGGATCCACAACACAGATGGAGAAAGGGTCATGCCTTCCATGGCACCAAGAAGGACGAGGAGGATGGAGGTAGGCAAGGTGGGAGGAAGATTAGAAGGGATTCTAATTTGGTCCTGGAGGTGAGTGATGGACCATCTGATGACTTCTCTTTTCTCTGTGATGCAAGAGACAAGCCATCTGCCAAAAATGAAGATAAGGGTCTGAAATTTAAGGTGAGTAGAAAATGTTAGAAACAGTTATTGTGGAATGCAGTGCAGCAAGCTGACCACGGAAATGTAGCAGGTTTGCTGGACAGTGAAGGGCTAACTGAGATTGGAGGTAATAAATTTAAAAGTGGTTCCAATCTGACTTCTTGCGTGTTGGCCAGGAACAATAATGTGCCTGGATGAAGACTTCAGGATTCTTCCAGAACAATGAGATGAAGACAGAGAAGCAAGGAAATCTGTAATGTTGACAGCAATTATGGAAATAAAGAATTAGAGAATCTGGGGCCAGCCGGGTGGTGCAGCGGTTATGTGCGCATGTTCCGCATCAGTGGCCTGGGGTTCGCCGGTTTGGATCCCGGGTTGGGACGTAGCACCGCTTGGCACGCCATGCTGTGGTAGGTGTCCGACATATAAAGTAGAGGAAGATGGGCACGGATGTTAGCTCAGGGCCAGTCTTCCTCAGCAAAAAGAGGAAGATTGGCAGCAGTTAGTTTAGGGCTAATCATCCTAAAACAAAAAAAAAAGAAAGAAAAGAATTAGAGAATCTTAGCTAGAGAAAAGGAAGACTAGAGGGGGCCAATGGGCCTGGAGAAGGATGGCCAATACTCTGGAAGGCCTGATGTGGTTGGAATAGTGGCAGGGTTGACCAAGCTCCTGGCACAAATGGGTGTGCATGGCTGAGACCTAGTGAATGAGGTCTTGGGAAAGCCTGTGTATTATGCCTATTTTTCCTCTCTAATAAAATTTTAACAAAGCAGAAGACATGTGGTTTGCATTGTTAATTTGTTAGTTCCGTCAAGTTGATTCCAAGTCCTAATAACCCTGTGTACAGTGGAGTGGAACTCTGCCTGGTCTTTTTGTGCCATCCTCTCACCATCTGGCACTGTATCAGACAATGCCCTGCTGCTATTCACAGGGTTTTCAAGGCCAGTTTTTTCAGAAGTGGGTGGCCAGCTCCTTCTTCCTAGTGTCTCAGTCTGGAAGCTCCGCTGAAACCTGTTCACTACGGGTGACCTTGCTGGTATTTAGATACCAGTGGCATAGCTCTCAGCATCACAGCAACATGCAACTGCTCTAGTACGACAACCAACAGACTGGTGGTATGGTGCCCTTGCCAAGAAAGGACACGGGCCTTGGTGGTGAGAGCATCAGATCTTAACCTCTAGACCATCGCATTATTAATTATTTTATTTATAAACATTTATAAATATTCTCAGTGGTAACAGATAAACTATCAAGGATTTAATTATAAATTTGCAATATTCTGAGCGATTATAGATAATCTGACAAGAATTTGAAGGTCTCTGGTGATAACTGCTTATCATTTTATTAAGATCAGGAAGTTTAGAATTCATCTATACATTTGATATTACTGACAGTGTTGAAAGAATTGTGGCGTTCAGTACCATACACCACCATTTTTTTTTTTAAGATTTTATTTTTTTCCTTTTGCTCCCCAAAGCCCCCCAGTACATAGTTGTATATTCTTTGTTGTGGGTCCTTCTAGTTGTGGCATGTGGGCCGCTGCCTCAGCGTGGTTTGATGAGCAGTGCCATGTCCGTGCCCAGGATTCGAACCGACGAAACACTGGGCCGCCTGCAGCGGAGCGCGCAAACTTTACCACTCGGCCATGGGGTCAGCCCCTTACATACACCACCATTTTTTAAAAGGACATCCAAGAGTGAAATGTATTGAAATAGTTAATAAGTCATTTCATTTTTCTCAAGTCACCCTAAAAACCAATAAATATTTTCTTTCGATTATCTAAGAATAATATATTTTTCTTTTCTTTTTTTTTTTGAGGAAGATTAGCCCTGAGCTAACTACTGCCAATCTTCCTCTTTTTGCTGAGGAAGACTGGCACTGAGTTAACATCCATGCCCATCTTCCTCTACTTTATACGTGGGACGCCTACCACAGCATGGCTTTTGCCAAGCAGTGCCATGTCCGCACCCGGGATCCAAACTGGCGAACCCCGGGCCACCGAGAAGCAGAACATGCGAACTTAACAGCTGCGCCACTGGACCAGCCCCCAGAATAATATATTTTTCAAATACCTTACAGCTATGTAATAATAACCTTAATTAATATCACTAGGTCATTAATTGAACACAAAACCGAGAACTAAAGATAAAAGATTTATGCTACAAAGAAATTTTAGATTCCTGAACCTGATAAAGAGTAGCCACTTTAAGTAAATATCTACAGAGAAATTATATACTTCATATGAGGAATCAGTTTCCAAAGTGAGGAAAACTCTGAAATTAGGCTTTAGTGCATCATATACATATTTTGCATAGAGGAATGTAGATTTCATTATAATAACACATAATATATAACATAACTATATATATTTATATATTTAATATGTAATATATATAATATTAAGGCATTGTGATCTTTATATAAGTTTTATTTCATCAGTAAATTAGGAGCATTAGGAATTTTCTGAGCATGCTCTCTGGACGTTGGACTATGATTAATTGAGAAAACAATAATTTTCTACATTTTCGCGTTTTATAGATATTACAGTCCACGCAGGAATCTCCTATACCCAGGCCATTCACACACTATAAACGTTTACACTCTAAGCTTTCCAAGCCAAATCTTGCCTTCAAGGAATTCACATTCCAATACTGATAAAAAACTGATGAAATAAAGTAGAATGTGCTAAATGGCTTTAAAAACCTCCTGATAAAAATACCGTGATTGTTGACAGAGTGGAATATTATTTTAAGTTAATTGGATCAGGGTGGGCCTCATAAAAAAATGGAATTTAAAGAGAATCCTGGGGGGATGGGAAAGGTTTGAACTTGAGATAAGGGAAGCAATTCCTGGAAGAGAAAACACTTCTAGCAAAGAGAGAGCAATCAGAGTTCAATTTGGCAGTTAATATTAGGAAATAAAGCTGAAAATGTGTGTTAGAGTCTAATGATAGTAAGTCCTAAATTCTAAGATAATACATAAAAGTTTGGTTCATTTCTTTTAGAAACATGAATGGAGTGCCTTCTGTATTCTGGGCACTCTTTTTCGCTGAAGATACAAAGATAAGTACAACCCACTGTTGAGAGTTTAGCTAAGCTATTCCATGGGATTGTTGCCTCCGCATCCATTTTGCTTGGCCAACTGTCCTGCAAGGACTTTAAACTGACACTAGCTCCTCATGCAAGTTCCTGTCCTGGATACCAGCTGTAGAGTCACAAACAATTAAGATCCTGATGTGACTTCCCCAACAGCCCTATGACCAGTAGTCTCCCTGGGCCTGTATCCTTATGGGCCCCTTAGAAACGACTCCTCGTGGGGCTTATCAAAACCCCACTCTCTTGGTTTGAATTGATTGATCTGACCCTAGCGCTGGACCCCAAAGCATTCCACCTACAGACCCTAATAAAGGCATGTGCCCCAGTGCCTCTGCCTTCATTCTGCCTTGAACTCCCCATGTGGCCCCTCCAGGCATGCAGTGTACTTCTTCCAGGACTCATGAGTGATAAACTTCTCTATTTCAATTTACCTTGTAGTCAGCTGTGGAACTAAGGCTCACCTTGGCTCACCATTCCGTACTCTGAGCTCCACTTAACAAATGTTAATTTAACAGAGTCAGAACACCCTCGCTCTGCCTATGGGGAATTTACAGCATGCTGAGGGAGGAGGGGAGGAGTATAGTCAGTTAACACATTATTGTTATTATTTATTTTTTTAAAAAGATTGGCACCTGAGCTAACATCTGTTGCTAGTCTTTTTTTTTTCTTCTTCTCTCCAGAGCCCCCAGTACATAATGGTATATTCTAGTTGTGGGTCCTTCTGGTTGTGTTGCTTAACACATTATTACAATGTGGTGAGTGAAGTACTTTTGCAGAAGTATGCAAACGCTCTGAGAGCAAAAAGTGGGCATCTAATACAACTGGTAGGGGTATCAAAATGAGGAATGGTTTCTCAAAGGATGAACTGACAGGGAAAGAGTATGTGCCACCCATGCCACAAACAAATGTGAACCACGCCTGAGTAACACCACAGACATGCATGAGCCACACCTGAACCATGTGTGAGCCATGCTTGACCAAAGCCTGTATGTTTCATGTGTGGCTCCCCTGTGGTTCATGTGTGGTTCAAGCATCAAACATGTGTGTTTCACAGGTGGTTCAGATGTGGTTCAAGGGTGTCTCACATGTGGTTCCTGCATGGCTCACACATGGTTCGGGTGTAATTCAAGCGTGGATCTCACACGACTCGTCTGGGTCACATATGGTTGAGGACACTTTCACACGTGGTTCAGGCATAGCTCAGCCATGGCTCACACGTGATGCAGGCGTGCCACAGGACTGGCTCCCATGTGGCTGACACATGATACAGGCTTTGGTCAAGAAAGGACAATGCAGGCAGAAATGTAGCTGTGGAACAGCAAGAGGTGAAGAATGGACTGACTTTAAAGTAAGAGTAATAGGGGCCTGGGGCCCAGTGGTTAAGTTCGTGCGCGATCCGCTGCAGGCAGCCCAGTGTTTCATCGGTTCGAATCCTGGGTGCGGGCATGGCACCGCTCATCAAGCCACGCTGAGGCAGCACCCCACATGCCACAACTAGAAGGACCCACAACTAAGAATATACAACTATGTACTGGGGGGCTTTGGGGAGAAAAAGGAAAAAAAAAAAGTAAGAGTAATAATAACTCTAGCTACTATCTATTTAGCACTTAGTATGTGCTTGGTATGATTATGATAAGGTACATACCATTACTAGCTCCATTTTATAGGTCGGAAGTAGAGGGAGGGTTCAAGAGGGTAAGTGACTTACCAATGATCACCAGTGAGTGAGTTATGTGGCCAGAGCTCCATCCATGCAGTCCAGACAGTCTTAATTCTTTCTTATCGCCTCTGGGAGAGGTAAGGGGAGAAGAGGTGGCAGGCGATGCTGGAGAGGGACATTTTATAAGGTGTTGTTTGTTAAATTATGGGTGCTTTCACTGTCCTGAAGGCTACAGGGACAGCTGAGAGCTTTAATCAAGGTGTGGCATGATTGGATTTACAGTTTAGAAAGATTAGATGATAAAACAAAAAATGAACTTTCCACATCCAGAACTGAAGACAGGAGTGATCAGTTAAGGTGTTAAGCCATGGTGGAGAGATATAAGAGGCACTGAGATGGTGGTAGTAGAGATGAAAAGGAGGGAGCTGATTTAAAAAAATATTTCAAGGTAGAAATGACAGGTGGGGAAATGAACTAGAACTGAATATTAGGGCACTGTGCTCAGAAATTGATATTGAAACAGTAACATGCATACTTCATAGGAGAGTGCATGATGCATAGTAAACGTCTAATATATGGTAGCTTTATAATTATTCTCTACATTTTGAAAACACAGGAGAAAGATCTGAGTGGGAGGACTTGAAGAGTTTACTTTTAGGTATTCATTCATCAAATATTTCTGGGGAGCATAGTATAGTCACTGGGCACACAGCTGTGATCAAAGCAAAGTCCCTGTTCTCATGGAACTTACATTCTAAGGAAAAGAGGCGAATGCTAAACGAATAACAAAGTACATATATGTCATGTCAGATGGCATTAGGTGTTATGGAGAAAAACAAACCAGGAAAAGGGAAATAGGAGGATCTAGGGTAGACAGAGGTACTGCTTTCTTTTTTAAAGACTTTATTTTGGTATTGCTTTTTGATATAGAGGATCATCAGGGAAGTTCTTCCTAATGACATCTATGATATTAGAACAAAGAACTGAGTTACAAGTCTAAGCTATGTAGAAGCCATGGTGGAGATCTGTATATGCAACATAGACATGAGCTGGAAGTCTGTAGCTAAGGTGATTCCAAGTAGACAATTAGACACCCCGTACAGGTCCTGAAAGGAAGAGTGAATTGTTCCAGAGGTAAATAGTCAGAAGGGAGCACGGTGTCACTGAAACCAAGGAAAATCCATTCTACCATTTGACCTACAGTAGGATAACTGAGATCAGGACCAAAATGTAATCACTGGATGAAGAAAAAGAAAGGCATTAGAGACCTTTCCCAGAATGCATTGGGGTGCAGTGTGTTGAAAACAGATGGGAGAAAAGGAAACTGCCACCTTTTCAGGAAATTTGGCTGTGTAGAGAAGATGGGCTGGTCACTAGAGAGCACTGTGGAGTCAATGGTGCACAATTTTTTCTTTGATAAGGATGAAATAGATCAGTTTTGACGTATTTGACATTCTGGGGAAGAAAGGGAGAAATTGCTGGATCAAGGTTCCTGAGACGTAGAGAGATTAGCCATATCCAAGACAGGACTCTCTCTTCGTGAAAGACTAGGAAGAGGAAACAGAAGTGCTGCAGCTACAGATGTTTGTAGTTTGAGGGCAGTTGTGGTTTGTTGTTCTCTGAGGAGTGAACCCTTGCTATGAGTTGGAAAAGGAGGTTAAGAAGTTTAAAGAAACTAGAGGTCATTAAACGTTTGAAATGTAGCTGAATGGGAGTCAGAGGTGCCTAAAAGTAAGAAGAGTTGTTCCTAGAAAACCGTGCTGAAGTTGGAGATGGAGCGCTCCACTAAAGTGCAGATTCCGTGCTGAAGACAGTTGGCTTTCATTTAGCCAAAGAGGCAGAATGGAGTGAGAAGGGCCAAGAAAACAGGAGATGTGCAAAAACCTGGGAGGCATGGCAGAGGTTTGGTCAGGGGGGTCAGAAGACTTGACTTTGAAGGGGTAAGAATAAGGCAGAAAATACAGAACTAGAAGCACTTGCATTTTGAATGGTAATCAAGGGTGACGAGGAAATTAGCTGGTCTCAGCTTAAAATAAAGTATTAAAAGGTACCTTCGCCAAAAATCTTTCCATAGCCATTACCTCTGGGAAGTGAAAATGGGCAACTGGGCAGGGTGGAAGACTCTCACTTTTCACTTTACATTGTTCCATACCGTTAGAAAAAAAATTTTATGCCACGAACATGTATCACGTCTTAATTATTATTAAAAAGCTAGATGAGTATGTATTAATAGGGTATGTAGTTATCTGGAGAACCTATTTATAAATAAAATCATTAACGTAGTGAGATTTTACTATTGGAAGGGGAGATCATTAGAATCTAAAGTCCTACCTCATTTTCCACTTGACCGCTCTCACATTAACCTGTAGGCTTGGATTTCCTGACATGCCTTTCTCTTGCTTTCCTCCACTCTAACTCACCTAATGCTGAAGGTGATGCCAAAATATTTGTGAGAAAAAAAAAAAGTCAAGAAAATGAATTTTATACAGCGTAGATTTTCTGTTTAACTCAATTGACAGGTTAGGAAATCTCACTGAGCATGACTGATGAGGACTCGAGGAGTGAGAAAAATGGACAGAGGAAAGATAAGAGGGCATTCCTAGTAAGTGAGCCAAGTCTAAACACTCCAAGGGCTTAACCTGGAAAACTTCCAAAGTCAACTGTTTACCTTACCTATCTGCTTACAGTCTTATTTGACCCTAACTGAATCAAATAGAGACTTGTGATTTTATCTAAAGCATGTAGAAAAGTGAGGGATAAATGAAAGGGAGCTTCTGCTTTAAAGCTCCACTCCCTAGGTCTGTAGTGCCTTTAACCAGTTGTCAAAGTACCCCTGGTGCAAGACATATAAAAAATGTCCAAGTATTTAGGACAATGAGAATTATGCTATCAAATTTGAAGGTAGCACTTGTTATAACACTGGTTGAGCAAGATCTTAGGAAATTATCTTTTTTTTTTTAAAGATTTTATTTTTCCTTTTTCTCCCCAAAGCCCCCTGGTACATAGTTGCATATTTTTTAGTTGTGGGTCCTTCTAGTTGTGGCATGTGGGATGCCGCCTCAGTGTGGCTTGATGAGTGGTGCCATGTCCGCACCCAGGATCCAAACCGGTGAAACCCTGGGCCACGGAAACGGAGTGGGCAAACTTAACCACTTGGCCACAGGGCCGGCCCGAGGAAATTATCTTAACGTTTATCTTGCATTGGCTTTTATAATATTGCTAGATTCCAGAATGTAACTTTTACACGTTCTTCAAAGAACTGAGGCTGGAATGTAGGACTAGTCTAAACACTGAGAAAGTGGATACTGTAACCTGAGCAGTTTTTTAAAGTTGATCAGCCAAATTTTGTAAAGGACTGCTATCATTCAATCGTTTATATGGCGTTTTTTTTTTTGGTGAGCAAGATTGCCCCTGAGCTAACATGTGTGCCAATCTTCCTCTATTTTCTATGTGGGACACCATCACAGCATGGCTTGATGAGTGGCCAGAGGTCTGTGCCTGGAATCTGAACCCATGAACCCTGGGCTGCCAAAGTGGAGCCTGGACCTAACCACTATACAACCTGGCCAGCCCCTATTTGGCTTTTATTTAAATTTTCCTTTGGTTTACAATTTGGTTTATGGGTCAAAATTTCCCTTAACTTAGACAATTCGGATTTCACTACTCTATCTTGTTTACTTGGAACCTGGTTTTTATGGCAGGTGGTTTGTGGAAAAAGTCGATATAATTTGTGGCTAACTAAGGGCTTTTATTCATGTTATGCAAGGTATCTTTCTCTGTATATGTAGGCATTCCCCTGCTAGCGTGAAATGCCTCCTCTCCTTTGTTATTTGTGGAGGAGTGCTGGGAAAATCTGGAACTTCTTCACTCCTCCTAAGCTCAGATTTTATCATTATTTGTATGTGAGGCTGAAATGAATGATCAACACACACCAAAGGACTTTTTAACACATAAAATCCTTTTAAAGCATGAGTTAGTACCTATTAATTGGCTTCTCAAGAACTTCTTATTGTATCTTTCTGGATTCCTCCACCAAATTTATTTTTCATATTTTGATAGCAAAGAGTAATTTGTTACAGATACAGGAGTGGAGAACTTGTTTTTTTTTGTCTTACCCCTCTTGATAAATGCTTATTATACTGAATTGCTCTTCCTTCATTTAGTGTCTTACTACAAACAGGGCTTTCACCGACTTTGAAAAGCATGCACTAAACAATAGGCATAGCAACCATTCTTTCTTCTGAATGAATAGTGCCATAAATGCTACAATCTATAGGCCGACTGAATAAGCTAATTTAGCAATTGCCTGTATATGTTAACCAGCTGAGGGATATTTCTATGGCATTTTTTTTAGGGAGATGTATTTTATCTGAATTAAAGAGCTTAAAATAATTACAATAGAATGCCAAGCTATTTTTCAGTATGAAGGAACTTAAACTTGGGCAGTGTTTGAAGTTAACTGATACACGCAGTATTACTGGTGACAGCAGTGGTGTAAATCATTGGCCTTTCAGTGATAGTAAAAAAAAAAAGGAAAGAGCAAAATTCTATTCAGAATTTATCCTTAAAAGATTCAACCATCAAGACCAGTTCTAAGAGTGAGGCTGCAAAGCTGTTGTGCCATTAATATTAAGATAATTTTATATATTGAGAAATATTTTTAGGGAAAATAAACTATGAAGTATTGAGGCTAGGACATCATTCATTTGGCCTTGTTGGGCAAATATGTCCAAATGCTTTCAAGGACACAGTGGTCTTAATGGGAAATGTGCTTGTTCTGAATAACGTGGGGAGCTACTCAGTGTTTTTCAAGATACATGTTTAAAGATACTTTCATAATGATACTCTCCTGCTGATTTTTTTAATTATGATAATTGTCAAACACACAATAGTATTAATCCCCATATAACTATCACTCAGATTCATCATTTATCAAGATTCTCCTACATTTTACTCATCTATCCCATTAAACTATTAAAGCAATTCCCAAACATCATGTCATTTCATGGTTCTGTTTTGCAAATAGCATCCCGAAACTGACATCACAGTACAGCCCTTATCACGTATTACAAAATATGAACAAACATTCTTTGGTAGATCTAATCTGGAATGCTGGCTAAATGTAGGAAAACTACTTTCTATCAAAAATACCTCAGGGGAAGGGCACTCGTGAGTGGAGAGGCATACATCTCCTCTGAAGGCAGTTGTGTCTGTGCAATTTTCTTCTCATTGCCAAATTAGCTGAGGAAAAAAGGGAAATATTAGGAGCATTTTTCAGAAAATTAATTGTTTAATCTGGAGAATGTAAGGGAATATTTTGGATACAAATTATACGGTGATTATTTGCTACTTGTTCAGATGTGATGGTGACATAAAAAATTAACGTGATGCAAATCCACGAGATGTATTCCTAACAGTTCACGTTATTAGCAGGATCTAATAGTAAAATCCTCCTCCTTCTACATGATTCCTTTTTAAATGCTCCTAGACCTTTAATTTTATGTAGTGAATTAATCACAAATATTTTACAAGAACATTGTCCAAAGTGTTCTGTATTTCAGAAAAGTAGAAATGATTCAAACAGCAATTGCTATAAGCGATAAGAAGGGATCAGCTGCTTTCTGTGTCACTGATTCAAAACTTTTTCCTTATTTATGCGACAGGGCAGACCAGGGGACATCATTTGCGATAACCTTGGTGATCAAACTTCTGATTAACTAATAAGCAGAGAGTGAATTTTTAACCAGTTATGCACCACTTTCTGTTCTAAATGAAGAAGTATATTACCAAGTGAATAATTAAACATATTTAGATATAATATTATCACCTTTCTACTTCAATTTGGGTGTGCTTTTTCCTGAGTCAGAAAACTTTCTAAATTTTTACTTGCCAGTGCTTTGAAATCTTAAATATTAGGTTTTGAAGTAAAAGCACGTTAGAATAAGTCTGCTTACTAAATTTTTGTTAGTTAAGAACAACACAACTGATATCATCCTTGAAAAATGTGTCAAGTGAATTAATATTAATTATCTTGACCATATGTATTTTTGACATTATTTTCGCTCTGTAAGCACAATAATACTAAAATTGGCACTTTCTTTGTTTTAAGTGACACATCTAATTATATAACTAGAAGTAACAGCTATTGACCTGTTTTAAGTTTTCATCTGCATTTGTCACATTATGATTTTTATGTTGTTAATTCAGTTAACATTGCCCTACTTCAGTAAGCAACATGTTCTTTTAATAAACTGCTTTAGATTTTGCATTTTATCTAAAAATCTGTAAGTTTGTTTAGCTCTGTAATGAACAGACCAAACATTTCCATTTCTTTTTACTTATGGGGACAACATATCTACAATAGCCTAGGGATCAATTTTCTTTGAACTTAGAAAAATAGTGGTAAGATATTTATCATCATTTAAAAATCCAGCTATTTTTTAAAATATCCAAAAAATAGACCTAACAAGATAGATAGCATACTTCCAAAATCCTACACACTTACTCCGAATACCCCTAAGCACACCTAAGTGATTTTCAACACAAAAACACAATCACACTCAGAGGCCTATGGACACAAAGAGGCGTAAAAACAAGTTACTTGGTACAAATGAATCAAAGTCCTACCTGGTCTCTGACCGTTGATAAGAAGGCTCATCACAAAAATTAAAAATACGTAAAAGAATTGTTGAAATCTCATTTTTCTGCCGCACTAAGGTGGAGCAGTAGCTCTGAAAGGAAACCAAACAATCTTTGAATGGTCTATGCGGTATCTGTGTGGCTCTCCTCACATTCTAATGACAAACCTCAGAGAACTGCCAGCTGCGTTTTCCAGAAAGGTTAATGATCACATCAGACAAGGTTACTGGTGCGCTGTGCTGTGGTCAGAGCCTCCCCCGGCCTCAAACCCCTCCTCCACTCCTCTCCTCCCCCCCCCCCGTTACTCCCCTTTATTTCCATAAGCAAATATTGGTGAAATAAACCATTCAAGCATGCCGTAACTTCAGTGGAAGTCTACTCTGGAAGCTCCGATGAGAGGCTCACTTAAATTCAATCTGGATTTGGAGAAATATGTAAAACAAGGCAAGGCATTGCCTCCTCCCCTCGCAATTTGCATCTGTTTAAACTTTGCATTGCCCATATTGGTCCCACATGCAGAAACCAATGGAAATGACAGGAAGTCTCTCTTTTGTCCTTTTCAGAAGGAATTCTGAAACTCTAACTTAAGACTCCCAAATGCTTTGTGGCAGAACATGTGCTGAAATGCTTTTTCTTTACCAAACCTACTACCAAATAGTGTGTATTTACCCTAAATCTCTAAATTGCTTAATCTATGTGGGTTTATGTCAATAAACGTTCCTGGGGTTTAGAACGTTCTGAAATAAATCTGAAAAATGTTTATATTTTTATTTTGAAAATTGCAATTTAAAAAGTAATGGAGATCAATTTCATTTGCAATACTTCCAGGAGTTTAAAAAGGGAAGTTCAGGCAAGCCACAAACTCATGAAATCTGTGTTCTGTTAAAAAAAAATGTATGTGTGGTGGAATATCAGGCTAACATATTGCAGACACACAAATTAGAGATGGAGAAAGAACTTCCCAGTTCATCACCCAGTGAACGCAGAAGATGCAAAAACCATCTAGCGTTGTCTTTTGCACACATACACTAAGATCTCTTTTTAAGTGCTTCCTTGTTTGTTTGTCGTATGTAGCTGCTCTAAATGGAAACTACTATACTTACCATAAAGTTAACCAAAAGGATAGCGTAGATACACTCTGAAATACAAGCACAGCCAAAATACCAAATCTAAAACATGCACAACTTACTCTGAACTGCCGGGAATTTTGTTGCATTTGGCTTCTCTAAATTCAGGTAGTAAGTGCACGACATTGGGCTTCCTGAGGTCTGAAATTAATGCATAGTTTACAAGTCAGTCTGTAAAATTCCCTGCTTGCCTAGTTACGCATGCACTTTATAGCAGACAATAGCATACTGAAATTCCTAAGATCACTTTCTTAAGATCCAAAGACGATTTGCTCATTTAGAGACTGAAAGCATAGTGTTAAAGAGTAATACCTTACTGCGCTCTTTGTATATCGCTCCATAAAATCAACTGAATGCAAGAGTTCGGACTCACGATATAAAAGTGCTTCATGAATGGCAAAGGGTTTGTTCAGATTGTTACTTCCCCTGCATGCTTCTGAGTGTAGCACACTGCAAAACAGCAAGCTGACAAAGTTGAGTGTTAAATCGAGCAAACCAAGAGGAAACCAATATAGACTTTGACACTATAACCTCAGCCCAAGTTTTAAGTTTATTCAAAAGTATATTAGTGAGTTTTCTTTATGGATAAAAAGATAACTACCATGGACTGCATGTATTGATTACAATTTTTATATTTTATTACCAGATGATCAATAATGAACTCCTAGAATACGGCCAATATAAGCAAGTACTGTGGAAGGTATACAGTGGCTCCCCCTTGTCCTCCGGGCATGTGTTCCAAGATCCCCAGAGGATGCCTGAAACCTCGGAGAGAACCAAACCCTACATACACTATGTTTTTTCCTATACATACGTACCTATGATAAAGTTCAACTTATAAATTAGGCACAGTAAGAGATTTTAACAACAATAACTAATAATAAAATAGAACTATTATAACAACATAGTGTAATAAAGTTACCATAGTTCTCAGCAAATGATCTTTTTCTTTCCTTATTAAGTCTGGAACTTTCACCTTTTCACTTAAAGGAAGCACTTCGTGGCTTCTCTTTGGCATATCCAAACTGCCAGCATCACTTTGAGGCCATTAGCAAGCAAAACAAGAGTTAGTGGACACAAGTACTCTAATACCAGGACAGTCAATCTGATAACGGAGATGGCTGCTAAGTGACTAAGGCAGGTAGGGGATACAGTGGGGTTACACTGGACAAAGGGGTGATTCACTTCCTGGGCAGATGGAGTGGGACAGCAAGAGATTTCATCATGCTACTCAGAACAGCTTGCAATTTAAAACTTATGAATTGTTTGTTTCTGGAATTTTCCATTAAATATTTTCAGACCCCAGTTAACTGCAGGTAACTGAAACTGTGAAAGTGAAACCTCAGATAAGGGGGGACTACTGTAGTCAAATGACATCTCCACGGATCAGGAGACAACAAAGTGCTGTATTTGTCACGTAACCACTCAATATCAATTTTCTCTTTTTTTTTTTTTAAAGATTTTATTTTTTTCCTTTTTTTTCTCCCTAAAGCCCCCTGGTACATAGTTGTATATTCTTCGTTGTGGGTCCTTCTAGTTGTGGCATGTGGGATGCCGCCTCAGCGTGGTCTGATGAGTAGTGCCATGTCCGCGCCCAGGATTCGAACCAACGAAACACTGGGCCGCCTGCAGCGGAGCGCGCGAACTTAACCACTCCGCCACGGGGCCAGCCCCCAATTTTCTCATTTTTAAAAACTGAGATAAAATACCTGGCTTTCCATCTGAGTTATAAAGGTTTATCAAGATAATATATTACACTTATGAAACAAGACATTACTTATTTATATGTTTTTAAATTATTCTTTTCAAAAACAACTTAAGAAAGATGATTATATTTAAGCAGATGCTTTTTGGAGTACAGTAATAGAGTGTCACAAAGTTGATAGGTGGGCCTTTTCCGCCGGCTCCCCCCTGCCCCCGCCCTTCCCTAGGGAGGCTCCAGCAGCACCTTGCTCGCTCAGAGCTCCAGGCTCCTGTTAAGTGACACAGGCATCATCGTCGTCTCGCTCCAGCCATCACTGAGATCATCTACCCGGACCTCATCAGCCATGATGAGATGTTCTCTGACATCTACAAGATCCAGGAGATCCAGGACGGGCTGTGCCTGGAGGTGGAGGGGAAGATGATCAGTAGGACACAGGGTAACATTGATGACTCGCTCCTTGGTGGAAATGCCGCCACTGAAGGCCCCGAGGGCGAAGGTCTGGAAAGCACAGTAATCACTGGTGTTGATATTGTCTGAGCCATCAATTGCAGGAAACCAGCTTCACAAAAGAAGCCTACAAGAAATCTATCAGGGGCCCAGCCTGCTGGCGCAGCGGTTAAGCGTGCACGTTCTGCTTCCGCGGCCTGGGTTTCGCCGGCTCTGATCCCGGGTACAGACGTGGCACAGCTTGGCAAGCCATGCTGTGCTAGGGGTCCCACATATAAAGCAAAGGAAGATGGGCACAGATGTTAGCTCAGGGCCAGTCTTCCTCAGCAAAAAGAGGAGGATTGGCAGCAGATGTTAGCTCAGGGCTAATCTTCCTCAAAAAAAAAAAAAAAAAAGTACGTCAAAGATTACATGAAATCAATCAAAGCCAAACTTGAAGAACAGAGACCAGAAAGAGTAAAACCTTTTATGACAGGGGCTGCAGAACAAATTAAGCACATCCTTTCTAATTTCAAAAACAACCAATTCTTTATTGGTGAAAACATGAATCCAGATGGCATGGTTGTTCTGCTGGACTACTGTGAGGATAGGTGACCCCATAGATGATTTTCTTTAAGGATGGTTTAGAAGTGGAAAAATGTTAACAAATTTGGCTTTTAATTTGGATCTACACCTGTCATAACTGGCTGCTGCTTTTCATCCACACAACACCAGGACTTAGACAAATGGGACTGCTATCATCTTGAGCTCTTCACCTATTTTGACCTTGATTTATTTGGAGTCGAAGCGTTATTTTTAAGGAAAAAACATGTCATGTAGGTTGTCTAAAAATAAAATGCATTTAAACTAAAAAAAAAAAAGTTGATAGGCAAACTGAAATGCTAGACGTTGAAGGACAGTGACAAATAATCCAGCGTTTCTAAGGAATGTGGGCCAGCAATGGTGGTAAATCATTCATGTTAGTATTGAACAGTCAGGCATGGAGAAATCTTGGTAGGAAAATAGTGAGTCAAAATGATGGCTCTGCAAGTGACTCTGCAAACAGTGCTTTTAGCCTGCAACTAGATGAAAATGATGAATTGTCTTTGTTTATATGAACAGAAACCCCACTTCTGCCCTACCTACGGCACGGGCCAGCCTCCTTTGAGTGAGTCAAGCACTGTCCCTTTGGGCTAGGTACCATGCTAAGTACATTACTTCGCTCAATCTTCCGCAAAACCCTCCTTGTTTATCAGCTGAGAGAAACACAGCTAAAGAGAGTGTAGCCTCAAAGGCTACACAACTGGGAAGGGGAGTAGATGGAATTCAAATTCCATGAACTAAGCTCCCAACCATTTTGCTGTCCTCCCCTCGAAGCTCCAAATCTTAGTTCTTATAATAATAGCCTATCGAAGCTTTTATAAAAATAAGGATAAGTTAGGAATAGACTTCTTGTACTGGCTTGTGTAGTGTCCCCCGAAAACTCACGTCAACCCGGAAACTCAGAATGTGACCTTGTTTAGAAACAGGGTCTTTGCAGATGTAATTAAAGATCGAGGTCATACTGAAGTAGGGTGAGCTCGAACTCCAATTTGATGGATGTCCTCATAAGAAAAAAGAGAAGAGACACAGAGACATACAGGACACATAGGGAAAGTGCTGTGTTGCAACAGAGGCAGAGATTGGATTTATGCTCCTACAAGTCAAGAAATGGCAAAGATTGCCAGCAACCACCAGAAGTTAGGAGAGAGGCATAGAACATATTCTTCCTCTGAGCCCGCATGCAGGAATCAAACGTGCTAACACTTTGGTTTCAGACTTCCAGCCTCCTGAACGGGGAAAGAATCAATTCCTGTTGTTTTAAGCAGTCTGGTTTGTGGTCCTTCGTTACAGCAGCTGTAGGAAACCAATACACTTCTATGTATTCATATATTCCATATGGAGATATAGTCTCTATATAATTTTATAAAGATATACTTATTTTTAAAGTGGTACACTGTATATGCCAGGTATTTAATAATAAAAGTTATTTCATTTAGACATCATAATCTTATGATGTAAATTTCATCTCAATTTTACAGAGGAGAGAACAAACTCAGAGAATTAAGGCATTTGCCCAAAATTAAACTAAATCGTTAATAGTAAAGCCAAGTTGTGGCCTGTGTCTATTTTGGACCTCTTACGCCTTTGATTTTGATCCTATGCCATCATTTGTCCCAAGAGATCCTGTCCCATCCTTGGCTTCTGTCCTACTCATATCTTTTTTTTTTTTTTTTGAGGAAGATTAGCCCTGAGCTAACTGCTGCCAATCCTCCTGTTTATGCTGAGGAAGACAGGCCCTGAGCTAACATCCATGCCCATCTTCCTCTACTTTATACGTAGGATGCCTACCACAGCATGGCTTTTGCCAAGTGGTGCCATGTCCGCACCCGGGATCCAAACTGTTGAACACTGGGCCGCCCAGAAGTAGAACGTGTGACCTTAACCTCTGTTTCACCCGGCTGGCCCCAAGTGCCACTCATATATTTATCTTTCCTTCTCTCTCTCTCTCCCTGTGAATGTACTTTCTCTGATGTAAAAATTCTCACCCTTTGCCCATTTTCATTCAGCCTCCGTTCAGCCAGAAGTCTGAAATAGGGTCCACCTTGATTGTTCTACTCGCTCACCGCCTTCTTAGGGTACATCTCCTTGATTTTGGACTGCAGCTTTTACCATGTTACTGATAATGGTGCGTCTCACATACAATCAGTAAACTTCCAAATAGGGCCTTTTCTGTGAAATCTTCAATCCATCCAGTTAGGCTACTCTTTGCTCACATTTTCCTCTTTTCTTGTCTTTGCTCATACCGTCTGTTTCTTTTCTTCGGAACGATCTCCTCTGTTTATCCCAATTTTACTTCATTGAAGTCTTTCTAGTTCTTAGGGTCTAATTCAATTATTTAAGGTCAGGTCAGCAAATATTTGTTGAGTGCTTAAATTACTACTATGTTCCAGGCTCTGATTCTAGGTGCTAGGGATGAAATGAGGAATCAGACATAGTCCCTATTCTTGAATTAATGTTGACTCATTAAATTTTATCTAATTTAAATAAATTTTATGTAATTTAATTAGTTTGTAGAATAAATTCATTAGGTATCCTCCATAGGCATTTCCTGATTCCTGCCAACTGAAAGTGATTTTAATTCTGTTCTGGGGATCTGGAAAATTTCCTGTTATCATAGCCTTTCCCCCACTGCAGCACTTCATGCCTCCCTTGGGGGCCATAGTTCATTCATTCTGGTCTGACAGATTCTTGAGGACATACGGACTCCTGGAGAAAGAAAAACGCCTTGAATGGAGAGGCTTGTTCTTTCACCTTTTGATGTATTCTCCAGAGCCTAGAAATATTGAATTCATGTTCAACTGAATTGAATATGGAAATCATAAAATATTAAAAAGTGAGTATTGAGAGCTTAAATCTTAAAGAAAGGCAATATGTGAAAAATATTTACCTAGAAAAGTTGAAAAAGAAAAAAAATGACACAAGTTTAGGAATTAATTAGAGCAAATACTAGGTGGGCAGTTTGTGGAGCTGGATCTAGATAAGGATAGAAACTGTTGCCTTTAAAGGCTGAAAAGCTATGTTCTGTAATCTGTGATATAACTGCCTCTATAGCATGTAAACTCCATGAGGGTAGGAATATGATCTGTTTTCGTCATTGCTATTAGACTCATTGTCTCACTGTTGAATAAATAAATTAGTAAAATCCCACTCGAAGTATCCTAGTATGGTAAAGTAGATCTTAATGTTATCAGGATCTGCTCTTGAGCCTTGGTTAACCACCTGTCTCTCTTTGTAGTGGGATTAGCTCCTGCCCACAGATGGAAACATTTAAAACTAATCCTGGTGGAGACAGACCGTGCCTTTACTTAGAGTCTATCTTCCCAAGAGTGTTTCCTATTTGATACCTGATCCTTGGGTGGTGTGGAGTACCTCTTCCCAATACCTTGCTTTGGCTTCAGTTGTCTGCCTGAGGACTTATTTCCTCTGACTTTCCTTTCTTCCATTTCTTTGCTTCTTGACTCTCTCTGGATCTTATGCCAATATGTTAATTGACCTCTGGTTATGGTATACATTTTCTTTTGATCCTTTGTTCCATTTAGACCACTTCTGGCTCGAGAGCAATCCCGTGTATTTTAGTTTTTATTACCCACATTAGCTCTCGTAGGCCTCCCTTAATTATCTACTGTCATTCTTGGGTCCCAAGTTAACACTCAAGAGGAGACTAAAAACCAAAGTTATAGAAAATAGGATCACAGTAAATAAAAAAATCATTGGTTTTGAAAACATGTGTGACCAAAATTGGCATTTTCCTTGCTTTGAGGAAATGGTGAATTAGACATGTTGGAGATATCAAATGTATAAAATTAGAATACCGAGTGTGGTAAATATTTATTCAGTATAATGCTCACTTCAAAATTTTCCCAGGATCTTCTTGGGCACATGTGCTGGTTGAAAAAACATTACTGATCATAAATGCTGCATCAAGCTAATACCTGAGCCAAAATATATATTTTCACAAGAAACCATAACTCTAAAAAAGGCACACACTTTTGAGAGTATGGATATCTTCTAAGCCCTCATATGCCTGGCAAACCTGAAAAAAAGTAACTTGGTCATGGGGGTAGTAAACTCAATTATATCACGCGCAAAAATAATAGGGGTGGCAACATACGTGGAACATTCAGACGCCCCCTGTGTTATGGCAATTCTTATTCAAGCTACTGCGTTAAAGTGATTGACTAAACAGCATCAGGAAGACTTTTGTTATTGTAATATATTAAAAGGGATATTGGTAATCTTTATATATTCTTCTATCGAAGAACTCATTGGGTAAAAATCATTCAATTGACATAGAAGAGATCTCACTTAATATTTCTCTCTTTAAAAAAAAAAGAAGCGAGACATTTTGAGTTTATCTTCTCTTCCTCTACTTTTAACCTTGTTTATATGCTTATTTTTTTTCAAAAACAGTCTCAGGAATTTTCATAATAAATCCAAGTGACTTCTAAGCAACAATTATTGTTTATTGGATGGATTATATATGATATAAAACTGCTAATAAACCTCGTGTTGGAATTCTTTAAGGGCATATTTAAGACTTCGAGATTCATGAAATGTTGCATCTTTTTTGAACCACAGAGGTTGAATCATTTAGAGTTTAACGTTAAACTTATTAGAACAGAATTTTGGTTTGTGATTATTTTGTTCATTACCAAAAGTGAAGGCAGTTTGGTGGAATGGAAATGGCATGACATTAGGAGTCAGGCAACTTGAATTTTTAGTCCTGACTCTTGCCACTAAGTCATATAGCTTTAGTCAAGTTATTGTATCAGATCTTTCATTTAAAATGTGAGGTATTTAGTCTTTAAATGTATAGATTCTTAAGTTCTCTGAAAGCCAAAATTTTGGCTCTACTTTAATTTTCTTTGGCTGAAAATTTAAGAGGGTTCATTAACTCATTTAATAAACACAAAATGAGCACTTAGTATATGCGAGGACTTTGTTGCATTTTATGAGAAAAAAAAGTATAAGCCCAAAGCATCCAGGTCTCAAGTAGAACATTAGGGTGGTAACATACTAATTGATGAGTGCAGTTGACAAAGCACAGAAAACTTTCAATTTCGAAGCGTTTTATCCTTTCAACCCTGACCCTTATCTCACTCCCTAGTAATATCCTGCAAAATATCATTTCTCTTTCCCAGAGAATCCAGTCCAATTAATGTTATCCCAGGATGCTCTGCCCAGTTGCCTACCACTGCCACACTTTGCCTGATTTTCTTCCTGATGACTAGTCAAGAACAATTTCCAACTTTCTCCCTTCTACAGGGAGTGCCCACACGGGCTATTTGATAAGAATGTTGGATACAGTTCTCTGTCACATCTTTTGACCTGGCTGGAAGGGGTATTTTATTATTATTTATTATTATATTGCTACCTGTGCATTCCCCCAAATTGGCACCTGAACTAGAAATGTTTGTGATCAATTATTCAATTACTATGACCTTTTAAAATTTACTGAGCCCATATCACACAGAACAATATTTAAAGTAGTTTGTGTGCTTTTGAATTCCAGTAAAGGTCCTAGAAATACACATATCTAGGAGGAATGTTAGAAATAAAATCCAGGGGCCAGTCTGGTGGCTTAGTGGTTAAGTTCATGCACTCTGCTTCAGCCGCCTGATCGCAGGCTGGGATCCGGGGCGTGGATCTAGCACCACTCATCAAGCCTCGCTGTGGCGGCATCCCACATACAGTGGAGGAGGATCGGCACAGATGTTAGCTCAGTGACAGTCTTCCTCAAGCAAAAAGAGGAACCGGCGAAGCCCAGGCCACCAAAGTGGAATGTGCGCACTTAACTGCTGCGCCACGAGGCTGGCCCCTGAATTGACTAATTTAATCCTCATAACAACCCTCTTATGCCTGCTTTACAAATTAGGCAATTTAGGTAGTATAGAGAAATAGTTTCCCAGGTTACATAGCTAGGAAACAACAGATCTGGCACGTGAACCCAGTGAGACCCCAGAGTTCCTATTCTGAGTTGCTAGCCACGTCTCCACAGCTGCAGGAATAAAACAGTGCTTACCGTATGGCAAGCTCTCCGAAGTCTCCCTTTAATACTTACAAGGAAAATGATTTGTATTTTTAATGAAGCTTTATTTGAATTTTAAGTTTTATTCATGCTCTTGTCTTCAAATGAACAAATTGTGTTGGATTTCTGACTCTGCTGGACTCCTGGTCGAATGTTATTTTTCAGAAATACAATGGTTATAGAGTTATAGAATATGTAGGTGTATACATATGTACTTAAAGAAACTTGCTTATTTAGGTTAGGCTGCTACTTTCTTGTGAATAGCTTTAAAACACCCAATTACTCTATAACACAAGCCCAAAAGTCTCCATAAAAGATTGGTATACTAACTTGTCAAGAAGTAAGCTAGATGAATAATTATGGGTGTGTCCTTTCTGCACGCTTTCTCACGAAAATCGGAATTCCACATTGAAGTTAACTTCTTTTTAAAATCCTACAGCACATATGGATCCAATTACTTAATTGTCTGCAGAGTTGCAATGACAGTTAACTTCTACCAATTTCAGCCAGTCTGCCAGATATCTGCATGCAAACTGAAGGGTGGCTTGTCTGTCTGACCCTTTGTCCTTTTTGGAAGAAGCGAATCAGTAGCAGATGCAGTTGGGTGAGTGATGCACGGACTGTATTTGAAGGAAAACATGTTTATGGTAATCTAATCATTTGAGAAGGAAAAGAATAAAGTGCAAAGTAAAAGGAGAAAATAGGCAGATGAGAGAAAGAAGTGGAGGGAGCAAGACAAAGGGAAAGCTAAAAAAAGAGAGCTTGGGTGTTAAGGAATTTCAATGGAATCTTTCTTTGTTTACTTTTAGGAAAATCTGTCTTGCAAATTTAATTACCACACAACATGATTGCTCCTGGTAAAATGTAACATTAAAGCCATGGCAAGTTAAGTGAATTTAAAGAAGTTCCAGAGCTGGAATTACAATCTCACGGAAGCAACTTTAAATTTTGAAACTACTTTGCTAGTTGTCTAATCACACCTCAGCCTGAGAGGCAAAGAGAGTAGTTAACATATCAATGTTTCCTCGTGATTGTAGCAGAGGACAACGGAATGCTATTTTCCTTAAAATCTCACCTTAAAAATAAAATTGACAAAGGCGATCGACCTCTTCACTTTAAGTTTTCTTCTGAATCTCTGCTCTGTTGTTCTGATTCCTTTTCAGTCTCTTTCTTTTTTTTCACATCTAATGCAGGAGGATTTAACCAGCTATTTTGCTATTTGGGGTGGAAGGAAAGTCTCAAGGCAGAATTACTGAGGTGATGGCTTTCTCCTCTAGCCTTTTGGAGACCATATTGCTTTACTTATAATGATTTTTCAATTCTACCTACAGGTTAGGAATGAAGCACAGATAATTGTGAGGTGTAGCCCAGATCAACTATCCCTCAAATTGTCACAAAGGTCAGTGTTAGCAAGATTCACCTTGCTTTCATATGCCCACTACTGTTGATTAATGAATGGTAGTATGTTTTTTATTCCCTCAACAATGGTTTTTCCTTCTCCCACCTGGGAGTGAGAGTTGACCAAATACAAGCCAGCCCCTCTTGAACAGAGAGTAAGACCTAATATTTTCAACATAAATATAGCATTATTAAACACCGCTATTCAAGTAGCATACATTTTACATAGGAAATACTGATGGATAAATAAGAATGTTGGGGCTGGCCTGGTGGTGTATCAGTTAAGTTCGTGTGCTCTGCTTTGGCGGCCTGGGGTTCGTAGGTTCAGATCCTGAGTGCAGACCTACACACTGCTCATCAAGCCATGCTGTGGTGGCATCCCTTATAAAAAGTAGAGGAAGATTGGCATGGATGTTGGCTCAGGGACCATCTTCCTCAGGCAAAAAGAGGAAGATTAGCAACAGATGTTAGCTCAGGGCCAATCTTCCTCACCAAAAAAAAGAAAGAAAAGAATGACAACATATCACGATTTAACTTCAACTAACGACTTAACAAGCAAGTGTGTTTTCTGAGATGCATAGTTATAAGACAGTGACTTACCACAGGTACTACATACAGCTGTTTGGGAAGTTAAATCAATATCTTTGATATTTTATCATTTGGTGAGATGTTTAGTTTGCCAGTAACAAATGTTTCAGTAATAAAAATAGCAACCATTTACTGAGCTCATGTCATGTGACAAGCACCGCGAATGCATATGCTATTCTACATTATCTGTAACAACACTAAGCAGTAGAAACAATTATTTCTCCATTTTGCTAGCAGTGAAATTGAGCACAGAGGTTAATAACTTGCCTGTCTCCGGATGGCTGAGAGGCAGAGTTAGGATTAGAATCCGGAGCCTGTATTCCTAACCACTGCGCTAACCTGCAGTGTCCAACCATGCAGATTGTTCACCTGTACGGAAATTATTCTCAATGTGACATGCTCCTGCGATGCTGGACGTGTACAAAGGATGAATTAACATTAGGAATGTCAAAATAAATGTGTCATGAGCTCTAGTAAAATGAAGAATTCCGTGGAAAAGATGAGGAGAGAGTAGAAGAAATGGCTTAAATGTTGCCTAAGCTTCCAAAGTAGCATTTACAGCATGAGCTCATCTTGACAACAAAAACAAGAAACAAAATACCAAAAACCCCCCACTCTATGTATGGTTACATAAAAAAAAAATAAAATGGAAGGAGATGTAGCACTTTATTATACTTGCCACTGGTTATCTATACACAGTGGGATTGTAAGTGCCTTTTCTTCTTTGAGTTTTTTTGTATTATTTACTGAAGGCATGTATTGCTCGTACAATTAAAAATAATTAGTTAATCATTGTTGAAACTTGGGGTTTGTTATACTACTCTTTCTTTTGTTTATGTCTAAAATTTCTGTAATAGAGAGTTTAGAAATAATTTTAGAAAATAAAAATAACTTGAAACACAGACTAAAACTCCAAATGGCTGCTGGGGCTTGTTGAGAATAAGTGTGACCAAAGGAATAGCCTGTAATATGCTTTAAAAAAGATGTTCTTCTTGAGCAAAGATTACATTAGTCTCAGAAGAAAAGTCATAAATGGTTAAGAGGAATTTTGGGTAGATTTCCCAAGAAAATAAAATATGGAAAATATGGAACCAATTACTTCCAAGTCCTTTGTAGAGTGGCCTGTCTGTCCTTACCTCTTCCTCACTGTCCTTATACTTACCTCACCTCACTTCCTTACTCCTCTTCCTTTACTGTGTTCCATTGCTTATAAAACCCTCACAGTTTCCTGCCACAGGGTCTTTGCACCTTCTGTTACCCCTCCATGGAATTCTTTTCCTGAAAACTTCACATGGATAGCCATGAGGTTCAGGACATGCTACCCCAAAATAGAGCACCTTGGTTATTGAACATTTTAAGCTAAAGGAGTTTGAGAAAATGGTGGAAGCAGGAAGTTCACTCCGACCTTCCTTCCTTCCTTCTCCCATGAAACAGGTCATAGTGTCTTCATGTGAGAGGTGACCTCCCTATACCAGGGGGACAAGAGCATCCTTATCTCCAAAGACAAAGGGACACCAAGAAGATGTCTAACAAACAACCCTTGCTAAGTTTCTCCCAGTTTACTACACTTAGCTCACACTCTCTAACCTCTCATATTCCTACACGACTGCCAACTCTTCATCAAACCTAGCATAAAAGTGCTCAGGCCTGTTTGTGTCTTTCTTTCTTTCTTTCTTTCTTTTTTTTTTTTTGGAGGAAGATTAGCCCTGAGCTAACTACTGCCAATCATCCTCTTTTTGCTGAGGAAGACTGGCCCTGAGCTAACATCTATGCCCATCTTCCTCTACTTTATACGTGGGACGCCTGCCACAGCATGGCTTATTGCTAAGCAGTGCCATGTCTGGACCCGGGATCCGAACTTGTGAACCTGGGGCCTCCAAGAAGCAGAACATGCGAACTTAACTGCTGCGCCACCGGGCCAGCTCCATGTGTCTGCATTTCTTTCAGAAGGCTCCATGTCATGTTCAACTTATATTAAATAAATTTCTGTGCTTTTCTCCAGTTACTCTGTCAGTATAATTTTCATACCCAGCCAGGGGTCCTAATAGAGTTGAGGAAAAATTTTTCCTTTCCTACAATACCTTTTCCTCCTGGTCTCAGCCACTCCATCCAGTTATATTCTCCCACATTGTCCTGTTTTCTTATCTTTGTGTCATTTAATGCAATCTTAAATTTTTTTTTTTTAAAGATTTTATTTTTTCCTTTTTCTTCCCAAAGCCCACTGGTACATAGTTGTATAGTTTTAGTTGTGGGTCCCTCTAGTTGTGGCATGTGGGATGCCACCTCAGCATGGCCTGATGAGAGGTGCCATGTCTGCGCCCAGGATCTGAACCAGCGATCCCTGGGCCGCCGAAGTAGAGCGCTCGAACTTAACCACTCTGCCACGGGGCTAGCCCCCAATTTTTTAAATATATTTGTTTAGTGAGTCTCTCCCCACCAGGATATAAACTCTTTGAAAGTGGGAGTCTCGTCTCTTGTGCTCCTCATTCTACCCAGGGACCCTAGAACAGTGCCTGATACATAGCAGGCGCTCAGTAAATCCTTGATGAATGAATGCAAAGACAGTCTCTGCATGAGCTCTGCCATCTGCTGCTCTTTAGTCACACTTTCACTCAGCCTTGAACACCCAAGCTTTGCCTCAAGAACTCCAGAGGGCATCCTGGGTATGGGGAAGAGGGATTTGAAGACTGTGTTGTCACTGCAGGAAACCCCTCAACTTTTGCTATAATAATACCTTAACTTGTGTTCATAAATACTAACCCTTGTTAGTCCCAAAAGCCTACCTCCAAGTAACAAAATATAAAAAAGTTATATAGACAAATGAGGGAACTAATTTATTTCAAGTATCAAAGGCAAAAAAAAAAAAAGATTAAAGGGCAAAGAATAAACAGAATATAACTTAACATTTCTGCAATAAACAGCTAACTTTTGAGGGCTTTTACCATACCGGGCAATGATATTTTCCAGAATGAATTCCATCTTCCTTGTGTATGCTTCTGTATTCTGACCACCCATGCTACAAACCACATTTATGACTCAACCACATTAAGTTCAGGGGAAAATGTTTATATTGTAAGGTAGTTGGGAAGTTATTTTTCTTACTTTGTGAAAGCATCTGATTTGCACGGCCTCCAGACAAAGGTAAGGGTTAAACCCCACAAGAGTACTCTGTCACTGTCCACACAACCCAGGGCTGACTCATGTATGTTCAAGACCTGTCTGATGAGTCACAAAATGCCACACAGAGGGAGCCATTCAAATATACTGGTCTACTGCCTTTATGTCCTGAGAATTGGAAAACAACTGTCAACTGACAAAGGTCACCTCTGGAATAATAACTGGTAGGTTTAATTTATGCAAAAGTATAAAGCTTTAATCTCTATGCTTTACAAATTAGATTAATAGTACCCATTTCAGGGATTTTGTAAACACTGAGAAACTGAAACACTTTGGACTGAAGAAATCAATTACATTGGCTTAAAAATTGTGTCCAGATTTTCAGATAATAAACTACATAAGGGGTATTCAAAAGACGCTTACATATTACTTTTACGTCCTCTGAAATCTTAAGGTTTAAGCACGAAGAAGTATTTTAATTCAATTTTTTTTAAATCGTGTTGGCAAAACTGTCTTCTTCTGCATGAAAGTTGCCTGCACCAACAGAAGAGTCGAATATGGGATGTACGACAGGACTTACCTTACTAGTTTGGCACTACGACTCCCTACCAATGACATCTGAGCCTTCTTTTCGATTTTGGAATTTTGAACCATAAATCTTTCTGCAGTCACTCCAAATTTAACGAGGCTTGTAGGGTGTAAAAAAAAGTGTGAGGAAGAAGAGAAAATGACTCATAATCCTGCCACTTAGAGGCAGTTGCTATTAATATTTTGGAGTATTCCTTCCTTTCTTTAAAAATATTTCCCCCTTATTCTCTCATTCTCATGTTGCCCTAAACTCTAATGAAAATGTCACTGTACACATTCGATGATGGACTTGTTCTATCATTTTGTCCTTCAGCACGAAAGTGCTAGCCTGGCTAAATTTTGTCCTGTAATGAATAGCCTTAAAAAATATTGCATCTAGTTTTTACATGTTTTCCTTTTTTAAAAATGATAGCTCAGAATAATTTATAAATAAATAAAAAAGAATTTGTAGAGAAAATAAATATTCAGCTATAAACTGCATTATTCCAAATTAGGGGAATATGTGATATTCATTTCTAGAGAGAGAAACACAAACTTAGGAAAGATTCCCCCCCAATTGATGGAGTTCTTTGGGAAGGAATCCAGGTTTTGAGTAAAATATACAGTGAAGGAATTAGGAAAAGACTGTCAATAACTTCCAGCTAATTAAAATTCATGCTCAGACTCATAGAAGACCAGCTTTCAACTTCTCACTAGTTTTCATTTGTGGATAAAAAATAAAGTTGTGAATCAAACCTTAAATCACAGAACAGAAGTCTACCAGACTGGTTTTATTTAACTCCATAGACATTGCTCAATTGCAAAGCTGTTTCTGTTTTCCTTTGTCCTAGCATACTCTAAATAAATGTAAGTGCCTTTCAGTATAGTTGGTGTTAGTTTCATCCTAATTAAAAGAAAAACTTTTACCTTTATCTTATCAGAATATGTTGACTATGTGGCGATGATGGATAAGTCAAGAGCACTTAGGCAGTGTGTGTGTGTGGATGAGTGTGTGTGGATGTGTGTGTGTGGATGTGTGTGTGTGTGTGTGGATGAGTACGGGAGGGACAAATTCAGACTTAACTGAATGGCAGGACTCCTTCTTTGACCATCACTCTTCCCAACCATTTCCCTCTTTGGAATTTACATGTGAAAAGTTAATTTGTAACTTAGAGAATTTTAAAATTATAGAGTGCTTATCATTTTTTAAGAATAATATAGATCTCTAGAGATGCAAGAAGAAAAAGAGCCAATATTATTTCTATTATCTTAGGGGACAGAGAGGAGGCGTATTCAAGACCTTTATGCAGAAGGGAAGTTTTTTTTTTTTTGAGGAAGATCAGCCCTGAGCTAACATCCATGCCCATCTTCCTCTACTTTATATGTGGGAGGCCACCACAGCAGTGCTTGCCAAGCAGTGCCATGTCTGCACCTGGGATCTGAACTGGCGAACCCATGGCCGCCGAAGTGGAATGTGCCAAGTTAACTGCTGGGCCACTGGCTGGCCCCGGAGGTTTTTTTTTTTAACCTCCCCTGGCAACTCGTTACCCTGGGGAATGTTGAAGTTTCATATCAGCCCAAGATCCAGCTTACAAAGTGTTTTCATATTGATGCCTTTATTACTTTTTCAGTGTTTTCATGGGTTGTACTTAAACATATAGATCTATAATTTATCTTTTAAAAGGCTGTTCCAGGGACCAGCCCAGTGGCACAGTGGTTAACTTCACACGTTCTGCTTTGGCGGCCTGGGCTCCGCTGGTTCGGATCCTGGGTGCGGACATGGCACCACTCATCAAACATGCTGTGGCGGGAGTCCCACATATAAAGTAGAGGAAGACGGGCACCGATGTTAGCTCAGGGCCGGTCTTCCTCAGCAAAAAGAGGAGGATTGGCAGCAGAGGTTAGCTCAGGGCTGATCTTCCTAAAAAAAAAAAAAAGGCTCTTCCAGTAAATGTAACGAAGTAAAGCATTTTGAAATAGGCTTGAGTATTGTCCGAAAATAGTCAACAAACATTAAATTTAAAAAACAACACAACATGGGCTGACCCAGTGGTATAGTGGTTGGGTTCACATGCTCTGCTTCGGTGGCCCAGGGTTTGCAGGTTCGGATCCTGGGTATGGACCTACTCACCACTCGTCAAGCCATGCTGTAGTAGCATCCCACATACAAAACAGAGGAAGAGTGGCACAGATGTTAGCTCAGGGCCAATCTTCCTCACCAAAAACAAAACAAAACGACACAGCAAATAACTTTGTATCTCTCTTAACCACCTAAAATGCTTATTAAGGCTACCTCTACTATTTTGGCATCAGGTACGTTCAAGAAGCTCAACTCTTAAAGCCATTAGCATTTCATGATTTAGAATTATCCAAACAAATTTAGCCATCTGTGGTTTTATTTCCAACACTTTTCCAGTTGATCAAACGAGCTTTAGCTATCAGTTTAGAAGTACCTACTTACCCAACAGTCGTGGTTAAACTAAAGAATAGAAACAAAGCAATCTTTGCTTTGGCAGACAATAAAGTCTTCTGACCATCTCTACCATCAAATCAAACTATCCTGGTCAAGGAAGATTTGCATGCCCCATAAATGTTCTTCAAAAAGCAGCACTTTTCAGCTTGGGAATGTGTTACATATTTTGACTCTTGCTACTAAATCAGGAAGATGAAAACATTGCAATTCACAGTGAGAAAGCAGATATTTGTTTTCCAGTGGGAATCAAGTCAGAGGAGAGCACAAAAGAGTCTTCATGTCCTCCCAAGCATCTGCGGCAGTGGTCCCAGTTGGACACCACATTCACCCAGCTGCTGGGGTGTGTATGCATGTAGTGTAGAAAATGTTTCATTGCGGTCATTTACGGCAGCATCTTGTGTGTGTGACGGGAAACATCATCAGCACATTCCACATGGGAATGAAATTTTCCTTTTTAAAAGAATGTGGATAACATTGCCTCATGTATTTCTTTCTTTTTTATTCCCCTATCTCTTCATTTATTTTTAATTATCCTACTTTATTTTGATAGAGCCAGTATAATTCAGTCATTAAGAGCCCTATAATCCGGAATCAGAATGATTGGGTGCAAATTTTAGCCCCACCACGTGTTAACAGTGTGTTCTCGAGTTTTTTCCCTGCAAAGAAGAATAAAGTCTAATAGGAGAGGGATGAGGAATAAATGAGGGCTCAGACAGAGCACTCAGGGCAGGGCTGAGTGAGTTAAATGCTAGCTTTCATCGTGAATGGCAGTCCCACTACATTTTAAATTACATTCAGGTTGAGACAACAATGGCGGGTGAATGACATATTCATTGGAGCGCAATCTTGCAGGACGCTCAATTCCTTTGTTCTTGATAACATGACCCATTAATCCCATTTCCTGCTGCCTGCTTCACCTGTTCTGGTGTATAGGGTGTGTGAGGAGGAACAGAAGATTTGACAGCAAGAGGAAGGAACAAAACAGAGGCATTTTTATCTGGTGGTGGAAGCTAGGGAGACTTGGCATCTCACGCTGAATTGGATAACATTAAGCTGTTCGTGATTCCTGAGGCATCTTAGTGTTTTGATTGCAAATATCCAATGATTCCCTTTCCAGAGAAATGACTTCAGCCCTCTCTCAGAAATGCAGTGTATGGGAGCGTAGTGATGTCTCTTTGAAACCCAGCAGTGTGACTTTCGTTTCCTCAATCCTCTGCTCCCTGAAACACACAGGCTCTCCCGCGCCTTCCCATAGTGATGGATGTTGATGTCTGCCTTCTCTATTTAGCAGGGATTTTAGTCAACCACAGCAAACAGCATGTCAGTTTCTACACTTGTGTCAGCCCCTCTCTTTCAGATTGTCTTCCCTAGAGGTGGATGGTGCCCAGGGTAGAAATACCCAGATTCTTGCCGATTGTGAAAAGCAAGAATTAAAATGCTCAGGCACCTGAGGAAGCATGGTGGCACACACACCAGATTAACAGAAAATTTTGGTAATAGTCTCAATTCTGTCACTTACTCGTGGAGACAGACCCAGCATCGTTTTCATGTACGACCTTGAGAAAGTTGTGAAATGTCTTTAAGCCCCACTTTATTACCTGTTAAATGGATATATTACTTATTCACAGTCTTTTGAAGGATCACTGTGAAATACTGAAAAATGAGAAAATTGCTTTAACAGACCTCTGTTGCATGTCTATTACATGTCATGTATTAAGACCGTCTATACAAAAAGATCTCAAAGCTGTAAGTAAACACAAATATTAGCTAGTGCTTTTATTATTGGGTGCTTTTGTTTTGACGAATCAGTAAGATGTGGAGAAGCAACATCTGTATGTTGGAATAGAATTTGAGTCTTTGATGCAAGGAAGGAGTGTGGCTGAGAATAGGAGGAAACGCCCACCTACACCTCCTATTGTGCTTTAAGCGTGCAGGGTGGGCGGGCCGGGGCTCTTATGAGTGCCTAGTTGCATGCAAGGTAATTGCAGACGCCTGCTTCCCTCTCTGCTGACACAGCCAAAGTTCCTGGTTCCAAGGAGTTGCTGATGTTATAAATTCCAGGGCACAGAAAACCATATTTTTCATAATGGGTTTCATGCCCATTACCGGTAATAATTTAAAATTGTTTGAATTCATGGCTAAAGAGAGATGCTTCTGCTTTTCATTAAATGTCACTGAACAGGTGCTGAGCTCTGCAGTCTTTAATGCCTTCCAGCCTCTGCTAAGTCATATGTAAAAGTAAAATATTTGTGGGGCAAGCCTGGTAGCACAGCAGTTAAGTTCGCACTTTCTGCTTCGGCGGCCTGGGATTCGCTGGTTCCGATCCCAGGTGCAGACATGGCACCGCTTGACAAGCCATGCCTTGGTAGGCCTGCCACATATAAAGTGGAGGAAGATGGGCACAGATGTGAGCTCAGGGCCAGTCTTCCTCAGCAAAAAGAGGAGGATTGGTGGCAGACGTTAGCTCAGGGCTAACCTTCCTCAAAAAAAAAAAAAAAAGTAAAACATTTGAATTCCTCCCAAAGTTCAATAGTCATGTTAGAGAGAGAGTTCAAATGAGTGCACATTTTATAATCCCTATTCTGCATCATTTGTTTTAGATTTCAATGACAAAATTCTCCCTTTCTGGTGGAATATTGAGTAGAGATAAATGGTTGGAAAAAAATACAAATTTGCCTTTATTGCATCTGTGTTGCATAAAAATTCTGGGAACACCCTGCCTGCACCAAGATGTATTGAAAGGAAGGCTGCTCTGCTAGGGAACGTTTGGAGCAGGTAAATTTGTGCTGAGGAGATGGGAGGTAATCACCAGACAAATGACTCGCACATCCGGTGGACTCAAGGAGGGTTAAACTAAATATTCAAGCTGTTTGGTCTGTTTACTCATGTTTATATGAGGCTAACAACTTCCACAACTGCCTTTCAGGCAGTAGTTCCCAGGTGTCTTCTGTTTAGTTGTCGGGCTCATTTGAATTACTTTATGAGGAATATTTAGAAAAGAGAGAGAGTGCGGTGATCAAGGGTAGCTTGCGCTTTTCACAACCTAAGGAGGATTCTGGATTCTACTGTTCCTCACTGTAGCTGTGGTGTGAAGATCGCTGGAGGCAAAAGTGAAATCTTGTGGGGCTGGCCCCGTGGCCGAGTGGTTAAGTTTGCGGGCTCTGCTGCGGCGGCCCAGGGTTTTGCCGGTTCGGATCCTGAGCGCCACTTATCAGGCCACGCTGAGGCAGCGTCCCACATGCCACAGCTAGAAGGACCCACAACTAAAAATATACAACTATGTACTGGGGGGCTTTGGGGAGAAAAAGAAAAAATAAAATCTTTAAAAAAAAAAAAGTGAAATTTTGTGATTTTCACTTGTGATTTCTACAGATTCTTATAGGCTCCCCAGAAATTTTACAGAAATGAAGAACTTTGTCACTGAAAGATCTCCTTTGATTTTGAGGACTAACAGGCTTATTTACTTATTAATTTATTTCTAAAATTTTAATGAGACAACTAAAGGCTTCTCTAAAGGAGGAATATATGATATTTGAAATGGTGGTGATGTTTGTGGATATATATGAGAGTGTCTCAATTCTTAGGAGATGCATGCTAAAGCATGTAGAGGTGAGTGTTATGATGTCTGCAATGTATTTGCTGAAATGTTTCAGCAAAAAAAAAGAGAGATAGATAAAAGAAATGTGGCAAATTGTTAAAATGTTGAATCTAATTGTTTCATAAATGTTTTTCATATACTGTTCTTCCAACTTTTTTGTATTTGTAAATTTTTATAATAAAAAGTTGAAAAACAATCTTCTGTTGATAATCACAAAATGCTGTTAAGACTCAACCGACAAACTTGAAAAATATTTGCAAAATATATGTCATATATAGGATTATTATCCTTAAAATAAAAATCACCTATGAATCAATAAGAACAAAATTGAACACTCCAATATAAAAAAAAGGCAAAGAAAATGAACAATCAAGTCACAAATGGAAACACAGAAATGGGCAATAAATAAACAGAAAACTGGGTATTTATACAATTATATATTGATCTCACTATCAATAAAAATGCAATTTAAAGCATTACCAAAAGAATTATATAAATATATATAAAATAATTATCTAAAAGAATTATAATAACTATCAGACGGTTACTCTAATTCAGGCATTATTCAAGTGTTTTCTCTGTCCTTTCACATTTAACTCTGGCAAGAGTCCTATGATGTGGAAACTATTATTGTTTCCATTTTACAGAAGTGGGAACTAAAACCACAGAGGTTAAATTCCTTGCCCTGGACTACAGTGGGGAAACATTAGTAAGCATTGGAGTTAAGATTCGTACGAAGACCATCCCTTTCTAGAACATGCTGTCTTCATAATATGCTGTATGGTATCTGGTACTGATAAGGGTAGACATTCACAGCTGGTGTGTTAATAGAAACCACTTTGACCATCTTTCTGGGGACTAATTTGGCAATATGTTTGGATCAGATGCCTTAAAAATGTGCATAGCCTTTGATCCGGTGATTCTAATTCTAGGAATTCTTCTAAGGAAACAGGACAACGTGCCACAATGTTTATACAAAGATATTAATCCAGCACTGGTTAGGTATTAAGAAATCAAAGCTAAATGCCCCATAGAGGACTGCTAAATAAGTTATGAATCAGCAATGGGATGTTAGGCAGCCATTAATAGGTCTATATTTATTAAAAGAAAAATCTTTATAAAACATTGCAAATGGGGAAAAAAAAGCAGGCGCAAAACATGCTGTAAAGTGTAATCCCATGTTGTTGAAAAAAACGAAACTACATAGAAGATATATAACATGCATATATTTGGAAGAATATATACCAAAATTTTAGCAATACTTGATCTTTAAATGGTAAGAGTACAGATTTTTCTCCTCGTTTTTATGTGACTTTAAAAATTTCCCCATGAAAACATAATTTTAGTTATGCAATAAAGATATGTATTTTTCTTTTTGGTGAGGAAGATTCACTCTGAGCTAACATCTATTGCCAAGCTTCCTCTTTTTTTGCTTGAGGAAGATTGTCACTGAGCTAACATCTGTGCCAGTCTTCCTCTATTTTGTATGTGGGTCACTGCCTCAGCATGGCTGATGAGTGAGCACTAGGTCCATGCCGGGGATCTGAACCCATGAACCTGGGCTGCCCAAGTGGGGCATGCAGAACTCTACTACAACACCATGGGGCCAGCCCCACAATAAAGATAATTTGAATGCAGCATATGCAGTAAAACAGTGAATATGTGTCATGATGAATTTTAAAATTTTTATTGTGATAAGAATACTTAACATGAGATCTACCTTCATAACAGATTTTTAAGTGTACAATGTAGTGTTATTATCTCTAGGCACAATGTTGTACAGCAGATCTCTAGAACTTACTCATCTTGCATAACTGAAATTTTATACCTGCTGATTAGCAGCTCCCTATTTCCACCTCCTTTGAACACCTGGCAATCACCATTCTCTTCTTTGCTTCCATGAGCCAAGACTCTTGGAATATGTTAGTTACCTTACATACGTTGAATCATGCAGTATTTGTCCTTCTGTGACTGACTTAATTCACTTAGCACAATGTCCTCAAGGTTCATCCATTTTGTCACACATGGCAGAATTTCCTTCTTTTTTAAGGCTGAAAATATTTCATCCATCTTGTCACATATGGCAGAATTTCCTTTCTTTTTTTTTCTTCTTTTTGTTTTCAATTCCCCAAATCCCCCCAGTACATAGTTGTATATTTTAGTTGTGGGTCCTTCTAGTTGTGGCATGTGGGACGCCGCCCCAATGTGGCCTGACGAGTGGTGCCATGTCCGCGCCCAGGATCCAAACCAGCCAAACCCTGGGCTGGCGAAGCAGAGAGCGCAAACTTAACCACTCTGCCATGGGGCCGGCCCCTCCTTCATTTTTAAGGGTGAAAATATTTCATTGTGTGTATATATCACAATTTATTTATTCATTCATCTGTCGATGGACATCTAGGTTCCCATATCTTGGCTGTTATGAAAAGTGCTACAATGAACATGGAAATGCAAATATCTCTTCATGATGAATTTTTTTTTAAGGAAATTATTTAAACTTGTAATCTTGGAAACTAAAGACTGTGTGGTCCAGAAGTTATTTACTTCAGTATGAGTGATCATACTTGATGTTTCATTCTTTCCTCAACTTGGCCATTCATTGCTCTGTTTTCTCACTCATAAAGCAGGGTACTGAGAGAAAAACTGAGATCAGCTAGGTGTGCTGTAGTTACGCTCCCATTGCTTGCTCTGAGCCCTCTCGCTATGCCTCTCTTTCTCTCTTCCATTTTTCTCCACTGGCTTTTCTCTTAAGGGTATAAACACACTTAAGTCTCTTTCTTCCATTAAAAAATTTTTTTTCCCCCTCTGGATTCCGTTGTCTCCTTTAACAAAGCTTTCACCTTCCCTTCTTGAAATAATTAAGTCAATCAGTACTGGCTCTTGGTCTTCCTCTTCCATTTGTTCTTCAATCTGCTGAGATCTAGTTTGTACTTGAAATCAACCTGGCAATGCTCTTTATCATCAAAGTGAATGCCTTTTTCCCGTACTTTTCCACTTATACCTCTATTTAATTCAGTTAATTGAATGTTGACTACGACGCCCCTGAGCTTCCTCTTTCCTTGCATTTCCCATTTTTTTCTGGTTCTCTTTTATTGCCCTTTTGTTTTAGTTTTCTTTGTTGCTGTGTGTGATGGGTTGGGTGATGGTCCCCAAAATATATCCATGTCCTAATCCCCAGAACCTGTGAATGTTACCGAATATGACAATAGAGAGTTTGCAGATGTGATTAAGGCAAAGGTCTTGAGATGAGGAGATTATCCTGGATTAACCCATAGGCCAGATGTAGTCACAATGTTCCTCATAACAGGGATGCAGCAGCAGAGTTAGGGCAAGAGAAGGCAACGTGCTGACGCTAGCAGAAATTGGAGTGATGTGCTCGAAAGATGGAGGAAGGGGCCACTAGCTGAGGCATATAGGTGGCCACTAGAATCTGGAAAGGCAAGGAAACAAACTATTCCTTCAGAACCTCTAGAAGAAACTAGCCCTGGGGCCGGCCCCATGGCCCAGTGGTTAAGTTCTTGAGCTCCGCTTTGGCAGCCCAGGGTTTTGCTGGTTCGGATCCTGGGCACGGACATGGCACTGCTTGTCAGGCCACGCTGAACTGGTGTCCCACATGCCACAACAGGAAGGACCCACAACTAAAAGTACACAACTATGTACCGGGGGGCTTTGGGGAGAAAAAGGAAAAAAAAATCTTATTAAAAAAAAAAAAAGAAACTAGCCCAGCCATTACCTTGACTTTAGTCCAGTGAAACTGACTTTGGACTTCTGACCTGCAGAATTATAAGGAATAAATATGTGTTATTTTCAGCTGCTAAATCTGTGGCAATTTGTTACAGCAGCAATAGGAAGCTAATAGACTGTGTCTGTATTAATCCTTTCCCAAACCCCTGGGTTACCCCCGAGCTCCACACATAGTCCTCTCTGCGACTTGCTCTACATTTTCTCGCTTGGAGGTTTCACTTTCTCTCAACGTTTCAACCATGACCAATGACTCCAAGACCATCTCTCTCAACCTACAGACCCACAATTTCAACTCTCCACATTACATTATCACTTGGTGTCTTGCAAGCATCTCAAACTTAATATCTTAGGGGCTATGCGAAGGAGGATTTACTAGAAAGCTAATAAAGCTTAAGCTTCAGGTTTCTTCACTTGCACAAGTCTCTTCCAAGACTGTGGGAGGTTCCTAAAAATTTGTATTTGTAATTTTATATTATTATTATCGTTATTTTTTGAGGAAGATTAGCCCTGAGCTAACATCTTTTGCCAATCCTCCTCTTTTTGCTGAGGAAGACTGGCCCTGAGCTAACATCTGTGCCCGTCTTCCTCTGCTTTATATGTGGGACACCTGCCACAGCATGGCTTGCCAAGCAGTGCCATGTCCACACCTGGGATCCAAACTGGCAAACCCCAGGACGCCGAAGTGGAACATGCCAACTTAACCACTATGCCGCCGGGCCAGCCCCTGTATACTATTTTTCTTAATAAAATTGCCCTTGGTCATAAAGGGAGTACCTTAGTGTTTCTGGCTGCTATAACAAAAATACCATAGACTGGGTGGCTTAAACAGCAAATGTTTATTTCTCACAGTTCTGGAGGCTGAGAAGTCTAAGATCAAGACTCTGGCAGATTTGGTGTCTGGTGAGGGCTCACTTCCTGGTTCATAGATAGCCATCTTCTCACTGTGTCCTCATATGGTGTGAGGGGTGAAGGAGGTCTCTGGGGTCTCTTTTGTAAGAGGACTAATCCCATTTATGAGGGCTCCACCCCCATAACATCATAACCTCCCAAAGGCCCAACCTCTAAATATCACTACATTGGAGAGTAGGTTTCAACGTGTGAATTCTGGGGGGACACAGATGTTCAATCTATAGCAGGCAGCACATTGCGTTTTACTTCATAGTTCCATGCAACCCAGCATTTGTGTGTCCTACAGCTTATACAATTGCTTATGTTTATGAAGTAGTTAACCCTACATGCAGCAGGTGGTCAACAAGTCGTAGCGATGTTATCCTCAGATGCTTCATCTTGGTTAATGGCATCACAATCTTGCCCTACAAAAGCCAGAGATCTTAGAATTATCCTTGATACTCACCTATCCTCTTCCCATATCCAATTCCCATATCCAAATCAGAGAGTCCTGTTGGCTTTGCCTTTCCAGGTAAAGCTTTGCCTTAATTCTGTCTCACAATACCTAATCATCACAATCTCTAACTTTATTCAAGTCTTCACTATTTCTTGGTTTATTATGATAGTTGCCTCATCTGTTTCTGTGCTAAACTACTCCATCCAGTGCAATCTCTTGGTCGCTGACAAATACATCTTCATAAAGCTGAAATGTAACCACACCTCTACAGCTTAGTGCTTTCGAGATGTGGGTTCAATATAACTGACTGTTGAGCCTCTAGATAGTAGGGAACCAACAAGCATAACAATCACTGACTATTAGTGCTCCTGCACCAGGTATTGTGTTTCACCCAGAATGTACTTTCTCAGGTTTAATTTTATTCCTCCTGAAAAAGCTTTTCCTGATGCTGTCAACCAATACTATCATGTCATTATGATATTTATTCATAATTCATATCTCAATCTATAATTATCTTGATGGTTGGTTTGTTAGTTTATTTATTTATTATCTGTCTCTCCCAACTAGAATGTGGCTCTTAGAGGAGAGGGACATTTTTTTTTTAACTCTTGTTTACTGATGTATCTCCAGTGTGTGTCATTGCACCTGGCACAAAAACAAAATCTCACTGTTATGGACTGAATATTTACATCCCCCCAAATTCCTGTGTTGAAGCCCTAATCCCCCATGTGATGGTATTTAGAAGTAGGGTGTTTGGGAGGTAATTAGGTCATGAGGATGGGGACCTCATGAATGGGATTAGAGCCCTTATAGGAAGATGATCTCTCTCTCTCTCTGTGTGGCATGTGAGGATATAGCAAGAAGGTAGCCATCTGCAAACCAGAAAGAGGGTTCTCACCAGGACCCAACCATGCCTCTATCTTGATCTTGGACTTTCAGCCTCCAGAACTGCAAGAAATAAATGTTTGCTGTTTACTCTACTCCATCTAAGGCATTTTCGTTATAGCAGCCCAAACTGACTGAGATACTCACTGAATATTTGCTGAAGGAAAGAGCTAAGCTAGGCTATTAAAAACAAACAAACTGGGGTCGGCCCAGTGGCACAGTGGTTGACTTCGCATGTTCTGCTTCGGTGGCCTGGGGTTTGCCGGTTCAGATCCCCGGTGCGGACGTGGCACTGCTTGGCAAGCCATGCTGTGGTAGGTGTCCCACGTATAAAGTAGAGGAAGATGGGCATGGATGTTAGCTCAGGGCCAGTCTTCCTCAGCAAAAAAAAAAAAAAAAAAAAAAAAGAGGAGAATTGGCAAAAGATGTTAGCTCAGGGCTAATCTTCCTCAAACAAAAAATCTGTAACACCATCACTATCACATTCATTTAATACAAGAAATGATATTATAATGCCACAAAATTAGGAAGATCATGATTGCAGAATAAAGGACATTTAAAAAATTAAGTCAAAGTAACTTCATAAAAAAATCCCTACATTTTTCTTATCCTTGAACTTCCCCTCTGATGGTAAAACCTTCTCACATCTAGCCTTGGGGCTGGCATCAGGGTGAGCTTTTGAGAGTCTAGAAAAAACAGAATCCTTTCTCTTCTCTGGAGGGGGTCATGCACTAAAAGAATTCTAGTGAATGCTGGTATAGAGCACACAGTAGGCCCACAATGCATGTTCACTGTGCTGTTATTTCACTGTTTGTGCTTGAGCACTAGCTTTGCCGATAGCCTATAAGGCTCTCCCACTTCTTTTCTCCAGCTCTGCCTCAAAGTTTAATTTTTAGCTCCAGTGTCAGTTGCTTTCCTAGGAGTTCCTGTGTACCCTCAGGGAACATGAGTCTATGACATTTTATTGATACTCCTGTTTTTTACACTTATTGTAGTTGAATTACAATACAATTTGTAGTTTTAAAATTTTTCTCCCTAGGTTGAGGGTTCCATTATAGAAAGAAGGTGTTTTAGTATTAGGAATTCCATAAATACTTGCGAAGTGAATGCCCCAGACTGCAAGTTTAATTTGGCTTTGTTTAATCAAGAGACTTGATTAATTTGAATTGGAGAGCATGTAATAACAGAAGCGAACACTACTGTCTATACTCTGTATATGGGCTAATGCTACTGTAAACACTTTATGTACATGATCTCATAATCCTCAACCCTGTAAGGATAGATGCTGTTTCATCTACATTTTAAAGTTGAAGAAAGGGGCTGGCCCAGTGGCACAGTGGTTAACTGAGCATGTTTTGCTTTGGTGGCCTGGGGTTCACCGGTTCCGATCTCGGGTGCAGACATGGCACCGCTTGGCATGCCATGCTGTGGTAGGTGTCCCACATATAAAGTAGAGGAAGATGGGCATGGATGTTAGCTCAGGACCAGGCTTCCTCAGCAAAAAGAGGAGGATTGGCAGCAGATGTTAGCTCAGGGCTAATCTTCCTCAAAATAAATAAATAAATAAATAAAGTTGAAGAAAAAATGACTCGGGAAGCTTAGGCAAATTAACCAAGGTCAAGTCACTGTGAAGCTGAGTTTGGAAACCAGATCTTTCTGACTTTTGTTCTTAACTACTATGATATAATATTATGTAAACCTGTGCTGTCTTATACAGCAGCTGCTCGCCATATGGCTATTGAGCACTTGAAACGTGACTAGTCCAAGTCAAGATGTGCCATAAATGTAAAATACAAACCAGATTTTAAAGATTGCGTATGAAAAAAAGAATGTAAAATATCTCTTTTCTCATTAATATTTTTCATATTGGTTACATGTTGAAGTGATATTTGAAATATATTACACAATATGAAATATATTATTAAAATTAATTTTACCTACTTCTTTTTGATTTTTTAATGTGGCTACTAGAACACTTAGAACACTTAAAAATGCACATGTGGTTCACATTATATTTCTATTAGACAGCGTTGATGGAGGCAGATCTTTTTTAAACGGTGGGTTGGAACGTACTAGGGAACCCGAAATCAATTTAGTGAGGTTTTTAAAAACTGTTTTTTATTTTTTAAATAGGGTGAATTAGAGCAGAACAGAATGGACTAGAACAGCAAATAGAGCGTATGATGTTTAGTAAAGGTAAGTATTGTTTGCTGAAACTTTTTTCAGTTATAGATACGTGTTTGTAATAGCCACAATGTGAAATGTGTTTCTTTTCTCCTTTTTTGGTACATTTTGCTTATCTATTTCATCTCATCCTCACAGCAACCTCATGAAGGAGATAATATCATCCAACTTTTACAAGCGAGAAAACTGAAGTTCGTTTTTCTCTTTCCTAAGTCTCCATGACTCATTAGCAGCTGAGCCACAATAGTCCCCCAAATGTGCTGACTGCTACTTCAGCGTTTTTCCTGCTACATCTGCAGCCACCATAGTTCCCAAAAGTTGCCTGACAACAGAATTAAGATAGGATTATTGGGTGTGAAGCACCAACACGGAAACTGTCTCTTCGTAAAGCCTTAACCCTGACACTGTGAGGACCAGAGTGTTTTCTGGGGAGAGGTTCTGTAGCTTTTGACAGACTCTCCAAAGAGGTCCATGACTCCGTCATGATGCTGACGTCACTCCTCTGAAATGTATTTCTCAATGTGAGTCTCTCATAAAGTTCACAAAGAACTGGGAGAGACAGCCACAGTTTGTTTTGTTGAGGTATAATGAGTCTTTTTCCATTAGGAAGAAATTACAATCCTCTCGAAATTATTTCTCTTATTTTCCCAAATCACTCTAGGATTGTGAATGGAATCATTCTCTATGGCTTTGCTCTCAATCCACCAGCTCCATGGCAGTTTTCAGAGTCTGTCACTCTGTCATTTTACTTCCCTTCATATGCAGCTTAAGTTCCATAGTCATTATAATCACTCTTTTGCATACACTCAGTATTTTGTCTTTTTTGCTTTGACAAATAATCCTGGCAAAACAATAACTCTGGTTAATGTCAGCTCTGTAGTATACTCTATCTCGGGAAGCTACATGTCTTTGGAACTAACACAAACTTGTCGCGTGATCTCACTTGCTCTTAGTGCTGCTCTGCGATCCTACATTTCCCTAGACCAGTGGCGGTCAAACTTTAACATGCGTCAGAATCACCTGTGTTTTACACAGATTGCTGGGCCCTGCCTGGAGTTTCTGATTCAGTAGGCATATTAGCTATTCATTGCTGTAGAACAGATCACCTCAAAACTTAGCACCTTACAACAGACTTTTTTTTTTTAACCTCATTGTTTCTGAGGGTCAAGAATCCGGGAGAAGCTTCCCTTTGTGGTTCTGGCTTAGGATCTCTAGTGAAGTTGCAGTCAAGTTGTTGGCTGGGGCTGCAGTCATCTGAAGGGTTGGAGGACCCACTCCTTGGCTCATACAAGTGGCTGTTAGCAAAGGGCTATAGTTCCTTGTCATATGAGCCTCTCCATGGCACCTGGTTTCTTACAGAGCAAGTTGTGGGATAGAGAGACAGACAGAGACAACAATCTTTTTATTTCTATTTATTTTTATCTCTGTCTTATCCTATTGGTCACATAGACCAATCAGCACAATTGTATCCTGGTACAACATGAGAGGGAACTGCAGAGGGGTGTGACTCTCAGGAGGCAGGGATCGTTGAGGACCATCTTGGAGGCTGGCTACCATAGTAGTCTAGGGTGTGGCCTAAGAATTTGCATTTTTAGCAAGTTTCCAGGTGTTGCTGATGCTGCTGGTCCAGGGATCACTTTGAGAACTATGGCCATTATCAGTTCATTGGCTTGTTAAACAAGCCAATTAATTATGGCATGAGCTTTTGGGAGAGAAATCAGCTTTATTCTGAGATCGACTTGCATGGAGACAGGGGGTGCATGCTCTCAGATCTGTCTCCCCAATTCAGGATTTGGGGTGAAATTTAAGAGGTTAGGGAGGACAGGCTTGTATGTGGAAATGCTGGGAGGATAGGTTTTGATTGATGGGCTTCAAGCATTTCTGGCAAGTTTCTAAACCTTTCTGGTAAGGTTCTAAACATTTATGATGAGCTTCTAAACATTTATGGTAAGGTTTTAAACATTTATGGTGAGTTTCTAAACACTTATGATAAGGCGGGGAAGGAATTTTAACATTGGATCTTCCTGAACGACAGAACACTTGCCTCCTTTTTTTTTTTGAGGAAGATTTGCCGTGAGCTAACATCTGTGCCCATCTTCCTCTACTTTATATATGGGATGCCTGCTGCAGCATGGCTTGAACAGTGGTGCCTAGGTCCATGCCTGGGATCCGAACCGGCGAACCCCAGGCTGGCAAAGTGGAGACGCGAACTTAACCACTGCGCCACTGGGCCAGCCCCCCTTGTTTCAGATAAGAGTCTAACTTTTAAGTTCTGGTCATGTCCTGGTCCTTTGGTTCCATGGGGAGGAGAAGCTTTGGTTTTGTGGTCATTTCAGGTCTAGATTTCTTCTTTTGCACATGCTCTGGCTACATGACCTTGCAAATTTCCTGAGAGACAATTTCTTAATTACTCTGTTGATAAGACAGGGTTAGTTGAACTTATCTTGGGGGGCCCGTGGTTACACGGCTCTAGTCCATTGACTCTCTCACTCTGCAAACCAGGGGACTGCAGTCCATTAAGACTTGAAAGCTCAAGTAATTTTAAAGGAATCAATTTCCATATCCTAAATTTCCATATACGCATTTCCTAAAATTCATCTGCTTCAAAATGTTCCTGTGCAAGAGGAATGAGAATTTCCTTTCCCTACTCCTTTTTCAAAAAGATCTTTCTTCCACTTACTAAGGAAGGGCATCTCTCTTTCCTTTTTAGAATCTTACTTTGCTATACTGCCCCAAAAATGACAATTTAAAATTGTGATGTCAGGGAAGATCCTTTAATGCTAATTAAGCTCCTAATTAAGAGAGGAATTTCCAATAAAATTTTACATTTTACTTTTCATAATTTTGATTAAAATTATATTTATGTTGTGTGATATTGTGATTTATGAGAAATATATATTTAGTCATTCAAATGACCAACATATATTTCTCATATATATTTGGTCTTCATCCACTGTTCTTGGCTCACAGCTTCCAAAACTCTTGTAATTTCCTGAGCAATAAGAGCAAGGGGAGATAATATTTGGTCACTTGTCCTCAGTCCCTGAATTCATTTCAGAACCGTAAAGATGAAATGTGTATCTCGTTATTTGTAACAAGCCCCGCAACTGGGTTTATGTTAATAAGGTGACTTTTGGAAAGCACCTAAGGATGGGGGCTGGTTGTCAGGGGAAGCGACCACGAACAGAAAGGTGGAACTTTCAGTCCCATTTCGGAGGAGGCAGGAGGGGCTGGAGGTTGACTCAATCACCTATGGCCAGTGATTTAATCCATCCTGCCTCTATGATGAAGCCTCCATAAAAACCCAAAAGGAGGGGGTTCAGAGAGCTACCAAGTTGGTGAACACCAGGAGATTTGGGGAGTGTTGCACTCAGAGAGAGCATGAAAGCTCAGTACCCTTTCCCCAGACATAGCTTTTCCCTTTGCATACCTTGCCCTGTGCATCTCTTCCATCTGGCTGTTCTTGAGTTATAACCTTTTATAATAAACTGATGGTCTAGTAAATAAAATGTTTATCTGAGTTATGTGAGCCACTTTAGCAAATTAATCAAACTCGAGGAGGGGTCACTGGAAATTCCAATCTGTAGCTGGTGGGTCAGAGGCACAAGTGACAACCTGGACTTGTGACTGGTGTCTAAAGAGGACAGTGCAGAGGAGGGGCAGTCCTGTAGGACTAAGCCCTTAACCTGTGGGATCTGATGCTATCTCCAGGTACATAGTGTCAGAATTGAGTTGAATTGGAGGACACCCAGGAGATGTCTGAGAAGTGCTTGGTATGGGGAAAAAACTCCTCCACACATTGTAATTGGTGACCAGAATCCTTAGTTGTTTTTATAAATTGTGTATCGGTGATAATGGTTACCAAATACAGAATAATAATTGTTTAACATTTATGAACCTTATGACAAGAAAAAATTTGATTTAAATGCTAGTTACCATTGCAGCGAATGATGGAGTGATTAATTGATTAATAACAAATAGTTCAATATAAAAATTATATTAAATTAGAATAAATTCTAAGGGGAGGGTAAATAGAAATAGTATTTCAAGGAGAAAAAAGAAAAATGTAAATTATTCTGTTACAGAAGAGTCTTAAAATGTATTTTTATAATAAATGATCCTGGATATCAGATTAGTATGTTATTTTGACAAGAAATAAAATATATGAAAGTTGTAAACAAGGAAAAGGATGATCACATGGCTTTTTAATGTCATATTCGAGCATTGTTTAACAGGCTGAAACATGAATTGCCTAATTTTCTAAGGTATATACCTTTTTTGACTTTGCTCTTGATCAAAATATTTTATAATTTTTAAAGGGTAGATGCTAAATTGTAGAAAACTAATAGCAATGCAAAGATTCTTGTCTAACAGCATTGCAAGTGAATTTTGCCCAGTAGAGATGTGAATGATTTCTGTAGGAAAGATAGCTCAAATGTTGCTTTTTTTTTTTTAAATGAAGAAGACTAGCCCTAAGCTAACATCTGTTGCCAATCTTCCTCTTTCTGCTTGGGGAAGATTGTCCCTGAGCTAACATCCATGCCAATCTTCCTTTATTTTGTATATGGGATGCTGTCACAGCATGGCTTGATGAGCAGTGTGTAGGTCCACACCGGGGATCCGGGCAAGCAAATGCCGGGCTGCCAAAGCAGAGTGCACGAACTTCACCACTACACCACTGGGCCAGCCCCAAGGTTGCGTTTTCCTTGACCTGTAGGACGTTAACCAGTTTCATATCTGAATTAGCAATCTTATTTCATCATATTTCCTTTCAGAGACTATGAACACTCTTTCTTTCCTATAGTCGTTTGAACCCACTTTACCATCCTGCTGGTTTCCTTATTAATGACTTAAATAAATCTTTGACACATGCTCACTTCACATTTTTATAAATCATGTTTTTAATTTTTGTAAATTATATTTTGACTGATTCCAGTGTCTATATTTTTTAGAAGTACTATAAAGGTTTTATTTAAAATCCCTATATTTACAATATACCAGACATTACATCCTTAGCAACTTTTTTAACTCATAATGAAGAATTTTAAATAACTTAAAAATGCGTAAGGACATAGTTTAAAAAAATTATCTTAGGGGCCAGCCCCGTGGCCCAGTGGTTAAGTTCACCCACTCCACTTTGGTGACCCAGGGTTTCACCGGTTCAGATCCTGGGTGCAGACATGGCACCGCTTATCAGGCCATGCTGAGGTGGCATCCCACATGCCACAACTAGAAGGACCCACAACTAAAAATATACAACTATGCACCGGGGGGCTTTGGAGAGAAAAAGGAGAAATAAAAAATCTTAAAAAAAAAATTATCGTAGAAGGTATCCGGGGAAGAAAAGTTCTGGGTGATTATTTCATCACTTCTTTCCCCTTCAACGTTCCACACCTTTCTGCCTTCCTCCTAGTCGTTCTTAGTTTTGACCTTGTTTATTTACTATTTCACTGATTAAAGTAGGAGCAATCAGATGAGAATTTCTGCTGTGTCTCCTCCCACACCGTCAGCAGTCCCCCTGTGCTCTGCTTTTCTGACCCTCCAGCACTGCTGCTCCACTCTGGCCAGTTAGTCTGTCGATGCTTATTATTGTGTGCCCGTAATGGTAGCCTTCATAATCTAGAGCTGACACCTTCTGTGTTTGTCTATTTATACCTCTTTTCAACTCCTGGAATTCTCATTTATGTAGTAATCTCATTTATTGACAAGCTAATCAACATTTTTCAGAGGCAACAAATAACAGGTCATGAATTGGATGATCTGTGAGTGTGTGTGTGTGTGTTTGTGTGTGTGTACATGTGAAAAAGAGACTATGCTAGAGAGATAGCAAATGATAACAAATAATATTTATTCATTTCTAAAGATAGGAGTCAGGGACAAAGAGATAGTCTTTTACTCTGACTTCACTCTTTCTACTAAATGTTTATATTAGAAATATAAAAATGTTTATATTTCATAAAAGAAGATGGAAGAGGGGATTGGGTAAGTAAATAAGGTTTACCACCATCCCTTGTGCCCCAGCCTCATTGTGCCTTTAGGTCCGCCAGACTGAAATTTCCTGGACAGGTATGTTGTCTTATTACTCTTGATGTCTGTCTAATTTCAGTGCCTGACACATAGTCATTGTTCAGAAAATATTTGCTAAATGAGTAAATTATTTTAATTTCTTCTTACATATTGTTTTATAAAGAGATAACTTATTTTTTATTTATTTAACACATTTGTTAAGTTTCTCCTATTTTGTAGACACTCGTGTAGATTCTGGGTGAGAGTCAATGGTGAACAAAGACAAACACGGTTTAGAAATGCTCTATCTATTCAAGGCCTGTAAATTCCAAGAATAGAGGTTGAGTATTTTATGCTGTAACTCGATAGACTTGATAAAAACTCAGAGCTAGAAGGGAGTTGAGATATAATCTAGTCAATGGCTTTATTTTACAGATGAAGTAACTGACGTCAAGAAAGTTTATGTGATTTGCCCCAAATCACACAGCCAGCTCATATCATAGCTGTGAACTCCTTTCCCAGGGTTTTGTCCATTACCATCAGTCTTGCTGCCAAGTAGATACATTAATGTAATTAAAGACAAGCATTTGAATGTGTGGGCAAGCTTTTTTTTTCTTTTAAATAAATGGATTCTTATGAATTGTGAATTGTTTGTATGGCCCAATTTAATACTACCTTCAACTTTGAGGCACACGTGGTCATCTGTACTTTGCAGTTGGTCATTATGTAGTGTTTATGATAATATCTTTATTTGGGGAACAGAAGGGCTATTTATCTTCAGAGCCTTTCAGAAATCCTGATTCATTTAAAAAATAGATGATTAATCTCTTACAGCAGAGGTAGGCAAACTGCGGACCATTGTCCAAATCTGGCCTGATGCCTATTTTTGTGCAATCTATGAGTAAAGAATAGCTTTTATCTTTTTAATTAATTGGAAAAAATTAAGAGAAGAAAGTATTTCGTGATATGTGAAAATGATAGGAAACTCAAATTTTAGTGTTTCTTAGTACTGTTTTATCAGAACACAGCCATGCTCATTCGTTTAAGTAATATCTATGGCTACTTTCTCAATACAACAGCAGAATTGAATACGTTCAACAGAAGCCATACGGTTCACAAAGCTTAAAGTATTTACTCTCTGGCCTTTTATGGAAAGTTTGCTCACCCTCACATTACATCCACCAATATGACACTGTACACCCCTCTCACTCTCAAGACGTGTGAGACATTTAGGTAGCCATTTAATATGAACCAGTGATTTCAATATTTTTGAGGACTATACCAAAGCTTTAGTCCTAAATTGCAAATAACCCAAAATATAGATTTTTTTCTTACTTTCTCTTCTTGCTCAATACTGTGCCTAATGTCTGTATATTCCTTTCTTCAAAAAATTAAAGCTTACAAATGATGTTTACATCTGGCAGCCACAAAAAGTTGTCTTCAGCCTACCAACAGAAGGTATGTATTGAGGTAATTTGTAATGGGACAGCAAGGAACAATGTGCCCATAGGATGTGAGTACATTGTCCACAAGTGGGGAGGTATTTTTTAATGATTACTGTGTCTCAAGCTTATACTCTAGGCCTGGATAGTTAAAACTAAACATTTCACATGGATTTGAAAGCTTAGGTTTGTTTGAGAAGGAAATTATGGGCTGATAATCGAAGCAGTCAAGAAATAAGTTCTTGTTTTCCTTGAGGAGACTTCTTGAGTTATTAAAACACATTGTACAGCAGCTTCACCTTCAACCCCAATAAAATTTACTAACAATGCAGTGAAAAAGAAATATGCAAAATGAATATACGTGTGGAAGTGTTTATCCTCATTAGAAGCTAAAAAATGCAACTGAAAACAGTGAGGAAATACCATTCTTTTTAAAGATTTTACTTTTCCTTTTTCTCCTCAAAGCCCCCAGGTACATAGTTGTATCTTTTTAGTTGTGGGTCCTTCTAGTTGTGGCATGTGGGCCACCACCTCAGTGTGGCTTGGTGAGCAATGCTGTGTCCGCACCCAGGATTGGAACTGGCGAAACCATGGGCCACCGAATCGGATCGCCTGAACTTAACCACTTGGCTATGGGGCCGGCCCTGAAATACCGTTTTTCATATATTAAATTACAAAGCAAAAAGGTTACACTTTTTAATCTTGGCCATTGTGTAGTGACATCATGAATGTTAATATTTTTTCATGAGATAAACTTCTTGACGCTCAAAGGATTTCCAAAAAGATGTAAAATGCCATCCAAAAGGACTTAGTTGAACATTGCAGGTTTTGGTGCACTATAAGAAATACCAAACATTGGACAGTAAAGGACAATTCACATTCTAAATTAAATCCCATCTTGCATACCAATATTATCTAAAGCACAAATCTAACAATGCACTCCTCTTCTTAAAATCCTTTGAAGTTCCCTAATAATCTGCTGAGTAAAATCCAGACTCTCTAGAGGCATTAAAGTCTCTGCCATCTTGGCCTGGACTTTCCCCTTCTTACTTCCTGCTATTCTACCTGCGTCTAACTCCTCTCCCTCCCTCAGTCGCTTAAACTCATCCCTCCAGCTATTGGCCCACAATCTCTTCCGTGTCATTAATTTTTTCCCTCTTTCCTGGAACATTTGCAAATGCTACACTTTCTCCTATCTTAAAAGCATTTCTCAGGGGCGGCCCGGTGGTACAGCCGTTAAGTCCACACGTTCCGCTTTGGTGGCCCAGGGTTCACCAGTTTGGATCCTGGGTGTGACATGGCACCGATTGGCACGCCATGCTGTGGTAGGCGTCCCACATATACAGTAGAGGAAGATGGGCATGGATGTTAGCTCAGGGCCAGGCTTCCTCAGCAAAAAGAGAAGGATTGGCAGCAGATGTTAGCTCAGGGCTAATCTTCCTCAAAAACAAAAAAACCAAACATTTCTCTCCAGATCTCAGATGCCTCCAGCTACCTTCCTATTTCAATCCTTTTCTTTAAAACAAACGTTTTGAAAGAATTGCTTATATATTTTTTGATGATCTGTGTCCAATTTCTCTCCTCTCATTTTCTCTTCTCTTTCTGTAAAATACACACATATATATTCTTCTGCAAAGCAATCGTTTGGATTGAAAAATATGCATATTTGTTAAAAACAGGAAACAGAAAAATCAACAGAAATTCTACTACTTAGTGTAATCTCTATTAACATTTTAGTGAATTTTATCCCAGATTTTATGATATACAGGTTAACATGTATTATAAAAATAAGGTTATGCTATTTTAGAACTATTATTTATTTAATAACTTATGAATGTGCCTATTTTTGTTAAATAAATTATAGGTCTAGATAATTTTTTTTTTGTTAGGGAAGATTAGCCCTGAGTTAAAATCTGTGCCAATCTTCCTCCACTTTATATGTGGGTCACTGCCACAGCATGGCTGATGAGTGGTCTAGGTCTGTGCCCAGGATCCACACTTGTGAACACAGGCTGCTGAAGTGGAGTGTGCCAAACTTAACCACTACACCATGGGGTCGGCCCCAGATAATCATTTATTAAGCTCTATAGCATGCCATCATGTTTAGGTCTTGTGATTTATTCATACAATCTTCTACATTTGTACATTTTATGTTTCCAATTTTAACTCTCACAAACATTACTGTAATGATCATCCTTACAAAGCATCTTTGTGTTCATGTGCTGTATTTCTTCAGGATAAATTCCTAGAAGTGGAGTTTTGAATATTGCATATTTTTAAAGCTACAAAGCAATGTTTTTTCAAAACTATAAGCGTTTAATCTATAGGGAGCTAGCTAGCTGGCAAAAGAAGTGTTCATACTGGTAACAGGTGGTCATGGGGGGCCATACAAAGAAAGAGTATGAGAATGCAGTGCTTCTCCAAATCTTATGCCTGTGCCAAGAAGATTCTGTGGTGAGTAGGTGATGAGCCTGAGTTAGAGATTTTCCATAAACCCATACAAGTCTAATAGAGTAGAATAAGTTTCCTCTATAAGTAGCCTCAGACGTTCCTTCTAAGAACTGTGGTCCTGAAACCTGTCTGATCTTGACTTTGATGGGAATAGATTATCAGAAACAAAAACCTACCACTCTTATGGAATGACCTAGTTTGGGAAACAAATTTTCAGTTCCATTTTCCATCTTCAAACAAATCTCATTAGTCATAATTTATTTGTGAAGCCTTAAATATATAGTCTAATCCAAAAAATAGCTAAAGAAGATTTGAGAAAATATCAACAGTACCTTTAAATAAAACCCCTAGACTTTAATATGGCAAAAATAAAATAAAAAGGAAGACAAAAGGATTTGTCACCACAAGATACCCTCCAAAGAGCCTGTGGAAGGTGACCAGTTTCCTATTGAAGTCTTTTCAGGAAATTTTCTTTGGGGAAGGAAAAACTAATTTTACTCAGGCAGAAGAATCTGGATCTCAGTGGAATGATCTAAATGGAGTATGTTTTACACATAAAAAATACTAAAAGAAAGACACACACTTACGGTTCTGAGGAAATAAACAGTCATCATGGAGTCTGTTCACTTCTCTAACTTAACTTCTCAAATGACCCTCAATTCTGAAATTGTGGAAAAGAACCTTGATACTGCCTGTATCTGCCCTCGACACAATCTTTTCAAGAGGAAGAGAAGAGCCTAGTCACTAAAATTTTGCCCGGGGTTTACATAGTGATTTCCATCTGTTTTCAGAGAAAACTCTTGAAATGTAGACTGTCAAACTAGGCCTAGGCAATGATTGGTGTAGGATGAATGATCATAGAAACTTAAAAAAAAAATCAGTAAATAGTAGATCTGATTGTTTCACTTTCATCACTGCAATTTCCAATGCCTAAGTAACAGTTTAACAATGGGACAGCCTATTTGCTTACGTTGAAGTTTTATTGTAAGGGAGGTAAAAATCGGTGGGTCTGGACTCTGTGTTCATTAAATTGCTTTGGTTTTGAATTAATTCCTTTAATTCAGGATATAGTGTGAGTTTCAGTTCCTTGGGATAGATGGATTCTGGGTTCAGTCTGGGGTTTAGGTAAGATGCTCAGTAAAGTCTTGAGTGTTCATTTTAACATGAGCTGAGGAGTCGGTTTGAAATCCTAGAAAATACTTTTTGTCAGGAGTGGTGAGGTGTTTCCTAGATTAGGTATCATCAGGACCTAACCAACCTTAAGACTCTCCCAGTCATTATATAAACTTCATGACTGGATGGGAAAATGAATGGCTGTGGTGGTATGTAGCGGGTCACAGTGGATCTGTTCTCTTGTCATTGAAACTTTATGATACGTCTAATGTGATCTAAGCCACAACTTTTTTTTTCATAGAATTATAGAGCTTATAGGTACTTTAGAGTTATTAGTCTCTTTTCCACCAGTGGAAGAATTTCTTTTGCAATATCCTACAGAGATGGTCACCCTCAACTCTTCCAATGAGAAATTTACCTATCTATCTATCTATCTTTTGTTATTTATTTTTATCATGAAGAAGTCCATTGAACAGATTTACATTTTTAAGACGTATTTTTAATTTCAAAAATTTAAAATTTATAATAAACTTATTTTCTAAGATAATAATGAATTATATCTTTCTGAAATATCTAGCCATTGTTTCTAGTTCTGAACTTTGTGACATTCTAGAATAAATCTAGTTCCTCTATTTTTTATTTTATTGAGGTCATAATAGTTTATAACATCGTGAAATTTCAGTTGTACATTATTATTTGTCAGTCAGCAGATAAATGTGCCCCTTTACCCCTATGCCCACTCCCCAACCCCCTTCCCCTCTGGTAATCACCAATCTGTTCTCTTCGTCCATGTGTTAGTTTACCTTCCACAAGTAAGTGAAATCATAAGGTGTTTGTCTTTCTCTGTCTGTCTTATTTCACTTAACATAATACCCTCAAGTCCACCCATGTTGCTGCAAATGGGACAATTTTGTCTTTTTTTTATGGCTGAGAAATATTCCATTGTATGTATATACCACATCTTTATCCATTCATCTGTTGATGGGCGCTTGGGTTGCCTCCACTTCTTGGTTATGGTGAATAATGCTGCAATGAACATAGGGGTGCATAAGTCTCTTGGAATTGTTGATTTCAAGTTCTTTGGATAAATACCCATTAGTGGGATAGGTGGGTCGTATGGTATTTCTATTTTAATTTTTTGAGAAATCTCCGTACTATTTTCCATTGTGGCTGTACCAGTTTGCACTCTCACCAGCAGTGTATGAGGGTTCCCTTTTCTCCACATCCTTTCCAACATTTATTATTTTTTGTCTTGGTAGTTATAGCCATTCCAATGGGTGTAAGGTGATATCTCAGTGTAGTTTTGATTTGCATTTCCCTAATAATATTTCCCTAATAATTAGTGATGTTGAACATCTTTTCATGTGCCTATTGGCCATACGTATGTCTTCATTGGAAAAATGTCTGTTAAGATCCTCTTTCCATTTTTTCATCACGCTGTTTGTTTGTTTGTTGTTGAGTTGTGTAAGTTCTTTATATATTTTGGAGGTTAATCCCTTGTTGGATATATGATTTGCAAATATTTTCTCCCAGTCGGTGGTTGTCTTTTCATTTTGTTCCTGGTTTCCTTTGCCTTGCAGAAGCTCTTTAGTCTGATGAAGTCCTACTTGTTTATTTTTTCTTTTGTTCCCTTTGCCTCAGTAGACAAGGTTTTTGAAAAGATCCTTCTAAGACTGATGTCAAGGAGTGTACTGCCTATATTTTATTCTAGGAGTTTAATTGTTTCACTTCTTACCTTCATGTCTTTGATCCAATTTGAGTTAATTGTTGTATATGGTAAAAGATAATGGTCTACTTTCATTCTTTTGCATGCTGCTGTCCAGTTTTCTCAACACCATTTATTGAAGAGACTTTGCTTTCTCCATTGTACATTCTTAGCTCCTTTGTTGAAGATTAACCATCTGTAGATGTGTGGTTTTATTTCTGGGCTTTCAGTTCTGTTTCATTAACCTGTGTGTCTGTTTTTGTACCTGTACTGTACTATTTTGATTACTATAGCTTTGTAGTATATTTTGAAGCTGGAGATTATGATGCCTTCAGCTTTGCACTTTTTTCTTAGGATTGCTTTAGCCATTTGGGGTCTTTTGTTGCCCCATATGAATTTGAAGATTCTTTGTTCTGTTTCCGTGAAGAATGTCATTGGATTCTGATTGGGATTGCATTGAATCTGTAGATTGCTTCGGGTAGTATGAACATTTTAACTATATTTATCCTTCCAATCTATGTGCATGGAATATCTTTCCATTTCTTTATGTCATCATTAATTTCTTTCAATACTGTCTTATAGTTTTCATTGGATAAGTCTTTCACTTCCTTGGTTAAATTTATTCCTAGATATTTCATTATTTTTGTTGTGATTGTAAATGGGATTGTATTCTTGAGTTCTCTTTCTGTTAGTTCATTTTTAGAGTATAAAGATGCAACTGATTTTTTTTAAAGATTTTTGTTTGTTTGTTTGTTTTTACAGATTTTTTATTTTTCCTTTTTCTCCCAAAGCCCCCTGGTACATAGTTGTATATTTTTAGTTGTGGGTCCTTCTAGTTGTGGCATGTGGGATGCCGCCTCAGCACGGCCTGATGAGGGGTGCCATGTCTGCACCCAGGATCCGAACAGGTGAAACCCTGGGCCACCCAAGCAGAGCACATAAACTTAACCACTCGGCCACGGGGCCAGCCCTGCAACTGATTTTTGTAAGCTGATTTTATACCCTGTGACTTTGTTGTAGTTGTTGATTATTTCTAATAGTTTTCCAATGGATTCTTTAGGGTTTTCTATGTAAGATCATGTCATTTGTAAACAGCGAGAGTTTCACTTCTTCTGTTCAAGTTTGGATTCCTTTCATTTCTTTTTCTTTCCTAATTGCTCTGGCCAAAACCTCCACTAATATGTTGAACAAGAGTGGTGAGATTGGGCACCCTTGTCTTGTTTCTGCTCTCAGAGGAATGGCTTTCAGTTTTTCCGTGTTAAGAATGATGTTGGCTGTGGGTTTATCATATATGGCCTTTATTATGTTAAGATACTTTCCTTTTTGCCCGTTTATTGAGACTTTTTTTTTTATCATAAATGGATGTTGGATCTTGTAAAATGCTTTCTCTGTGTCTATTGAGATGATCATGTGGTTTTCATTCCTCATTTTTTTAATGTGGTGTATCATATTGATTGATTTGTGGATGTTGAACCATCTTTGCATCCCTGATATAAATCCAACTTGATCATGGTGTGTGATCCTTTTAGTGTATTGCTATATTAGGTTTGCCAATATTTTGTTGAGGATTTTTGCATCTATGTCCATCATCAGTATTGGCCTGTAATTTTCTTTCTTTGTGTTGTCCTTGTCTGCCTTTGGGATCAGGGTGACGTTGGCCTCATAAAATGTGTTAGGAAGTGTTCCATCTTCTTCAACTTTTTGAAATAGTTTGAGAAGGTAGGTATTAATCTTCCTTGAATGTTTGGTAGAATTCTCCAGAAAAGCCATCTGGTCCTGGACTTTTATTTTTTGGGGGATTGTTGATTACTGTTTCAATCTCTTTACTTGTAATTGGTCTATTCAGATTCTCCATTTCTTCTTGATTCAGTTTTGGGAGGTTGTATGAGTCTAAGAATTTATCTGTTTCTTCTCGATTGTCCAATTTGTTGCCATATAGTTTTCCATTGTATTCTCTTATAATCCTTTGTATTTCTGTGGTATCCCTCGTTCCTCTTTTAAAATAATATTTTATGAAAAGTATCTTTCAATATTTGGTGGAAAACTGTATGCCTCTCCCTGAGCCTACCCTTCTCCAGTGTAGGCATCTTTAGTTTCCTCAGGAAACCTTTATATGATGTGATCTGTATGTTTTTTTCCTTTGCCATTCTGAGGGGCCTTAGTTTATTCCAGTACCTTTTCATATGCAATGCACAACCAGAAGACAAGACTTTTACAATAGATAGGAACTCTTTCAGGACCATGTTGTTAAAAAACAAAATTCAACCAAGTAAAATTTAAAGATCTTTTGGCTTTATTCAGTGATTCATGTATCAGGCAGCATCTGATTTAGTGGTAGAAAGGAGTTCTGAGAAGCTATCCAAGGCAAGAGATTTTATAGGTGGAAGGGAGCAGGAACAAAGAAGTTATGTACACAAAAAAGTGTATTGTTTATTGTAAGGTTACTTTCCTTATTGGAATGGCAGGAGTCTATGAGGCAGATTACATAAGTAATGCTGATCAGGCAATTCCTGATTGGTCTAAGATTCCATTTCTGGAAGGTCCAAAGCTATAATTAAGACTCAATGTGGTTCATGAATCTAGCATAAATGACTCCACTTTGGGCCTGCTGTCTTTAATAATATTGAATATTTGTTACTTTCATATTTGTATGTGTCTGTGTATGCTACAAATATATTTATTAGTAGTTGGTCTTCTAATAGAGCCAAGTACTGGTTTTATCTCACTAATTTCACTAAGTAAATGTCTCTGTTTTTCCTGTTTGGCAAGAGGCAAATATATGGCTGATTTTAACAAGTTCACTTTTTTGTGTGTGTGTGATGAAGATTGGCCCTGAGCTAACATCTGTTGCCAATCTTCCACTTTTTACTTGAGGAAGATTGTTGCTGAGCTAACATCTTTGCCAGTCTTCCTCTGTTTTATGTGGGATGCCTCCACAGCATGGCTTGATGAGAAGAGCTAGGTGTGCACCTGGGATTCAAACCTGTGCACCCCAGGCCGCCGAAGCGGAGTGCATGAAGTTAACCAATACACCACCGGGCTGGCCCCTGCTTTTTTTCTGATTAAATAAATAACACATGCAGTAAATGTTCAAATATTACAGAAATGTTGGTTTAGAACATGAACTAGTCCATAATCTCTCTCTCCTCCTCACAAACCAATGTAAACAATCGGTAAACATATTACAGTTTTCTTTCTCCTAAGTATTTGTATTTAGTAGCACATGTAGAGAGGACTTATTAAGAGCTGGGGCTTTGAAGTCTGACGATCTTAAATTTTGACTCTACCACTACTAATTGATGCTCTGTTTCCTCATTTCTAAAGTAATAATAATATGGCTACATTATCAAGATGTTGTGATACAGTCATGCACTGCATAACAACATTTTGTTCAATAACAAACCACATATATGCTGATCCCATAAGATTAGTACTATATAGTCTAGGTGTGCAGTAGGCTATACCTAGGTGTGTAGTGGGCTATACACAAATTGAGGTTTGTATAAGTACTGTAGGGGAGGAAGAAATTTTCCTCTACTCTTCTAGGTTCATCTGGCTGGTCTAAGAATTAAACTGACATAAGACAGATTAAAAGGAGAAAAACAACCAAGAGTTTAGTAACATATAAACCTGGGAGAAATCCAGGAAAACCAAGTCCATCACCAAAATGGCTGAAACCCTCACTTCAGCTAGAGACAAAAGAAGATGGTGGGGGTGGGGAGAGTTGGATTTCAAAGACAAGGAAGGTAATTTACCGGTAAGTGAAAAGGAGCAAACATTTGGAAAGAAGTGTTTGGCCAAACAGAAACAGAAGAACACAGAAAGGAGCCCAACAAACAGGCTTTTCTACGCTCCTCCCTGTCTAACTCTTAGTTCATGTTTTGCTAAGGTGACAGCTGGCTTCCTGAGACAGGTTTTTTAATCTGAATTCTTTTAGGCAGTTAAAGGGGAAGTAACAAGAAAAACTTTGAGTCTTTTGTTGCTTACAAATAATCAGCCTGAAATAATCCTCATGTTAAAGAGATACATTTTGGGATGGCAAATTTTTTTCCCCTTCAGTACGATGTGGGGTCGGTGAGCCGAGGAGTTGAAAGAAAGATTTCTTAGACCCTTAAGATCTGGCAGTAGTGCTCTTTTATTTAGAGAATAGAATAGCATGGGGACAGGACCCATGGGCAGTCAGAGCTCCTGCTGCTGCCCCGAGTTGAGGGTTAGGGCTAAATTTAAGGCATAGGTATGTGAGTCATCTCTTTACGAAGACAAAGGAAAGAACATGAAAAAAGTTAAAATGGTATCAGTGCAGGTGGGGTCTGGTCATTGGGTGATCCCATGACTTTTAGACAAGAATCAAATCGGATTAAGTAAAGGTCAGAAGCCACCACCCTAAATCAGTTACATGAGATTGCCAGACAGCAACCAACTTAAGTTCTTGCCTTCCCCATTAAGAGTTTCTAGGGGTAAGGTCATCTCTCTTCTTCTTCCTGGTACAGAGAGGGAGGCACCTTTTACAGATAGAGATTTACCTTACAAATGTAAATGTGTCCCAACAAGGGCAAGTTCCATTCCCCAGAGCCTCCTTCCCTGTCCCAGTTTATCAAAAGCAATCAGCCCAAAACAATCCGGATGCCAAAGAGTCATATCTTGGGGTGGCCGATTTCAGGTCCCTACAAGCTCATCCCCTCCTCCCTTCACAAATGCAAATGTCTCTCAAAAGGGCAAGCAAAATTCCAGTCCTCGGAGTCTGCTTCTCATCTGTAGTTTTAAAAGTAACCAGCCTAAAATCCTCGTCATAAACCGTTTTAAAATTAAGCAGCCTAAAAATCCTCATCAAGTATGCTCTATGATGTTCCCACAATGACAAAATTGCCTAATGACACATTTTTCAGAATGTATCTTGAGTTAAGTGACACATGGCTATGTTGTGGATAACATGGCATAATATTGTGTAAATGTATCTTAGTTTATTTAAACAGTGGTTGTCTAGTGGACATTACTTGTAGTCTCAGTCATGTGCTGGCGGTTGTTTATACCAGCTTGTAAGAGCTGATTGCCACATTTCTTCCTAACTCTGTGCACAACTGACATCATGTTGGTAGCTTAAAATCAGCTATGGTAGGAGTATTACACCATGGAACTTGACAAATGCTACACGGACTCCCCTTTGCACTCCCATCCCACACATACCATTTACCAGTACACCACTGTGTAGTTCCCAATTTTTGTTTTTTACATTTTTTTTGAGGAAGATTAGCCCTGAGCTAACATCTGCCCACCAGTCCTCCTCTTTTTGCTGAGGAAGACTGGCCCTGAGCTAACATCCATGCCCATCTTCCTCTACTTTGTATGTGGGATGCCTACCACAGCAGTGCTTGCCAAGCGATGCCATGTCTGCACCCAGGATCTGAACCAGCACACCCTGGGCCGCTGAAGTGGAACATGAGAACTTAACCACTACGCCACTGGGCCGGCCCCCCAATTTTTTGTTATAACATATAGTTAACATTCTGGAACATATATATTTCCACATTGGTGAGAATATTTCCAAAGCAATATCCTTAAAAGAATAAGAAACAAACCCACCCCAAACCAAGACAACAATAAAAACCCCACAAAGAGCCTTTTCATTTGTTCCTTACTGTAGTTACTTTTTTTCTCCAACCTGGTAATGAATCAGAAATAGAGGGAAAATGGTTTGGCCTCTGTATAGGGCATCCAGCCTCTCCCCTGCTGGGTCCCTCTAATACTGGTCCTAGTTTCAAGGAATTATGGCAATTTGGCATTAATATTGTCATTACTTTCAATTAATGTAGGGGCGTGTGTTCACAGAAAGACTTGATTGAAATCTTTTAGCTTTAGAAGTAAGTATTAGATGTTTCCTGGGGGGAGAAAAGATGCTTTTTCAGACATACCTCACTTCAGTTCTTTCCTTCTTTAAGTGAATGGATCACAGAGGGGAAGGTGAAAGGAGATGTAAATTTGAACCCTTACTAAATTCCATTCCTCTTCTCATTATAATGAAAAAGTTGCTAATCACATCACAAAAACAAACTTCTTTTAACTTATTCTCTGAACACAAAGTGGGCTTGTAAAACGCAGATTAGTTCTTAAAGGTACGTGGAGATGTACAATAGAGAGGATCTATCAAGGAACCATCAGGAGGGCTAATAAAAGATGGACATAGAAGAAAGTAAGCTAATCCCCTGAGATCGGTTGTTGTCACCGCCTCCCATCTTCCACCCACGTCCGGGAAGGTATTGTAACACCAGCAGAGAACAGAATGAGAAACAAATGGCTAGCCCGCTCTGAATGGTTCTGTGCTATTCATACTTGCTCTGCCTATTTTGAAAAACTCAGATAATTTATTTGACAGTTTTAGATAGGGCTGTCACTTAGGGGTGAAAAAGAAGGAAGAAGAAAGCCAGAATCTAGGATCTGAGGTAAGCCTGGCTGAGAGGCCTGAAAGAAAAGGGGACCGGGACAGAATGGAATACATTGGAGCCTCATTTGCATATCAGAGCTGCAGAGCACAGCTGATTTAGTTACAACCTGAAGCACACGGCGACTATTTTAAAAGAACATGGTTATACATTTAGCTTATAGCAAAATTTCCCAAAAAATCCTCAAATTTTAGAGAACAAAAATATGAAAGTGACTATGACTATAAAAAGTCTTCTTTTAAGAAGAGAGAAGTAGAAAGAAGAAGAAAAAAGGATTGTTTCATTGACTATTTCTTAATTTCATGGAGTGTTACAAGGATCTCTCAGATGTTCCAATAAGTTAAGACCTCCCTATTTTCCTCCTATTTTTATATTGAAATTAATGTGATTTTTCATCTCATAAAGCTAAACAACAGATTTTGCTAGAAGTTTATGTTCTCTCCTTTGAATTGTTTGGGGAGCAAAAAGTCTGGGCTGAGTTGAACGTGGATAACAGGAAATTGCTAGAAAGGTTGAAGAAATTAGAAAATTTGTTGACACTAAAATTGTATTCCTTTCCAGGCAATGCTAGGACTTGGCTGTACATAGATTGGGGCGGGGCGGGAAATTGGGGGTGAGGGGGGAATATGGGCCTGAAATGCTAGTTACAACTTGAAAAAAACTTGAATATAACCAAAGCACTCTTTGTTTGCACTTGTAACTTTTTAGATTTTTCTTTTGGTTCCAGTCCATGAAGTCTCATCCCCAGGACCCTTTAGCAAGCTGAGTGACTTCCAATAAAACTCACCCATGAGTGATGTTTAATTAAGCAGGAGAACATTCATAGGGCTGTAGTTTTCTGGATGAAGTTAATACTATCTATTTCTCGTATAAATAAGTATAAAAGGATGCTTTGGCCCATCAACCCAACCATTGGCCATAGCTGGTAAGGCATACTAATCACTTCCTAGAGAGATGTTGGGGTTAGGGCAATTCTTACCAAACCAAAGACTGCAGAAACAAAGAATGATGCCAAAAATAATTGTAGGGTATCACCAGAAGTTTTCTTCATCAGTTTGTGACTGTGACAATTCCTGAATGTTTCTCCTGTATATATGGAATGTATACATAGTCCAGTATGATTACCGAAATTGAATAGTTACATCATGTAATTAGTAAGATTCTTTTAAGCAGGGAGTGCTTCATCTGTTTTCTGGCTAATGTGTATCGTAGGTTCTTTTTTTGGTTTCCTTTTTTTCTAAACCCCTTTGGCATAATTTTGTTCAACTTTGAGGGGTGGTTATTTTTAATGTGAATAAGAGCATCCGTGATGATAAAAATGCTGCAGGGAAGGCATGAAAACAGTCAAAGTAAACAGCCATGGCTATCTCCAGTAGAATGATCACAGCTCTGATAAAATCACCATCTTATAGTTTGGGCTGGGAGGTTTGCAAACCAGTTAAAAAGGCACATTGCTCCTTTCTCTTCCTGCCATATAATCTATGATACAGCTTTCTTGAGCACCTTAGTCTTTTGAATAGTACTCAGTTATTCCGAATAAGTCGAAGCATCTCGTCAGCTGTTCTGCCTGGTTTTTATGCCAACTAAACAGGATTGAACGCTGTTGATATTGATTGAACGATGTTGACGGTCAGGGCTGTTGCCTGCATGGTTTATTTCCATTGTGCTTTTCAGCTGCTTTCACATTTCCCAGGTCTTAGAAGTAATATTACTTAACAAAAAATGAAATAAAAGCTTTCCTCACTACTCACAATGTATGGGAATGGGAAAAGGAGTTTAAATTCTCTGGCAACTGAGTGACCCTAGAGGTCTCTCTGTGTGTCTACTATGTACAAAAATGGCTATAGGATTTTATTGGAACAATAGTGGAATGAAGAAATAGTTTTAAAAAAGAATTTTATGCTTCTGGTTTTTGCTGTATAGAAGTAAAAAAGAATTTAAATAACACGAAACTGCTGTGGAGACTGAATTTAAACCATTAGGCATAGAAAAACGATCAAGATATTTTATAGGATGGATGCTGATAAGAGCTACCCTTTACTGATCTTTTCCTATGGGCCAGTCGCTGGGTTTTACAAATACTGAAACTTTTATATACGTTGTAGCTTTTACATACATGGCAGGTCTGAACACTAGTAGGAGCTAGCTACAAATTAAGATCTCCATCTTTCCCAAGATGAAGCAAAGATAGGCTAGGAGACATTCAATAACTTGTCTATGGTCTTAAGGACAGTAAAGGTTTTTTTTTTGTTTTTTGTTTTTATTCTTCTCTCCAAAGACCCCCAGTACATAGCTGTAGATTCTAGTTGTGAGTGCCTCTGGTTGTTCTATGTGGGACGCCGCCTCAGCATGGCCTGATGAGCAGTGCCATGTCTGCACCCAGGATCTGAACTGGCGAAACCCTGGGCCACCAAAGCAGAGCTTGTGAACTTAACCACTCGGCCATGGGGCCGGCCCTGATACAAGTTTTAATAGTTAATGAATTTATAAGCATAAAATATAAAATTATAAAAATAATAAAAATTATTTTAAATAATAAAATATTATTAAAAAGATAGTTTTGAGTGTATTAACATTCTGGAAAGGAAGGTGATTTCACAGAAGAAGAAAGCAGTCTTTGATGCCTCCTGTGCAGCCTCACATTTAGGGAAATGGACACTTTTCTATAAGAAGTGTGTAGGGGAGGAAAACATTTCCTCTACCCTCTCTGGGTTTGTCTCGCTGGAGAACGAATTAAATTCACATGAGACAGAATAGCAGGAGAAAATTAAACAGAGCTTTCTAACATGTCTACATGGGAGAGGCTCAGGCAAGCTGAGCGACTAGCCAAAATGGCTGAAGCCACCACCTTAAATATCATATCCAGCTAAAGACAAAGGAGGATGTTGGGGGTGGAGGGGGAGTCGATCTTGGGAGATTACCACACAAGGGAGATTACTACACAAGTACAGTAAACAAATGCAGATTTAAGTCCTTGCCTTTGACATTGATTAAGAGTTTCTAGAGATAAGGTCATCCCCCTCTTCTTCCTGGTACAGAGAGGGAGGCACCTTTACAGATGGAGATTTCCTTTACAAGGTAAATGTCTCCTAACAAAGGGCAAGCAAACTCTGTTCCTCAGAGTTGCTTTTATTAAAAGTAACCAGCCCCAAACAATCCTCATGCCAAAGAGACATATCTTGGGGTGGCCAATTCCAGGCCCCCACAAGTGTTTTGTGTCTTTAGTTCACAGACCATGTAATGTTTTTCTCTGGGCAGAAATTAGGCCTTTAAATGCGTCAGGTTCTTTCCTGTTTTCTTAGGTTCTGAGGGAGCAATTTGAGGTTTTATGTACATTAATCAGTGAATAACATTCTGGAATCAGTTTTTTTTTTAAAGGTTGGCACCTGAGCTAACATCTGTTGCCAATCTTCTTTTTTTCTTCTCCCAAAAGCCCCCCAGTACATGGTTGTATATTGTAGTTGTAGGTCCTTTGGCTCTGCTATGTGGGATGCTGCCTCAGCATGGTTTGACGAATGGTGCCATGTCCCCACCCAGGATCCGAACTGGGTAAACCCTGGGCCGCCGAAGTGGAGCAAGCAAATTTAACCACTCTTCCATGGTGCCGGCCCCTGGAATCAGTTTTAACTGTACGCTGGAGCTGATTCTTCTGAAAGCAGCATTTCCTCTTTTGAAAATATTCAACCTAATTTAAATTTAAATTGGGAAATTTTACCTTACCCTTTTAGGTATTTTATGTGTGTTTAATATATCCCCTGCCTTCAAACCTAACTGTAACAGATTTATTCATCTATTGAAGTCTGCCAGTCACTTCCCTATCTGAATCTCACTTTTGGCAAACTGAAAGATCTCTTAGTCAATATTTTATGGAACTTTCCTGGCCTGAACAGATACTGGAAAGTTGCCCATTCTTAAGGCAGAGAACTACTTATTTTTATGCATGTGCTTTAGAGGTATGAACTGTGTCCTCTGTGAGCTTAGAGAGCAATATGTGTGTGCAGTGGTTAGATGACATTAAGGCATCTCCCATGGGAAGGAGTAAAGTGACTAGAAACTGATGGGCATTGTTAGGACACATAGAATTCAGGAATCAGTTTCTATATTCTATATTCAGTATGTGCTCATTTATTTTTTAATTTAATAAATGAAAATAAAAAATTTTTAAAGTAACAAGCCAGAAAATACTTTGACAACTGATTTCTAGATTAAGTTATATGCATGTACATATTGTCTATTATTTTATAAGTCGTATGCATTTTTATTTTTTTAAAAAACTATTGAACAGGAAAATAAAATAGAGAGGATAACGTTTTAATTTTTTCTTCTCTCCAATTTTTTCTTCTTCTCCATATAAATAATCTGACGTCTTCTCCCTTCATCGAGCCATAACACAATTCCACATCATATATGAGATTTCCTGTCTCTCACTGTAAGGTCTTGTAAGATTAAATAGTAAATTGACATTACTATTTAATGTGGTTTAGCATATAGTAGTCTGAAATGGTAGGTAAAATATATAATCTTGGTCTTATTAGAAACGATTAATTTGTTGATAGAAAAATTTTTAACTGCTGTATAGTCATCAGAAAAAATGTCGTTAGAATTACTCTGTCATTACTATATGTGATGGTAATAACCATATTTTAATAGATCTTTCCTTATATTATTGAAAACTCATTGACTTTTCAGTTTCATGCTCTACCTGTGGATAACTTAAAAAATGACCAGTGCTTACAAGCCAGCCGTAGCTCAGGTCAAAGTCCTAAGCGCATGCGTCGTTTCATTTGTCACAATTAAACGCTCTTATTTTCATTAGCTGTTTGACATTTTTATTTCAAGAGTTGCTGATATGAACAGTTATCAGGTCATCAGTTATCAAACTTGACTTTGAAGGCTTTTATTTTTGCTCACTAGTCCTCACAAATGTAGTTTAAAGCAAACATTTTGCAAATTAAAAAAAGCACAATGGTTTATTTCATAAATCATTAAAGCCTGGAAATTAAAAAGAAATTAAAGATACTGAAATAAAAAAATTAGATCTCTCTTAGTAAGCTTTGCGATATTTGTGTAATCTAGCAATGCTTATTGTGCATCCACTGATCCTGACAGACGCTCATTTTATACTGAAATTAGCATAGAACATTTTCCTAGGTTCAGGTAAACCCAGTTTTCAATGTTTTATTCAGATTATACTTATCATTATGCTTTCAGAGAAGAAATCAATCATCACGGTTCTTCCATACAAGTCAAGCAAATGAATGTGAATATTTCACCATCAAGTTCATTAGTTGAGATATTCCTTTAAGATGTGAGCCCAAAACAGTACTCAGAAACACTCAATAAATTTACAAGTCAATTTACTGCTGTTCTCTATAGACACTTTAAACAGGCTTCATTAAATTACTGAGGAAAAATGTAGTCTATTGACCTACATTCCCAGACCTTTTGCCACTCATTTTAGAGACACTAAAACAATGACGTGAGGTTTATCTAACGGCTCTTCCCTGCCACCATCATTAACTAAGAAAGATAAGTAAACACCGATAAGACATCAGAGGGCGTTTTACAAATGTCTTAGCTCTCGGAAAAGCTTCAGGACCTCCTTCTTCAGATTCAGTAGAAGAGAAGGAAAACTTCCTCTCCTCTTCCTCTTCCGTCTCTCCTCTTTGATATCCATGAGTACATCTTATTTTCAAGGTTCAGGTTGATGGGGGCTTGGCTTCTTTAGATGTACTTCCAATTCAAGAGAGCAAACAATGTGAGGTCCATTTCCTAATTTGGGCCCATTTAACCACGGCACAGTGTAATGACAGATTTCACAACAGGCTCTGTTAAATCTTCACACACTAGCTGGTTTTTCGCATCTCTTCATTCCAACACATGAGTCTAGCAGACATTTCCCCAGCTAAGTCTCAATTTGTTTGCATTCGTGCTTCTGCTCCATTGTAAGACAAAGCGGTTCAGGTGTATTATGAGCTAAAAACCTGCAATGTGTGAGCATTAGTTTTACTTCTATACAAAGGCGGTCTCATCTCATGCCTCCAAAAGCAAAGCCAAAAAAAGAATTTTGAATGCAATCATGTTTCATGTCAACTTTGTAGACTGTATCATTTTAGACAGGGGAGCCAGAGTAAGGGTTTCATTCAGACAAGCCTATCAGCAGGAAATTCAAATATAATCCACTGGGGATTTATTCAAAACATAGGGCACTGGCATCCCTGAAAAATTTCCTTGAACCTTAAGTCAGTCAGGCAAAGAACAAGGAAAGAGCATTTCAGGCAGAAGGAATTGTAAGCAGAAGGTTGACGCAGTGTAGGAAGTGCTAAGGAGCCAATGGTGCCAAGACTGGGAGTGAAGGCTAGCCTGGGCTGAGGTGAGGGCAGACACCTCATAGGCGCCAGGTTTTGTAGGGCCTTGCTGGCTGGGTTAAGGAGTTTTAGCTTTATCGTAAACAGAGTGGAAAGATATAGAAGAGTTTAAGATGTGTCTATTGTGGACAGAGGACGTTGGGGGATGGCTAGGATGACTGAAAGTGGGGTGAGTGCTGACAAATTTTTGAGCAGACCCCTCTGGTCACACGGTGGAGGCAAACAGAAGAGAGCCAGTGCATTTGGGAGGCTCTATCAGTTGTCTTGATGAGAAATGATTGTAGCTGGGTTGCAGGTGATGGTGCTACAGAGAAGAGAAATGGATGGATTAGATTTCTAAGATTTTTTGTAGTTTAAAAGTATGTGAAAAGACAAAGGAAAGTAATTTGAGGAATGGAAGGAATACTAAAAATAAAGAGGGGACAATTATGATTTTTTTGGTATGTGGAATGAAACTTGGTTTTTAATATGAAGTTTCTAATCACTAATGCACAGGAGTAAAATAATGTAATTCATTCTAGGAAACCTGGAAAAAAAGAAATATCTAACTCAAACCTGTTTATACCCAACAACATGTTATACTGAGAAATTAAGATTAATGGAGGCTTTCTTTTTAGACAGGTAATTTTATTTTATTTCATTTACTTATTTTTTGTGAGGAAGATTCGCCCTGAACCAACATTTGTGCCAGTCTTTCTCTACTTTGTATGTGGGACCCCTCCATAGGGTGGGTGACGAATGGAGTAGGTCCACACCCAGGATCCAATCCTTGAACCCGGACCGCTGAAGCAGAGTGTGAGGAACTTTAACCACTGTGATTAGGCCAACGAAGATATATTTTGGTATTCATAGAAACAGACTTAATTGGAATACTTAAAATTGCAAATCTTTTTTCTGAATTCTTTTCTTACAGCATGATGCTATGATACAACTGGTGAAATTACTCCTATTTGACTCATAGCACTAATGAAAATTCAAAGTTGCAAAGCCTGTGTAATTTGGTCCACAGGGTACTGACATGTGTTCTCCATATGGTTTGAGTTATTTAAACTACAGCAAGAATAGCAGCAACAGCAAAGTACTTGTGCTTTTGTGTGTTTTTCCTAAGTGCAAAGGAATTTTTTTCTTGATAATAAGCCTTTGCTGTGGCTGCGAAGTCTTAATCAGTTTTCAATCATCACTCAGTTTGGGCGTCGTGCCTCTAAGAACTTTGAGCTTCCTACATGGAACTGATTCCAGCACTTAGTCAGGGGGACAAAGAAGCATGTTTTATTTCTTTCCAGAAAACTCCAAGGTCATCCTGTCTTTCCCAGACTTTTATTTAAAATGTAGCGGTTGAAAATGTAAGCTTTTTATTTTCTCCTTTTCTGTTCTTTTGAAATGTACATAATTTCAGCCTCCCCTTCCCTCCCCCATTTGTTGCAGAAAATCACCCCCGTGCTTCTAGTCAGAGGACCTGTAAGACAAGGGCAGGAGCAATCTTCAGTCCTCTGTTCAAAAGATATTGGTTGATTCTCCATAGCTGCCCCCTTAGGGACTTCTACAGCCGGAGCTCCCCTACGTTACCTGTGACCCCGAAGGAGTAATTTGAATCTCCTCTACCATATTTTAAGAAAGTTACTAATTTTTTCAAAGAGCCTGGAATAATATTGTGAAATATTCATTCAAGCACCCTCCTCCCCTTACCCCCATCCCCCATAAAACATGCAACTGCATAAAATCCTAAACTGATGCATGGAACATTTCCAGGGAACTGGATGAGGGGGCACAGAATCCAAGATTAAACCTCTGAGGTTAAATTTGCATCACTTCCCTTGTAAACATAAATTTGTGGTCTGAGATACACAGACTGAAATTCATACCTACTAATTTATCTTATGATTTTCTGAACCAATTTCTACCTCTCCTTTGGAGAATGCTTTTCTCCTCGTGGAAAGGTAATTTGAAATCTTAGACGTGGGTAGAAAGATTCTTCTTATTTCACTCATGGTTTGATTCCTTCACTAATAAATGTCATTAAAAATTTTTACTTTCTGAATTTTACACAACTCAACAGCAAAAAACCAAACACGCCGATTAAAAAAATGGCAGAAGATCTGAACAGACATTTTTCCAAGGAAGACATATAGATGGTCAGTAGGTACATGAAAAGATGCTCAACATTATTAATCATCAGGGAAATGCAAATCAAAACCATAATGAGATGTCACTTCACACCTGTTAGAATGGCTATTATCAAAAAGAAAAGAAATAACAGGTATTGGTGAGGAGATGGAGAAAAGGGAGCCCTCATACACCATTGGTGAAAATGTAAATTGGTGCAGCCACTGCAGAAAACAGTATGGAGGTTTCTCAAAAAATTAAAATTTCAACTACCATATGATCCAGCAATTGCACTTCTGGGTATTTATCCAAAGAGAACAAAAACACTAACTCAAGAAGATATATGTACCCCCATGTTCATTGCAGCATTATTTACAATAAACAAGATATGGAAACAACTTAAGTGTCCATTGATGGATAAATGGATAAAGAAGTTGTGGTTTATATATACAATGTAATACTATTCAGTCATAAAAAAGAATGAAATCTTGCCATCAGCGACAACATGGATGGACCTTCAGGGCATTATGCTAAGGGAAATAAGTCAGAGAAAAACAAATGCCATATAATCTCTCTTATATGTGGAATTTAAAAAAAACCCCAAAAAACCAAGCTCACAGATACAGAAAACAGATTGGTGATTGCCAGAGATGGAGGTTGGTGAGGGGTGGGAGAAATGAATGAACTGTTTTGTTTTATTTTTTAGTTTAAATAAAATTGAAAAAAAAATAAAGTCTAATGGTCAACTCTGTAAAATTTCACGAACATCAAGTATCTGATAACTATCTGAAGTTGTAAATAAGATAACAATCCTATCCTACGACATGAGGAAACTGAGATTATCTGGAGAAGCAGTAACCGCATGATGGAATCTTCAGATCCTCATGAAATTAAGTCCTGACCAGCCTTTCAGAGCCGTGCATGGCCTACTGCTTTAAGTGGGTCTATTTCAATGTGCATTGTTTACCTCCCCAAATTCTCTTTCTTGAATATGTGGCTTATCAAGAATGTGTGGCATGAAGGCCAAACTAGTTTATATGCTAGTTAAAAGAGGAGATGACTTTTTCTTGTTTTAACTCCCTATTGGGCCTGGCACAGAGACCTGCCATGGCAAATGCTCACTATATATTGAAATGAATGCAAAAGAACTATTTGCTATTGATCAAATTGAGGACTTAAATAACGATTCTGGGTTGGTTGGTTTGTTTCAGCATAAATCTATTCCATTAGTCATTCCAACCACTCTGGCTGCTGCTGCTAATAATAATAATAATAGCAGAGGTACTAGTAGTAAGAGGAGGAGGAATGTGAAATAAGAGCAGTGGTAAGGGTGACAGGTGTGGTAGTGGCAGCAGCTATTGTCACTGAGCATCTTCGAAGAGCCAGGCACGGTTGCAGATCCTTTACATAGTAAGGTGGCAGAAACCATGACCCCCACTGTACACACGGGCTCATTCAGACTGGGAACGTGGCCTGACCAATGCCAAGGGGCTGGCAAGCAGCAGACCCAGGATGGGAATCCAGTTAGACTCGACTTCACAGCCTGTGCTTGTTCTCTACCCCACCTTCTCCCTCCCTCTATTCTGTGCGCTCCGTGTTTCTTGTTCTCGCCTCAACCATGAGGAGGAGTCAACCTGTTTCTTTTCAATTCATCTTAACATCAAAAGCTCATCTCTCTAACTTACTCCAGAGGAACCTCTAACTCAGCAGAGAAGGACAGGTCTGGGTGTGACTGCCACTTACCCCTGGATAAGATTGGACAATCTGTCTAAACTTTGCAGGTTTTAGGCTCCCTGCCTGGGAAATGTTGGTATAATAATACTATGCAGTGTAAAGATTAACTTAGATGATATGAAGTACTTGGCAAAATTCTTAGCAAAATTAAAAAAAATTAATTTCCGAATTTAATTTTTAAAGTCTTATTTAATCTGGCCCCTAATTTGCTTCTCCTTTTGAAATCTTATTAAGCAGTGACATGATTCTACAAATGTCTTCTTGCATTGATGTTTCAAGGGGAGAGAGGTACTATAAAGCAGAGCCTCCTAAATTTGGCAGCATGACAGAGTCTCCTGGACTTTTCAAAAATAAAAATTCTCAGATTCCAGGGGCTGGCCTAGTGTTGTAGCAGTTAAGTTCACATATTCTGCTTCAGTGGCCCAGGGTTTGCCAATTCGGATCCCAGGCACGAGCCTATGCACCACTTATCAAGCCATGCTGTGGCAGGTGTCCCACATAGGAAATAGAGGAAGATAGGCATGGTTGTTAGCTCAGGGCCAATCTTCTTTGTTTTGCTGAGGAAGATGGGCTGTGGGTGTTAGCTTAGGGCTAATCTTCCTCACCAAAGGAAAAAAAAAAAAGAAATTCTCAGATTCCACTTTAGACCTACCAAACTAAACTACTAGGGGTGAGGGGCCCAGGCTCTAGAGTTTGCATTTTTGAAATGCTTCCCAAGTGATTCAAATGTAACCACCCACTCATTTACAGACTGCTTTTGGGAGCCCTGTAACCCTTTTTGGGGGGCAGAATCAATTTACTTAGAAATTCTCTATCTTTGGAAGTAAAAACCATTTTAGGATATTGTTATGGGCTGAATTGTGTCTTCCCAAAATTCGTATTTTGAAATTGCAACTTCCAGTATCTCAGAATGTAACCATATTTGGAAATAAGGTCTTTGAAGAAGCACTTAAGTTAAAATGAGGTCATTAGAGGGAGGTTCTAATTCAATATGACTGGTGTCCTTACAAAAAGAAGAAGAGACACGAGGGGCAGGGGTCCACAGAGGGATAACCGTGTGAAGAGGTAGCAAGAGGGCAGCCATCTGCAAAACAGGAGGAGGGACCTGGAACAGAGCCTTCCCTCGTGGCCCTCGGGAGAAATCCAACCTGCAGACACCTTGATCTTGGACCTCTAGCCGCCAGAACTGACAGAAAATAAATTTCTGTTTTTTAAAGACACCCAATCTGTGTTATTTTGTTATGGCAGCCCTAGCAAGCTAATATAGATGTCATTTACCATTGTAAAGAGCCATATGACGGGAAAAAAAGTTTTAATTTTCTTGGCAGCCATACTGTCAATTAAAAACATTTTTTAAAACATATTTTCAAGAATTAAGTCCATTCCTTTGGGTTCTCAGGCATTCAGTTATGATAGGATGGGATTAAATATTTCAAAAACATGTATGGAAGCCTGTCTATAATGAGTTTTGACCTTAAATTTGAGAAATTAAATTGCAAAGCCACTTTTAATGATTGGCTACCTAAGTTTAAACAATTAATTGTGCTTTGATGAATTCAGATAGTCACATACTGAAGGCATAACTATGTAAATGTACTAGTAATCAAGCTCATTGATTATAAGATTGGAAATGTGTAGAGTGATCTAATTCCTGATATAGCTGACCAAAAGAAGCCATATTGTGTGGCCGGCCTGGTGGCATAGTGGTTAAGTTTGTGTGCTCTGCTTCGGTGGCTCACGGTTTGTGGGTTCAGATCCCAGGTGCAGACCTACACACCACTCATCAAGCCATGCTGCGGCAGCATCCCACATGCAAAATAGAGGAAGATTGGCACAGATGTTAGCTCAGCAACAATCTTCCTCAAACAAAAAGAGGAAGATTGGCAACAGATGTTAGCTCAGGGCCAATCTTCCTCACCAAAAAAAAAAAAAAAAAAAAGCCATATTGAAATGTTACAAATAGATAAATACAAAAGTATTCATTTTGTCAGCAGAGTCTATAATCTTGCTAAAAAGTGAGAGAATCCTCAATATATTTCTTAACATAAAGTGTGACTTTCCTTGAAAAGAAGTATGATTGACTTTATAATGATAACTTCTTGGACCTAATTTAACTCAGTATTGTCTTTTGGGTGTTAATTATTTCAAGCAGAACTTTTGCAGGATATTTTTCCTATTCTCCCTTTTTTTCTTCTCCCAAGTACTCCCAAATTTACTGTGCTTTTGACAGCATGCACACTTATCATGATATATTGTAAATATCTATTTGTAACCCTTAAAGACTGTAAATTCCATGAAGATAAGACCACGTTTGTCTCTTTCTTTGTTTTTCCTATCACTCTCCACAATGTCTGGTATGCAGTAGGTGCATAATGTTTGTTTAATAAATAAATGTATAACTGAAACAAAATTTATCATATTTGACCCATTTTATGTGATAAAAGTAAATATTGAAGGGTAACTTAGAAGAAGAGAGATCTTCTGAGGAAGATAAATAATATCTTTGTACCAAATAGCTAATCTTAATTGAATGCTGATTATATGCAAAGCACTTTTGCAGGAAAAAGAAAATGTATTTTCTATAGGACACTTACAATTTTATTAAGGAAATAATGGACATCTTCACAAAGTTAACAGTTCTGAATAGAATATGGAAGTTTGTGTATGAATGTAGAAACATTATGCACATTTTTCATAATTACACTTTATTAAATTGATAAAGATTTTACTAAATTTAAAAGTTTACACTTGCTAATCTATTTCTTGAGTCCGTGTTTGGCTGCTGTAAATGTAGGAGGGTAGGCTCAGGAATCTGAGAGGGTTTGAGCTCAGAAGAATGTTTCTTTAGAAAAATAAATTCTTAGAGCAAGATGTAAGTTAAAATGACTTCTCTGCAAAGAATTCTAGAATATGCACTTGAGGTATGTTTAGGTGTTCTGATAATAGAAGTAGTCTGTGGCAGATTATTTTGAATTTGGCAGTGTTGAGTAAAATCATTATTGAAATGTATTTGTTTTAAGTTGTATGTTTTCTTGATTCTTCAACAGGACAGAGACAATGCTATGCATTCACCAAACCATTATATTTTTGTCTTGAGCACGTTGGAAGGTGTATTTTCCAGCTCTCTTGCAGCTAGGTAGTATATCATATCACCACTTTGGCCAATGCAAAATCGACGGAAGTGATATGTACATTTTTAGATCTCGTCCACAAACATCTCTCATTCACAGTCCTCCTTCTTTCTTCTCATGGATGACATGTGTTGAGGTGGCATCCACAAGATGGAAGGAGCCTTGTCTCTGAGTCCCCACTTGGACCACAGTAACCCACCACCCAAACCAAACAGCCAATCATATTCAACTATTACAGGAGAAATGATATATTGTTTTAAGCCACTGAGATGTTTTTGTATCTTTCTGTATTTCTGTTGCAACAGCATAGCATGGCTTAACCTGACTAATTCAGTCTGCATGCTAAGAGTAAAAATCCTTCTATCACTCAGAATTTATCAAATACTGTGAATTGCTCTCATGTTGAAATTATGCTTTCCCAAACTTTAAAGTCTTCATTGATCCTTATCAAATTTGGCTCTATGCTTTATTTTCCACGTGCCCTGAGGAGCTTTGCGAAGTTACTGACTGTTAGACAACAATTGTAGGTGGTTAAAAGAAAAGATAAATTATATGAAAATATAATTTCCAACGATTTGAAGAGAATTACAATAGGAAGTAAATGGTGAATTCTAAGGGAATAGAAGGTTATATTTGGTAACTCAAATTGCATTTCTTTTTTTTATTAGTAGAAGGGTAGGAACTTGAAGGGAGAACTATTGAAGGACAGTTTGGGGGGTTGAGTTAAATTCTTTGTTCTTTCCTTTAATTATTTTTATAGTGCTAGTAAATAGAGATGTATTCCATGCAAATCATAGGTCATAGTTTTCTTTTTTAAATTTTGTGCGTGTGTGTGTGAGGAAGATTGGCCCTGAGCTAATATCTGTTGCCAATCTTCCTCTTTTGGCTTGAGGAAGATTGTCCCTGAGCTAACGTCTGTGCCAGTCCTCCTTTATTTTGGGTGTGGGACGCTACCACAGCATGGGTTCAAGAGCGATGTGTAGATCTGCGGCCAGGATCTGAACCTGTGAACCTTGGGCTGCTGAAGCAGAGTGCATGAACTTAACCATTATGCCACCAGGCCAGCCCCTCTTCTTTAAATTTGAAAAATTTAATTTAAATAATTAATCTTTCAAATCATTTATACAGAAGGCTGTAGAACATTGAAAAGCCTCCTTCCCACCTTGTTCCCCAGATCCTGAATTCTCATCAAGAGCAAGTAAAGCTACAAATCTCGTTTATCCTCCCAGAAGTTTTATGAATTTACAAGCAATGATATATCTATATCATCCCCATTTTTTTTTTAGACTTTATTTATCCTTTTTCTCCCCAAAGCCCCCGGTACATAGTTGTATATTTTTGTTGTGGGTCCTTCTAGTTGTGGCACGTGGGACACTGCCCCAGCATGGCCTGATGAGCAGTGCCATGTCCGTGACCAGGATCCGAACCGGTGATACCCTGGGCCATGTAAGGGGAGCCTGTGAACCTAACCGCTTGGCCATGGGGCCAGTCCCACCTATTTATTTTTTAAAGCATAAGTGATAGCATACATTGCTCTTAACACTTAATTCAGCAATAATTTTCTGATATCATTTAAAATATATGTAGAATGCAAATATATCTACCACTTCCTCTGTTAGCACCCTGGTTCCAGCCAGTGTCATCTCCTGATGCTATTGAAGGAATAACCTTCTGGCTAACAAACAGATCAACCAGAGTGATCCTTTTAAAAAAAAGTCAGATCACGTCACTCATCTGGTTTGGACCCTTTGATGGCTTCCCATTATACTCAGAAGGAAGGTCACATTCTTTATCTTGGTTACACAATGGCCCGATTATCGACCTCCCGCTCCCTCTCAGGTCTCATACCTGTCTCACCTCATCGTCTGTACAGCTGCCACACCAGCGTCCTTGCTGTACCTTGAATGTGCCATCTCAGGGACTTCATAACTGTCCTCCATCCCTGGATGGCTCTTTCCCCAAAGAGCTGCATGGCTAATTTCCTCACATCTTTCAGATCTCTGCTCAAATGCCACCTTAACACAGAAAACTTACCAGACAACCTTAAATAAAATAGCAACAGTCCCGAGCCACTCCCTTTCTCTCTTACAGTGTCTGATTTTACCCCACTTGACTGTATATTTATTTGTTTATTTCTTGTTGGCATCTCATGTGGGCAGAAACTTCGTTTTGTCCAATTTTATATCCTCTTTGCCTAGATCAGTACTTGGCATATAGCAGGTACCCAATAAGTTTTTATGAATAAATAAACAAATGAGTTGCCATGTTAGTACATAAATACGTATCTCATCCTTTTATTAATGGTTGCACAGTATTCTACTGGCGTTTGGAATATACGGATGTACCTTAATATATTTAACTAGTCCTCAACTAAGGGATATTTAGGTTGTTTTCAATCTTTTGGTAAGAAGACAATACTTCAAACAATAACCATTTACATACATCAATTTTAAATATTTGAGTAATGTATATCTCTGGGATAATTTCTTAAAAGTAGAAATTTGAGGTCATAGGGAAGTGCCTTTGTGATTTTGTTTGATATTACTAAATTGCCTTCCACAGAGATTGCATCAACATATAATCTCGTCAATTAAGTATGAGAGTCTCTGTTTCTCTACACCTTCAACGACATGATGTGTTAAATGGTCCATATCCACGTCATCTGACTTCTTTCCTAAGACGATTAGTCTATCCCCCAAGGTTGAATGAATTCCAAGGGACATATGGAGAAATAACATTTCTCTAATTAACTTCATAAGAAGGCGAAATGATTAGAGTAAGGACAAACATGACCTAACACATTAGATTAAAAAAAATAATCTGAGGAAGGTGATAATTAAATGAAAAAAACAGGAGCGGAATTACTAGAAACAGTTACCAACATAAACTTCATGCAAATAGGTAGAGAAGAAAAGGCCGAGATATTTTTACTTTTATTTAGTGTTACCACCTCATTTAGAGTGATAAAGGTTTTCTATAGGTCTAGATATTCCCTTTAGTTTTCATTCCATCACCACCCCACCCCCGCCACATTTGAGGTAGTCTTTTAGAGACTGACAGCTTCTTTCTTGGATTTGTTGCTTCAGTCATACACCAGTAGCCATTCTCCACTGGCGTTCTATCAGAGAATTAAGCTCTAATTACCTAAGGCAGAAGTCAACAAACTTTTTCTGTAAATGACCAAGTAGTAAATATTTTTGGCTTTGAAGACCACATGGTTTCTGGCGTAATTACTCAACTCTGCCATTGTAGCTTGAAAGCAGCCATAGACAATACATAAATAAATGAACATGGCTGTGTTACAATAAAACTTTATTTACAAAAGCAGGTGGGTAACTGGATATTGCCTGTGTAGCTGCAGTTTGTCAACACCTTTCCTAAGGCATCAATTAATGTAATGAATGAACTTCTCTCCTATGCAATTAGAATGGTACTGGCTATCTACTATCCTTGGGAGAATCCAGAAAATAGTCACTCATATTATTTTCTGTGTAGCTAATTCATTGGCAAACCATATGTGAGAAAGGCTGTGGGGTCTAAAAAACCATCTTGTAATTGATGTCAACTGGTTTCTCTGAAACCTGAAAGCCGTGCCTCTGAAAATGGCAGAGTGAAGCCCTTTTCATCCCTACCTGGCATCTTTAGTCTGTGGCTCCTTTAATTCCATCTTGCCCCAGCTTCTGAAGTCTGGTTGGAAGCACATCCTGTTGCCTCTTGTGTTTTGTAATTCCCTAGCACACCCATAGCTTTGTGTTCCCATAACTTAATTGATGCCAACAGTATTTTTAAATAAACCTAGCCTCACTAGTAGTTTTTGTAAGCTTTGTCCAGTGGGTGGAAAACTGACAGATGGAGCACTGAAGATGTTTTTCACTCTAGGTGGGGAGGGGGCTGTGATGTGTGATTTCTGGGAGAAAACCAGTGTCCAGAAGATTAATGACCCAAGCACAGTAACATGGCATGCGGGGCCCAGGTTGGGCACTGAAGAGTCACTTCTGGATTATGTAGGACAGAATTTGTCTATTCTGAGACCTGGAAAAAACACAGCTCAATTATTTTCCCACATTTTCCTTTCCAATTGATTTTCTGCAGGTGTTCTATTCTTTTCCTTGTACTTTTATATCTTTTCCAGAAGGACTTAGCGTTGAAAGAGGAAATAGTTAAAAATCAATCTAGTTGATCTAGTTTCTGGTTAGCTCTTCAGATAATAGATTAAGCCTGAGAGAAGCTCAAAATTGTTCAGTAAAGTTGGCTTTTGTGTTATTTTTGAACTTTAGCTATTCGTTCTCTGTTTCCAGGTAGCACAAATAATGAATTATTAATTCCTTCTTAGAAAAATTTACTTCGATTTTCAAGTCATTAGACAATGATTATTTTATTTGGCTGGATAAATACAGAGGAAGCATTTTAAACCCATCTGTGTATTTTATCACTGTCCTGAGTGCCTGAAATACAAAGGATTTCCTAGGAATAGAGTGACCCGGAATCCCTGTCCTTGGCCTTTCTTCTCAAGTCAGACCAAAGAGAAATAAAATACTTTAGTCTTTAATCAGTTAAAATACTGATAATTTGGAAAATAACAAACAGTAGATTGTTTTCCTGCCTATTGTGAAGAAAAATAAAATATTTACTTATTGGAAACACTATATCTTCTTTTAGACTCTCTCTCTCTCCTATCTTTTCTTCTTATTTTCTTGATGGAATCCTCTTATCTGAGCAAATATTTTTCTTTGTTTGGCTCTTATTCTCTGAGCGGACATGAGAGCAACCCATTAACTCCAGCATGGGTTCTGTTCCAGGAGGACGAGTTTGAAATACCATTCTTACCCATCATATTTCTCCAATTCTTAGCTCTCCTTTACTGCCTGCTAAACACTTCATAAAATGGAAAAGCTGTTTGAATGAAAACAGCTAATTCTTTTGAGATGGACAAAGAAAAGCTATGAGGGGAAGCTGGGTTTCTTTCTTTAGTATGTGGCTGCTTGAAAGTTGCTATTTCATCAAAAGAACTTTTTTGTTAAGCTGGTTAGAGTTCGAACAAACTCTATTTCAAACAGTCTCACTAGGGAAAAAACAAAGTATCCATATCTATATATTTACAGTATATTTCAGAGGGCAAGTATATATTTAAACGTATATTAATTGCACACATAAAAACAGGAGGCATATGTGATGGTTATATTTCCAAAGGTCTTAGGGTTGCAATAAGCATTTGAAACTTTATATTTTTATCCAAACTCTTTCATCAAGAATCCAGGATAGGAAGCCAAGAGAACAGGATTTCTTGAGAGAATACCAATACCTTCCAGTCTCTGAACTGGAAGTTTCTCATTCAATGTGCTATTACTCTGGTTGTAAAGCAGAAATGATAGAACACTTAGATAAATTAGAAGATGGGAAATTTGTTAAAATATTGAAAAAATAATTCTGTGCTTAATGAGAATAAGATTTAAGAATATGTTATTTATATGAGACAATTTGTTTACAACTTCCCTGTAGATGTGAAATGGCATAGTTCCGGGTTTCAGTGTAACGTCTCTGATACACAATGAAGGCAGTGAGCGCTGCAGTTGCTTCTGAAGCACCTTGAATTGATTTGGTAGATTGCTTATCCTCTAGATAACAAAATAATAGCCTGAGGGTTTGGCAGTTATTCTATAAACATTTAAGGGAGTTTTTATTTCACGTCTCCTTTTTATCATCTGGCCCCAAACATTCTGAATTAATTGCTAAGTGCCTCCCATTTCCAGTCAATACAATGTTACATACAATGGGTTAAGAACTTAACTGGCCAGCATCCAAGTATGTTGAACCACGTTGTAGATTTTTCTGCTTTCCTGAAAAACCATAGCCAGTGAACTAAAATGTTTGAGGGAATATAGTGCTTTCTAATACCAGCTAGCCTTACTGAGCAACTACTCTAGGCACTAAATTGCATATTATATGTACGCTAGCTCTTATCCATTTCTCAATAAAGGAAAGAAGGCATTTTTTATCCTCATTTTCCAGGGATAACACCAAGGCTCAGAGAAATTAAGTAATTAGTCCATGGACATATAATAAGGAAATGTTGGAGCAGATTCAAACCCAAACCTCTTTGTTTTTAAAGAGCATGCTCTGTCCCTCTCTAACTTAGTGAGTCCTTTTACATGTTTAGTATTCTGACCTGTGACATGGGTGACTGCTTGATTAACTCCGCTCAACAGTATGTTGGCAGTAATGTGCATATCTACCTGAGACAGGAAAACACTTTTATTAACTCTTGCTTGAGAGCAGATTGTGCAGGGCAGGGAAAGGTGTCGATGAGCTGGGTCTTTGACCTTCCTGGAGCTCAGCAGGCAGCAGCACTACAGACCTCAGCTATGATGCTTACCACATGCAGGTTAAGTGTCTTTGGCAATATTGTGAATTCCCTCCTGTCACTATAATGCTATCCATATCAATTATGACAATTTCATATCTACCTATAAGACAATTACAGGAAATTTAACTTCTAGGAGAAAAAATAGACACAGAATGACACTTTTTCCCGGATGCTTACACATTATGAGTTTACATAGTACTAGGATCAGAGGTTTACAAAGACTCGTGCCATTGTAAACTATATTGCTTTGGAGAACTTAGACATTTGTGTTTTAAAATCAGCTGAAGCAATCATAGTATTTTCATTGAATGGAATTTCTGTCTTAAATCTGTAAAAATACATAATGTTCTTTGTCTTTCACGTTTATTTCAGATACAGAAGCAGTGATACAGTTAATTATAGTTTTTCACCACCAAGTGTTAGGAGAATCAAGGTTTATATCTTACTGTATGAGTTTCAAGTTAAACTAAAAAAGTGATTAAAATATACTGTTTTTTCTCTCTTAGCAAATTGTAACACATTTAGTCTGGGCTCTTCTTGCTGTTTGTACTATCTTATTATTGTTACCACTTCAGCCATATTCCTTTGGGTAACTCATTGCACCTAGCATGGTGGATTGCCTTTAATGAGTATAAAAAATAGTTTTGAGTATAGTTGAGTCACAGAAATGTTATGAAACTCTTTCCCCAATATTCAGTTCATTAATGGTTATTCCCTTCATGTCTGATCAGTAAGTACATCTTTTAACTTTCTTGGTCATTCCTTCCTCTTATTTACTGTGGGTAAGTAGCTCCCTCAGATCACTTCCTCCATCGCTCTAGTGGAAAATATCTGTGGCTGTGGCATCATAGGTGGCAGCTCTGAACCTCAACAGCTTCAACTTCTTGCTCTTCCTCTGAGCAATTTTTCTTCTTTCCAGACTTTTTTCTTTTCTTGTTCTCTTCCTTTATTTGGTGTTCTTCCTCTATGATAATAATAAAAAAATTAGAATAAAGGATTTGGAATTAACCATTTGGCAAAGCAGAAATTAACTTTGGTTATGAAAGGACTTGGGTTCTCACTAACATACGTGTTGGCTAAAGGAGAGGAACTCTATCTAGGGAAAGAGGACAAAGCAAAGAGGAAGCAGGAGTTTGACCACTGAGAAGAGGCTACTGAGCGGTCATTTCTTCTCAGGTAATGTTTTTGTTTACTGCCACAAAGGTCAATAACTCCTTTGGAACATGTGAACTGCCTCGGAATTATATGAGCATTTATGTTGATGTTAAATTAACTGCATGTGAGAAACATGTCATCTATAAAGGAACCACTTTACTCACTCTTCCTTGAGAGCAAAATGTACAAGGCAGGACCAAGCGTAGCTGAAGGCTGTACAGGACTGGGTGCTTAAGATGACTGGCAATAGACTCTGTGAGCCCACTGTGCTCAGATCCACAAGTCTTGGGGTCAGGAGCATTTGGTCTTAGTCTGTTGTGGGGTCCTTGCACCTAGTGTATGAGCTATCAAGGTGTCATTTCTTTAGGCACTAGTTAACATTTCTCGGAGAAATAAGTTAGACACCATTTAGATATAATTATGACTGTCCTCCAGAGCCTCAAGAAGTCTAGGCTAACCCTAGGAAATAGACAAGAGAATCAGCAAAGATTTGGGGAAAACCACTAAACTAAAAGATCCAGATTGTCTTTCCTTTTTGCCATGAACTAGCTGTATGATCTCTGATAAATCCTTTTATCTCTTTGGTTCTATTTTCTGAATTGTTTAAAGGGGTTGTATTGGGTGACCTTTAAAGCATCTTATGGCTTTGAAATTCTTAATTCTATCAACTTTGGTCACTCATACTGTCCGTGTTTATTACATAGTACTGATGTCAATTACATCATTAATCTTCATTCATTCATTCAGCAATCACTGCACACCCATCATGCATCAGGCTCTGTGCTAGATGCTTGTGATATGTCAGTGAATGAAACCGACAAAGATCCCTACCTCTTCTCCCCACGTGCCCTAAGCTCACATTCTTGCAGATGGAGATAGACAATAAATGAAAAATAATAAATTACAAAATGTATAGTATATTAGTAAGTGCTATATAAAACATAAGTGGAACTTGACAAGGAGGATCAGAAGTACTGAGGTGAGGAGGAGAGTGAAATTTAAATGGGGTCATTAGGGTAAACCTTGTTGAGAAGGTGACATTGAGTAAAGACTTGAAGAAGGTGAGGGAGTGAGCCATGTGGATATTAGCTGTAAGAGTGATCCAAGCAGAGAGAATGGCCAATGGGAAGGCTCTAAGGCAGGAGCATGCTTGTGTACGCCAGAAACAGCAAGGATGGCAGTCTGGTCAGGGAGGTTTCGGGGAGAGAGATAGGGAGGGAGGTCTAAAGGCTGAGGGAAAGACATTTGGCTCTGTGGGCCACTGTAGAAATTTGGGCTTTTACTCTGAATGAAATAGGAAACCATGACAAGGTTTGAGATAAGGAATGATGTGGTCAATTATTGCAGTACTCCAGGTGAACGATGATGTGGGTTGGACCAGGGGGGCTTGGCCCACCAGAGACCATGGTAGCTTGGACAGTGAAAATTTAATAAGATGTGGTCAAATTCTGGTTATACTTTGAAGCTAGAGCCAATAGGATTTACTGACAGTTTAGATATGGGGTATGAGAGAAGGAGAGATTTGTCTTGAACTATTCAGGAAAGATGGAGTTGCCAACAACTTTTCAGGGAAGAAGTTTGGGGAGCAATATCAGGACTTAAGTTTGGGGATTAGACTTTGAAGTAGAAATGCCGAGCAGAAAAGAGGTCTAGGCTGGAGAGTCATCAGTTTAGAGAGAGCGTTTAAAGCCAAAGAGACCGGATAAAAGAGATCACCAAGGGAGTGTGTGCAGGTAGAGAAGTCCAAGAATTGAATCATGGTTCCTCCGATGTTAGGAGGAACCTACAAAGGAGGCAGGAGGAATGGCAGGGGAGGTAAGGGAAACCAAGAGATGTGTATTCATATATTTCTTGTTATTGAAGGAATTCAAATTTATAATTATAAATTTACTAAAGTGAAGCTTTTGGCAGCTGTGACTGAATTAGGAATTTCACAAATGAAGAAAAAGAAAAGAATGAGAAGTGATGTCATGGTAGTTTTCATATGGTGGATTGAAGACAACAGCAACAATAGAAATTGTACATCTACTGGTGGACTTTTCCAGGATTATTCAGACGAAAGATTCAAGTTCACTTATATTTTGGACAGACCAGTTCTGGAATGGTAGCAGTTAGTTCTAAGCCTGTTGAGAATTAGCCCACAGGTTGGATAGTTCTGTAAGTTTATGAGAATTTCATCATCCTCTCAGAGCCCATTGAGGATGTCACTGATCCGTAAGGAGTTCAGGCGGGGATTTCTCTGCGGTGTGTGAGCAGAAGCTGGATGGAGAGAACTGAGATGTTAACCCTCACTAGACCGTGCTTTCTATGAGGGCAGAGGCTGTGCTTTAGTCACGCTTACATCGTGCAGCTCTAGCATGTCGCAATCAATCAGCAAACAGTTATTAAATGCATTACTAACGGCTTAGAATTAATTGTTGATTGCTTACAACATACCAGGGCATGGGAATATAAAGATGATTAAAATACAGTCTTAATTTACTTGTTAAGCACCTGCTCTTCTCAACAACCCCATGTGGTAGATATTATTAAGCCCTTTTTATAGATGAGAAAACCGAGGCTTAGTGAGATTAAGCATTTTATCCAAGGAGGCAAAAAGCAGATTTCTGATTTCAACCTAGACCTTTCTGATTCATTTGATTGCTTCCTTCCTTTCTTCTTTCCTCCCTTCCTCCCTTCCTTCCTTCCATCTTTCCTTCCTTCCTTCCTTTCTTCCCTCCTTCCTCTCTCTCTCTTTAATTCTCTCTTTTTCTTTTTTTCCCAATGTGCATTAAACATGTTCCTTCTGGTAGACGTGAAGTTAAGTCTTTAAAGTAGACTACCTAAAGATTTAGAGAGTGGTAGTCTAAACTATGCTACTGATCGAAGTGACTCGGGGTATATACATTTTCTTTCTTTTGGTTTTCCACCTCTAAGCCCTTTTTACTCTTTTCCTTGTGCAGACATATGGGATGAGAAATGTAGAAGTGCTTCATCATCTTTGGAGGATTCTTTTTAATTGTGATTAGAAAACATACAAAATATCCCATCTTCACTGTTTTTAAGCAGACAGTTCAGCAGTCTTAAGTGTATTTACATTGCTGTGAAACAGAGCTCTGGAACTTTTTTATCTTGCAAATCTGAAACTATGTCATGGCTTTTTTTGTGGTAGGTAAATTGATTTGTGTATTTAACAGAGTTAAATATTTTAATGACAATTGAGGAAACATTAACTTAATGTAGTAAATTTTTTGAGAAAAAGAAAAAATAGTTCAAGATAACATTAGAAGTATAAATTAGTAATGGAAGTAGATGGAAGTTATATGTGGTCAATTTACATATAGTCTCACTATTTGTTGATTGATCATATGTATTTTCATTTGGGTCACTGTTATTCTAAAAGTTGTTAAGGCCTTTAATTTTAATTTCTTGAGCTAACCTATATGAGATCTTTTTTTTTTACATTAAAAGTATATACTTAGATGTCTTTTTCAGTATGGAATCTAGAGGTGATAATAGACTTTTTTCTAATGAAAAGCATTTATTATTTGACTGCAAAAATATTAATCCTAAATATTCTATGCATTAAGTAAGATCTACTCCTGAATAGTGTTTAAAATAAAAATTGGAAATTTCATTTTTTTATATGAATTTGATTTTAGTCACCTTGAGGTTTTCTGTTTTTCATTTTTCAGAAACCACGGTCACTGAAATAATGAGAGTCAAAGCTGATGTTAATTTACTTTATTTGTAACCATAAGAATTTATGAGTATTGTGTGAAGTCACTTAAAGAAAAATATTCATATGTTGAAATTTATTGAATTACTTTAATAGGGATTTTTAAATCTGTAAAATAAGCAAATAATTCAATTTCCGGAGGTTGTTTTAATACTTGAGCGCTAATCCATTTAAAAAGATCTTTTAAATACAGTATTATTCAAGTGAGTGATGCCAGGTAAAACAATTGTTTAGCTTCTAAGTTTTTCAAATTTTCTGTTTACGTGTCTTAGTCATCATAGCATTTCATGTGTATTTTTGAAAGTAAGGGTTTTGCTTCACAAAAGGAGCCTAGCAGAATTCTGATGCTGTGTGCAGCTGACCAAAGACTATATTTTCATTGCTTCTCTGATTACCTTTTATTTATTGTGAGAGAGAAGTAGGCATAAATTAAAGAAAGAAAAGCTAAAAGTGTTCTCCAAAATAATAAATAGATATTTCAGGGTCTTATGTCCTCTTCTCAGCAGAGCTAGATTTCTAGTCCTTTGCTACATATGAAGGAATGTTCTACATGAAAACGTTAAACTGATTTGACATCATGGAAATAACTAAAAGGTCTCAGAGAATAGGGGATCAGAGAGAGAAACCTTAACTTCAGTTTTTGTCAGAGAAGGATAAAAGATTAAAGAAGAACGTATTCTCAAGAATAAGAACCATCTCACATTGCTCATCTCTGAGGCAGAAATGCTCTGTGGTGATGCAAACACATTGGTGAAAAAGTGTCAGATTAAATAAAGAATTAGTTCTCCCTTACATTTCTGGTAATGACCATGAGGTAAGATTCACTTGCATTTTATTCTTTTCTAGTTATAAATCCTATACAGAGGCAGGAGCAAGACTCCAAAGATTAAATTACTAACAATTATACATTGAGAATAGCATGCCTCTACCTAGTGAATTTTCTTTTAGAGTTGACAAATATCTTGGCACACATGAATGAAAGGGCAATTATCTAAAAAGTTCATGTTAAATGACAACATGACTTTTATGTAACTATGAAATTATAAAGTATTCCTTAATCCGATCCATATAGATATTTGACCAAATATTCGATGTTCTATATGGAATGCCAGTTTAGATAAAGGAGAGACTCCAGGCCTTTGCCCGAGTGAATTCATTTATATCTCAGCTACCTTTGGCTCTCCTTCAACACCCTGGACACCAATGCTGTCGACAGACCTATTTCTGCATTCCAGAACTGTCAACTAATTATTCACAGATCCTGGGAATGCGCAAACAGTTGGAGGCTAGAATTGACGCTGCTTGAAAGACTCCTTACGATAATTAAATTATTCTCTAATCCTTGTTATGTGTATTCCAGGAATAGTCCCTTTGAGATTTTTTTCAGATCACATAGAACTTTCCCAGTAAGAACATCAGCATTGCACACAGATAAAAGTTTTGTTTTGATTGATCTTAACTCTCAAGTTTCATGAATGTCTCAGAACTCTCCAAATTTTTTAAGACATAAAACCAAACCCATTTTACTTCCTGTACTGATGAATTTTTTTTTTTACTTGTACTGATGAATTTTACACTGAAATAGTGTATAAGGATACCACAGACTGCTGTTTGAAATGATTTGAAATTTCTGCAATAGAAGTATAAAATGCTGATAAGTTTCCTCAATCAAGCTCAAGAAACAGTCTTAAAAATGGGGAGAAAATTAATTTTATGGGTTAGGATTGGACACTAGAAGTTAGTTGACTTGAAATGTTTTTCTGTCAGTAGGGAATTTCTGTGACTCTGTTTCTCCTTTCATAAAATGGAAGTTCTAATATTTTCCACCGATTTATCACATAGAAAAACAAAGAGTATATACAAGATATTTGGTGAAAGATGCTATTTATCTTTATAAATAGTATTATTTATCAGAAGAATCAGCTCTAATGAGCCTAAAGAGTTTGAAAGAGCAATTATACTCAGCTCTCAACTACTTTTATTTTTTTCAGGTTTTAAAATTGAGATATGACATATAACATTATATTAATTTCAGGTATACAACATATTGTTTCCATATACGTATATATTGTGAAATGATCACTACAATAAGTCTAGTTAACATCCATCACCACACTAGTTACAGTTTCTTTTCTTGTAATGAGAACTTTTAAGATCTACTTAAACTTTCTTAGCAACTTTCAAATATACAATGCTGTGTTATTAGCAACTTTCAAATATACAGTACCATATTATTAACTATAGTCAACTAATTTTCTGAAATAAAAGTATCACACAGTATTAAAAAGATTCTTCCAAATCAGGACCAGTGGGTTCAATGAACTCTAGGTATATTTGCGTTACTTCCCAACAAAAGCAAGGATTTGAAAAGACACCTGAAAAACATTTATGCAATCCTGACTCTTCCTAATAATACAAGAGTGAGGATGGTAGGGAGAGTCTTTGAAAAGGATTGAACCAAAGAGCAAAGCATGGAGCCTAGACTGGGTTGGCTTTATAGCCCTGAAAAACTGACAATAATACATGTCCCAAGGTAGTACATGTGTACATAAATACATTGTCAAAGATGTTAAAAGACGTCTAAGCAAAAACTTGATGCTGTCTTCAAAGACTTTCTCTTAAATGATTGACTCCTTAAAGCACTAAAGACTAGAAAAGAATAGGAAGAAAACAGACTTACATACCTAGGCAGCTGATAGTGTGCATATGTTTACGTAAAATGCATTTTGTAAAGGGGTAGGGATTTGGAGGCAAGACTAAGAGATCTAGAATTTTTATCATCCAGACAAAGTGAGTTCTAGTTTATGACATTTGAGATTCAACTGTCAAGGCAGAAAGAGCACAGAGAACACTGGACCTACGCTGAATTCATCCACTAGGTTTAATTTTTTAAGAAAAAGGCCTAAATGCTTATTTTTAACTTGAAACAAAAAGAAAGGTATAGAGAAAGAAAGAAAAACAAGAGAGAAAGGAAGGAAGGAAGGAAAGAAGGAAAGAAGGAAGGGAGGAAGAAAAATTAAAATACCAGAGGATTACTATGAAAATATGCATTTCTTTCTCTAAACACGTTATAGTAGTTACAAAAACCTTGGCACACCATTTAGTATCCCTCTTAGGATTGTCCAGGGAACAGTAACATTAATTTCAACGTACCACAAATACCATTATCTCATTTTTTAAAAATAGTTTTAAGAATTATTTAATGAAAACTCTGAGACATAAACAAAGAAAACTGGAAATTATTAAAATATCACTATCTATCCCTGAGGGTAGGACTTAATGTCCCTTCTCTCCATTAATTTTCTGTCCTCACAAATTTCTGGAAAATGTTCTTCTGTTTGTGCAAAGAATTATTGGTGTTAATTGTAACCACATGGTTTCACTAGGGATTCCAAGAGCAAAGTTTGAGCTATGATTCTTATTGGTTTATGTGTGCTAACGTAAGGTCCAACAGTTTCTTCTTAAATATCTTTGCATCCTATATATCCCCATTTACAGTTAGATCTAGGAAGTCAAGCAGGTTCTAAACCTCTTAAGCTAACGCAGTGTTAGAGTGTTCAAACAAGGCAGTGACAATGCCCTTTGAGCAAAATTCAATCCAGCTTTACTCATTTGGATTCTCTGCCTAGAAAACCTTGCCAGTGGCATTTAGGCTCAAAAGAAGAGAAACTTCAGTAGCTAAAGTGTGATAATCCTGGTAATCATTCTTTGGCCCAAGAATACCAGAACAAAGTCCTAGAATTCTAGAGAAAATATACATCTAAGCTAAAATACATTTTCAAAAGTCAGCAGATATTAATCTCTTTCTCTTTTTATTTTTTTGGCATTCCTAAATCCTAGAGTTTCTGGCAATAATTTGACCATTGAGCAGCAGAATTTTAAGTATCCTTCGGGAGATGTGGTTACCAAAGTTTCCAGGAAGATGTCATTGCTGCATCCTCTTACCTGTAACATAGACTGGGCCCTGAGAAGAGGTTCCAGGTAGCTCTTGAGTGGAATTTTCAATATCTCCCAGGACAGTCTAAATATAACCCATCACTTGAAACTGGAGCCACAAAGGCTGTAACTGCTGGTGGGTGGAGGTTGGTTTACTGGGCAAATAACTGAGCAAACATCCTTCAACTAGGATTAAGTTCCTGGGAAACTGTCAGAAAAATAAATTTCACTGCTATCCGCAAATCTGTAAAGTTGATTTTTCATCAGGGTTATAATTTTTAGACGTAAATTTGATATTGGTTTATTGTATATACATACTTTCTTAAAAATGCTTGGTCTCTTGACCATCTCGGACAGGAAATCATAGTTTATACAGTGTTTAGGGACAACCACCATCCCTCATGCTACATAATTTTTACTATTTACAAACTGAAGTTTGGGATGGGACTTAGGGAGCTTGGGGATCCGAGCTGTCTGTAACCATGACATTTAATAACCTATTTCAAGTGATATTCTGCTTCTGCTATTGCAAGAAAGTGTCTGATTCTTATAATGCTCAGAACATAGGTTTCCGTTTGTTAAAGAGACATGTAACAAGCTTGTGTAAAATATCCACTGCATATTGAATGTTGGATCTGTATCTCGAGAATCTATCTCCTTAATGAACAAAATATTATTTAGTGCTTATATAAATAATTCCTTGAATATGATTCGTATTTTACAGTTTTCAAGGTTCACTTGAATGCATCATTTCAATGGATCCTCCCACCAGGCAGGGTAAGTGGTGATGTCTCCATTTTACAGAGTAGGAGACTGAGGCTTACAGACGTTTGATGGCAGACCTTGAATTTCAGAGATAAGGAAGTTTTTGAGAAATACAAAGGTGTAAACCAAAATAGCTAAAAATAGCTAAATAAACCTATTTTAGGGTGATTTTTAAATGTTGCTATCCTGAAGAAATCTTTCTTCTTTTACTAAGTGTTTTAAGACTGTTTGTGCTATTCAAGGAATTTAAACATCACCCCCCTTGCCCCTCCCCCAACCCATCAGGAGCAGCTGATAATAGCAAAAATCTTCTTGTCCAAAGACACAGTATTCAAAAAGTACCCACTCAGTTTAATGAGCCCATCCCTTTGAGATGGTCCCGTATTGATTCTTGTTATGATCCCCACATGCATAAAGTAGGATTTCCTAGCTAGGCTTTTCTTCTTTGCATCTCAACACTCGAGGAAGTAAACTGTCTGTGGATCCTATTTCTCCCAAGATCTTTTGTCCTCTCTTAAACAGGAGTCAACAAACCATATTCTTGAATTTACTGGTTTAGTACTAGATTTCCATTCATATGAAATTCACCATATAGTATCTAATTCCACCTGTTTGTGGTTATTTTGCCATCTTTTCAAAGGTTTCTTTTTTTTTTTTTAAAGATTTTATTTTTTCCTTTTTCTCCCCAAAGCCCCCTGGTACATAGTTGTTTATTCTTCATTGTGGGTCCTTCTAGTTGTGGCATGTGGGACGCTGCCTCAGCGTGGCTTGATGAGCAGTGCCATGTCCGCGCCCAGGATTCGAACCAACGAAACACTGGGCCGCCTGCAGCGGAGCGCGCGAACTCAACCACTCGGCCACGGGGCCAGCCCCTCAAAGGTTTCTTATACCCATCAAATAGCTTTTTCTGCATAAAAAATACTGTATCTGGCTAAGGGCATTTTCTTTTTTCTTTTCTTTTTTTTTGAGGAAGATTAGCCCTGAGCTAACTGCTACCAATCCTCCTCTTTTTGCCAAGGAAGACTGGCCCTGACCTAACATCCACGCCCGTCTTCCTCTACTTTATATATGGGATGCCTACCACAGCATGGCTTGCCAAGCGGTGCCATGTCCGCACCCAGGATCTGAACCGGCAAACGCCAGGCTGCCAAGAAGCAGAACGTGCGAACTTAACCGCTGCACCACTTGGCCGACCCCAAAGTGCATTTTCTAATATCAGGAACGAACGGCATCTAGCAGTTACATTTACCAACCACAAATTAAACTGCTCTTTGTTTCAGAGTTCAAGCAGCAAAGTAGCTAAGCTGCTGTCATTAGTCTATAACTCAAAGGCAGTCTTGGGAGTCAAGCTTGGAATGTCGTTTGTCCTCTAATCATATATTTTACATCTCCCCAGGGAGTGATGAGGAAGTCTTGATGTCCCCTTGCGACTCCCACAATATTAGTCTCATCTCCCAGCTGGGCCTCTGCCCCCAACTTTCTTTCTTCATAGTTATTTCTACTCCTAATTTTTATTTTTAGGGCCACTATTCTTTGCTTTTCAGCAAATGGTGTGTGAGCTGGGGAAGTTATTATGCCCTGGTGAGGGGAATAAACACCCAGAATCCTTGCCATTACCAAGTTACTAAAGCAGTGCTTTGACAATTAATTTAAAAAATTTTATGTCATAAAGCAAACGCCTTCTCTATTCTACTGAGGTTTTTCTGTATAAGTAGCTATACAGACGTGTATATAAGAGTGAAAATGTCTGTATAGGTGAAAAATTAATTACTTTATTTCAGCAAGGCATATTATATCTTTTTCTAGAAAAATCTGAAGAATACACTTTTCTATATTGGAAGAGAATTTTTCATTCAAAAATAAATTTAAGATATCCAATAAATCCATTTTATTGAAATGTTACTGTAAACAAAATATTATAATATCTTTTAAAATTATCCTGTATGTACAGATACACATATTCATAGATAAAGAACTTTAATTAAACTTTGCAATACTGTTGATATGTTTATTGGCATTTGTATATTACATTCTTTGATATTTGACATGAAAATTCAGAACTCTGTCATTTAATGCTGAATTAAATATTATTCTTTTCAAGTTTACATATCCCAACTATGGTATTTCTTTTATATTGCCTTAGAGATAAAGTAGTGTTTTGTGTGCTTTTTAAGCTTTATTTTTTAATTTACATAGAGTCAAATTCACTTTTTTTTGTGTCTGTGAGCAAGACTGGCCCTGAACTAACATCTGCTGCCAATCCTCCTCTTTTTCGCATGTGGGACTCCACCACAGCATGGCTTGATGAGTGGTGTCTAGGTCTGCACCTGGGATCCGAACCTGTGAAACCCCGGCCACCAAAGTGCAGTACACGAACTTAACCACTATGCCACCAGGCCGGCCACTCAAATTCACTTTTTTTGCTGAATAGGTCCATGGATTTTGACATATGCAAAGACAAAATCACCACCATTATCAGGATATAGAACAAGACTCTCACTCCAAAATTTCCCTGGGCTATTTCTTGTGATCAAACCTTCTTCTTCCCCTTAACAGCTGGTAACCACTGTTCTGTTTTCTGTCCCTGTTTTTGCCTTTTCCAGAATGTCATATAAATGGAATCATACAGTAACCTTTTGAATTTGGCTTCTTTCACTTAATGCAGTAGTTCTCAACTAGGAGCAACCTTGGCCCCCACAGAGAACATCTGGCATATTTAGAGACACTTTTGGTTGTCAAAACTGGGAAGAGAAGAGGAATGCTACACTGATCTAGTGGGAAGAGTCCAGGGATGCTGTTAAACATCCTACAACGCCTGGGACAGCCTCCCACAACAAGGAATCTCTGGCCTAAACTGTCAATAGTGCTAAGTTTGAGAAACACTAAGCATAATGCATTTGAGATTCACTCATATTGTTGCATATATCAATAGTTCATTCTTTTTTATTGCTTAGTGGTCCTCCATTGTATAAATGTATTGTGGTTTTTATCCATTTATCGACTGAAGGCATTTGGATTATTCTCAGTTTTGGCAATTATGAAAGTTTTTGATCGAACATATGCAACAGGAGTATTATTGCTTGACCATGTGGTGTATGTTTAACTTTACAAGAAATTCCAAACTGTTTTCCAGAGTGGCTATACCATTTTATTTTGCATTCCCACCAGCAAGAGTTCCAGTTGCTCTGCATCCCTGACAGTACTTGGCATTATATACATATTTTAAATTTTGTCATTCTTTTTTCTTTTTTTTAAAGATTTTATTTTTTTCCTTTTTCTCCCCAAAGCCCCCCCAGTACATAGTTGTATATTCTTCGTGATGGGCCCTGCTAGTTGTGGCATGTGGGACGCTGCCTCAGCGTGGTTTGATGAGCAGTGCCATGTCCACGCCCAGGATTCGAACCAATGAAACACTGGGCCGCCTGCAGTGGAGCGCGTGAACTTAACCACTCGGCCACGGGGCCAGCCCCTAAATTTAGTCATTCTAATAGATGTGTAGTGGTATCTCATCATGGTTTTAGGTTTGTCTGTTTTGGTTAATTTTTAGAATTGTATAATTTAATAATTAATTTTATATAATAATTTTAATTATATAATAATTATATATATAATTTTAATAATTTTATAATTTTATGCACATTTTCTGAGATCTTGAAAATAGTATTATATAATATTATATATACATTATATATATATAAAGTATTTAATAACTGGCACAAAGTTATTAATTCCTTTGTAGATCTTTGTTCTGTTCTCACTGCAGAGCTGCTGATCCTTGTAGAGTTTCTATTTTAAGAGAACCCAGTTTACCAATGTTAGGACTTACTGATCTTCAAAGGACTTCGGGACATGCCTGGCCCAGGCTACACCAACTTTGAAAAAAGAAAGGAGAAGCCAGCCCCATTTTAAATATATGTAAGGTATTATTTGTAAGAATTGCCTGCATTTCTCATAGTTGACTGGGCAAAAGGACAAAACTTTGATGTTGCCATTGTCTAACATGGTGCACAGCATGAAGTGAATCCCACAGAAGCAGCACCTGAGCACAACAAAGTAAAATTATATTTCTTGGATTCAACTTGGATTGTAAAACATTTCCCTCTACTGGCTGGCTGCTGAAATTTCTTCTACGAAATCAGGCAGAGGAACCAATTTGTTACTCGCTCTCATAATTTGCTGTATTCCCCCCTCTAGCAACCCAGTATTAATTTTTTTCTTGCATCTTTTCCTTCTTTTTAAACATAACTTTATTGATTCCCCTATTTCCCTAAATTAGATGTGTCAGGAATATTGATGCAGAGAGGATGTTATGATTTCATTTACAACAAACTTGAGATTTGCTCTCCGAAATAACCAACGGTAGCCCTGTATCATTCCAGTCAAGTTCATGGCTTTTAGGAGGACCTCACTCTAATGCCCATGCCTTCTTAACTTTGGACAATTTGATTCAAAAGGGCAGAAGGCTCAGGTGTCCAGTGAGAACAGAAAAATTGCAGAAAATTAGCCTTAAAACTGTCTAATGATAGTGAGTCTATGGATTGGCCAGCAATCTCAAGTTGGTCTTTCACTAATAGGAGCCTTCCTCACTTTTATGAAGTGAAGGCAGAGGTGTCCAGCTTGGGATCCAGACATTTTGGCATTTTACTCCCAATAATTTAGCTGGAAACCTTGGTGCCTGTGGCCTTTGGCACCCACGGCACTGTGTTGTGAAGTATTAGTTTAACATGCTCAGTAGTTCACCCACACAGTACAGAAATAGTCTTGGGTGACCAAAATGCCAACCCAACTCTAATTACTAGAGAATTGGAAATGAATGTTCACAGTCATCAGTTACATTCTTTAATACCACAGTGTTTTAGCTATACATATCCTAATGTTGAACTTCTCTAGGACCAGAAGACCAAAACCAAAAGTTTACATTCCAATTTAGGTTATTTACACTTCAACACAGGTAATTGCAAACACAACTTTAACGGAGTCAAGGAAGTTGAGAATGATGTAGTCGATCCTCTGGATTTCTCTTTGAACCTTCCATTCTCAATATTATTTTACATTTTCTGCGGGTGGGAGTCACTTTTTATTCACAAAAAGTTCATTGCTATCGTAAACAATGGTAGACTGTCAGCCTTTGTCTGTCCTTGCGGAAGGATACCTGAATTTAGAGGTGAGGGTTAATTTGGCAGCTTGCCCTCAGTCATACAGCTAGTTCTGAGTTAATCCCTCTTTCCACCCTCGCACCTGATTTACCTGTGCTGATTGAGAACATGGACCACAATCAGGCACACAGACGAAGACCCTGCCTCTTCCTAGCTAGGACCTTGGACACGTTGCTTCTAGGAGTTTCATTTTCCTCATCTCTCAAGTAGAGATAATAATATGACATCCTTTCCTTACAAAGTGGTCATGAGGATCAAATGAGGATTAAATATAAGTGCTTGGCATGTAGTAAACACTCAAAATATTGATATTATTTGCACTATAGACATCATCAACTCTTGAAAATACATTATTTTGCAGACAGCTCAAATAGCGTACAAAATGAAATAATCTTGTATCGAGTCATGAAGTATAACTCCCTGAGTGTTTGATGGTACTATCAAATTAACGTAATATTATTAGAGACGTATATATTTTTTGTTTTGGGTTTATTTGTTGTGTTTTTTGGAAAACGATGTAGTGAGATTGCAAAAAAAATTTTCCCCCATTTACTTGGACAAAATCTACATCCTCCTTACTTTGCTTTTGCCTCACTACTCCTGACTGCTGTAAGGTTTATGTCTCATTGCTGGTTTGTGAGCCAGGTCTAAAAAAGTAGTAGGAATTTTCGGAAATGAGAAATGTGCTCGGTGATGTCTGATTAACATGGAATCACTGCAGTCATCCCTGTGATGATTTTTTACAAACAGATATCCTTAAGTCAAATCTTCATGATTGGCGGACCCACTGTAAAGCAGAGAAACTTGTTCTTAGATCAGAAATGTATTCACTTCATGCTCATCTGATTTCATAGTTTTTGAAATTATTCTTTTTTTATTTTTCAATGAAATTTCTTTCAAAGGTCCAGTGTTGCTGAGCAGAAACACATCCATCATCCCTCCCTCATCTAGGCTACTTCTCGCCTGGACGATGGCCTCCATCTCTCCTCATTGCTTGTCCTCCTGCCCTATCCAGCATTGTCTTTCCACTATAGTTTGAACGATCTTTTAAACATATATATCCAATCATGTCTCTCTGCCTAAAATCGTTAACTGTTGTCCTTTGCTTGTGGGATAAAATCAGAAATCCTGACCTTCACCTCCAGCCCCATTACCTCCCTTGTCCCAGCCACTCTGCTTGACCCTCTGTGATCAGACCATACTTGGCATCCTGTTAGTTCTTTGTGCCTCTTTCCTTTGCCGGGCCTACTCATTTGGTCTTCCCACAGAAGGAATGTGGTTCTGTTTCTTCCGCCTTCTCACATTGCCTTACCCTAATCTACATCAATGCTTAGCTTAAATGTCATTTGCTTAGAGACATTTTTCTTGGTCTGTTATACGTTGTCAAATTCTCATATTATAGCTCTTGGCACTTTGTATTTCTTTTTAGCACTTATCACAGTTGTAACAAAATAGTTATGTGGTTAAATATTCAAAGTCTCCAACATTACACATGTAAGCTTTATGAGGGTAATTTATTTACCAAAACACTCAATGTTTGCCACAGTGAATGCATACTAAGCCTTCAATCAACATTTGTCAAACACATGATTGAATGACATGTTCAGTGCCATATTGTCAATGTCTAGAATATAGCAGATGCTCCATAATTATTTGTTTCAGGACTAAATGAAAATGTTATCTATTCAGAAAGAAAAGGGGAGCTATAGTAGCGTGGAGCAAGTTGTAATGAATTACAGTGAGAGGACCCTATGAAGATGATGGAAACTCGGAGAGAAAGTGTAATGGACTATTTGAATGATTATCAGCTCGTCGTTTGCTGGCTGTGTAACTTGAGAAAGTCACATATCTCCATTCCCTACGTAAAGAAGGACATGGTGATCTTCCTACCTCCCCAGCCAACATCACAGGTTTATTGGAGTCCAATGAAAATGCATACTTTGGGCCTTGTAAGTACAAAGTACTTTGTGAACTCTAAACAGCTATACATGTACGATTATGCGTAGATTATTTAACTGTGAAAGGAATTTATAACATGTTGGTGGTAAAATAGTTAACAGCCAATCAGTTGAGAAGGGTATAAAGCCCCCTTTCCTAATTCTTCTCTCTGGAGTTACCCATTCTTGCCAATTTTTGTGCGTCCTTGTCCTTCCAAATATGATCAGTAGACTGATCTTTGTATACATACATACATATATACATATGTGCATATATATGTTTATAAACACCCCCACAAATATATATGTCAACCTGAAAATACTAATCAGATCTAATATTGTTCAGCTGTATACTGTTCCACTTACACGTATCGTGCACGTTTTGATGACAGTGCACACAGAGTTCTTCCAGCTACTGCACAGTATTCCATTGTGTGCATCTGCTATGATTTGTCATTTCCATATTGGTGGACATCAAGCTTGTTTCCATTTTTCACTACTATAAACAAGGCTTCAATGAAAATCCTTGAGCAAATTGTTTTCTTATCTTTTCTACTTAAAATCACCCAACAGTTTCTCATTTTTATACTCTACAATCCATCATGTCATGTGGCAGAAGCCTGGTGCTTAGAGAAGAGTGGTGGAGCCCAAGTCATCTTTATAATATTACCTCTAGCTTTGGGCAGTTTCAGAATTGTGTCTAGCGTAGCTTCCCTGCTCTGGCAAAGTTGGCCTGTTTGCCCCATGTGACTTTGTAATTCTATGTTTTTGCCTTTACCATTTAAATCTCCTCATTAAACATGTTCCCTTAACTTTCTCTTTAAAAATTGCTTTTTGTTTTCTTCCTTCAATACACAGCCAAAAATCCACCTCTTCCCATAAGTCCATGTAGGCTAACACCAGTACAATTTTTTGATGCCATCAGTGTTCTGGTTATTTTCTAAGACAAACATTTATTGAATTCTTATGTCCATCTCACTCCACCAGAAATGCATGTGAATATAAGTACTTTGTGAGATTTCTTCAGTCATTCCTTCTTTATAAATTGCCACAGTCCAAGTTAATGATGGATAACAAGTATACCATACCTACCCTTCAGAGCTCTACTGCTAAATTTTGATCACTGTATAAAAATTTGCTTTTGCTACAACTGAGTGCCCACGGTGTTGCCTTTGAGATGGCATGATATGGTTAAAGAGGGACAAAACTTTTCCTTGTAAGAAGTAAGAGGAATTCCTTAAAGTCAGATCGGTACTGAAAGATTATGTGTTCACTGGAATGTGCAAGAATTCTGCCTCATGAATATTTAAAAGATTGTGGTCAGGGCGGTGAATCCCTGTACTCAGCAGTGACCTGCATGGCAGCCAGCTGTTTAGTGAAGTAACTGTGAGGTATTTTAGGCCTTGTAAGAGACGATTGGGCCAGAGCTGTGACTGTAACCGTGCTGTAACAGTTGCTATTGGTTAACGCTGCTTTGTCTTTTGTTCAATCTTCCTTTAAGGACACAGCCAGCCAAATTTCAGGATTCAAAAATATGCTGGAACAAACTTTTTTTTTGGCCAATCAGCAAGTCTTTCAAGAACAAAGGAGGTGTCTTTTCTTTTTTTTTTTTTTTAAAGATTTTATTTTTTCCTTTTTCTCCCCAAAGCCCCCCGGTACATAGTTGTGTATTCTTCGTTGTGGGTTCCTCTAGTTGTGGCATGTGGGACGCTGCCTCAGCGTGGTCTGACGAGCAGTGCCATGTCCGCGCCCAGGATTCGAACCAATGAAACACTGGGCCGCCTGCAGCGGAGCGCGCGAACGTAACCACTCGGCCACGGGGCCAGCCCCGAGGTGTCTTTTCTTTTGAAGAACTATAATGTCTGCTACAGAGTTGGGTAGCAGGTACTCAACAAATACTTCTTCCTATCAACTGGCACCCAGTGTCACCAAGAAAACCAAAACGAAAAACCCTAACAACAACAAGAAATTAGAACTAGCTTATAAGTCACTATAGAAGTGAGACTAACTTCAGCATAACTGCTTGTTTGGAGCGAATAAACAGCATGCATGGGAGAAAGGCCCAAAGAGTATTCTATTAACAACAGCACACACACCAAGCTAGGAGACAGCAGTCCCCAGACTATAGCAGGCTGTAGAGTTACAGAGCCACAAACAACCCCACCCTGCAAATAGCAGGTTACAGACACAAACCCAAGGAGAGTTTGAACAACAAAAATAACAATGAAATAATGAAAGCAGCAGCTATAGTTTAATTCCTACGGTCAGGTAGTATTTGTTTTAAATATATTATATTTTAATTTTCACAGCAGTCTTGTGTGGGTAATTACTATTATATAAATGAAGTGAGCCTTGGAGCATTCATACAGTTTGCTCGAGGCACACTTCAAGTAAGTAGTGGGGACAGGATTCAATCCATTCCTAGCTGAGTCTAACACATATATTCTAACAATTATTTTCTACTGACCCCTTTATCTGGTCTTTTCAGGTAGGAAGGGTGGAAAGGATTGTAGGGTTTTCTGGGTCACACTGACACAGTTGGATAAGAGTAGCTGAAACATCTAAATAAATTCTTAACAGACATAAAGTTTTGGAATCTCACTAAAGAATTCCAAGATAATTTAAAATTGACGTTGATCAAGAAGGGGGTTTACTGCCTTGGGCTTAATTTCTCTAAAGCTCTGTGTATCATGGAGGAAGGCACCAAGGCTGTTCACCTGGCAGTTCCCACAGCCATTCTGGAAGGCAGTGTCTGGCACAGGGATGTTGGAAGACTACTGTTTGTCAGGAGGCCGGACACACCTTTGATGAAGGATCATTACCCACCCAGAATATCCTTATAATTCCCTGATGAGTCACTTACATTTTATCACTTCCTATTGATCATTAGACCAGACAGCTTTCAAAGCCAGGGCCTGGTGGGCAGGTGGACGACAGTATAATTCAGGCAGGAAATAGCAGTTACCACTGCATCACAATGTGCTATTCTCTAAGGATATAGGGAGGCCGTTACACTAATCTCGTCTAAACTGATACTGCAGCTTCACGGCATTCAATTCAAAAACTCAAGAACAACGAAATGGATGGGAAATGATTCTTCATAATTCAAAGAAATAAAAGGAAGCAGTGGTCTGGACAATACAAGAAATGGAAATCCACAAAATCATTTGTGTTTGACTTTGGCATGCATTGCATAATTTCTTGTGTCGGGCAGGTATACCCATCCTAGTGATGTTTTCTTTGACTGAGGTTAAAATATATTTTCAATTCATGGATATATCAAACCTGAAAATTATAGAAGAGTGATCAAATGTACATCGAGCGCATGAAGAGCCTGTCTACACTGAGCTGTGTCATTCTGAAGTAATTTGTGCCGGATGTCGCTGAGTTTTCAAGGAGGTTTACAAATAGTTCAGATCTTATCTTTGTACATAATCCAGCCTCGTCACAGCAGTTCTGTTTATTCACACGTTCATGGGGCAGGATGCTTTTTATAGACAGGGTTCTAATTGGCATTCTTTGGGGATTTTAGATATGGGATAGTAGAAATTCTACCTGATACGTTTAATATGAGGATTAAATGATGAATATATGTAAAACCATATGAGTGATTAGTGGTAGTAGGAAGAATTATAGAAAAGTGAACAAGACCATGTATTATGCTAATAATATTTGGAGCTAATAACGATATTTCCTAAGAAATAAGTGTAGGTACTTATTAATTCATTCGGTAATGAATTATGAGAACCACCTGTGTCCCAGGCAGTGTTGCAAGCGCTTGGATGAAGCAGTGCTTAAAACACAGCAAATCTCTGCACTATGGAGCTTATCTTCCAGGGGACATGCAAAGTGACTTTTCTTATTCTCTTTAATACATTGCTTTTGTGGCTTACTATCTTACTTTTTGACTTTTCAAGGGAATGATTCATATAGAGATAAAGAATTTTATTCCAATGTGAAAAAGAATTATTATTTTGTGTTTTTGTCTACCTACTTCGTCTCTCCTATAAGACTCTCAAGATTAAGGGCAAGACTGGTGGTTGTTTAATTTCTCATTCTGACTCCATGCCTAGTGTGATGTCTTCTTATAAATAGCATAAAATAAAAACATATTTGCCAAGTGGCCAACCAATTCCAGTAACAAATTAGGGAACACTGTCTCATTATTCTGTGGTTGCATTTCCTATATATGCAAAGATAACTAATAATACCAGGTGATAAAGATAAGTGCCAAATTAATGATACATAAAAGATGTGCTATGAAAGTTCCACAAGGAGAACTTTTGGGTTAGAGTGAATACAGAAGAGAGGAAATGAATTTAGCCTTGAAGAATAAGATTCAGGTAGAAGAGAAGGAAGAGGGCGTTATTAGTAGGTAAGTGGAAATTTCTCATTTGGGAGAGTACTAAGAGCCTTGGCAATTTCTACTTTATTCTCCAGGCAATGGTAAATTAGCGAAAGTTTCTGCCTGGGAGATTGACATGTAGTTTGTGAAAATGGTCTTCCCAGCCATACTTGATGCTATTTCGTGAATTTAGAATGATTAGAATTTAATGAAATTTAATATAATTTAATTAGAATTTAATGGCTCCTGTAGTCTATTAGGTGGATTGCCATCAGCACTAGGAAAAAAAAAGAAAAATAGAACAAAATACAAAGTATTAAAGTATATTGCCTATAGTGAGACTAAGTATTGTTTTATGAAACTTTCATTTCTGTTGTGCACATGTGCGTTAAGTATGTGTGTGTGGGGGAATCTAGAAGAGGATTTCAGCCAAAAAAGTTCAAAACTACTGAGCTAGAGTCCTTAATGAGCTTCTTTACTAGTGAACACTTCATTCTTTTCTCCATACCAGAAACAGTTGTATTCCAACTAGCAACTGTATTATTTTTTTTATCATATACATATCAGATTATCATATACAGGGACCAGATTGTGTTTTGTCAAAGACAAAAACCAAAAAAGTAATGATACTGATTTTATTCTATTGCAATAGGGAGAGCACCCCAGATGTGAAGACCACAGCGTCCTGGCGGAGTCATTTTACCTCAGACTTCTACAGGGAGGAGTAGAAAAGTCACAGGTGGGGTGCTTTACAGCTGGAATTGTTTTTAATCAAGGGAAGTCTCAGCCGGTTGGCTGTGCAGGAAATGTTTATCTCTGTGTCTAGCTAGTTTCAGGGGGACAAACAATTCTAATCTCAGCTAAATCTTTTGAGAGACAAATAACTGGGAGTTGGAGGGTCGTTGTCTGTCCCTGTCAGCAAAAGGGAAAAGGTCTGTTTGTCCCTGTCACAGATAAACAAAGGAGTCATGAGAGTTTTGTGGAAGTCAAGAGAAAGAGAGGACAGTGAGTCTTATCTACGTCATACGGGGAAAGGTGATTCTTTGCACTAAGCCATTTCCCAGGACATGAGAGTGGGGGAATTTTGGAAAACAAAAGATTGAGGGGATTTCTTAACTGTAGCTGTTTCCCAGAAGCACAGAGCTCAGGTAAACTTCGACGTTATCAGTTTTCTTCTCTATGTTGGCTTAACGGAAGCATAGAACCAAGTTTCTGACCCACTTTCTTACAAATGGGTAGACTTAAGAGCATGCATCCAGCTAATGTCTTGGATGATAGCCGATGGTGATTAACACTGTTAAGCCTATAACTCTATAACAAGAAACTTCTTTTTATTCTGAGAATAATTAGTACTGGAAAAGATTATTTAAAATGAATCTACTTTCAGGGCAAAATTTAATAGAAGACAGTAAAAGAAAGTTTGAATGAATCTTTATCTTGAAAAATGAAACTTAAAATGATGAAAATAAGTTTACCGTATCACTCATGTAATAAAATGCAATTTGTACTTGCAACTATAAGCTAATTTTAGAACAAAGAATGGATGAGATGTTGATTTAGGGGCATCGCTTTTCTGACACACTTGTATCATAGCTCCGTACAATATTCTTCTTTTTATTTGTGATTTTCATAGCCCAATCTTATAGAGGATACCATTTGCCAAAAATATTCAAGACTTCATCAATTTTCTGAAATGTCTTTCAATCCTTTGATGTTTACTGTATTCTTTTTGAAGTGCCTGTGTATCTGTCTCTTCTTCATTTGATTGGTGGTCTAATTCTACTAAATGTTTGTCTGTCAATGCCTTTGTCCGATCAATTCCAGCAGTCCCTACCCTTCCCTTACATCAAATTTATATCTTTTTTTTATGTGATGTCACCTTGTAGGTGATTTATGTTGAAGATATTGTATTGCTGGATATTTAAAACAAAGACATTGGCCCAGTGTGTGGGTTAAGTGAGTACAAATTTTCTTGGCTCTGCAGTAAATATTTTCCTTTACTTTATGATGACCCTCAGTGCTGTCTAAATTCCTAATTATGAAGACTTCAAAAGAGAAAATTCCAATAACAGCCACCCTTTGCATTTTATGCTTTATTTATTTATTTACTTATTTATTTGAGGAAGATTAGCCCTGAGCTAACATCTGCTGCCAATCCTCCTCTTTTTGCTGAGGAAGACTGGCCCTGAGCTAACATCCATGCCCATCTTCCGCTGTTTTATGTGGGACGCCTACCACAGCATGGCCTGACAAGCAATGCGTATGTCCACACCCAGGATCTGAACCAGTGAACCCTGGGTCACTGAAGCAGAACGTGCGAATTTAACCACTGTGCCACCACCCCATTTTATGCTTTATTTCATGTAATTCTCACTTCAATTCTATGCAGCAGGTGCCATTATTATGCCCAGCACACAGATGAAAAAATATGGGCTTTGAAAATTTGTGTAATTTGCCCTAGGTTATAGAGTTACCAAAGGGCAGAGCCAGGCCATGAACTCAGGAAAGTTTAATATCACAGTTTGTACTCTGCTGAAATGATATGCTGCCTTTCTCCTCGCCAAGACCACCCATTTTTATTTTTCCTACCCTTATTTTTCTCTTTGCCTCGATTTCCTTATCTACGTGTTGGAAATTTAGTTTTATCTTGTTATACATTTTTAGCCAATTTAAGTCCTTTGTAGGAGTATAGAGAGGTATATATGCATTTTTAAAAAAGCAGGTATCTTTTTCAACGTAGTCTGGAGAGAAAGTGTGCTGGTTATATACACGGGTTTTAGAGTCCTATAAACTAGGGTTCAACTTCCAGCTCTGTCACTTATTAGCTGAGTGATCCAAGGTTAAGGTTTAAAGCTTCAATGTCCTCACTTATAAAATAGTGAGGTTATTACCATCCATTTCGTAGGCTTGTTTTAAGATTAAACATGATAATACATCTAAAGTGCTTGGCATCTTGCCTCTTCCACGAAAGGCACCTAATAAACCCTTCCATCATCATTGTTTTTATGCTGACGATGAGACGGGCAAGTCCAGAGTGTCCTGGGCTGAGACAAAGCAACTCTGCTTTCTTCTAAGTTTCAGCACTATGATGTAACCTTTATTTTTCTCAATTTTTAAGTCATCAAGATGAGACAACCACTATTTTTTAAAAAATTATTTATTTATTTTTTGAGGAAGATTAGCCCTGAACTAACATCTGCTTCCAATCCTCCTCTTTTTGCTGAGGAAGACTGGCCCTGAGCTAACATCCGTGCCCATCTTCCTCTATTTTACGTGGGACGCCTACCACCGCATGGCTTGCCAAGCAGTGTGTAGGTCCACACCCAGGATCCAAACTGGCGAACCCCGGGCTGCCAAAGCAGAATGTGCAAACTTAACCACTGTGCCGTGGGGCCAGCCCCTGACTATTTTTTTCAGATTGAATGGGTTCTTAAAACTCCTCTGGAAAGGCAACATCTAAATTAATTCTACAATGATCAAATTACAAATATTTTATTATTTTGAAGAGAGAAAATACAGCATTGAAGTATTTACCTGTGAATCTCAAAGGAAAACAATAATGATCCTGGATGACTAATTTGAGGTGCTTGTGTAATGCTACAATAGGTTAGTGTGATCCCAAAGTCCACAGAGGACAGTGCTTTTGATCGTGGTGGTTTGGCAACGCTTCCTTGCACAGTCAAGATTCCTTTTGAACTACACGATTTTCTAGTGACTAAATTTTGTTCTCATTTGGACCTAAATTTGTAAATAAGAATTATATTTTGAGTTCTGACTTTAGATTTTAAGACATATTTTGTGGTCCAGAACAAAAGCAACATTCTTAAGTACCTCTGAAACCTCAAAGGTAGGTGATCTATGTAAATTCAGTTAGGGATCAAACTAGCCTTCCAGTGAGACGATTGTCACATTGACAGTCTTTGAAAAGTTTTCTCTGGGAACTCCTTATGGAAACAGGAACAAAAATGTGGGTTCTTGGTTAGTTTCTCAACAAATAAACTTTCCTGAAATACCTCAGGGCTTTGTCATACCTTACACCCTCTTTTAACAAAGAAAGCTGTCTTAACTCTTCCTTATAAAAAGGCATAGAGTAAAAGAATTGAGAATGTCAATTACAAATGAGATAGTGGATTCATAAACTATTAAGAGTTGCAGAAGTCTTGCAATACTAAAATATTCTGAGTTTAAAGAATGATTATCAACTCTTCTAAACATATTAAATATTTTCTTAAGTGTAAGCCCACCCACTCCTGACATTTGTAGGACCTGAGGCAAGAGTATAATGTAGGTCCATGGTCCCTTTGCTCCCTGCCTCTGTCTCTGTCCTGCACCATATGGGGCCTTGCTTGCAGGCACACAGGTGCCCCAGCCACATATCCAAGCTCCCTCTTCACCTGCTGTACACAGATGACCTTGGCCACTCCTGGGGCCTAGGAGTGTGCACATCCGTGGCTTGACTCATCTTCCTGAGCATTATCACCTGCAAGAATCTCACGCCCCACCTACACCTACTGAATAATAGTCTACTTTTTAATTAAATCTTTAGATGATTTGTATGCAGATTAGAGTTTGTGAACCTCTGCTCTAAGGTGGGAGGTTGAGGACAGAGGCTTCCATCCCTCAGGTTTAAGAGCAGCACTATTAAAATGCTCAGTTCCTTTCTTGACCTCTGAAGGGATTGAGAAGGTTCTGGCCAGTGATCGTTTCTGTTCAATTTCTTGTTGGACTTATGTACATTTCAAATTATAGCTAATTTTCCATTTTCCATATTTATTTAATTTTTCACCAAACATTTTTGCATCTCTCTTGTCACATCTGAAATATGAATAATTAGATGCAGTGCTTCTTAACCAGAGATGGAAGCTAGAATGATGTGGGGAGCTTGTTTAAAGACACATGGCCAAGTGTAACACCCAGAAATGCATATACATTAGGTTTGTGATGGGCCCAAGCATGAGATGTCCTTCCAATGTTCATTTCTGGTTAAGAATTAGTAGATTAGATGCTCTCTTAACATTCCTTCTAGCTCAAATGTTCCCTGATTTAAAGACTATCAGCCCCATGACGAACGCATGGTTAGGAGTGCACGTGTCTGGCAGACTCTGCTGGTTGTACCCTTCTTCCCTTAGGAACACAAACCCAGAATTTTAGCTTGGTACATGCCTTCTAGAATAAAAAGTACATTTCCCAGCTTCCCTTTGGGTATGGCCATCAACTAAATTTTGGCTGAAAGGAAGTGGTATGTGCAAATTCTGGGAGTGCCCTTAAAGAAAAGAAGTATGTCATTCTTCCTTCTTTGTGCTGACTGGCATGCATAAATGACAGCAAAAGATGGACTAACCATATTGGCTCATGACATGGGAGTAGTTGAAGATAGGGGAGAGCCAAGATAGAATTAGCCTGCGTCCAAGATACCACAGAGCACCATGTCAGCCGTGAACTTACTACCTTCAGGCTTCCATTCCACTGAGAGAAAAACCTTAGTAATCTAGTTAAAGTAACTGCTATTTTGGTTTTGCTCTTTCAGCCAAGCCCATTTTAAACTAATGCGATGTGGAGCAGGAAAAAGACTTTATGGAGTCCAGTGATGTTTCCCAATCTGATGTCAGCATGAACTGAAATGTCTATTTACTGTGGATTCTTGTTTTCTACTTCTATAGGTGTTTTGTGTCCATAAGACAGAGAATATTTTATTTCATAGATAGTACTTCTTTTATAGTCAAAAATTGCTGGAGGGGTAGCACAATTTTAGAAAACAATTTTCTTTTTAATGATTTTATCTTATTCTCTACAAATATGTGTAATTTCCTTGGCATATACTATACATATATAAATAATTTTTGGCTTCAAAAACATCCAGTTATTATTAATCTTGTGTAAAACTTGGTGGGCCCTGAACTACAGGAAAATACCAACAACGACCATTTAAATTATATACTCTGTTGCTAACAATTGTTATTATTGGCAATGAGCAAGCTTGTGGTGTTGAGTTTTTAAAATACTTCTATATAGTTTTCAAATGTTTGGACTTTGACAAGAACTCATTAGGAAAAAAACTCTAATCCTTTTCATTCCCTGTGTATAGTTGAATAAAAACACACAAGCATGCGCGCTCACACACAGACACACACATCCACACACCCACACCACATATACTCTAACAGAATTTGTTTCTCATGAATTTGCATTTGGCCTATAAAAAATTACCTTTTTTAAGACTTTTTAAAACATCGGACTTTATGCACACTTTAAGTCTCTGATTAGAGACAGGGATGGGAGGATGGTGAAAGTAAAATTAAATAAACATACATATATTACACATATATTAGATTCAGGGCACCAGATCTGCCAGATTCGGGGATTAGAAGTCATATGAAAGATTTTTTTCCGTTTTCAAACCTTTCTTAATAAATAGTATTAAAGTGCCACAGTAGGTATTTCAGGCTATTTCGTAAGAAAACACTGTCTCTCTCTCTCTCTCTTTCTCTTTCTTTCTCTCTCTCTCTCACACACACACACACTCACTCCCCACACCCCAAAGCAAACTCATCCTCACTTACAGAATAGAAACCAAACCAAATTAAACCATACAAAAAGATGACTGGGAGGGGAAAGGAAATAGAGACTAAGCACAAAGAGCTCTCTGTTTACCTTCATTGCTCTCATCTGGGGTAGTGTAGATGGAAGCCAGAGTAAACAAGGAAAAGATAACGAAAGCCAGTAAAATGAATGCCATTTCCAGGTTGGTGAAAGGAAGCTCCATGAACCACCACAAGCTTCTTCACCTGCAGTAGAAACCAGACATTGACTTAGCGCGCTCTAATTCAGAGAGAGCTCGTTCAGCAATTATTTATTTTAGAATCAAACAGATATGAGATTTACTGTAACTTGTTGAAATACTTCTGTGCACCTGGAACAATACATTTGGGACTGGCAAAGATGGTGTGTGCTCTCATGTTTTGAAATTTGGCATAACTATTAGCATAACCGAACTTAACCTTTACTGTGTGGATTGGAAGGGAACATGGAAGTCTGAATGGCAGAGTCAATTTATGTTTATACATATTAGTGGGTGTTTTAGACACAACTCTGGGAGCAAAGACAGAACATATTTCATTCTATGAAGGAGGAAGTAATGATGTTGATATCTGCCTGATATGACTTCACTCAGGTTCAGAGTAAAATCTCTTTGGTATATGTGCCTGAAATTACCTGGCATCTGCTGGTGAGGTGGTAAAATATGCAATGGAAGTAATTTTTAGTGAAAAAACTGTAGATCTCTGAGTAGCTGGATCAAACCTAACCCAAATAAAGGTAAATGTGTTAACAATTTAACATGAGAACTTCTCATTTTAGACTCAAAAAGTAGAGCTCACATATTTAGAAAGGAAATGGTAGTTCCAGTCAGGGGAAATTACAGCATTAGCCACTTGGAAGTAATCTCTGTCTTTCTGTCTTCCAGTGTTTACTACACAAGTGCGACAAGTGTTTACCACACATGTGGGAATGTTATAATTTTAAGAAAACTCAGAGCAAGAGATTTCACATTCTTCCTCTGTAACTCATCCCAAATTCTTGATTTACTGCGTCTTTTAGGGAAGTAATTTATTGAGGTGTTTCACCTAAGAGTTCAGGCTCCTCTGAATGTATTTTTAAAATGACTTCATCGTACCCTGTAGTTGAGGGACAAGATTTAAGATGAAAGTTATATTTGCTCTCTTGCTTAATTGCAATCTTCCAGTGTTGCCAGAGCAGAACAGATGTGGGTGAGGGAATAATGAGTTCTTAAAAATCTGTTGGTTTTGAATAGATTTCTGATTATTTTTCTTTTGGACGTATTTCTTACATTTGACAATAGTTTGAAGGTTATTGATCTGAGATCTGCAGCTTTTCGTGTTTTTACAAGACAGAATCTTGGACCCAGAATTTGTGTGTCATGGGTATGCACACTTTAAAATATAAAATATAAAGGGTACTACCAAAGGGGTTAAAATATATCTTGGAACTTTCTCATATCAGTGCGTTTTGGTCTAGTTTATTCTGGTTAATAGGAGCCCAGCACTCTAGAGTATGACTCTACCGTCACTTAACTACTCTTGAATTGATGGGAATCTGGGTTCTTTCTGATTTTTTATCATTACCAACAAAGCAGCAGAAAAGATTTTTGTAAATATAACTTTGCACACAGGTACATATTTCTCTAGGAAATAATTATAGAAGTAAAATTGCTAGATCTATAAAATTTTGAAATATTATTCCTTCATAAATTCCCCTGGAATTTAAAACATACCAATATTTAATGTAAAAGACTGTTTCCCCAATCCTTTCTCAACACTTTCTCTTTAGTTCCCCCCCACCACCCACAATTTGAAGTTAAAAATATTATCTCATGTATGAACTGGCTTTTTCCTGATTTCTAGTGAGGTTGAACATTTTTTCATATGTTGACTAACTATTTATATAGTTTGTTCTGTTAATGGCTTGTTCATTTCCTTTGCCCAGTTTTAAACTGGGCATTTGTAATTTTCTCACTGACTTGTAGACACTCATATATTTTGGATATATACATATCAAATATATATAATATTATCTTCAATATATCTCTTGTCTTTGTGGTCTTTTTGTTATTCAGATTTTAAAAAAATTTATTTTTGTGAAGTTAAATCTACCTTAACTGTAAAGCCCTTGTCCATCTCTTGTCCCATCCTTAGCTCTCCCTGGGGTCTTCCCACCTCTGGGGTAGGGATTGAGGTTAATTATTATGACTGCCATCGCCTTGTTAAAGAATTGGTGATGCCAATACATACTGCCCCACCATTGCGCCTTGTCATCCTCTGCCACATTGAAACCCAGGCTCACAGCTATGGTCTCAGATTGAGATGGCACGGGAAGGAGCTGTCCAACACAGTAATTAAAAAAGTGGAAGGGGGTGTTCTAGATGGTTTGAGGAAATTGGAATGTAGGAAAAAGTGAATACGCTATTCTGTGGTATGTCTAACATCTGTAATAGTGGATGGATTCTGTTTATTTCTTTAAGAATGTATTGTTTTTTTCCACCACTGTTGTGTTTCTAAAACCCAAGGTGTGTAGTAGAGACAGAATCTGCTAAATCATGTTGACATTGATAGTCTGGGCAGTATTATAGGAACTGGCTGATATTAAATCACCTTGGCATAGATAAGTAAAATTTAATAATTTATTCAAATGCATGATTCTTTGCAATAAGTAAAGGAATGTTTTGTGATTTTTGTAGTAAGTCAATAGGCTATTGGCTACTTCCAAAGTCATATATACTTTTTTCTATGTAATTTTTATATTTTAAAATAGGAAGTAGCCTTAGTTTTTTTGTTATATTTTTAGATTTACAGAAATATTGAGCAGATAGTACAGAGAGTTCCATATACCCTCCCTCCATCCCCACCATTTCTCCTATTATTAACATCTTGCACTAATGTGGTACATTTGTTACAATTAATGAACCGATATAGATACATCATTATTAACTGAAATCCCTAATTTCCATTAAGGTTCACCCTTTGCGTTGTCCAGTGCTATGAGTTTCGACAGAGGCATGGTAACCATCGTTACAGTGTCACACAGGATAGTTTCTCCTGTGTTTTACTCATTTATCCCTCTCCTCCCTCGTCCTCACCCCTTGGCAATGACAATCTCTTTACTGTCTCTAGTTTTGCCTTTTACAATTGTCGTATACTTGGAATCATACAGTATGTAGGTTTTTCAAACTGTCTTTCTTCACTCAACAATAAGCCTGTCAGGTACTCCATGTCTTTTTTTTCTTTCTTTTTTGGTGAGGAAGATTGTCCCTGAGCTAACATCTGTGCCAATCTGTCTCTATTTTGTATGTGGGAAGCTGCCACAGCATGGCTTGATGAGCTGTATGTAGGTCTGTACCTGGAATCCAAACCCACAAACCCCAGACTGCCAGAGCGGAGTGTGCGAACTTAACCACTACACCACTGGGCCATCCCCTACTCCATGTCTTTTTATGGCTTGATACTACATTTCTTTTTTACCACTGAATAATATTCTGTCATTTCTTTTTTACCACTGAATAATATTCTGTTATATGAATGTACCACAGTTGGTTTATCCGTTCACCTACTGGAAGACATCTTGGTTGCTACCAGTTTTTCGTGATTATGAATAAAACTGCTATAAACTTTCTAGTGCAGATTTTTGTGTGGAAATAATTTTTCAATCTAGGAGCATGTTTGATGGATCATATGGTAGGACTATGTTTAGCCTTGTAGGAAACTGCCAATCTGTCTTCCAAAGTGGCTATCCTATTTGCATTTCCACCAGTAATGGATGAGCATTCCTATTGCTCTGCATCTTCGCATCAATTTGGTGTTGTCAGTTTTTTGGATTTTAGTCATTCTAATAGGTGTGTAGTACTATATCATCAATATCAAATCATTGTTCTAATTTGCAATTCCTTAATGACGTATGAGTTGAACATCTTTTTATATATTTATTTGGTGTGTATATATATTCTTTGTTCCAATCACTTGCCTATTTTTAAATTGGGTTGTTTGTTTTCTTGTTGCTAAATTTTAAGAGTTCTTTGTATATTTTAGATCCAAGTACTGTATCAGATGTTTTCCAAACAGTTTCTCCCATTCTGTGGCTTGTCTCTTCAACCTCTTAACAGTGTCTTTTTCAGGGCAGTTTTTAATTTTAATTAAGTTCAACTTATTAAACTTTTTTATTTTATGGATCATGCTTTTGGTGTTGTATCCAGTAACTTCTTGCCAAACCCAAGGTCCTATAGATTTTCTTCTGTGTCATCTTCTAGAAGTTTTATAGTTTTACATTTTATATTTTGGTCTAAGATTAATTTTGAGTTAATTTTTGTAAACGGTCTAATAGTCTGTGTCTAAGTTCTTCTCCTTCTTCTTCTATTTTTTTTAAAGATTGGCCCTGAGCTGACATCTGTTGCCAATGTCCCTCTTTTTCTTTTTATCTCCCCAAAGCCACCCAGTATATAGTTGTGTATCCTAGTTGTGGGTCCTTCTAGTTCTTCTATATGGGACGCCACCTCAGCGTGGCTTGATGAGCAGTACTAGGTCTGTGCTTAGGATCCAAACCAGTGAAACCTGGGCAGCCATAGGGGAGTGTGTGAACTCAACCACTCAACCATGGGGCAGCCCCCTCTTCTTCTCCTTCTTAACATACGGATAGCTAATTGTTCAAGTACCACTTGTTGGAAAGACTGTCCTTTCTCTATCGTATTACCTTTGCTCCTTTGTTAAAGGTTAATTGACTATTTGTGTGTGTCTATTTCTGGGCTCTCAATTCTGTTCCATATGCATTTTTTTTTCATAGAAACTTATTTTGTGGAGGCTGTTTTATGACACTTTAAGGCCTGTGCTTGTTGTCCTCAAATTAATGATTTTCATATTAATTATTTTCTTTCTTTTTTTGTGAGGAAGATTGGCCCTGAGCTAACATCTGTGCCAATCTTCCTCTATTTTTTATGTGGGATGCCTCCACAGCATGGCTTGATGTGTAAAGTGTAGGTCCATGCCTGGGATCCAAAATTGCAAACCCTGGGCTGCTGAAGTAGAGTGTCTTAACCTCTATGCCACCAGGCCAGCCCCTTAATTATTTTCAAATAGGAGGTGAGATATCTCAACAAACTGAGGCCAGTTCCTAATTCTGTGTTATCAGTCCTTGCCCTGGAGAGCCCTCTGGGCATGTCCTCTGTCATGACATGCAAAAGCAGTCCCGAAATTCAATACTGAGCCAAACTTGCTCTTTGTTAAAAGGAAATCCAGAAAGCAAACAAAAATTAGGCAGTAGGTATAAAAATAATTGAGTTCTGTAATACCTAACAAGACCCTTCTCTCCTAATTCTGTTTGTCTTTCACCTCCTCCTCTAAGTCTTTTCTGACTACTCCAGCCCCAAGAATTCTCATTCTTAGATGGATGCCTTAGCACTTGATTTCTGTTTTCTGTCTTTACTTTCCATAACTAACTCAGGTTAGTAAATATTAACTGCACCACCTCTCTTTTGTCTTGTCTCCCTCTATTAGAGAGTAAAGTGCTTGAGGGCAGAGGTCTTACTTCTTTTGCCCTCTCCATGGCATCCGCTATGATTTCTGCCTTGAGAAGGTTAAAATCTAGAGTTGGAAGGATAGTTAAAAGATTGATAGAAAGCACACATTTAAAAAAATTAAACACACACAATTGTGTGCATGAGAAATACAAGAGAAAATAAGGATGCTAGTTTAGGAAGGAAAGAAGGCTTCAGGGGAAAATTGGACCTTAAGCTCAGCACTAAAGAAACCCCAGCTTTCAGTAGAGAAGAGGGGCAAAGTCAATCCAAAGAGAAAGGATTAATTCACTCAACACATGTTTTTTGAGCTTGGCATTATGCTAAATTGTCTGTGTGGTGAAGTGAGGTGATAAGAGGAGAGGGATGCAGGAGCAGGATGTAGTGGACACTTAAGAGAGGCCAGGCACTGTTTCAAGAGCTTCACAGCTTTAGAGTCCTTGAATCTTCATAACAACTGTAAGATAGATCCTATTACTGTCTCCATTTCACAAATGAGGGCACTGAAACATAAAGTAACTTAGCTTAAACTGTAAAACTAGTATCTGGCAGAGCTCGAATATCAACTCTGGGAGCCTGGTTCCCGAATCTTCACTCTTGAGCAATATACTATACTGGCACTCAACCAACCAACCAAGCAAGAAAGCCAACAAACCAAAAGTCACCCTCATAGTTAGAATCCTGTTTTGCAAAGCACAATGTGGATTAAGTGGAAAGGGGTTTTTATATTAGGTAACGAGAGAAGATATTGGATAGGTGAAGAAAAATTGAAACAATTTAATGCCAAGGGGAGACCTTAGATTTGATTCAAATGCTATTAGAAGGTGAATATAAGGTCTTTAATGGTACAATGGCACGATGAATCAGTGTTTTGAGAATATTAATTGCATCTCCATGTGAAGAATAGAATGAAGGAAAAGAATGATAATTGGAAAAAGCTCGAAGTGAGATTTTTAGCTCTGTATTAGGTTCTAGCAATGGGAAGAGAGAGAAAGGAATGAAGCTAAGAGCCACTTTGAAGGAAGAGCAGGAGAATTTCGGAAGTTTGCTGGCTCTATGGGGTGTAGAAGGTGCCCCACCCCTAGTTAAAATGCAGACCAAGGAGCAAGAGGGAAGATGAAGATTACCGAGAAAAATGATCCGTGTGATCATGGGTGAATTCAGCAGTAGATAATGTTATTAATTCCTCAAACTTCCTCATGCTTAGGAGAGATGTAGAAAATACTCTCCCACATTCTGCAATCCTCCATTATTTGGAAATTAGATTGATCATGTCTGTGCTTCTTCGGAGAATATAAAGACTATTAAGTCTGTTAAAGCAGCTCAGAGAACAAAAAAAAATCATTTTTATTGCCGATATCCTATGAGGATTGTTTCCTCATGAAAAAAATAAAGCAAAGCAAAATAAAAACAGAAAAGAAAAAGAAACGGTGCCATCTAGCGGTGACTAAGTGCTGTAGGTGGGAGAAAGAAATGAGGATGAATTATTACCCAAGTTGTCTGATGATGTTTCATTGTACATATGTATCACACACCTACGCAAAAGTTTCCCATATTCTTATGTTTTGTCTCATGCCCAGAATATTCACTGCTTTTTAGGTAGCTGTTTCTAGAAGGAGGCCTCCATTAATGTTTTCTATACATATAGATCGTATGAGGTGAGTTATTTTCATCACACTGGATGCTGTTATTCTAAGTATAAAAAATACAAAGTAATGACCTTTGGACTTTCAGTAGAAATTGAAAGTTGGGTGAAAAGATGTGGTGAGATAATATATGTCGTCAGCTGTCTATGGCTATTGAACATGAACCTAATTACTTCCTTGTCGAGTGCTCAGGGCAGTAACAATGAGCTCTCCACCACCACGCCTTTATTCCAGAAAATGTGGTTCCATGCCATCTTCTAGGTCTCAGAACCAGTCAAAAGTTTATTGTCTGAAGGTAAAGATGATGCTGTTAGATGATGATATCTGCACTCTCCACATGCGAGTATTCTTGTGGGAGCATCTGGAAAACTTGAGGCATAAATGAATCCCTTGTCATGGGGTAGGACTAACCGGAATTATTATTTATTAGCAGACTATAGATAAATCATATTCATTTTGACATGAAAAATAAATCTTACTCCTTTTATCATATTGTATGTTATACCACATCTAAGCTTATCAAAGCTTATTTAAGTCACAATAATTTACTAATAGCCAAAGCATGGTCATTTTGATTTGTCGTCACTAGATAATCCCCAGAAACCAATTTAACTCAGACATAATATCAATTTGGAGAGCGAAATGGGTCGTTAGACTAATCTTACCCCACTATCCTATACTCCCGCTGTCCTTCAGCAACCAGAATGATCTTTATAAATGTAAATCAGATTATGCCACTCTTTGCTTGACTCACAAATGGCTTCCCTCGGAATAAAATCCTAGTTCTTAGCCCTTCTCTACAAGGACCTGTGTCACCTGCTCCGTCCTCTGATGGTAGCGCCTATGATACTTTTGATGCTCCAGCACACGGATCCCGTTTGTGTCCTTGGACATGCTGAGCTCATGCCTGCTGAGCCCCTGCACAGCTCCCCCCGCTGCCTGGGCCTGGGGATCTTCCTTCACATTTCTTCATACTTTCTTCACATTTCTCCAAACTTGTGCATCATTCCCTCCTCGGTTCAGACACCACTTCCCCGCAGTGGTCTTTGCTGACCTCCAATCTAAACCAAACTCTGAGCATTCTTAATGGCCCTGTTTTATCCATTGCATATTTTGGTTTATTTTTCTCTCCCTGTGAAATACAGCTCCATGAAAGCAGCCCCTCTGTGTTTACCTCTGTACCTGAGATCCTAAAAATGACTGGTATTTAGTAAATATTTCTATAAATATTCATGCAGTGAATACAAGTGCATAAATGAGTAGATAGGAACAACACATAAACAAGGAAGCTGATGCTGAGATCTGAATGTCATCGCTGTGGACAGAAAATCTGGGTTGAAGTGAGATTCAGAAATCTGAGCGATATCAAGCACTCTGACTTGAGCAATCCCACCCAGAGGACATGAATTATGCCTTGAAAATGGTCTTAAGGTTTCAATAAAATAGGCAGCCTGGTTGGGCATGATGCTTTTTCTTGCTGCTGTGATTGCCCTCACTGGGGAGATGTGTTTCTGTTTCTTTGTTGCTTTCTTTTTCGCTCTGGTGCTTGTTTGCCATGCTCACAGCTCTGTTGGTGTCCCATCCATCTATTCCATGGATGTTGGAATAAACCCTCGAGGGCTTCTAAGATTGCTTGGGGACTGTGCGGCACGTGCTGTTTTTGTTGAATCTCCTTCCTAATGTGAATGCTGTGTGTATGCACCGAGGGCCAAAGGGACTGCTTGAAATGATTGCCTTAGCCCAGAGAAAAATCTGCCAGAGTCAATATAAAGGGCTCATTCATGGGAAGTCAATAAACTTTTCTGGGCACCAAGGAATTTTTCACTCTTTTGAATTCAACTATATCAGAAAGTTAAAGGATGAAAAAAATTCTATGAGACACTGCAGTTCTCCTTGTTTTTGGAGACCTTGGGAAAAAGTCTAAAAGCTGTACTAATTACAGATATTCACATGATTTCACTTTAAACACAGGTTTTGGCCGCTAACCCAACACGCACGCCATTTCCGTTGCCTGCTGGATTTTTCCACCTTTTAATTTTTTCCTAGACAAAGTATCTCTGTCTCCTTTAAAAATCTGAACAAGACTCACCTGCTGCATGGAATGATTACTTCCTTCAAATGGTTTAAAACCAGTAGCACCTCTTTTTTCTGTGTTTGTAGGAACGCAGATGGTTATATGTGTGTTTCTGTCATGGCGTCAATATCATCTACAAAACAAGGCCTTGAACTGTAATCCTCTCCGTCTCTGAAACAACGACAACAGCAACACTCGAGTCTCTGCATAGATGTTCCTGAATTATCTCTTCACTTTGCGAGCTCGTTGTTATGGACTGGATGTTTGTGTCCCCCCAGAATCCATCTGTTGATGCCCTAACCCCCAAAGATTTGGTATTTGGAGGTGGGGACTTTGAGAGGTGATTAGGTCATGAGAGGGGAGCTCTTACTAATGGGATTAGTGCTTATAAAAGAGACCCCACAGAGCTCCCCCACCCCAATGAGGAGACAGTCATCTATGAACCAGGAAGCAGGACCTCACTGGACCCAGAACCTGCCAGCGCCTTGATCTTGGATTTCCCAGCCTCTGGAACTGTGAGTAATAGACGTTTCTTGTTTAAGCCACTCAGTCTGAGATATTTTTGTGATAGCAGCCCGAATGAACCAAGACAACTATATAGGCAGAAAACGGTTTTCTTGGTTACACTTGGTTGCACCTGCTGAATATTCCAGCTCCTGTCACTGTTGCTTCTATTTCATATTTTAACCTGCTAGATGTCTCCTTGATTGATTTTCTCAGTTTATTTTGGATGCCTTGTCATATTGACTTCTTCAGTTTCTTGGAAAACTCCATATTTCAAGCCATCTTCTCTTCAAACTTTTCCCCTAAATAACATTTCAGGTTTGGAAAGAAAATTAAAGCTCACCTTGTCCATACACCATGCAATGATTGAATTCTCCCTAAACTGTTTGGCAGAATAGATGCCTAGCCAAGGCTTGAATTCCTCTAGTGAGATGGGACTCACTTCCTTTGGAAGAAACCGATTTAACTTCTGGATAGCTCTGCTCATTACAAAATTCTTTCTTCATATGAGCTGAATTCCTTCTCCTTGTAGCCACTACCATTCAGTTCCTGAATGCGGAACCAGCAAGTTCCTCTTTCATGTGAGGCCTCCTCAAATATTTGAACACAATGAATTTATAATATGTGGCTTGCACTTCTTTTCTTTTGTTTAAACAACATTCCTCATATGACATAGACCTGCATCCCTTTTCCCTTGTGATTTCTCTCCTTTGCTTCCAAATCCTTCTTAAGTGGAGCACCCACGCTGAAGACAATGTTTTGGACTAGGTGGCCTGGGGTCCAACAGGGCAGCAGCGTCCGCCGCATTTTAGCTGTCCTCTTTTGCCAATGATCTTGTTGCCAGTTGGGTCTAATTTTTAAAAATATTATACTTACTGTCAGACTAAACCCCCTACGTCTTTTTTCTTTTGTATTACTACCAAATTGTCAAATCATGGTTCTTCTATTTAACACTTTTATAGTTGGTTGCTGGGTCCTTACTATTTTTACCCACTAAATTTCATATTATTGGATTCAGCTCATCCATCCTACCTGCCTAAGACTTTTTGGATCCTTCTCTTATCATCCTACATATTTGCAGATTCTTTCAGCTTTATGTCACCCACAAGTTCAATGCCTGCATTTAAGTCTTTGGTGAAAACACTGCTTGGAACAAAGTCATCTGTTCCATAAGAACAAGCCAAACATACTGTGACTCTTCTTAATCTGTTAATTTAGGAGCCCACTTTTTGGAGTTTTAGGGAGGATTGCATGAGATAAAGCACTTTGAATTGTGCTTATGTTTGATGGGTGCTCAGTAAATTAGTTATTGAGACTTATCCCCCTTCCTGAAATTCTTAGGTTTAATTTGCCTTTGCAGATCTGTTCTTCATAAAAAATAATTCCTTTAATTTTAATCTGTGTCTCCGTTTGTTCCTATCTTTAAAAATTCTCAGGTTTTAGCTACATAATTATTTTTAAAGCGATTATTCTAATCCCTCCTGGTGTATTTACTGGTTCTCAATTTATTTCATATCACTTTCTGGGTTTCTAAAGGGTGATTTAAAAATAACATTTATTGATTTTTTGGGGGTTTTACAAGTCATAACATTTGTTGGATAATTTTGGAAAATAAAGAAAAATGGGGAAAAAAATCATGGAAGGGTTTGTGTGTTTATTTTGATATTCTCGGTGAATTCTTTAGGCTGTGGGTTTTATACTTCTCAAAGAAGCACTGCAAAATTTGCAATTCCCTAAGGTGTAGATTTTCTAAGGCTTTTTTTCCTCCTCCTAAGGGTGTATATGCAGTGTTTAACTCAAATTCCTGCTAAGAATATTAACTTTCATTTGTTTCTTGACTCTTTTTGTCTCTAGCTAGCTATTCATCCCCTAAGCAAAAACAATCAGAATCCCTTTGTGATTGAAAAATAATAGATCTCCAACATCTTTTTAAGTCAGGGCCATTTGAGCTCTATTTTTGCCCAAGGAGAGCATGAATGTAGGTATCTTTAGATTTTCCTCTTTGCTTGTTCTTCAAAGTGTTTCACTCTTCTAGACAGAATCACATACATCCACCACAACTGAGCAGCTCCAATGCTCTTCAACCTGATGGGGTTTAGACGAACTGGGCACTACTATAAGCAAATGTTTTATATTTTGTTTTATGGCAGTATTGTGGGCTCTGATTAGGTGCTGTTGAATATTTTCAATCATTTTGGTTGCACTGGATATTTGTTAAAATGGGAGAAGCTTTTATTTAGGACATTATATTGATCCTTCCGATGCCTGCGATTCCAGGTTGATGTTTGGCGTACCTCCAGTCTTTGAACTCCCTAAAACTTTGTAGGGGCGACTTTGTTTTTGCTCATGTTTGTTGTCATTTTAAGGCAGACATATTTATAGTCACCTCCCAATCATAAGCTGAACATTGCAAAGTTTCTGTTTAAAGGTAAAGATGGTTTCCCATTTCATGACTGCTGGACTGTGCAGAGTACACGCTGTGTGAGTGTTGGGGATGGTGGGGTGGGGTGTGGTGGGGCGGGGTGGCTCTCTTGCATGTTCTCTTCCCTTTTGTTAACTCTGGCTGAGCTGGCCAGAGCGCTCGAAGTGGGAGCCAAGACAAAGCATCAGATACTTCATTACACTGACTCTGATGTCCAGGGTGGAGATTACCTGCTGCATCTCAGGCATAACCGAGGTGGTGGTTGACAGCGCTGCTGGATGATAGAATCTTCCTGGCCTAACTCTTTGCAACTACATAGTCAGTTATAGGCATAAGTAATCCACCACGGCTTCTTTTATTGTGTAAGTCAACACTGTAATTTCTAGATTGCTAGATTCCAAAGGGCAGAAATTGCGTCTATCTTTGTAACTACCTTGGCAAAATTACAAGACAAGCCCTGTTATGGTTCAAGAGCAGTTTGTAAATAATTTTTTTATGATAAGCATAATGGCTTAATAATAAAGATAAGATGATTATATGAGGAATAGAAATCAATTCAAGAAAAATATTCGTTATATGGAACTCTTAAAACGAAATTTTTAGTTTTCTTCTTTGTATTAGTAATAGTCATAGAATGTTTCTGTGATAAAGTTATACTATGTCATGAAGATCAATTATTAGTAAACCCTGTGTTTTTTAAATGAAGAGTTGGCACTCAAATATTCTATATGGAAATATGATAAGTCTCTAAATGGGCAGAAAGGTAACCAAGGCACTTTAACCCTTTGGCTTAGAATAGCAATAAAAACTTATCAGCTGGGAAATTCTGTTTTTAAAAAATTTGTAATAACATTTCTAAGCTGCAAGGAACTTAAGAGATTCATTAGACAATGATCTCAAGCATCATTGGATGGTTATATACCATTTCTCGAACTTAATGTGTTCAAAACTGAGTTCCTGCTTTATCTTACCCCCTAATTTCTCCATTCATAGTCCTTCCCTTCTCATTTGGCAGCAACTCCATTCTTCTGATTGCTCAGCACAAAATCCTTGATTATCCTCTTCTTTTCTCTTTCTTTCACATTCCATATCCTCTTCCATCAAGAAATCCTGATGGCTTTATCCTCAAAATATATTCAGAATCCCACCACTTCTATTGCAACCACCTTGACTTGAGGAACTCTTAGTTCTTACAAGTTTTAATGAAATAGCCTCTTATCTGATGTCTCCGCTTCTTCCCCTGCTTTTCTTAAGTCTATTCTTAAGACGCATTTAAAAACTTTAAGTCATACTACATCACTTATCTGCTCAAAACTCTATTATAACTTCCCATTCCACTCAGAGTAAAAGCTAACATCCTTATAATGATCTGTTAGAAGACGTTAGATGATCTGGCTCCCATTGTGTCTCTGGCCTTCTCTCCTCCTTCTCGCCTCTCACTGACTCCATTCTAGGTACAAGGGCCTCCTGGCTTTTGCTCCATCACCCTAGGCATGCTTCCATCTTAGGACCTTTGTACTGGCTGTTCTCTTTGCCTGGAATGCTTTTCCTCCAGAGAGCTGAATGCTTACCTCCTGCAAGTCTTTGTTTGAATGTATTACCTTCTCAATATGATTTACTCTTACTGTCCTATTTATATTTGAAAACCTCCAATCTCCTTACCCTGCTTCATGTTAATTTTGCAAAGCATTTATCATCTTACAATTATTTTCTTATTTATCTTTTTTGTTTAGTATGATAACAGAATTTAAGCATCACAAGAGCAAGGATTTTTGCTTGTTTTGTTCGATGAGCCTACAACAGTGCCTGCAGTAGTACCTGGCATATAGTAGGTGCTCAATTATATTTATCAATATTATCAAATGAATGGACGGATGAAAGGAGGTCTTATGGGTTTGATATAAATTTGGCTGTTGGAATGATTCCTCAACAGTGGGAATATCTTTGATTAAGTGAATAAAAATGAATTTGATATTACAGTAAAATGGAAAGAGCTTAAGCTATAGAGGTATACTTTACTCCACCCCTGCCACTTTCTGATATAGTTTCTGCATTTTTGACATAAAAATAATAATATCTACCTCACAGGGTTGTTGTGATGATTAAGTGAATTAACATATATGATACACCTAATATAGTAACTGACCCATTGTAGGACCTCTTAAAGTGACAGCTATCATAACCGATCTCCTTATCCATAGGAAGATTATGATAGGCTCTCACAAGATGAGTGCATTCTAGCAAAGATTTAAGGAAAAAAGAACACTGGTCTTACATAAAGTCTTTCAGAAAATAAAGGCAGAGCAAATAATTCCCAATCATTTTATGAGGCCTGCATTAATTGTGATACACAAACGTCTGACAGACATTATGAAAAAAACAACAAAAGAAAATTGCAGAGTAATGTTCCTAATGAATATAAACACAAAAATCCTAACAAAGTATTGGTAAATAAAATCTAGTCGTATACATAAAAGGACAATAGAATGACCAAGTAGTGTTTATCTGGCTTATCTTAAGGTTGGTTTAATAGTCTACATTCAACCAATGTAATTTCCTATATTAACAGAATAAAGAAGAAAAACCATATAATCATTTAAATAGAGGCAGAAAAAGCATTTGACAAAATTGAACACCATTCACAATACAAAAAATTCCTAGGAAATTGAAAGAGAAGGGACCTTTTCTCAATCTGGTAAAGAGAATCTCTGAAAAAACTACAGTTAACATCATACTTAAAGGTGAAATATTGAATGCTTTTCCTCTAAGCAGTAATATCCACTCCAACCACTTCTCCTCAATGGTATACTGGTGGCTCCAGCCAGTGCAATAAGGTGAGAAATAAAAGTGAAAAAGCTCAAAGTTCATAACAAAAGAAGTATAACTATCCCAATTTGCAGATGACATGATGATTTAGGTAGAAAATCCTGGGCTGGCCCTGTGGCCAACTGGTTAAGTTCTCGCACTCTGCTTTGGCGGCCCAGGTTTTCACCTGTTCGAATCCTGGGCGCCAACGTGATTCAGGCCATGCTGAGGCAGCGTCCCATGTACCACAACTAGAAGGACCCACAACTAAAATATACACAACTATGTACTGGGGGGCTTTGGGGAGAAAAAGGACAAATAAAAAAGAAAAGAAAATCCTTAGGATTCTATAAGGTAATTATTAGAATTCATCAAGACCTCAGAACACAAGGTCAATAGACAAAAATCAATTGTATAAATATATAATAAAAATAAATAAAATATAAAAATTCCATTTAAATTAGAATTTAAAAACTTACAAATAAATGAACAAAAGATGACCAAGATTCTACATTTAAAACTACAAAATAGGGGCCAGCCTGGTGATGTAGTGGTTAAGTTCACGTGCTCCACTTTGGTGACCCAGGGTTCGCAGGTTCAGATCCCAGGTGCAGACCTACATACTACTCATCAAACCATGCTATGGTAGCATCCCACATACAAAAAAGAGAGGAAGATTGGCACAGATGTTACCTCAGGGACAATCTTCCTGAAGCAAAAAGAGGAAGATTGGCGGGGCTGGCCCCATTGCCGAGTGGTTAAGTTTGTGCGCTCTGCTGCAGGCGGCGCAGCGTTTCATTGGTTCGAATCCTGGGCGCGGACATGGCACTGCTCATCAGGCCATGCTGAGGCAGTGTCCCACATGCCACAACTAGAAGGACCCACAACTAAGAATATACAACTATGTACCAGGGTCTTTGGGGAGAAAAAGGAAAAAAATAGAATCTTTAAAAAAAAAAAGAGGAAGATTGGCAACAGACATTAGCTCAGGGCCAGTCTTCCTCACCAAACAAACAAAAAAACGATAAAACACTTGCTAGAGAAATCAGCTAAGAGCTAAATAAACTGAGAGATACATCATTTTTATGGATTGGAAGACTCGATATTGTTAAGCTTATTCCTAAATTAACCTATAAATTCAAGATACTCATATTCATAATCTTACCATGCTCTTTTGTAGAAATTGACAAGCTGATTCTAAACTTTCTATGCAAATGCAGAAGAAGTAGTTTATCCAAAAACTTTTGAAAAGGAAGAGTAGAGTTGGAGGACTCATATTACTTGACTTTAAGACTCACTATAAAGCTACAGTAATCAAAACAATATGGCATTTGCATAAGAAGAGACAAATAGATTAATGGAACTCAATAGAGAGTCCAAAATTAAGATCTACCCTTTATGGACATTTTATTTTCTACAAAACTCCAAAGAAATCCAGTTGAGAAAAGAAAATGTTTTCTTTTGAAAAACACAATAGTAGAACAACTAGATATCCATATGAAAAAAGAAATCCACTCTTGCTTCACACCATACACAAAAAGTAAATTCAACATAGTCTCAGAACTGAATGTAAAAGCTAAAATGATAAGGCTTCAAGAAAAAAAACACATGAGAGTATCTTTCTAACTTGGGGATTGAAAAAAAAACTTTTTTAGATAGCACACAGAAATTAATAACCATACAAAAAATTAGGTAATTAGACTTTATCAAAATTTAAAACTAATGCACATCAAACTACACCTTTAAGAAAATGAATGGGCAAGTGACAGACTGGGAGAAAATATTTGCAAAATATATATTTGACAAAGAACTCACAGCCTCAAGATATGTTTACAAAAACTCCCAACTCTATAATAAAAAGACAATCAAATTTTTTTTAAATGGGCCAAATATTTGAATAGATATTTAACAAAGGAAGATATACAAATGACCAATAAACCCATGGGAAGATGCTCAGCAATGTTATTCATCAGGTCAGTGAAATAAACCACAATTAGATAGCATTACCCAACCACCAGAAGTATAAAAATTAAAAGGGCTGACAACTTAAAATTGGCAAGGATCTGGAGTAACAGAAATTCTCATACAATGTTAGTGAGGATGATAGAATGATATAATCACTTTGTAAAAGGCTCTGGTAATGTCTTATAAAAGTAAAATGATTACTGCATTACAACCCAGCAATTCTACTCCTAGCTATTTACACAAAAGGATGAAAACATATGTCTAGAGAAAGATTGGTATAAGAATGTTCATAGCAGGCTTATTCAGAATAGCCAAAAACTTGATAAATCTCAAGTGTCCATCACTAAGAGAATGGATAAACAAACTGTGGTATATTCCTACAATGGAATATTATTGGAATACTACTCACCAATAAAAAAGGAATGACTTACTGATACACACAAAAACATGAGTGAACCTAAAAGAAATCATACATACGTACTGTATAATGGAGAAGAAGAGTGTTTGCCTCTGGTAGGGGAGCAGGGACTGACTGGGCAGGGGATTGAGGAAACTTTCTAGATCTGGAATGATGGGGGTGTTCTGCATCTTGAGAGGGGTCTGGATTACACAGATATATACTTATCAAAACCCACCAAATGGTACACTAAAGATTTGTCCTTTTTACTGTACATGCATTTTACCTCAAGGAAAAGTTAAACAAGTAGTGAACTCTAGTTAGTGAGGTGTATACCTAAGTATAAAGTCTACTGAGGTCTGAAACTTTAAAATGCATCATCAGAGTATTGATTGGTGGATGGATAGATGGATGGATATTGGACACCATATGAAGAAACCAATGTAGCAAAATGTTAATTGTAGAATTTACGTGGCAAGTGTTTGGGTGCTCATAGCATAATTATTTCAATTTTTCTGTATGTTTGAAAATTTTTATAATAAAAAGTTGGGAACAAAAATTCTTTGCTGCTAAAGTCCTGGATACAATGACTCTTGGTTGGGTTTATAGATATGAAAAACAGCATTTCATGTGTGTGTTTGTGCAGATTAATTATAAATACTGCATCCTAGAGAATTTTTGTTTTTAATTGTTCATAATGTAATTGCTGCTCTGTCTCAACAGAGAGGAGCCCTGTGAAACGGGGTGGATTTTCTATATTTTATCACATGACACAGCAGGCAAGTCAATAACATCAGTTTGATCCAATATGAATTTTCAAGGCATATCCCACAACACCTTACCTCGGATGGCTAGTTAACTATGTAGAACAAAATAATGTTCGTCAAAGATTTATGCCATCAGATTTATATTACAAAAAGACTTTAGAAATATTTAGGAAGAAATATTATCATTTATCTACTTTTAGTCCTAAATTAAAAGTAAATAAATCATTATTTAACCATGTCCCTCAATATTTCCCCTGAAATTATTTCTTGCTTTCACCAAAATGTGGCACCATATTTTCAACCATAGGAAAGCACGAGAACTGAGTGAGGTCTTGTGATTTAATTTAATTTCCTGAATACTACCTTGGAATTAAATAAAAATGTATACTTCTAACTTGGAAAAAATAAAAAAACTTATCCTAAAGAAACCAATCATAGCAAAGGAGAAGAAAAATATTCTTAGGGGGTGTTCTATAAAGTAGAGATTTCTCCTTCCCCTTTTTAACCATTTTTCTTTTATATTTAAAAAAATCTCCGGGAAAGAACAATAAGTGGAATTTCATATCAATGGCAATGAAACATATTACTAGTCAATATGGATTCATCAAAAAAGAGTCTCATTTTGAGGCAAAGAAAATAGGAAGATTTTATACAAACTTACCAGAAGCATTCCTGTCCCTGAGAGTAGCTAGGAAGAAACCATAGGCCTGATTCAAACAGAGTCTTCAGTGTCTTGGGGTCAGGACAGGACAGGCTCTGTCCGTGAATAAACATTTTTGCTGAGCTCTACAAGGCAACAACTCTACAGGATGTAGGCGCTTCTCAATACCACTTCATTAACCAAAGTTTACTAATCTTCCAGCTGGAGTTTTAATCAGGATTTGTTCAAGGAGAATCCGTACCTGTAAAGAAAAGAGAAGTCATCGCCTTCTGAAGAATCAAGAAAGAAACAGGAAACAGTATGATGAACTACAGGTGTTTACTTTTTCTATCACACACCCTCCTGTAAATGCCACGAATACACACAGCTCTGAGCAGGCAAAGACTGTCCCTCAGCTGACACACACTTGAGATCCAACACATGGTTTATAGCAGTGACGTGTCTGAACACAGGTCAATTTCTATATCGTCTGTAACAATACGCCAGGTTGAACAAATAAGAGTTTGGTAAACAATTAACTTTCAACCTCTGCTTATCTCGGAGCTTTACAGCTAGTTGTCAGCTTGTCTGGGTTCTTATTGTTGTATTTCAAGTAGCCCTTTTGCTGTTTACCAGGATATCTCATTCCTTTACATTCTCCTTATTCATTATTTTTTATCTTAAAATCATTAATTAATTAATTAAGGAGTAAGAGCAATACTCTGGAAAGACTTTAGCAATATATAAATGTTCCCAAACTGAGATCTTTGAATGGAGGGAGTTATCATAAGAGGCTGCTAAATTCATATGTCCAGGATATTATTTATAAGTTGAAAAATCTTGCTCATATGTGCTCTCCAGTCTTGTAAATGTGTGAAAATGCTGTGGTTGATTAGTCATTTTTAAAAAAATAGGCCTTCTGAGCAACTGATGCTCTGAGTAACATGTTTTGGCAAATGGTGCTTAACATTCCTTGTCTTATCCTCTTTCACGCCTTTTTCTTTTCAAGCAGATGACTGTCCAAATCTCCATATCCAGTGTTGAGTATTTCCTTGCATTTTAGTTCTATACCTCCAACAATTTGCTTTATATTTTTGCATAAATGTGTTCTTAGTTCCTTAAACTCACTATTTTAAAAACATTCTATTTTCTCCTAAATTCAATCTTTCTGTGCTGTCCAATACAATGGCTGCCAGTCATGTGTGACTACTGAGCATTTGAAATGTGGTTAGTCCAGTTGAGTATGAAATACACAATGGATTGGTACTTTGAAATGGCCATATTTTGGATATATTGGACTAAATAAAATATAATATTAAAATTAATTTTGACTTTTTCTTTTTTATATAGAAAATTTAAAATTACATATATGCCTTTTGTAGTTTAACTGACTAGCTCTACTCTAGACTTCCCTGTATCTCTCACCCAGGATGAAAATCTGAGGCCATCTTGCATTCCTCTCTTTCTTCAAATCCAAGACATTTCTCATGATTTTTCTCAGATTCAACCTATCCTTTCATTTACACTGCCTTCACTTAGCACTGTGACCATCACACCTAGACAATTTGTCCCCAAATTCTCATTCTTTCCCTTAATATTTCAACTCTTTTGCTCTGACATCTATTAGTATATTCAAAGGGTGTTCCTCTGATATCTTCTGGAGCCATCACTAGGTTGTATAATTTATGTTCTCTTCCATCTGATGCCCGTATACTTCTTTTCTCCCTTCTTCTTTTCTAGTATCTTCTTTCTCCCTTCCCCTCTCTGCCCATACTTGGCTCATATTTGGTAAAAAGCATAACAACTGCTCCCATGTTCCTGCTTGTGGCTTTCACCCCAAGCTGAAGGAAGGTGGTGCATCATTTTAGTTGTGTTGGTGGCTGACTTGGAGGTGCCTGAGTTGGTGCCTAGTACGTATGCTTTTAAGAGAATGGCATGGGTGGGCTAGTCTGGATATAAGGTGAGAAATCATGTCCCATCACATTTAGTCTTAAGTTAAAAAGTTGAAATTAAAGTTTAAGTTAAAAAATGCGTATACACAGAGTATACAATTATTTAGATTTTGAAAAGCACTGCAGTTTGTCAAATTGGGAGTGTATCAAAGTCTATAATCTCTCCCAAAACACCAAAAATACCACACTGATGTCCAAAAAAGCAAGCGAGGTTGAGATGGGGAAACTTGGAGCCCTCTCCTTGACCCAATTCTATGGGATTCTAATGGCAGCCTCCCCAACAGTACTTCCAGGACAAAAATCTGCAGCGGATTAGGAATAGAAGGGATCTTCCTCAATCTGATAGAGGACATTTGTAAAAATCTAGCACTGACATCATACTTAAAGGTGAAATATTGAATACTTTCCCCCTAAGACAATCCAGCCATTTTTCAACACTATACAGAACTTCTAGCCAGAGCAATAAGCTGTCCCCTTCCTAGCATTTCCACATAGAGATTTCCTTCTTTTGCTCGAGCTTTCCAGTACTGAGGGATACACTACTTCTTGAGGTAGTGCATTCCATCTTTGGAGAGTTCTGACTGTTAGAAGAGATCAACTTACATGAAATCAAATTTTGTTTCCCTGAAATTTCTACCAACAGAGCTTATTTTTACCCTTTTAGGTGCATAGAACATTTCTGCTTCCTCTTCCACCCCAGAGCAATTGGGCTATTTGAGCACAGCTACATCGCTCCGTCTGAGACTCGAGTCTGCTAGTTCTTCTAGCTGCTTTTGCTTTGTGTCCTGAACTCAAATCCCCTCGGAATCCTGGTTGTTTTCATTTAAATCTTTCTAGCTTGTCAAGTGTCCATCTAGGAAGTGTGGTGGCCAGAAGTGCATGCAATACCCACAGGGATTCTGCTCTTCACACAACACAACAGGAATGTTGCCTGTTCATTCCGGGTAATGTTCTTTCCTTAAATAGAAGTATTCTCCTTACTTTGAACCAGTACTGTCAAGTCTCTTTTATGTCTGCTGCAGATAAACCTGACAGACCTTTCCTACCCTGTACTAGTGGAGATGGTTTCTTTGAAAATAGGTGTAGATCCTTACATTTCTTTCTCCTAAATTCCATTTTATTAGTTTTCACACAATGCCAGGAACACCTAAATCTGTCACATAATGTATACTACCTCTCACAGCTTTGTGTCTTTCACAAATTTGATAAGCATATTGTTTTCTCTATCAAGTTACTGGTAAAACTGTTGAAATGCATGGGCTGAAGATAGCACTTGAATTCTGCAGTGTGATTTAAATCTGTTAATCAATATCCATTGATTATGCTGTTCTACCAAACATTAGTCTTCGTATGAACATTTCCATCCACTCAAACTTCTTTGTTTAATTGCAGATCATTATGAGGACACTGTCAAGGACTTGCTGATGGCCAGTTAATCTATTTTGTTGTTTATTCTAAATTAACTCTAGGAAATAAGGTTGGTTCTGGATCAGGTGTTCTCGATAAGGCACTCTGTCTCAGTGATCACAGCTTTCTCCTCTGGGGGTTCATACATGTTCCCTTTAGTATGGAGCCCTCTGCCCTGGTGAGATGCTTCTGGCCTCAGATTAGGGAACGTGGAAATCTTGGGCCTCTCAAACTGTAGTAAGGATGCATAATGGGGAGCAAATTATGATTATTTTTCAGTAGAGAACTTATGTAGTTTGGTTTTTCTCAGAGTATTTAAGTCAAATTCTGGACTTGGACTCTAAAGGGACAATTTGGTTCTGTGTCCCTCTGAGTTTCAAGGAAAATCCTACTCTAACGTGTGGTGCAGATAAAATAGGTAAAGAATAGGGAGGAGTTTACAGTATCAGGATCTGAAAGTGACATGGAACAGATTTTCCTTAGATGTGAACTGTGTTTTTAATTTACTTTTTATATTAAAGTTTAAAATCCAGAAGTTTCAAAAGGGTGCATAGAGAAAGTTCTTACTCTCATTCCTATTTTTCTGCCATTTACTTATCCTCACTAAAGACAACCGACCCCACTAGTTGTGTGCGTGTGAGTGCGTGTGTGTGTATGATTCCAGAGATTTTATGCATATACAATCAAATATGCAAGAATGCTGTGCTTTGCTTTTAGTACAAGTGATAGATTATTGCATATTTTTTTGTATTTTGATTTTTCCATTCAAAATATCTTGGAGATTATTTTAAGATATGAACTTCTTTAAATAAAGTTATGAGGGTTTATGCTTTTAAATGCCATATTAAAAATGTTTGTTGTGTGTCATAATTGCTTGTTTTTATCTTAATATCAAAATGTTATAAAATATTCCATTATTATAGTTAAAATATTTTAGAAGTTAACACAGACCACTAGATGGTGCTGTCATTACAATGAAATGAAATAGATATTTTTAGGATAATTTGCACATTGTAAAGAAAAAAACCTGACTACTATAGAACTGTATGAAGTAAAAAGTATTAGCTAAACTTCTAATTACTATTCCCCAAAGGCAGTCGTTGATAACACGGAGATATTTCTCTCTTTGCAGTTGTTTTATTTCTATATTTATATTCTTTTGTAAAAAATTATTTCAGGGCCTGGCCCCGTGGCCGAGTGGTTAAGTTTGTGCACTCCACTTTGGCGGCCCAGGGTTTTGCTGGTTCGGATCCTGGGTTCGGACATGGCACCGCCCATTAGGCCATGCTGAGGCGGCGTCCCATATAGCACAACCAGAGGCTCTCACAACTAGAATATACAACTAGGTACCAGGGTGCTTTGGGGAAAAGAAGAAAAGAAAAGAAAAAAGATTGGCAACAGATGTTAGCGCAGGGGCCAATCTTTAAAAAAAAAAAATTATTTCATACTACACATCACTATTTTGAAATCTACTTTTTTAAATCTAATAATATCTAATGGAGTTCTTTCCATGTCAGTATATGTAGAGTAATTTTATTCTTCAACAAAATTTGTTGAATGAACTGTTTTACGTGGTCTGAACATTATAAAATGTTATAATTATTTGTACTTTATTGGTATAATTGTTACAATTATTTCATATTGTGTTTATTTGTTACAACTTATTTTGCCTCTAACGGTAGACATTTAGCTAGCATCTGAATCTTTGCTTGTACCAACAACAGTGCAGAAACCACCCTTGCACATTTATCCTGGTGCCCTGGCTGTGGAAGTCTACGTTGACATGATTTTCTTAGAACTTGAAAGGCATGATTTCCTATGAATGAAAGCTTCTGTCATTGCTGTTGAGTAAATATGCCCTCTGAGTTCTCTATGCGCATCCTGCCCCCTTCTCTGCTTTAAGGATCACTTCTTCTGAACACTCATGACAATGTCCCCGGGTGTCATTCTTTTTTGTCCAAACCTGTTCTGGGCCCCCAGTGAGCCCTTTCGGTCTGGAAACTTATGTCCGATCATTCTGGAAAATGTTCTTGCACCAGTTCCTTAATAATTTCCTCCCCTGAATTTTCCCTGTTTTCTCTTTCGAGAACTTCTATTATTCAGATAATCTACCTCCTAGACAGATTCTCTGGGGGTTTTTTTCCCCCCTTTTTCTCCTCAAAGACCCCCGGTACATAGTTGTATATATTTAGTTGTGGGTCCTTCTAGTTGTGGCATGTGGTATGCCGCCACAGCATGGCTTGATGAACTGTGCCATGTCCGTGCCTAGGATGTGAACCAGCTAAAGCCTGGGCCGCCGAAGTGGAGCGTGCAAACTTAACCACTCGGCCACGGGGCCGGCCCTGTGATTCTCTAGTTTTAAAAAATATTTTTCTCTTCTATTTTTACCTTTATCTCTTTTTTCTACTCCTGTTTTATGTCCTCAACTTTATTTTCCAAGCTTTCTATTGGCTTTTTATTTCTGCTGGCATCTCTCTCTTCTTTTAAAATTTGTTAATTCTTATGTTCTACATTATAAATGACACTGTGAATGAAAATGAGGTGAATCAAGCAGTGGTACTAAAATAAGGTTCAGATAATCTTTTTCTTTTTTGAGGAAGGTTGGCCCTGAGCTAACATCTGTTACCATTCTTCCTTTTTTTTTTTCTCTCCAAAGCTCCAGTATATAGTTGTGTATCCCAGCTGTAAGTCATTCTGGTTCCTCTATGCGGGATGCCGCCACAGCATGACCTGATGAGTGGTGCGTAGATCCACGCCCAGGATCCCAACTGGTGAACCCTGGGCCGCCAAAGCAGAGCATGCAAACTTAACCACTACACCATGAAGCCAGCCCCTCAGATAATATTTTAGGCATTTTTTATAAATTATGAGACCCAGTGTGGCATAATGAAGAGAGCACTGATTCAGGAGTGGAGGTTTATGTTCTTAGGCCAGGTATGCCGGTAATTAGTGGTGTCAACATGTCCTGGGTCTTATCCCTCATTTATTCTCTAATATATTCAGTAAATATTTATCATACTCAACTACTACTATGAGTCAGGTACCATGTTATGAAAAGAGAGGTTGAACCAGATGATCTCGAAGGTATTTTATTTGCACTGAAATTCTAAGGCAAAGGCCCTTGGATTCTTCCTCTTAGCTGTCTCCTCAATCGGTTCCTTTCTTTCTTTTCCTTCTTCCACCACCTGAGGTCACGACCTTACCGTCTGTTGAATGAATTTCTGCAACAGCCTCTTACCTGGTTTTCCTGATGTCATAGCAGGAAAGACTAGGGAATGATGATGGGGAGCCCTCGCATATGGCATGATTCAGTGAGCCTGTGGGATTGAGCTTCCCTAGGGTCACCCCATATTGTTGCTGTCTTATTTTTAATTTAATAAAGCTTTCTCTTTTTTTAGTAGGGTCACCAACTGTCCTGGGTTGCCTGGGAGTGAGAGGTTTCCTGGGATGGGGGACTTCCAGTGCTAAAACTAGGCAGTCCTGGACAAATCAGAGTGGTTGGCCACCCTACCTCTGGGTACTCTTTTGGCAGCAGCTTTATCTTTTTTCTTAGTTGCAGTAGTGGTTTTTTCCCCTCTGGGAATGTTAATGATAGGTATTTTAAAAAGCTTTGTTTTTCACAGTATCATGTGTTGTCCCTACTTTCTTTGAGCTCCTTCAATTTTCTTATTTTAGTTTCTTTTGTGTTGGAGACTTTCTGCAAATGTCTTGTGATTTGTAACTGGTTGATCATAGGTAAGAGTGTTGACTGGGAGCTCTGGGAGAGCACTGGGGTCCGTGGGTTGCTGGGTTTTACTGTAGGGGGTTTGGGGAGGGACCTAGCATATCATTGTGAGATTACTCAGTCTTGAACTAGAGCTCTTGTTTCACCAGCTGGCCAGTTTCCCCAAACAGAAATCCTCCATGTTCTTGCTGGGCTGCCATCATTCTAGGGGAAGAGGAGCGAGTGGAGGCAAAGACCAGAGTGGCCACGTTGAGTAAGCAGACTTCCTCTTAATCCCCAGTTTTCAGTATGGGGCTTCGCTCCATCAATTGTGCTTGATGTCTCTGGGACTAGATGCTCTATGGTTCAAACTTTCCAAGAATGTAAACCTCTAGTCTTCTACTGTTGCTGGGGAGAGGTCTTTTCCTAGCTTTCTTGGAAGGGGAACCATTTCTTGGAGTCAAACTGCTCTTTTTTAGTGACTTTCAATTAATTCTCCAGATCTCAGCTTCAAAACTCCAAAGTCTCCTGTCTCATTCTGAAGTCCTTACAGCGGCCTCCAAGCAGTCCCAGTTACCTCTTGACCTGATCTCCTAATGCCTGTCCTTAACCCACCAACCACACTAACCCCCAACATGCCAGGCACAGTCCCAATTTAGGACATTTACATTTGATGTACCATCTTCCACCAGATATCCAAATGATTGGCTCCCTCAACTCCTTCCATCTGTGCTCAAATGACATCTTTCAGCAGGAGCTTTCCAGATCACCATATTCTATTTTACTTTATTTTTTTGCTGAGGAAGTTTCGCCCTGAGCTAACATCTGTTGCCAGTCTTCCTCATTTTCTATGTGAGCCACTGTGACAGCATGGCTACTGACAGAAGAGTCTACACCCAGGAATCAAACCCAGGCTGCTGAAGTGGAGTGTGCCGAACTTCACCACCATCTGGGTGGCCCCAGATCACCATATTTTAAAATGTGCTCCCACTACCAGCACTGTTTACTTCTGTTCTGAATTTTTCCCCCTTATTGCTCTCTCTCTCTCTCTCACATACACACATATAGTTTGTTTATTAGAATGTAAGTTCCCTATGAGAAGATTAGCTCCATAGGACAGGCATTTTTGCCTCATTATTTCCCACTATTTCTCCAATGAACAGGAGTGCTTGGCAAATAGAATGATTTGAATTTCATATCTGCCCTGCATTTCCACTTTTAATAGTATCTAGTGCCTCAACTCTTGGGTCTTTCCAGGGCAAAGCAAATAGGCTCGATTCATCTTAATTGCCCCAAGTTCAGCCCCCACCCAATAGGCACTTAATTCTTAGATGTCTCAGTTCTAACTCAGTTACTACTTTCCTGTCTGCTTTCTAGGTTCTAAAATTTTGTGATCTCTTTGGTCTTTCTTTTGCCTCATTTCATGCACTGTTTGTCTTTACAAATTTATGCCTTAAAATAAATTTCTCAACTGTAATTTTTATGGGGGTTTGAGAAAGGATGGAGAAAATCATTTGTGTTCAACTCGTAAAATTTAAGCACAAGTCCTAAAACATCTCTGTACATGTTTTGGCAGTTTGTATTTATTGTTTTGTGAAGTGCTTACTTAATGTATTTGCTCGCTTTTCTTTAGTGCTGCTCTTCTTTTGCTGTTTGATTGTGATTTCCTTTGTGAATTAAAGAAATGAGCTCTCTGTCATTTGTGTTGCAGAATTCCCTCAGGAAGTTTTTTGCTTTTGGACTTTGTGTGACTATGTGCTTGCTGTTTCACAACATTTTATTTTATCTATCTTTTCCTATATACCAATTTTTTCATTCTTTCATTCCATTTCTGAATTCTCTATTTTGTTGGATTGATCTATTTGTATTTTTGTTTGTTTTGTTTATAGTTTTATATTTTGCACTATTGGATTTACACAAAGTTTGTAAGCATAGTACAAAGAATTCTCCAAATGTTTACATTTTCCCGCATTTAATTTATCTATTATTGTTATTATTTTCTGAACCATTTGAGAGTAAGATGTAGACATAAAGATCCTTTACTCCTAAATATTTCACTGTGTATTTCCTAAATCTTCCTCAGGATGATTAGCAAAAGCAGGAAATTAGCATTGACCTAATGCATCCATCTTAAGACCCAATTCCAATTTTGCCAGTTTTCCAAATAATTTACTTTATAGCAAGCGAAAAAAGAAAAAAAAATCCCTTGCCCAGAATCCAACCCAGGAACGCACTCTGCATTTCGTTGTCGTGTCTCCGTAGTCCGTAAGCTGGAGCAGTTCCTTAGCCTTTTCTTTGTTTTATGAACTTGACATTTTGCAGAGTACATTTTCTCAACTGATGTTTGTCTGATATTTCCTCATGCTTTTTGGGTAGGAATACAGGAGTAATGTTGAGTACTTCTTAGTGAAGTTGATGCTGATCATTTGGTTAAGGTAGTGTCTGACAGGTTTTTTCCATTGTCATAAGACTTTGAGACTATATAAATATCCTGCTTTTTTATTATGGTAGCTAGTTTAAAGACAGCCACCATCAATTCCTTCTACACCACATGTGCATGCTGCTCCTCACATCAAGACGTAGAATCTAATTTTCCTTCTTGGAGTCTGAGCTGGCCTCGGTGAGCTGTAGAACGAAGGGGAAAGGATGTTCGTGCTTCTGTAGCTAAATCATAAGTTGCCTTGCAGCTTCCACATGAATTTCTTGAAAGCATTACTCTTTGGACGTTCCTCTCAGAACTCGGCGACCATGCTGTGAGAGGCCCAAGCTACCTGGAGATGTCACATGCAGGTGCTCTGAGTAGCAGGACTGGCTGACTCCCAACGGACAGTCAACATCAACAGACAGCCATTTTAGAGGTTCAGCCCATATGATAACTCCAACCCCAGATGCCATCTGACTGCAATATATGAGCGACCTCAAGCAAGAACCACACAGCTGAATCCTGTCAAGCTGAAGGACTATGAGAGGAAATAATAAATTGTTGTCTTACACCTCTAAGTTTAGGTTGATTTGTTATGCCGTACTAGATACACGCAACAAAAATTATCTGGAACTGGGATTTTGTTATAATAAAGACCTAAAACTTGTGGCATTGGCTTTGGGACTAGGCAGCAGATGAATACTGCAAGAGCCTTGAGGACACTGTTAGTGAAACCAGAAAGACAGTGAGGAAATTATTATTGGCAGCTGGAGAAGTGAGAACTCTTGCTATGTAGTGTTAGAAAGTACGGCGATAATGCTGCCTGCACAAATGTGGGAAGTAGAAATAAACTAATGGATTTGGCTAAGAAGATTTCCATGTAGAATGTTGAAAATGTCACCTTGTTTCTTTTAGCTATGTACACTAAAGTGATGGATAGAGAAAGATGAGCTAAAAAAGGGTACTGTTAAGTTTTTGGACAGTTTCCCAGAGAGTGACGTTTTCTCAGGATAAGAAAAGGCCTCTGGGTAAAGATCAAATCTAGGGCATTACTAGTAACTCTGGTGTCAGGGTAAAAATATAGTTAAGGGTACAGCTGAAACACCCATTGTTGAGCCCTCAGAAAGATTTAAGGGTGTGCCTTATAGACTTTCTCAGGTGGATAGTAGGACATATAAGAATCTTAAGGGCATTTCCCCCCACTACCCTGATTCTCAGGCCAAGGTAGAGAAGAAAGCCTGTCTTAAAGAGATTCTGGTTGTGGTTTTTTTTTTTTTGAGGAAGTTTAGCTCTGAGCTAACATCTGCTGCCAATCCTCCTCTTTTTTATTTTTATTTTTTGCTGAGAATGACTGGCCCTGAGCTAACATCCATGCCCATCTTCCTCTGCTTTATATGTGGGACGCCTGCCACAGCATGGCTTGTCAAGCAGTGCCATGACCACACCTGGGATCCAAACCGGCGAACCCCGGGCCGCCGAAGCAGAGCACGTGGAGTTAATCACTGAGCCACCGGGCCAGCCCCTGGTTGTTGTTTTTGTATAAAGGGGTGAACCTCAATATGATTGGCAGGGAACATGTTAAGTTTTTGAGAGGTACTGTTAGAAACACAGTCTGTTTGGATTGAAGGGGCAGAAATAGTTCAAAATAAAGAGGACCTCAAGAGTCTCCAAACTTCTTCAGGCAGGAAACAGTTTGAGAAAACTGCTAAGCTGTAAAACATGGACAATTTTTTACAGAAAAGGAAGATTGACTCAAAATGAAGAGCTAAGATTTCAGAGGGTAGAGCCAAGAGTCAGGGAGAACCACTCCCAGGGAAAAGACTAGCCCCTACTCAAGGATCCCGTGGCATGTGCCTGCCAGGATTTCAGGACTGCTGTGGACCAGGGACTGCTATGTGCCTCCTGACTGGTTTCTCCACCCCCATCCTATTGTTTTTGATGAGGATGTTTATTGTGGTTATCCTATTCCTGTATCATCATTGCATGCAGGGTTTGTGCTTGTGTGTGTGGGAGGGGAATGTAGCCTGCCTTTTTAGTTCACAGGTCTTCAGACTGAGAACCATACTTGAAGTTATACCCAGGGAACTACATCATCTGTACCTGAATGTGATTTAAATGAGGAGATCCTGGACTTTGAGCTGATGCCATAATAAGATAAGACTGTAGAGGATCTCAGGAGTGGTGGTCCATTTTGCATATGAGGATATGTAAATTGCGGTGACCAGAGGGTGAGCCATGGTAACCAGTATCCAGAGATGTCCGCTATCAATTACTTTCCTCTCTGTGTACATATACTGCCCCTCATATCAAGAAGTGGGGTCAAATTACTCTCCTTTGAATCTGGGCTGGACTCAGTGACCTGCCTGATCAGTAGAATGTGGCAGAAGAGATGCTTTGGGACTTCCGAATCTATGTTATTACAGTTTCTTCCTGGGTTTCTTAGAACACTTATTCTTGGGATGTTCCCTCTCAGAACCTAGTGACTGTCCTGTGAAAAAATCCAAGCCACAAGGAGAGGTATTGTGTAGGTGCTCCAGCTTAAAGCCCTAGCTAATAGCCAGTATCAAGTTGCCAACCATGTGAGTGGACCATCTTGGACATGTACCCCAGATGATTCTAGCTCCAGACACTATTGGGCTGTAATCACATGAAAAATCCCAAACAAGAACCACCCAGCTGAGCCTAGTTAAGTCACAGAACCATTCGAAATAATAACTTTTTTAAGCCACTAAGTTTTATGGCTGTCTGTTTTGCAGTAAACTGGAACATTCATTACAATTTTACTCATTAGTTTTAGCATGCCTGTTTATTTTTGAGCCAGTACCAAGCCATTCACCACTGTAGTATTATAATACATCTTACGGCAGGCTTCCCATCATTACAGAACCAATGTACCACATGGGTTTGGCGTGCAGGCTCTTGAATCAGATTAACTAGACTCAGATTCTCTCTCAACCACTTGTAAATGTATCCTTAATATTAATTAACTATTATGTGCCTCAGTTTCCTTATTTATAAAGTATGTATAATAAAAATACTTATTTCATATGATTGTTTAGAGGAATTCATGAAATAATGTAAGTTGCTTAATAGAGCCCTAGCAATTTATCAGGGCTTAATAAATCTTAGCTGTGATTATTACTCTTTTTCAGATTTTTTAGATCTTTTTTTTTTTTAAAGATTTAATTTTTTTCCTTTTTCTCCCCAAAGCCCCCCAGTACATAGTTGTATATTCTTCGTTGTGGGTCCTTCCAGCTGTGGCATGTGGGACGCTGCCTCAGCGCGGTCTGATGAGCAGCGCCATGTCCGCGCCCAGGATTCGAACCAACGAAACACTGGGCCGCCTGCAGCGGAGTGCGCGAACTTAACCACTCGGCCACGGGGCCAGCCCCTTGATTTTTTAGATCTTAATAAAGACATTTAATCTCATTAGAGAGTGGGACATTTTCTCTGTGAAGTTAATTGATATGCTTTTCTATCTTTATCATATTGTTAAAAATGTCTTTGGAGTATTTTAATGTTTGAAATTATTCAGGCTGAAAATATTAAATAAATGTTATTTAGATCTACAACCCTTTCTGAAAACCCATGAGTCTAGGTGTGTTTTGTATTCAGAATCTTCCATGTTAGACAGGTTAAATGATTCAGGCGCCCTGTGTGATATAACACTCCCACAGGAGGGCCAGGAGAGCGCCCAGTTATCTAACATATTAACAGTTCTACAGTAAAACTTACGACTGTTTATACTAAGAAGAATAAGAAATAACTAAAAGTAGCCTCACATCAGTACAAATCAAGTTTTATTACCAAATGAATCCAAGTTAGGTATGTTCTAGTGCCAAATGAGTTATGGAAAAAACACTCAATTTTCAGAGTTGTTGGATTTGGAATAGCAAATATGAGATTGTGGACCAGCACACTTTCTTTGTGTGTGTATGCTGGGGACACAGACTTGGAGGTTATTGGTGCATAATTAGTAGCTGATGTGCAGAAGTTAATGGACTTGCCAGGAAGACATGGGAAGTGACTGGGAATCATCAACATGAGTTTCTGAGCACACATATTCTTAGAAATGTCATGTTTGTATTTTTTCCTTATTCATTTGGTTTCATTTTTTTCACCCCTTATGAGATTATATTTTTCCAAAATAAGAGCCAATTAATAACTAAAATCAATTGCTGAAGTTCTCTCTTGCAAAACAACATAAATGCTGCCCAACCTAGACAACCTAGTAGGATACGGAGCCAATATCTTGAAGAGAGTATCACAAACCTGCAAAAAAAAACTGATTTAAAATATGACCCCAAAGCTCTTGGAAAAAACATCAAGTAGCTGGTGAAAATGCCAATTTGGTGATTTTTTAATAACACCAACTTTTAACAAAAATAGGACAGGATATCATTGGGTAGAGAGTTGCAGCATCCAGGAATATTCTTCCTCAAGCACCCAGATTTAAAGAAACAGAGTCACAGACTTGTGACTATTCATCGGGCATTATTAAAAGGATGGCCAGAGCTGTATGCTCACCTCTTATCTTAGGGCGTTAGGGAGAAGCTGGCAAGTATAATCTATGCAGATGAATGTGAATGAGGTAGGAGATGATCAAGGGAAAACAACTGGTCAGAGAGGTAGAACTGTGATCCATATGTTTTCAGTGAATCCAGAGGGCTAGAAAAAAATGTTACACTTATTTAGCAATAACAATAACAATCATGATCCTTAAACTTTTTTACTCCAGAATTTGATTAAAACTATGGATCCTCTTCCCTGTAAGATGCAATTGATGCGTGTCTACCAAATAATTTCTCACACCATTTTAGATGATTTACATATCAATTAAGTCATCCAAGTGACCCCGGACATCTGGTTTAAGTAAATCCGATTCTTGTCCAAGCTGGCATACAAATACTTGCCCTCTCTGTGCCAACCCTAGAACAGTAAAAAGGAAGATGTGAAAGAACTAAGGAAATGGCTGTAGCATTTAATCATAATGTTTATTAGGGCTTAATTTTCCAATATTAGAATGTCCTGACTACTTTTAGCTATAGGAAAGGGATTAAGAAAAAGTTTCCTTTAAATTATAATTTTTATCAATTTATAGAATTAATATAACATTATAGGCAGTTTAAGAGGATGTAAAATTATTTAATAGGATTATTGTGCACATTTTGATGCATTTCCCTTTAGTCTTTTTCTCAATTCAAAAAGTAAAAATTTCAAAATATGTAGAAGAAAAGAGAATACAATGACGAATCTCTAATACCCGTCACCTGGTGTGGCAGATACTATTTTTTAAAGATGGCTGGAACAATACCTTCTGTTTCACACGCTACTCTTGCGATGTGACTTTGCCACTCCACCATCAAAAGGTGGAGTCTGTGGTCCCTCCACTCGACCTGAGTGGACCTTTGGGTCTAGAGTAGACTGAAGTGGTGCTGTGTAACTTCCAGATAGTAAAAAAGAACACGAAGCTCCTGCTGGTTTCTTTGGGGACACTTGTTCTGGGAACCTCAGCTACCATGTAAGAAGTCTATTTTCTCGGAGGCCACCAATTGTAGAAATCACTTGTGAGGGAGAGAAAGAGAAGAGATGGGGGAGGGAGAGGGGAGAGGGAGACATTTGAAGAGTCCTAGCTCTTCCAGTCCCATCTGCTTGAGTGAAGAACAACCCAGGTCCAGCCAGCATCTGACTGCAGCAGCAGAAGACACCCTGAGAGAGAACCGCCCAGCTAGCTTAAGTCAACTACCACTTTGTAAGCAAAACAATGATTGTTATTATTTTAAGACCCTGATTCTAGATGGTTTATTAAAAAGCAATAGATAACTGGAACACCTAGATATAAAATTAACAGACTTCGTTTTTGCTCATCTAAATTTTTCTTTGCAGGAGAATTTTAAAGCAAACTCAGACAACGTGATATTTCACCCTTAGATCATTTTATTTTATTTTTTTTTGAGGAAGATTAGCCCTGAGCTAACTACTGCCAGTCCTCCTCTTTTTGCTGAGGAAGCCTGGCCCTGAGCTGACATCCATGTCCATCTTCCTCTACTTTATATGTGGGACACCTACCACAGCATGGCTTGCCCAGCGGTGCCATGTCTGCACCCAGGATCTGAACTGGCGAACCCCAGGACACCGAGAAGCTGAACGTGCACACTTAACCTCTGCACCACCGGGCCAGCCTCTTAATTTATATTCCTAAAAATTGAGGACCATTTTTTTCCTCATAATGTAAATTGTAAAATATATTTATATAACGTAAGGGGCCAGTCCATATTCAAAATTCTCTTCTTGTTCCCTAAATATCTTTTTACATTTATTTTGTTTAAAGCAGATCCCAAACAAGGTCCACACATTACATATGATGATTATATCTCTTACATCTCTTTTCATATTGAATAGTCCCAATTTTTAAAAATGCCATTGACATGTAGAAAAGACCATATTTATATTTAAAAAATACTTTAAAATATAGTGTACATAAATTTGTGCCAAGCACTTTGTAACATAATGAACATTTTTCATATTGCTATAATAGGGTAACTATCCTAGTAATGGCTACAGTGTGTACCATTGAACTGCTACACTTTGGTTTGCTCACTCATTCCCCTAATGTTGGATATTTTAAGAACTGATTATCTGTTTCCATTCCTTTGCTATTTTATTCACTACCATCAAATTCATGAATAAATCTTTTTACTGGACTCACTTATTTCCTTAAGATAAAATCTCAGAGATGAAATTATTGTCAAAGTTTAGTTAATATTTTTAGGACTTGTCAAAGAGAAATTGCACCAGACAGTTGTTAAAAATGGCAAGACAGTGGGCCGGCCCCGTGGCTGGGTGATTAAGTTCACGCACTCCGCTTTAGCGGCCCAGGGTTTTGCCCGTTCAGATCCTGAGCATGGACCTAGCACCGCTCATCAAGCCATGCTGAGGCGGGATCTATACAACTATGTACTAGGGGGCTTTCAGGAGAAAGGAAAAAAAGAGATTGGCAACAGATGTTAGCTCAGGTGCCAATCTTTAAAAAAAAAAAAAAATGTCAAGACATTTTACTTGAGCTACTGCAGTAGAATAGAGAGAATTTAGTATAAAAGTGACTTGTGGGGGCCAGCCTGGTGGTGCAGTGGTTAAGTCTGGACGTTCCACTTCCGCGGCCTGGGATTTGCTCGTTCAGATCCTGGGTGCGGACACGGCACCACTTGGCACACCATGCTGTTGTAGGCGTCCCACATATAAAGTAGAGGAAGATGGGCATGGATGTTAGCTCAGGGCCAGTCTTCCTCAGCAAAACAAGGAGGATTGGCAGCGGTTAGCTCAGGGCTAATCTTCCCCCGCCCCCTCAAAAAAAGTGACTTGGACTCAGAATACAGCAAGGCAGGTGGGGATTTACAGCCAATGGGCAGAGTCAGGGAATCAGTGGATGGAAGGTTACTAAGAGGATCTTGATTAGATATCAAGAAGGAGAGGAAGAGGGGCTGGCCCCGTGGCCGAGTGGTTAAGTTCGCACGCTCCGCTGCAGGCGGCCCAGCGTTTCGTTGGTTCGAATCCTGGGCGCGGACATGGCACTGCTCATCAAACCACGCTGAGGCAGCGTCCCACATGCCACAACTAGAAGGACCCACAACGAAGAATATACCGGGTGGCTTTGGGGAGAAAAAAGAAAAAGAATTAAAAAAACCTTAAAAAAAAAAAAGAATGAGAGGAAGGGATTCTGATTAGATATTGATAGCTGAGGGGCTGAGGAACTTGATTAGAAATGAAGGGTAGGGGAGTTCTTGCTAAACAGGCTCAGCAGGCCAAGGACCACAGGCCAAAGATGAGGCCTAGTCAAAAAGATAGCTTAAGGAGCCTGACTAAAGTTTGGTCAAGAAGGAAGCCCTTGTCAGACCCTTGGTATATATCACCAAATTCCTTTGTAAAACTAGAATACTAGTAATAGATGGCCATTTTACCAACATCACATCATTAAATTAAAAAAAAATAACGTTAAATAAAAATGGTACCAGCTGAAGTACTGAGACATGCTGCAGCACGGAAGAACCTTGAAGATATTTCCAAATGAAAGAGGTCAGTCACAAAACATCATATGTTGTATGGTTCTATTTATATGAAATGTTCGCTATGGGCAAATCTATAGAGACAGAAAGTGGATTAGTGGTTGCCCAGGGCAGGGTAGTTTGGTGGGAAATATGGGGTTTCTTTTTGGGGTGAGGAAAATATTCTAAAATTGATTGTGGTGATGGTTGTACAACTTTGTGAATGTACTAAAAGCCACCGAATTGTACACTTTAAATGATGAATCGTATTTTATATGAATTATATGTTAATAAAGTTGTTATGTAAAAAAAGTGATATTACTTTCTTAAGTGTTTCTGAATTTTGTTTATTACTAATAAGATTGGAATGTTGCATATGTTTGCTCCCTATCTGTATTTCCACTTTTAAAAGTTGAACTAATTTCAATATATTTTTAAGAGCTTTTGTTTAAAAAAATTATTAAAATAACCTATTTATTGTAGCCAATGCGAAGAGTAAAAAGAAAGCACACGTTTTAACAGAGAAAAATGTGCTATTGAAAAATGAAACATTTCAATCCTTGGGAAAACTGAGCAAATTATTATAATGTAATATTGAGGCTGTTTTGCATGAATACAGATTAAAGAGACAATGTCTAATATGCCAGAACAATAGAATTACAACCCAATACAAAATATCATAACTTAGAGATGGTCTGTTCACTGCCATATCCACTCAAATTTCTTCTTTTTAAAAAATTTGCACCTGAGCTAACATCTGTTGCCAATCTCTCTTTTTTTTCTTACCCTCCCCAAAGCCCCCCAGTACATAGTTGTATATTCTAGTTGTAGGTCCTTCTGGTTGTGCTATGTGGGACGCCGCCTCAGCATGGCTTGATGAGTGGTACCATGTCCATGCCCAGGATTCGAACTGGCAAGACCCTGGGCCGCCGAAGCGGAGTATGTGAACTTAACCACTAGGCCATGGGGCCAGCCCTTCAAATTTCTTCTTTTAACTGAGTTAATATTTTATTGCTATTTTACTATTATATTTAAAGTTAATCTTTGTCTTTTGAAATGTAATGGATAGCTTCTAAAAAGGGATCCATTATGCATTTATCAAATTCAGAAATTTATAGGTTCGTATGTTTAGAAATATTAACGGTGAATAAAAATAACAAAGGAACAGGGGCCGCCCCGTGGCTGAGTGGTTAAGTTCACTCGCTCTGCTTTGGCGGCCCAGGGTTTTGCCAGTTCGGATCCTGGGCGCAGACACAGCACTGCTCGTCAGGCCACGTTGAGGCAGCGTCCCACATGCCACAACTAGAAGGACCCACAACTGAAAAAACATGCAACTATATACTGGGGGGATTTGGGGAGAAAAAGCAGAAAAAAAAACAAGATTGGCAACAGTTGTTAGCTCAGGTGCCAATCTTTCCAAAAAAAAAAAATAAAGGAACAGAAACAGAGGTTTTTGGAGGGCGTGGCTTCATAACTTGGAAGCTTAATCTCTGAGCTCGGGGTGTTGCCTTAAGGAAGCAAAACAAAAGTATTTCTGTCACCTACCTTGCAGGTTTATCAAGTGGTGTCCTGTGAGGACTCTGAGGGATGACATTTATCTAATAAAGAGATATTTAACTGCTCTTTGAGACACCGCTTGAAATATGTAACAAACACTTCAGTCTCCTGCTTTATCAGACCAAAACCCCAGGTGATAACAAATCTCAAGCAAATCTCTTTCAGTCCTTCTAGGGTCTTTTAAACTTCATTGAATTTAGAAGAATCAAGAAAAGTAAAGAATGGATACTTGCCTAACATGGGAATTAGACATTTCAGTAGTGGTTTATCCAGGAAAATAAGCCTTATACAATTTGCTGTTCATTTTAGAGTTCTAATCCCAAGAGATGTTCACCAGTCTGTGCCTGCTGCTCCCTCCCCGACCAAGTTCAGAATGGATGCTATGGCAGGCAGAATTCCAAGATTTCCCACTCCGCTGGTGTACACATCCTGCAGAAGCCCAGGACTGTGCATATGATGGACTTCACTTCTGTGATTAGATTATGTTATAGGGCTCTGTTGGCCTTGAAATAGGGAGATTATGTGAGTTGGCCTGACCTCATCATGTGAGTTGGGTAGGAGCAGTTTCCTCCAGCTGGCCACAGAGAGGGAGTTAGAAATTTGATGTACGAGAAGGATTTAGTACACTGCTGCCGGCTTAAAGATGGAGGGAACCATGTGACACCGAATTCCCAGTCGGCTCTAGGAGTTAAGAGTGGCTCCTGCCTGAGAGTCAGCAAGGAAATAGGGCCCTACAACTGCAAGGAACTGAATTCTGCTAAAGGAAAGAATGAATTTGGAAACAGATTTCCCTAGGACTTCCATATCAGAACTCAAACCAGCTGATACCCTGATTTCACCCTGAGGACAGAGTCCGGACATAGCCATGCCAAACTTTTGACCTATTAATGTGAGCTAATTAATAGGGGTTGTTTTTTCTCTATTTTTTGTTTGTTCTTCAAAAATTTTGAATACAAAATAATTCAAACATACAGAGAGACTCAGAAGACTATATCACTCAGAGTACTTTTGCCATATTTGCATGAGATCTTTTTTAAAAAGTTGTTTCATTTTGTAAAAAATTGTAAAATCACAAAATTTACCATCTTAACCATTTCTAAGTGTACAGTTCAGTAGAGTTAAGTATATTTACATTGTTGTGAAACAGATCTCCAGAACTTTTTCATCTCGCAATTCTGAAACTCTATACTCATCGAATAACAACTCTCTTTTCTCCCTCTCCCCTAGCTCCCAGTAACCATCATTCTACTTTCTGTCTGTGAATTTGACTACTTTAGATATCTCATATAAGTAGAATCATACAGCATTTGTTTTTTTGTGACTGGCATATTTCACTCAGCATTATGCCATCAAGGTTCATCCATGTTGTGGCATGTGACAGGATTTCAACTGGTGTTGTTTCAAGCCACTAACTTTCTGGTAATTTTTATCTACCAGTAGGAAATGAATGCAAATACTTATCCATTTTTGCTTTATTAAAATTGTCTGTCTCCAATAAAGAGAAAAATGTTCCAGTAGTTTGATTCATAGGCCACCTAACATGTTTCACTGCAAGAGGCAAGACTGAGCCGAGGACTGATACCATCTCCAACTAGAAATAACCTGGCCACCACCGCAGGACCTCACACCAGGAGCAAGAGCGCACACAGAGCTTCAAACTCTGAAAGGCAGTTTTTAGACATCTCGCAGGCAGTCCTGCCCTCATTAGTGACTTAAATGTTTACGCATTTAGCACATCTGTGTTTTCAGATTTGGAGTTTTAGCTATAATTCAACATCAGGGATGACTTAGCAGTTGGGTTTCTGTTCTGGAAGTATAAATATATCTCTCGGGACAAATTTCTAGTGGATCTGGGTTTTTCCTTTAGATGTCCTCAAGCATGTATTTAATATTTAAAGAATGCTTAAAATTTATGATTAAGTAACATATTCTGAAAAGTCTTTAAAAATGAAAAAAAGTTATGTGAAAGTGATTTTTTTAGACCCAAACTGCTATATGAACCTAAAGTGTTTCTGTTTTGTGAGGCAATTGCCAAGGGTTTAACTTCACATTAACAGATTTCTAATCATTTACTTGGATGGATATTTACTCATATTGGATAATGAAGGGGCTCATGTTTACTAATGAAAGTCAATGTTTAAAAGGCATTGATTTTTAGTCAAATATCATATTCTACATACTCAATGTTGTTTTTATTAGTTGGAAGAGAAACAAATGTTAATATTTTCTAAATAGACTTTGTTGTAATATTTCATTTGATCATTAAAAAATATTCCTTTGACTTTTATTTACTGTAGTGCAAATTCATTGATTCTCTTTTATTAACTCCCTAAAAAATTTCACCTGGATAATACTAGTTTGGGGAAGTTTGGGATTTGGAGTCTGGTGGACGCTGCTAACCCATTCATTTATTCTCTTCTTCTTCCTTAGTAACAGACCCTTGCTTTTTAATTGTACACATAGCAGTTCACAATAAAAGACATTTCCGGCCACGCCTGCAGCTATCATTGTGACCGTATGTCTATGTTATGACCAATAAGATGAGAGTGGATGTACGGCTTGGGACTATGAGAAGACATCTGAAAAGGCGCAGACTCAATTGGGAGGTGTCTTTTTGTGCCTCTTTCCTTTTCCTCCTTCTTACTGTTGAGGGAATGTGACGGCTGGAGCTTCAGAACTCCCAGGAGCCATCTTGGATCCGAAGTCATAAGCTTGCCTAGTGGGACAGAAAGATAGAAACCTGGTCCCTACTGACACTACAGATGTTCCATAATAGCCATGAACTATTCATCACCAGATTTCTCCTTTATGAGAAACAAACTTTTATTTGCTTAAACAGACTCATATTTTGGTTTATTAGATGCACCTGCACCTAATCTTAATGATCACAGAATAGAATCCAGGCTTTAGCCTGAGAAAGGAAGAGACTACCTTCCTCCTTTTTCACCTAGTGAACCGCTACTCATCCTTCATATCTAAGCTAAGGTGTCATCCCCACCAAGAAGCTGTCCCTGCTTTCCTCATTCTGGGTCAAGCGCTTCCAAGGTTCCTTATATACACCACTCAACATGACGTGCTGGGATTCTTTGTATACTGACTATCCCTCCTTAGACGATGAAAGTTTTTGAGAACAGAGTATGTATCCATCCATACATATACTTATATATTTACTTTATAATGCTTAAATAGTAATAGGAGTCAAAGAGTTATTGAATTATAGTTTTATTATTTACTATTTGCATGAACTTGAGTAATAATCTCTCTGACTCTAATTTTCCTCTTGAGTGAGGAAGTTAATATCTGGTTGATATAACAACTAAATGATAATAATAAACTTATATAAAGCCAATTGCCTTGCATTTAGTGCAATAACTATTAGTTTCTATCATCTTCTCATAACTATTAGTTTCTATCATCTTCTCATAAAAGCAGCAAAATGGTGATTCACATATATGTATTTATAAAACTTAAATAAGACTCAAATCAAAATGCAATTTCAAAAACCTCTGTTTCCTAACAACAAATTTCTGATATGGTCACAAATACAAAGGAAACTACAGAAACAGTATAGTAAAGGTCAACCTCTGATTGCCTTACTGGGTAAGTTAAAAGGATCCCTGTCAACGACTACCACCTGTGAGAGCTTAAACACATAAACTGAAGAGCAGCAGAAACCATCCGCCTCAAGTTAGTGCCGAGAATAGATAGCCTCCTACAACCACGCTTTGCATCTTCCATCTGTGAGGCGCATTGACAGAAAGTTCTCGAAAGAGGGCAGCATTGCAACTCCTATCACCTCAGTGGCCCCTGCAGACTTTACTTGCAAAGTTAGTTGTTTTTAATCTTTGAGTAAGTTGCACAAGCACCCAGCCCCTGAGCGGCAGGCTTTTCAGAAAAAATGTATCAAATTATTGGATGTAAAATCAGTACTAACAGGTACCAAAAGGAAGCCAAAAAAGTGATATCTCTGAAAGGACAGGTCTATACGAAAACACATTTACTTCCAATACATGTTTTTTTTTTATCAAATATCAATGAAAAGCTTCTGTTTTTGCTAATAACTATCAGCATAGTGTTAATAAACCAGAAGACAGCTGATGAAAAGTTGCCTTGAACATGAAGCAGATTCAACATAGGCCATGTTTTGTTGTTATTGCCTGAAAACATAACAACTAAAATTTGTAACGTATTATATAAGTGGTTCTATAAAAAATTTTACGTAGTAATTCCCACAGTTCTAAGAAGGAGATTGTTCAGCTTTTATTTAACCCCATTTTATAGAAAACTTTAGTTAGGTTAATTAACTTCCACAAAGACTGACAGCAAGTTTGTGGCAGAAGTAGGACTTGAGCCCAAGCAGAGTAAGCTCCGGTTGAACATAGGGCTGAGCTATTCTAGGCCTCATCCTCACATAAGACATGCTTCATCCAACCTAAGGAGGTTTTAGAATTCTGTAAACTGGTCTGAGCCATATTTCTTGAAAGTTCACAAATCCCGTAATTGCTAAAAGAGGCATGACCTAATATTAGTTCACTACTAGTGCTTTCCCACTTCCTCCATCAATCAACAGCCTAATCTGTATTTATCATTAACATCATCAGTAAAGAATATCATACATATAATTTTATTACAAATAAATTACTTACCACCAATTTAGCAAGGACGTAAAAATAATTTGCTATGGCATCAAAGATAAAGACGAATGAAGAATAGAATTTGACCTCTAGACCACTGCAGCCTCATCTGCTGCTGAGTTTCTGGGCAATGAATCTCCAACCTGAGCATCATGATAGTAACTCAAATTATCTTTTGAAACTGTGTCAGAGGTCACTATGTCAAATGCCTTTAGGGGCTAGACAGATGACACATGATGATGTGGAACAGGTAGAAGAATTTTTTTCCATTGAATACTCAGTCCTCTTAGTAGCTTTAATTTCCCAACTTTCAATAGAGATGGCAGTGTAAGAAAAAGCTCACTTTTCTCTTAGCTCTGCTTTGAGAAGAACAGACACATAAACATCGTGACAACGGTGCCTGGAATTCTTGGCATGGGGGAGACAGAATGGACTAAGGATTTTATGGTGATCTGGACAGAACACTCCCTTCTAAGAGGGAAGTCATAGCTTAGCTTTTTGAAGAAAAGCTGAAAATATGGATTTTTGGTGCAGTCTTCCTATTTTTACAAATTTTCAGCCAACACAAAAAATTTTAAAATGTTGTGTTGGCTAAATAAGTCTGTGGGTAGTATTTGGCGTGTAGGCCATTGGTTTGCAACCACTTAACTGTGCCTTAATTTCTAGGAAAGGTCTCTCTCCTAAGTTCCTGACCTGAGTAATCAATTATCTACTAGACTTCTCTGTTGAGATGTTTACAGTTCTCGTAAGTTCAACATAGATAAAAAGCCTAACAACGGTCTTCCCTGTAAAACCCATTCCCATGCTGTTGTCTCTCACCTAGACATGTGCAGTAGCTTTCTAACGTTCTTCCAGCATTCCATTTTGCCTTTCCTTATTCTGTCTTCAGTATGATCTTTTAACCTGAAATCAGATCATGTAACTTTCTAGTTTAAAACCTTGTAATGAATTCTGATCGATGTTACGATGGAGTTCAAAGTATAACCTGGTTTATAGGGCCTCCAAGATCTGGGCCTCATTCACAGATTCACTTGACAAATATTTATTGAGCACCTGGCAGAGACAGGTTAAGCTCTAATATACAGCAATGAACAAAAGAGGCCAACATCCCTGCCTTCGGTGTTACTTTCTGAGGGTGACTCAAAAGGCATGGTCTACTGTGCATGCGCACATATCAACTGATTTACTGTCATTTATTTCACTTACACTTAAGACCTATTGTGTTTCCAGGTAATATTCTAGGTACCGAGGAAACAAAGGCTAATAAGACACAGCCCCTGTGGTCTTCATCCCAGTGCTATTGACAACTGGGACAGGAAAGGAAATCTCTCCATGACCAACATTTCCACCACCATCCATGGTCCAGTCTTCCAATTTTTTTTGTATTTCTTTAGTAATGTTGGAAAATGCAAGTATGAGTGAGTCTCGTGGGTTTTATTTTGGTTTTGGAAATATAGTCCCCTACTACCAAAAATGAAGATATTGTTCAGGTTTGTAAAAAGGCCTCAACACCCCAAAGGGTGTTGTTTGGCTACTTGGGTAAATAAAAGATTAAATCCTGAGTGCCAACCCACAGGGCAATCTCAGAGCATCATCACTGTTGCTCAGTCTACCCTACGACATGCGTCAAAATTCTTTCAGCTCCATAATCTCTATACAAACTCTACACCCCCCTGTACGCCATTATCCTTTTCTTTTTATTTTAATGTGAACGTCTTTAACAAATATTTCTGCATGCGTGGTATCAGAAAGACAGTGTTAGGCACTAGGAGAATCAGGGTGATCATGAGCATCTGACCTGGAGAGGGAGGCAGACAAGGAAAAGAGATATAGAGTGCTAAGAGAGTGTGGAGAAAGGAGGAAAGGCAATTAAAGCCAATTGTGGAGACTAGAAGATGTGTATTTGACTGGGTACTTAAAAAATGTGTAGGATTTCAATAGGCAGAAAAGAAGATAAAGAGAATTCCAGTTGGATGGACTATTCAGAGCAACTTTGAGTGGTGTGAAGGTACACCCTGTGTTCAGGAGACAGCATTGTCTGTGAGGCTCCTGCAAGGAGTGGTGAGGGTGTGGAAGGGGAGGGGCAATGGGGGATCCAGGCCAGGCTGGAGTCAGATCATATTACAGAGGGTGGAAAAGGAGGTCATAGCAAGGAGTGGGAGCAGAGGACACATTTTGGGGTTCCTGGGTAGATAACTTCAAGCAATCCAAAGTAGCCATTGCATGTCTCCAAGACCAGAGATGCCAACAACCCTCCTGACCTGCAGTTCTTAGATGCACAGTGTTTCTTTTTGAGCTACAGCATAGGGCCAGCTATGAATCCAGATATAATAAATAGAAACATCCCTCCTGACAGAAGCCTCCAACTTGAACCATAGGGTAATTCCCATGCATGCTCCATGTGGAGTGTCCTGTTCCTCTGACTAGTTGGAAGACTCAGTGGAGACAGAAGGAGAAAAAACTTAATCTGTTCTTAGAGGACTCTAGGAGCACAGGCTTTGGCAGGTTTTAGAAGCAAAATTTACAGCTTTAGTAAAACTGATAAAGTCTTTCTAACTTTTATATGTTGAAATAAGATTAGATATTCACTGGAGATAAAGCAGATACAGTGAAAGTTTCCCCAAGGCTCCTGCTGGAGACTGAAATGGCATCATCTGAAATGAATCCAAGGAATCATCTTTGGATTAGGATCTGGGTGGGCTGGAGGAGATGAGGAGTAGGTCAAGGGTTCAAGCATGAAGCCAACAAATATGAAATAGAGTTTAAGTCAGATGGCTCTAAGTGTTTTTTAGGTACCGTTATGCATCTGGAAATCCAGAGGAAAGCAGGAAGGGGGCTTAGAGGGTCCTTGGCTGACTCACTTCCATGACTTACAGGCTGCATTGAGTCCCGTGAAATCTGACCCTGATTCTAATAGGGCTACATGTTCGTTTACTTAAAATAGGATATAAAACAACGGGTAATTGCATCTTTCTTATTTATCTCTCTCAGATCCAGTGAGAAGCAAATTTGCACATGATGACAGATCACAGGCACCGAGCCCCAAATGGAGTGTCTGGTTGTGATCCATCATCATGACATTTCAGCGCTAGCAAACATGGCTGCTCACAGGGGGACACAATACATGAGTGAAATTGGAGGGAACAGGTTTTTAGGAGCCATACATCAATAAGAGAAGGAATGGAGGAGGGTACTGATGGAATACGTCCTCCATCAGTTAGCAGCAGCATGATATCACCTCAAACTCCATCACAATTCTTTTACATTGTGTTTTTTCCTTTTAGAATGAATAGCCAAAGATCATATGTCTTTGTCATTTGCGAGCTATATGGAGACTCTTAAATCAGGTGGAATGTAAGTTAGCGGTTGTTTCACCAAGATAGCGGAATCCTCCTTGGAAAATAAATCAGAGAAAGAGAACATGGAAGCTTTAATTTGATTGGTTGTCTAGAAAATCAAATGGAGTTTCATTTCCTTTGGAGCTGCTTTTAATTTTTATGAGGGGTTGGATGACCATTGAATCAAATTTGGAGAGAGGCCATGCAAAGAAGATTCATTGTCATATACTTCAGTTATATTTTCAGATAATCAAGGTGGAACCATTACAAAATCTTACTACTTAAGAGAATATGCAGGGATTCAAGATTTAAGCCATCTGTAAAGTGTTTATTTGAATGGTTTAAAGATAAATACATACATATCAAAGAATTAAGGCTGATGGCTCAAAATTAGAAAGAAAATAGATACATCAAAGATATGAGAGAGTAGAAAGTAATTGGAGAAAGTACTTAAAATAAGATATTTACTCCAGCTGGCACAATAATAGCCAAGTTAGATGAGCTTATGGGGGTGAAATTACTTGGGTCTCTAATACTCAACCTGCTAATCTAGGTTCAGTCACCCAAGTCTTTAGCTTGAGTTGCTCAAATAATTACTGAACCCTCTAGTACACTTGCCACAGTTGGGAAAGAGTCACAGTCAAACTTGAATCTAATACCAGAAGGAATTTTCCCCTCCAAGTTAAAGAGCTATTGAGGGATGTTCTAGTTAGAGTACTCACTAGTGTTCATAAAAGAACATCGTGCCACACAGTGCAGGACAGTCACTCCATTTCTTCTTCAAGACACATCATGCTGATTGATTAGTTATCCTTTCCAATAGCTCTAGGAAGCAGTTCAATACAAACTCTCATTTTGCTAAAGTAAAAAATGAGGCAAAGACAGTGTAAGACATTGATTTCATGCCATAGATGAAGGCCGCATTAACAGGAGAGCTATAAAATTTTCTGACTTTAGGCAAATAAATAAAAGGATCATTCTATTTGAATAGAACCTCAGATTGAACTAACTTGAGTTAAAAGGGAAGGATAGTAGGGCCCCTTTCCACTCTGAGAACAGGGGTTCCACGTGGCCTTTGGAAGGCAATCATGGACTGGAGTGCTGTTGAGACCCAGGAAGCCCTCTTTGTCCATTTGTTTTCCTCTTCTTTTCTTTCTGCAAATCACCTTCCTCTATTTCCCTGTCCAAGTGGTAGTTTCAAATATGTGAATGAAGGCCCGAGAGTAAAATATAAGGAATGGCTTGGAGATATGCACAAGAAAATCCAGGAAGGTGAGAGAGGATTCTAGAGTTCAACAGACAAGAGCAACTATGATGGAAGAGGTTGACGTAAATTCATAAAAAGGACTGAAAACAACGACTACAAAAGCCAGAGATGGGTAAGGGAAGGTGATTGCTAGCCAAATTTGGATACTAAAATGTATGCTAATGCTTTTTTATTGCTCAATGCCTTGGGGTTCTGTCCACATTCACTAGAAGAGTTTAAGAGGGACGTTGTGTCCCCAGGGAAAAACCAGGCTTCATCCCATGGTGAGGAAGCAGAGTGACTGATCTTCACAGGAATGTTCTTCATAGTTCTGTGATGCAAGGATTTGCAGAGAGGCTGTATGGGGTTTGCACAAGAATGCAAATAAACAAAAAAGACATCCAGAGGCAGTTGACTTTTCTTTCCCATCACTCCCTTTCTTTCTTCTTTGTTTGGTTTGGTTTGATTTTATTATCAGAGGCAAAAAATCAGCAGATTAGAATTTTATATCTTTTTATAATTCATAAACATGATAGACACCTCTAAAGATGGAAATTTTCTATTTCAATAGGGTATCCTGTGTTGAACACAAGAATCTTCTATTTGGCCATATTTTATTTAGTTTCAACTGATTCTTTCATCCAAAAGATGTTGCTGAGTGACCCATATCATGCTGTGTGATACTCAGTGCTAGTCAGCACAGACTAGGCACTGCTCACAGTGTCCAGCACTGTTCTCAGTGGTTCATCCGTATTACTTCATGTAATCCATACAGGCATCCGGTCACATAGACATTCTTATTGTCCTGTTTTTCTTGTGAGGAAACTGACGCACAGAGAAATTAAACAACTAGCCCTGGGTCACACAGGTGGGAAGTGGGATGCGAGCCTCAGTGTGCATACTCCAAGACCTTCTCCTTAACTCAGCTGTCTTTCCAAAGGCTACAGATATGAGCATCTACATCAAAAGGCAGTTTTATGATAGCCACTCAGAGAGGAGTTTTCCATAAGTAGAGAAGGCATGGCTGATTTCCAGGAGTTGGACTCAGGCTCAAAGAACGTTGAATGGTGGAGGACTGTGAATGTTGAACTTAACTGTGAGACAATGGGGACCCACTAGAGGATTAGAGATTTTGCAGCAAAGAAGGAAAACTTTCATGGTGACACTTTAGATGGAAGGATTATGTGGCAGCCCTGTGAAGGACGGTCTAGTAGGGAGAACCAGGAGGTGGGAGTTAGGGAGTTAGGGTGTAGACCAAGGCGAGAGACTAGGATCGATTTCTCAATTGTCTAGGTATAAAGTGATTTGGGTTTAAAACAATATGATTTGAGGAGATACGGAGAAAATAAAAATGATAGACCTTAATATCGTCCCTTTTTCTCAGCTTTCCTTCCTTACCACAAGCACACTTAATTTTTCTGTTTCCTTTCCCTGTGAGAGTTTCCCAGGGCAGCAAAACAGTCCTGTTTTGCCTTTGATATTTGAGCACTAATCAGGCTATGCTCTGCTGTTGATGACTTGAAATGTAACCATATGGCACCAATGAAAGCATGATCCTCAGTCTACGCTCTCTTTACGGTGGATCTTGTACAGCAGCTTCAATGGCTTCTGTGATGTTGACACACTCTGGATATTTACACATAAGCAAAGCCTTTGGAAGGCATGGGTGAGGTTGATTAGTTTCCAGAAAATGACAGGTGACACAATCTCCCAAGGAATTACATAGCAGAGGAGGATGTATCTTACATTTCTGCCCTTTATCTTAGAGGACTGCCCGCTCGAGGGAAGTTTTAATGCCTTTTTATCCTTCAGTGCTTTCCATTTAGATTTGTTGCTTGACTTTTTGCTAGTAATTCTTATTAGGGCCTGTTGTCGTGTGTGGTTGTTTGTGTATGAGTGTGTGTGTGTGTGTGTGTGTGTGTGTCATGGACCTCAGGCCACCTCTTATAAAAATGTCATCCTGAAAACATTATACTAAGTGAAATAAGTCAGACATAAAAGGACAAATATTGCATGATTCCACTATATAAGTTCCTAGAATAGTCAAATTCATAGAGACAGAAAGCAGAACAGTGGTTACCAGGGGCTGGGGGAGAGGGGGGCCAGGGGGATGGGGATTATGGTCTAATGGGTACAGAGTTTTAGACTGGGATGATGGAAAAGTCCTGGAGATGGCTGGTGATGACAGTTGCACAACAGTGTAATGTACTTAATGTCACTGAACTATACTCTTAAAAAGGGTTAAAATGGTAAATTTTATGTTACGTATATTTTACCATGATAAGAAAAGAGTTGTCCTAACTTGTCCTACCTTGCCCCTGTGGGGCTGATCTGTTGGTGGCTTGGTTTTAGGGATCTCACTAATAATTCTATATTGCTTGAAATGGGCAATCTACGAGCATTTATTAAACATGGATCAGACCCCATCATTCCTTTCCATCCAGGTAAATAATTGGTCCTCTTTGCCTAGAGCAGCATCTCACAAGCCCTAACGTCCTGGAAAATTAGACCATAAGGTGTTAATAAATGTCATGGAAAAAATATAATTGAAAGAATTATAGATGTTGAGAAATTGTGAATTAAAAATACTAAAAATGTTTCCTTTTTTTCCCTTGGTGAGGAAGATTAGCCCTGAGCTAAAATCTACTGCCGATTTTCCTCTTTTTGCTTGAGGAAGAGTGTCCCTGAGCTAACATCTGTGCCCATATCCCTCTATTTTGTATGTAGGACGCTGCCACATGGCTTGATGGGGGAGTGGGTCAACACTCAATATCCAAATCTGCAAACCTGGGCCGCCAAAGCAGAGTGTGCCGAGCTTAACCAGTACACCACTGGGCCAGCCCCTAAAAATGTTCTTCTTTACCGTCAGACTTCTCAGAAACTTTAGGGTACTACTGTGCATAAAGAATAGTCAAGAGGGAGCATAGTAGGCATATTTTCCCCAAATGTCTGTCCACACAACAGTTTAATAAGAGAAAAGCTCCTGGAACTAAGATTCCCTGGATAACAGTTTGGGGAATAGAGGCCTACAGCACAACATCCAACAATCTAGTATGACTTCCAACATCTTCCATGATGAGTTCAACTACAATCCCAACTTCTTCTTACATTTTCCCTCACTCACATAGTTCATAGCCATATTATACTTCTTGACATTTTTTGAGTGTAATTTGCACTCTTGGCTCCCATGCACTTGCTCAGGCTCAGTCTGGTATGTCTGCCTCTCAGGTTTATTCTCTGGAGACACCACCTCATTCCCTTCCAAATTTTCCCTGGTCTTTTAAGTGTAATGGTATTGCCTTCTTCTTGTGATCACTATAGCAAATGTCTTACTTTATTTTTTAGCATTTGTGCTTACATTAGCTAATTACATGAGCAATTATGGCATTCTACTTTGTATTATTGTTAATTGTTCACAAGTCTTTCTTGTTGACTAACTGTTGTTTCATGAGTGCAAAGTAAGACTATGTCTTATTTATCTTTGCATTTTCCACAACCTGTTCTTATTCACATCAAATAGGTGTTCAATATGGATATATTTGCAAACTTGAATTTAATTACTAAGCAGCACCTATGATGTATAGAGCTCTGAACAACTAAATTTAATTGGTGGGATTAAAAAATATTAGTCACCGTTTCTGTTTGCTGGGAGATAGGAAAGCAACATACACAGACCTGAAATAATTTTAGAAAAATTATAAAGTGAAATAGCTGGCAGAAATGATGGAATAGAAATAAAATACATGAATCTGAAGCAATGAACAGTTAAAGATTAATTTAAGTTGGCTGGGTTTAGAGATGTTGTCCGAACTGAATTTTAAAGGAAGTGGTGAATATGGCTTAGTAAAGAGGACCAGAAAGGCTGTTTTCTTTTGCCATCCTCCTACTTTATATCACGTCATCTTTATCTTTATCTTTATCAGCATCATCAAACTCACCATTCCAACCACATTTTGTTATCAAAGAACTGTCTGGGGATGGCACTGTCTGTTGACTTTTGCTCATCCACCTAGCATAACCGGGGCTTCCAGGGTTCAGTAAGATGATATCTGTAGAAGTGCTGTACTCCAGCATCTCATCAGTGATGTTATTTCCTTCTTTGTTCCTGGGGATGGTGCATAAATGACAAAGGAAAAGTGATGGAGCTGTTTTTTTACTCCAGCGAGTCATAGTATATCAACCACATGACAGTTCTGATGTAAACTACTGTTTCAAGAATCATTAGCTTGACTTGAACCTTAATGCCATGTTGACACCATATTCTGGTGGCAAAAGGACTCATAGGCTTTTTCAACTTTAGGATTATTTACTTAAATAATTCTGATTTTTTGAGACTCCAAGAAAGTGTTCACAAGTTGAGCTTTCCGGAAGCCTACTGAAGGCGGTGCTGCCTAAATGACTGCTGGCCCTTGCTAATTACTTGGCAATTACTTGACCTTCACAGGTACCATGGGCATTGCTGGCAAGTGGGAAGGGGTAGGTAGTGATGTTCCATGTGCCACAGGCTGTCAATAGCAGAGACAGACTGATTTTGGTGAAAATTCAAAAGGAAAAATTGTTGAAAAAAATTAAGGTGCCCAGTTGGTTGAATTGCATCAAAGAAATAATGAGAACACTTAGGCCAGGTGAAAAAGGTGCCCAGGGATATGATTGCACTTAAAGGATTGAACATCTTATTCTACAAACCTCTCACAGCCTACTGCACACCGGGTATGCAGCTCTCTTACTAGGTGAAAGGCCAGGTGTGCTTGCTCTTATGAGCATCCAGCATGAGAAGACCAGCTCTCCTTAACAAGTACAAACCACCAACATTTCCTTTCATTGGAATACTTCTTTTGAATGAGATATTAGCTATTACATTTAACCAACTAGAGCATGGGAAAGTGCTTTTTAAGCAGTAGGCTAGTTCCCAACATCAATAACAGACTAATGTATGCATTATGACATATTTCTGTCACTCCACTATATACGTGAAAGCTCTTATTTTCATTATTTGAAGCAATTTCTTGTATTAGAATTTAGATCTTGCTTGCACTTGGTCTGTACAACAGATTTTCCATTATCATTTGATACAGGTGTGAGAGATGGAAGAAACACTGGCAAAAATGTTAAGAATGAACAAGGGGAAGTGGTGGTGGCATGTGTGGTAAAGGGAGTGGAAGGAAGGACATGATGGCAGGGCCTGTCCTGAGAATAAATATCATCCAATTACTAGAATTTCTTGTACGACAGGAGCAAATGTCAAAGCCTCATTTCAAAGAAACATATTTGGAGTGCACTAATGTGCAAAATCAGAGGAGAGAGAAAAAGAAGAAAGCTGAAAGGGAGTGGCTGTAAGCAAATGATCATAAATGAGTGAATTTGGCATTTTTGGTTTTCTCACTCATATATAAATAATGTGAGAAATAATTTTAGCTTCAGATACTTACATTTCAGTCTATTTTATAGACTTATGAACTGAGATTATGTCTTGAGGTATTTGCCAAGCTCTTCTTTCCCCCAATTATTTCTTCCTTGTCAATCAGAGACGTCCACATTGCTCCAAGAAGTAGGAATGTTATAAAAGGAATAAAAAGAACAAGAAAGAGCCAGTGTTCAGTTTTTTTCACTTCCAATATATGGTGTTGCGATTCAAAAGAGAAGACCTGAAGCATGTGGGGAACAAACAATTTACACCACGGAAGCAGAGTGGAGGAGGAAGCACATAAAGAATAAGATTATGTGGAAGTAGGGTCGCCTCTACCCTGCCCCCTGGCGGGGAGCTAGAGGAACTGCACAGGGTCAATTTCAGGAGACTTCAAATAAAGGCTCGGCCAATGCTGGAAACCAAACCATCGCCCTGAAGACCCTTGACTGTCTGCGGAGGGAGTCGTACATGCTCCTGAGTAAAGAAGCCGTGACAGTGGCCTATCTTGTCCCTGAGTGTCCTTTCAATATTAGCTGTCTGATATTACCTGATGTTCACTTGTCATTTTGCAGAATGATGTAAGGCTGTACCTAAACTTCCCCGTATGGATACCATTCTACCTCCACAAATAGCCCATTACAAACTCCAAAGTTGGATGTTTGCCTAAGCGAATACAGTCAGTAAGTCTATTGCTAGGATTCACCCCAAATGTACGGTTAGGATTCAGACCAAGACAGGCTAACTCAGGAATGGAGCTTTTAACCACTATGAATTATAGAGACTCAAGAAACTGAGTCATAAGAACTGTCATCAGTGAACACTGAAACCGTGACTGGCTTACCTCTGAACCAGGCAGCCAGCTGCCTTAGAAGGGACACTTTTCACCAGTCATGATCTTGTGAAAAATAAAAAATATCTTTATTTTATTTATATTTGTAATGGCTGGTGATAATAAGCTCATGCCTTATTCATACTCTAACTCAACCTTCTATCCTTTGCTGGTCTCTGTGGCTCAGGGTTTTTTACTTGTAAAATTAAAATGAAACACCTACTGTACAGGGTTACGAGGATTAAATTAGATAACATGTCAAATGTCAAAGCACTTAGCACAGTGTCTGACACATACAAGACCTAGAAAACTTTAGTTATCTTCTCAGAAAAAAAAAAGAGAAAATGTTTCAAGGGCTATTTTCATGTATTAACTACATAAAAAGGTCAGGTACTAGAATGATATGTATGGCGTTTCTATTTAATGATCATACTTTTTAATTGGTCTTGGAGACTTACCAAAGGCACTTTTTTTCTGATATCCTGATTCTGTTGGGGTCCTGAGAAGGGGTTTTGGTGATTTCACAGATGAGAATGAAATAGGAGGCAGGGGAGACCATGTGCATGATCCTTCATGGACCTGGCTCCAGATGAGCCAGAGCATGTGTAAGCCATCCCATCCCGACCACACCCGAAATCACCGTCCCCAAGACTGCCAGAGCCACCAATCAGCATTCGGCCCAATGCCTGTCTTTGAGGAGATTGTACTTTGGGTCAAAGACCCCACCAAACTCACATTTGTGATTCCTTTAAAACTGATGTGACTTTTTACAATCTTAAGAGTCCATGGCATTATCATTAGAGACTTTTATCCACATTTATGTCTTTCTTTGGTTTGCAGAATTGAAAAGATTAGCAGGGAAGAAATCATTATTTGACATTAGATAGGGAATTAAACAAAGTTCTTGCTCTTTCTAGAGAGTAGCATAGAATTCACACAGGAGGAAGTTTGACGCTAACTCTGGGGCATCTCAGGGGTGAAGGAGAGGACCATTGTGTGTTCTTCTATTTTTCCTTTCTTCTTAATTAGGATAATCAGTTTTCATTACCTGCTACTGAATTCAACATTTCTAAAATTGAAGGTTCATATTAACCTCATTTAACACAATAGCTACATTCATTCGGAAACATTTCTTATTTAATCCTGGTGAGTTCTTCACAATTGTCATATTATGGATAATGTAGTGGGGATAATTTTGTTTTAATGCCTAGACCTATAGTCCCATCATTTTGGTTGTTGTTATCGGTGAAGATAATAAACTGCTGTTAAATTCCAATGTTCTTAAAGATCACTAAAATGACTGAGCATCTGTTAGTTTGAACTATTTCTCCCTAGGGCATCAGTTTGAGTTTTTGTAAACTAAATTTTGCTTGGTTATCTGTGTTTGTTGAAGCAGGAGTATTTAAATCTTGATACAACTTTTCTCTTCTTCATGTGAAGGAATTCCCAAAGAGTTTACATTCTCTTTTCCATCTCCCTTCTGCCCTGCTTCAGGCATCTAAAAGAATTCTGCTAAGGGAAACTGGAATCTTCTTTACTTTCTTGGAATGAGAAGCGACAAGCCCTCTGGGGGGAAGAGAGGGACCTGGCATTGATGATATTTTCCCAGTCTTTTTGCTCAAGTTCTTCTTGAAATAAATAATTCAAGCTGTTAGGGGCATTTCAGAGTGTATCAGTCCAAGGCGAGGAAAGCCGTGTCTGGTTTCTGTGCTGCTAATGGCCAATCGAAGACTTGGGTATCAAGGATATTCTAATGTAGGAAATAAGAAGCTGATTGGTTCAAATCTTACAGAGGGTATCAGAACTACATCATATCTTTGAGTAAAATCCCAGACTCCTTTGGATAAGACTCTGGGGACAAAAGTGAAATAGAGCTATTTTTTAAAAAGTAGAAGTGTTGTAAAGACTTGAGGTGCATCACTGATGTGTTCCTGGACTTTTCTGTCAACAGCGTCACTAGAATTAATTGCTTATATACAGCTACACTGCTATCCCCTCAATTTACTTGCTCACGTGTTAAAGACACGTGTCTTGACATGAACAAGCAACTGTTTCAGTATTGTCTGCTATCTCAGTGTTTAGTATAACCAATCTACTGTATCACTTAGAATATTTCCTTTGTCTTTGAGTTTAGAGGAAGCTATAAACTATATTTTATTTATCTGCAATGTCTCAAAAATGAAACAAGGCCCATCTCCCTAAAACCTAACTTCTTGTTTTCTCTTAGAGGCAAGTTTATGATGTGGAGGAATTCATAGTGCCTTAAACAAATGATGCGGCTATTGGTTTTCACTGAGGAGTTTGCAAGTACTGGTTTTATCCTCCAGTTTATTTTATTTCATATACGGGAAAGGAGAGTGGATTAAGAACTGCATAGGAACAAAAAATTGTTATTTTTCTCCTCTCAAAGGTTGAACATTTGCTACACATTTTTATTGGTCTGCACTTGCCAAGTATTTCTCTGCCTTTTTTCTATCTTTCACACTCTTATGTAGGGGGCTACAGTTCTCCTCAAGCAAACGTAGGCCCCGAGGAGTAGAAATGCTAACCATCCCGGCGCCTGAGGCTGAGAGGTGGGAATTGGCTTGTCTTCACGTTTCCTCATATTGAGCTTTACTAGATGGACAGTGCTGACCCTTGATCCTAATAATTCATTGACCCCCCCCCCATTATCCCATATAAAAATACATAAGGAAATTTTTATTTGACAATTTGAGGATTTATAGGACTCTCAAAAGCAAATTATACCATTTTTCTTCCTCTAACATTTTATGCTTCCTATGCTTTCCATCAGTCAGCAAACTGTACACTAAGTTCCTTCTATAGGTAGGAGGCTCTTGGGATTTCCTTTACAAGGGAAATGAGGTTCAAAACATAATTCTCGAATAGGTGAGATTTTGAGGAGAAGTAGACAGCCACTCTAGAACAATAAACAGTCATTCAGATACTATTTGATTAAATGCTGTGTGGGTAACGTAGGTGCTTCACCTTCAGAGGTGAACCTTCAGAGGGAGGGTTGCCAGTGGGCTGGAGCTGACGGGATGTGGGACCTGTGCTGGGCTTCAGCTGCAGAGTGGGTAGAAAATATCAAAAATGGGGCTCAGGAGCCCTTGGTTCTCACTCTAGACCGGCCTTGAGTGGGTCACAGAATCACCCTGTGTCTTAGTTTCCTCATCTGTAAAATGAAAAGCTTGGATACAGTGTTAGCGTCTTTCTAGACCTATCTCTGCTTCCTGCTGTTCACAGCAATATTGAAAGGATGTCCTTTCAATCATTAGATTATGAAATATTGGGACTTTTTCTTGCCGGAAGATTCTCTCTATTCCTTTCTTGGCTTGCGCAATTTCATAAAGCAAAATGCCATGTTGAAGAGGTCCCCAGACAAGGAGGTGTGGGTTGCCTCCAGACAAGAACAGTGAGGAATCGAGGCCCTCAATCCAACAGCCGATGAAGAACTGAATTGTGCCAACAACCACTGAGTAACCATGGAAGCAGCTCCTTCCTCAGTTGAGCCCACAGGTGAGCCTACAGACCCTGGGCCAAACCTTAATCGCCACCTTGTGAGAGACCAGGAAGCAGAGAACTGAGCTAAGCCATGTCCAGATTCCTAACCTGCAGAAATTGTGGTTGTTTTAACGTTCTATGCTTTGGGGTAATTTGATAGTCAGCAACAGGTAATGAATACACTCCCTTAATTAAAAAAATATCGTTCAATATCACAAAACACTGCTTATTTATGATAGAACTTTTATTATAATATAGATAACTTTTATTATAATGTAGATAAGCAAAGAGAGTTATCTACGATGCTTTCTACTTAGAAATAATCCCTGTTACACCTTGATCAACCTGTTAACCCTTGTTGAACCTGTTGGACGCCTCCATGTGCACAGGGGGAATGGTTTTTGTTTCTCCATGCATTTCATGTCATCTAATTTCTTTCAGGAATTTCTTAAAATTCCTGTTCCATGGGTGGTACTTTTATAAAGAATGTGGACTTTTATAAAACGAAGTTATTTACGTCGTTGCTTGGAATTTGGGGTTGGTTGGAGGACAGATCCCTGTGCTTAGTCCTTCATCCTTGGGTGTGCTTTATTTTCCTAAATTGCTTCTCCCTTGGGTTCAGTAGCAATTCTGGCATCCAGCTCTTTTCCTGCCTTTTGAGGTACTCCCTCTTGGTTCTGGCCAGGTGTATTTTAGTCGCCATTGTTTGCTCTTCTATTTTTATTCACCTCTTAAATATGAAGATTTTAGTTTTGGACCTTTCCTGGTCTAAATCTGTGCATTCTCAGAGTTTATTTATCTTATATATGAGGTCTAAGTCAGCATTTCCCAAAATAGGGACTATGAACCACTGCTGAAAGGGGAGGTGATTTCAGGGGGTCATGCTCCCACAATTAACTAATATCCAATCACAGGATGAGAATGTCACATTCATTTCAATGCTTTTTCTATGTGGATCACATCAAGTTAGGGATGAAACTAGAACATCTCAGTATAGGCTAACTACCCTTGCTAATAGAGAATGCAGTCCTCAAGAGCAGAACTTTTGACAAGCACAGGTAGAATTTAATAACGTTGTATTTATGGGTCCAGTTAGCTTTTATTTGTAGCAAGTGATACCGAGTTTCTGGTGAAGGTAGTAATATAAATTTTTCTTTTAAATTAAACTACTAAAGTAAAAATGGGAAATTTACTTTAAAAACTAAGTAAATAATAATTTATGTGATACACTGGCGGAGCGTAATCATGAAGGTAGTAACTGTGGTATGAGAGTAACTCGAGTTAGATGAACAGTGCACGAGTGAACTAGAATACTACTCATGCGTCTTTGATCCTCAGTTGATTTCTTTAATGGGTGTCAGTGAACTGAGCATGAGTTCTGAAATGTGCAGTATGAATCTTGACAGTCAGAAACGGTGACAGAATGTTGTTGGATGTAAGAGATGTTGGATATAGAATGATCCCATCTGGCTTCTCCTAAGTGCCTCAGTCTCTGTGCTGAATTTCGCCTTCTTGTGATGGTCCAATGCCGTGGTTCTCAAACTTTAAAGTCAGGGCATCAGATTCGCATGGGAGGTTTTCTAAAACATAGATTGCTTCCTGGCACCTCCAGAGTTTCTGATTCAATGGGGTCTGAGAATTTGCGTTTCTGAGTTGCTAGATCCAGAGACCACACTTGTTCTAAACCAGGTTTTGGGCAAATTACTTACAAGATCTTTGGGCTCAGTTTTCAAAGGAAGGTTTTGATTAAATGTCATAGACTCATAGAATTTTAGAATTGGAAGCAACTGGTCCTGTGTTCCGTAAAGCATGTTATGGTTTTCATTGGTGGGATTTGAGATTTAGATACTACACAAAAAGGATACTATTTAAATTTTAATTGTTATGCGCTTATATTAAGGTGTACTAGAAAAACACGGTCCATCAAACCTATGATTTTACTGCTTAAGATGAGCCTTAATGTGAATCAATAAAAAATTATTGAGTAAATAATAATATGGGTTTTTCTTAGATTGTGATGGGGAACATGAATAATCGAATTGGGAAATGCTAACTTACTCTAATCACTCTGATGATGCTTAAAGCCGTATCTCCTGACTAGGTCTGCCTCCTAAACTTTAGTTTCAAATAGCAATAGTCTAGGGGCTGGCCAGTGGCATAGTGGTTAAGTGCGCATGTTCCACTTCGGCGGCCTGAGGTTTACCAGTTCAGATCCCGGGTGTGGACGTGGCACCGCTTGGCACACCATGCTGTGGTAGGCGTCCCACATATAAAGTAGAGGAAGATGGGCATGGATGTTAGCTCAGGGCCAGTCTTCCTCAGCAAAAGGAGGAGGATTGGCAGCAGTTAGCTCAGGGCTAATCTTCTTCAAAGAAAGAAAATGCAATAGTCTAGTTGATTTCTCTCCATGGTTTTCGTTCAGGCCTTCAATTCTTTCCTTGATCATGGTAAGTGCTTCCTAATTGCCTCTCTTTCTTCCACTTTATCTGTTCTGAATTCACACTGTTTCCAGTAGCGTCTCCCTAAAACACAAATTGGAGCATGTTACGCCCATGCCCCAAATCCCTCAATGGCTTCCTAGTGGCTCAGAATAAACTTCAAATTCTTTAATATCTTCCACAAGCCACAGGGATCAGCCTCCCACCATCATCTTCCCTTCTTCTCCCTTATCTACCTGAGATTTGCTTGTACCAAACTACTACACATATTGAATAATGTCCTCTTCCTAGACCCCTGTGCCTTTGCACATGCTCACTATCTGCTATAAATGCCTTTCCTCTGCTATTTCATCTAAATGACTCCTGCTTAGTCTTCAAGGTACACCTGACTTCATCCCTCACAATAAGAAACTATGAATATATCTATCATGCTATGTTTCCATAGTAAATTTTTGAAATCATAAAGTGGACAATTGGAAATTTTTCAAATATGGTAAAAGTGTAAAGAAAGTCCTCCTTCCCAATTTTCTCCAGCCTCACTCTTCTCCCTTGAGATAACATTGTTAATAGTTTAGTGTGCTTTCTAGACCTTTTAATCTGTATTTAAAAACATACATATAAATAATGGAATCTATCTAAGAATAGGGTTCAGCAGCTTGGTTTTTTTTCATTTCCTATCTCATGGGCATCTATGCATGTCAGGGCTTGAAAATCTACCACATTCTTTTTAGCAATTGCCTTTTTTTAAGGAGAGATCAAGGAAAGAGACTGACTTTTATGTCTCCAGACTTTAGAAATAAGTCAGAAAATCTTTATTTAATGCAGCAACTTGTTTTATTTTTTATCCTTATTTTATGTCCTTGAATAAAATATCTACACTGTTTTCCAGGAGTAATTTCAGGCAAAACCGAGTAACAGAGATTTCTTATATTATTTATCTATGTATTCATTTATTTATGTCTTCACTCTTTCCCATCTTAACGCATGTGTTTTGTTCTTGTGACCCTCTGCCACTTACCTCTTGGACTCATTCCTTAATTTTTTATACTTGAATGAAACATTACAGTATTTCAAGGATATTATTGAATTTAATTTTCACAGTGACTCTGTGAGCTAAGCAAGATGGAATTATTCCTGTTTTATAAGGAGGAAGTTTAGGATTAGAGAAAGTTGCCTAGCTACAAACTGAGCATTCTGTCACACAACATCGACTATGTCCCTGTCCTCCTACTGCCCCGTGCTTGCTCAGGACCCACCCTTGTGATTTCCCAGCAGATATGCTCTGAATTCTTGTGTCAACACCCTTTGATGTAAAAAATCTATTCTGTTCAGTTTTCTTCGAATGAATTAATTTACGCTAAAATATTCACATTAATGGTGATTTACCATGTTACTCTTCCCAGAATCACTATTATAGGAATTGATGAATTAATCTAAACAAATGAGAATCATGGTAGGAATTACTGGAGAAAATCATATTAATTGGAATAAACTTTTTGCCATCTCCCAAACAATTATACATAGAAGATTAGTTGAATCCACATCTCTGAATGAGGTCATATTTATTGCTTATGTATTAAGAGAATATAAATAACTCTATCAGGTACTTGTGTGTGTGTGCACATATTCTGCTTTATTTCTTCCACACTTTTTTCTCTGATCCATTCCAGTCAATTTTTCAAATAACCATAAAAGGAAATTCAGACTTGCCTAGATTCTTTGAAACTTTTATTCAGAATAGCTTATGAAGTTTTGGCACTGTTGGTATTCATTTTTCAAAATAATTCTTCATGAAAATGACCAAAGTATTTTTAGGAAGTAGACATCTGGGATTTCTTTTGTAATTGCCACCTGACTCTAGAGATCTCACTTTAATTCTGTGAATCTGAGATTTTTATTGCTAAAGGGTGATTGGGAAAACTAATAGCAATTTCCTCAAAGCACTTTGAGGTCTTTAGGGGCCATTTATTGTTCCAACAAGATATTCTTCTCCCAGCATGTGCGTATTATTGTTTACAAAACAATGGGGACCCAAAGAGGAATAAGACTTGCCCCTTGCAAAGAGTTTGCCTTTTTTTCTTTATATCTGCATGAAAACATGATTTTCCTGTTCAGGAAAGTTGTCAGCACTGAAATCTTTAATCTTTATTCAGAAAGATGACCCTTTTTTGAATAAAGAACTAGGCTGCATCTCTATCAGCCTGATTTTTTTCATCCCTGTGGTGCTTTGTAATACATGTAGAAAGATGGTCAGTGACTCTGGGAAGAAGGCAGTGCAGTTTCCTGATGGGAGCCAAGGAAGGTGAATAAGGAAAGGGAGCTGCAGGCGATGCGAACAATGGCCCAGGCGAACTAATTAATATATCAAAGGACATCAGGAAATAGCTTCTCTGGTTTGCTGTAAATGAGATTTAATGGACTTTAGAAAACAAGCAAAAAAGGGGGTTTGTTGCATTTCCTTACACCAGTAATGAATTATCAGAAAGAGAAGTTAACAAAACAATTCCATTTACAATTGGATTAAGAAGAATAAAATGCCTAGGAATAAATTTAACCAAGAAGACGAAAGACCTTTATTGGAAAGTACAAGACACTAATGAAAGAAATTGAGGAAGACACAAATAAATGGAAGATATTCCATGCTCATGGATTGGAAGAATTGATATTATTAAAATGTCCATACGACCCCCAAAAATATACAGATTCAATGCAATCCCTATCAAAATTCCAATATTTTTTACAGAAATAGAACAATCTTAAAATTTGTATTGAACAACAAAAGACTCTGAATAGCTGAAGCAATCTTGAGAAACAACAAAGCGGCAGACATCATGTTTCCTGATTTCAAACTATGTTACAAAGTTATAGTAATTAAAACACTATGGTACTGGGATAAAAACAGACATATAGGTCAACGGAACAGAGTAGAGAGCCCAGAAATAAACTCATGCGTATATGGTCAATTAATTTATGACAAAGGGGCCGAGAATAGGCAATGGGGAAAGGAGAGTCTCTTCAATAAATGGCATTGGGAAAATTGGACAGTCGCATGCAACAGAATGAAAATTGACCACTATCTTACACCATTCACAAAAATTAACTCAAAATGGATCAAAGACTTGAACATAAGCCTGAAAGCATAAAACTTCTAGAAAAAAACATAGGCAGTAAGCTCCTTGATATAGGTTTTGGCAATGATTTTTTGAATCCGACTCCAAAAGCAAAGGCAACAGAAGCAAAAATACAAGTGGAACTATATCAAACTAAAAAACTTCTGCAATAGTAAAAGAAACCATCAACAAAATGAACAAGCAGCCTACTGAATGGCAGAAAATAATTGCAAATCATATATCTGATAAGCGGCTAATTTCCAAAATATATAAAGAACCTCATACAACTCAACAGCAAAAGACTAAACAATCCAAATAAAAAATGGGCAGAAGATCTGAAGAGACATTTTCTCAAAGAAGAAATACAGATGGCCAACAGGTACATGAAAAGGTGCTCAACATCACTAATCATCAGGGAAATGCAAATCAAAACCACAATGAGATACCACCTCACATCTGTCAGAATGGCTATTATCAAAAAGATAAGAAATAACAAGTGTTGGTGAGGATGTGGGGAAAAGAGAACCCCTGTGCACTGTTGGTGGGAGTGTAAATTAGTACAACCACTATGGAAAACAGTATGGAGCTTCCTCAAAAAATTAAAAATAGAACTACTAAATGATCCAGCAATTCTATTTCTGCGTATTTATCCAAAGAAAACAAAAACACTATCTTGAAAAGATACATGCACCACACGTGCATTGTGTCATTATTTACAACAACCAAGACATGGAAACAACTTAATTGTCCATAGATGGGTGAATTGATAAAGAAATTATGATATATACATAATGAAATAATGAAATCTTGCCATTTGCAACAATGTAGATGGAAATTGAAGGCATTATGCTAAGTGAGATAAGTCAGACGGAGAAAGACAAACAATGTATGATCTCTCTTATATGTGGAACCTGAAAACAAACAAACAAAAAACTAAAGTTCATTGATACCAAGAACAGATTGGCCGTTGCAAGAGGTGGGGGCAGGGGGGTGAAGGCGGGTGAAATGGTTTAACTGGTTTCTTTTTTTTTTCCAGTTTAAATAAATTGAATTTAAAAAAAGAAAAGAGAGAATCTGGGAATTACCTAGCTATAGGTCTTCTAGTTTTCCCTGTAATCTCAGTTTGGGGAAACAATCACTCTTTAAATTATTTGCCTTATGATAATATTATTAGTAATAGTAGAGATGATCAGTGGGAGAGTATCCACAATGAACCAGGCTCTGTGCTAAGCACGGTACATAGAGATTGTTGCAATTCACTCCTCCTTTGAGGCAGGCGCCATGATCTTCATTTTACAGATGAAGACGCCAAGTCTCGGAGTGTTAACAACGTCCTCAAGGATGACGAGCTAGTAAGAGCAGGAGTGCGAGCCAAACCGGGTGGTAGTCAAACCAGCCGAAGCATGGCCCCCTCAAGTACTTATGCTTGTTGATTTTCCCAAAGCTGTGGATGAGCTGCCATGTTCTGAATGTGACATGAGAGTAGTGGAAAACTGAAGTTGCAAATGAGGAACCCTCCCTGGAATGCCAGGACTGAACACTCTTTGCAGCGTTAACAGTACTACTAGTAAAATAAAAATTCCCAGGGGCAATAGTTTGATATTTTAATGTGTGCTTTGTGATACCAATCATTTAGTCAACCAGATTTAATGGACACTCACTTTGTGAAATCCAGTTAAGTACGATGTGCACTTGCAAAGGAAATAAAGGATTCCTGCCTGACCTCTGGGAAGTTGTCTTGAGACGGTGACCCTGAGAAGGTGGGAAGAGGGTGAAAGACTATAGGAGGATGGGATGAATGAGTTAACGTCCATCTTCACATTTATATTGTTGATGATTTGAATGCTCTAAAATTGATTAGCAATACATAAAACAAGCAAACATATGGCAATCGTTCAGTAATTTCACCACTATAACTACTTTAACTGAATAATTCAGATCACTATGGTTACTCTGTGATCTGAATTATCCTGTGTGACTCCATAATCATCTTCCCCTGCCCACCCTCCCCAACCCCCACCTCCATAGCTTCCCCTTTCCCCTGTGCTTATTTGCCCTAGTGGAAAGAACCCTGAACTGGAAGGCAGTAGCCAGGAGGTATGGTTCCAATGCCACAGACTGACTGTGTGACCTTAGCAGAGGCACTCTAGGGCTGTGGTGGATTGCAAAGATGGCCACAGATTCATCATCTTTTGCATTCACACCCTTTAGTCATACCTTCCCACACTGATTCTGGGCTGGAGCATGTGACTTGCTTTGACAATGAACTTTAGCAAATGTGACGTACGCAGAGACTTACAACATGCTTGCGTATTTGGTTTGCCTTTTTGCGGCGCTTGAAACTCTGTGACTGCCATGTGAAGAAGCCTAGTTTAACCGGAAGGATGAGATACAGGGGGCCCAGTTGCCCTGTCATCCTGGCCAGACATATGAGCGAGGCCACCCTAGGTCAGCCGGCTGCTAGCTGACTCACCAGCGAGTCCAGCTAAAATTAGCTGAGCTAGCCCAAATTGGAGGAACCTGCCTAGCTAATGCACAGAATTGGAGCTAAATAAATGGTTGTTTCTTTAAGCCACTAAATTTAGAGTGGGTTGTTCATAGCAAAAGATAACTGATACAAAATCTAATTTAAAAAAAAAAACAATAAATAACAACATATCTACTTTCTATCCCACAGCATCGTTGGAAAGTGCTTGTGAGATATCAAAGGTGCCCTTGCTTGGGATGGGCAAGGCGTCTGAAGAGCAGTGCCCGGCACAGTGCCTTGGGTCTGATCAGCTGCTCCATATTGCTCACCGAACAAATGAATGGATAATAAACTCTGCAAATATAAGCTAGCAGCAGCAATAGAATAGTCAAATATTGAAAATCCCCCAAGTAAGACATTTCATTTTTCTCTTTAATTAAAAATGTTAATATATCAGCTGTGTAGAGAGAATTGAGAGGCGCAAGATGAAGCAGGAAGAGCAGTCTGTGTCACCTGGGCTGACAATGACTGGGTGACAGAACCAGTGGTTTCTCAGAAGCTTTGTTCCCAGGCAGAGCAGCAGACTGTACTTGTCTGGGTTTTCTCACTGTGGTCAGAAAGATATTGCCCATTGCTCTCTTTCCCTTTGACATTAAACTTTTCTCAGTTATCTGACTATGATTTTTTTTTTAAGTTTTTTTATTTTTTTCCTTTTTCTCCCCAAAGGCCCCCAGTACATAGTTGTATATTCTTCGTTGTGGGTCCTTCTAGTTGTGGCACGCAGGACGCTGCCTCAGCGTGGCTCGACGAGCAGAGCCATGTCCACGTCCAGGATTCGAACTGACGAAACACTGGGCCACCTGCAGCGGAGTGCGCGAACCCAACCACTCGGCCACGGGGCCAGCCCCTGACTATGATTTTTTAAAAAAAGACTACTCAGTATTTCTGGACTCTATCTGAATATCATTCCCATAGGAATAGTCATAGAGTCTATAATGAATTTTTAGGAGCCAGATTTGGAGATAGGGAAAAAGATATCTAGTCTGTGACCGTGCAGGGACTTGCAAGGGTAGTAAACAAGAATTATTCAAAATGAGGGCAAATACTTCCTAAGCTAAAATCATTCTTGAACCAACTAGGTCTATGGAGAATAGGTCTGTGTATTTTGAGTCACATTTGTCTAGTGAACAAATATTTTTTAAAAATCTGGTTATAGTTTGAAATATAGCCCAAATAGAGAAAAGTGTCCCAAACCTAAAGATACTATTTATTGAAAAATCGTAAAGCCACCACCCATGTAACCACCGCCCAGGACAGAGATGGAGCGTTGGCCACACACCAGAGGTCCCTTCCTAGTCACACCCTGCCCTCTCACAGCTAATGCCAACCACAGTCCTTACCTTTATGACGCTCAAGTCCTCGCTTCGCTTTATAGTTTTATCACCTCTGCAGAGTTTAACCACCTAGGCGTGTATCCTCAAACACTACAGTTAGTTTTACTTGTTTTGAATTTTAATAACTGAAGTCATTCTGTATATATTTTTTTGCCTCTTGCTTCTTTTGCTTAAGGCTATGACTTGCTTTGCGTAACTACAGTTTGTTCATTTTCCTTGATAGGTCGTTTTCCAGTGCACGAGTACACTAGAGAACTTACAGTTGATAGACACGTCAGTAGTTTCCAACTTTTAGATCATACATGCAATCTTGCTGTGACTCTTCTTTCTTGTGTCTTCTCATGCACATGCACACAGTTTCTCAAAGGAGTGCCCTTTTTGAGTCATAAGATAAGCCTATCTTCGAATTTAGTAGAAGAGGCCAAACTGTTTTCTAAATTGGCACGACCGTTTTGCCTGCCACAAGCAGTATGACTGTTCCCACTGTTCCATATCCTTGTCAGCCCTTGATATGGTCAGACTTTTCATTTTCGTCACTCTGGTGGGTGTGTAGCAGAATCTCCTTATGATTTTAATTTGCATTTTATGGTTATTAATGAGGTTGAGCATTTTTTCATTTTTTTCAGCCATTGGATTTCTTCTTTATGAACTGTCTATTCAAGTCTTCTGTCTTTTTTTTTCTGTTGTGTGTTGTCGCTTCCTAACACTTTGTAGGGGTTTTTTACATGCGTTGGATATGAACGTTTGTCTGGTTTTATGTGTTGCAATAACTTTTCCCACTCTTGGGTTTGTTTTTTTACTCTTAATATGTGTCTTTTGGTGAATTTTAAGTTCTTAATTTTAATATACTGAAATATATCTAATTTGTTCTTTTCTGGTTGCTTTTTATGTCTTATTTAAGAAAAGTTTTTCTGCCCCGAAGCCATGAAAGTAGTCTCCTATATCAGATCCTAAAAGCTTTAGAGCTTTGTCTTTCACATTAGGTGTACAACACATCAGGTGTTGATTCTTGTGTGTCCATGAGGTCAAGGTGCAATTTCATTATTTTCCATTGGATACATACTTGTTTTGGAACGTTTAACTGAAAAGAACATTATTTCTGCCCTGCCCTGCCATGCCACCTTGGTTATAAGTCAAGTGTTCAGGTGTGGGTGGGTCCATTTCTGGCCTCCTTATTCTGCTTCATTGGTTTATTTGTCTATCCTTGTGCTAAGGATACATTCTCTTAGTTATCATGGCTTTATAATATGTCTTGATATCTGGTAAAGCAAGTCTTCATGCCTAGTTCATCCACAAGACAGAGTCTTACCTATTCCTAGTCTTTTCCACTCCCATGCAGAACTTAGAATGAACCTATGAAGTTCTGCTTACACATACAAATTGTTTGTTGCTGTTGTATGGAAATAGTAACACATTCATTTTTATATATTGATCTTATAAATTTTGACAGGAAATTGACATGATCAGCTGTGTTTTATAAAGGTAACTCTAGAGGTAATACACAAGAATCGACTAGAGGGGAAGCCGAGTGACAAGTTTGGAATCTACTGGAATGGTTCAGGCAAAAGATGATGAGAGCCTGTGTTAGGATCTGGGAATAGCAATGGAGGGAGGGGCTGGTTTAAGAGCAGTGTGGGAGGGAGCTGGAAAGAATGCCAACCGTTGCTTCAAAATGGTGTAAGGAAACAGGCTTTGGGGGAGAAAGAGTACAGGAATATGCCAAAGAGAAAATAGCAAATGGACAGAAACTTCTTCAAAACAGGTTCCCCACAGACCCATGTGGAAACTTTTACAACAATCAAGTTTCAGAAAAAAAATCCGAATTGCAGAGAACTTTGAAAGGACACGAGACTCGCAGTTGATCTGAAACTGGTGATTCATGATAAACATATTAACATAGGAATTACGCATGGCTCCACTTTGTTTAATATTATTTTTCAGTTTTTGATATTCTTAGCAATATGTTTTTCAATTTCTGCATCTGGTGCCTTTCAGGTAACTTGTAACGTCATAAGTCTTGCTGAAAATGCATTCAAATATTTTTCAATTGATAGCATCTTCCAGGGTTTCACTCAGCCTATGTTTTCTAACAAACTCTGTCATCATTTTTTCTCCTATACTGAATTTTTTTGTGATATGTGCTTTAACAACTTCAAGAAAAGCAGATTGGACAATAACTGGATGAGTATGGTTCAGATTTATATTTGGTCCCATTCCTGTTAAGAGATTAATAAGATACATATTAGTTTGTGACTTCCAGTTGATTATTAGGAAAATTTCATTTGCTTTGAAATGTATGAATATTTAATGTAGTAATTGCATAGTCAGATATTTCACACTCAAGATCACACCTTCTACTTCCATTTCTTGGCCTTCTGAGTTTTGCACTTTTGAAAGAAATGGGCCCTCTGGAGCATGACAAATTTGATTTAAAGGTATTTGCAACAGGATGCTATTTCATCTGTCAAAAGCTAATGTAACCGTAGATTCTCTCTTCTTAGTTTGGGACTTGTAGGCTTGGAAACTGTTAACATAAATTCTAATCTTAGGCATGTGGCATGGCAAATACGGAAAAAAAACCAAAAACAGATAATTGTGCAAGAGATATAGATTAAGGAGGCTGAAGGACCTATAATTAAGACATTTTTAAATTTAGTAAATTATAACCTGATTTTCAAAGGCTATGGTGGCATTTGAAAATGAGAGAAGAAAAAAGTGATAGGATGTAGGAACAAATGCAACTCAGAACTCAGATGTCCCCAAACTTTGTGTGTGTGATGGTGTGGGTGAAAAAGGTTGTTTTAACTTTTTCAGCTAACTTTTCGGAGGGAAACATCAAATCTCTGAAGCAATGGTGGCAGGATGCCTGGAGAAGAAAGAGATAGACCCTGACTGCTCCCTAAGAATGTGTTACACGTTAATAGACATGTTTACATGGAATGGATGTGTATCATCTATATCTGGGATATAGTGAAAGCCACAAGACTTGGACTCAAAGCTCAATTAAATTTGTGGATATGCCATTTCACCTCCGTATTCTGTCCTCCATAGAACATAGTTTGCTTTGTACATATAATTCATTCTTTACTGTTTACTCATGGGTAGATTGAAGGGAATTCTTTAGTCGTCTAAGATCTGATTTTGGATCTATTGCAGACCCGAGTCATTCTATGTAAGTTATTCCGTCTGCCCATTTTTCAGTATTCAGAACACGGGTATTTCGAAGCAGAGAGTCAGTTACACAGCCCAGTGAGGAACAAGGTATTGGGAGTGGAGCTGGAGGGTATCAAACTACACTGAAGATTCTGTAGCAGTCTGGGTCTAATTGGGAGATAGAAACCGCACAGTAGGTTAAACAGGGGAAGTTTGGAATAAGCGTTTTTAACTCTAACAAAAGAGTAACTATAAGATATAAGGGAACTCTGTCTAGTACCTAAAAGCTGAGGGGGAATACCCAAGGAAGGACACGTTTGGAAGGGTTTTAGACATCTTCGATAAAGTGTGCTTTGGTCACCCAATAGCAGAAAAGTTGCCTGGAGTGGAGTTGTGGGCAAAGTCTAGGTAGCCCTCGGGAGTGCAGGTGGGGAGGTGATGATCAGCAACGGGTGACGTGGGCATGCAGTGGGAGTCTGGCTGCCAGTGGGAGCAGAAGGCCTCAGAGTGCTGGATGCACTGGTGATTGGGACTGAAGGTGAAGGATTTCAAGAGAGCTGAGGACAGGTTATCACCAGCCCAAGGTTGCCAAATTGCAGAGGGATCATGTTCTGGTCCTGCAGCTTAGGCAGACTCCATCCACACCTGGCCAGCATCCCCCTCCTCCCCTGCCTGTTCTGGGAATTGCGGGCAACATTGTCCTCTGGCAACGTCTCTTTAGCGCCCTCTGCCGGGAAAGCTTAACATCACTCTCACTGTAAAGGAGAAAAGCTTAAAGAAATTTGTGGTCTATCATAAAGCATTATATTCAAGGATGTGTTTGGACTTGTGAGGCAAACAATTGATAACCTACACAGGGTCCAAGAGCAGGGAAGAGGGCCAATGTCAAAAAGGATTGGTAATTCTTTTCAGTCTGTAAAAGGACAGCCTTTAGGAGAACGTTGGCAAATGACCTTTTTTTTTTCTTGTTGACAAGACTCAAAAACTCCGATATTTCTTTAATTTATTATGGCATATTAACCGGTGCATTTAAAAATAAAGTAGAGCAATTTCTTATCTATATTTTTTAAAGTAAACACAAACATTAGAGAGAGTCATATTCAATAAGCATGTCCAAATAACCTGAAGTAATAGAAAGATTCAGCCTCTGGAAATCAATAAAGGTGATACAATGCATAAACCCAGGGAACACTTTGCATGTTCCTTTTTCCTCTTCTTCGCAAGTCTCTTTCAGATCATTCTATGTTGGACCCTTCCATCTGTGACCCTCCATCCCCAGCACATGAGCAAAAGCTCACAACATAAATCCTCTGAACTCCATGCTTACTCTCTTCTCACTCCTCCTTCTCTTTCTCCCTCAACTTTGTTTTTTTTTTTTTACTCTCTTCTACTTACTTTTCCTTTCCTCCTTAGGCTTTCCCTTCTTCTCTTTTGTATTCTTTGCTTCAGTCCTTCTCTGCCCATTTTCTATTTCAGCCTTGTGAGAGTCCTTGAACTAGCTTGTCAGAGAATCTCCTCAGAAGGTAGCAGTGGGAGGAGGAGAATGCGGGGCCCCATTCTCTTCCCTGGGGAGGGTGGGGAGCCTGGGAACATTAACAGATTATAAATCCTGTCCCCTTCACAGTTTCTGCTCATCAATCTTTGTTGACTCTTGCAAAGAGATGTTCAATATTCAGTATTTAAATGTTCCTCCAGAAGTCCCTTGAATTTACAACCTAAGGCCATCCTATTCTTTCTCTTTACTGGGCTATACATAATTTCTCTGGGTTCCTTGGAAAGGGTAGCCAGGTGAAGTGTGACCAAGTGTGCACAAGCACACACATGTGCAAACACACACACACACAGACATCATTCTCCCTTCTTGAAAACCTTGAACATCCATATCAGCATTTAAACTCTTTGCCCTCTGGTGCCTCTGCTCCTTATAACTTGCAGAAAATTGTGTTCCCTAAGTAACTGTATTCACAGTTGCAGGTTCTTTGTGAGCATTCTCCTGCGTAGGAGAGCAGCTGCAGGACTGCTGGGGATGGCACCTGGAGGGCTGAGGGCCTGCTGTGTGCAGCCCTGCCATGTGGGAAGCACTTCGTTAGAAGGCACAAGACTCCACGCTGAACCTGCAGGCTGCTTTTACTCACTTACAAACCAAGAAAATAAAGTTGCTGAGATTTAAGTTGATCTTAGTTCATTATTCTTTTAAGAAGGATATAGGATTTTATCGTTTTAATGGAAATCAGCCAGGATTTACTTTCTAAACGTGGTAGTCATTATTGAGGAACTATTTGAGCTCCCTTTCTCTTCTGGACACATGGTGAGGTTGTGCTGCCTGTGGATCGGGTGACTGCCGTTTCTGAGCCAGAGCATTTAATTGCCAGTGCGAGACTCTGCAGGGCCCTCCTGCTTCTTTGGCATGGTGACTGGCCGCGTCAGAGATGCTGGCTGCTCCATCAGCTCCATCAGACCCAAGTGTGGGAAGACGTAAAGCAGAAAACTCAGCCACTCTGTGATGGACGTGTCACAAAGGTGGGAAGTAAACCTTCGCTGTTTTAAGGCTCTAAGATTTGAGAACTGTTTGTCACTAACATAACCTAGCTCAACCTGACTAATTCCCTCAACATGAACATTTTTCCTTGCCTTAATGATATTTTTTTTTTTTGCCTTGGATAAAGATCTTAACTAACTATAGAATGTCAGAGCTAGTATACAAACTTCCCCACTTTGTGATGTTTCTGCCATCCTTTTTTTGAAGAAACATTTACAGAATTATACAAGTTAAATTATTTTTATAGCAAGGATCCCCATCTATAAGCTATGACTTTAATGTGTTAAAATTATTGCAAAGAGAGAGCTTTTTGTTAGTGTATATCTTATCCAGTTTTCTGCATTAACTTCCATGTAATTTCCTTCATTTGCTCTCATTCACTCATTCATTCACGTGTTCATGCATGTATGTTTTTGTTCAATAAACTATATTGAATGCCAGGTACTGGGCTAGGCTGGGGATATCAGTATGATGTCTTATTCTGTTCCTATGTTACGTTGTCAACCTGTTTCTTGTTTAGAAAGACTAGGAATAGTTAAAAGTAAAACAGAAGGTCATTTTAAAATAATTTGCATTTAAATATATACAATACTCTGTACACAATGAGCAGGTTTAGAGCTGTTCCAAGTCATTGAGACAATGTTGTGTGTTAGAGCAGATGGGGAACTCCTTGTTGGTACCACCTACCTTTATCCCTTACAAATTCAAGATCACTAACTTGAAGTACTTGCTACATGTAATACTAGTTTTTATGTGTATTTGGTATAATCGAAACAACTGATCTGGAGATACAACAGAAACTTGGTATATTGTGGAAGTGGATGACTTCGTTTTGTAAATTTGTTTCATTTGTGTATGCCAAATGGGGTTGCATATTTTCTTACACTTAAGCGTGCTTTAAAAATGCCTTGCCCTAAGTGGAGCAATGGCGACCTCCAGTGGTTGAACTTACTCGTTTCGGGGTAATTGGCTCTCAGGGGACGTCTTGAAAATGTCTGGTACGTTTCGTTTCTGGATGGCTTCCCACCACTGAATGTTGAGTTTGGTTTAAAAAACTGCAGATGATGTTTATCAAGATAAAAAGTGTGAACTATGGAAAAGTAATGCAAAAAAACCCCAAGCCCTCACAGGTTGGGCTCCACTAGGGAAAAATATAGAGAAGAAAATGTATTGGAAAACGTTTATTGTGTGGATGATGAGCTTTTAAGATAAGAAGTAAGGTGGTTGGATTGAGGACATGATGACAAGAAGTTTCTCCCACAAACAGGCCTCCTAGACTGGTTTTCAGGTAAGTGCTTCTACTCAGTCAGACTTATCATACCTTTGATGAAAGACTCTCTCTCTCTTCATTTCTATGTATCTAAATCTATATTCCCCCATCTCAGTGATAATCCTAAAAATTTCTGAAGTGTGAAAGAATATATTCTACCATGTATGCCATATTAGCATTGGGAAGAAAATATTATTCCATAATACCATGTGGAAACATTGAAATATGAAATTAAAACTTACTACTCTTCTCCTATATTTGCCACTGGGGATGCTCTTGTTTTTTTCCAGTGAAGTTTTGAAGAGCTTTTTATCCCACATTCCCGTCGGTACTTCACATAATAGTTTGTTAGCTCATGATTTCAGGAGCATAGCATGCTGGACTAGGTCCTGGGGGATGTAACAATGAAATATAATCTATTATGTTAGTATTAATCCTGTCCCTCAATACTAGAGTTATAAAAGCATCATGCAACAAAGTTGGCTCAAACCAATATGTATAGGTGGGAAAGAAGGTATAAAAGTCATGCTATTTCCTATTTTTTGCCTAATAAAGCTATAGAGAAGCAATTTTGATCATGCAGAGTGAGAGGAATTGGGAGAAGAAAAGAAAGCTATGGCAGAGCATATGTAATGTCATTCTTCTGGTGGGCATCATTTCATAGAAGCCAAGTGGGATTGTGAATATTTCAATATTCATAATATTTGCCATGTATTAAAAATAGTATTTAAATATATTAGAGGAATTAAAAACAATATGAGAGGTTGTGGACCTCTTTGAAAGCTATGGATGCACATGGGTAATGACATCAACTGAGAGCCACAGAAAAATGAAAGAATTCAATTTAATTTCTGGCTTACTTTTTAGAGAAAGCCATTAGAACACACACACATACACACACAAACACATTCATTAACCATCTACTCCAAAATCAAGGAGCAGAAACATAAGCCCTTAGCCAATACAGTCAACAAATGCTAAAAAGCACATTTTAGTTGTCTTTGGGTACCATTGAAAGGAGAGAGAGAAGATCAGAAATGAAGAGAAGACACGGGCTCTGCGGTATCTAATAAGTGATGCTCTCATTTCAGCTGGCTGGGCTAGGAATTCAAGCATTACCTAGTACCAAGGCAGATGAAAATTATGGCCTTGTCACTGAAATTTGCTCATAGTTCTTTAACTAATATTCTTCTTAAACTGAGAAGTTAGTTTGAAGAGAATAGCTCCAGGGCCATCACTCATGGAAGGGGTCTCTTGGATACATTGATTCTGATATAGTGACACTGCATCATTGGACTCTTGCTACAGGTGGTTGAACTCAAGATGAGGGCAGGAAAAAGCCAATGAGCTGAAGATCCCTCCTAACCCCCTTCCAGACCAACCCTTTCCCTAATCCCACCCAGACTATCAAGGGGAAAATTCTTGCAATAAGAATTAAAATCCTTGGTGTGTCCACGTTCCAGTAATGCCACTGCCACTCTTGGGGGTGAACTGGCTTATTTATACCTCAGAACAATGGAAGTTAATAATGATGCACTTCCTTGCTCACTGTGTAGTGTTAAAGTACTCTGAGTAGCTTCGGAAGACTTTAAAATGCGGGGCTACCCCTATATCAACATTATCTGCATACATTATTCACCCTTTAACAATCCACAGATATTTACTGAGTGCCAAGTATGTGGCAGGCATGATGGTAGCCATTGGGATAAATTAATGAGCAAAGATGGACATGTACATTCCCACCTCATGTCTTTCCTTGTGCCTGAAAGCCTTCCATCTTTCTCACAATGTTTGTTCAAGGTCAAGCTCCAGTCCACCCCCTGCCCTGTGAAGCTTTTATTCACTACTGCTTTCTAGAGCGCTTTCTCTGCCGCACAGTTGGTATTTAATTATAGCCTGTCTGAACTTCTTCTTTCTCCTACTTCGCCTAGTGCAGTGCAGACCTTGTAAATTGCTCAATAACTACTGCTAAGTGATTGCTTTCTTCTCTAGACTAGATTATTTATGGATTAATGAGGCAAGAACAAAGAAGGTGCTTGGACGCACAGATGAAAAAAAAAAGATGTCGTTAAAAATCTGATATCCGATGAGAATATCCTGATCCGTCACAGGAAAGGAAACAAAATAGCTTGCCTGTCAAAGCAAAGTAACAAAGTTTCTGCAAGCTGCTGCAATTTTGTAAGAAAGATAATGGTCCTCTCTAATTTGGTTTGAAAATTCTCTATTTGTCCCGAACCGTGTTCAGTTTGATTGCAACCTCCGTATTTGAAAGTAGACGGCATCTCTCAGCCTTATTTTGTGTCTTTTGACTCTTTTACTAAAGCATGGCTGCGTGCAAATATGTTTTCTGCGCCCAAAGCAATAACAAGATGTTTAAAAAAAAGGATGCCCCTGCCAAAAGGATTCTGTTTGGCTGTCTATCACACAAATTAATTCCTCTGAAAACAGGTTGTTTTCTTATTTGCTTGAATGGTACTTAGAGCAGGTAGCTGTGATTTTTTTTTTTTTTCCTGAGTCTTCTGTTCATCTGCCCTCTGAGTATTTTGTTTTGTTATGGACCATTAAAGAATGGGGTTGATAATGTTCCATCATTATGCAATCATGCAGAGGATCAATTTCTCTTTCAGACAAATGGAGTTAAAAGACTATTATTCTTTCCCCACTTTCTTCCCCAACTAATGGATCATTTAAAAGCCATAGGGGTATAGCATCTTAAAAATCTCCAAGAAGCCGTTTTAACAGCTATAGCCCATTCTTGTCTAATTTATAACCAAAAAACAACATAAAATAAGACATAAGAAATCTTGGAGGAAAATGTTCAAGCTACTGATTCCTTTTTTGCTCTTTCCCAGGGTGTGGTTCTGCAACAGTGTTCAACAGGACCTGTGCAGAGACTCACCTCCAGCGTTAGGATAAGAATATTGCAGCTTTCTGACTGGGTATTACAATCATCAAAACCTTAAAGATAAGCCAATCAGGATGGATAAGTTACTGCAATTGTCAGAGTTGTCCACGTGTATTTAAACCAACTGAATAACAAGAAATCAATGTAATTTGGAAAAAACAAAACTAAGAAAGATGATATGTCCATTTCAGTATTTTCTAAATGAAATAAGTCACTTTCAGGACAATACATAGCATTCATATTCAATGGCTTTGAACTTAATGCGTTTTGAGAAAGGTTAAAAGTAGCATTTTCATACTGCCTTGCAAATATCACATATTAGATGTGTAGTATATTTCCTAACTAAGAGATATTCTCCCTGATGAACATGTAACTTGTCAGAGAGCAGTTATGAACAGTGATGTAGTTAAGAGTATGTACACTGGGGTCAGACAGCTGACATTTGCCCCTTACTGCCTGTGTGGATTTGGGGAAGATTGTTCAACCTCTGCGGGGGCTGAATGGTGACGCCTCAAAAGATACGTCCATGCTTTGGTACTCGGAAACTGTGAATGTGACTTTATTTGGGAAGAGTCTTTGTGGATGTAATTAAGTTAAGGATCTCGAGATGAGGTCATCCTAGATTATTTGAGTGGACCTTAAATCCAATGGCAAGTGTCCTTATAAGAGAAAGGCCAAGGGAGATTTGAGAGAGACACACAGAGGACAAGGTGATGTGAAGGTAGAGGCAGAGATTGGAGTTGTGCAGCCACAAGCCAAAGAACATCTTGAGCTGCCAGAAGCTGGACAAGGCGAGGAAATATCCATCCCTAGAGCCTTCAGAGGGAGCGTGGCCCTGCTGAGAGCTTGGTTTTGGACTTCTAGTCACCAGAGCAGCAGGAGAATAAATTTCTGTTGTTTTAAGCCACAAAGGTGGTGGTAATTTGTTACAGCAGCATTAGGAAATTAGCACAACCCCCTTAAATTGGAATTTCTTTAACTACAAAGGAGAAGAAATAATAGTGTTAATAACAACCTCAAAAAGCTTCAGTGTGGACGGAGTGAGATACATAATGTGTGGAAGAGCTTTGCACAGTGTAAGGCATATAGTAAGTATTCAATGAATCTTAGAAAGCATTATTATTATTGTGGTTCTTGGTCAACTAATTAAATTTCACACTAACTAAATTGAATGATGACTAAAAACGAACAAATTGCAATAATCTTGATTCTCCTCATACAAAATATTCACAACTTATTGGGCTGCCATTTTCTTTAGAAGCCATGGCACCACTTCTGTCTGAAGTGTACAAATAAGTAGTATCACTATTCTTCATTGTGGCCCTCTATTAATTATTAGCAGCCCAGAGTTAGGAGGACAATCTATCTTTCAGGTTTTCTAATTCACTTCAACTTTTATATTCTAGAGATTTTGTGATAATCAGGCTCAATGGGAAATTTTTTTCCCCATCTCCCCCTCACTTGTCTTCTTGGAGCAATAAATTTTTATACCTGTTGGTTATATATATAAGTATATGTATATAATATACATATACATATATGTATAAATTTATAGATCCCCTCCCTCTCCCCTAGAGATGACATTGACCGAGGAGCTCTGTTTTGAAAGGAGGATGTTCCCAGGCCATCAGACCATACATTTGTTAACATTCAATCACTGACCAGGAAGAGATCATTCATTATTGTTATCTGCTCTTTTCATTTGAGTTGCTGTCAGGATACAAGTCTAATATCCCAAAATTGAGAACTATGTCATCTTGGTGTTACATTTCCCGTATCCACAATATTCAGCAGAGTATTTGATCACTCCATAAATGTTCACTGAGTGGACATACTTGGGAAATCTCTGGTCTAGCACAAGAAACCACTGTTTATTTCTTTTACTATTTTTGTCTCTAGCATAAGCATAGACAGTTTTTCTTCTGCTTTTTCTGCTTGTGGATTATGACCAATATCCACACCTTTGGCTAAATGGGAACATGTGTGAGCTCTGTTAGAAGAATTTGTTCCCAGTACAACTCTTAGAAGAGAGAAGTGGATTATCTTAGGCCATCTCTTTATGCACGCGTGGAACAAAGCACTTCTTCTAAGGCTCTGGTGACTTGGGGACCAGAATTGAGTTATGCTCTCTTTGCATCTGAGGGCTGAAGCATGAAAGAGCACATTTTTGAGACTGTTTTGGAAGAGACAGGCCATAGACTCCTGTCTGTGGGACCAGGTGAACCTTTCTCTCAACGGTACCTGTGGTCAAGGTTTCTCCCTTGCAGTTCAGGTCTAGACTGAGATGAAACAGAGAACACGGACAATTATCTCTTTTGGAATTGGAATCATAAAAATAACACCTGTATGGATGCAAAAGGGTAGTCCACCAGGATGTAAGTCAAGAGAGATGCCAGTAAATGAAGAAAACTACATATTTTTAAAGTATAAAAGATATTGCATTTGTAGAACATGATGATCTAAAGTCCTGGAAGTTTGTAGAAACAGGTAGAGGATCAGTATTATATGTAGAAACTCTATAAATGTTAACTTAGAATTTAAAATCAATAAATACACACAACCAAGATGTCCTTCAATAAGTGAATAGTCAAACTAATGGAATACATCTACAGCATGGAATACCACTCAGCAATAAAAAGAAATAGACTATTGATGTAAAAACTTGGATGAATCTCCAGGGAATTACATTGAGTAAAAAAAGCCAATTACTGAAAACATAAACTATATGATTCCATTCATATAACATTCTTGAAATGACAAAATTATAGAAATGGAGAGCAAATTAGTAGCTACCAGGGATTAAGGAGAGGATGGGAGTGGAAAGGAAGAGGGTGTGGCTATAAAAAGGCAATAAGAAGAGTCCTTGGGAAGATTGAAATATTCTGTATCTTGACTGTATCAATGTCAATATCCTGGTTGTGATGTTATGATTTTGCAAGATGTTACTATCGGGGGAAACTGGGTAAATGTTACATGGGATCTCTCCACTATTTCTCACAGTTGATGTAAATTTAACTTATCTTGAAGTAAAAAGTTTGATTATAAAAAATAATAATAATGAGAGAATGTGAAGAACAAAATATCACCAAGTGGGGTTAGTTGATTGTCCTCTGCTTCTCCTCTGCAAATTGAAGGGAATACTGTGTTAAGCATTGCTTTATAGTTAAAACAATGTATGCAAGAGAATCCAGAATGGGAAACTCAGTTTGATATTATTGATCTGGCAGGCACAGTACGCTTTATATACATAATTTCAACTGTAGCCAAAGTAGACAAAATCGTAGCATGATTACATAGCATTATTGTTTGTGTTATCACTAAATTAGAGGTATCTTTCAGCTGGTTAGTACTCTGTCGTTTCTCCTCTTCACTTATACAGATCAAAACCACTAGTAGTCCTATTGTATGAGGGAAAAATCTTAGTTCAAGGTATATTTATAATAGCACTAAGACTCAAATTCAAATGATGCATAAATGAGGGTTATTTTGAAAACACTGCTATAAAATTGAAGAAAAATATAATTCTCTTGTTATATCTTTTCAAAAATCAAAGCAATGTAGAGAGTGATTTGAATGAGGAAAGTTACTGCAGAGTGAAATGATGTTGTTGGCTGCTTACAATTTTGGGGGGATCTGGCCGTAAGAAATGGCCTCATCACTTGCAACTAACTTTTGGGACCTATATTTGAAATTTATTTTTCAAGTGGAGAATAAGCAATTTAAACTTTAGTTGCAATATAGTACACAAAGATGCCATCGACATAGAAAATATAATCTTACAAAACTTTCGGATCAGGGAGACATTATTTGTATTTATAAAATACCTTTACATTTCTGGAAAAAAACCCCAACACTTGATTTGATTGCTTACGATACAGCACATGCAATGTAGAAACATACCAATGTCTGAACCCAGAAATAATCTTCTCTATATTTCTGCAGCATTTTTATCCATTTTTGTTTCCTTTTAGTGTGTAATCAGTTAGCTTATGGTTCTCTCTAGTGACAATTTTATATGCCACATATATCCTAGTCAGCTGCATAGAGGCATCAAGCCAAAATAGCAGGTCAAAATAGCAGGGCATATTTATTGCCAGACACTGTGCTCAGCATTGACATGGATTATCTCATTTAATCCTCACAACTACCTTATGAAGAGGACACTGTTATTTTCCAGATAAGGAAACGATGGTACTTTCAGCTTTGGTGGCTTGCATAAGTCACACCCATCCTTGGTCCTATAATTTAAGTGTGATTTAGTGTGCAATTTATTTTCTTTATACGTATTTCTTAAAAAAAAAAAAGTGTCTATACCACTGTCACCTGATAGTAATCTTGGGGACACAGGTCTGGATTCGAACCTGAGCAGGTCAGCTACACTCATCTTCACTTCAGACAGTACCCCTCCAAAAGTAAAAAGAACTATGGAGTATCAGTTACTAGAGACAGTATGACTCAGATGTCTAAGAACTCTGTCTATGGGGATGCTCAGGTTGGAAGTCACATTTTTTGGGAGGACTGGTGAACATTTTTTACCTGATTTTTATGAAGGGAATCTCTGAAGCCTTATGAAAAAATAGTCAGAAATCATGAATTATGGTTTCATCATTATAAATGATGAATTATGTGATTATGGGAAAGTTATTTAATAGTCTAGCATTTCAGTTTCCAAAAAGTTTTAGAAGCGAAAACTACATGCCTACAAGCCAAAGGTTTCTGACCACAATTAGATGTCTTTTATGCATCAGCTTGACCCATTTTCAATTGTTTATGTGCATATCTTACTAACTTCTCACACTCAACTTATTCAAATACAAGTCTCCACTTCCTCCAAGACACACCCACCTATTCTCAAGTGTAGGCTTAGATTAGTGAGTCCTTGCTGCCTTCTCTTGGTCTGGAAGATGCCTTGGGTTTTCTTGCCTCTTGTCAATATCTGTGTTTGGAATGCCTTGACAGGAGCCCACCCTCCAAACCATCTCCTTGTCATAATCCTGCCACCTGATACATGAACTCGTCCATTAAGACTTTCAAGCTCTTAAACTTGTTTTCCCTTTCTCCCGTACAAGTGCCTCATCTTCCTGTGAATCCTTACTGCTCCTTGCTGCTTTATTTCAGGCTTTAAGATTTTCTACCTCTACGCCATTCTTTATACTGTTCCCTCCCCACTTCTCAAAATTATGCCCACTTTTTAAGACCTGTTTAAAATGCTACATTTTCTTTCCCCTAAAATTTTTTGATCCTCTAAATCCTCTAAATATTTCCTACCTTTGAAATATCATAGCCTTGAATTGAACACCTCTAATAATAGTAATGGCTAACAGGGATTGTTTCTAATGTGACAGTATTAAGAACTTGTGTGTATTCACTCACTTAATCCCCACACGAAACCTGTGATATGCACTCTATTATTGCCCCTATTTTCCAGGTGAAGACAGGGAAACATCACCAGATCATGAAACCAACTCATGTTTATAGAGCTGGTGAATTACAGGTCAGGAATTAGACCTCTGGCAGCCAGGCTCCAATGACACTTACCTCCTTCCACTGTGTAATAGGAGCGCCCTTAAACATTTCTCACCTCCTTCTGGATGACAAACTCTTTGGCAAATAAACCTCCCTTACCCATCTCTGTGTTCCCTGTGGAACTTTATACAGTAAGGGCCTAACAGATATTGTTGAATTAAATTGAATTTCCTTCAATGGCAATTATAATAGCTCTCATGGAAATAGAACAAATAAAAAATTCCAGGTGTTTGCAACAGGTAAAAAGTGCATCAGGAAACACATAATTCATATTGTACAAAAAGAATTACTTTTTCCATACAATGTTCCATCTTTCCTGTCACTCTCACCCCTTCTCATATAGATACATACAAGTAAATGTCACTTTTTGAGAGTGTGATCCTACATGTTGAAGTGAAGTGGAACATCAACATAAAAGATAATGTTTTCTATTCTTTCTTTGTTTTTCATTGTCTACTTTTACAGCTGAGACAATTACTCAGCTTCCGTTTTACCCAGTTATTCAGTATGATTGTCCTTATCAAACAGAACTATGCTTTGTATAAAAGAAAGTCAAATAGTTATTTCATATTCTTATGTAATAAACACTTGATCTTTGGCAGGTGACCCCCCCATCCCAACCCCAAATTTCAAACTCTCACTTAATAACGGGCTGAGCTGTACTTAGCAGCCTTAAATCCCCTGCTGGTCTTTACCATCTGGCACATTTTCTTGGAGCTTGTGACATAGGTTTTTGAATGTCAAAGCAGGAAAACTTCTTGCTAGAGAGACACTTTGGATGTCAATCATCATTAAAATAAAGATCTCAAGTGACTTTAGTCAATTCCCACAAACGGAGGAACTCCTGCCAATCAATGTTGGGGTATGTTGTTATCATGGTGAAAGGCAGGACAGCTTCTGATGCTAGCCACCCGCGCCGGGCTTAGTGCCTGTCAGGCTCTCGTCTTCTCTGTGACCTTTAACTTGGGGCCTGAGCCATTTAAAAAGTCTTATTAAATTTTTGTATTAGAAGACTACTTGTGATTTCTTAGTTAATTTTCCAATATTACTGTCATTATCAGCGAAGGAGCTCAGACATGTAGCACGTCTAAAAGTCTTTGACAGTGTTCTAATCCCAGCAGTTTCCCACCCCAAACTCAGTCATGAAGGAAATCACATCTACCATTTTCGTGTCTACCAGTGTGTGGTTAAAGGATATACGCTTCTCCAAAGAGTAGCTGCAACCATCCTCCTTACTTCTTACTGAGAATCTCCTATGTGCAAGATTCTCCACTCAATGACACAGGGGGCCACTAATCAGTATAATTTGTGCAGGGGTCCTGCCCTCCAGGGAATATGATCTTGTTGAGTGAAGATGCGTATGGGAAGATAACTGTAATACAAGTCAGCATGTGATAATTTTGGACGTTTGAAGTGATAGAGTAGTTGTTTTGGTTCGCAAAGTTTTTTGACTGTACTCCACTTATTAAGGGCAAAATTCTCTACAGCCCACCTAGATCACTGATTGTCACTTTCTGGCGGAAAAAGAAGTGGGTAAAAAAAAAAAAGAAGTGGGTAAGAGCCAAGTAAAACCTGTTGGTACTGACATGCGAATCATTTAAAAATTTATATTTATGATAATATGAAACCATACCTTTAATTTTTATAAAGAAATTCTCTAAAAACCAAAAATTACAATAATTTCATTACACTTCATTTGGTAATGTCACAAATTATTAGTGTACAAGCAAATTTTGAGGGGACCGTAAAATCATCTATTTTAAGAGTGGTGTAATGGATGACAAAAAATGCAGGTCTTAGGTTCCAGTTAGTGATCAGTTAAAGACCCAAACTATTTATCAAATATACATTGCTTACCACTAGAAACTTAGCAAATAATCTTACAAAACTAAGTTGAAATAATAACTGAGGTTTATTAAGAGATCATTATGTTCCAGCACCTATTCTAAGTGGCTAACATGTCCCTCCTTTAATTCTATGAGAAACAACCCCACAAGTAAACTGAGGAACAGAAAATTGAGCAAAGGGCTGCAGCAAGAGGCTGTCTACTCCAGAGCCAATACTCCAGCAATACTCTAACCTCTGTTGCTAATGTCTGAGGATAAAGAGTAAAGAGTTTATAAAGGAAAGGAGAAAATAGCAGCAACTAGACACCATGTCCATATGACAGCTACTCTGAAGATGTGTCAACAACCAAGAACATTAAATGGTGGAAACTCTCACTGTTTTTGTGCGGGTGTGCATGAAGGGGCTTGGTGTAACTGTTAAACATCAGTAGGACATTGAATTAGAGTTCTTTGCAAACTTTAGTAATGTATTGATTTTAATTTATCAATACCAAATTTTAGCAATGCATGAAATCCCTACATCTTTGTAGCACGTAAAAATAAAAGCACTCTTTTGAAGAAAGGCCTTGAACTTTTGGACCAGTGAGTGGTGCAGCAGAAGAGACCCTCAGGGCCCAACAGCAGCTGTGAATATTTTTATTTATTTTATTTTGTTTATTTAATTAAAAAATTCAATTTATTTAAACTAAAAGAAAAAAACAAAAACAATTCATCCATTTTTCCCACTCTTACCCCCCCACTATCTACCTATCAATCTATCTATCTATAAATATATGTATCTCAAAAATAATTTCTTTATCCATTCCTCCCACAATGGATACTTAGGTTGTTTTCATATTTTGGCTATTGTGAATAATGCTGCAATGAACATAGAGGTGTGTATGTCTTTTTAAATTAGATAATTTTCTAGGTAATTTCTGGGTATTTTCTTTGGATAAATACCCAGAAGTGTAATTGCTGGATCATTCGGTAGTTCTATTTTTAATTTTTTGAGGGACCGCCATACAGCCTGTACAAATTTACATTTCCATCAATAGTGTGCACAAGGCTTCCCTTTTCTCCATATTCTCACCAACACTTGTTATTTCTTGTCTTTTTGATGATAGAAATTCTAGCAGGTGTGAAGTGATATATCATTGTGGTTTTGATTTGCATTTACCTGATGACTAATGATGTTGAGCACCTTTTCATGATCCTGTTGGTCATCTGTATGTCTTTTTTGCAAAAATGTCTATTCAGATCTTCTGCCCATTTTTAATTTGGATTTTTTTTTTTTGCTATTGAGTTGTGTGAGCTCTTTATATACTTTGGATATTAGCTTCTTATCAGATGTTATGATTTGCAATTATTTTCTCCCATTCAGTAGGGTGCTTTTTCATTTTGTTGATGGTTTCCTTTCCTGTGCAGAAGTTTTTTGGTTCAATGTAATTTATTTTTGCTTTGATTGCTTTTACTTTTGGTATCAGATTAAAAAAATCATCGTCAAGACATATGTCAAGGAGCTTACTGCCTATATTTTCTTCTAAGAGTTTTATGGTTTCAGGTCTTATGTTTAAGTTTTTAATCCATTTCATGTTAAATTTTGTGTATGGAGTAAGATGGTGGTCCAGTTTCATTATTTTGCATGTAGCTGTCTAGTTTTCACAACACCGTTTATTGAAGAGATCATCCTTTGCTCATTGTACATTCTTGCCTCCTTTGTCATAAATTAATGAGCCATAAATACATGGGTTTATTTCTGGGATCTCTATTCTGTCCCATTGACCTATGTATCTATTTTTATGCCAATATCATACTGTTTTAATTACTGTAGTTTTGTAATGTAGTTTGAAATCAGGAAGTGCAATGCCTCCAGCCTTGTTCTTCTCTGTCAAGATTGTTTTGGCTATTCAGAGTCTTTTATGGTTTCATACAAATTTTAGGACTGTTTGTTCTATTTCCGTGAAAAAATGCCATCAGAATTTTGATAAGATTGCATTGAATCTGTAGATTGCTTTGGGTAGTGTGGACGTTTTAACAGTATTAATTCTTCCAATCCGTAAGCATGGAATATCTTTCCATTTATTGAAACTTCTTCAATATCTTTCATTAATGTCTTGTAGTTTTCAACCGGGAAGTCTTTCACTTCCTTGGTTAAATTTATTCCTAGATATTTTATTTTTTTTGATGCAATTGTCAATTGGACTGTTTTCTTAATTTCTCCTTCTGATAGTTCAACATTAGTGTACAGAAATGCAACATATTTGCATATCTGTTTATCAGTTTTAGCAGTTTTCTGATGGAGCCTTTAGAGTTTTCTGCACATAATATTGCCATTTGCAAATGGGATAGTTTTACTTCTTCCTTTCCAATTTGAATGTCTTTTATTGCTTTTTCTTGCCTAATTAGTTTGGCTAGGAGCTGTGGATACTTTTGAAAAAGAATTTTTGGTTTGGAAGAAAAGGAGTGCTTCATACGTTGAGACAGAGTTGGATTCTAATAGAGATTATGCCATTTACAATGTGTGTTACTTTGGGAAGCTACTATATTCTCTGAACTTATATTTTTAGTTCCTCAATGGTAATATGGGAATAATAACATTTAACTCACAGGACTCTTGTAAAGATTAAGTGAAAGAGTACACAAATTGCTTCTATCAGGTAGTGGTCATGTAGCAGTGCCTCAATAAATACTAGTTTTCTTTCCTGCTCAGCTATTCTATGAGAAAAGTCTCTATTGATCCACAAATAGTTACATGATTTGCAGCATAATTCTATGGTAGCAATGTGGGTTTTTTTTACACTGCTAAATGAGAGGCAGTCCGGCAGACTGGGAAGCCATTATATTGAGGGTTAAGAGACCTTGTTCAGGCACCGCCATTAGAAACACTGTGTATCTTGGACAAGTGACTCTGCTCCTCAGCTGCCTTCATTATTTGTAAAGAGAGGGTGGTGGGCCTGATAATCTGTGTGTCTTTCTAGATTTAACATTCCATGGAGGAGATACAATTTGGAGACACAGCTCTCTTCCATTAATTACCAAAAAAAAAAATTATCTTGTGCTTGAAAATTGAATGTCAGCATTGCTGCTTGGAAAAGACTTATTTGGGCTTATGAGGTTTTGAGCAAATGAGTGTTACAAGACCCCAAGGTTATGGCCTTTAGATAAGTAATGATTAGTTGTTTGGTTGGAGTTTTGCTACAGAGCTGTGGAAAAGCAAAATGGTGGGTAGTATTTTTTCTGACAATGCTGAGTGAACTAGGTGTGTTCCAGATGAAGCAACCTATCCTGAAACCATCTCTCAGCTGGTCCCATTTCACCATTCATTCGTTTGTTCATTATTTGTTATGCTTTTACTATATGCCGGGCAATAAGCTAGGCACTGAGGTCATGTTGCAGAGCAAAATGCACATGGTCCTTGTTTGCCTCATGTTTACAACCCACCTAAAGAGAAAGGCAATTAATAATAACAATAATAAATGATAACATGTTATGCTAATAGAAGTGTGAGTTATCTATTGTTATTATTATTAAATGTTGAACAGGTCAGGGAAGGCTTCTTGGAGAAGTTTAAAAAATAAGTAGACGATGATAGGAAGGAGTCACCAGAAAGAGTGTTTCTGTTCAAGAGATGAGTATAAATCATGACCCAAGAGTATTACACTAAGAATTGCAGGTTTGGGGATTTGAAAGTATGAGGTAGAGAGTGCTAAGCAGACATTCTGGAAAAGTAGACAGCTCCAGAGCATGGGAGAGGAGTACCACTAAAAGAGGAAAAACAAGATCAGACATTATTAGCAGGATCCCTCACGCTTGGGATTGTGGAGGATTATTTGGAATAGGAGCAAAGTTGGAAGCAGGTAGACAAGATAGGATGCTTTTGTGAGAAGATGGTAGACTAGGATAGGATAGTGGCAGTGGAGAGACAGAGATAGATAGATTGGTCTCTGGCATGAACAGCTGAATGGTTGATAGAGCCATTTGCTGAGAGAGCACTGGAGGAGGAGTAGATTAGAAGTGGGGAGGTTGGGGGAAGATCAAGACTTTAGGTTTGAACATAGTAGCACATTTGAGGTATGTGTGAAGGTAGTGGATTGAATGGTGGTCCCCTAAAATATATGTCTATGTCCTAACCCCTGGAACCTGTGAATGTGATATTTGGAAAAAAAGAGTCTTTGCAGATATAATTAAGAATCTTGGGATGAGATCATCTGAGATTATCCAGATGGGCTTTAGATCCAATGACAAGGGTTCTTATAAGAAGACTGAGGAGAAGACGCAGACTCAGAGGAGATGGTAGAGATTGGCGTTATGCTGGGTCTGGAGGCAGAGATTGGAGTTACGCTGTCACAAACCAAGGAACACCTGGAACCATCAGAAACTAGAAGGGTCAAAGAATGGATTTTCTTCTAGAGCTCTAAAGGGAGAGCAACTCTGCCAACACCTTTATTTTGGACCTTGAGCTTCCAGAACTGTGATAGAATAAATTTCTGTTGTTTTAAGCCACCCATTTTGTGGAAATTTATTATGGCAGCAACAGGAAACTAATACAGGGAGAAAACGTTCAAGTTGAGATGTGAGCTTGGCAGTAGGAATGTGGATCTGGAGCTCAGCAAAGAAGTCAGGGCTGGAGATACAGGTCTGAGAGACTCAGCATTTAGATAACATGTAAATCACGAGAATGGAAGAAAGCACATAAGGAAGACGAGGACGAGAACATTCCCCTGCTTGGAATACTCATCCCCTAGGTCTCTACATAGCTCACTCCTCACCTCTTTCAAGACTTAGCTCAATTATTTCTCAGAGGGCCTTCTTCGAGCTCCCTGTTTAAAACTGTGCTCCCTCATACTATTCCCTTTCTCCTGCTTCTACTTTATTTTTCTCCATAATACTATTCTCCGACAGTCTACGTGAGGTTTTGCTCACTTATTTATCCATCTGTCTGTCCTTCTTAGGATATAAGTTCCATGAGGACATAATTTTTGTTTGTTTGGGTCACAGGTATCTGATACTTCATAGTCGCTCAATAAATATTCGTTGAATGAATGATTGAGTGAGAATAGCATGGACAAGGGAGATTTTTATAAAATAAGCTGGAAGAGTAGAGAATGCTTGAATGCTGAATGCTGATGGGAAGATTTCTGTAGAAAGAGGGAAGTCAAAGATAGAGGGTACAAAGAAAAAAATGCTTTGGCCTGAGGTTCTTAAGAAGGTAGGCAGGGATGGGATCTGAGCACAGGGAAGGAACTGACCCTGGTGAGGTGACGAATTGTCTTTCACTGTAACTAAAGAAAAAAGAAAAGATGAGTGCAGATACTGGTGTGTCTTTAGATTTGGAGGCAGGAAGATGAGAAACCACAGATGGCCATTGACACCTATCTATGCCATCTTGTGATTCCTTCCCAGCAGTGCTCAACAGCTTGGTGACAGGTGCAGGGAGGTCAGAGAGCTGGATTCAAACAGAGATGAGGCTCTGCACATGGAAAGGATGGAGAACAAGTGAGATAGGGCATTTGGCAAGGAAGTGGTTGAAATTATGGGCTCTGAATTTAAAAGTAAACTCTGTTGAGGTATACAATACAAACAGAAAGGTGCATGTACCATAGAAGTTCAGCTTGATGAATTTTCACACACTGGCCACTTCTGTGTAACCAGGACTAGGACATTATCATGGGCTATGGAATTTAGTGCAGAGCAAATGACAGTGAGGACAGAAGGGTGGAAATATCAAGGACTATAGAATAGAGTGACATTCTGATAAGATTAAGGAATTGAAGCAGAAGTTAATTGAAAGGTAGGATAGGAGGTGTGACTACAGAGGGGTGTCTAAGGGTTTTAGTCCAGGTTCCAGTTTTCAATAATGGGCCTGATGTGATCTTGGAGGAGGATTGCTGATGTGGGATGAAGGAGGTCATTTGATGTCAAGAAACTTAGAAGCCAAGTCATTGGACAAGTCATCTACTCAAATTTTTCAGTCTTCCAGGACAATGGAAGGGCTTCAAAGTCTTAAATGCAAATGCAGGAGTGACCTGGAGTTCAATAGATAACAGCAAGGAAAAATGGAACAATGGATGCAGGCCTCAAAAGAACAAAAAGAATGAAGAGAGAAAGGGAATGAAGAACAAGGGGTCTTGAAGGAGAAGTATGGTGTGAAGAAGATTGTGACCCCACCATCAGGTTCTATGGATTTGGGACAAAAGAGCAGTCTCTGCTTGAAAGAGCTGCAGGAGAGGTGGAACCCCTGGGCAGAGCCAGTCTCAGAGAAGGTCAGCAACTGAAAGGAATTTCCAGTGTAACTGTTGGATTTAGGAGAGTTTGGAGAACCATGAGTGGATTTCCAGAGAGTACAGGTGTAGGTTGGGGTGGGAAGGAGGCAGAGGAGGAAGTGGTAAGACATTTTGTCTTTGTGATCGAATATGCTCCTCACTTCTGGACATTGTTTCTGCCCCTTTGATTGTCTCTTGATAGGATTCCTGGTGTTCTCTCTTACCTAGGGGGCGTCTCTCTCACTGCATCTGTTTTCTAAGTGTTCTTCAAGGTAGCTTTCGTTTCCTCCATTGAGAGTCTGTATTCTTTGTAAAGTTCAAATTTCTTTTATCTTCTTAATCTCACCTCCAACTTTTATTTGACTTTTAATGCCTTGCTTGGATAAATGATTAAACTTCAGACATTTCAGAGGAAGATCTAGGAAAATTTGGTTATCAATGACAAAAAGGGGAGTCATTATCTCTCTTCTATATTTTAGAGCAACTTAGTTCCTACTGTCCTTTCTCCCTCCCTCTTCCATTTCCTCTTTTCCTTCCTTTGTCCCTTCCTTCTTTCCTTCCTACCTTCCTTCCTTTTCTTTCTCTCCTTACTCCAATTGTAACATTTTAATGTAAGGATTACATTGTCTCTCTGTAGTTCTCCACAAGTGGTCTATTATTTTAATTGCTGCCTTTTCACTCAACGTGTTAAAACTCTTACTTCCTTCCCTTTGCACAGTGTAGAGGTCCTAATAGCTACAAACTTTGCCTTGATGGAGGGTTGGCAGGTGTTATTGCGGAAACTGAAATGTCTCTACCACTAATGAATGGATTTGAATTCATGGAAAGGATTCTAGTTTGAGGGAGAAAGCAATGCTGAACTAAATAAGTTAAGTGGGGTCCTACTGTCAAAGTGAACTGACTGTTATAAAGGCAGGATGATAATCTTCAATAAGACTTACTGGTTTAATTATGTATAATAAATACAGACGAACTTTAGGTTTACTCTTTCCTGTATCTCTAATCATTATATGATGTATTCTCATTTCTAGAGGGAAGTTTAAGATATTTGCATCCATGTGCAGCAGATGGAATGTAATGTTTCAAATCTTCATGGAATACAGTTGTTTAATGTCTAATTGAGTAAGCCACCATGCTGGGTATAATGTCAAGAAAAAATATCTTATAGGATCATAACATAGGAGCAGAACTGTGGAAGCATTTTCACATTTCTTTTCCTCATATAATCTTACCCTAGTTTTAAAATATACCTTAGGATTTTAAAGCATCTAACTTATTTATTGCTCTATTTTAAATAAAAGTAGAGCTTAAAAAGTCACCACTTTAACACAAATTTGGGTACTATCCCCTTCAAGACATCTTAGTACATTAATGAGTAACATAAACAAATGTAAAAGATACTTATTATAGACACATTGGAAATGTACATTTATTATAATAGAGCATAAGATTCTTGAGGAGACAGTTCTGCTAATATTTTTTATATTCTTTATGTGTGGGAGCAACTGTGTTTCAGCTCCTTACTAAGTATTAGTAGTTGTCTTGTATGAACAAGTTGTTTAATTTCCTTCCAAGTTTGGCTTTAAAGTTGTCACATAAATATTGAATTATTTTAGTGCAAAAATGCTTCACATTTTTAAAGCAGGTATCCTATTTTCCCTGAGTTTTCTATTTTGCAAGTTAAACATTCCCAGGTTTTCCAACTGCCTCTTTACATTGCACAGTTTTTATGTGGCATTCTGATGGCTTTTGTCTAAAGAAACTTTGTTAATATCTGATATAAACTTGGACACCCAAAACCAAGTATAATACTCTTAATAAGTTCTGATTAATGAAGAGGAGAAATTTTACTTTCTGACTTGGATAGACTTTACTATTATTACTAATGGAGTAGAATTTATATTAGTTGGTTTATTTTGTCAATATATCATCATTTATTTATATTTTATTCACTGTCAATTAGAGCTCTTAAGGTTTTTAAACTCATGTTAATAAGTAATAACTGTAACAGTTATAGCTAATAGAGTGCTTAATGGCTGACAAACATTGTTTAAAACATTTTGCATGATTAGCAATTTTAATCCTTCAGTAGCCTAATGACTTAGGTATGTTATTCTTTCATTTTTAAAGATGAGACATTTTAGACATGATGAGACATTTACACGTTGTACAAGGTCGTGGAGTTAGCAGGTGGCAGAACTGGGATTCCAAGTTGGGCAGTCTGCATCTAGACTCACCCTCTTACCTTGCAGTTACCTTTTCTCTATGATCTGATTTGTATATTCAGAATCTCTAGATGCAATTATCACTTGTTTAAAATAAACATTTTATTTTGGAACAGTTTTAGATTAACAGGAAAGTTGCAAAGAAGTACAGAGAGTTCCCATATACCATGCAACCAGTTTCTCCTACTTTAACATCTTACATGACCCTTTGTAAAAACTAAGAAACCAATATTGGTGCATTACTATTTGATAAACTCCAGACTTTATTTGGATTTCACTAACTTTTCCACTAATATCCTTTTCTGTTCCAGGATGTCGTCTAGGATGCCACATTACGATTAGTCGTTCTGTCTGTTAGTCTTCTGTGGTCTATGATCGCTTCTCAGTCTTTCCTTTTTTTGATGACTTTGACAGTTTGGGGGAGTACTTGTCAGGTATTTTGTAGAATGTCTCTCAGTTTGGGTTTGTCTGATTTTCCTTCTCATGATTAAACTGGATTTATTAATTTGGGGGAACAGTGCCATAGAGATGAAGTGCCCTTCTCATCACATCATATCAGGGCCACATGCTATCAACATGATCTATAACAGGTGATATTACCCTTGATCACCTGCCAAGGTAGTGAAGCAATTCTCAGGATTCCTTTGGTTATTCGGAGTCTTTTGTTGTTCCATATAAATTTTAGATTCTTTGTTCTATTTCTGTGAAAATTGTTGTTGGAACTTCGCTAGGGGTTGAATTGAATCTATAGACTGCTTCAGGAAGTATGGACATTTTAATTATGTTAATTCTTCCAATCCAAGAGCATGGAATGTCTTTCTATTTCATTGTGTCTTCAATTTCTTTCAACAATGTCTTACAGTTTTTGGTCTACAGATCTGTCACCTCTTTGGTTAAGTTTATTCCTAGGTATTTTATTCTTTTGTTGCAATTGTAAATGGGATTATATTCTTAATTTCCTATTCTGTTACTTTGTTGTTAGTGTATAGAAATGCAACTGATTTTCGTATGTTGATGTCATATCCTGCAACTTGATTGTATTCATTTATTATTTCTAAAAGTTTTTCAGTGGATTCTTTAGGGTTTTCTGTATATAAAATTATGTCATTTGCAAATAGTGACAGTTTCACGTCTTCATTTCTGATGTGGATCCCTTTTATTTCTTTTTCTTGTCCAATTGCTCTGGCTAGGACTTCCAATACTATGCTAAATAAGAGTGGTGAGAGTGGGCATCCTTGTCTGGTTCCTGTTCTTAGGGGGATAGCTTTCAGTTTTTCTCATTGAGAATGATATTAGCTGTGGGTTTATCATAGACGGTCTTTATTATCTTGAGGTATTTTCCTTCTATACACGTTTTATTTAGAATTTTTATCATAATTGGATGCTTTATTTTGTCACATGCTTTCTCTGCATCTATTGAGATGATCATGTGATTTTTATTATTTGTTTTGTTTTTGTGGTGTATCACATTGTTTTATTTGTGGATGTTGAACCATCCCAGCATCCCTGGAACAAATCCCACTTGATCATTGTGTATGATCTTTTTAATGTATTGTCATATTCGATTTCCTAGTGTATTGTTGAGAATTTTAAAAAATTTTTATTTATTTATTCATTTGAGGAAGATTAGCCCTGAGTTAACATCTGCCACCAATCCTCCTCTTTTTGCTGAGGAAGACTAGCCCTGAGCTAACATCTGTGCCCATCTTCCAATATTTTGTATGTGAGATGCCTGCCACATCATGGCTTGATGAGCAGTGTGTAGTTCTGCACCTGGGATCTGAACTGACAAACCCCTGGCCACTGAAGCGGAATGTGTGAACCTAGATGCTGTGCCACTGGGCCAGTCCATGTTGAGAATTTTAAAATCAACGTTCATCAGTGACATTGGCCTGTAATTTTCTATTTTTATGTTGTCCTTGTCTGGTTTTGGTATCAGGGTAATGTTGGTTTCATAGAATGAGTTAGGAAGCTTCCCCTCCTCCTCAATTTTTGGGAAGGGTTTGAGAAGGATAGATATTAATTCTTTTTGGAATGTTTGGTAGAATTCACCAGGGTAGCCGTCTGGTCCTGGACTTTTATTTTTTGGGAGGTTTTTGATTATTGCTTCAATCTGCTTACTGGTGATTGATCTATTCACATTCTCTCTTTCTTCTTGATTCAGTTTTGGAAAGTTGTATGATTCTAAGAATTTGTCCATTTTTTCTAGATTATCCAATTTGTTGGCATGTAGCTTTTCATAGTATTCTCTTATGATCTTTGTATTTCTGAGATATCCATTTTAATTACTCCTCTTTCATTTCTGATTTTATTTATTTGAGCCTTGTCTCTTTTTTTCTTGGTGAGTCTACCTAAGGTTTGTCAATTTTATTTATCTTTTCAAAGAACCAGCTCTTTGTTTCATTGACTTTTCCTATTTTTTTAGTTCTATTTTACTTATTTCTGCTCTGATTTTTATTATTTCCTTCCTTCTACTGATTTAAGGGTTTGTTTGTTCTTCTTTTTCTAATTCCTTTAGGTGCACTGTTAGATTATTTGGGATTTTTCTTGTTTGTTGAGGTCGACCTGAATTGCTATAAACTTCCCTCTTAGAACTGCTTTTGCTGTAGCCCATAGATTTTGGCATGCCATATTTTCATTTTCATTTGTCTCCAGGTATTTTTTTCATTTCTCCTTTGATTTCTTCACTGACACAATCATTGTTCAGTAGCATTTTGTTTGATCTTCACATATTTGTGGCTTTTCTGATTTCTTCCTGTAGTTGATTTTGTTTGACACCTTCATGGTCAGAAAAGATGCTTGGTAGTATTTCGATCTTCTTAAATTTATTGAACCTTGTTTTGTGGCTTAATATGTGATCAATCCTGGAAAGTGTTACATGTGCATTAGAAAAGAATGCGTATTCTGCAGTTTTTCAATGGAATGTTTTATATGTACATACTAAGTCTATCTGGTCTAATGTGTCAATTAAGGCCACTGTTTCCTTATTGATCTTCTGTTTGGATGATCTATTCATTGATGTAAGTGGAGTGTTAAAGTCCCCTACTATTATTGCGTTACTGTCTGTTTCTCCTTTTATATCTGTTAATAATTGCTTTATATATTTAGGTACTCCTATGTTGGGTGCATAGATATTTACAAGTGTTATATCTTCTTGTTTGATTGTTCCCTTTATCATTATGTAGTACCCTTCTTTGTCTCTTGTTACACTTTTTATTTTAAAGTCTACTTTGTCTGATATAAGTATTGCTACTCCAGGCTTCTTTCCTTTGCCATTTGCATGGAGTATCTTTTTCCATTCTTTCACTTTCAGTTGGTGTGTGTCTTTAGGTCTGGAGAGTCTCTTTTATGCAGCGTGTATATGGGTCTTGATTTCTTATCCAATCAGCCACCCTATGCCTTTTGATTAGAGCATTTAGTCCATTGACATTGAAAATAGCTATTGATAAATATGTATTTATTGCCATTTTGTTACTTTTTTCTGGGTGTTTCAGTAGTTCTTCTCTGTTCCTTTCTTCTTCTCTTGTTCTCTTCCCTTGTGGTTTGTGGCTTTCTTTAGTAATATGTTTGGCTCCCTTGCTCTTACTTATTTGTGTATTTATCATAAGTTTCTGATTTGTGATTACTGTGAGGTTCATATATAATGTTCTACGTATATAGCAACCTGTATTGAGTTGATAGTGTCTTTAGTTTGACCTTTTTCTAAAAGCCTTACTCTTTTACTCCCTTCCTCCCACATTTTATGTTTTTGAAATCATATCTAACCTCTTAGTTTGTGTGTGTATCCATTACCCTCTTGTCACTGAAATAGGTAATTTTAGTACTTTTTCTTTTAACCTTCACATTATCTTCATAGGTGGTTGATCTGCTCCCTCTACTGTATTTTTGCCTTTATCAGTGATTTTATTGCTTTTTTTGGGGATAATTTTCTTATTCCTATTTGTGGTCTTCTCTTTCCCACTTAAATAAGTCCCATTTCTTGTACAGCTGGCTTCTTGATGATAAACTCCTTTAATTTTTCCTTGTCTGGGAAACTATCTCTCCTTCCATTCTGAATGTCAACCTTGCTGGGTTGAGTATTCTTGGCTGTAGGTTCTTTCCTTACAGCACTCGAAATATATCCTGCTGCTTCCTTCTAGCCTGTAAGGTTTCTGCTGAGAAGTCAGCTGATAGCCTTATGGGGTTTCTTTGTATGTCACTTGTTGCCTTTCTCTTGCAGCTTTTAGGATTCTCTCTTTATCTTTAATTTTGGACATTTTAATTATAATGTGTCTTGGTGTGGGCCTCTTCAGGTTTATCTTCTTTGGTGCTCTCTGTGCTTCCTGAACTTGGGTGTCTGTTTCCTTCCTTAAGGTAGGAAAATTTTCAACTATTGTTTCTTCAAATAGGTTCTCTGCCCCTTTGTCTCTCTCTTCTCCTTTTGGGACATCCATAATACAAATGTTAGTGCACTCAATGTTGTCCCTGAGTTTCCTTAGACTGTTCTCATTCTTTGTTCTTTTATTGTTCAGCTTGGGTCTTTTCCTCTAGTCTTTTATCTAGATTGCTGATCCATTCTTCTGTATCACCTACTCTGCTATTGAGTCCCTCTAGTAAAATTTTCATTTCCAGTATTGTATTCTTCATTTCTGATTGGCTCTTTTTTATATTTTCCACTTCTTTTTGACCTCACTGTATTCATCCAGTCTTCTCCCAAGATCAGTGAGCATGCTTATGACTTTTTGTCTGAATTCTTTTTCAGGTAGATTGTTTATTTCTGTTTCATTTATTTCTTTTTCTGGGGTTTTGTCCTGTTCTCTTGCTTGGAATGTATTCCTTTGCCTCCTCATTTTGCCCCTTTCTCTGGGCTTATATCTACATATTAGATGAGTCAGCTATGTCTGCTGATCTTGGAGACGTGGCCTTATGTAAGAGATGCCTTTTGAGGTGCAGCAGTGTACTACCCTCTCATCACCAGTCTAGATGTTCCAGGAGTGACCCCTGTGTGGGTTACATGTGTCCTTCTGCTGCAGCAAGGTTCCTCTTGCTGCAGGTACCAAAGGAGTCTAGGCTTTCCCTCCTGGCTGGCTGTTTATAAATCAGGTTTGGGGAGCTCCAGCACAGTTGGCTGCAAGGTCTAATAGCACACTCCTGTTGCAATTTTTCTGTTTAGGGTAGGCACCTAGTGTGGCTTCTTTCTAGGCTCAGGGGCTTACAATTGTTATAGGCCTCAGGCCTGCAAGGATGTTGTCAGCTCTCTCAGGATTGCAGCTGAGTGGGGCTGGCCCCAGGCACAGGAGCACCCAATTGTTTAAGGCTTTGGAAGGTGGGGCCGATCCCCTATGAAGCTGTTTATGAAGCACAGATCTTCTGCCACTGATAAGCCCCACCTCCCACAGGTCCTTACACATCATCAACACAGTCCTGGCCCATGCACACATCCCGACTCCCTGGAGTGTATCCTTTTGCTGCACTGCAGAGGCCCCCACACTCTCCACCAATGCCCCCCATGCTCCACCTGCTCCTCATGCAGGTCCTGTCCCACAGAGGATTGAGCAGAGGATTGAGTCAGCCAGTCTATGCATGCTGACAAGTAGCCTGAGGGCTTGCTGTTGGGTGGGGCCAGTCCCTAAGGTGGGCTGCCTGCCCTGGCAGAGCTGGATTAAATTGGATCTCTAGTGGGTGGGGCCTACCTTGGGGTAACAAACCAGGGGAAGAATTCCAGTGGCATCTGCCAGTGTCTGTGTCAGCACACCTGTGCTACATCACAACAATGGCTGCTGCCAATGTTTCAGTCTCTAGAGAGGTCTCACCTCTCACTGAGATGCACCCAGGGACTACCAGGTGAGTCTCTTTTCACAAACGACTGTGCATGTTTCTTTCTGGTGATTTTAGGTTCTTTTCTGAGATGGGTGAATTTATGCCTGGGCCCTTTAAGAGCTGTGCTTTCCTGCTTATGTTTGATAGCTTTTCTGGGGGTATTTCCCATTGTAGTTAACAGCCAGTGAAGGTAGATATTATGAGACTTGTCTCAGTTATGCTGAGCCCGAAGGATGCTTATAGGGGTAATGTGCCCCTACTCAAGTGTCCTGCTCCTCCAGGAAGGCTGCGTACCTTAGGGTGGCTCCAAGCTGGCTGGCTGTGAAGCTCTGTGGCTCACAAAGTTGGCTTTTTTCTCTCCAGAAAGGAATTTCTGCCTCTTCCATCTCAGTCAGGACTGTTCCTTGTTGTGGGTGTTCTTTTTATCCAGTTTTCAGTTCTCTCTCAGGGGTAATTTTCCCAAAAATAGTTGTAACCTGGTTGTGTTCCTGGGAGGAGGTGAGTTCAGAGTCTGCCTACACTGCCACCTTGACAAGACCTCTTGCATGATTTTCTTTAATCCTCATCACAAACCTTGGAATTGGATATTATTATGTGATACTATTTTAAGCTTCATTTTATTTTAAACACCATTGCTTCTAAATTTTATTTCCAAGAGTTCAAATAATGCTTAAGTATATAAATAGAAAGGGAAGTCCCTACATACCACAACCCAGTAGTGGTAGCTGTGCACAGTTTGCTATGTGAACAACTAGACAATGTTATGTACTTATATAATTACTCAGTCATACTTAGGTAGTTTAGAAACTGGTATTGGGGCCAGCACCATTGCTTAGTGCTTAAGTTTGGCATACTTCACTTTGGTGGCCCGGGCCTGGTTCCCAAGCATGGACCTACACCATTCGTCAGCTGCCATGCTTTGACAGTGACCCATATACAAAATAGAGGAAGATTGGCATGGATGTTAGTTAGCTCAGGGCAAATCTTCCTCAGAAAAAGCAAAATAAAACAAAACTGGTATTATGCTAAACACATTGTTTTGGAACTTTTTTTCCCACTGAATATATCATGAACATTATTCCTTGTCAGTATAATAGATTTTAAAGGCTGCCTAGTATTCCACTGTGTGTGTACAACACAATTGAAATATCTGTTCCTATACTGATGAAAATTTACTTTGTGTCATCTTCCTTTTGCAATTGTAAACAGTGCTACATCGAATACCTTTGTTCATATGTGTTAAGCACCAGAGATAAAATTTTCATGAGATTGACTCCTAGATAGGCTCATTGTTACATTTTGATAGGGACTGACAGTTCTCATAGACTGGATGAGTAGTTTGTCCAAATCATATAGCTAGTAAGGGGCAATGCCCCCATCTACTCCCACTGACTGACCTTATATATTATCAGTGTGATGTCTTCTCTTTGTCATCTGTGACATAGAGTAAGAGTACCTTTCCTTTCTGGCTAATTCCCAGTGCCCTCACTGTATAAACTGGTGTTGTGGCAGCTAGAAAATCAGGTGGGCAATGGACTTGTCATCAGAATTGAGACTGTGTGATGGGAGCCAGGTGTCAGGTAAGGACTGTGTTAAAGGTTAATGCGGAGGAAAATAGGGCCATTTCTTTTGTGTAGCTGGGAGAATGTTGCTGGACTTCTGAGATTCTGAACTTCCTTTGCTTTCTTCTCTAAATTATTTTCACCTGGTTATCCTGAACATTTAATTCAAGTGATCACAGGGGCTTTCAGATTTCACTAATTTTCAGTTATTATCTTCAGATTTTTAAATAACCCTAATAAGCACAGATTATCTCTTACTTTATGTTTTTAACTTTCAATACTTTTTTTGTCTACTGAGGAAGTTAATATGTCTAAAAGTAATGCCATGAAATTCACTGAAACGACATAGTTTCAGTGAAACCAATGTGATTTCATTCAAAGTAGGTCCACCCTGGCAGGAAGAATTGCATTTTCCTCACATTTTCTTTTCTTTTCTTAGGGCATTCCTCTGTCTCTGGTCTAAAACTGTTTCTTAGTTTCTTTGCAGGAGATCACCTTTAAAGGTCCTTTTCTGCCACAGACTATTTTTATCCTTCTCTTTTGTGTTTTTGTATTATAGCACCGTTCCACATCTCAAATTATTTTGAAGAGTTAATCCACCTAATTTAATATGACTTCTCAGAAACACTTCTTTCCTTAGTTTCACTTTGGATTCTCTTTCATGGACCATTAGGATGGATAAGATGACTTGGAACCAATGGAAAAGGACCGGGTTTGATGTCAGGAGACCTGGTCCATGCTGCTTAACCTCTCTGAGCTTGTCACCACTTCAAGATTTCATAGTTAAAGTTGAGGTGTTGTTTTGGATATTATATTTCATAGACTTAGATTCCAGGAATCATAGCCATGAAAATGAAAGACAATTTTAAAACAAATGTTCCCTTGTTAACAATGAAAAAAATGTGTGTTGTTAGCCAAATATATTTTCTTACACCAGCAGAGGTGTGGACTTCATTGCCCAGCTTTTTCAGAATTTGTCATTCTAAAAAGAAATACTTCTCCCCCTCCCCCAGCATTTCTGTTACTGACAGGTATATTCATTCACAGATAAAAATATTATTTTCTAGAACTTTCAGATAATTGAGCTGGATAATTTTATCTATTTGAAATAAGATTATTTTATCTATCCAAAAATTATCAGTCAGCCTTGGAAGTGTCCTCAATACCTCTATGTTCGGTTACATACTCGGTTATTGTGCGCATTTCTGTAATTTATAAGCCCACTAAGTAACACATCGTGTTCAGAGTAATCCTTCCTTAAACACTTTGACTAATTCTCTCTTTTCTTCCTCTGAGTCCTAAGTTTTGTTGAGGAGATAGTTCCTTTAACAGGAAAAACATCTTCTGATGAAAATTAAAAACTAAGACTCTGTCAAAATTTTTAGGGCACTTGCAGTAGCTATTACATGACTATAAAACGTTTGATCATGTTTCACCCATAGAGTTACTTTCAGTAAGATTTCAAATTCCTGTTGAACTGTTCATAGGGGCATCCCTCCTACTCAGCTCTGATCAGTCCCTCGGGGTCGTGTAATGGGGTGTAATGAGACATACAACCATGACTGACTTTCAAGAACCAGTAAAAGCAAATTGAATATAACACCCTGGGCAATGGCTGACAGGATCTGGAGGAAACCCCATTTGGGAAACCTCTGCTTACCTACAGAATGACAGAAAGAAGTGATTCGGACTCAGCCCAACTTCCTCACTCAGAAGTGGGCAATTAGTCTCCATTGGCAGTTTCCAGATGATAGTAAGCCAGTGGCTTGCTTAAATTCAGTGCCACTGTGTTGTGATGTGTTTAGTTTCACATGGTGCTCCCCACCTCTCCCCTCTTCACTTCCTGCTTGAATCAGCAATGTATTTCTTACTCCAAAAGCTGTAGTGCAAATATGAACAGTCTCATTTGTCCAAACAAAATCTAGCACATTCTATTTCCTTGTTTTTGGCAAAATAAAGAGTCTGTACCTTCTGAGACATTCCAGCTGCATTTCTTTATTTTTGAATAGGGCTTCCTAAGGGAGGAGGGAGGGTACTGACTGCTAGTGGACAAGTACTGTGCAAAGTCTGCTTCCAATACACAGATAATGGCTGGGACAAAGTCCGTTTAATTGTTTATGGGGATGTTGTTTACAATTTAGCTAAGGTTTATATACTTTCTAGGCTCTATAGAAAAGAAAGTAAAAAATATTTGCTTTTGTTTTTGGCTGTTTGAATGTATTTGGGCACTTTTTGGCTAAAGTTGGATTTATCTAGCTAAGTAAAATCTAGTTGCCTAGTTTCCCCTTAAAATATCTTTCACAATGGGCAGTATTACGTTTGGTGGCTTTTTTGATTGATTTGTCTTGGCTCTCATTACCCATTCTCACTTTCATAGGCACTCCCTCCCCTCACCCCTAATTCCTGTCACAGCCCGGTGATCAGCTACGTGTTTGGATTTCATATCTTGAGTCTATCTCAAACCTAGCAGAAGGTTAGTACCCAATGCCACAAAGATGTGATTGGTTTTACTCTTCACTGTTTATCTCACTTACCTAACACACTGATCATAGGAAAGAAGCCCACACCTTTCTTGTTTTACATAGGAAATAGCCTGGCTTTATGTTAACACAAAGGCCTCTCTGAGTCTAGAAGAGAAAAAGGGATAACATGATGTGGAATGTTACTGATCAAGTGATACCTTAGTATTAAATTTTAAGGATTTTGTACATTTACTACCATCAGTAGATAGGAGCCAAATGTCTACTAAACATTAACATCCATAGCTACAAATGTTTATCGATTACTTTATTGAGTAGCAGGAGTTAGATAGTATTACTTCATCTAATGTCCTTTTTTGTGTGGTAGGAATTACTATTTTTAAAGATTTGAATAATTAAAAAATTATTGTTTAGTTTATAATAAGAGAGTTGAGTTTTCCAGAAATTTAAAGTTGAGATGTATGGAAGCTAGGTAAGCAACAGTACTCAGTTTGCACGTAGAAAAACAAAATCCAGACCCAGACCTTTGGATTCCAATTCTAGTATTCTTTTCCACTCTGTAGACTGAGAAAGAGCTAGAGTCATTGGTGACCAGAAGTAAATGCAAGTTTTCAGGGATCGAAGAGGAAACTTTCTTCCGTGTACTCTTCTCATAGACACTGGGGCAAGGAACATCTTCCAGCGAGGCTGGAACTACGTTTGAGTAGAGAACATTCTTCGTCTCTTCGCACACCACACAACTCCAGTTAATACAGTGTATGATTATACTTCTCTAGAGGGAAAAATATGATCCTATATTCATATAGGCATCACTATGATGTGGGCAGGTGTCCTCACACTATCATGTGAGGTAGGTACAATCATCTGCATATTTTTTTCTTACAGTTGAGACAATTAAGGCTTGGAGGGGTTAAATAATTTTCCCAAGATCATAGTTTCTAAAATGAAGAGCCAAGATTTCTGTACATGTCTGTCTGGTTTTACAGACCGTCCTAATTCTGTTTGTAGGTCAGCCACCATAATATGCACAGGATGAGATAAAATAATAAATAATCTTTTGTCACTATCAAGTAAAACCAGAAAACAAACAAACAAAGTGAAGTCTTGTATCTTTCAGCATCTTTTTCATTCACTCACTTTCAAAACTGTGTGATAGCAATTTACATGAACAAATTTAAAGGAATCTACAGTAAATATTTGTAAATGATTTTCAAACTTTAAGTGTAATTCTTTAGCTTGTATTTCTGGAATCAGGGGAATCCATTGACCTGATTGTAGGTGTTTCCCACAGATCACATATGCTGGGAACTGAGGGATAAGATTGGAAGATTTTCGTTTTTTATCCTGCTCTGCATTTTAAAATGCAAGCAGAGGGGAAGCAGCAGATCTGTTTTGAATTACTGAATTATGGGAGTTCCCAGGGTCTATTATTTCTAGTCATTAATTCATATTTTCACTGGGAACTGAAAGTTCTCATCTGGTTGGCTGAACAAAGTAAGCTATTAATTGTTTTTCTCTTTTCATGGCTTGATTCTTCTCTGAAAGGGTAACCTAGATCAGATTCAGGAAAGTAACCCTCTCTGGAAAAAGAAGAATGTTTTTCTTTATTCTAACTTGGATAATCTAAAGTCTGTCATATCTGGAGCATTAAAATATTATGTGCTTGACCAACCAAGAAGGCAACTGTTCAGCTACACAGAAAATCTGTATGGAAAACTTTCTCCCTCTAGCTTTTAAAAAGCACACCCAGGGTAGTCAATAAGACTACAGTTCAATATGATGTTTGTTTTATGTAATCAAATGAATAGCACATTTATCCAGAGAGTGCGAATATAGTAGGGCAATTACCAGCAAAGCAGAAGACTTTTATATCCATGCTATAATGTAGTAATGTATGTGAAATTTCAATAATGGCCTTCTCTGTCGGGAAAGGGTGGTCATTAACTGAGTTGGTTTCCCATCAGAGAGTGGTAATCATCACTGTTTTCCAATGGTCTTGATTTTTATATGAACACAAAATACCAATCTATATTATTCTTGATGACATTTTCAGTAATAATAAGCGTATTAATTCAAGCTCCTTTTTCGTTTCCCAGATCTTTATGCTTACAATTCAGTCACACCATTTCTGCACTAAAGGAACATATGGAGACCTTGAGGGAGACAGATGTGAAAAAGACAACCACAATGCCTTAGAGGAATTTACAGTCTCTTAAAGGAGACAGATGTGTCAATAGATAATTGAAATGCAAAGAGCTAACTGCTATGCCCACTTTTCACTTCCCTTTCACCCCTCAATCAACCCCATCATCTTATCAAAGCTACCAACAATGTTCCTAAAGTTAAATCCAATATGTTTTTCTGTCTTAGTTGGCCTCCTGGGGTATATTTCCCATTTTTGAACCATCCTCACTCTTTCAAACATCTCTTGGCTCTTGATTTCCATAACATCACTTAATCCTGGTTCTTTCCTACTCTATGGCAATGACTTTTTACTCTTTTTAAAGGGCTCTTCTGTCTATCCTTTAGTGGTTTCCAGAACTTCCTTTCATTTTACTCTGCGCATTCACCATTACTTCAGTTATCATTTTTGGATTAATGACAAAGTCTGAACAGCCAGAGTTGTGAAGGCAGAGGAATCATGGGAATGGCAGCCTAGCGGACAAATGAAGAAGATGAGGAGGGGAGAAAGAAGAGAACTTAGGAGCTACAGCCAATATACCGTGGGGGGAGAGGAGGATCCCATATAGACCCTCAGTTTGTGACTCAGGTGACCCCCTTATTTTAGGGTCAGAGGTCAGAGAGCTGCCTCCATATTGCTTTCTCAGATAGGCTTAGATACTAACATTTTTTCTGATAGCAATCTTCCTTAAAAATTTTCTTCTCTGCATCAATGCTTCTCCAAAATTTAAGAATACAGTTTCTCTCTTCTCTTCCTGTTATGAATACAATAAAACTGTATTTATGTAGAAAAGTAAGACAGTGAAACACATTTTTCTCTTTAAGTTGAAACTTGTGCAAAAAACATCACTCAAATTTGCTATGGAATCAGCACCATCATTGGAGGAGAGGGGGCCACAGAAGTGGGAGGAGCAGAGAGACAGGCCATGCAGGGTGAGAATCTGGAAGAGATGTGTGTGTGTGTGTGTGTGTGTGTGTGTGTGAGCGTGAGAGAGAGAGACAGAGACAGAGTTTTTTTTATATCACCAATTGCAGAGCTTCTTAAGCTTTCCTGTTTAGGTATCTCTAAGGAGAGAAGAGAGGAGTAATATGTATCTGGAGAGAATCCATAACATCATGCCCTTCTCACATGTCAAGGTCAAAGTTTAAAAATTCTTTGAAAGATCATGTTTTGTTTTGAAAAAGAAATCAAAAGTATCTCACTCCCTATTATAGCCATGCTTGTTTTCATATAAAAAGAATATTTCAGGTAGCTTGCCAGAAAGATGCTGTTGCATTAAATCAAACAATTTCAGAAAATGGTGCTGAACTGAATAAAATCAATCCCATCCCATGAGTTCGGAGTCCTGGCAGTTTTGAGAACCCGGTTTCACATGAACAGAAACCTACCAAAGGCAACAGGTTTTTTCATTGATTTTCAAGCTTTGCCCACTGGGAAGAGACATTCTGATGCTGCTGAGAGGCAGCAGGGTGCAAGGCGTTCAGCGCCTCTTGGTGGAAATTTTGGTAAGTGTATCTTTCTGTGTGTGTCATTTGGCAGATAGAAAGGTCTTTGATTGTATTCTTTTATTGCCCCAAGGAATTCATCTATTCATCCACATCAACAAATATTTTTTCAGAGCCTACTGTGTGCCAGGCACTGTTCTGGAACCATCAATGAGCTTGGCAATGAGTTTTTAAAGGGAAGAAAGATAACTGAAGATATTATTGATTATTTTAGTGCTAATACTATAGTTTTTAATCACATGTACCTGACAAAAAACGACTATAAATTCCACAATCAATCTCTCCATCTAATGTTCAAATTTATTTTCATTACAGTGAACATGTCATGTATATCAAAAGCATTCATTTATTCTTTGCAATCCTGAACTGAGATGTTTGCTTTTAAAATACTCTCTGGTAAATAAGTCAATTGTGAGGGTTGTTCTTTATCAAAGAGTGAATAGTGGTTTTGTTTTTCTTATCGAGATTTTCAGCTACAGGTCAGGGTCAGATCATCACTTCTCCCCAGCCACTTCAGCATACATTTCTGTGATGAGAGAGTTCTCAAAGTCACTTCCATTTTCACTATACATTTAAATAAAAGTAAAAGGCACATCCTGTGTGGTGAGATGTTCCTGGCAAATGGTACAGTGTCTATCTGCTTGAACCCCTTGATAAGGGCCACTACTTCCATGGTTTGTTGTTGTATTTAGACCAAGCTGTGACCACATCAATGAACATCTTCTAGTCTAAGCCCATGAGGGGTTACAAAAATCATTCATCTAAAATCTGGTGATGACTTTCCATACACTTGCTCAGTGCTAGGATCTTCAGCCTTACACTTTACTGGCCACTTGAACTTAGATGCTAGGGTGAGTGGGTCACCTTCCTTCTGTAACAAGGAGATGATAACTACCTTACAGTGTTATCCCAATGATGACATGGGGTTCTCAATATAAAGTGCTTAGCACACTGTCCAACACAAAAAAGCACACATTAGTTTTATTATTATAGAATATATTCACCTATCCTATTATTAATTTTAAGCAAAGCTCTTTTCTCATTCATACACACTGGGCATTAAAGTTATTGACAAATCTTGCTTTCCGAATGTCTCTCCTTTTCCTTTATTTTGCTCCGTATTTCATATTTAGAGATGATATTCAGATAAGTAGCCCGTATATGAGACCAACAAGTAAGAGCTAAGGAGCAAGTTAAAAAGTTCAATGCTGGGACAGAGGCCAATGCTTGGCTCAGTTCTGGGATTTTTTTTTTTTATAATAGTCTATAATTCTTTTTTTTTTTTAAAGATTTTATTTTTTTTTTCCTTTTTCTCCCCAAAGCCCCCCAGTACATAGTTGTACATTCTTCGTTGTGGGTCCTTCTAGTTGTGCCATGTGGGACGCTGCCTCAGCGTGGTTTGATGAGCAGTGCCATGTCCGTGCCCAGGATTCGAACCAACGAAACACTGGGCCGCCTGCAGCGGAGCGCGTGGACTTAACCACTCGGCCACGGGGCCAACCCCAGTTCTGGGATTTTTAATTCAAGGATTTTTTAAAGTGTGTCTGAGTTTATTATTCCCACCCAACATTTGCTAGCCTATGAGCCGGGCACTTCACATACGCTCTGTCATTTAATTCTCCTAACATCTTGTGAGGTCCATTTTCTTATCTGCATTTTACAGACAAAAATATCTCTGAACCTTGGACAGTTAGTGGCTTTATCAAGAACTTAAATTTAATCAGTGGTTGAACCAAGATCTGAATATAGGACTTTCAAATTCCAAGCCCCAGAAAGATGTTGTTCTATCAAAACAGAGCAGTTAAGATATTTGGACAGGACCAAATCATAAATTTGATGAATTTATTCTTGTTTATTGTATTTTTAAAAACTTCTCCTTTTGAGGATTAGAGATGTAGCTACCCCTGATGCAGGAAGGGTTAATAATCACTGGAAAAGCCTTGCCAACAAACTGTGACCCAGAGGTGAGAAGGCCTATCAGCCAATGACGGGTAAGACTGCCAGGGGGAGGCAACCTAAGACAGGTGCGGTCCCCTGGGGGCACAGATGGAGACACGATATCGATATCAGGAGCAGGAGGGGCCGTTACCTAGGAGACCTTGCCATCTCCAAGATAAAAATATACGAGCACAGCAATAGCATGATAATATTGAAACAGAGGCCAAGGGAGGGCTCCTTGAGAAATCACTAAGAATTCTTAGCATTCGCTAACTACTTCATCTAGAACATCTGTGTATGTTTAACAGATGTAAGCTATGTATATATTGAAACACTGGTCATAATAAACTCAGAGTGGCCATCAGCCCTCTCCGCATCTACCCTGATGTGTACATTGGATTGTGACACCGACAAGAGAGAATCAAGGAAAAACAATAATAAAGAAAACGTGTGCAGATATTTTCATCTCCATGGAAGCTCTCTGATTTGAATGAGTTCCAGCTCGGAAAACATGTTTTGTTGAACATCATTGGGAGTGAACTGGTTTGGACGGGGCTAGATGGCAGTAGATTGATGCATCCCATTGAGCTATCCATTTAGAGTCTGAGCCGAGTTTTATTCGGTTTGTCACATAGGCTGTGGCTCTTGGCCAGATTGTCTTAAAATCTTCACCTGATACCTCATAAAGTGTTCTATATTTAATTTAAAAAAATAGCATTCATATTTTTTAACTATAAAATAATATGTGGTCATTGTAGAAAGTATTTAAAAGAAATATGTAGACAAGTTTTTTTTTGTAAGGAAGATTGGCCCTGAGCTAACATCTGTTGCGAATCCTCCTCTTTTTGCTGAGGAGGATTATCACTGAGCTAACATCTGTGCCAATTTCCCTATTTTATGAGGGATGCTGCCACAGCATGGCTTGATGAGCAGTGCTACATCTGTGTGAGGGATCTGAACCTACAAATCCCAGGCAGATGAAGCCAAGTGCTCAAACCTAACCACTAAGCCACTGGGCTGGCCCTAGAGAAGTACTTCTTAAAAATTTGTGTATAAGTCATTCTATTCAGAGATAATTCCTTCTAGTTTTTTCTGTAACCCTGTAACTTTTACAAAATTTAAGTTATAACCATTATACCACATACAATTCAATGTCAATCAAAGATTCTTTAAAATAATGAGTTTTAGTTTATCTTAGAATAATACTGTTTTTCTAATTATATACCTATTATACATTTATTGCAGACAATTTGGAGAACCCTAAAAAGCAAATAAAAATTACCAGTAATCGTATCACCCTGAGATAATCGCAGCTAACATCTTTCCTTATAGTTTTTACTATGCATATATGTGTTTTATGTGTAATAATAGGTCTCATTTATGGAATGTGTCCTATGTACAAAATACTATTCTAAAAGCTTTTAATCCTTAGGACAATCCTACAGAATGGATATTATTATAATTCCTACTCACTTTGGGGAAACCGAGACACGTTACATTAAGAAACTTGTCCAAGATTACACAGCTAGTCATAACAGATGTGGGATTTGAATCCGAGCAGTCTGCCCAATGGTCTGTACTCTTATTCCTGATATAGAACTGCCTCTCTCTATGTCATAAAAGATCATACTAAATAATTTAGAGGCAAACTTTTAAAACTTAACACCACTATATTTCATTATTCTAAGATACCATTCCTCTGATCTGGAAGAACTCAACCTCCAAAATCTGTCTTTCCTGTTCCAAGTTCCAACATCTTGTTGGAACGTGGTTTTAGGCTTTCTTCTGCATGTCTAGAGTAGGTCTTATTAGAGAATGATCCTTTCTTCTAAGGCCTGGTATTTCTGATGTCTCAGCTGCATTCCAGAGTTGTTGTTACCAAACTATCTCCACCCTGGTGCAGCCAAACTCCAGTTGTTCCACGGAGCTTCTCCTTCTGCAGCACTGCTTCACACCTAGCAACCCTTTCGTACTCTCGAACACAAAGCAACCAATATCTCCTCTGCCATGTGTGGCCTTGCCCTAAACATACAGCCCAGCTCTCAGCCATGGAATCATAGGAGACTCCCCCAACATGGACTTCTGTGGTCCCTATGCACAGTCCCCTCCTGTCTCCTGCCTTGCTCTGCATATCCCAGTCATTTCACCTACTCTGCATCCTACTCTCTGCCTCCTCTGCTCAGCAGGTGTGCCATGCTCTGCTTGGACTCCAGCTCTTTGTGCTGTGGTTGGGAAATTGTCCCCAGGCAGAAAGTGGGGTCAGCAGTGGGGTTTGCCTTGTGAGTTTTGCTTCTTTTGGGGATTGCTCTTAGTCACAGTAACTAAAGCTTTCAGGACCCAAACATTGTGCCTTTCCCAGAAACCTGGTCTTGGAAAGTCTGAATTCAGAGCAACTCACCCTGATCACTCTCTCCTTTGATGTTAGAATTGTCCCCACACCACCCTTTAACAACTGGCTTACTTACCTTTGTTTGATTATTTCCAATGGCAGGGAACTCAATGCCTTAAAAAGCAGCCTTTTCCATCTCTGCATGGCAGAATTCAAAGCTAGACAACGTTTCATTTTGTTGAGCTCAACTCTGTCTCCTGAAGCCTTCCATCAGTTGTCTTAGTTTTATTGGCTATAAATGACCAATAAAACTCATCTTCCACATGACAGCTCTTCAAATATTAGCAGACAATGAGACTGTCCCTAGTGAATCTGCTGTTTTTTGTGCTGTGGTTAGGAAATTGTCCCCAGGCAGAAAGTGGGGGCAATTGTAGGGCTTGCCTTGTGGGTTTTGCTTCTTTCTGGGATTGCAATCATGTACCCTCTGTTGTTTGCTGCCTGAAAACAGTTGCTTTGTATATTTTGTCCAGTTTTATAGTTGCTTTCGGTGGGAAGTCTAGTTAAGTATCAATTACTCCATCATGTGAAGCTATGTTTTACATAGTCTGAATTTGCATTTTTACAAACCTAAGCTGTTGTCTCAGACCTTGGAATCATGCTCAATGTCACTGAAGATTTATTAGCTTATTAAATACTCTTAAAATCTCAATGAGGTAGGTATAATTTTATGCTCACTTTACATATGAGGAACCTGAGGTACAGAGAGGTTAAGAAATTGCCCAATGTTACACAGCCAGAAAATGAACATTTCTGGGTTTGTATATAGACTAAGAAATAATGTACACTCAGTGTGGCTTTCTTTTTATTATCTCTCTCTCTTTTTTTTTTTTTTTTAATATTGGCACCTGAGCTAACAACTGTTGCCAAACTTCTTTTTATTTTTCTGCTTTTTCTCCCCAAATTCCCCTGGTACATTGTTGCATATTTTAGTTATGGGTCCTTCTAAGTTGTGTCATGTGGGATGCCACCTCAGCATGGCCTGATGAGTGCTACCATGTCTGTGCCCAGGATCCGAACCGACAAAACCCTGGGCCGAGGAAGTGGAGTGCACCAACTTAACCACTCGGACACAGGTCCGGCCCTATCATTATCTCTTTAGCTGAGTGAATATTTGACTTCTTTTGCTCTTTTGATAACTTTGGAATAACTTTGATATCTAACTGTTACTATTCATTATTGAAAACATAAAATTACATCATTATCCCATTCTAAATTACTCGTGAAAGTAGAACGGATTACAATTTGGAACCAGAAACCACTTTGGGGGATTATAATCTTTACAGTCCAAAGGGGCACTAACTTTTTGTCTGTTTTGTCCACTATTGTGCCTTCTTGACGAGAAGAGTCCTGGAAAGAAATGTGCACTTAATAAATATTTGTTGAACAAATAAAATTTTATATTTTATGCAATTTCATTGAGATGGAAACACATTTTTCACCTTTTATTACTTGAAACCTGATTATACTTATCCCGCAATTATAAAAGATAACTTCTCTGTATTCCATATTTTTCACTTGCCATAAAATCTTCTAAAAGTAGTGATTATCTCTGTTTTTTCATTTAATTCTTTGTGTACATTTATCTTTTGCCTTATACAAGTAATACTTTCATGTTAGAAGGTGCTTATAACAAGGCTTATTTTAAGGATAATTTGTTCTTGGTAGAGTAATAGCGATTTTTCATTACTTTGACATAAATAATAATACAGATACAGAGACAGGTATATTTGGGCTCATAAATGCATCATGTTTACAAGATACATGCTTCCTTTAACAAATTAGTCCATTTGACAGCTCTGAATTGCAAAGATGGAAAGTACTTTGTTAATATTGCTTATATTTTTGATCCAAGAACTATTGCACTTTAGTAAGTTTTTCTCCTGTGTGCTGTATCTTTTCAATTCAGTTTCCATATATTATCATTGTTCCGTGGAGATTGCTAGTGAGACATCTTCATGAAATCTTATTTTCAAAGTGTGAAATTCCAAAGGCTCCATTCTCCAGGGATTAAAGGTACCAGTGTATATTTCATGCAGTCACCAAAGGGAAAGCTCTGAAATATGGTCACAAAAGTGACCTTTTGTACTTGGGAAAATGGCTAAACCAGCCTTATCTTGATATAGGAGAATGGCTAGTAAGATGGACAGTGTGAGTCTGTGTGTTTATCCCGGCAGGAGTGAGGAATCCTTTGCAAAAAAATAAATGCAGAGCAATTCTCAGATTCTGAACCACCAGTTTTGAAAGGCATCATCCAATTAGTTTCAGTTTTAGTTTTACTTTTACAGCTTTAATGAAGTATAATTGGTATATAGAAAATGGTACACATTCAAATTATACCACGTGATGAGTACTGACACATGCACACATCCTTGAAACCATCACCAAAATCAAGGTCATAAACATATTACATATTAGTAGTTATTCTTTAACTTTTTTTCTTGATGGGAAGAATGTTTTTTTGTTTAATCAATGGGAAGATGCTGTTTGGGTTACAAATAGACAACGAGCAAGGAAAATCTCCTTAGTCAATAAGAAAATGACATAAAATAAAAAACGTTTCTGCTTAACAGCAGAGGCATCTCATAGGATTATTTAGATAGGATTTTTCTCACCTGGGATATTTTTGAAACAAAATATCTTTTGCGTAAAATTGTACACAATTTTGTGACCTTTTTTGCGTGAGGTAAGTAAGAAGATATGCTGAAGGAATAAACATTAAAGAAAGCTCTCAAGTATAACAGTGGTCTTACTGAAATAAAACAGACAATTTGTAGAGAAAATAAAATAAAATAAAAGCAACAGCAATCACCCATCTTCCTGAGGAGAAAGAGCCCATGTCAGTGTTTTTTACAGCGTAAGCCTTTGTCGGCTGGCACTCTGTCATCATTCGTTTCCATCTAGCCTTCATCTTGTAGAAGCCACATGAAGATAGTGGGTGAGAAAGTGACAAAGGGTTATGCTCAAGGATTGGATGAACTTTGGAATCATCCTTGGCTCCTCTCTCACACACCTCACATCCAACTCGCCAGGAAATCCTGTGGGCATTACTCAAATCCGATCACTTCTCATCATCTTCATTGCTGCTACTGGAGCTCCACCATCTCTCGCCTGGGTTATGCAATAGCTTCTTTCCAGGTCTCTCTGTTTCTACCCTTTTCCTACAATCTGTTTTCCATGTAGCAATTGGAGTGACCCTTGGATAGGTAAATCAAACCATGTCACTCCTCTGATCAAACTCTGCAGTGGTTCTGCAACACTCAGAGTAAAACTGAAGTTCTCATGATGGCATACAAGGTCCCAGCCTAGGGGATCTGATCTCAGTTATTTCTCTGACTTCATCTCCTGCTCTTCTCTTCCTAATCATTCCACACCAGTATCACTGGCCTTCTTGCCTCTTGAACATACCAGGCACCTTTCTACCTCAAGATGTTTACTTGAGCTATTCTTTTTTCCTGAAATGCTTTCTCCAGATACCCACTGAGATATCCACGTTTTTCAAATCTTTGCTCCAATCTCACCTTTTAATGAGGTCTTCCTTGGCACCTTATTTAATATTGTAACTTATCCTCCAGCCTCCACTCATTCATTTCTGATACTCTTGACCCTAATCTTGTCCTTTTTTTCCCCATGGTACTTACCACCTTCTACTATACTATATACCGGACTACATGTTCTTTATTATATTTACTGTTATTGTTAGTCCCTGTCCAGTACCCACTGCTCCCCACAAAATATAAACTTCATAAGGGCAGAGTCTGTTTGTTTTATTACCTGTTACATAATAAGGACCTAGAATTATACCTGGCATATAATAAGTTTTCAATAAATGGTTGTTGAAGGAATGAATGAAAGTTATCTGCTTCTTTGAATGGAATGAAAATCTGTGGCTGCTATTTAAAGTTCCTTATGAAACACTTTAACGTTATTTTAAATTCTTTTTTTTTAAATAAGCAGTTCAAACACATGATACACAATTCAGAAGGCACAAAAACATGTATATTAAAAATAAGTCTCCTTCGCAATTATCCTTAGGCCATCTCTTGAAAGGAAGCTAATTACTAGTTTTTTAAGTACTTCTTTCAAAGGTATTCTATATATTTAGAAATATATAGGCATTTATAAGCTTTTTATATTAACGCGAATGGTAATATTCCATTTATCTTGATTTTGGTATCAAACAACATATCTTGGTGATTATTTTATTATAATACACAGAAGAACTCTCTTATTCTTTTGAAGAACTGCATAGCAATCCATTTATTAATGGACAATTGGTTAGATATCAAATTTTGCTCTTCTATGTAATGCTGCAATGACTATCTTGTGCATGTGTTAATATAGCTGTAGAATAAAGTTCTAGAGGAGAAATTGCTAGATCAAATAACATATGTGTTTTAATTTTGAAATATACTGCCAAATTTTTCTCATGGAAATGTTAAAATTGACACTTTCTTCAGAAATATATGAGGATTTTTATATCATTACTCACACTGTGTATTATTAAAGATTTTGATCTTTAATTCGTTTTATTTCAAATTGACACAGACTAGCAGTAAAAAATAAAAACATTAAAATAGTGTAAAATGGGGAGCGAAAGCACTCAAGTCTTTCAGATACCTCATTTGCAACCTCCACGGATAATCACGGTTAACAGCATCTTGCATATATTTTCAGTACACATACAAACATTATATACATAGGCATATAATTCTTTTATACACAAATTTAAACATAATTATACTTTGCAACTTACTTCTTCATCTGACACTATATCATGGATATTATTTCAATTAATATATGTAATGCTACCTTATTTTTTTTTATGGCCACACAATAGAATATGTACCACGGTTTATTTAATCTAGTTTGTATAGATGAAAGTTGGAAATATTCTAAAGATTTTAAGGTTTTAATTTAAAGATTTTAAAGATTGCAAACAATGCTGCAAAGAATGGCTTTGTATATGCATCTTTAATTTGTTATTGCAAATATGTTTCTAACAGTCAAAAGACGTGCATCTCAAATTTTGATAGTTATTTTCAAGTTACTCTCTTAAAAGGTGGAATGCTACTCTTTAAATTAGATATTTGCTTCTCTACATACTGTTGTTCTTCACCTTTATTGCTTGTTTTTGTTTGCAGAATCAGTATTTGTTCAACTGATGTGGAATGGTGTGTATTCTAATGGGATGTGACATCGGGAAAAGAAACAACCTTTCCACTGCCATTGGGGATTCTCTACAATTCTGAGACTTCTACAAAATGCCATGTGTAGCAAACTCAGTGTATTTCAGATCTCTGGAGAGGTCTGAATTGCAATTGACTGCCTAGAAGGAAGTGACAGCATAGCACTTATGCTACTAAAGTCAACAGAGAACTTCGTTACTTTGAAAATTTTGTACATATAGGTTACCCTCCTACTGAAATTGTTTCCCATATGTGTCCTCAATTCTTCATTGTGACTTAGAGTTGCTATTATAGCAAATGAGTTGTCATGAATTTTGCATTATTACAATCATCTTTAAACATCTTTGCATACTGCCTAAGCTCAGGAGACAAAATTATTTACATATATTTTCAATCTATTTTAAAAAGGTATATACACGGTAGTCCAACAGTTCATTTGTTCTATGGTCTTGATAGGAAAGCTGGGAAAATATAATGGAATAGTTTGCTTGTTGACTGCAAGTATACGGTAGAATGAGCTATAAAATAAATTACTTCCTATAAAGATTTAAAAGACTAGCTGGTAAAAAATCCAGAAAAGTTGTTGCTGTTGTTTTGTTTTCCGAGACGTAAGCAAATCTTTTATTCTGTGTCTGTGCCTGATCCATTTTATCTGCCAAAAAACTTCCTTTTGTTTACTTTGGAAATGGTTTCCTTCCACTATTTTGGAGGGAATAGCTAGTTATTTAAAGCATCCCACTTTGTAGCTTCTAGACTCTTAGGCACTCCTCATGACAACTTAACAAGGCAGTTAGTTATTTCAATACCAGGCCAGAGAATGGAGAGAAGAAGCAATTATAAAATATAATCACCTTGTTGTGCTGGAGATTGGGCAGTGATAGAATAGAGCCAGCCAGAGTGCATGCATATCTGGTATTCACTTCAGTAAGAGGAATCTGGTAAGAACTAGAGTTCCAGGAAGAACAGGGGTCAAGATCAAATGAAGAGAGGCAGGAGGACCTATGGCTTAAGTCTAAGGCAGTGTTTTCCAAGTTTGAGTGATGATAAAATCGTTTGATGATAAAATCGTGTGATAATATTTGTTAAAAGACAGATTCCAAGATCTCACTTTGAGACTCCAATTGAGAAGTGCTATGGGAGTGGAAGGAGGGGAGTTGCTAGGAATTTACATTTTAGCAAATGATCCTGCTGCAGATAGTCTACCTACTGCATGTTGAGAGATAGTCAACATCTAGAGAGTTGTCTCAATCTAGTGGGTCAGAGGTTAACCAGGACATCAGTGATAAGTAGGGTTGGCATGCCAATTCTAGCCACTTCTAGCCAGAGGGCTTCTCCCATCTGGTTTAATCTGCCTGAAAGATTTGAATCATGTTTGTATATGGATCTGAGCTCTCATGGAGAGATAGATATAAATATTAGGATATTCCACATCTTACACCAAACAAAGGTAAGGTCAAATTAACAGTTTTCTTTTAGTTGTGTTGCTTTCCTTCGACATTTGTGACTTGGATCCAGACCTAACCTTTGACAGCTGGTGTCATGTTCATTTTTACTCAGTTTTTCCTACTTAAGAAGGTATTTTGGCTTTAGGTCTAAATTCTTCCCATCCAAGCTTCTATTTGAACAGCTTCTGTGTGTCTTCCTTTCTTCCATTCTCTTCCAAATGAAAGTTTGTTTTCTCAGTAGGAATAGACAATGACTTTAAATCAGACAACCTGAAAGACTACCTGTTTCCATGGATTCATGATTGATCTTAATCAGAGGTTCCAAACGCAAATGCCTCCCAAAACTGTGTGAGGAGGTGAGTATGTGAAGAACAGGGGAGTGAATCAGAAGGGAGTGGCAGAAACCTCAAACTGACAAGGACATTACTTGCCAAAAAACATTAAAAAAATCAAAATGAAGAACCATGTTATCAAAACAAAACAGGTCTTCAGACTAAATTCTGACTGCTGGCCATCTGTCTATACCCTTGACTTAAAGTCTTACGTTGGTCAACTTGTAGTCCCTGTCTCAGGTGGTTATGACTTTATGATGGCACTATCTTAGTGACTGTACAATAAAGTGTTGTGTGAACATGGGAACACTGTAAGATACAGCACAGAAACTTTGGGATACGTTGGGAACAGTAAAAATAAGGGAGGTGGGGGAAAGAGAGAGAGAATATGCAAACCGTTTCCAGTAATACTACCTACTTAACTTTGAATAAGCTACAGAGCTTCTCTGAGTCTCTGTTTCATGTGTAAAATGGGGACAAAATATCTGTTTCAGGAGATTTTCTTAAGGTTTAAGTGAGATAATACTTGTAAAACTACATAATGCTTGGTACATCGTAGGCACTACATAAAGTCTCTTAACTGATTTTATGTGGCAGAATTTACTAGGAATGTTCCGAAGATGATGGGATTTCTCTAGCACTAACATATGGACTTGGTGATGTGAAATGCCATGTAGAGATGCCTTCCCTCTCCCCTTGACAAGGCTATTGATTGGCCCCTTGTCCAAGGGTAAGCTGGAAATGTCGAATGGAGATTGTTAACGGCTGAGAGCAAGGTAGATTACATCCTTTTACTGCTAAATTCAAAGCCACACTTTTATTATTATCTTTTCTTTTTCCCCTTCTCCCTCACTTCTTGCCAAATCCAGGGGTGGTACCTACTCCTATTCTTGAGTTTTCTGAATGACACCCCTACATAGAGGTTACGGAGTGGCCCACTGCTCCAGGTGTGGGAATAGGGTGGGTGGAAGGAATGGAGTCTCCTATGATGATCAACGGCAGGCTTCAAGGAGGGCTCAGCTGGGCACCTTAGACCCTGCAGTGTGCCACTGAGAGAGGCCAGATCCAGATCCCTCTGAGAACACTTTGAATTCCTTCAGCTTTGGAAGGTTATTTCCACCATATATTCAAGGGAAGAGTGGCCAGATCCATCCCTTTTCTGCTGATGCCTCATTTCCTCTCTTCCACACATGAGCTCTGTGAAAAAAGGGATCACCGTGAGAAGTTGAAGAGAGCTGTGGGAAAGAGATAGTTACTGAATTATGGTAGGGATATCAGAACTTTGTCTTTAGGAGGCAAAGTTTTAAATCATAAGTGAGAGAAAATTTGTTGGATTGGATTGGACATACTGCAATGGGCAGAATAAGTTTTTTCATCTGGGCAGGGGTTGGGGTTTGTGGGGTAATAGCCATAGTTTTAAAAACAGAGCAAGTTTCGAGTAGTACATCTCTGATGTTTAACGGTTCAATTGGTGCATGGCATGCATATTCTCTGAGCAATTTTCCCTGTTATGTTTTTGTGTTTACCCTAATCTCTTCATTCTTTATTCTCCCAATATCCTTGTGAGTAGCTGCATGTAGGTGACAAATAGGGGACACCAGTGTGGGACTGGGGTCCAGCATTTATTTCTGCTTGGAACTACTTGATTTCTATGGTTATCGCACCAGCAACTTTGGCCTCATTAAAAAGGGAGTCAAAAGACCTAATGGGAGTCGAATACTGTACTACACTAACTTTTGCATTTCTTCCTTCAGAAGTGTATTATTGAGAGCCTGTTTTGTGCCAGATTCTCTTCTGGGTGCTAGAAACATATCTTTGGACAAAAGAAAGCCCCTATTCTTATAAAATTTACATTTCAGTGGAGGTACGTAGACCAAAAAAAAAATCAGTAGCTATATTCTATGTTTATCATAAAGAAAAGAAAAGCAGAGTAGGAGACGTGATCGGGTGGGGGAGGTGGCATTTGAGCAAAGACCGGCAACAACCAGTGGATGAAGCCACTTTAGTATCCACCTGAATGTTCATGGGAGAGGTGAGTGTTCTACAGTGGCCTTGAATCAGAGAGCAATTAGCATGTGTGAGGAACAGCAAGGACACCCATGTGGCTGGAGAGGAAGAAGCTGGTGACAGTGGAGGTAGATGACATCAGAGATGTCCTCGGGGGCCAGGTCATGACCAATCACTGTAGGCCCTAGTAAAGATTGGCGATTTTATTCTACTAAGATGGAAAAATATTGGAGGGTTTGAATATAGAACTGACATTTTAAAAAGATCATTTTTACTGTGTGGAGAAAATGTCGATTGTGCCAACGATGCTATGATTAACACTTTATTACCTTGTTTGCACATAGGACCACAATGTGCAAAATCAATCCATTGATTTTGTTCCCATATTTACAAAGCAAAGTGTGCTCAACAACTATTATTTCATGGTATGATATGCTGCATGTGATGATATGCCTCTTAAGATGCAGTGCTTGAAGGATTTTTTCCCTAAGGGTGTCTTTAAATCTGTAAAATAGTCTATCCTGCTTTCAAAAGTTGTTGTGATACTGCAATCTGGAACTGTTCTGTTCTGCCTCTTTCAATCTTTTCATCCCATAAACACCATATCAGACCATAGTCTATTTGCTAGAATTAGGAAGGGGAGGTAAGTGTCTTAATTCAGTCAGTTCTAATTTATAGTATTATGACTTAAAAAAATTGTATGTATAAAAACTGGGATATTTTTCAAGTTAAAAGTTTTGGATAATGTCAAAAGTGATTATTAAATGAATAGTCTGGCTTATTTCCACAGATTTACAAATTAAAGCACCCCAGAGATGAACAAAGTCAGATAGCTTAGAAAAAAGGAAATAAAAATTAAAATAAATAATTTTTTTAAAATGTTATAGGGACTCAATATAAGGTCAAAGGTGAAAGGAATTGTGCGAACCAGGAAAAGAACTTCCAGGAGACAGCAAGACATTACCACTTTTAGACCGTTTTTTGAAATGTCTTGTTGATCCTCATTAAATGTTCTTTATTTTTAGAATAAGCTGAAATGTTCCTGGACTACCACAAAATGGCTAAAAAATAGGATAATATATTCACCACATAAGCAAGGAAGGCCTTAGAGAAAGAGAATATGACATTTTCCCTCACAGCTGAATTTCTTGCTGAATTGGTGCTAAACGTCTGTGAGAAATTATTACTGAAAAATGAGATAATATCCAAATACTAAATAGAATATACCGTCACCGAAGACAAACTTGCATATTTTATTATTCCCTATAAAACAATAAATTATACCCATTTTGTCAGTAATAGACTATTAGTGAGCTAAAATTTAATTAAAAATGAGAGAATTAAGTCAATTTATTCTATTAGGGGAATAATAAACTGAAAATATGACCTTTCCAACTCAAAGAGGTAAAAAGTTTTGATATTCTGATTGATGTCTTTTTAGGAGATGCACAACTTTTAATAATTTATGATATTGTCACACCATTTTTTACCCTTCTCATCAATAAGTCAAAATATTTTACAATCAATAATTTTCATGTATTTTTTCCAAATACAATTACATAAATTTAGTTTCTACATACAATTATACTCGCTTCATTTTAAAGTTATGAAACTATGTCTGTAATGACCTGTTACTATTGCTGTCCTTGTTTCTATTGGTGCTTGTTGCTGCTTGTTACTATTGGTGTGGTGATTCCAAACCCCAAAATAACTAGGCTGTTAGAGCAAAACAAAAAGAAATCCTTTGTGTAAATGAAGTACGTGGATACCCAGGAACATATGCAAACTCAGGCAATTGGTTTAACCTGTTTAATTCTAATTTTCTTCATCTATAAAAAGGCATTACAGAAAGATTAAATGAAATATCGTGTCTAAATATCTAGTATAGTAGATGCTACCCAAAATGTGAGTTCTCTTTCCTTATTATCTGATGAGTCAGTTAAGGGATATCATGATAGTAATTATATATAAAATAGAAAAATAGTCCTTGATTGGTAAATTCACTGTAATTCATGGATTTAAGGCAACAAGGAATTGAATCGCTATTCCTTGAACTGTAATCTTACAGCTAAGATGATGTAATTTCCCAGCTCCAAGCAAAGGCAAATTTCAAGTGACAGGCTGTTTGGGTGCCTTCAGCGTTCTTATTTTCACTCATTTTTCTTGTTCTGTTGTTGTTTTCCCTTTGTCTGCTTTTTGAGCAACCTATACTATAGATTCACAGAATCGTGGAGTATGAAAGACTCTTAGATTGGAACATAAGAAACCCTTATCTGATGGAGGACTTCCATCTACAGCCTGCCTAACAGGTGCTCACCTACCCTCTGTGTGTGTACTTTCAACAGAAGTGAGCTGAAACCTGTCTAACCACACTTACGTAGAGCAGTGAGAGTTTTCCTAAACTCTCTTGAAGCTGAGTGTTAACTACTAAGTTTATACCAATGGAATGTGAACAAAAGTGATACGCATTATTTTTAAATCAGAGATTTAAAATATTGGGGCATCCATCCTTCATGTACTCTCTATCTACTTTCTATGAGCCAGAACATGGATGTGCTTTCAGTGTAGCTTCCATTAGGTGGATAAAAAAATAGCTAAAAAGAAGATTGAAGAACCCTGGCTTCTTAATGACAATCACCCTCTGCCTAGAACACTAATCATGGATTGTCATGTAATAGGAAAATAAACTTCTATCTCTTTAGGCCGTTGAATTAGTATTGAGTCTCTGATACAACACCTTGTTATTATCCTAACTCGTGTAAGGGATGCTTCACTTTTTTTACTCTCTGCGAGAGATTGGTCCAGACTAGATTTATCTATTCCTTAAATGTTTCATAGAAGTTGCTTATAAAATCATTTAAACTGATGCATTGTTTAGTGGAAGATTTAAAGAATAGATTTAATTTATTTAATGAGTATATCACGAGTCAGGTTGTCTACTTCTTCTTGAGTTGGTTTTGGTAAAATTCTTTTTTTAAGTTATCAAGTGAGAAACAACTAATTAATTTTCAGTTATTAAAACGAATTATATAGAAGTATGTTTTTTTTTTTTTAAGATTTTATTTTTCCTTTTTCTCCCCAAAGCCCCCCAGTACATAGTTGTATATTCTTCGTTGTGGGTCCTAGTTGTGGCATGTGGGACGCTGCCTCAGCGTGGTTTGATGAGCAGTGCCATGTCCGCGCCCAGGATTCGAACCAACGAAACACTGGGCCGCCTGCAGCGGAGCGCGCGAACTTAACCACTCGGCCACGGGGCCAGCCCCATAGAAGTATGTTTTTAAATGTCAAAATTTAGAAATAAAGCAGTTACTTCAAGGAATTAGTATTAATTACTGAGAAGGACTTACTAAAATACTAGATTTGTCAGTTTCTTCTTAAGGCTTAATAATTTTTTTCTCTATGTATTTTGAAGTCACGTTATTTGGTGCATATAAAAAAGCATATATGTTTACTATATTTCATCTGTTTGGAGTTATTGCTATTTCTTTCTATTTATTCTGCATTTTCTGTGTTTGTTTTTATCTCTTTCTTGCCTTTTCTTGGTTTTTTTTGCTTTTCAGATTTTGCCTTTCTTCTGTTTTCACCCTTTACTGGTTTGAAAATTATAACCTCTATTACTCTACAAGTTTTAACATGCATATTACACACAACAAAGTTTAAATCTAATAACTTTACCCTCTTTTCAAACAATGCAAGAAATTTCTAAATGCTCTAATATCAACGAATATTTCATACAGTCAGTGTTTGTTAGATTTCACTATGTTTACCATTTTCTTTGCTTGCTTCTCTTTGTTACATTTTACTTATTCTTTCTGCGACCATTTTCTTTATCCTGAAACATATTTAAACGTTTAGTGGCAATCTCTGAATTGTAAAGTCGCATTTTTTATTTGAAAAAGTATAATTTTATTCTCTTTTTGAAACGTAGATTTGCTGTTTGTAAACTTCTACGTGGTGGGTTATCATCTATCAGCATTTGGAAAAGACAGTTCTATGTCTTCTGATTACGCTGTTCTATTTTAGCAAGCAGATGTCACTTAAATATTTATTTCTATGTAAGTAGTTTCTCTTTTCTCTTGAGTTAACTTTGAAAATCTCTGTTTCTTGTGCGATGTAATGTAAAATTTTAAAATGAAGAAAATGACTCTATACTTTTTTAATGGATACATATACAGGTAGTAAAAGTATAAGATTATGATTGAGAATAATGCAGAAAAAATATTCTCTGTTTCTTTGTTATGTGTAGTTATATTATGATACGATGTAAAAAAAAAATGTTCTGCTAAGAGTTCATTTAGTTTTTTAAGTCTATGTCTTGGAGTTTTTAATCAGTTCTGGAAATTTCTTGACCATTTTCTCTTTGAATATTTTCCCTGCTCTATTCTCTCTCTTCTCCTATGAAGTTTCAATTTAATGTAGGTCAGATATGTTCACCCTGTTCTCCATATCTCACCCATTTAGTGATCACTAACACCAGTTCCCTCATCCTTTCTCTCACAGCCAAGGAAATCCAGCTTTGGAAATAGGAGAGAGATTTTCCATGTAAAGATTAAGGCAAAGATTCTTTATTTGGAATCTCTGCAGCCTTGTTTGATGTACAGTCTCTTTGCCAGATGCTTCCTCTTCTTGATGAATGTTTCCAAATTTGCATATGGTGAAGTTTAGACAATAAGGGCATGCAAGCGTTTTTATATCTATTCTGTTTCATTTCGTTAATTCTTATGCTGTCATATTTTTCGCAGCTCTTGGGCCCATACTTGTCCAATTTTGATGGTTTCTGTACTCCTAGCAACAGTGAAGTTCATTAGCTTTCTTTGCTTGCTCATACTGAAAGGAGTATTACTCACCTTCCCAGAAAGGTCAATGAATTAGGGCAGGAGCACCTTTGAACGACAAGGTGTCATCTCCTTTGTGTGTCATTGAGTTAAGCTACTAGATCATTTCTGCACCTTGTAATCCTAGCAACTGTGCATTGATGAAAGTTCAAAAAATGTTTAGTAAGTTACTGGAGAATTAGGAATAATGAATTATCTGTCATCAACATGCACGTAGAGTTCTGATTAATGGCCTTTTTTTGGTGATGGTAGTAAATTTAATATACCTCTTTTTCTTAAAGGACAATAAACTTGGGCTCTTTACTTTTATTTTTGGTAACTTTTGAAAGTAATCAACCCACACTGTCTGAGGGAACAAGGCTAAATGAATTAACAAGACTTGGATTTAATTAAGATGAACAAACACTGGAAGAAAGGAGGACTGTGCTTTTTGAATAGATTCCCTTTTATTGGCCAGTGAGTGCAATGAGAACATACATTCCACCATTTAATCACTAGATTTGGTATTTTAAATGTCTTAATCTATTATTAATTAATTAATTTAAATTTTTTCACTAGTTTTATAGGCCAACAATGTTATCTGGTTTTAATTTTTATTTCTTTTATGCTGAGTGAAGTTGAACATCTTTACAGATCATTATTCTGGTATTTCAAGCTACATGAAACACTAGATGTGCACTTTAGAAGCAGAGATATCAGAGTGCCTGGTATATATCATTGACTTATGGGTTCTTTCAAGTACAGAAGGTAATAGAAAGAACAGATCAATATAAAAATCCTGGAATGCTTCATGAAAGAGATGGAAACTTGAAAGAAGAGGATTTTTGATCTGATATACATGGTTCAGGGGTCTGATTTATCTTGCTTTCATCCACTAAGTACGCTCGTATATTGTCTAAAAGCAGTGGGAATTAAATATCAAAACAGGAAACCAATAAGCATGTTAGGATTTTGAACCAGAGCAGTTGATACGGCCTTTGTTCAGAGTGGGAGATAGACTGCATTGAATAATTGAACACAGAAAGTAATCATATGTGAACCAGAAATCTAAATCAAGCAAGTTAATAAGACAGGCCTGACAGGTTCTAGATAATCTGTAAAGTCTAAAGTAGCCTTGACCATGGACTAGTTTTCTTTAAAGGAGTCAACTTAGGGAATTAAGTCTGGCCAAGAAGGATGCAGCTCCTGCAGGTTGGGCTTTTGCTCTAATGTCATCTGGAAGAGAAGCAAAATGGAGTAGATGGGAAGGGGTTTGCTCTGTCAACAGTGTAATGATGGGCCTATAGAGGTCATCCCTCTGCCCAACCAGGGGAGCTCTGTTTGGAGCAGGGGGAGAGCCTTTCCAGTTTGGAAATAGTACTTCTCTTGTTCCTTTGATATTTAGAAAATAGATCAAATAAGAGGACCAAATCCCTTAACTCTTGTGAAGTAAAATATTATTCTTGAAGTGGCTGGTCAGACTGCTCCTAACACTCATAGGTTTGGGCCATGACTGCATGTTAATTTAACGGAGTAGGTGGAGTGGTGAATTGTTATTTACAATCTTCCTCATATCTCTTGTACCCCTGTAGTTTCTATCGCCTATCAAATGCAGGGTGTTTGAAAACAGTGGTTGACTTTCTGATTACAGTTACCCCCACGGTTGTATTTTTCCTTTCAAAGGCAAGGGAGGCAGCAGAGCAGAAAAAAGAAAGCATTCCCAAGTAGGCAATTAGGACCACACAATTAGACATAAACCACACTGTGAACATTTGCCATCAGGAGGTGTCAGCAAGCAGAAAAAGAAATGCAAGTGGAAGATCATTCTCTGTGCTTAAGAGAACTGAGTGTGGTTCTTAGATCATAGGGCAATGTCATCCTCAGCTAAACTCCACACTCCTTCCCACACTTTGTAGGTCTTTTGGAAAACCTGATTAAAAACTACTCATTCAGCTGTTATCAAGGAGAGAGACTGAACTTATTGGCCAAGGTGATCTTTGTAGCCAAGTTTCTGACGTCCAGAATAAGGTAACAGATGAGCAACTTCTTTATGGAATGCTCCCTGCACGAGGCTTGTTCTTTTGTGTGTGTTAGTCTTGAAAGGCATCACCATCATATACAATTCACACGTTAAAACTGCTGATAGAAGCAAACCCAGTCAAGAAAACAATTTTTTTTGTAGCACTATTATATATTGACAATAATAATATATTCTAGTTTTTTCCCCTTGGTATATTGCTCTCTTCACAATCCTGCTCCGTTACGTTTTATCTCTCTCTTCTTTTCATTCCAATAAACTTTATCTGCTCCTACCTATTCTGTTATCTCTTTTTACCTCTATCCTTCTAAGTACTCCTTTTATTTATTTGGAGTTCATTCTCCTCTCTCATTTAAAGCTCTCTCTGTCTCAGGAACTGCCACAGGATTCTGTGTTGCTGTTATTGACCTGCTGACATTGTTCTTGATCAAAAGTCTCAGTTGTAGTTTCAATTACCTTGCTGAGGATTTACCTACTAATTGATTTTGGCTGTGAATCATTCTTCAGGTGAAAGACCGAAACACGGCTGGTGAAAAGCCTCTAATGGAGGAAAAAAGTCAAACAAAACGACATGGACTTTTCACCTGTTCATTTCTAGAGGAGTGCGGCAGAGATATGTAAATAATGGAGCTATTTATATCAGCTGTCACTCTGCTTTACCCGAGAAGTAACTCTGCAGCTCCTTTAAACAATTCTGCCTGGCATCTATTTGGATGGGTGATAACTGTAAAACATTTTCAGTGTCAAGAACTATGCATTTTAATGCTCTTTTTCATTTTAATGGACTTGGAAGTTTTGAGAACAGTCCTGATGGAAATCTTCAACCAACCCTGAACCTACTGTTACATTAGACACTTAAAGGCAATGGCAGTACTTTTGTCTCTGCAAATACGTAATCGTACGCACAACCAATTTTTAATTGAGAGCAAAAGAAGAAAAATAACTTTAATATTTTGGAACTGATTAGACACATTTCCCATTGGATATAGGATTTTTTTCCCTGAATTTAGAAATGCAAACATTTGGAGTATTTAAAATAAGTATGGTGCTGTTTGGCTAAATATTTGTTGAAACATTTATTTTGCTCTCCTGGAAAACATCCTCTGCTCTAGGCTATGTGATTCTTTCCAAAAGTTTCTTTTCTTTTAGTAAATGTTTTTATTAAGCTGAGGGGTCCTGTGCTTGACAACATATGTTTTTACAGTTTTATGAACCGGTTCATTTCCTTTCTCCTTATCTTTTATATTTTTGACTGTATCTAAAACATCCCAAACACATTAAGCTAGCTCACTGAGTCTGTATTTAGAAATAATGAAATGCAAAAATTGGATATTTAATTCTTTTCTTTGGTGCACCGTATTAAAAAACTTTGTAAATGGTTTTGTTTGTTTGTTTGTTTCCGTTACATTTGTAAATCATTTTGTTTTCTTTTATTTCCATTCTACACTTAAGTATCACACACAATTGATACTATGCCTGTATGAGAAAAAGCTCTCTTTTCATTATCAAGACCAGGAAACCTGGTTTAATTCACTTTCCAATGTGTAAGATACAAAAAAGAACAATTCTTTCTCTTTGAAAGTCATGCTGTGCAGCTGGTGTTATGTTAGAAATACGCAGTCTTCAGTATAAAGAATGCATATAAAATTGTAATTCTGTAAAACTGGATAGTGAGATCCTAGCTGTAGCTGCTTCAGCTGCACATCCTGGGAATTATTTCACTTCTCTGTATCTCATTTTCCTCTTTGGTAAAACTGGAAGCCATAGTTTCCTTAATTTGCAGGATTTTGAATGTAAAGTGAGGTAATCAGTGATAAATGCCTCACAGTATAGGGATCTTTCCCAATGTAGGAATCACGATTGTGTTTGCCTTTGCAGGTCTTCACAAAGTAGCCCTTCTGTGACCTGTGAAACCCGTGAGATGTAGTTGAAAATAAATTAAAACTGTCTGGTAACCCAGACACAAAAGTGCTTATTCTAGCTCTCTCACTCACTTGTTAATGATGCTAGCAGTTTATTTCACCTCGCTGTTTATCACTGGATTGAAATATACTGTCAAGATAAGGAGATTAACTCATCTCACAGTACTACTGTGAGGCATAACCAATAAAAAGGAATTTCTCTGTTTAGAAAAATCACGAAAGACATAGTAAAATCTACACGACAGTGTTAGAATTCTACCTTCCCAGCATAGCCTCTGGGGTTGATGTATTCATGAATACAAATAATACACTGATTTTAGTACAGAGTAAGCAAATGTAATTTTTCTGCCCATTTATCCCGTCAAAGTGCACTTACTTCTTGAAATAGTTCATTCAGATTTTCCAGAATTGGTAACAATCAGTCACATCTTCATTGTACACTTGTAAACTCCATTGCTTAACATTTTTGTAAACCAGAGAATTCACAAACTTGTAGTCCCTAATTATTCACTGCTACAGGAACAAAAACAAAACAAAAACATGAGCTAAATGGTGTTTAGAGAATATTTTTGCAAATACCCTTGGATCATGGGGAGTAAAATCAAAATCTCACATAGTCAAGCTACTTTATTTGAAACACTTCAGTGATGGTATATTGGAGTGCAAATTGTGATAATATGAGCTAATAGGAAAGCCAAAGAGTTGCACAGGCCTATATTCTCCATCTCCAAAAGAACTGGTCTTATTACTCAGATTCTTATTGGAGTTCTTGGATGTGATTTTTTTTCTTCCTTTTGCTTGTTTTTTTTTTTTTTTTTTTGAGGAAGATTAGGCCTGAGCTAACATCTGTCAATCCTCCTCTTTTTGCTGAGGAAGACTGGCCCTGAGCTAACATCTGTGCCCATCTTCCTCTACTTTATATGTGGGACGCCTACCATGGCATGGCGTGCCAAGCAGTGCCATGTCCACACCCGGGATCCGAACTGGCAAACCCTGGGCTGCCGAAGGGGAGCGTGTGCACTTAACCGCTGCGCCACCGAGCTGGCCCCTCTTGGATGTGTTTAAGTCACACTTGAACTGCTTTATTCTTATCTTGCACCCCCTTGAAGTCAAACCGAGCAACCTGCTTCATCTTCTTCCTGAATGCCCCTGCCCAAACCAGATACAATTCCACTACTCAATAGCAAGTTAATTAAATGCTACTTAAGGTTTAATGGGGAATAAGGGAGAGTATTTAGATTGGACACCACAGAGCAAAGTTTCATCAAAATTCCTGTTAGATGTCCCCCCTAGACATTTCTCTTCCATTCCTAACTGCTCCATCTTTTCCCTTTCCCCCAACAAATCCTCAGTATCCCCAGTTATATCTGCATTTTCCACATCTTCTCTTTCTGTATATCCGATCAAGTCATTGCTACATACCCTATTTAGCTGAACAAAAGCCCCGGTTATGTTGTCTTTAGAAAGCAGTTCACTGACTAGAGAAGACTGCCCCTGGGAAGTTTCAACCATCCCTACTCTCAGTCTGGCAAATCCTGTCTCTAGGAAGCTCAGAAGGGAGCAGAGAAATTTTCCTAAGTAAAATGAAATGTTTCTCTCGTAACTAATTATGAATTAAGAAATATTTGTTAAGAATCTACTATTGTGGTCCAGACGCTATATTAGGCACTTGAATATGACAAAATAACAATGAATAACAATACAAAAAAAACAGAAACAAGGTCTAGGCTTATAGAGAAGTAGCCATTTAGTAGGAAAGATAGTAATTAACCAAAAGGAGACACAAATACAGTCACATGTTGCTTAATGACAGGGATACTTTCTGAGAAATGCATCATTAGGTGATTTTGTTGTTGTGTGAACATCATAGAGTGTACTTACACAAACCTAAATGGTATAGCCTACTACATACCCGGGCTGTATAGTACTTATCTTATGGGACCACCATCGTATATGTGGTCTGTCATCGACTGAAATGTTATTATGCAGTGCATGACTGTATATGCACAATTATGATTGGGATAGCAATGAGGACAGAGAGAATAACATTGTGCTATAAGCCTGTATAATTAACGCAGTCAGAGAGGTCAAGGAACCTTTCTCTGAGAAGCTGAGACATGAGGGAAGAGTAAGATTTAAGTAGGCAAAGGAAGAGGTGAGTGGTGAGATTGTTTCAGACATTGGGAGCAGCATAAGCAAAGGAGAAACATGAGTACTAAATGAACTGAAAGGAGGCAAGTATGGCTGGGGCATGGAAAGTGAGTAGAAGCATGGTGTGAGATGAAGCTAGGGAGAGGAAGAGGCCTGTCCTGGCAGGTCCTTGTAGGCCACATTAAGGATTTTGGTCTTTAAATCCTTTGAAAGTTTTTAAACTGGGACAGAGCATGGAGAAAAGGAAGGTCACACATCCACAATTATATTTTGATGCAATAGCTTTGAATAGAATTAGAGAATGAAGTGGATAGGGGAGGGCAACTGGATATGGACAAATAATCAGACAGCTCTTGCAGTACAGTCTAATTTAGACATAATGGGAGCATGCACCAGAGTGGTGGTAACCGAGATAGAGGGAAGTGAATGCATAAGAAAGTTAACTTGGGTTTGGTAAAGAAAGTGAGGAAGGGGGCATTTAGAGATGACTGAGGTTTGAGGCTTACAGACCAAGATGAAAGAAGGTGGCACCATTCACTGAGATAAAGATACTGGAAGTAGATCAGATTTGGGGAGGGAGGCCAGGATTTCCTTTTTTTATGTGCTGATCTGGAGATGCATTTGCAGAACATATGTGGAGATTGGCTAGATGAGTCTGGAGTTCAGAGAAGAGGTCTAAGTTGGACATAAAATTTAGGTTCATTTCCATACAGTTGCTTCGTTGTTGTTCTTAACCTTTTAAAAAATAAATTTATCGATATAGTTCACATACTGTACAATTAACTCACTTAAAGTGCATAATTCAATGGTTTTTAATGTGTTACAGATACGTGCAACCAACAGCAGCCTATTTTAGAACATTTTCATTTCACCTCACCAAAATTTGTATGCTTTAACTCTCACCCCAGCCTTCTCGCAACTCCAAGCCCTAAGCAACCACTAATCTACTTTCTGTTCTATAGATTTCCCTGTCCTGAAAATTTCGTAGAAATGGAATCCTACAATATGTGGCCTTTTGTGTCTGGCTTCTTGTCTTATCATTATATTTTCAAGGATCATCCATGTTGTAGTATGCAGCAGTAGTTCATTCCTCTTTAGGTCTGAACAGTGTTGCCCTGAATGGATATACCACATTTGTTTATCCATTTCTCATACAGTTGCTTTTTGATGGCATAGTTGAGGTATGATTATTTAAGGAAAGATTAAGGTATGAGAAGAAAACAGGACTTTATGAGCCACTTTAAGAATTTCTCACATTTAATGGCCAGATAGTAGAGTTTGTAGAGGAGATGGAGAAATAATAGCCAGAATCATAGGAAAAAAAGCATCGAATTTTGTGTCATGGAAACTAAATAGCGAGAGTTTTTCAAAAAGGAAGAAATCAACAGTGTCGAACACTGATGTGAAGTTCAATAAGGTGGAGACTGAAAAGTATCTCTTCAGTTTGTGGATATGAAGTCAATTGATGACCTTAGCAAGTGCTATTTTGGAGGAGTGATGGGGGAGCAAACTGTATTGGAGTGAATGGAGGAACCGAGATGAGGAAATGGAGGTAGAAAATGTAAATAATGACAGCCACATTTTAAAGACCTTGACTGAGAAAGAAAGAAGGAAAGGAGAAAAGAAGCTTGAGAGCTCAAGGGAAATGTGTGGTCAATGAAAGGCTTAAGGAATCTTAACCAAATCCAAATGGTTTAGTTATGAGAGAGAGATTAAATACACAAAAGACATCTGGAGCAAGCGAAATGGGCTCCCACACTGGATGGAAGACTAGATTTTAGACAGGAAAAGAGACAATCCTTCTACAGTAACATGAAAGAGTATAAAATGGATATTGTCCTATATGGGTGCATATGTATTTCATTTGAAAGATGAGAGAATTCCCATCTACAGGCCTCTATTTTCCTTGTGAAGCAGAGGTGAAATCATCTTCTGACCATGAAGAAGGAGGAAGGGAGGCCAGGGTTTTGAGGTGAGAAACTTGGAAAATGTCATTGTGGATGTCGGACGGTGAGCTAGCCAGTTGGAAATTAGTGAAACCACTGGGCAAGATTGTGGGCTTATTTGAGGTGGTGATTATGATCATATAGTGGAATCAATCAACAATCAGAAATTTATTATCACTTTCTCTGGTAATTTTCCTAAACTCCTTAAAAATAGGTTGCTTCCCTCCCATCATAATCCACAGCTTTGAGCTTGAGATTTCAACCTTATTAATGGTTTTAAGGCAACAGGGAATGAACCAATGTACACCAAGAAGATCCACTCAGTGCTAGGTACATCATACCCAAGAGAGAGCTAGTAGGTAAAATCACAACTTTTTGTATTATTAGTTCTACTCTACTTCTATCCTATCCATCACCACTCATTTATTCATTTATTCATTCAGAAGTATTTGCTTAGTGCCTAGGTGTGCCAAGCTCTCCACTACTTCAATGATTACCTATTCCGCCCTCTCCACCTCTTTGTCCTTTCCACTAACCTTCTCTTATTTCCTTTTTACTTTCTCTCTTTGTTTTCCTATCTCAGGATGGAGATGTTGGAGTAATCAATATTTTCTCATACTTTAATATCTTTCATTCACAGACAGATGTCTATGTCAAGCCTGGAGGTGATGTCTATGAGGCACAAATGGGTGGGGCATGAATGGTCTGTGAAGCCTGTGTTACTGTGAGACCCATAGGGATATGGGATAGAATATGAAGAATGTGTCATATTTTAAAGGTTTATTTATGCATTCTCCTCACCAGACTGCCATTTTTTATGGCAATTTCTGGAGTTTAGTAGCTATGCCTGTTTATTTAATAAATATTTATTGAACGACCATGTGTCTGTGAATTACTATGCACAGGAGGGAGGGGGAAGTAATTAGAGTACTGAAAAGAAACAATCTTTTTTTCAAGGAGCTCAGAGTCCCATAGGGTAGACACATAGATGAACATATGCATTATAACATGATGTGACTAAGGCCACAACCTAAGTATGCATGAGAACAGATTTAACACAGAAGAGTGTGGGTTAGTCAAATGCTTTTTGGTGAGAGTAAAATTTGAAATGATTTTGAATGGTGAATTGTTTACCAGGGAGTCAGAAGATGAGGCCAGGTGAGTGGGAGTAGTGCCTTATAAGCAGGTGGAACTACCAGCACTGCTAAGGCCTAGAAAGTATGGGTAAGACCGACAAGAGAAAAAGAAGGAAACATAGGCAGGGGTCATATTGCAAAAGGCCTTTTATCCATGCTAAGTGTTTGGGCTTTAGTTTATAGGTGATAGAAAACAAGTGAAGAGCTCTAAGCGGTGGGAATGACATGACCTAAGTTGTCTTTTAGCGCAATCATTCTGGTAGTAATATGGAAGATTGCCTAGAAGGGTTGACACTTAGAAGAAGGAGCTCAGTTTAGAGTTTGGGCAAGAGATGCAGAAGTCCTGAACCAGGTCTTGGGAGTGTGAATGCAGAGGAAAGCATAGATTCAAGATCCATAGAGCAGATAGGATCAACTAGTCTTGTGACTGACACAATGTAAAGGTGGAGGAGAGTGAGAGGAAAGACTGAAAGGTGACGCCCAGATTCTGGTCTGTGTGCCTGGTTGAATGGTGGCACCGCCAATGATGGTTCTGAGTATTCAGTGAGAAACAGGTTTGCAGAGAGTAAAAGATCTGTCTTAGGCTTGTTAACATGGAAGAGCCTCTGGAACATCTAGGTAGAGGTACATAATAAGTAGATTTATAGAAGATAGGAAAGAGGTCTGTGCGAGTAATAAAGAACTGTAATTTTTTAGCCTAGGAATAGTAATTAAAATCATGAGAACAAGTGAGTTTGTCTAGAAAGACGTAAAAGTGAAACAAGAAGAGAATGAAACATGGAGCCCTGAGAAAGACTAGTATTTAAAGGTCCAGTGGAAGAAAAAGATAAAAATAACAGTACAAAGTGGCCAGAGAGGTAGAAGAGAACCAAGAGAAGCCAGCAAAGGAGACAGATTTGAGGAAAACTGTGATAAATGTAAAAAACAGAAAAGGTAAGGAAGCAGTCTTGCCCATTGGTTTGTGAATTAGCACAAATTAATGTCTTTGAAAAAATACAATTCCAAAGGTAGGCATGGGGATAACAGATTGGTGAGAAAAAAAGATCAGTAATCAGATGTTACTGGGTTGTGGGATAAATACAGAAAGTGAGGAAAATAAGAAATGGAAGGTAGACATTTTCAAATTTTAGCACAGCCAAGATGATGAAAGGGTAAAAATATTTAATGTCCTAGAGAAAGAGTTCATTAGGCTTTTTTTTCTCTTAAATTCTCAAAGGGCCAGCAGGTGGGATGTAGATGGCTCTTCTGCGTGGTTCCACATGTCACTGCTATCAATGGTAAGTGGATATTACCAAGAGAGGGAATATTCTAATAATTAAGAGCTTTCTAACATAGGAATGTCCTTCTTCGGAAAGAAATCTATTACCGTAAGACAAATTAAAGAAGAATCTGAATAGCCACTTATCAAAAAACTGGAGAGGAAAGTCCTGCATCATTTAAGAGTTTAAGAGAGAGTCTTTTTAATGTGCGACCACATTAAATTATCTTTTGTTTATAATGGCTGACAATTGTAATTTGACTTAAATGAAAAGTCTGCATTACAGGCCCCAGAATTGCTTTATAATTCTCTTCCTGTCTAATATACTCTCTCTTCTTGTTAAACCTTAGCTTGCGCTACCAAGAACTCATTCTCTTTGATCTCTGTCCCATTTTGCACACATCAATGGACTGAAATCCTCTCTTTGCTCATCTGCTTTAGCTTTCTTTCCCTCCTGAAGCCTTTCCTCAGACTAGCCTTCTTCAAGTTCCTGTCACATCAGTTGCTCCAGCCATTTCTTCTGCTACTGGCATGTGTCAGTCCACAGATCAATGATACAGCCGCTGTTCGTCAAGACGTCAGAAAATACACATGTGCTTTTTTATGAGTGGTTTGCTAATTTGGCTGGCAACTGCCATCCTATATCAGCATTCCCTAAGTGCATCCAAAAATTTAACAAAGAAAAGATTGACTTTGCAAGTAAAGAGCAAAGAGAAAAAAGTGACTATTTTATAAGATGAACAATTTTTTTTGATATGTCACGGTTTCATGTGAGAAAAAAAGCTATATTCAAAGGAAGAAAGAGAGAATAATGAGGACGGCACAACAAAGGATGTGATTACTATTTTCTATCTATTTATATGCATTAATTGACTCATTACTGATAGTCCTGAACTATATCTATTTCTGTTTTATGTACGTGTTACCACCAGCGTTCAGAATTTTTAACGACGGAGCCATTCTAGGTAACTGTTTTCTAAATGGTTGAGGGCTTACCTTTTTTGAGTATAATAACTGCTTTCTTTCTTTTTTAAATTTTTTTTTCCTTTTTCTTTCTTTCTTTTTTTTTTTTTTTCCAGGAAGATTAGCCTTGAGCTAACATCTGCTGCCAATCCTCCTCTTTTTGCAGAGGAAGACTGGCCCTGAGCTAACATCCCTGAGCTAACATCCCTGAGCTAACATCCACACTCATCTTCCTTCACTTTACACGTGGGACGCCTGTCACAGCATGGCTTGATAAGCTGTGTGTAGGTCCACATCCAGGATCCGAACCAAAGAAGCCCGAGCCGCCCAAGCGGAATGTGTTAACTTCGCTGCTGTGCCACTGGGCCAGCCCCTCTGAAATATCTATTAAATTGCTTTCTTAAAATGAAAATGCTAAATATAAATTTGACATTTCACTGATTCAGAATTAACGTTATAAGATCAATTGATATGCTTATCTCATCGAATTACTCATTCCTTTATGGAACCTGATTAGCTATCAAAAACCACGTTAGGCTCTGAGTCTGCCGCATAGTATACTACAAGGAGGTGTGCGGGCTGCTTACACTTAATGGCCAGAGCCACCTCTGATTTCAGACTTTGTGTTTTAGACTACCTTGCTGTCAGTCTCCTGGTTTTAACTGTTTTTGAGAGTGGACTCACGGACTCACCTCTAAGCAACCTCCTTCTCCACCTCTAATTTTTTGGATAGATTTTCTGTATACATAATAAAAATGAATCTATAAAGTAAGTATATAAACTGAATGTAAATCTGCTACGAGTGTCCTAAGAGGTTCTCCTTTGAGTAATTGCATAATTTTAGAGCACAAACGTGTCATCAATTTTAGGTGCTGAGAGGCCCCACATGCATATATTAAGATGGAAATAGATTGTTCAAGGGAACACAAACTATAATTGATTAAGTAGTTGCTACTGCTTCTTGTTTTCAAGAAGGATTGTGGATATATAAACAATATTCATCAAATAATAAACTCTGACTTTATGCTCAAAACTTTAGATTTTTTAGCATACTTCCATTTATTGGGTCCAGCTGATGGCTTTACTGACATCACCAAGATGGAGAAAATTTTATTCATTGAATTTCAGGGAGGTTGGGCTCACTCAGATAATAAAGAGCTCCCTGAGAATGAATAGTATTATACTTCTCAGGCAGTTGTAGGTAATGAGAAGGCTGATGTGGAGCGAGTGTAGGCTGTGGGATATAACAGGCAGACAGGAGAGGTGGGCGAGAGGCACTAACGTAGCAGAAGGCTATGAGGCACATCGTCTAATTTCCCCCCAAAACTCCTATAATCCTCCCTAAACTTATCACACTCGTAAAATCATGTGATCAGATATTTTGTGGAAACAAGGATGAGGCTGAGCTTCATTTCTGAGTGGGACCTGAGGAAATAAAGTTAGAAATTTGCTGAAATCATAGACAGGAGTTTTCTGGACTTTCCAGGCCATGCTATTGGCCATTCAATCCAATTACTTAAATTTTTAAGGGAAATTTTTGGGTCCCCAAATGATTATTAGGTTACATTTAAACAGGAGTTAGTGCAAAAGTGAAAGACTAAACAGAAATATAGTTCATGTACTTGCAAATGGTTTTTAACCACAAGTAGGCATAAATTTGTAGCTGCCATATGGATAGGCATTTCTGTCATTTTTCTGTATGTAATGTAAACAGGTGTGTGTGCTTTTTAATTACTCCTATTAGACTCAACTGGTATTTGTGTGCAGGGATCTATTAGGTTTCCCATTTTTGAAACCCTTCACAGAACCTAATAGAATTCAAGAGTAGTTAATTAACGTCATCTATTGTACCACTAACTGAATGTCAGAAATAGTAGGTTCCTGTTAGCATGAGCGAACCCAAATATGGAAGAGACATAGGCAGTGACAAGAGAGTTGAAAAAATGGGACAAAGGAACTGGTAAAAATAAAAGAATATTGAATACTTTAGAGCTACACAATAGAATTACATAAATATTAGGGCAAATATCTTGATTTTGATGCACACTGTGACAGGTCATTAAAGTTTCAATGAGTAATTTATGCCATCCATCAAGCAAAAAACAAAATTAAACACAATCCAAAAAATCTATGGTTTAAATTAATGGAAAAAGGGAGGCATTTCAATGTGAGGCAAGCTTAGATGTGGTCCAGTGGGATATAAACCAAAACTAGGCTAGTGTTTCTCAAAGTATGATTCTCAGGTCACCTGTATTGTGATCATGTGATGCACTTGTTAAAATACAGATGTATGAGCCCCGGTATAAGATGCTAAGTCAGAGTTTCCGGGAGAGAGGGCTCAAGAATCTGGACTTTTAGTCTGCCACCCCAAATAATTCTGCCCTGCTCAAGTTTGAAAGCACTGCCCTAGAATGTAGATTTCACTGTGATTTCAGAGTTGATGGATATGACTGATACTATAGGGTAGGGGAAAATGACAAGGGGGTATTTGTGGGTAACTGGGCAGGTATGGTAGTACGGAAGTGAAATGGGCATTACAGGAAAATGGACCAGGATTTGACTAGCTGATGCCTTGGGCAAGTCATTTAATTTTCCTGATTTTCTGTCTTCCTTCCTGTAAAATGCAAAGAAGAGTGAGATTGTGATCTTGAATATTGATAATTTGTATAAAGAGCCTGACACATGTAGAGTGCTTTGTAAATCAGAGCTATGATTGTTGAGCCCTGCGAAAGGAGATTTTACTATGCTTAAATTTTGCAACCCTGGATCTCAGGAAACTGCTAGGAAGCACAAAGATACCACAGTTGAAGAAAATATTTTGTAAACTGTCCCCTAACCCAATCCAGTCATCACCAGTACTAGATACATAGAGGACAAATGTGATCCCATAAGAAATTCAGGGCCCGAGAGAAAAGAAAATAAAATCTATTGCAGGAACATGATAGCCTAATGCAAACTTTCTACTGCTTTGCACCAGGACATGATTACAAAGGAAAAGTGTAACTTCCTAAAGAGCAAAAAGAAACCATTTTGATTAAATTTGATGGGCTAGAAAAGATAAACGCTGCAGATAACAAAGAAACTAAAATTATAGCTCCCAGGAAGTAGAAGACGAACATCAAGTTTTTGTTGTGTATGTGATTAAATCTCAGAGGAGCATGACAAGAAGACCCGAAGTGAGAAGAAAAGACATGGCAGGTAAAATCTGTAAATGTTCAGTATCCCTGTAGCGAATTGGTGCAGTTTCGTGTTTGTTTCTATGAAGAAATAACTGTTTCAGGCATTAGGCCCTGATAAAGATAGAAAGCAAGTCATGGATGGCTTATAACATAAATTGCAAAAGACTTTCTTGCGGAAGAAGCACAGTTAATCCTTTTTCTTCTCAAATTTTCAAAGTGAGTATTTGGACATTTGGGTGATTGTCAGAGGTAGATTTTAATTTTTACAGTTTTTTTTTTTTTTAATGTAGGGAGGGAAGCAATGTCTTCCTAGAGAATCCTAGCGTAATTATTTGCAGTTTGTTACGTGGTTGTAGCTCCAATGTTGAACCATTAGAGAGAGAAATATTCTGGTAGTAGTTAGATTATTGGCATCAGACAATTAGCAAAGATAATAAGACTTTCTTATAAATCAGCTGTTGTGTTTTTTCCCCCGGCTTTATTGAGAGATAATTGACACGTAACACTGTATACGTTTAAGGTGCACGAAGTATTGATTTGATAAACTTATATATATGATTACCACCATAGCTTTAGCTAACACCCCCATCATGCAAAATAATTACCATTTTTTCTTTTGTGGTGAGAACATTGAAGATCTACTCTCTTAGTAACTTTCAGATATATAATATGGTATTATTAGCTAAAATCATCATGCTGTACATTAGATCCCCAGAACTTATTTGACTTATAACTGAAAGTTTGTACTCTTTGATCTTCTCCCACTCCCAGCCCCTAGCCTTTAGTGACCACCATTCTACTGTCTGTTTCTATGAGTTTGGCATTTTTAGATTCCACTTATAAGTGAGATAATACAGTATTTGTCTTTCTTTGTCTGACTTATTTCACTTGGCATGAGGTCCACCCTTATTGTCTCAAATGGCAGGATTTCCTTCTTTGTCTTGACTGAATACTCCATTGTGTATATACCCCACGTTTTCTTTATCCATTCTTTCATTGATGGACACTTAGATTGTTTGGCTATTGTGGATAATACTGCAGTGAACATGGGAGTGCAGATATCTCGTCAAGATACTGATTGCATTTCCTTTGGATGTTTACCCAGAAGTGGGATTGCTAGATCGTACGGTAGTTCTATTTTTAATTTTTTTTGGAAACTCCATATACTTTTCCATAGTGTTTGCGCCAATTTACATTCCCACCAACAGTGCACAAGAGTTCTCTTGTCTCCATATCCTCACCAACATTTGTTATTTCTTGTCTTCTTGCTGGCAGTCATTCTAACAGATGTGAGGTGATATCTCACTGAGGTTTTGATTTGCATTTTCTCTGATAATTAGTGATGTTGAACACCTTTTCATGTACCTATCGGCCATTTGTATATCTTCTTTTGAAAATGTCTATTCAGTTCTTGTGTTCATGTTTTAATTGGATTGTTTGTTTTTCTGTTATTGAGTTGTATGAGTTCTTCATATATTTTGGATATTAACTCCTTATATGTGATTTGCTGATATTTTTCTCCCATTCCACAGGTTACCTTATCATTTTGTTGTTGATTGTTTCTTTTGCTGTGCAGAAGCTTTTTAGTTTGGTGTAGGCCCACTTGCTTATTTTTGCTTTTGTTGCTTTTGCTTTTGGTGTCAATTTTCAAAAGATTATTGCTAAGACCAATGCCAAACAGCTTTTCCCTATGTTCTCTTCTAGGAGTTTTACAGTTTTGATCTTACATTTAAGTCTTTTTTTTTTAAGGAAGATTAGCACTGAGCTAACTGCTGCCAATCCTCCTCTTTTTGCAGAGGAAGACTGGCCCTGAGCTAACATCCGTGCCCATCTTCCTCTACTTTATATGTGGGACGCCTACCACAGCATGGCTTGCCAAGCGGTGTCATGTCCACACCTGGGATCCGAACCGGCGAACCCTGGGCCGCCGAGAAGTGGAACATGTGAACTTAACCGCTGCACCACCAGGCCGACCCCACATTTAAGTCTTTAATACATTTCAAGTTAATTTTTGTGAGTGGTTTAAGATAGGGGTCAAGTTTCATTCTTCTGTGTGTGTTCATCCAGTTTTCCAACACTGTTTATTGAAGAGACTACGCTTCCCCCCATTGAGTATTATTGGCTCCCTTGTCAAATATTAGTTGACCGTATACATAACGGTTTATTTCTGGGCTCTCAACTCCGTTCCATTGATCTGTCTATTTTCATACCAGTACCATACTGTTTTGATTACTATAGCTTTGCAATAATAGTTTGAAATCAGGCAGTGTGATGCCTCCAGCTTTGTTCTTTCTCAGGGTTGCTTTGGCTATTTGGGGGTCTTTTGTGGTTCCATACAAATTTTAGAATTGTTTTTTCTATTTCTGTTGAAAGAATGCCATTGGAATTTTGATAGAAATTGCATGGAATCTGTTATTTGTTTTTTAATAATGCTATCCAAGGAATATATATATACATACACACACACAAATATATAACAATATATATATTCAAGAATTTTCATTATGCGTCTGTTTCTACTCAATGCTAAAATTTATTTTTAGCTTAAATTCCAACCCAGAAGTCTTTTCAGAAAAAAAATACACAAAACAAAATCCTCCTCCTATTGCTAATAAAGAAACAAACCACTGGTAAAGCGAAGGGAGAAAAAGCCGTGGGGCCACAGAACTCAATAGGGAAGTCATTCCTCAGTTTGTGTCCACCTGACAGTTAAACAGACTCTATTGAATAAGACTGAAGTTCCTTAGAAATCAGTTCATGAGGTTTCATTGTTTAGGCTATTAACTATAGGCAACTGTATACAATCTGATAATCACAGGTTGCTATGGGAAAATGTAGGACATCCAAAATAGAATTATCAGAATCAAAAAAGAGGATCCTAGATCAACCTAGAAGAAAATCATTCATTTGGCCATACCTAACCAAAGGTTTTCACCGTTAGCTAGGGATTAGATCTTCAGTCAATATGCTCCATGATATTATTAAGCACCTAGTAGATACCAACCACATGCTGGAGAGTCAGTGGTGAATGAAGACATAGACTATGTCATCAAAGAGCTTACAATCTAAGGAACTAAAATTCCACACATCGTCTGTGTGCGTGTGCACATATGCATGCTTGAGTTTAATGTACTCTAAACTATAAGTTGTCATTATTTTAGAATAGTTTATTTCATTCATTCTCTATTTACTCTTTCACTGTATTTCTTAATAAACTCTAAGACCATGCTACTGAGAAACAGCTGGAAGAGGCACACTGATGGTTCCGTCTGGATAACAGTGACTCATTATGACCAGGCCACCTGTCATACCCTCTGAGGAACATGGCCTTAACAGGGCTTACTTGAAGCTGCAAGTGCTATACATTATGAACAAAGGCACATTATTCCTTTACTATAGGAAAAAACCATTGTGAATGATTATACAGAAAAGTGATGTTAAATACAATAGATAAAATAGTCATTAACCTCCCTTTAAGAGATGTCAACAAGAATCCAAATTGACTTTTTTATGGGGAAGAATCCAATTTTTTCATAAAGTGTGTCATTATCATCTTGGCATAATTCATTGGCAGGGAATGACTCCTCGTACAGACACTGGTGATAACATGGCATTTGCATTTTTCTTGCATTTCCTTGTAGCTCAGAACTTTATATTAAAAAAAATGAGTAAAGGGTAAGGATAGGATCCTAATCTGTTCCTACCTTCACTGAGACATCAACACCTCTGTGGCATGATTTCACTGTGCTAGCCCAGGCTGAAACTGCCATTTTGATATTTTAAAAATTATATCTTCTAACTATCTCACCCAGTGCTTTAAAAGTGATTATTTCAAGCTCAGTTTCATCTTCTTGGTGATTTCTCACAATTCTGGTGGATGGAGTTGGTTTTATTTTGACATATGGTATAGTTATCATATCCAAATGGACAATATGGACTTTAGTCAAAGGCCTTGACTTGTTCCTTCTAAAACTATTTAGTATCCTAAACCAGGCAGCTGTGGTCAGGCTTCTAAATCTTCCATCTGACTTAGAGAGGAGGAACAGAAAAACCCAGCTTGATCATTTTTTTAAATATATATATATCTAAATTTAAAAGCCTCCAGTTAGTTTTTTCTCCCAAATTCATACATATGGAGTCACATGTGAGAGCACATGACTTCAGTTGCTTTCCATAATGATTAATTGCTGAGCAACAAAGGCTTCCCTAATTCTTCCGAAGGAGCATCTTCCTGGCTTACAGTTAATGCTATTCCCTTGACAAAGTCACTAGCAGGAAGGGGGAAAAGAGCTTGTTTTAAATAGTGAGCACATTTCCATTTGTCATAAGCCCAAGCTAAGCTTTTCACAGCTGCATTTCATTTGCTTTGTCTTCAGCTAAATAACCTCTAAACCAGGAAATTTCTCTTTAGTGATGATGTGACTGAGGCATGAGTGTTACCCTTTCGAAACATTCCAGCCCGACTTCCTTCCTTTCTTTTAAATACTAAGTACATGGTCATAAATTAGAACATGCATAGATTTTCAGTTATATCCCATTTATTAAGATCTGACAGAATAACTCCATCTAGTTAAATCAAGTCGCAGGGCACTAAAATTTATTAAAGGGAACTGTAATGCATCTCTTTAAAAGAAGAGCTGGGCACATCCTCTATATTCAGAGTTCATGGTGATTTAGCAGAAATGTACTGAACATTTCTTTTTCCTTCTGACTTTATGACATTTTTGAAAACTTCAGAAATAATAAACTAGAAAATGTAATTTTTCTCTCTGAAAGATTGTCTTGTGGGTTTGGTATTTCTCACTATCTAAAATTCAGTACTGTACAAAGTTTGCAGGTATGCATATCTCTGTTATAGCAGAGAAGTTGATAAGGAAACAAGTTGCAACAAGTCCATTTACTGTGGAGTTAGAGGTGTTCTTCAGTGACTTTCTGATCTAAATTGTCCCATAAGACAATGTAATCTTGGTCCTTTGGCTCTTGCATAACAAACTATCAGTAGAAAAGTCATTTTAATGGTAGATTTAATTCTTTAAGACTGTAATGAAATAAACAACAACAAAGTGGCTAACAAAGGGGATAATAGAGACCAATGGTCATTATTTTTTAATTTTACCAATAATAAAAAAAAAATCTGTGATGTTTCAAAAGGTGTTCTGTCACAATGGCCGTTTGGACTAAGGAGTAAGATCACTCAATGGCTCATGCTCCAAGTATATCAAATAAATGTGAAAAAATATATTCGCCGTGCTCTGTGAACATTAAAAAGTTACTTGCTTCAAAGGCGTGCATGAGCGCTTTCTTCTCTAGGCTCCTCGTGCTACTGTACACCAGAGTGGTCAAGTGTTTTAATAGGGAAACACTTTCAAGCAGGAAATCCAATGTTTTCTGTGTCTTTAGGGCTTAGTTCTGTTGGCATAGAGCAGTAACTCATCTAAATTATTCAGATCAGTGATGGAGTGATTGAATGAGTCGATGTGAAAGTTTTCTCTTAACTTTCAGGTGTCTTTACATTTTTAATTGATACAAAAAATATAGTGTCAGTAAGATGGAGAAAAGTATACTAATGTCAGTGCTTGGAAATGCAGTAATTCCCCGGTTCCCACATGTGAACTGTCTGCCCTTAGATTTGCGAGCATTGCCATTTCGCTTTCCAGCTGCCTTTTTTTCTTCTGCACAATGTATCCTTTGTACCTTCTCCATTGCTCCTGTGCTTTAGGAGCTGGCTTTTTTGTTACAGAAATTTTATTTATTAACTTCAGGGAATGCTAGAGTCCATCCCCTCCTTCATTAGCATAGTTGAATGTTAATTGTATTTTGACAACTCTTCTTTAGTTTTGTGTCTTCTCTCTCTTGTCCTAAATCAAGGAGGGATCCTTGTTTCATTGGAAGGAAAATCTTCAGTGGAATAATGACAGTAAATGGTTTGTTTGTTTTCCTTTAAGCAGAGATATAATTTGGTCTGAATAAAGAAGAAACATTTCTATTATGTTTTGAGTTGAAAAAGTTATGGGCATGAGGATAAAAAAAAGTAAATCAAATGAGAATTGTTAAGTAAGTAGAATAGTCAGTTAACTAGCATTAGCTGATTATCCAGGTAAATGCACTGTGCTCTCTTTCATTCCCTGTCTCTGGCCAGTTTACAGATCAGAGACGAGTAGGTTAAAGCAACATTCACAACTCAATATTTTTGTAACCTCAATCAGTCATTTCACAAGTAATAAAAATTACTACCATTTACAGGTTAATTACTATGTGTCAGCTATGTGGTGAGGAGTTGACCCACATTAACACGTATTTAATCTTCACAGCAACTCTGAGTTAGACATAGTCCCCATTTTATAGATGTGAAAACTGAGATTTATAGAGGCTGAGATCATATAGCTACTTAAAGGAAGAACTATATGACTCCAAAATCTGTGCTTGTAAACTTATACTCTTCTATGAATTTAATGAACACTACTCTGCTGCTCTTTAACAGGATACTGATTATTTGGGGCACAGGCTTAAGCTAGCCATTAAAACTGTGTTTGGGGCCCAGCTCCATGGCTGAGTGGTTAAAGTTCCCGCACTCTGCTCCCGTAGCCCCAGTTCATGGGTTTGGATCCTGAGTGTAGACCTACTCCACTCATCAGCCATGCTGTGGCAGTGTCCCACATACAAAAACATAGAGGAAGATTGGCACAGATGTTAGCTCAGGACTAATCTTCCTCAAGCAAAAAAGAAGATGATTGGCAACAGATGTCAGCTCAGGATGTTTGAATTTATATCCTGATTTTATTTTTTCAGTCTATCTTTGACTTTTTTTTATCTTATAAGGAGAAAAAAATTAAGAGTGCAGGTTAGGCTTTTTATTAATCATATCCAATCATAACACATCCATGACCACAAATCTCCAGTGAGTAATCAGTTCTGGCAAACTTACCATACCTCTGCAGTTTCTTTTCTTCTCCAAAATGAGTCTCTTATTCGTGCTCCTCTTTCTTTTATTAAATCTTCATCCATCAGATTTTTTCATTTGAACGCTAGATTCACATCAGATACAATTAGTCAAAACTACGTTAGATACAGTTAGTCAAAATACTTCTTTTGTATAATGAAGCATTTTTATTTTACTTTCCTTAGGGTTTATAGGTGAAAATAAATCTAGAGTCTTAAAAATAGTTTATTCTATTTGTATCATTTTCTTTTTTTCTACCTCCCTGCCATTTCATATCCTCTGACTCAGCTAACCATGTAGCCTCATTTTCTTTTAGGAAATCAGTACAACTGGAGCTCCCTCACCTTCTTGGTAGATGAGCCCTACGATCCTTCCTGAATCTGAATCTGTACTCTCTCCTTCTACAAAGGATGAAATGATCTGCCCTCATCAAGGGCACACTTTCCATTTGTATCCTGGACCCCAATGACTCTTTCTTTTCAAAAATTTTCCTCCTATGTTTATCCTCTTTCTCTCCTGTCTCATTGGTTTCTTCCTTTTTACTGAATTGCTCCTACTAGTGGATAGACATGCTTGTATCTTTTGCCTTAAAAAAGAATCCTGTCTTTAGCTCCCATTTGCCTTCGGCTATTGTCCTCAAAACTCTTTTCACTGCAGAACTTCTTGAATTTTCTGTAGTAACTGTCTTTATTTTGTTCCACCCATTCTCCGCTCAATCTACTCCCATCAGGCTTATGTTATCACTGATCCTTTGAAAATGCACTTGACAGGATGGCCCATGAAGTCCATTTCTCAAATCCAATTATCACTCTCTGATCCTGACTTCTCAGCAGCATTTGACACAGTTGACCACTCTCTTCTTTTGGAAGCACTTTCTTCTCTTCGCTTTCACAACATCACCTTTTCTTGGTTTTCTCTCACTTCATAGTCACTCGTTCTCTGTCATTTTTGCCTTTTCCTTTGGTCCTTTAAATGTTAAGCTGCCTGTGAGCTTTGCCATTTACACACATTTGTTAGCCAATTTCATGGCTTTGAATACTCTCAAATATTTCTAGCTCAAACTTCCTCCAGAATTCACTTACCTACTTAACATGCCATTTGCGTTTCTAATAAATGTTTCAAACTTCCATTTTTTTTCCTGTTCTTCCTCTGATCTTCTCGTCTCAGTAAATAGAACCACCACCTTCTGAGTTACTTAAATTATCCTTGATTCATCTCTTGTCTTCATTCTCCATATCCATCAGAATGGTTCTTGGTTTTACCCCCAAAATATATTCTGCTGAATATTCTCATCATTATCATCACCTCGATACAAGATGCTTAGACTACTGCTGTGGTTCCCTTACTGGTCCTCTGCCTCCACAGTCTTGTCTTCTCTACAAGTGACTTCTTTCATTCACCCATTTAAATCGTTCCTCAGTGCAGCCAAAGAAATAATTTCTTTGAGCTGCAGGAACAGATGCCCTCTTAAATATAAACATTAGTTTTTATTCCATGAAAGATTCAGGTGTGGATATCTTTGTAGACGCCCCATGTTTGGTATAGCTAATTTGTAAACTGCCCAAAAAACTAAGACATCAAACAGAGCAGGGAACAAATGTCTGCATCTTTTATTCTTGGGGAAATAGATGTAGGTTGCAAATATTTTACATATAAATGACATTTTTATTATGATTTCTTCGCTATGCAAAATTAAGAAACAGGCTTATGCTCATGGGTTTCTACTTAAAAGCAGTCTGCTGACTATAATGAATCTTGGTGTATTACCATGATTGTGAATAAACAAAAGGCAAACCACCACTTCTACAATTGTAAATTCCTCGTATTTAATTCGGTTCTTAAAAAACATGGGGTGAATATATCTGTCTCTAGTTTCACTATCTAGTCATGATTGCAAACAATTTCAACCGACTTATTATTATTTATAAATAACAATTTTTCTAAATAATACATTATTTTAGCTTGTAGGTGAGAAAAGCTGCTTGGCTCACAGGCTAAACAGGAGGAGGAATTCAGGGTACATACTCTACGTAGATGTGTGTCTTCATTAGTTAATGCTCTTTTTTGCTTCCTGAAATGTCTTTTGATTGATGTCAAATCATTAACTCTTAAACCATAAGAGGACACAAGAGGTTAAACACTTGTGAGGAAAAAAAAAGATTTCTATGAGGAAATTGGGTTCCAAACATATTAAGAAGCAGGAGGTGCAGTAAATTTGCTTATGGTATGGAAATTAGGCAATAAGCATTCTGAAGATGATCATAGGTAACATCCTTACTCACTCATAGGTTTGTAGGCCTAGAAGGATCCGAAGAAGTCTTCTGATTGGTGCTCCTCTCCAGCAGTACACACGCATAAGATATCTTATATGTACTTGTTTGTGCCTTCTGTGGTCTACTGCTTGTTCAATTTCTCAGTTCTTTGACACATCCTTTTTCTTGGCGTCCTCATTTTCCCCAGACTCTGGACATAACTAAATTAATAGCTTTGACTTTACTCCCATATTTATTCCTCTATTTACTCAGTTTAAAAGACTGGAGGAAAGAAAGCAGAGAAGAAAGTGTTAACATTGTGAACTATCAATTGACTGCATCTCTAAAACGTATTATGAAAAGCACTTTCAAGTTTTGATTTGATTTACTAAAATTGAATTGTGGCTACAATTCCCTAGCAATATGTCTGTTAAGTGAGGAAGAGCTGTACTGCTTTTTCTTAGCAACCAGCTAACTGGAAGGCAAATTTTTATCAAGTAGAATGCAGTGCTTGTGCCAACAGAGGAGGTACTTGAAAGCTCTGCTGACAATGATAAGTATTTAATATATTAAAAGATATACACACTATTCATGGTTATTTTTGAATTCTTTGTACAAACTATTTATTATATAGGCCTCACTAAAAATTCATTGCTAGCTTCTTGGTGGAGATGGTGTTTTTTGTATATACTTTTTGGGCTGTTCTTCACTGTTAAAATTTAGGCTGGCTATGTTTTAAGTTGTTTTATAAAAGCATTGTGGATATTTTGGTCCCAAAATTCTTCCAGTGCTGGCTAGGAGAGCCTGGGTTGTTTTTAGCTATTCTTTTTTAAGAGGCAAATAATAATTCATATTATTAGTGGTTGGTATAGAATTTCTTTTGCCTTTCAGGATTGGAGAAATCCCTAAAGGCTAGAGCAAGGCATCCGTATGGCATGGTGAGACTTCTGTGCTAAATTTGCTGTTAGGCATCTAGTGCATGGGGAAATGAAAGACAATTTCTTTTTTTCTTAAAAGTTGGCACCTGAGCTAACATCTGTTGCCAATCTTCTTCTTTTTTTTTTTTTTCCTTCTTCTTCTTCTCCCCAAAGCCCCCCAGTACATAGTTGTATATTCCAGCTGTAGGTCCTTCTGGGTGTGCTATGTGGGATGGCGCCTCAGTGGGCTGATGAGCAGTGTCGTGTCCACGCCTAGGATCCAAACCATCGAAAACCTGGGCTGCTGAAGTGGAAAGCTTGAACTTAACCACTCCTCCATGGGGCTGGCCCGAAAGACAGTTTCAATGGTTCTTGGAATTTAAGTGTTCTTCTTGAACCTTCTGCTACAGAAAAATGAACATGGAAAACTTCTCTGTCTTCAGCCAAGGTAGGAGGTGAGGGATGATGGCTGGAAAAAATTATTTGACTTTCATCATATTTGGAGAAAAACTAGGAATTCCTTTGATCCTTTGGGAAAACGTGTATGCAGACATTTGAACGTATTCTTTATGATGTATGCCCCCAAACCTCTCATAATATCACCTTGCGTTCCTTTTCTATAAACTAACCCTTTTCTTTCTGATCACTGTGAATATTTTTGCTATTTACCTATTTAGTTCTGTTAACTATCGCATTTCTGTGATTTAAAAAACCCTCTTTGCTATTCTCCAAGTAAGTCACCTTATAGAGATGGTATTGTGTCTTATTATAAGCAGTGGCTCCTAAATATGGTCTGCAAGAGACCACATCAGTAATTACAGAGGCATTTAATGTATGTATGTCCTCTCCCTCGTGTGTATGTGTGGGGGTGTGTGTGTGTTTTCCTGAATCTCACCACATCTCCCAGGTGATTCTTATACAAGGCACTGTATGGTAATCCCTCTAACTAATGTCACATTCCAAGCCCCATCATCTGACCCTTATAGAAAGATGGTGGAAGTCCTCAAAATTACCTGTTGGGTCAGGTATTCAGACAGTGAAGATTTTATGTGGGTTGTGAAGAGATGATAGAAATTTTTATCTTGGTGTAAGAGAAGACATTTTTATCTCTTGTGGATTTTGTCTCTTTGACAGGCTTTGCCTGTGGGGTTGGAGTGTAAAATGAGACCAGATCTTGTCCAGCTTGTGAGGCTGTGGTAACATGAGGCCAGGGTTCAGGGGACAGAAGGCAGGGAGTAATATCTCGGGCAGGTTGTGAGTCAGAGTGGAACAGAGAAGAGCAGATAGGGTCCTTGTGGCTTTCATGAGGTTCAGAGAGTGGAATCTTGGCTAGCAATAAAATCTTTATTTGCTTGGAAGATGTCATCTTTGTCGTAAATACTCCTTGGGGAACTTGCTGGTGTGGCTAACATCATGGACTATAGCGTGATAGGACTGGTGGAGTGAGGATTCTGTTTCATGTCCCAGAAGACTTTGGTAAGGATGCTCCAGAGAGAAAATACGTATGTTGTAGTTAGCAGCAGAGTAAAAGTCCTAGAGTGCCTCTAAGGGCATCATTACCCTAGAAGACCCTTATCCTTTTTGACCCAATATGTTACATTAAAAAAACAAAACAAACCCAAAAACAAAATGAAAGAGGAAAAATTCAGGGTGATGTACAAAAGTGCAGCAAAAAATTCCTACTTTCTATTAAGAAAATAATATTTTTTCCTAATAAAACCTGAATGTAACAGAAAAATGGACTGACATGGATAGGCCAATTCTGTTATATATATATAAAATATAGACTTTTGATGAGTTTGCCTTAAAGCAATTTGTGTTAAAAATGAAGATGTTTTCTTAAAGTGACAGTTACATCTTAACATTTTACTTTGTCATCATTATTACATGGTATTTGATGCAAATAAAATTGGTACACAATCTGGAAAAAATATAAAATTAAATAACAACAACAAATTCAAACCTGTGATTAAAAATATCAAAGTTATCAGTATTAAAAGGCTTTTTTCAAAGCTTGCCCTTGATATGTGCTCTTAGACGCTCACTATGGACTATTTGCTCTTTAATTTCTAAAACATAGGGTTTTTTTAGGTTATATTTGACATTGTGTTGACTACTAGAGCCCTGGTACTATTCACTTTCAAGCAGCTTCAACTGTTGAAATGTAACCTGGACCACAGAGAGAAAGGAAGTCTTGTGGATCCTTTCCAGGCATGAGCATGCCTGTGGATGGGTTCCTGAACTCTCACAGAGGGATGGTTTAACCCAAATTTCATCCTATTTAACTTGACCATTTAAAGGGCTGACCTTTTTGTAATGTAGCAACTTGAACAGATTCCACATCTCTTTTGTGGCTGAACTGCTTTCTTTCCAATTGTTATTTTTTATGTGTGAAAGGCTTTAGATCAGATACTGAGAAGCTCATAACACTAAAGGGAGCTTAATTAACGTCAATGGAAAATTCACAGTGAGAGAAAATAAAAGCAGCAAGCAATAGAAATTACATAGGCTCGATCTAGAAGCCCATCGGGAATAAACCCTGGAGGCTGAATGCCTTCAGGACAATCTATCAGATCAAGGGAGAGAGAATAAAAAGTGGAATTTAAGTTAAAAGAGAAATCCCTCATTGCTAACTCAAAATTCTGCATTCAGAATATCTTAAAGGACAAGACATCTGATAGAGTCGGATCCTTTTTCTTTTTTCTTTGTGTTAAACCAGATTTTTGTGATTATACAGCATGTTATGGGGCAGGCCTCCGAGGAAGCCTGTCACAGGTGGATATGGGGTCTAGGTTTGAGAGTAGAAGGGCAGCTTGGAGTGTGATCACCTTCGTGGCCTTTATTGCAAGAGCATGAGTGCTCCTGTGAGTGAAGCCAGGAGAATCATCAAGCACTTAGCATATGTTGAGTCTGTAGGAATTGTAGATTCTTTGGGTCACTATTCTCTTTTGAGTCTCTAATTGCCTCTGTCCATCTTATTTTTGCTTTCAGTTCTTTGCTTGATTTGAGCCTTTGGTGATATGACATGGCACGGTGGACCATCACTAATGAGAATAACTCAAGGGACTGAATCGAACAAGATCTTTAACATTTTTTAATTTTCCTAAAATCTCTGATTATATTTGCCATTTGTTGATCACGTGTGTTCCAAGGTCTAGATTTTAAAAAGAATCATCCATTTTCCAAATGGCCTTTTGGCTGTTAGAAGTTTTAATAGAAACCCCAACAGATTTTTATGCACGTTACATAGGTTGCTGGAGGAGTATCATGAGCTTGCAGTCCTTTCGGTAGCATAGCAACCATTCCAGGCGTGCCTGTTCCTCAGCATACACAGCTAAACAGCATGCTCAGTGTTCTCCCATAAGGCATCAGTGGCTGAGCCAGAGTCTGACTACGTCCTGGCCTTGACTGATCACACCATGGGAGGTGCTAATAACACGGAGAGTAAGTGAACTCTGCTCCAAAGCATTCCCCTCCTGCTGCCTTGAGAATCAGGAGGTTTTTAAGCGTTTCTATTATTATTTAGGTCCACACACACGAAATGAAGTTTATGACATTGAGACAAAAGTTATCCTCTTTTATTTCATTTATGACATTAGTTCCATAAATGGTTAAATATTTACTGAAAAAAAAAGAGCTGTCCATTGGTGTGATCGTCTGGACATTAACTTATAGTTATTGGCTTAATTTAGTCCCTTTCCCTCAACAGTGATTTTCTAAAACAAAACCAACCCAAACCAAACCAAAACAAGACAAAATAAAACCCTGCTACAGCAACAGCAAACAGCTAACATTTGGGCGTCCTCACTTTTCGCACAAACTCAACAAGGATTTCACTAATATCGTTTGATACTCTCAAACTCTGTGACGTATTATTATCCCCATTTTGCAGATGTAGAAACTGAGGCTCAGAGAAATTAACTCTTCTATCAAAACCACAGAGAAAGTTAGGGGTGGGAATATAAGCTCAGGACCAGCACGCTCCAAAACCTGTTCTGTCAACCACTTTCTCTCTTTCTCCAGGGACAGTGATTTGTCATTGGACCCAATGCCTAGTGCAGAGCCTGACACTTTAGGCTAATAGTAAATATGTTTGGACTAATCTGATCCAGCTCAACAAAGATCTTCAGTTAGTCTGTTTGTAAGATTGTGGAAGGTAAGCAGTTTCTCTCCATTTCTCTAGGCACTTTAAATTTTTGAGAAGTCAGAATTCCAGGAACCCAGTTTAAAACCCAAGAACCCTGTAGATTTGGTACAGATAGCTGTCTTACCGGGGACTTCGTTCACATAGCCCACATGAGAAGTTGGCAAATGGGGGGGGGGGGGGCGGAAAGTGAGGGACATCTTGCTGCAGGATTTGAGTGAGGTGAGAAAGCAGGGAAAGGAAATGGATAAATTTGCTGTTGCCTCCGAGGTTAATGGAAAATATCCGTGCTTTGCTGAGCATAACTCACTGCATAAAAGATGCAGCAAAGTTGCTTAACAAGGTCACTCAGCTCTGCGGAGGTTTTTGATCTATGCTCAATCAAATCTTTTCACCTGCAGTGGCCGGTCAAACCTTGCAAGAGTCGTCGACCAAATTAGTCACCCGAAATTCAAGTGCTCAGAGTGCACTTTCTTAGGATATAATTCCTTGTCACTGTCACCACCCAGGAATGACAACTCCTAATTGAGTGTATTCAGTAATGCCCAGAGGCTTCTCTGCTGTAAGTCCCAGAGGACACCTATTTATCTTATTTAGATTTAGCCTATTTGCTGAAGAAAGGCATTTGTGTCAGCAGAAGGAGCCAACTTTGGAAAATAAGGAGGATCCCAACAGCACAGGTTTCAGTTATCACTGCATCACTCTCTAGATAAGCAAGAAAGAGATAACATTCTTTAAAATGTTGAAAGCATAAACATAGAGTTAAGAATTAAGACCTGCAGTTTTGGTCTCAGCTGTCATTAAGGAGCATAGTGCCTTGGTCCAATTCCCAGCCGCTCAACCTAGTGTTTCTACCCAGAGGCCACAGTAACGAGAAGAGATATCAAAACCCCTCTTCATAGTGATGCTGGATTCCTCAAGGTCAGTCTCGAGATACTTGAACCTTACTATTTTAAATATTATTATCGTGAGCTGTGATGAAATGCCTTGCCTGATTCTATTTCTGAGTATATTACAAACATGTTGACTATATGCTACAATGCTATAGCAAGAGACTTGTTTTCAGAGAACTCGATCTGGGAACTTCATGTACAGCAGCAAAGTTCTTCAACAGCTGTCACCAGCATCTTGGCTGAAGTATTGGGTTTAATATCTCTCACCTGAACTATTGGGGCTGTCCTTTAATTGGTCTTCCCAACTCTTTTTACTCCCCACACCAATTGTTCCTAATCATTGGTGACATATGAATCAAAACTTTGTCCATGACACTTTTTTCTGCATATATAATCTTTTCCTTATTTTATTTTATTGAGGTCACATTGGTTTATAACATTATGTAAATTTCAGGTATACATCATTATATTGCCACTTCTGTGTTGACTGCATGGTGTTCGCCACCAATAGTCGAGTTTTTTCCATCACACATGTGCCCTTTTACTTCTTTCGCCTTCTCCCCACCCCCTTCCCTTCTGGAAATCACCAAGCTGTTCTCTGTATCTATACACATAAAAATTTTTTGTCTCCCTATTGCCTTCAGAATGAAATCTAAAAATCTTAACTCAACACAATCTCCCAATCATTTGTCATACGCATTTAACTATTCTGCAGTGAAATATAGCTGTTTTCTCTGTATGCAATATATATTTTTCTTCCTTATTTTCGTTCATGCTCTTGCTGTCTCCTGAAATGCCTGTCTTCCTCATTTTGTGGATGTTCTTTCCATCTCAAAGGCTACCTTTTCCTCGAAGTTTTCTGATGGTCTTAAAAAGGTTTATTTTCTTTCCTTTGAACCTCTATTAGCATCTCTCATGGTACATATCTTTACTCTTTATTTATTCTAATTTATAAATTTATATTGTCCTCTAATAAGGTTGTAAGTAACATGACATTAGGGATTATGTCTTATCTTTGTTTTGCATATAGTAAGATCTCAGCCAAAATTTTTTTTTAAAGATTTTATTTTTCCTTTTTCTCCCCAAAGCCCCCCGGTACGTAGTTGTATACTTTTAGTTGTGGGTCCTTCCAGCTGTGGCATGTGGGATGCCACCTCAGCACGGCCTGTTGAGCGGTGCCATGTCTGCACCCAGGATCCAAACCGGTGAAACCCTGGGCTGCCGCAGTGGAGTGCGAGAACTTAACCACTCGGCCACCAAGCCGGCCCCAGATCTCAGCTAAAATTTACTGAATTCAATTGAACTCTTGCTAGTGAGACTGATTTAATTTCTTCTGAGTATCCACTTGTTTCATTTCCATTTGGAGAATAGTGAGTGTCACTGGTGATAATCTAGCACCTGTAAGTTTTTTTAATAGTATTTGAAATTCTGATATCTATTGAATGTGATCCGTTTCTAATGCTGAAAGGAAATAGGTTAAAGCTCACGGACAAAGGTTTTATTTTGCCTGAATTTCCCCCTACTTTTAATTCTCTTTGTCATCAAAGGAATTAGCCCTCTGCGGCATTTAATTACACATAACACTCCAAACTACTTGGCATTCCACAAAACTAGTTAAACACTGTGTATTGTTGAAGATGATAAGTAAAAGTAATTTTCATGTAATTTTACATACATTTGCTCTGGCAGGAACTAGAAAATGGAGATTGTACCCAGTAGCCTTTTTACATTTAATCGGTTGTTGCAATTTCCAATATTCTCCTCTGGCATTTCCAGTATTCCAGAGAATAAACTGACACCTGTGACTTACAATGTTTTGTAACCATACTGAGACTTGACTTAAGAATTGTAGCATTTCAAACTGAATTGAAATGAAAATTAATCTTAGAGGCTATCATGCTTCATTAGGGATGCACAGGACAGGAATTTGCTAAATGTTTGACGGCATCTTCCTTTATATCTAGTTCTCACAGGTTCACGTGCCTGAGGTTTAAAAAACATCTTGGAACTACGATGAAGTCTCAAGCAGGAACATAAATTGGAGTTAACCATAAGTTCAAAACTACTGTTCAAATATTACTCTGGCAGCTTAAAAACTATAATTCAAGTTTTCAATATAGACTTTAAAAAATCTAATATGGTTCATCGTCTTTAACTTGTAAAGACTCAACAAAAATCAATAATTATACCAAATTATTATTTCCATTATTTCTCTTTGATAGTATTGTATTTTGCCATTTTAGTCTTTCAGGGTCCTTTATGGCTGTCTAGAATAATTGACAAATTTCAAGACAAAACTGAAAAAAACCCTCTTCATTTTTAGGAGTAGGATAGATATTATTTTTTAAGACAGCAACTCTCTGAACTACAACTTGACAGAGAGTCTGTTTATAAACATCTGCATTTACCACCAGGGGAAAGGTGATTATATCTACTCACGATGATGTTAGGACTTGCGTATTTGCCTGCCTAGTGCAGCTCTGAGGTGTTGTCATATGGGGTTTTTGTAAGCATGAGGGATTTAGCTCTCAAATTCTGTGTTATTACTTTACCCTTTATTGGAATATAGCAGCAAAATTAATGACCTTTAAAATAAACAAACGCTAATTTTAGAACAAAATGCCTTAAGCTCTTCTAGACATGTTTTTAAGGCTTCCTGCAGGGATGCTGTCTGGTGACCACGCTTAGCTAGCATAACAATCATCCCAGCATGATGCTAGATACTGTTGGGCTGGCATCACTTATCCCACAACCATGTGATGCTATAGTGTGCAGAAGGTTTGGGGTTATGCTCAGTGACATTGTTTCATGATTGTTAACATCAGAAGGTGGCTCAAGGATGAAGAAGCAGTGCGTGGAGACTACCCGAGGAGCCTACGTTTGAAAAAGGCAACAGATTACCGACACTGGCAATGTGCTTCATCTTAGCAAAATCTTAGCAGAAAAATATGTGACCGGGCCACAAAATTAGAGACAAGTCAAGTCTGGAACATTTCAGAATATGCTGACTTAGTATGTAGTAAAATAGGGAATGGTCTAACTAATAATTGTAGGTGAATTCTGGCTGCCACTCCAGTAAACACTTTCAAAATTTATAAGTAAAATTTTAGTGAGGTATAATTATATACATTATATTAATTTCAGGTGTACAACATAATGATTCAATATTTGTGTCTATTGCAAAATGGTCACCTCATAAGTCTAATTAACATCAGTCACCACACATAGTTACAAAAACTTTTTTTCTTGTGATGAAGACTTTTAAGACCTATTTTCATAGCAACTTTCAAACATGTAATACAATATTATTAACTATAGTTACCTTGCTATACATTACATCCTCATGACTTATTTATTTTATAACTGGAAGTTTGTACCTTTTGATTCCCTTCACCAATTTTGCCCACTCCCCGCCTCTTGCCTCGGGCAAACATCAATCTGTTCCATGTATCTATGAGAGAGATTTGTTTTTGTTTTTGTTTATTTTTAGATTCCACATACAAGTGAGATGATATAGTAATTGTCTTTCTCTCTCTAACTTATTTCATTTAAAGATTTTATTTTTTTCCTTTTTCTCCCCAAAGCCCCCCGGTACGCAGTTGTATATTCTTAGTTGTAGGTCCTTCCAGTTGCGGCATGTGGGACACCACCTCAGCGTGGTTTGATGAGTGGTTCCATGTCCGCGCCCAGGATTCGAACCGATGAAACACTGGGCCGCCTGTAGCGGAGCGCATGAACTTAACCACTCGGCCACGGGGCCGGCCCCTCTAACTTATTTCATTTAGCATAATGCCTTCAATGTCCATCCATGTTGTCGCAAATGGCAAAACAAAACTGAAAAAAACCCTCTTCATTTTTAGGAATAGGATAGATATTATTTTTTAAGACAGCAACTCTCTGAACTACAACTTGACAGTGAATCTGTTTATAGACATCCGCTATTATTTTTTTGGCTGAATAATATACCACATTTTCTTTATCCATTCATCCATTGATAGATATTTAAGTCATTTCCATATGTTGGCTGTTGTAAACAATGTTGCAATGAACATGGGGGTGCATATATCTTTTCGAATTAGTGTATTTGTTTTCTTTGGATAAATACTCAGAAGTAGAATTGCTGGATCATATGGTAGTTCTATTTTTAACTTTTTGAGGAACCTCCATACTGTTTTCCATGGGGGCTGCACCAATTTACACTCTCATCAACAGTGCACAAATGTTCCCTTTTCTTCACATCCTCGCCAGCGCTTGTTATTTCTCATATTTTTGATAATGGCCATTCTAACAGGTGTGAGGTGATATATCATTGTAGTTTTGATTTGCATTTCCCTCATAATTAGTGTTGTTGAATATTTTTTACGTACTTGTTGAGTAAATTAACTTTTTTGAATATTTGTTTAAAATCAGCTGTTTATCTAAATTTTTTAAATGGTAAAAACACACAATTGACAACGTTTCAATGTACTGAAAATTCTCTGTTAATTTTCATTTTCTTTTGAGAAGACTAATTTTTCTTTAAGGATTTTAAAAGCATCTTGATTTTTTTTTTGTGATCCAAAGCTGTTAATGGAAAAATGCTAACATTTTAGAGACAAGCATATCACAGTATGAAAGGTGTGCGAAAAGTATTTACTTTGTTATTTTTTATTCACAGGCATTTCATATAGACCACCATGGGTCAGTTCTATGTTTATGAATTTGTGCTTATCCGTATTTTGGTCAGAGTCCTGGCAAGAAACAGATGGCTCTCTCTAAGGGGTAATTGAAGAGAGTTAAATGAAAGGACTGTTTTAAAGTTGTGAGTAGCTTAAGGTAACCAATAGGGAATGGTGAAGCATTCTGTTAATGGCAGTCATGGGAACCTGTTACCATCTTCATCCTGATGGAGAAACAAGGGGAGTTTTTAGTGGATCCGTGGGAGAGTTGTGGCTGCAGCAAAGGGACACCAATAGAAGAGATATGCAGCTACTGTCAACCATTCTGGCCTACAGGGAGCCTGGGGAATAAACGTGTTTTCTTTCCAACGGTATCCCAATATCCTACTGTTGTCTTCCACTGACCAAACCCAACCAAAAGGCAGAGGCAAGGGACTTGGTTGATAAGATCCTTAGGGGTCAGCTGCCTGGGGCATAGAACAGGGTGGCAATGGGTAGAGTGTGGACTCGGAAGGGCAACCGGTGATACCAGCACAACTATTATATTGTCAAATCTTTTAAATAGTGACAGTGAACTTGTTCACTCACATGAGGTGGTAGAAAATCTGGCAAAGTATCTCAAAACCTTAAAAATCCTAATTTTAAGAACGTATTATATGAAAATGTCATAAATATGTAAAATGACTAAGCTATGAGATTGTTTTTCAAAACTGTTTATCATAGTACAAAATTCAAGTAATCTAAATGCCTTAAAGCAAGAAATTAATTAAGTAAACTGTAGTTTATCAATACAGAGAAGTAAAAGTCATAAAGTAATGTGGAAGTATATCTTATGACAGGGAACTACATTTCATCATAACTTTTTATAAAATAGACTTATGGTATGACCTTATTTTTCATATATAAAGAAACAAACAACATATATATGTAAAGCAAAAGGTTAGAAGGATAGTCATCAAAAAACAGTGGTTTTTCTGTTGGATTGTAGATAATTTTTTTAAATAAATTTTTTAAATGTAGGTTTGTCCATAATTTCAATATGTTTATGTATATATATGTTTTTATAGTGAATATGTATATTAATTTGGTTATTCAAATAACATTTTCAAATAAAAACGATTCTGTTTAAAGAAGAGTACTTGAAGGACTTGTATAAGGAACAAGTCAGTTTCTCTTCAGTTAGAATAAGGACCATGATGATGCCTGTTGGAATTCTAGAACTCAGAAACTGATGCAGGAGTCAGGCAGATCAAAAAGATGGAGATCAAAAAGTCAATGTTATCTTTATTGATGGAACTTTCAGACCAGGGCTTAGGTAGACAAAAGCAGTAGGTTGCCCAGTTCTGTTCTCAGCCTAAGACAGCCCTATCTGTTGCAGGTGGCACCAGACATCCCCTCTCAGGCCCTGTCCCTGTGTTGCATGGAGAAGCAGAGCAGTGTGCTCCCTGGAGGCCAGTCGTAGAAAGAGTAAGTTGTTGAGCTGTGCAGGCCTGGTTCTTTGTTGAAACATAGCAGTCTGAGAAGCCAATTCTTTCTCTCTCAGAGTGGAGAAATTTGAATGAAAGACCTACATAGAATGAAACCTGCCTAATACATCACTCTTACATAAAAAAATCAGTGCACGATTGCTTATAAGCTATTGTTATAATTTCATTGATATCAAGTTAATAGGAATGACATTCAGATTAATTCAACAGACATCATAGCACTATGAGCCAGGTACATTGATAGCTGTTAGGGATGTAAATGTGAATAAGACATGGTCCCCTGAAAAGTCGTACTCTAGAGGAAGTAACAGAATTAAACCACACAAAACTAACCTGCTGGTCTCTCTACATGTTAAACTGTCTAGTTCACCTATATATGCTTCTGTCCCTCAAAGGCAGCATGTCTACAACAAAATTCATTATCCTTCCCCATGAAGCAGTACCTATTCTTGGTTTTGCTTTTTGGTGAATGGCACTGTCAACCCAGTGAGCGGTCCATTCCAAAACCTGGAAGTCATTTTCAGCTTCTCTTTTCCTTAGTTCACCACATCCAATTGATGATCAAATCTGATCAAATCTATTCCTTATCATCACTTGATTTCATAGCCCCTTCTCCTTTTTAATGATCTTTGACCTATTCTCTTTCATCTGGGTTACGTCAAATGTTACCTAATGGATCTCCTTACCTACAAATTGCCACCTTATAATCCTGCCCCCCCACTGGTGCTAGAGTTACTTTTATCATATGTATAATTAATTACGTTCTTTCCTTACATAAAAAGTCTTGAATGACTCCCAGGCTTGAATATATCCCTAATAACTTAGCTTGGTGGGCAAGGCTCTCTATTATTTGGTCTCTCTCTAGTTTTTAAACTTCATTTCTCAGCGTATGTTTTTTTTCATGTGATTATTGAACATTGCACTTTTTTGGACAATTTATTAATTATTTTATTTGGAGTCACATTGGGTTATAACATTGTGTAAATTTCAGGTGTATATTATAATATTTCAGCTTCTATATAGACTTCATCATATTCACCCACCATAATCTAGTTTTTATCCATCACCATATGTATATTCAGCATATTTTTAAATTTGTTTATTTTTATTTTCGTGTTCATAGTATAACAAAGTATGTGTAGTTTCCTAATGTGGCATTCTCTTACCTCTCTGGTCTTTGAACCTATTGTTGTTTCTGCTGGGGATACTGTCTCCCATTCTGACAAACTCTAACTTGTCCTAAAAACTCCACTAAAGCATCTCTCTGTTGGGTTGAATTGTGGTCCTCTGAAACATTTATCTAAATCCTAACCCCTGGTACCTATGAATGTAAACTTATTTGGAAACATGGTCTTTGCAAATATAACTCAGGTAAAGATCTTGAGATGAAATCATCCTGAATTAGGATGGTCCCTAAATCTAATGATCAATGTCCTTATAAGAGACAAAAGGAGAGAAGACACAGACACACAGGAGAAGGTGATGTGCAGAAGGAGGCAGAGATTGGCATTGTACTTCCACAAGCCAAGGAACACCTGGAGTCCCCAAAAGCTGGAGAGGAGAGGAAGGATTATCTCCCAGAGCTTTCAGAGGGATGCTGCCCTGCCAACACATTGATTTTGCACTTAGGGCCTCCAGAACTGTGAGAAAATAAATTTCTGTTGCCTTAATCCATCCAGTTTGTGGTAATTTGTTATAGCAGCCCTAGGAAACTAATGAAATCAGTTCCTTAGGAAACTTCTCTTTGGGAAGCAGTATCAAATTACAGCTAGGCATGCGGATTCTCGTCTCAGGCTTGCATAGAAAAAGCTCACCTTATTAAACAATAACTGTGATTTTGGGCTAGATTATTAAGGTCTCTGAGCCCCAGTTTTTTCATCTGTAAAAAGGAGTAGTGATATTTACTTTATAGGATTGTGATAAGGAATTAAATGAGACAATCATGGAAAATGCACATGATGTAAAAGCTTGATAAGTGTGAACTGTGGTGTTATTCTTCTTCCAAAACCCTGCCCCCAGTCAAAATTAAGTACCCCCTTTTAATGTGTTCCCTAGCTCCTTTTACCAACTGATATTGTGGTGTTCATTGCTCTGTAACTCCTTCATTTTTAGATAAGATATGTTTACAAATCTTTCCCCCTGGTTGCCTATTAAACTTATTAACGGCAGAACTGTGTCTTAGTCCTTCTTATCTGCCCAGTGTGTTGTCCAAAGCCAAGCACATGGTAGGCAGTCAGTAATAATTGAATCGAGAGACTGTGGCACCATGATGATTTCCAGGATGGGGCCTGGTACAGCACTATGAAAGGATAATAAGATGCTCAGTAGCTATGATTCTATGATTTGCTACAGGATTCATAGATCTACAGGACTTATGGGAAAACTCTTGCAATTTATACAGAGACAGCAATTGACCCACATAAATCCATTTATTATTGAACTACTTTATTTTCAATTTTAAGATCACAGAAACTTAAACTAATTTAGGCCTAGATGTTCATGACCTTGCTCAAGAATTTCTTGCTCTGTGAAGTCTGCATTGAGATTCCCCCCCCCCCAACTAAGTTAGTCATTTCTTTTCCTACTGTGCATATGTTTCTACTATTGCACTTACACCACTGAATAGTCCGTATTTATTTACTTAGTTGTCGAGTCTCTACACTGCTTGAGGACAAGCTCCATGTATTATTCATCTCTGTATCCTCAGTGCCTAGCAAGGTGCATAATAGGCAACAGTGAATATTTCTTGAATGAACAAATGAATGAATAGAATCCTATTGTTTACAGGTGATCAAAAGCAAGATCCAGAGCTATTGAATTGCTCACAGTTATTTGCAGGCCTTTGAAAACTTGGGATAAGAACACAGAACTCCCAGTACCAAGTTTTGGGCTTATTCCACCACATTGAAAGGCAAATACTATGTGGGGGAATATTGAATTAATATCCAGTAACAATTCTAATTCTCACAGGGAGTTGTACACTCTGCAAGAAAGTTAATCATTCTTCTCTTCCTATTTATCAGCCCATTGAAACTGGGAACACAGAGGAATTGCAAAGCCTGACTTGCTTGTCATGGACTAGACCACTCTCTTCCCATGAGGCTGCTTTCCCACTTAAATCATAATTCATATTCTGTGCTTTCTCGATTTATGCTTCATGGAATGTCAAACATTTTTTATCATAGGTTGCATAATGCAGCCCATTTATGGAATGGCAGTGGCTATAATCATTTTTTCCATGAGGCTAGTCCCACAGAGGGGAGGATTCTGTCATGACACTGTGATGAAAGCTAATTATTTTCCCCTTTCCATAATCCTTCTTCCATCATGCCAAAGAATGACTATCAGGAGATTGCCAGCCAGACCCTTCTCCTCCTTCACTCAGACTCTGTCAAGAACTTTATTTACCACGGAGATGGAAAGTATCTTTCCTCCTGCCTTAGGGGCCTCTATGTATAATTTTGACAGTCTTTATTTTATCAAAGAAATTGTGTCAATTTAAAAACTGTAACCTTCCTTACTGTGGTTGAAGATCAAATTTTAGATATAGAAGGATCTCTTTTAATGCTGAATTTAAAAAAGAATTTAAGGCCAAATTAGAGAAGATTTATACTTTTGAAAAGCCATTGGTGTTATAATGATCATTGCAGCATTCCTCCAGCAGGATTTCCTTAAGTTTGAATTCTCACCAGATACCACTATTGTTTTAAGCCATCAACAGGTATACATGCCACATGCATGTCAGGCTATATATATATTCAACATCGGGGGAGAGTGTTTAAGATCCCAACCAACCTGCATAACTTTATGTAGGATTTCTGATAGGTGAGGTAGTTGGTAAAGAAACATAGAGGCAAGCATCTCCGAGACCAATCCATCAATGACAGAACCAGTGCGACTAAGAATTTGATAGGTCCTTTCCAAATGGCAGCAGACATGCCCCTATAGACCAGAGCATACTCTGTCTGTATTTGGCTTTTCTCCTGCTTTTTTGGACATAAAGTAGGGGTCCTTTGTCCTGGCTACACATTAGAAATATGTGTACCTTATAAATATCTCAGGGAGCTTTTTAAAAAGTCCGATGACTGGGGCCGGCCTGGTGGCGCAGTGGCTAAGCTTGCACGTTCCGCTTTGGCAGCCTGGGGTTTGCTGGTTTGGATCCCGGGTGTGGACCTACATACCACTTGTCAAGCCATGCTGTGGCAGCTGTCCTACATATAAAGAAGAGGAAGATGGGCACAGATGTTAGCTCAGGGGCAATCTTCCTCAGCAAAAAGAGGAGGATTGGTGGCAGACATTAGCTCAGGGCTAATCTTCCTCAAAAAAGAAAAAAAAAGTCCAATGACTGAGTCCCATCCTAGTCCAATTAAATTAGAATGACCAGGGATGAGATCCAGGCACAGGTACTTTTAGAAAGCTCCCTAGGTCATTCTGTTGTGCTTTAAAACCACATCTAAGCTAAGTTTTAACTTGTAGTCACATTAGGGGGCTGACATAGTCCCCAGAAATGCATTCAAAACATCGTAGCATGAACTTTGCTGTCGACAGGCTACCAAAATGGTTATAAATTGCGTTCTTTTGCTTCACTACCCTCCCTGCTCACCACCGCAAACTCTCTCCCCAAGGCACAGTTTCCAAACTACTACAAAATGCCAATTTAATGGAAAGGTCAAGTCAAAGTAAGACCAGGGTGAACAGATGAGCCTTATACTGTGCCCAGAACAGCCTACAGCTTAAAATGCCTAAACATACACACTTGACCATAGGGAGAAAAATCGCACAGCAGAAATATTCTAGGCAGACAAACGTCTTTCCTCAGCTTCAGCTGCTCTCATTTCAGTTCAGTCTAAGTGTCAAGGCTGTCCTTGTGTGTTTCCCATCTTGCTGCTCTGAGTCTTTTCACTGATGCTTCTGCTTAATTGGTTGCATCTTCCCCAGAATTTGAACTCAAGGTCCTAGGAAAAGCCTTATCTATCTGGAACCAGTTAATACGGAAAGAAAGTCTTTTTGTGATCAGATCATGCCTTTTCTCTCTGCTATCACCCTGCACACCTGGTTCACAGCCCTCCATGAAAGATGACTCCTGAGGCCAGGGCCTATCTCTTGGGCCTGCGACGTCTGGTGACGTGAAAGGGGAAGTATTTGGGTTGCTCTTTTCTATTTAAGATTCACTGCTTGTGCTGACTAGAGCAGACAGACTGCAGCTGTGGTGAAACCTCTATTTGTTCCAGTTGGTTCTTTCATTCCCTCCTGGGCCATCTTGTAAATTGGCAGTTACAAGTAATGACAAAGAGACGCTCTCAAGGTTGGCAGGTGTGATGAGTAAGTAACACACCAACATATCACCTGCAGTAAAACAATCTCTCGGCTGTCCCCGTGAGATGGGAAAAAACCTCTCCACCTCTATCAGCTCTCCCCTCGAAGTACCGAAATTTCAGGTTCTCTTCACCGGGAGCCTTGAACCTTAGTTTGATTTAATCTCATAGCAGGCTCTATTTTCTTGCTCTACGGAAAGTCTAACCTATTTGAAAGGAAATGAAGTGAGCTGGCATACATATTGACTTCATTTTGGTAGGCAAATTCACTGGCCGGTGAAAAACATAATCCACCAGGATGGAAAGAGCCACTGACGAGCAGCCCCTGGACAGATCAGCAATTCAAGGTTGGCTTGGATTATGGCCATCTAATTTAACAACCCAGAGCTAAATCCACCACTTCATTATTCATAAAAAACTCAACTGTTTTACAGAGCCATTGTATTTTTAAAATTGAGTCCACTTCATCATATTGTCATCTATTTAAATTGAGATGAATAGATTTATTATTTATTTGGATTTATTTTATTTTGTTCTATTTTTGTGTAAGGCATCAAGGGTAAATAGTATAGATTTTAACCTGGTTTTTCACAGAGTCCATTTCCTGTATGTCAGGCACTAGTAACTGATTTTCTGGGCTGTTAAAAAAATATATTTAAATTGATGAGGACCTTTTGTTTGGGAATACTATGACTTAAACTCCTTTTTTTGAGTGGCTATTGGTCCCAATGTGGTTTTTTTTTCTTGTTTTGAGTTACCATTATGGTCATTTTTCTGGCGTTAAGTTCAGTAATAAACTCTCTTTACTAATCTCCCAGAAAAGTCAGTTTGATTTTATGTACTTGGATTATAATAGTTTTTTAAAGCAATATGGATTAAAAGGCAAGGTTCAGAATTCTTGACCTATTATTAAAAAGAGCTATAATACATTATTACATTTACATCTATAATATTGTTAGGGACTCTTAATCTACTGATTATTCACCTGCTAGACAGTGAATGAATCACACTTCTTTAGAAACATTGTGATTTATCATCTTAATAGGAATTTGTATATTTTAGAAATATGAAGGGCTATAACCTCAGGACCCTCTTCTGCTGTTGCCAGAATGGTTATTCTCCTGGGAAGTTTATGTAACAAACAATTAGCAGGATGTGCCCAATGAATGTTGCCTCTGCTGAGCAGCCTAGATAGCTTTTTCCTTCTTCTTATAAATCCCTCTAGGCTTTAGGCGCTATGGAATATCGCCAATGACTCTGTTTTTAAAATGGAAAGGATCCAATTCCATCTCAGCCTTGTGACTTTCTCCTTGTTTTGTAATACATATAACCCGAAATCTCCAGTTATTGTATTTTTAAATGAAAATTTCATCTCTTTGTGGTCTTCTTGCCATTCAGCAGCTCATTCCCAACTCTTGGAACCACAATGGAGAGTAGAAGAACCATGTCAATGTTATGGACCAGGCATAGATTTGGCTCATAACAAAGAAGGAATCTTGAAGTTCTTAGGAAAAACCATTGTGTTTCTCAAGATTGTTTTAACATCAGTGATAGTTGGGCCTGTTAAGGGAAATTATATCTTTTATTGAGTACTGAGGTCTCTGCTAAAGAGCAATCCAAGAGTGTCATTGTCTATACTGAGTTAAGATTCTGGAGGTTACTTGGGACATTGATCTGGGCTGGTAGTGGGTAAGCATGTCAGAATTTCTAGGATCAAGACTTAGTACTTCTAAACCTTGCACAGTCAGAAATAAAAGGTATCAGCTTCATTGATACTTGAAAGAGCAGCCATAAGCAGTATCTATGAAGCACTGCTCTGCAGCAGTAACTTGTTGAAAGCTGAAGTTAGAAACATTGGTGTTTTTCATAATGAACAGCTATCATTTTGTCGCTTCCCTTCTGGTAACGGTTTTTCTCTTCTTTTGGGGAGCTGCATTTCCTTCCACTTCAATTAATTATTTTATTTCATCCTCTTGGTAACAGGAGTGACAGCATACCTCAAGCTGGTGTACTTCGAGTACTTGTTTATTTTTGATTTTTGTTGCTTGTGCTTTTGGTGTCTTATCCAAAAAATTTCTGCCAAGACCAATGTCAATAACAATTTTCCCTATGTTTTCTTCTATGAGTTTTATGGTTTCAGGTCTTACACATAAGTCTTTAATCCATTTTGATACAACTTTTGTGAGTGGTGTATGATAGAGGTCTAGTCTCATTCTTTTACATGGGAATATCCAATTTCATCAGCACCATTTATTGAAGGGACCATCTTTTCTCCATTGAGTATTCTTGGTTCCCTTATCAAATATTAGTTGCTGTATATGCATGGCTTTATTTCTGAGCTCTTGATTCTGTTCCATTGGTCTATGTGTCTGTTTTTATGCCAGTACCACACTGTTTTTGATTGCTATACCTTTATAATACAGCTAGAAATCAGGAAGTGTGATGCCTTTAGCTTTGCTCTTCTTTCTCAAGGTTGCTTTGGCTATTCAGTCTTTTGCGGGATCCACAATGTTTTTTAAAACATCAGAGCAAACAGCCACTATCACCAAAACTAGTACACGCAAACTAAAATTACTTTATTCAAAATATTTTTCCTTGTCAATAAAATGTCTATTTTATGAAAACTAATTTTGATTAAAATTTTAAAATACATTAATTGTAAGTGTAAAATGTACTTCTTCTTAACAAAAATAAATTGGGCAATATGTTGAAGTAAGAGATTATGCAGACAATTTAGTCTTCACTATTCCTGTCTTATTTATTTAAAGACTAACAAGACAAAATATCCTGTCTTTTTCTCTCACAAATAGTTGCTTTTTTTAGAAGGAATAAATAATATCTCAAAAGGAAATATTCATTTTCTAACTGCAGAAGCAGTTACCGCTATTACAAACTAGATTATCTTCAATGGCGTCTGACGTACCTGGTACTCCAGCATCTCTATGAAGTCACTTGGGGAGAAATTCTTTAAAACCTCACCAGACACCTGAAATTCACTGTGGTTGGTATTGTAGACCATATTTATAACATCCCTGTGTCGCTTGTGGTTTCTTGCCATGAGAGCTTTCCTTTCTATCATGCTGATTGGGACTGAGAATTTGGAGGCCTCAGCAAAGGCCAGATTATAGAACAAGAGAACTGAGGTCTCTGTGGCCTGACAGAGTTGGGTATGTAGACATAGGAGAAAAAAATAGGAGACTGTTGTTTTGGGTGTGAATCAAAGCTATGTTTCAACCTGGGGAATTTGATCTAGAGGGAAAAAGAAGGCAGCATGAGAATGCTGTTGGAAAAGGTCAGCCTGAGAGGAGTCCCCAGAGATCTGCTCAACTAGATATATTTAGTTGGAGGTCTAGGTGAGCAGATTTGGGGATGTTAGGAGGATCCAGGTGCAACTAACAAGGACTTGGTTGTGGGAATATTGGGATATAGTAAGCAGAAATCTAGACTTTGGGTAGACCTGGACCCCAAGCAGGGAATGTCACCATTGGAAAGACTGTACTTAGTGCCAGAGACTGGGGGATGTAAGAGTTAAGTCACTGAGGACCTGGGTACTGGTTGGGAGGCTCCATTGCACTGGAATGTGAGGAAGGGCCCAGTCCTAGGGAACTCAGTCAATCCTAAACTACCATGGACTTCTTACACTCTGATGGAGATGCTAGATTATTCCCAACTTTGACTAAAAATGGACTAAAAATATTACTAATAGCAGCTAAGACTTACTGAGGACCTTCTATGTTCTGAGCACTGTTCTGAGTTCTTCACATGTATTAACTCATTTAAGTCTCACAGCAGCACCATGAGGTAGGGTCTATCTTTATCTACATTTTACAGAAAAAGAAATTGAGGCTAAGTAACTTGCTCACAGCCATATAGTTAGTAAGCCATGGAGCCCAGTTTGTAACCAGGCAGTCTGGTCTCAGAGCCTGTGGTCAAAGCCAATTTGCCATTGAGTTATTACAGTACTACTTACATATCAATGTCAAGCACAGCCCCAGGTTAGGATTTCCAGGAAGCATATTCTGAGATGGCGTTTAGTATGCAAGGCGTTCTTTATGGAGTGCCCTTGAGATCAACAACTGTGGGAAGGAAGCAAGATTGAGCAAAGGGAATAATCAACCAGTAGGGAGCTCTGGAGCTGAAATGGCCTGAGACAGTTGTCCTGTGTTGGACTGGAATGGCCTGGGCTGCCCTAGGAAGGGCATGTTCTATGGCAGACAGCCGTCTGTAGCTGAGGCATTTATGAAGGAGCTGACAGTAAAGACTGCTTATTGGCACCACTCCTAGGAGTTGGGGAACTTTCTTAAAGGGGATCTGATCTGGGAAGTACAACTCTATGTCCATTACAAGTACTCTCATATTTTCTGAAAATATCTAGAAAATATTAATTAAGATTTATTCTGCTACTCCTGTCCCTTCATAGAGTGACCTTAAGTCTCAACTTGCTGGACACAGTCTTTGTTTACCCTTGTATTTCCAGGGTAATTATTAATAGCTCCTCCTTTTATTCTTCAAAGTATCCTGGTTGGATGTAAATTGTCTTCCTGCTGTGCGTCTATTTCTTCTTGTTCCTCTACTAATAATCTTTTGTTAATTTCATTCTAGAAAAAAATTTATTTTTATAGAAATAAGGGCCCTGACTTTGTTTACACAATCTTTCAAAGATAAAACAATCACCAGGGTGGCCATCATTTATCTGTTATAAGCAAGCTAGCTGAAAGAAAAATTCAAAGTTTGAAACCCATAATTCAATATCTTTTCTTTTTTTTTTCCTCTGCTTTTGTTGGTCTGTTAATATCTTTATTTCACTTTCCTTTTGAAACATATATTAATTGTATATTTAAAACCTTGGTTGACAATTCTTTTTTTATTGCAGAAACATTGGATTATAACATTATATAGCTTTCAGACGTACATCATAATATATTTTGAGTTCTGTGTAGATTACATCATGTTCACCACCCAAAAACTAATTATAGTCCATCATTACACATGTGAGTCTAATCACCCCTTTTTCCCTCCCCCCTTCCCCCTTCCCCTAGGGTAACAACCAATCCAATCCCCATTGACATGTGTTTGTTTGTAATTGTTTTTATCTTCTACTTATGAGTGAGATCATACAGTATTTGACATTCTCCCTCTGACTTATTTCACTCAGCATGATACCTTCAAGGTGCATCCATGATGTCACAATGGCCGGATTTCCTCATTTCTTGTGGCTGAGTAGTATTCCATTACGTATATATACCTCATCTTCTTTATCCATTTATCCCTTGATGGGCACCTAGGTTGCTTCCAAGACTTGGTTATTGTGAATAATGCTGCAATGAACATAGGGGTGCATGTATCCTTATGCATTTGTATTTTCAAGTTCTTTGGATAAATACCAAGCAGTGGAATAGCTGGATCATATGGTAGATCTATTCTTAATTTACTGAGGTTACTCCATACTGCTTTCCATAGTGGCTGCACCAGTTTGCACTCCCACTAGCAGTCTACGAGGGTTCCCTTCTCTCCACATCCTCTCCAACACTTCTTGTTTCCTGTCTTGTTAATTATAGCCATTCTGACTGGAGTGAGGTGATATATCACTGTAGTTTTGATTTGCATTTCCTGATAGCGAATGATGTTGAACATCTTTTCATATGCCTGTTGGCCATCCGTATATCTTCTTTGGAGAAATCTCTGTTCAGATCTTTTGCCCATTTTTTTAATCAGGTTTAGTTATTTTATTGTTGAGATGTATGAGTTCTTTGTATATTTTGGATATTAACCCCTTATCTGATATATGGTTTGCAAATATCTTCTCCCAATTGTTATGTTGTCTTTTCATTTTGTTCATGGTTTCCTTTGCTGTGCAGAAGCTTTTTAGTTTGATGTAGTCACATTTGTTCATTTTTTCTTTTGTTTCCCTTGCCTGTCAGACATGGGACTTGAAAAAATGCTGCTAAAACTGAAGTCAAAGAGCATACTGCGTATGTTTTCTTCTGGAAGTTTCATGGTTTTGGGTCTTATATTCAAGTCTTTAATCCATTTTGAGTTGATTTTTGTGTTTTTGTGCATGGTGTAAGGTAATGGTCTACTTTCATTCTTTTGCATGTGGCTGTCCAGTTTTCCCAACAACATTTATTGAAAAGACTCTCCTTTCTTCATTGCATGCTTTTGGCTCCCTTGTCGAATATTAGCTGTCCATAAATGTGTGGGTTTATTGCTGGGCCCAGAATTTTTTCTCAATTCTGTTCCATTGATCTGTGTGTCTGTTTTTGTGCCAGTACCATGCTGTTTTGGTTACTATGGCTTTGTAGTATATTTTGACATCAGAGAGTGGGATACCTCCAGCTTTGTTCTTTTTTCTCAGGAATCCTTCAGCTATTTGGGGTCCTTCGTTGTTCCATATAAATTTTAGGATTCTTTGTTCTATTTCTGTGAAAAATGTTGTTGGAACTTTGATAGGGATTGTGTTGAATCTATAGATTGCTTTAGGAAGTATGGACATTTTAACGATGTTAATTCTTCCAATCCAAGAGCATGAAATATCTTTCTATTTCTTTGTGTCTTTTCAATTTCTTTCAACAATGTTTTATAGTTTTCGGTGTACAGAACTTTCACCTTTTTGGTTAAGTTTGTTCCTAGGTATTTTATTATTTTTGTTGCAATTGTAAATGGGATTGTATTCTTAATTTCTCTTTCTAATACTTCGTTGTTAGTGTATAGAAACGCAACCGATTTTTGTATGTTGATTTTGTATCCCACTACTTGACTGTATTCATTTATTGTTTCTAAAAGTTTTTTAGTGGATTCTTTAGGGTTTTCTATATATAAAGTCATGTCATCTACAAAGAGTGACAGTTTCACTTCTTTTCCAATGTGGATCCCTTTTATTTCTTTTTCTTGCCTGATTGCTCTCGCTAGGACTTCCAATACTATATTAAATAAGAGTGGTGACAGTGGACATCCTTGTCTGGTTCCTGTTCTTAGAGGGATTGAGAATGATATTAGCTGTGGGTTTGTCATATATGGCCTTTATTATGTTGAGGTATTTTCCTTCTATACCCATTTTATTTAGAGTTTTTATCATAAATGGATGCTGTATCTTGTCAAATGCTTTCTCTACAAGTATTAAGATGATCATGTGATTTTTATTCTTCATTTTGTTAATGTGGTGTATCATGTTGATAGATTTGCGGATGTTGAACCATCCCTGCATCCCTGCAATGAAACCCACTTGATCATGATGTATGATCTTTTTAATGTATTGTTGTATTCGATTTGCTAGTATTTTGTTGAGGATTTCTGCATCGATGTTCATCAGTGATATTGGCCTGTAATTTCCTTTTTTTGTGTTGTTCTTGTCTGGTTTTGATATTAGGATAATGTTGCCTTCGTAGAAGGAGTTAGGAAGCCTCCTCTCCTCTTCAATCTTTTGGAAGTTTGAGAAGGATAAGTATTAAGTCTTCCTTGAATGTTTGGTAGAATTCACCAGGGAAGCCATCTGGTCCTGGACTTTTATTTTTTGGGAGGTTTTTGATTGCTGTTTCGATGTCCTTACTGGTGATTGGTCTATTCAAATTCTCTACTTCTTCTTGGTCCAGTTTTGGAAGGTTGTATGTTTCTAAGAATTTATCCATTTCTTCTAGATTATCCAATTTGTTGACATATAGCTTTTCATAGTATTCTCTTATTATGTTTTGTATTTCTGAGGTGTCCGTTGTAACCTCTCCTCTTTCATTTCTGATTTTATTGATTTGAGCCTTCTCTCTTTTTTTCTTGGTGAGTCTAGCTAAGGGTTTGTCAGGTTTGTTTATCTTTTCAAAGAATCAGCTCTTGGTTTCATTAAATTTTTCTATTTTTTTTTTAGTCTCTACTTCATTTATTTCTGCTCTGATTTTTATTATTTCCTTCCTTCTGCTGATTTTGAGCTTCGTTTGTTGTTCTTTTTCCAATACCTTTAGATGAGCTGTTAGATTGTTTATCTGGGATTTTTTCTTTGTTGAGGTAGGCTTGAATTGCTATAAACTTTCCTCTTAGAACCACTTTTGCTGTAGCCCATAGATTTTGGCATGTTGTATTTTCATTTTTATTTGTCTCCAGGAACTTTTTGATTTCTCTTTTGATTTCTTCATTGACTCAGTCGTTGTTCAGTAGCATTTTGTTTAATCTCCACATTTTTGTGGCTTTTCTGGTTTTCTTGCTGTAGTTGATTTCTAGTTTCATACCTTTGTGGTCAGAAAAGGTGCATGGTATTATTTTGATCTTCTTAAATTTATTGAGCCTTGTTTTGTGGCCTAATATGTGATCAATCCTGGAGAATGTTCCATGGGCATTTGAAAAGGATGGATGCTCTGTGGTTTTTGGATGGAATGTTTTATCTGTATTCACTAAGTCCATCTGGTCTAATTTGTCATTTAAGGCCAGTGTTTCCTTTTGGATCTTCTGTTTGGATGATCCATCCATTGGTGTAAGTGGAGTGGTAAATTCCCCTACTATTATTGTGTTATTGTCTATTTCTTCTTTTATGTCTGTTAATAACTTCTTTATATATTTAGGTGCATCTATGTTGGGTGCATAGATATTTACACGTGTTATATCTTCTTGTTGGGTTGTTCCCTTTATCATTTTGTAGTCCCTTTCTTTGTCTCTTGTTGCAGTTTTTGTTTTAAGGTCTATTTTGTCTGATATAAGTATTGCTACCCCCACTTTCTTTTCTTTGCCATTTGCATGGAATATCTTTTTCCATCCTTTCACTTTCAGTTTGTGAGTGTCTTTAGGTCTGAAGTGTGTCTCTTTTATGCACCATATATACGGGTCTTGTTTTCTTATCCAATCAGCCACCTTATGCCTTTAGATTGGAGCATTTGTGCATTGACATTTAAAGTAGCTATTGATAAATATGTACTTATTGCCATCTTGTCACTTTTTTTTTCTGGGTGTTTTAGTAGTTCTTCTCTGTTCCTTTATTTTTCTCTTGCTCTCTTCCCTTGTGGTTTGGTGGCTTTCTTTAGTCATATGTTTGATTTCTTTTGTCTTACTTACTTGCTTATTTATAGGTTTCTGTTTTGTGATTACCATGAGGATCCAATATAATATTCTATGTATATAACAGTCTAATATTGAGTTCATAGACTCTTTAGCTTGACCTTTTTCTAAAAGCTCTACTTTTTCACTCCCCTCCTCCCACATTTTATGTTTTTGAAATCATATCTAATCTCTTGTTTTGTGTGTGTCTGTCCATTAAACTCTTCTCATTGAAGTAGGTGATTTTAGTACATTTGTCTTTTAACCTTCATATTGTCTTCACAAGTGATTGATCTGCTACCTTTACTATATTTTACCTTTACCTGGTGATTTTATTGCCTGATTTTTTTGGGGAGAATTTTTTTTCATAATTTTTTTATCCCTATTTGTGGTCATCACTTTCACACTTAAATAAGTCCCTTCAACATTTCTTGTAGCACTGGTTTCTTGGTGATAAACTCCTTTAATTTTTGCTTGTCCGAGAAGCTCTTTATCTCTCTTTCCATTCTGAATGGCAACATTGATGAACAGAGTATTCTTGGTTGTGGATTTTTTCCTTTTTACATTTTAAATATGTCATACCATTCTCTTCTTGCCTGTAGAGTTTTGGCTGAGAAGTCTTCTGATAGCCTTATGGGCTTTCCTTTTTATATCACTTGTTGCCTGTCTCTTGCCACTTTTAGGATTCTCTCTTTATCTTTAACTGTGGATATTTTAATTATAATGTGTCTTGGTGTGGGCCTTTTTGGGCTTATCTTGTTTGGAGCTCTCTGTGCTTCCTGTACTTGGATGTATGTTTCCTTCCTTAGGTTAGGAAAATTTTTGGCTATTCTTTTTTCAAATAAATTCTCTGTCCCTTTGTCTCTCTCTACTCCTTCTGGGACACCTATAATACAAATGTTAGTGCACTTGATATTGTCCAAGAGTTCCTTTAGACTGTTCTCATTCTGTCTAATTCTTTTTTCCTTTTTCCATTCAGCTTGGGTGATTTCCTCTAGTCTTTCATCTAGCTTGCTGATCAGTTCTTCTGTATCCTTTATTCTGCTATTGAGTCACTCTAGTGAAGTTTTCATTTCCAGTACTGTATTCTTCATTTCTGATTGGTTCTTTTTTATATTTTTCAGTTCTTTCTTGATGAACTCACTGTGTTCATCCAGTCTTCTCCCAATATTTGTGAGCATCCTTATGAGTTTTTGTTTGAACCCTTTGTCAGGTAGGTCACTTATTTCTGTTTTGTTTAACCCTTTTTCTGGAGTTTTGTCCTTTTCCCTTGCTTGAAATGTATTCCTTTGTCTCCTTATTATGCCTCTTTCTCTGTGCTTATATCTGTGTATTAGGTGAGTCATCTATGTCACCTATCTTGGAGAAGTGGCCTTATGTAAGAGAAGCTTTTTGAGGCCCAGCAGTGTGATTCTCTCTTGTCACCAGTCCAAATGATCCAGGAGTGACACCTTTGTGGGCTACTTGTGTCCTTCTGCTGTGGCAGGGTTGCTCTTGGTGCAGGTAGCCATGGAGTCTAGTCTTTCCTCCCCTGGTCAGCTATTTCTAAATCTGGTTTGGGGAACCACAGCACCCTTGGCTACAAGGTCTAACTGCACACTCCTGTTGCAGTTTTCCTGTTAACTGGGTAGGAACCCAGTGTAGCTGCTTGCTAGGCTCAGGGGCTTACAGTTGCTATAGGCCCCAGGCCTGCAAGGCTGTTGTCAGTTCTCTTAGGAGTGCAGCTAAGTGGGACTGGCCCTAGGCACAGGAGCACTCAATTGTTTCAGGCTTTGGAAGGTGGGGCTGATCCTTTTTATGGCTATTTGTGAAGCACAGGTCTTCTGTTGCTGATAAGCCTCAACCCCCACAGGACCACACACACCATCAACACAGTCCTGGTTCATTCACACTTCTCAATCCCCTGGAGCATACCCTGACACCCCACTGCAGAGGACCCCTCTTTCCACCAATGCCCTCCACAGTTCACCTGGTCCTCACACAGGCCATGCCCCACAGAGGCACACTCACCTGCCTGTAGAGAATCAAGGTGCCCAGTCAATGCAGGCTGACAAGTAGCCTGAGGGCTTGCTGTTGGGCAGAGCTGGTCCCTAGGGCGGGCTGCCTGCCCTGGCTGAACTAGATTAAATTTGTACTCTAGTGGATATGACAGACCCCTCAGCTAACAGACCAGGGGAAGAATTTCAAAGGCATCTGCCAGGATCTGTGTCAGCAGCAATGGCCCCCACCAATTTCTCAGTCTCCATAGAGGTCTCTCCTCTCACCGAGATGCACCCAGAGCCTACCAGGTCAGTCTCCTTTCACCAAAGGACTATCAGATTTCTCTCTGGTGATTTCAGGTTGCAGAGATGGGTGAGTTTGTGCATGAGCCCTTTAAAATCTGAGTCTTTTCTGTTTTCATCTGATAACTTTTCTGGCACTATCCCTGCTGTAGTTAATAGCCAGCAAAGCCAGATAGTAAGACCTTCGTCTCAATTGTGCTGAGTCTGAAGGCCGATACTCATAGCAGTATTGGCCCCTGCTCCAGACCTCACTTCTCCATGGAGGGCTGTGGACCTTAGGGTGGCTCCCTCCTGGGTAGCTGAGAAACTCCACTCCTCCTGAAGGTGGCTTTTTTTTTCTCTCCAGAAGGAATTTTTGCCTCTTCTGCCTTAGTCAGGAATGTCCCTTGTTGTGGGGGTTCTTTTTATCCAGTTTTCAGTTTTATATCCAGGGTCATTTTTTCAAAAATGTTGTAACCTGGTTGTGTTCATGGGAGGAGATGAGTTCAGGGTCTGCCTACAGTGCCATCTTGATGAGATCTCCTCCTCAATATCTTTTCTTATACTCATCTTGATGAGATACTATTACCTGTTACTAAGGATAACTTTTCTTTAGTTTTGTAAAATATCATGTAAATATGAGACTGGAATTCTTTAAGTCTGGTTACCTAAATAGAATAAGGTCTATTGTGACACTTTCATAAAAGTTTTGTTTTAAAATTGGAATAAATGAAATATCTTCTGGTCTCTTTACACTGTATTCAAATGAAGTAGCATCAATACAAACACATGAATTTTGCTAAGGCATCACCTCCACCCTGTGTCCCTTACCTTGGAACCAAAGCATCTTTACCAATCTTTCTCATTTTTTTTGTGAATTGCAAGGTGGCATTCTCTATGATCTATAGCTCCTACATATCCTTCTGCTATGGCCTCCTGACTAAATTCCTTTTCTCACAAGCCATTAGAAAGGGGTACCTGGCTTCCAGAGGCCAATCATCATTGCCCCCATGACCACTTTCCTTGCCTAATGGTGCTCTCTACAGTGTTCAGGCCCTCTCTGCCTCATGGTCCCTGCTACCTACTGACCTCCATTTGGGTATGTAGAGTTGCCCACCCCCTCTCAGGGCTGGGCTCAGATGCAGTACTGATTGTGTTTTTAGCTTCATTAAGACAGTCCTGCTGCTTTCACACCTTGGTCATAGTGGATCACATCTAATCCATGAAGTGGGGCCAAGGGAGGTCCATAGATTCTCTCTGTTCTCTTGCCTCTCTTGAGTTTGGTCCAGGCATGTAAATGCAGAATATCAAATGTAATATTGACTCCTTACATATAAACCCATTAAACACATGTCTGGAGGATCACTGACCCATCAGTTCAACAGATATTAACATTTTCAAAAAGTTAAATAGAAAAACCTTTTAGTGGGTATATGTTAAAGATTCAGGGATCTATTTAGGTTGTTAATGATACAGAATAACAAAGTTAATTACATACATACACACACGTATGTGTGGAAATTAATTGATAGAATAAGAATGCTAACTTAGATTCAAAACCAGTTAATGTCCTACAGGGCAATACAATGGTGACCTTTGGGTTATCTTACCTTTTCTAATAGACTGAAATAATTTTCATCTCTCCTGGACATTTGGAACTTACTCATTTTCTATAAGACAACATTTAACTTTTCAGAGTCCAAGCCCTAATAACTATTAAATAGTAACTCAAATAAAGTTACATTTTCTAGAGAGTCAAACAACCCTCAGGGAACCAGATATCCCTCAGCAGGACTTGTTAGACAATGCACTGGCGTGATTTTGAAAAAGCTCACTGTAATATTCTTGCTTTATTTTCAAGTTTTGGATAATTTTTCCTAATATACATATACCATAACAGGATTATATATATGACATATAAATATACCATAACATTTATGCCATAGTGGGATCCCCACACATATAAGTAAGGTTGCTCAGAAATATAGTTTGCCTTCAGTAATATTACTCTTAGTTTACCTTTGCTCCAGTCCATCACCTTTTTTGTTGGTTTTTATCCCTTTTTTCTTTATTTTATGTCTTTGCTGTAGGTCTATCTTTTCACATAAGCTTCCTGAAATCTGTTGTGAAAGATCATTGGGTATAAAAAATTAGCAAATAAAAATACACGTATTACATCAAATACCATATAATTAGAAGTTTATAACACTAACTTGATAAAAATTCATTTTAGGTTGAACATATCTATAATTAATGTAAATTTTTATAAAGATGGAGTGATTTAAAGACATAAAATTAAATCAAATAATTAAAAAATTAAATTGCTTAAAGTATCTGGTGATTATGACATTGGCATTGAATTTTCACAAACCTGGATTTGATTTCTAGTTTTAATTTGTTAGTTATATGACCTTAAGCAGGATACTTAGAGTTCATTTTCTTATCTTAAAATGGAGATAATGTAACCAGCTGTTATGAGCTGAACTGTGTACTCCCCCAAATTTATATGTTGAAGTTCTAACCCCCAGCACTTCGGAATATGGCATAGTTGGAAATAGGAAGTTTAGTTAAAATAATGTCATTAGTGTGGCCCCTGACCCAATATGACTGGTGTCCTCATAAGAAGAAGAAATTTGGACACAGACATGGGCAGAAGGAAGATGATATGAAGAAACAGGGAGAAGAGGTGATCTACAAGCAGATCCCGGAATAAATCCTTTCCTTGCAGCCCTCAGAAGGAATCAATTCTGCCAACACCTTGATCTCAGAACTTCCCAGCCTCCAAAACTGTAGAAAAGTAAATTTCTGTTGTTTAAGCCACCTAGGCCATGATGCCTAGTTATGGCAGCCCTAGCAAACTAATACATCAGGGTTGATATTCAGTTGGTAAGCAACCTCCAGGATAAATTGGTAGTTATGATCTGGGTCTATACTGATAAATCAATGGTAGGGCTATAGTGGTTGTTAACATTTTGAATATTGCCCCCCATAATACCTACTATGTAGACCCTTGTAAAGTGCCAGGTATAGTATTTACTGTATAATAGGCATCCAATAAATCAAATAATGCATCCTTTCCCAAAAGAACATCTAAGGAAACTAAATTTGTAGGGTATGGTGAGGTGGTGTTACATAGTAACGGAAGAGTTGGAGAAAGATGGGAGCATGTGATAACACACGTGCCAACTGGATATTTGTCTTTTCTTAAAAAAAAAAACAATTGATATCAGAGGAACGGCCATCTTTGAAAATTTTAACTGTGTCTTATGTAATAATTTCAAAAGAATATTGATTAAATAAAAAAAACCTCTCCTGATAACAGGATCTTATTTCATGAGAAGGTTAGGAGCCCCAGCTGCTCAGTATGGGAACAACTTAGTTCGCATTATATTGCTGGCCGGATCATTTGTTTCTAAGAATCTTCCTCAATTCTACATGTCGATAACCACGTGGCACATAACAACATATTAGTCTTTTAGTGTCTCAAAGCACCTTCTGAATTTTAATTAAAAATGGAAGTATTTTGTAAATGCATATACTTTGTGCATATAAACATTAAATATAATGTAATTGTATGTAATGTAATTGTATTTGTAAAGATTTTTCCACTTCCAATGCAGAAGGGAATATGAAAGCTTGCTAATCTCATGTTTGATATGGCAGCAGCCTTTGCCAACTGGCTTTTCTCCAGAACTATTACTTGCTAATGTTCCTAAATGTGCTACTATCGTCACTGTTCAATATCAGAACATTCTGCAGTGAATTGAAGTATACCGACTGAACTGAGAAAACATGCTGTGATCATTTTTGAACTATTTAATTTTTTTTCTATAGGATGAAAGCAAGAACTGGACCAAGTAATAATTATTAATTACTTATTTAAATACATGTTATAGGCTGTGGAAGACATTGGTAATGAAGGGCAGTAGCTGCTCATGAAGAAAATTTGGACCTGGTTTTTCCAGTGAAAAGAAACTTTTACTAAATCCTAAGCTGCTTCCCACATTAACCCACTTCTTCTCAAAGAGTTTTGTCTCACTACTTATATTTTTATATGTTCGTATATGAAATAAGTCTTTAGATAGGGCACAGTCTGGTTAAACACCTTTCTTTATTCTGCACTGAAACTCACTTACTAAGAAAAATAATGGTTCGTAAAGTCTTCAGAGTTTTTCTAGGAAGACACAAAGTAAATGTGAAATATTCATTATAAAGGGAATATTTAAACATTTTCCTTTGGTTGTTGTTCTGTTACAGAGAATGTCTACTATTATCTACTATGAAGTTCACATTTGGCTGTTTTCAAGGAATTTCAAATGTTTGGTGGTGTTGACCCTAATTTACTTTTTTACGAGAGTCACATTAATCTCTCTGCCTCCTAAATATTTATTTTAATAAACCTAGGTTCTATGTCTGCCACACTGTGGAAGCATCTTGTGGAAAAGCACAGAAAATTAAACTTGCTTATCTATTGTTGATTTGATATTCAATGGAGTTATATTAAAATCTGTCCTCAGTAACTGCTTTCTCAGAGGTCATAAATCTCAGCTTTTGTAATGCACATCACAGAATATTTTTTCTCATGTTATTTGGGAAAATGATATATTTCAGATCAGGGAGATAAGTTAAGATACAGCTTATTGAGGCCAACTTGATCAGATTGCAAAAGATAATTTAGGTACCATATACATATTTTTCAGAATGGTTAGTTTATAGTCAGACTAAGCATCAAGAAACTGTATACTTATCCAACTGTGCACAGCAGGGACAGGATAAAATGTACATAAGACTGACAGCATGGGGGGAAAACAAACCCAGGAGTGATGGCATCTACTTAAATGGAAAAAAAGTTACTATTTATTAACTGAATGACTATAATACAGAATCAATTTTATACATATTAAAGAAATATGGTCATGTTTTCTAAAACTATCGAAAGGTAAAATGATTATAGAACTAAAAGCTCTTCCAGGTGCCACAGGGCTCAGAAATATTTGGAATTTTTCTCTGGTCCTGCTTGTCTGCAGCACGTATACTATGTTTATCTAGAATGAGGAAAGAAATTTCTGAATTGGATGGGTCCACTTGAGTCACAATGCAAAGATGTACCATGCTTAAATACTTAGCAGATAGTCTTTAAAGGCATGAAAATGAAAGGAAATGCTTTAAACTATTTACTTTTGAATTTTAAATGAAGTCTTAGCTAAAGCTGCATAGCTAAGATACAGTCAACTCCATCATTCAAATAAGAATCATCACTGAACATTCTGATTATAAGTCCATGTGAAATAAGCAAAAAGTTTTTATCTTTTAACATCCAAATACAGAGAAAAATGACTGACTTCTTCACTGAAGCCAAATGCTTTAAAATTCTATTTATTTTTCTAATTACTGATAGAGGACTGGTAAAATAAATTATGGCATATCATTGCAATGGAATGTTCTGTAGCTCATTAAAAATAACAGAATAGATACATATTTTCAGGGTGAAAGCAAATGGTAGACTACTATATACCGTATAATACTAATTGCTTAAGCAAAGTTTAAAAAGACTCCCCGTTGTATGTTTTTTGTCTTTGTGTGTGCTAACAGTTTTCTAGACGGTAATCTAGAAATCCCCAGTGAAAATTTGGACTATGGATTTGAGTGGCAAAGTTTTTACCTTTATATTCTTAGGTTATGTTTGATTTTTTAAAAATTCATATTTATGTTTTACTATTATAATTTTAACAATGAATTTGATTATTTTAAAGATCAATTGATTTTCTCAAACCCTGCTTTCTCAATGTTGTACCCTACAGTGGGAGATTTAAAATAACAGAAACTCAAGCTAAACCAGCTTTTGCGAAAAGCAGAAGATATTTTTTCACAAAAGGCTCTTCTCCTCAGGAACATGAAGGAACTCTAATTATCCCAGCTTATGTCATTTGCCAAAGCCTTGGAGCCATCTCTAACATAAAGAGTGGTATTTGCAGACATGCGTGATGTGATTTCTCCAAGACCCAAGGCCAATTATTGTGGCAAAGGAAACATCACCAGAGTTTCAACCTCTAAGAGAGGGCAGCCTGTTTCCCAAATAAGGGAGAGGTGCTAGGCAGACAGAAACCACAATACACACAATATTTGGAAAATGTATTTAGATATTATTGTGATTAATAAAGTATAAATCATTTAAATGTGTTAGTAAATCAATAGTACCTTTTTTCACTATAGATTTTTCTCAAATAATAGACACTAAATGTATAAGTTCATTTTTGTAGGAGGGGCTAAACAATTTTATTAACATTTTAGAATTTCCCCACTTTCAAAGAGTTGAGACCACTGGTTGAGGTCTGAACTAGATTACTGGCAGTTTTAATGAAGAGTGAGTACAGATGTGGACAGATTTTGGTAGTAGAAAGTAGAGAAGTTTGAAACTGCCAATTACAGGAGCAGAGATGAGGTAAGAGTAAAAATATTGTACCAATGTCTTGGTAATTATTTTAAAAGCTTCACAATGAAAAGAGTGTATAGATACATGGCAGTCAAGAAGCAAATGTAGTAACAATATTTTGTCTTTCTGCTTTTAACTTAATATATTTATGCAGAAATAATATATCTTTTATTACTGTTTATTTAAAAGAAGAGGGTTACTGTGTAAAAGATAGTATGGGAATGCCAAACCAAGGGAGAAGTGAGCAGATTAGGGAGGCAGGTAGGAAGACTTTGGGATTCAGGTTTGGTTTCCTCAAGGAACATTTTCTATAGCAAATGCTTGATGGTACAATCAAAAAATTTTTTGCAGAAAAACACTGAGAAAATCCCACTGGCCTCCGAAGACGAGACAGAGTGATTTAATAGTGACACTGTGTCCTATTGCTGCTGTTTTGGTTAGTGAGTGAATACACTGGCAGTTGTATGTAAACTGAGGTGCTAAGAGAGGTTGAAAGGATCAGCTATTACATTTGAAAAATGTTTTCACTGTAAAAAACATCGCCACTGTCATGAACAACATAAATATATTTTTGAACACCTACTATTTGATATAGCTCTAAGGTTTCTGGGATGGATTTGAATTGCCTTTTGCTTGCAACAAGGAAATCATTAAGGGAGAATATGTCATCAGTTTCTGCTTCCTAATATAACTTAATGAATACCTGGACCATATTAATCATGGTTAATTCAATGCTTAGTGTTTGTTGTCCCAAAGAGAAATCAATCCTTTTGGAGTATATTACAATAAACAGTGTTTTCTGGGACTGTCCAATCCAGACTTTAGAATCTTCCTTGAAAATGGCAGCTTAAGCCTTTTCTTGACAAATTTTTGAAGGATTGTTTATTTGAGGATTTTAAAGAAAGCCAATGAAAGAAACTTTAGTCCCTTGACTGAGGTAGGTGAGATAAGAAAGAAATGGCTCCATGAGTTGGGACTGGGAGTCCGAGCCTCTGGTCCCCGGGGCGACGTAGAAGGCTATGGCCATCCTCGGCCATAGTTTTGCTTGATGCCCAGTGGAGGCAGTGGCCTGCCACCGACACAAGTTGTGGCGGGGTCAACGCAGGCTTCCCGAAGACCCTTAGCTCTGCCAGCCCCACCGGACTGCGGCAGGACGAAGGGCTGTGCTTCCCAAAGCAAAGGATCAGTGGTGAATGTGGCTCTCCCGGGCCGGTCACCTAGTTGGGGTAGGAAAGGAAGAGTGAAGGGGCGGGAAACAGATGGGAGGGAAAGGCAAAGAAGGAGGTGCGTCTGGCCATGAAGCGCCACCAGCTGCGGCTTCCTGGGCCGCGGGGATCTGCGTCAGAGATGTAGTCCAGTGGACCCCTTTCAAATGGAAGAAGAAATTAACACCTGAAATGTACACAATGTTATAAACCAATATGACCTCAGTAAACCAATTAAGAAAAAAAAAGAAATTTAAACCTTTAGATTTCTTCTTAAAATTAAACAATGGAAGTTGCTCCTGAAGTGCTATGTATAGTTAGCTATTACTTGACAGTTTGAAAGGTTTGTCTGACTTATATTTCAACAGAGCCAAAACTTCTGCAGGTCACCAAAGCAAGAAAAGGTTGAAAACATTAGGTGGAATCACATATAATTGCTGTTTTTATAGGTCAAAACTGTCAAAAATCAGCAGTTTTGTATGATTCCAACTTATAGATCTTCCAGTTGGCCAGCTGGTGGTGAGTGGTAGCTGGTAAAGCTGCCTAATGGAGGGCAGAGGTTTGGGAGCAAAGACCATCTTTATCTGCCAAATGTCAATGTGAGCAGTGATTTTTTCTTTCTCTTTCCTTTCTTTCACTTTTCCTTCCTTCCTTCCTTTCTTCCTTTCTTCCTTGCTTTCTCCCCCTCCTGCCTCCCTCCCTTTCTTGCTTTGTTTCTTCCTTTACAGTAACAACTCTATTGAGATACCATCATGTAGTATAAAATTCACTCATCTAAAGTGTACAATTAAATGGCATTTAGAGCAATGACTTTTTCAAGCTAACTGGAAGATCAATGGCTGGGAGTTACTAACATGGATGACGACCGTATCAGTCAATGTTTAACCAGACAAGCAGAACGATTAGGAGATACATATTGAGAGATTTATTTCAAGTAACTTCTTTGCATGATTGTGGGGTCTGGGCAGGCAAGTCTGAAATTTGCAGGGCAGGTCTTCAGGAAGGGCAAGCTGGAAACTCTTGGGCTAGGCTGAAGTAACAGCGACAGGTGAAATTTCTTCCTCAGAGAAGCCTCAGCCTTGCTCTTAAATGCTTTCAATTGGTTGAATCTGGCCCATCCAGATTATCTAGGATAATCTCCTTTACTTAGAGTTAACTGATGACTTTAATTGACTTATAGACAACTAATGATTGACTTTAATCACATCTACAAAATACTTTCATAGGAACACCTAGATTAGTGCTAGATTAAATAACTGGATATTATAGCCTAGCTAAATTGACACATAACATTGACCATCACAATGACCTAGAAAAACCCTTTCAACATCTAATTAGAGATAATGAAAACATTTTATAGAAAGATAATAATCAAACACAGAGCTAAAAGGCTCTTTACATGACAGTATACTCTGCCATAGCATTGAATTCTAGCCTTGTTTTTGCTAGCTTTCGGAAGTGGTTGGGGCAGGTCAAAAAATCAAGCACTTCAATTAAAACAAAAAAGTTTCTTTATTTTAAAACATTAGATAGTCAGGAGATATATTTTGATGTTTTCCCTTCTGAGAGCAAGTTGTATTCTAGGTTTCAGGCTAATTTTGATGTTTGTGTAATAATTCTTAAGCATGTACAGCATAAGTTACTTTGTTATTTCTTAGAACATGGAACTCAGAGAGGGCTTCCAAATTTTCACTATTACAAATAATGTATCAGTTAACATTTTTTTGCACATAAGTTTCTTCTTGAGTGTTTAAAAAAACTTTTTCTTTAGAAATAAATTTAGGCAGTTGCATCAGCATCACAGCAGAGTCAGTTGTTCCTTTTGTCTCTCCCCTCTAAGTTACAACTAAATTGACATTCATTAACCAGCAGTGGATTCCCTGCACATCACAACAGGGCATCTGTGAGATCCATGAAGCCATGCATCTAAAGGTGGGTGGACTAGATCCCCAGGAGGCAGTGCAACTAAGTGAGTGCACACCTCCCCCTCCCTGGTGGCAGCAAGCCAGGTCCTGGATACTCACACAGCCCCCAGAACAACTGTAAGAGGAGGTGGGGGAAGTCCAGCCCATGAGAATGCTTTGGAGTTGTAGCCCAGCCCGTGGGAGGCCCTGTGTGGGAATACTTCCCATCAAGGGGTGGTGGCTCAGCCCTGGTGAAGGCACCTGACCACTGAGAACAGAACATGCGAGAAGGCACCCTGCCCACTCAGGAAACACCTCTCCCATGGATCCCATGGAGTGGCAGCTCAGCCCTCATGTGGGGGCCCCTCCCACCTAGCACAGCACAGGTGAGAAGGTGCCCTACCTACTCAGAAGGTGGTCCTCCCATGGAACACAGCAGCTCATGGGACCCACTGAGTGGTGGTTCAGCCCTCAGGAGAGTGCCCCTCAACCTAGCTTAGAAACTCAGCCAATCCTCTGCTGAGCATGGTGGGGGGGCCCCATCCATGCAAGAGTGATCTGTTTGCTGAGCACAGAGGCCTTGCCTATGGTGCACAACCTGCCTTCCCAGCACAGAGTCTCTGCCCACGTTAGTGCAACCTGCAGAGCAGCTGTGACAAGCCCACCCAAACACAGAACAGCCCTACCTGCAAAACTTGAAGCAGACAGGGCAGGATCATAAAACACAGCTCCTTCTCCCCGCTAGTGGTGGCAAGTGGAATCTGCAACCTGTTACTACAACAAATGTGATGGCAAAGGATCAATTCATCAAACACCAAGAAAAATTACAGTAACCCTTCAGAGCACAGGGAAAATGACAAGTCTCTAGCAAACAATCCTGAAAATCACAGAGACTTGCAATTTAAACAACAGAGAATTCAAAATAGTTATCATAAGGAAACTCAATGAATTACAAGATAACTCAGAAAGACAGTTCAATGAGCTTGGGAGTAAAATTAATAAGCAGAAAGAATACTTCACTAAAGAGATTGAAACTCTAAAAAAAAAAAAAGCCAAACAGAAATTCTGGATATGAAGAACACAATTAATGAGATAAAAATAATCTAGAAAGCATAAAATAGAGCTGATGTTATGGAGGACAGAATTAGTGAATTTGAGGACAGAAATTTAGAAATGCTTCAGGTAGAGGGGAGAGAACTAAGATTTTTAAAAAATGAAAAACTCTTCAAGAAAAATCCAACTCAATTAGGAAAAGCAATATAAGGGTTTTAGGTATTTTAGAAGGAGAAGTGAGGGAGAAAGGAGCGGAGAGCTTGTTCAAAGATAATAGCTGAGAAATTCCCAAACACTTGGAAGCAACTGGATTTATAAGTACATGAAGCCAATAGAGCTCCTAATTACATAATGCAAAAAGACCTTCTCTGAGGCATCATATAATATTAAAACTGTCAAAAGTCAATAACAAAGAAAAAATATTAAGGGCAGCAAGGCAGAAGAAAATAATCTGCAAAGGAACCCCTATCAGGCTTTCAGCAGATTTCTCAGCAGAAACCTTATAGGCTAGGAGACAATAGGATGATATATTCAAAATATTGAAAGACAAAAACTTTCAGCCAAGAATACTCTATCCAGTGAAACTATCCTTCAGATACAATGGAGAAATAAAAGCTTTCCCAGTTAAACAAAAGCCGAGGGAGTTTATCACCACTAGACCTCCCTTACAAGAAATGATAAAGGAAGCCCTCATACCTGCAACAAAAAGGCAAAGGTTTACAAAGCTTTAAGCAAGGAGATGAATAAACTGACAAGATCAGAAAATTGCAGCTCTCTATCAGAACAAGTTATCAAACACTTAATGATAACATAAAAGATAAAGGGAAGGAGAGCATCAAAAATAATTATAAGCACTTCAGTTTAGTCACAAACTCACAACACAAAACAGAATCATTTGTGATGATAACTCAGAAGGGGAAGAGAAAAGAGATCGAAACTGCCTAGGCTAATGGAGATAAGAGGCTATCAGAAAATGGACTATCTCATCTATGAGATCTTATCTACAAAACCATGGTAACCACTAAACAAAAAATCAGAGCAGAGCCACAAATCATAAATAAAAAGAAAACTATCACAGAAAACCACCAAACTGAAATGGCAGTCAGAAATACAAGGGAAAAGAAACAATTGATATATAGAAATACAAGAATACAAGAGACAAAATGGCAGTATTAAACCCTCATATATCAATAATCTCTCCAAATGTAAATGGATTGAGTTCTCCAATCAAAAGACGCAGAGTGGCTAGATTAAAAAACAAGACCAGGGGCCGGCTCTGTGGCCAAGTGGTTAAGTTTGCATGCTCCGCTGCCATGGCCCAGGGTTCGGATCCTGGATACGGACATGGCACCGCTCGTCAGGCCACGTTGAGGCGGTGTCCCACATCCCACAAGTAGAAGGACATGCAACTAAGATATACAACTGTGTACGGGGGGTTTGGGGAGATAAAGCAGAAAAAAAAAAAGATTGGCAACAGTTGTTAGCCCAGGTGCCAATCTTTAAAACAAACAAACAAACAAAAAACAAAAAAAAAACAAACAAAACAAGCAAAAAAACCCAAGACCTAACAATATGCTGCCTCCAGGAAACACATCTCATCTCTAAATACAAACATAGGCTCAGAGTAAAGGGATGGAAGATGATATGCCAAGCAAATGGCAAACAGAAGAAAGCAGGTGCTGCCATACTTATATTAGACACAGCAGATTTCAAGATAAAAAAGAAAATGAGAGACATAAACAGGTAGTATATAATGATAAAAGGGACATTCCACCAAGAGGAAATAACGCTTAAAATGAATATATATGCACCTAACACAGGAGCACCAAAGGATATAAAACAACTACTGACAGACCTAAAGGGAGAAATTGACAGCAACACAATAATAGTAGGGGACCTCAGCACACACTTACATCAATGAATAGATCATCCAGACAGAAATCCAACAAGAAAAGAGCAGCCTTAAGTGAAACAGTAGACCAAATGGACTTTATAGATATAAATAGAACATTCCACCCCAAACCAACAGAATACACGTTCTTCTCCAGTGCATGGAATATTCTCAAAAACAGATCATAAGTTGGGAAACAAGGCAGGCCTCAGAAAATTTAAGAAGATTGAAATCACATCAAGCATATTTTCCAGTCACAATGCTATGAAACTAGAAATCAACTACAAGAAAAAAGCTGGGAAAGGCACAAATGTGTGGAGATTAAACAACATGCTACTGAATGACCATTGGATCAATGAATAAATCAAAGGAGCAACAAAAAAAAAGTCTAGAGACAAATGAAAATGAAAACGCAACATACCAACTCTTATGGGATGCAGCAAAAATGTGCTAAGAGAGAAATTTATAGCAATACAGGTCTACCTCAACAAACAAGAAAAATCTCAAATAATCTTAAACTGCACCTAACAGAACTAGAAAAAGAAGAACAAACAAGGCCCAAGGTCAGCAGAAGCAGGGAAATAAGAAAAATTAGAGCAGAAATAAATGAAATAGAGACTAAAAAAACACTAGAAAGGATCAAAGAAACTAAGAGCTGGTTCTTTGAAAAATAAACGAAATTGACACACCTTTAGTCAGACCCACTAAGAAAAGAAGAGAGAAGGTGCAAATAAAACTAAAATTGAAAGAGGAGGAATTACAAAGTGTACTGCAGAAATACAAAGGATTATAAGAGAACACTATGAAAACTTATATGACAACAAATTGAATAATCTAGAAGAAAAGGATAAATTTATTAGACCCATCCAACCTCCCAAGCCTGAATAAAGAAGAAATAGAGAATCTGAGTAGACCAATCCCAAGTAGAGAGATAGAAACAGCAATCAAAAACCTCCTCAAAGCCGAAAGTCCAGGACCAAATGGCTTCTCTGGAGAGTTCTACCAAACAGTCAGAGAAGAGTTAGTACTAATCCTTCTCAAACTCTTCTGAAAAATTGAAGAAGACAGAATATTTCCTAATTAATTCTTTGAGGCCAACATCACCCTGATACTAAGACCAGACAAGGACAAAACAAAGAAGGAAAATTACAGGCCAATTTGGCTGATGCATATCGATGCAAAAATCCTCAACAAAATATTGGCATATCAAATGCAACAATACATTAAAAGGATCATATTCCATGATCAAGGGGGATTTATGCCAGGAACTCAGGGATGGTTTGACATCCACAAATCAATCAATGTAATACACTGAATTAACAAAATGATGAACAAAAATCACATGATCATTTCAGTAGATGCAGAGAAAGCATTTGACAAGATACAGCATTCATTTATGATAAAAATCCTCAATAAAATGGGCATAGAAGGAAAGTACCTGAACATAATAAAGGCCATATATGAAAAACCCATAGCCAACATCATACTTAATGATGAGAAACTGAAAGCTATCCCTCTGAGAACATGAACAAGACAAAGTTTCCCACAACTCTTTCCACACCTATTCAACATAGTACTGGAGATTTTGGCCAGAGTAATCAGGCAAGAAAAAGAAATAAAATTACCCAAATTGGAAAGGAAAAAGTAGAATTCTTGCTGTTTGTGGATGATGTTATTATATATATAGGAAACCCTAAAGAATACACCAGAAAGCTATCAGAAATAATCAACAGCTACAGCAAAGTTGTGAGGTACAAAGTAAACCTACAAAAATCAGTTGCATTTCTATACACTAATAATGAACTAGCAGAAAGAGAAGTCAAGAATACAATCCTATTTACAATCTCAAAAAAAATAATAAAATATCTACGAATGAATTTAACCAAGGACCTAAAAGACCTATACACTGAAAACTATAAGATATTATTGAAAGAAATCAAAGAAGACACAAAGAAATGGAAAGCTGTTCCACGCTCATGGATTGGAAGAATAAACACAATGAAAATGTCCATATTACCTAAAGTAATTTACAGATTCAATGCAATCCCTATCAGAATCCCAATGACACTCTTCGCAGAAATAGAACAAAGAATTGTAAAATTTATATGGAACAACAAAAGATCCTGCATAGCCAAAGAAATCCTGAGAAAAAAGAACAAAGCAGGAGACATCACAATCCCTGACTTAAAAATATACTACAAAGCTATGATAATCAAAGCAGCATGATACTGGCATAAAAACAGACACACAGATTGATGGAACAGAATTGAAAGCCCAGAAATAAAACCACACATCTATGGACAGTTAATCTTTGGCAAATGAGCCAAAAACATACAATGGAGGAAGGAAAGTCTCTTTGATAGATGGTGTTGGGAAAACTGGACAGCTACATGCAAAAGAATGGAAGTAGACCATTATCTTATACCACACACAAAAATTAACTCAAAATGGATTAAAAACTTGAATGTAAGACTTGAAACCATAAAACTTTTGAGGGAAAATATAGGCAGTATGCTCTTTGACACTGGTCTTAGCAGCATCTTTTAGAATACATGTCTACTAAGGCAAAGGAAACAAACGAAAAAATAAACAAATGAGACTACATCAGACTAACATCTTCTGTAAGGCCAAGGAAATGATGAAAAAAATGAGAAGACAACAAACCAACTGGGAGAAAATATTTGCAAATCATGTATCTGACAAGGGGTTAATTTCCAAAATATACAAAGAACTCCTACAATTTAACAACAGAAAAGCGAACAACCTGATCAAAAAAATGGGAAGAACATATGAATAGATATTTTTCCAAAGAAGATACACAGAGGCATGTGAAAAGATGTTCAACATCGCTAATTATTAGGGAAATGCAAATCAAAACTACAATGAGATATCACCTTACACCTGTCAGAATGGCTATCATTAACAAGACAAAAATAACAAATGTTAGATAGGATGTGGAGAAAAGGGAGCCTTCATACACTGCTGGTAGGAATGCAAACTGGTGCAGCCACTATAGAAGACAATATGAAGATTTCTCAAAAAATTAAAAATAGGAGTACCGTATGTTCCAGCTATCCCACTACTGGGTATTTATCCAAATAACATGAAGTCAACAATGGAAAGAGATTTATGCACCGCTATGTTCATTGTTGCCTTAGTCACAATAGCCAAGATGTGGAAGCAACCTGAGTGCCCTTCAACTGATAAATGGATAAAGAAAATGTGGTGTGTGTATATATACATATATATATGTATATATACAATGTAATACTACTCAGACATAAAAAAAGACAAAATCATCCCATTTGCAACAACATGGATGGACCTTGAGAGTATTATGTTAAGCATAATAAGCTAGATAGAGAAAAACAAATACTGTATGATTTCACTTACATGTGGAAAACAAACAAACATGGGGATAAAGAGAATGGATTAGTTGTTACCAGAGGGGAAAGGAGTGGGGGGTGGGCAAAGGGGGTAAAGGGGCACATATGTATGCTGACAGATGAAAACTAGACCATTGGTGGTGAGCACAATGCAGTCTACAGAAACTGATATATAATAATGTACACCTGAAATTACACAATGTTATAAACCATTATGACCTCAATAAAATAATTTTTTTAAAACGAAAGTAATTTCAGACTTATAGGAAAGTTGCAAAAATGTCCAAAGAATTTCTGTGGTGGTTTATACAGATTCCCCAAATATTAATATTTTACCAATTTGCTTCATCATTCTTTTTCTCTCACTTTCTCTTTTTATATTATTTTTTTATTACTATTATTATTATTTTCTGAGACATTTGAGAATAACTTGCAGACAAAATATTTTACCCCAAGTGTTTTGGTGTAAATTTCCTAAGAACAAGACATTTTCTTACATAACCACAGTATTCAAAAACAGGAAAATAACGTTACAGTACAATAACAGAACAGTACTAAATTCTGCTTAGACCTTGTTGCTATTGACAACTATTCCGCAAATTATAACAAAGAAAAATAATTCAAAGTCCATCTAGGATCATGCATTACATTTATTCGTCATGTCTCTTTAGTGTCCCTTAATCTGGAATAGTTTCATAGTCTGTCTTTCACGATCTTGATATTTTTGAAGAGGACAAGTTATTTATTTTGTAGAATATCCCTCAACTTGAATTTGTCTGATGTTTTTTCATGATTAGATTCAGGTTATGCATTTTTGGCTAGAATACCACGGAAGTGATACTGTGTCTTTATCGGTGCCTCATATGGAGGCACATGATATTTATTGCTCTTTACTTGTAATGTTAACTTTGATCGCTTGGTTGAAGTGGCATCTGCTAAGTTTTTTTAGTGCATATTTACTATTTTTATCTTTGAAATTAGTAAGCATCTTGTGTAAGAGATACTTTAAGGTTATGTAAATGTCCTATGAGTAATAGAAAAACAGCTTCTGACCCAGGAGTTGGCCTGGTATTACCACATAGACCTTGATTTTGTTATGAACTGTCTGGGTTAGGGTTTGAACACAGATAAAACCATGGATATTGCCCAAACTGCAAAATGAGCAAACATCCCTATATCCTGACTATTATGAATGACTATTGCTTCTTTATCAATTACGGCTCTTCTTTTCTCCTTCTAGATAAGATTTATTAAGATAACCAATCATAGAATTACCCTAATCCAAAACTAATCCCCTTCTTTAAACTCTCTCTAAAATCACCTAAGTATAAATCCTATAATTTATTATATCTTATAATTTATTACATAATTTGTTATATCCTTTCTAACACCTTCTCACTGAGATGGCCCACGGTTCCTCATAGTGTGCATCCTCCTTTGTTGCAACAAGCAATAAATCTAACTTCTTCAGCTACTAATGTGTTCCTGGTGGTCTCTGGCTGGAGGATATTGTCAGATGCTTTAAAATTATGTAAATGTCCTTTTTCACATTAAAATTTTACCCATTGGTTTTAGCATCCATTGATGCTAATGGTCTGAAATGAGTATTACTATAATTGCCAAATGAATATTTTCTGATTCTATCAATGCTTATACATTATTAGTTCACATTCTAGTATAGGGAGAAGCTTTGCTTCTCCTTATTTATTTATTTATTTATTTATTTATTTACATTAGTATAGGTTGAGAGATTCTTATTTCATTCAACACTTTATAGTCTCTTAGCCTCAGTATTTATTTTGATGCTCAAATTATTGCAGGTTTGGTCAGTGGGATCTCCTTCAAGCTGGCTCTTGTGTCCTTTTGTGTGACCACATCATGTTTAAACTTCTTCTTACTTTCCACAATGGCAAAATGTTCTCAGTCCATCTTCTATTCATTGTATTGGAGTTCCTAGTCAGGGTGCAAAAAAAGAAAAATAAATAAGTAAAATTAAATAAAGAAAAGAATTAGAAAGAAACAAAATGATCTGTATTTATAGATGATATAATTATACACATAGAAACTCAAAAGAAACTGAAGATAAATTTTGGAAATAGCAAGAGAGGTTAGAAAAAAATGTCTAGCTATAAAGTACCACAGAAAAACTAAATGTAATTCTTATTTCTGAAAAGCAATTTGAAAATGCCTTTTAAAAACATCGTTTTTAGGATTGCTGGGAAGATGGTGGTGTAGGAGGACTCTGAACTCACCTCCTCCATGGACACAACAAATTTACAACTACTCTTGGACCAATTACGTCTGAGAGAGAGAACTGAAAACTGGATAAAAAGAACCTCAACAAAGAGGGACAGTGCTGACTGAGGTGGAAGTAGCAGAAATTCCTTTTTGGAGAGGAAAAAGCCATATTCTATCCATGGCACTTCACAGCCACGAGTAATCTTGAGGTATGAAGCTTTTCCCAGAGGAGTGGGGGATCTGAGAAGGAGAGCTTTGCCACAATAAGCAGCTTTTGGACACAGCACAACCAAGATAAGTGTTATAATATCTGGCTGTGCTGTCTGTTGACAACAATGGGGACTATGCCTAGAAAAGCTATCCAACATAAGGGAAAGAACAGCTGGCTCTTAAAGGGACATGCACAAATTTACTTGTTTTGGAAAGCAACCAAAAATCACCAGAAAGAAATGTGCACAGTGCTTTGGTGAATAGAGACTCATTTGATAGGCTCTGGGCGTATCTTGGTGAGAGGAGAAACCTCCCCAGGCTGGGACCTTCTCCCCAAAGACTGAGACATTTGCAGCAGCCATAGCTGTGACCTAGTACAGGCATACTGACACAGACATTGGCAGACGCCATTGGAGTTCTTCCCCTGGACTGTTAGGGGAGGGATCTGTCCCACCCACTAGAGCACCAATTTAATCCAGCTGAGCTGGGGCAGGCAGTCCTAAGGAAGGCAGTCCTGGCGTAAGGAAGGAAACAGAGATCCAGGTACAGGAAGTACAGAGGCCAGCAAACAAGGTAAACTGAAAGAGGCCTACATGAAGACACATTACAATTAAAGGCTCAAGAATTAAAGAGAGAATCTCAAACGCTGCCAAGAGAAAGGCAACAAGTTACATACAAAGGAAACCCCATAAGCCTATCAGTTGATGTCTTAGTAGAAATATTACAAGCTAGAAGGAAGTGGCACAATATATTTAAAGTGCTGAAAGGAAAAAATCTACAGCCAAGAATACTCTATTTGGCAAGGTTATCATTCAGAATGGATGGAGAGATAAAGAGTTTTCTAGACAAACAAAAACTAAAGGAGTTTCTCACCAATAGCCAGCCTTATAACAAATGCTAAAGGGATTTGTTTAAGCAGAAAAGAAAAGACCACAAACAGGAATAAGAAAATTATCCAAAAAAAAAAAGCGACAAAATCACTGGTAAAGGCAAAAATATAGTAGAGGTAGCAGATCAATCACCTATTAAGATAATATGAAGGTCAAAAGACAATAGTATTGAAAGTACCTATTTCCATGATAAGAGGGTAATGGATACACACGCACAAAATAAGAGGTTAGACATGATATTAAAAACATAAAATTTGGGAAGAGAAGAGTAAAAGTAGAGCTTTTAGCAAGAGGTCAAACTAAAGCCATCATCAACTTAACATAGATTTCTATATACATAGGTTATTATATTTGAACCTCATGGTAATCACAAACCAGAAACCTATAATAAATGCACAAAAAATTAAGAGAAAGGAACTCAAACATAATACTAAAGAAAACCATCAAACCTCAAGGGAAAAGAGCGAGAGAAGAAGAAAAAACAGAGAACTATGAAACACTCAGAACAAAGGAACAAAATGGCAATAAGTACATATTTATCAATAGCTACTTTAAATGTCAATGGATTAAATGCTCCAATCAAAAGGCATAGGGTAGCTGATTGGATAAAAAATAGACCCAAATATATGCTGTATACAAGAGATACACTTGAGACCTAAAGACATGCACAAACTGAAAGTGAAGGGATGGATAAAGATACTCCATGCAAATGGCAAAGAAAAGAAAACAGGGGTAGCAATACTTACATCACACAAAATAGACTTTAAAACAAAAACTATGAAGAGACAAAGAAGGGCACTACATGATGATAAAGGGAACAATCAAACAAGAGAATATAACACTTCTAAATAGCTAAGCACCAAACATAGGAGCACCTAAATATATAAAGCAATTATTAACAGAGATAAAAGGAGAAATAGACACAGACACAATAACAGTAGGGGAATTTACCACTCCACTTACACCAAAGGATAGATCATCCAAACAGAAGATAAATAAGAAAACATTGGCCCTAAAGGACACATTAGACCTGATGGACTTGGCAGATACATACAGAACATTCCATCCAAAAACTACAGAATACACATTCTTTTCAAATGCACATGGAACATTCTCCAGGATAGATCATATATTAGGTCACAAAACTACTCTCAATAAATTTAAGAAGATTGAAATAATACCAAGCATTTTTTCTGACCACAGTGGTATAAAACTAGAAATCAACTACAGGAAGAAAATTGGAAAAGGCAAAAATATGTGGGGGTTAAACAAAATGTTATTGAATAACAATTGATCAATGAAGAAACCAAAGGAGAAATAAAAAATATTGGGAGACAAATGAAAATGAAAATATGACATGCCAAAATCTATGGGATACAGCAATAGCAGTTATAAGAGGGAAGTTTATAACAATACAGGTCTATTTCAACAAACAAGAAAAGTCTCAAATAAACAATCTAACAGTGCACTTGAAGGAACTAGAAAAAGAAGAAGAAACAAAGACCAAATTCAGTAGAAGGAAGGAAGTAATAAAAATAACAGCAGAAATAAATGAAATAGAGACTCAAAAACAATAGAAAAAAATCAATGAAACCAAGAGCTGGTTCTTTGAAAAAATAAAATTGACACTCCTTTAGCTAGACTCACCAAGAAAAACAGAGAGAAAGCTCAAATAAATAAAATCAGAAATAAAAGAGGACAAATTATAACAGACAGCTCAGAAAGACAACAGATTATGAGAGAATACAAATTGGATAATCTAGAAGAAATGGAAAAATTCTTAGAATCACATAACCTTCCAAAACTGAATCAAGAAGAAATAGAGAATTTGAATAGACCAATCACCAGTAAGGAGATCTAAACAGTAATAAAAAATCTTCCCAAAAATAATAGTCCAGGACCAGATGTCTTCCCTGGTGAGTTCTACCAAACATTCTAAGAACACCTAATACCTGTCCTTCTCAAACTCTTCCAAAACATTGAAGAGGAGGGGAAGCTTCCTAACTCATTCTAAGAAGCCAACATTACCCTGATACCAAAACCAGGCAAGGATAACACAAACAAAGAAAATTACAGGCCAATATCACAGATGAACATCGATGCAAAAATCCTCAACAAAATACTAGCAAATAGAACACAACAATACATTAAAAAGATCATATATCATGATCAAGAGGGATTTCTTCCAGGGATGCAGGGATGGTTCAACATCCACAAATCAATCAATGTGATACACCACATTAACAAAATGAAGAATAAAAATCACATGATCATCTCAATAGATGCAGAGGGAGCATTTGATAAGATACAGCATCCATTTATGATAAAAACTCTGAATAAAATAAGTATAGAAGGAAAGTACTTCATCATAATAAAGGCCATATATGACAAACCCATAGCCAATATCATACACAGTGGAGAAAAACTGAAAGCTATCCCTCTAAGAACATAAAGCAGACAAGGATGCCCACTTTTGCCACTCTTATTTAATATAGTTTTGGAAGTTCTAGCCAGAAAAATCAGGCAAGAAAAAGAAATAAAAGGGATCCAAATTGGAAAAGAAGAAGTGAAACTATCACTATTTGCAGACGACATGAGGTTATGTATACAAAACCCTAAAGAACCCGAGAAAAATCTTTTAGAAATAATAAATGACCCTGGTAAAGGTGAAGGATACAAAATCAAAATACGAAAATCAGTTGTATTGCTATACACTAATAACGAGGTAGCAGAAAGAGAAATTAAGAATATAATCCTATTTACAATTGCAACAAAAAGAATAAAATACCTAGGAATAAACTTAACCAAAGAGGTGAAAGACCTGTACACTGAAAACTATAAAATATTGTTGAAAGAAAGAAATTGAAGACATGAAAGAATGGAAAGATATTCCGTGTTCTTGGATTGGAAGAATTAACATCGTTAAAATGTCCATACTTCCTAAAGCGATCTACAGTCAATGCAAACCCTATCAAAGGTCCAATGACATTTTAGACAGAAATAGGACAAAAAGTCCTAAAATTTATATGGAACAACAAAAGACCCTGAATAACCAAAGGATTCCTGAGAAAAAGCAACAAATTTGGAGGTATCACACTCCTTGATTTCAAAATATACTACAAAGCTATAATAATCAAAATAGCATGGTACTGGCACAAAAACAGACAAACAGACCAATGGAACAGAATCAAGAGCCCAGAAAAAAACCCACTCATCTATGGACAGCTAATTTTCAACAAGGGAGCCCAGAACATACAATAGAGAAAGCAAATTCTCTTCAATAAATAGTGTTGGTAAAACTGGACAGCCACACGCAAAAGAATGAAACTATACCCCAAAATTAACTCAAAATGGATTAAAGACTTGAACGTAAGACCTGAAACCATAAAACTTCTAGAAGAAAACATAAGCAGTACACTCTTCGACATCAGTCTTAGCAACATATTTTCAAGTACCGTGTCTGATTGGGCAAGAGAAACAATAGAAAAAACAAACAAATGGGACTACATCAAACTAAAAATCCTGTGCACAGCAAAGGAAACCATCAACAAAATGAAAAAACAACATAACAACTTGGAAAAGATATTTGCGAACCATGTATCTGACAAAGGGTTAATGTCCAAAATACATTCAAAATACATCCAAAATACATATCCAAAATTAATAAAGAATTCATACACCTCAACACCAAAAATCCCTAGCAACTCAATTAAAAAATGGGCAAAAGAGCTGAACAGACATTTCTGCAAAGAAGATATACAGATGGCTATAGACACATGAAAATATGTTCAACATCACTAATTATTAAGGAAATACTAATCAAATCTACAATGAGATATCACCTCACACCCATCAGAATGGCTATAATTAACAAGACAGAAATAACAAGTGTTGGAGATGATGTGGAGAAAAGGGAACTCTCATACATTGCTGGTGGGAGTGCAAACTGGTGCAGCCACTATGGAAAACAGCATGGAGATTCCTCAGAAAGTTAAGAATAGAAGTGCTGTACGATCCAGCTGTTCCACTGCTGGGTATTTATCCAAAGAACATGATAACATGAATGACTAAAGGTACATGAACCCCTATGTTCATTGTATATTATTTACAATAGCCAAGACTTGGAAGCAACCTAGGTGCCCATCAAGGGACAAATGGGTAAAGAAGATGTGGTATATATACACAATGGAATACTACTCAGCCATAAAAAGATGAAATCTTGCCATTTGCAACAACATGGATGGACCTTGAGGGTATTATGCTAAGTGAAATAAGTCAGATAGAGAAAGTCAAGTACTGTATGATCTCACCATAAATAGAAAATAACAACAACAACAAACAAACACATAGAGACAGAGATTGGATTGGTGGTACCAGAGAGAAACGGGGGAGGGAATAGTGTGAAAGGGGTGATTAGCCACATGTGTATGGTGATGGATGGTAATGAGTCCTTGTGTGGTGAACATGAAGTAATCTACATAGAAATCAAAATATAATGATGTACTCCTGAACTCTGTATAATGTTATAAACCAATGTTACCTCAATAAAAAAATCATTTTAATAGCAACAAACACTATAAGATATCAGCAATAAAATATAAAAAAAGTTGTACAAAAAATCTAATTTTAACAACTTCATTGATAAAGCATAAAGAAAGACTTAAGTAGATGGGAAGATAAACCATATCCATGAACAGGAAAACTTAGTATCATAGAGATGTAAGTTCTCTTCATAGCGATCTATAGATTCAATTCAATTCAAAACAGTATTTCAACATGGTTTGGGAGTAACTTGACGAACAGATTCTAAAATTTATGTGAAAAGCAAAGAGACAATGATAGACAATCTTGGTGAAGAAAAATAGAGTGAGCTACTTAGTAATAAGACAGTGTGGTGCTGGTGTGAAGATAAATAAAAATAAAACAAAATAGGGAACTTAGAAACGGACCTAAATGTTATATGTGATAGGGATAGCATTTGCAGATCATTGGAAGAAAGAAGGGACTATTCAGTAAAATACCTGGCATTATCACATACCCTATGTCACACATTCCTTCCTGGGTATACTTTATAGATAAATTCCTGCACAAGAGATGTACAAAATATTCATATTAGCACTATGATAGAAGAAGATAGAAGATATTTATGATACATACAACTGCCAAAGAATTCCAATAAATCCATAAGAAAATAGATACAAAATCAAATGGAATAATGGACAAAATATGTGAACAAGCCTTTCACAGGAAAATATGAATGACAAATACTATTTGAAAATGAATTCAATCTTATTAATAGAGAAATGAAATGTAACATCATTTACAGCTACAAGATTTACAAAACTTGAACTCTGTTAATACCAAGTGTTGCGGAGAATGTGACTCAATGGGACATCTTATATACTGTTGCTGAGAGGATAAATTAGTGCTACCAAATTGGAAAAATATTTGGCATTATCATATACTCTATGCCACAGACATTCCTGTTTTAAGTGAATTTTCTGGATAAACTTCTATGCAAGAAATTTAAAAAATGTCCCTACCAGCACTATTCATCATCATCATCATCATAATTGAGAACAACTCAAATGTCAATCAAAAGCAGATGTGGAAAAACACACATACAGATTGATGGGGGTATGTCAAAGGGACACAGAAGCCAACCGAAAGAGCTCCCAGTGGCCAAAGTTGGAACAGTTAGAGCAACAAAATAATAAAGTATTATTCAGTTATAACCCAAAGTTAGAATTAGATAGAGATAAAGGTTGCACAAGGTTGTGAATGCACTAAATGCTAGTTAATAGTTCACTTTAAAGTGGTTAATTTTATGTTTATGTGAATATCGCCACACACACAAAAAGAGGCAATTATCAGCAGGGTTAGCAGCAATCTCCGAGAGCAAAATAATAGTACAGTCAACAGAGTAGCAGTAGAAAGCAACATTCTTCCCTAACAGTCTGTATTTTCTTGGATTTCTAAAAAAAAAAAATTTTATGGTGGAAAATATTGGATTTCCATGGTAAAGAAACAAGAGCACAGAGCATGGTATTTAGAGATGTGCTCTATATGGTGTATACTCACCAGAAAGTGTAGCCTGGGTCACATCAGTTCAAAGTATTAACCATTGCTGTTAATGAATAAAAGGATCCCATGTTTATTGAATTCTTTTTAAAAAGTGGGACTCAGCTAATTGGAAGCTCTTTGCATGTAGATGGAGCTTTTTAAATGTAGGCTGTTGAGGGGGACACCAAATGTCAGTATGTTTAGCTCTTTTCTCATGGGTTGGTCAGATTCTTCAAATAAGTAGATTGCCAGATTTAGAAAAAAAATACAGCTGCTCAATTAAATTTTACTTTATTTAAGCAAAGAGTAATTTTTTAGTATAAATACGACCTAATTATGATGTGGGGATATGGTTACTTTGCAAAATTATTCATTCTTTATTTGAAATTCAAATCTAACTGAGCATCCTGTATTTAATCTGGCAACCCTATGGACAAGCCTCTTATAATCTCCTGCCTGGGGTGTAGAATCCTTGCTGCCAGCGTTCTTAGACCTAGGTGCAAGCAGAAGACTGGGGCTACCATGTTTCCTGTATAAATTTTCAATTAAATGCCTCAGTTTTTAGTACAGTTCCCCACCATCTGTTTTACTACCTCCAAAGAAGAAACTTCCAGTCTTCTGCTGAGATGGAGGTGGCCTTTTGACAATTTCAATTTTCTTAATCAACTTTTAAATTTTACATCTATTTTTAGTTCCATGTTTACACCTACCTTCATTTCTATCTTCATCCTTACTTCTAGATGTACTTGTTACCACGAGTTCCTGACAGTTTTGCCATCTGTGGTGGCAATTGTCTTTCTTCTTGGCTTTCTTTGCAGCCAGTTAAGGAATACGTTTACTCCATCTTCTAAGACAGTTATCATTTATCCATCTATTTTTCAGCTTTATAAGTCCCTCCATTTGGGGAGGGAGCAGAGGCAAATATACATCTTCACATCTTCTTTAACCAGAAGTCAAACTGTCCTAGTCTGTTCAGGCTGCTAGAATACCATAGGCTGTTACCCAATATTGGTTATAACAACAGAGACTTATTTCTCACAGTTCTGCAGGCAGGGAATTTCAAGATCAAGGTGCCAGTAGATTTGGTGTTGCGAAGTTCTGCTTCCTGGTTCATATACTTGTCCTCACTGGGTGGAAGGGGCAAGGGAACTCTCCAGGATCTCTTTTATAAGGATACTAATCCCATTTGTGAGGGCCTCACTCCCATTACTTACTCACCTCCCCAAGATCTCACCTTCAAATACCACCATGTTGGGGATTAGGTTTCAACATATGAATTTTGGGGGCACATAAACATTCAGTCTATAACACAGATCTAGATGTTTTAGTAGATGATAGTCAAAAAACAGATAATCTTAAGTAGACTTTTCCTGGGAATAAAAAGTGAGAGAATAATTCCCAACTAATTTTATGAGGGAATATAATTTTGATACAAAAAAAAATCAGAAAAATATTTATAAGAAAATACATTTCATTTTTCTCACAGATATTAAGACACCGTATCAAGAAATTTGTTACATTTGAGTATTTCTTTTAAATTATCTATATTAAAATAATTGGAAATAAACATTGTAAGCAAGTTGAATTATACCAGGAGTGTAAGGATTTTTAACATTAGAAAAACCTGTTAATGTAATCAACCAAAAGATACAAAGAAAAATATATAATTGTATCAAATAGAAGAGGCATCTGATAAAATTCCCCACCCCAATTCAAGAGAAAAACTCATGGCACACTAGAAATAGAAAAATAGAGATAACCTATATTCCTACCAAATATCAAGACTAAATACCATAATTATCTACAAAATATCAAGATTAAACTTCATATGTATCATTAGGAGCATTCCAGTTCATGTCAAGAACAATGAAAGCATGCTCACTATCTATGCTCCTAATCAGATTGGACTGGAAACTTTAAATCAGCTCAGTTGATTGGGAATAGGAAATAAAAGATATGATGATATTAAGAAAAATAAATACAACTCTCACTCTACAGATAAAAGGATGGCCTACATAGACAATCCAAGACAATCTATAGGGAAATTATTAAAACTAAGAGCAGCCAGCACAACTACTGATTGCACAGTAAGTTACCAAAGCTAATTGCAATTTTATACATCAGCAAAAATTTTTAAAAAATTAAAAATGTAGTTTTTAAGAGCCAGAAAATATAAGTACCCAGATAAAATCTAACAAATGATGTTTTAGACTTTTATAAAGAAAACTATAAAACTCTATCAAAAGATATATTTAAATCCCTAAGTAAAAGGAAGTTTTACAGTTTGGAAAATTCAAGAGAACAAATATATCACTTACCTCCTAATTCACTTTAATTTTTATTACAATTCCACTTAAAGTTCCAGTAGAGTTTTTGCGATTTTGTATGGAAATATAAAAGCTGATTCAAAACTTCTCACGCATCAGTAGAGGGTCAAGAATAATCTTAAAAATTTAAGGAATACAGAGTATAGATTCACTTTAGCAGATATGAAGATTTGTGATGAAAGCTATACAAATATAAAAAACAGGGCTGGCCCAGTGGTACAGCAGTTAAGTTCGTACATTCCACTTTGGTAGCTTGGGGTTAACTGGTTCGGATCCCGGGTGCGGACCTAAGCACTGCTTGTCAAGCCATGCTGTGGCAGGCATCCCGCGTATAAAGTAGAGGAAGATGGGCACGGATGTGAGCTCAGGGCCAGTCTTCCTCAGCAAAAAGAGGAGGATTGGCAGCAGATGTTTGCTCAGGGCTAATGTTCCTCAAAAAAAAAAGTCTTTTAAAAAAATAAAAAATAAAAATATACATGAAAATGATAAATACTAAATTCAGGATAGAGGTTATATCTGGGGAAAAAAAGAAAAATGGAAACCAGAAGAGGTACGTGAGGCTTTAACTGTATCTGAAATGTCTAATTTCCAAAAAAAACTCTAAGGCAAATATGGTAAAATATTAAGGTTGACAAAACTGGTGTTAAGTATATTATTCTACAGTTTTCCCATATGAAATATTTCATAATACAAAGTCAAGATAAAAGATTTATGCATAAAAATAAGAAACTTTGGGGATAAATTAAAATATCTGACGTACCATGCCACGAGTCACTCCAAAAATGTTTAAGCTGCTTTCTTCACTTTTTTCAGTGAGTGATTATTTTCTGGCCCACATCCTAATGAAGAAAATCTGGTAGCAGAAGTTCCCATTGTATTTTATAAATATAGACCTAAGTCCAGTTACAACAAGTCAATGGGCCCATCTAAATATTTTTATTGGCAGTTTACTTGGCAACCCTCTCTCTCATCTCCAATTGTGGTCATTGCATATCTTCACCACCTTTTTCCTGGATTTCCCCCAGCCCCACTCTTTCTCATTCTTGTCCAATGACCTGCCCCTGAGAGGACACCAGATGGGAGTTAAAACCTACATTTGCTCCCGTCCTTTCCTTTTCCTCCTTAGGCTCAGAGGATGACAAGTCTCTCCTTTTATGAACTTGAAGCTGCACCATTAGGCATCTCTCTGGCAGTTTTCCTCTTTGACTGTATCCTCAACCTCTTTTCTCTGTCTTATTTACCTTCCCAGGATCTGCTCTCTTATCTGTAAAATGGGGACAATAAATACTAATTTCCAACAGTGTTACAAGCATCAAATGAGATCAAACAGAGAATCTATGTAAATGTTAATTTTTACTGTAAAAACCATATGTCTTCAAGAAATTATCATTTGCAATCTAGGTTTTTAAGTGTAGAAAGATTTTATTGACTTCCTTAGAAGGTTCTATTTATATCATATTGGTCTCTAAAACACCTTCAGAACTCACCTGCAAAAGTAAATTCATAAACAGAAACCAGAGAAGAAAAAGAAAATGAAATGTGTGCCAAGTGTTAAAAGTGAACCACAGGGAAGATACTTAAGTTAGTAGAGAAGTATTTATTTGATAGTCATCCTGGATTCTCTTCATTCTGCTTTTTTTCCCATAAGGTGATATTTTCTTCTCCAGAACTAATCAGAAGAAGGTTTGGGTATTGAAAGTGCATGTTTTAAAATTGTTAAAAACTGATGTATTTTCTTATGTTCAAATTGGTAATTGATAGAGAACTCTGAATGAACAGCAGGACATAAAAATACTTTTGAACAGTATTATGAACCATTACAGATGCTTTTTTTGGACTAGCTAATCACTTCCTAAATAGATGTATTTGATAGCTTTTCTCATCTAATAAAAGGATGAATTGGAAAAATATGAACAGATTGTAATAACCAAAAATAAATGAACTTGACAAGCTGGAAGAGCAGCAATTGCCAATGGACTGAATAATAATGTAGGAGCACTTTGGCACGCGCGATTTATGTATGAATAAGAAAAACTTTTGACATTTTAGTTTAGAACAGACTGCCTAGAAGTGGATTTTGGAAAACATAACATTTTTAATATTCTAAAAAAATATTTTTCTGAAATGCACAGTCAACTATATTTTACCTAATAATTTTAAATATCCTGTTTTTCTCCCTCTGTCTTTCTTTCTTTCTTCATTTCAAAAAGGTAAAAATAAAATTCTAGGAATGACTACAACGAAGACTAAGTTCTTCCTGTTTTAATTCCATATTACCCATAAAAAGTGAAAAATTTAACCTTTTGCTTAAATATCTTGATTACAGTTGATATCTCTGAAAATAGGATAATCATCTTCTTAGAAAACTGGCATTTTCATTCCAGTGGTTTCTTGCTACCTACGTAATCTTGAGCAAGTCACTTAACATCTCTAAGCCTCGGATTCGTCATATGTAAGAAAATAGCAATTCAAGAATGTCGTGATAATCAAACTGCAGTAATGCATCTGATAGCATGTTAAAAACTATAAAGTTTTTAAACTATGCCAAAAGAAGACATTTTACACATACATTTCACACATTATCATTTCCCCATTGGCATTGTCTGGTACCATGTATTAGAGCATCCAGATGATTGAGCTTTTATTTTTCAATCATATATTTGGCATTGTGTAGAAACATCCAAGCAGCCATAAACCAATTAAGCATGAATGTATTTAAGCATTTAAGAAAGGAACCTGGCAGAGGTGGTCTACTCTCTTTGTGTTATAGCTAAAGAAACAAAGCCACAGAGAAGTAAAGGGAGAACCCAGGGGCAAACCAATAGCTCGATAATAATAAGGGCAGGACTTGGGGCTCAGGGGTTCTGGATCCCTCCTAGTGGTATACTCTTTACTATCCCATACTACCTTCCTTTTCATAAGATAGGGAAATAAACCATTGCTTATTGTCTTTGCGAGTCCTGTTTAGGTATTTTTATGAATTCTTCCAAACAAGAAACATTTTTTGAACACTTCATGTGATGGGCAATGGGAATTTAAAGATAAAGCACAACTGTTGCCCGCAAGCAATCACAATGTAATAGAGGAACAAGTGTGTGTGAAAAGAGCAGCAATAAACCAGGATATGTACTTTAATAGGAATACATAAAAAAATGTTCAGAGATGGTACTAAATAAGGGAACAGAGAGGTTATGGTCAGGGTAGATTTCTGAAAAAAGAGGCACCTGATTGATTTGAATGAGAAAGAATTTGCCAATTGTGTGTGTGTAGATGTAGGGGTGGAGGGACCTGATGGATATGGCTGAAAAAGAACATTCCATATGAAAAAGGACAACATGTGCAAAAGTACAGAAGAATCAAGAAAACTTGTGTTTGTAAAACAGCAGGCTGTGTTGGGATGTAGACTGTGAGGGAGGGAGAAGCAGAGGAAGGGTTTAGAGAGAGAGAAGAGGGAGAGAGAGGCCAAGGCAGGTGAGCAGACCTGAGTTGAGATGTGAGAATCAAAGAAAGCAAATACTATAGTGTAGAGTTCTTACAATCAAAACCAGTGGAAAGCTATTAACGGGTTTAATGTAGGCAGACTAGTCTCCCTTAAGTTAGTTTTTTTGTTGCTGTTTTCAATTAGAAAAATTATCTCCCTGGAGCAAAATGGAGGAAGAATTATAGTGGTAAAAAGTGGAGAGGGAAGGCAAGTTAGGAGACTATTGAGAGAAATGATGGGGTTTGATCTGAAGCAGTGGCAGAAGAGATAGGAGAATGGATAACAAAGACGATGAGGCAGGTATTGATATCCCCATGCTGCAGGTGAACAAATCGAAGCTCAGACAAGCTAAGTAATCAGCTCAAGCTCCCATGAGCCAGGAAGGAGAAGAATCCAGATTGAAACACTGGTCTCTGTTAACTCTAATGCCAGGGCCATCTTCCAAGCTGCATTCCCCTCCGTAAGTCACATCTACCTAAGGAGGCCACTGTCTTAATCATCCAAAGCCACTTAATGAGCCCAAAAGGCATGCTCAAACACAATGCTCTTTCTACTGTGGCACCATATGTCCTGGATCAGACATTTTACTTTAACAGTTTCATTTTTTCTTTAGACAAAACTGCTGTAAGAGTACAGTTTACCTTCCTTTTGGAAATGCTATTATTAATGATCAAATAATACCTCTGAGCCAATCTGAGTCTCTACAGGTGGAAAAGAAACTGTACTTAAAAAAAAATTGTTAATACAACCTGTCTTTTTTTTTTTTTAACAGGCTCATGGATCCCAAGTATTTAATTTGTCTAGGCTTCCTTCTTTCCTTCCCTCCTTCTTTCTTTCTTTCTTTCTTTCTCTCTTTCTTTCCTTCCCTCTCCCCCCAACCTCTGTTTTACTTATAGAATGGTGGGGAATAATCTGTAAAAATTATGCAGGTAGAAAAAAGTTAGTAGAAATTTTAATAAAAGCAAAGACTTTGTTAGTACTTGGACTCATTTAAAAATTTTTCATGTGTATCAAACTTAATATACTGTTTAATATAACTATTCCCCAATAAAAAGTAAGATGAAGATTATTGAGTTTTTCTGCCTTTTACCTGGAGACTAATCTATAAATAAGAAGATCACACTTAGATTTCTCATAGAAGTCTTTCACTTAACTAAAGGAAGCTTTGTTAGGGAACAATAAAGTAAAAAGAAAAACCCAGCTATTTATTTTCAAAATTATTTAATTTGGAATTGTATAATTCAAATACTTAGTGGGAGGTTTTAATCTTGGAAGACTTGAGAGGGGACCATTTTAGGGAATACAACTTTGGCAAAAGAAGTGAAAGGAATTGCAGAATCTAGGTTTTCATGAGGACACACAATCAAACTGACATCTCCTTTAGTGTACAATTGCTTTTAGTAAATTTTAGACTAAACATACAACTCTGGAATAAACAAACTTCTCATGGAGTAAACCAGGTCTTAGTAAATTTCTTGTCCATGGAATAAAACTCACGTTTTATGAGGGCTCTTGTTACCGAGCAAAAGTTGGCTTGCCTCCTGGAGAGCTAAAATCAGCCTCTCCACTAGAAGTAGTTATCGCACCAAGTAGAGCTTACCTGCAGCAACTAGGAGGACAGGTGGAATCATTTACAAAGTCGTGGCTGTCCCAGAGCACAAGGAGAGCAGGGGCCTTTTATTTCAGATCGGGAATGAATATTCAAAAGGGAGAGGTGGCATTTACTTGGGCAGGCTCAGTTGGCATCTCTCAGTTCATCTGCACAGGTGCTGCTCCTGTGGTGGGGCTCAGTCTGGTTCAGGGGGTTGGTGATTGCATCTCTTAACATGACAACAAAAAAACCCAATTTGGAGAAACAGTTAAATACTTCCAAAACCTCCCTTGAGTTTCTCAGGGTAATTAGTCAGTGACACTCTCAACTCTCTGATGTGTCCGATTTTTTAAGTGCCTTGTGATTCAATCGCTTTGAACAGTAGAATTAAAAATGAGCTTAAGAAATTGTGAAAACTGAGTCAGGAGTTTCAAGTTGATTCAAGACAAATTTGAATAAAAATTCTGTTTCTCATTTAAGAATAAATAATAATAGCACCCATTGGTATTAGTCAGTGTTCTCCAGAGAAACAGACCTAACAGGATGTGTTGAAGGCAGAGTTGCAGTTTGAGTCCAAAGGCAGCCTGCTGACAGAAGCCGTCTTGCAAGAGGAGGTCAGTCTTGGTTTTATTAAGGCCTTCAACTGATTGGAAGAGGCCCACCCATTTTATGGAGACCAATCTGCTTTACTCAAAGTCTACTGACTTAAACATTAATCTCATCCAGAAAACCCCCTTCACAGAAGCATCCAGAATAATGTTTGACCAAATATCTGAGCATGATGCTTAAAATTAATTAACTACATTAACCTTATGTGGTTAACTTTGTCATCATATCATCTCAAAAGAACATTCTGAGTATTAAATGATTTAACAAATTTAAAACACTTAGGACATTTTCTGGCACACAACATTAATTGAATGTTAACTCTTATTGTTATTGTTATTGATAATCAAGCAGTTACTTTGTTAAGACATATTGAAAAAAAATGACTACTGTTTTATAGCTTGTATAAGAAATACTTCTGTTTGAATGATGAGACATTTTAAGTGATCATGAAAAACATCCAACATGATGTAGATAAGAGCTTCCCAGTAAGTTGCTGGATGTTCTCATTCAAACTGAACTTTTGCGAAGAGGCATACATTTATGTATCTATCCCAAGGTAAATACACCAGAAAAATTTCTTTTATATTGCTTGCCCTGGCAGTTTTAGAGATACAACTCTTTCCTTTCCAGGGGCTAGAAAAAGCTCAGTTCCTCAAATCTGATCAGGAAAAGTGGCTTGCTTCCTTTTAAATTTAAAGTTTGTTCTTTATCTTCCACTTTCCCTTTTGCTACTGCTGGGGCATCAGTATAAAATAAAGGCTCATAAAATCTTAGGCAGCAGCATAGTTACATTACTCACACTTAGTTCAAACGGAGAAGTTCGTTACAACCAGAAAAGTTACGAAAGATGTGCAGTTCCCAAGAGGATTGGCCTTCCACCCAATAAATCATTGATGAATGCACAAGGTTGTAGCCTGGGCTTCCCTCTTTGCACCTATTTCATTGTAGGATTCTCTTCTGCCCGGCGTCTGCTGCCCGCATGCTGATCTAACAACTGAAGCTCAAAGTTCAGAGATGAGCAATGTCTTGCTCTGACAGCAATGATCTTCTCCCTTTGTTCATTAATTGTGAATTCTGTCAAAGCATATTTTTTTAAAAACAATCATAATTTGTTAGGAACTCTATACTCAGATTCCTTAATAAATCGTCTCTTTTCTCAGACAATGTTCTGACTTCCCATTTATTTTGAGATGGTTTGAAATTACCATCTTTTATTACAAACGCCCTTGGCTCCTTTTCCTTTTTTTTCCACAGGCTTTGAATTGCTTTCCTTCTCCTCTTGTGTCATATGGGAGTTCGTTCCCTGGGCAGACAATTTTGCTGCTTCTGGTAGGAAAAAGTGTTATTCAGCTGCTTCTCTTTTGTCCCATGTTCTTTGTTTCTCAGCCTTATTAATAGTTAATTGTATAAAGGCCTCTGTTCGCTGCAATTGCAGGCATCCTGGATGGGCATTGGCGTAGTCAGCCTGCCAGGGTTGAGGGTGGGGCAGCCGGGGTAGCTGCTCAATTGGGCAAATTGGGAAAATGAGGTGAGGGTGTTTGGGGTGCCCTTTGTCCCTCCTCTTGGGTGCCCACCCCTCCGACTCTTGCAGCTGTGCCCCTCCCTTTCCATTTTCTCAGCCAATGCTCTTCCTCTGTCTTCAGAACCTTTTATCCCCGAGAAGTTAATTCAGGAGTTAAGGATCTCATGTTACCTCTTAATTTCCATTATACATGATGGCAACATGAAAACAGCAATATTCAACCCAAAGGAAATGAGTTGAATATCTAGGCTCCTGGGATGGATAGTGTGTCCCTTCAACCACATTATATAGGTGATTACATACTCTATTTGTCCGGGGTCATTAAAGAAGTTCTCACTGTGAAGTCGATCCTGCTGGTTTCCTGATAAGCACACAATGTATTCGAAGCTCCTGGTTTCCCACTCTGATCCCGAAACAGTGCTGGTGTCATCATCTCCCAGTTGTTGACAGCTCACAGCTGTAAACTTTCTTAGTAGACTTCCCATCCACCGGTTGAAGCCATCTAACTGGAAAACTTCTGGGCCATTATTCTTGCCCTGAGGGCAGCCCACAGACATGGCCAATGGCTGACTGATATGCAGGACAAAATCCCAGCCACCTCACCTAAAGCTGAAACTACTGTGGGTTACCATTCAGGCTCCTGAACTCATTGGCTCAGCCAGAAGCTGGTTTCAGTTGAACCCACATCTTTGCCTAGCTTCTACCTTATCCCTACTCTGCTCCCTTCACTTACTTTTAGGCTTCTCCTGAGAACACTATCTTAAAATCACTTGCACAAAAATGCACCCTGAGGCTCTGCTTCTAGAGGACATGACCGAAGGCCCTGAGCATAAGGTTAGGGAACCAGCAAAGCATGGAACCTAAAAGAGAGAAGGAACATTTTTTGCAGAAAGAATTTGGTATTTCAAATTTTAAAAAATAACATCGAAGCACTCAGCATGGAGTAAATCAGAATTTTGACTTCTTTTTTAGAGTTTCATATTGTTTTCATTTTGAGTTACATCAGACAGGTCACCTAATCTCTTGAGTGCTTAGTTACTCTACATGTCCTAATCAAGCATTGGTAGTAGGAAAGGGAATCTGTTGCACGCTCCTGTTCGTTTTCCATTCATTGAAAACTGCTGCCTCTGTGGATTCATGAAAGGAGAAATGCACATAAATTGTAGAATTCACAAATTTAACCATGTGCAAATCTCATAACTACAAATGAATCTTCCAAAAGAAGTGCAGTGGTGAGTTGCTAGGTGGTAATGCCTGCTAGAGGAATTTGCACTTGGCCACTCTAGGAACAAATTCTGGTCCAGGGAGGTGTGGGACGCTCTGGTATTTTCTGTATATTAAAGGCGGTCACATCACTTCCAGGATCCAGTTAAGAACTGTGAGCTTGTTTTGCTGGGCATCCTGTCTAGAAAACGACCTCAAAGACGGAGAAAGTCCCGAAGAGTTTATCCTTCAATGGCAGCAGGCTTCTGCCTGATCATGGAACTGTTCAAATTTAGGCGATCCTCTTATTGGATGGGCCATATCTCTTCAATTTTCCACAACCCAGAGCCATGTCTGTTTATGTTCACATATCACATTTAAGGAAGCTAGATTTACCCATGTAAGGCACACTCTCTATTCACAAAATTAACGTCTTGTTCTCATACTGCATCTACGGTTCTTCACTGATTGAAGGGTTTTACATCCCATCTCTGATCTGCCTCTGGACCTTCTCATTTGACCTTGGTATTTGGATTCACTTGGTTTGGTTCCCTCCTCCTCCTTTACTTACCCTTCTTCCCTGTTTCCTCACAGGAGCTCCTGCAGATGGACAAACCATTTGAGCATCTTCCAGGATAAGTGCACCAGCACTGGCTCATTCTTCAGCCATATCACTGCCTCATCTTCTTAGACACCATCCTCAATGTAGCCCTCACAATAGAACAAGACAAATAGAACACAAGGGAAGCCACCAAACAAGTGGGAGGCTTCCAACTGCCAAGCTTCCTAATAGATTAAGTCTTTAAGTTCTACCACCTTTGCTCCAAGGACTGTGAGATCCCCATGGGATGAAAGGTAGGCTGATTTCTTGAATCTCTATGTTGACCTCATCCTGTCAACCAAGGTTTCTCACTAGGGGGAACACTAGCTTACAAAATGCCTCCTGTCCATGTTGCAATTACTAGAGCTCCAGGAACAGGGTCAAAATATTTTTTCTACTATGACTATATCTACTGCTGCCTATCTTTTATTGCATACCTACTATGTGACAGGCACTGTGCCAGATACTTTTAGAGTCGTTATTTTTAACATCTTATTGCTGCGTGCGGGGGTAGGTATTATCTCCATTCTGCAAATGAAATTGTGGTTAAGAGAGGGCTAAGCTCAGACATTAAGTGACAGGAAGGTCTGACTTCCAAGCCTATATCTTATTACCTCCCTTTTTATTGTTCTCCAACCACTCATCTCAACCTAGCAACTATCCATTTGCAGAGTCCCCTGTATTAGTTACGTATTGCTGCAATACAAGCTTAGTGGCTTAAAACAACACACATTTGTTATCTCACAGTTTATGGGTCAGGAGTCTGGCCATGACTTAGTTGGCTTCTTTGCTCAAGGTCTGGAAAACACAATCAAGGTGTCAGCTAGGCTTCCTTCCTTTCTGGAGCTTGACATACTCTTCCAAACTGTTAGCAAAATTCATTTCCTTACAGCTGTATGGCCAAGAGCCCTGGCTTCTTACTGGCTGTTGGCTGGGGGTCACTTTCATTGCCTAAAGGACCCCCACTTTCCATTGGCAGTTCACAATATGGTTGGTTGCTTCTTGAAAGGCAGCAAGAAAGTCTCCCTCTCCAGCGTGCTATGATGTAGTAATATATGCTTAACCTAATCAAAGGAGTGATATCGCCAAACCTTAACCATATTCTATTGATTAGAAGCAAGTCGCAACTCCTGCCCACACTCAAGGGGAGGGATCCTACAGGGAGTAGATTATTGGGGGTCACATCAGAGTGTTTCTACCACAATTCCTTACCAAATTCTCACAGGGCTGCCGATGAAGGTTAGAAAAGAATAGCTCAGAGCATGAGGGATGAAGTTCCTGCTGCTTCTGCTGGTTCCAGCTGCCATTTTCCTCCCCAATTTAAGTGGAGGGAATATTATTTGTCTACTTTGCTGGGGCAGGGTGACAATTTGGCCATAGAATGCTTTGATATCCATGATGAAAGACTCTTTATAAAGCCAAAATACATTTTTTTCCCCAAAAAAGAAAAATAGAAAGAAGTCATCTGTTGCTAAGGAAACCACAACCTTTCACTGTGCTTATTTACAAAAGAGACATATTCAAGAGTCTTCACTGTAGGAATAGAGATTGTGCTGTATGTTGGTGAGAATAAACAAAAAATATCATTCCTCTCAAATAGAAAAAAAATCCATTATTTTGCGTCGCTGAAAATATTTTATTCTCGGAAGTTCAATTCAAAATTCATCCCTTTTCCCCCCTGCTATTTTTGCCTTGTTCACATATGAAACTTCTTTGAAATTGGCAAAATCTTTGAGGCTGGGCAAAACATAAGAAGCTGGATGGAGATTGGGCAAGCTATCAAAAACCAATTCAAGAATGGCCTGGCTAAAAGGTTATGGGCTCTCCCACTCCCGTCCAGATTGCGCCTGCGCGCTGTCAACAAAGAGTCAGCATTTTTTAATACTTACTCTTGGCATATCATCAGACTCCTTGTGTGATTGCTGAAAGGATCACATTCTCAAAAAGATACTGTGGTTCAAGTCATGCTTTTTAAAAAGGCAGTTCTATTTTCAGGTGTCTGGAATGTTAGCTAAAATGATTTAATGCAGTTTGACTCTATGCACCGCCTTCACAGACACTTCAAATCCAAGTCTTCTCCTTTGTGTCTTTGTAGGTGGCCTCCTCTTCCAGGGTCGTGGTGAACAGGCTTGCTGAGCACAGGCCTCCAATCTGAGGTCCGATGGGACTGCTAGTTAGAATCTCTTCAGGGATTTTCCAGGGATATTTTACTTGTGAAAGTGTGGAGGAGAGACAGGATGGGGCAAGGAGGAGATAACTAGTGTTCTGATCTACAGAAATGTCGTCACATAACAATGGTGTGTGTCTGGTAACATGATCCTGGTTAGCCTCACTTTAAATCTAAAAGAAGAGAAAAGACATCTGGAAATTGAGGAGAATATTATTTTGGATTGGCCTTGTGTGCAGTCTGTATGCCACTAATTCTTCTGCTGTTTGTTACTGGAGGAAAAATATTTCCAAGTGGATTTTATGTCTTGTCTTCCTTGGTAGGGAGCTGTGTGCTCTTGAAGATTGTTCTCACCTACTCCTGCCCTTGATCATTAACGGGATGAGGAGAGGGGTGCGGACTTAAGAACCCTAGTTATCCGAAACCCATATGCTAGGCAAGAAGAGCATTGCAGGGGTTTAGCTGCACTTTGGACTGTAGATGGTTGACTAATAAAGGGAATAATTATTTTATATCTTCTATTTGTCTCAGATGTCCCTTTCATAACTCTCATTGCTCTATGAGTCCAGGCCTGTGCTGATGGAACAATATCTTATTCATTATTGTAATGACTACATTCAAGTTTGTTAATTCAAGCTGTTAAGTTCTCTCTAGGAAAAATTCTCAAATGGTTGCAGCCATCGTTTAAACAGATCTTATACTGACGATCATAAATACAATACAAATAAATATGGAATAAAGTTCATTCTTTAGTTCAACACAAAAGGGTTAAAACGTAATATTTAAAACAATGCTTTGAATCACTATTTTGCCATTGTCATTTGTATCATACTAAGAAAGAACAATGTGAAATAGATTTCTAATTATCATTCAGTCTCAACAGGGTATAAATTTATAACTTTCTACAGGAAAATATAGCCATTTTAAACTCCGCATCTGCCCACAAAAGAAACTTTACGTGAGGCCAGATGTGTGAATTACCGGAAATTATACGGAAAATTTTATCTAGGGAATATAAGATGGATCTGGGTTTCAAAGAGAGAATGTGTCATTGTATTCCACAATTTTCAATATTATTATACTAATAATTGAGGAATCAAATATCTGGTTAGAAGCTAGGAGTAAAATGCTAACACTCTTCTAATTTTAAGTTATGAGTAGCACCATATGTTTCTAATAGCACCAAACACAATGTTCGTATTTGGTAGTAAAAGAAAAAAAAAATAAAACCACTCAGTTTGTATGGTTGCATAGCAATAAGGCACAGCTGATTTTTTTCTTTGTGAGGAAGATTGGCCCTGAGCTAACATCTGTTGCCAATCTTCCTCTCTTTGCTTGAGGAAGATTGTTGCTGCTCTGGCATCTGTGCCAATCTTCCTCTATTTTATGTGGGGTGCTGCCACAGTGTGACTTGATGAGCCATCCTAGGTTTGTGCCCAGGATCCAAACCTGTGAAACACGGGCCGTTAAAGTGGAGCAGTGCGTAAACTTAACCACTAAGCCACCAGGCTGGCTCCAAGGCACAGCCATTTTGAACCTGACAGGCTATTCAAAAATATCTACCCACATTGGGGCTGGCCCCGTGGCTGAGTGGTTAAGGTCGCGCGCTCCGCTGCAGGCGGCCCAGTGTTTCGTTGGTTCGAATCCTGGGCGTGGACATGGCACTGCTCATCAAACCACGCTGAGGCAGCGTCCCACATACCACAACTAGAAGGACCCACAACGAAGAATACACAACTATGTACCGGGGGGGCTTTGGGGAGAAAAAGGAAAAAAATAAAATCTTTAAAAAAAAAAAAATATCTACCCACATTGTCTGCCTCATATATTTCTTTGTTGCTGGGAGATTAAAAGCATCAAGAAGGTAAATGAAATGGGCAGGAAGACTAAGTGGAAACACTTACCTTTGGTCAGCCTGTTCTGCCTGAAAATAGCAGAACATAATGACTTACAGTGGTAAACTGACTCACCGAGTTTATTTACTCATAGTCTGCTTGCTATTTTAGATCAATTCACAGCCTATGTAACACTCACAGAGAAGCAATTTTGTAAATTGGAAAAAAGAATTAAAGATTAGATATAATTCTAGAAAACTATTTGAGAAAAAATTTGCTGACTTTGAGAAAAACCTATCTTTCAACATCAAATTAAGCTTAATTCTAGCCCGCACACAAATATTTTTCTTCCTTTTAAAAACTTTTGGAAATTGAAAAATCAACAGATTATTTGGAAATCATTTCATTACCTTGGATCAGGTATGAAGCCATGGACGTGATCTACATATTTAGTAGTTATAGGACTTAGAAATAAGATTTGTCAATGAAGGTTCTTAGCCAGCCTATTTTAAAAGTTAGTAATTACGTCCTTTTCCAACTTTCTCCACATACTCTGCAGCCTGTGAAGTAAAATATTTTCAATAGAAATTGACGATTAAAAGGTGGAGAAGTTTCCAATATGTGATTAGAGAATCTCCTAATCTTTTTTCATTGGTCAGACAATTTCATGCAACTTGTCACTAACAGTGGAGAGATATAACTACAGATTCGCTGTCTCTACCTTGTTTTGCTCTGTGGAAGATGAGCAGAGATGACCCTAGATTTGTATTTTTCAAATCCCACACTTACCTCATATAAATACAAGTGCAGATATAACATTTTATATTTAAAAGGCATCTTAGCAATCAATAAATGATGGATCAGAGAGCCAGAAAGGTACAGTGATTTGCCTGGAGTCATGAAGACTGATAATGTCAGAGCTGAGACAAAAGAGAAGGTTTCCTGGTTCTTAGCCCACTACATTCACAGCACCCCATTGAGGCCTCAGAATTTGTTTTAATTGTGTAAAGTAAATACAAAAGTGTTACATTGTGATTTTCAGAACTCCTTGTGGACTTCCATAGGACATGTTTTCTAAATGATTATGGAAGCTTAAGTTAACACATGCTGCTTTTGAATAAAGAAGACATTTTTTTCCTTTATAAATTTCTCCTTGCTTTTACTGTAAGTGCCAACAACAGAACCCAAGCTGTCAGTATCTTCATTTTTAAAAAGCATACAACAGAAAGTGGTTTAAAAGGTCTTATGAGGGGACTGGCCCCGTGAGATAGTGGTTAAGTCTGATGCACTCTGCTTTGGTGACCTGGATTTGTGGGCTCGGATCCCAGCTGTGGACCTACGCCACTCGTCAATTATGCTGTGGCAGTGACTCCCATACTAAATAGAGGAAAGATTGTCACAGATGTTAGCTCAGGGCAAATCTTCCTCACCAAAAAAAAAAAAAAGTCTTATTAGGGAAGTGATGAGCTACACTACAGCCCAGATTGTGCCTCTTTCTCTACTTAGATGTGATTGATAAGTAATTTCCGTAGTCTGACCATCTTTTACATTCCTACAGATGCTACACTACACAGAAACATCAAGCAGATTAAGCAGAGATTTAGACATTTTTTTATTAAAGTTAACATATTTAAAATGAAACAAGAAATGTGTTTGGTTAGAATTCAGTGTCTCCTCGGTGAATTGTTCTAATAACAATGCTGATGCCAGTGGGTTTTAAATGTAGTTAAAAGAGTTTACAAATACACACTAAAATTATATAATAGCCCGTGGTCACTTGGAGCTACGTGGACGAGTGCTAATGGCAGGGGTTCCAGCCTGTATTTTCCCTGAAATCACAAGCTTATTTGATAGGAATTGAGTTCAAGTTTGCCTTGTCAGGTGGACTAAGACAAATTTGGCACATGAAAGTTGGCTAGCAAGAAGCGATACTGAGTAGAATCACTAGGTGCCGCAGAAGAGTGGTTAGGCTAACTTAGACTTTGCCTTCTGAGGAAAGAGCAGTTCTCATGGGAACTACTGGTTGGGAACAGAGTTTGACCTAGACATCCTGTCAAGTCAAGCTGCAAATCTCAGCTGCTTTCTGACTAAAACTTTCCATTTTCAGTGGCTTACATGCCCAGTAACTATGAATCTATACTTACTATTTAATGTGATTCTGATTGCAGTTGGGTGCATGTTGACTGAAGAAATATATTATCAAGGAAGTTGACTTGCAAAGTCAGTGGTTTGGAAATCTTTAAAGCTCCAAATAATCTGTTCAAATGTCAATTTAAAATTCTTTGTCCTGTCACCTTCTGATCATTTCTACGATGCAATATTTATGTGGGTTTTAAATCTGGAAAAATTTTTTTAACGAGTGAGCTTTGGTGGGACATTTTACTCTTAATTCTGCCACCTTGATGTTGTCACTTGGTTCAATACAATGAGAATACATCCAGATCTTAAAATCGGGTATCTGTCTCTTACCTCAGCTGAATAACAATTCTCTCTATTTACTCTTGTGATGTGTAGGGGTTGGCAAACTTTTTCTATAAATGGCTAAATAGTAACTATTTTAGCCTTTGCAGGCCATGTGGTCTCTGTCACAACTATTCAACCCTGATCTTATAGCACAAAAGTAGGGACAGGCTGTAGGTAAATTAATGAGAAGGGCTGTATTCCAGTACAAATCTATTTACAAAATCAAGTGGTGAGCTGGATTTGGCCTGCAAGCTGTTGTTAGCCAAACTGGGTTTTAGTAAACTGTCTGAAGTGAGAAAAACTCTTAAAAAAGTCCCTGAGCTTTAAAAGTCTCTTTACTAAACTGCTAGGAGGAGTGTTCCATAGAGTGAGTCTTACAAAAACAGCTACTTATAAATTTATTTCAATTCATGAGATATGTGAAGATATATTAAAGTTAGTTGATGGGAAGTAAAATTAAGAAATCTACTATTCTCGTTATTTAACAAATTATGAGGGAGTATAAAACTAAGTCTTGCAGAGATTACAGAATAAATGTAGCTGATTCGTCAATGCCAAAAGCTAGAAGTGATCAATTTAGATCACTACAGTCTGGAAGTCTACTCAAGAGAATGAATTATCCAGCCCATTAATTTAAGAATTGGCTAGTGTTGTGAGAACTTCTCTAGTTATTGATACTCTCATTTGCATCTTGGCCAATAGAAGGATAACTTGCCATTAGAATTGACGTATTAGATTGTGGAAAAAAAACTAATTCCTATTTTTGAGACATACAGTTTGTCATCTGAATTTACTGCTAAGAATATATAATACTACTGGGTAAATAAATAAGTATTGGCCAAGAAAGTTGCTTGAGGAAAACCAGGCAGTCTGCCAAATAAAACTAAGATCAAATATAGGAAAAGTTTGACAGATTCTACATGCTATTTTTATGAATATTTCGTTTAGTTTTTAGTCTCTGTTTAGGAAACAGAAGCTATGAAATTATTGTTTCTAGATACACTATATTTGTGTTTTTATGACTTACATGACAAGTAGACTGATCAGGGCTAGGAACGTGTTAGGATTAAGAATGGAGTTGTAGGATATGATGAAAACAACAGGACCAATATTCTTGATGGTTTAAACAAGATTATTGTATAGGTTCAATGATGAGTGGGAAATTAATAGAAAATGTGTGTTAAAATATGAAGAGGATAAGCAAGCACATAAAACTTGATTTAAGTTTTATGTAGGCATGCAAGCAGGCATGTAAAACACTGATTCTAGAAAGGGCAAAGTGTGGTGGCCTGCCTACAAGATGACCTTAATGTTCCTGCCTTCTGCTATTCACTCTCTTTGTTTAATTCCCTACCACAGTGAATGAGTGTGTGAGCAATAGAATGTGTCAGAAATAATGATATGTAACTTTTTTTTAAAAAGATTTTATTTTTCCTTTTTCTCCCCAAAGCCCCCAGGTACATAGTTGTGTATTCTTAGTTGTGGGTCCTTCTAGTTGTGGTATGTGGGACGCCCTCTCAGCATGGCTTGATGAGCGGTGCCGTGTCTGTGCCCAGGATTTGAACTGGTAAAACCCTGGGCCGCTGCAGCAGAGCACAGAACTTGACCTCTCGGCCACAGGGTAGCCCCAGATATGTAACTTTTGAGGCTAGATGATAAAAGGCATTTTGGCATTTGATGTACATTCTTTTGGATTGCTCATTTATTGTTATTGTATATATTTAGGTGTACAACATAATTTGATACATATATACATAGTGAAATGATTACTATGGTCAAACCAATTAATATGTCATTAATATATACCATTTTTGTGTGTGGTGAGAGCACCTGAAATCTACTCACTTAGAATATTTTTAGTGTTTAATACACCATTATTAACTATAGTCATCATGCTGTATGTTAAATCTCTCGACTTATTCATCCTACATAACTGCAACATTGTACCCTTTGACAAACATCTCCCCATCTCCCCACCCCCAACTCCCCAACAGCTCCTGGTAACCACTGTTTAACTCTCTGCTTCTATGAGTTTGATAGCTTTTCTTTTTAGATTCCTCATATCAGTGAGATCATACAATATTTGTCTTTCTCTGTCTGGCTTATTTTACTTAGCATAATGTTCTCCAGGTTCATCCATGATGTCACAAATGGCAGAATTTCCTTCTTTTTCCTGGCTGAATAATATTCCAGTGTGTGTGTGTGTGTGTGTGTGTGTGTGTGTGTGTGTGTGTGGGGGTGTAGCACATTTTCTTTATCCATTCATCTGTTGACGGACACTTGGGTTGTTTCCCTATCTTGGCTATTGTAAATAATGCTACAATGAAAGTGGGAGTGCAGCTATGTCTTCAAGATATTGATTTCATTTCCTTTAGATATATACCCAGAAGTAGGATTCCCAGATCATACAGTAGTTCTGCTTTTAATTTTTTGAAGAACTTTTAAACTATGTTCCATAATGACTGTATCAATTTACATTTCTACCAACAGTGTACAAAGGTTCCCTTTTCTTAACACCCTTGCTGAATACTTGTTATCTTTTGTCTTTTGGATGATAGCCGTTCATTTAGATGATTTTGATTTACATTTCCTTGATGATTAGTGTTATTGAGCATGTTGTCATGTATCTGTTGGCCATTTGTATGTTCTCTTTTGAGAAATGTCTTTTCAGGTCCTTTGCCCATTTTTCAATTGGATTATTTGTCTTCTTGTTATTGAGTTGTTTGAGTTCCTTATATATTATGGATATTAAATCCTTATCAGATGTATGGCTTACAAATATTTTCTCGCATTCCATAGGTTGTCTCTTCACTCTGTTGATTGTTTCCTTTGCTGTACAGAGACTTTTTAATTTGATGCAATCCTATTTGTCTATTTTGCTTTTGTTGCCTATACTTTGGGTATCATATCCAAAAAAATCATTCACCAGATCAATGTCAAGAAACTTTTTTCCTGTGTTTTCTTCTAATAGTTTTACGGTTTCAGGTCTTATATTTAGTCTTTAATCCACTTTGAGTTGATTTTTCTATGTGAAGTGAGATAAGGGTCTAATTTCATTCTTCTTCATTTGGAAAACCAGTTTTCCCAACCTTGTTATTGAAGAGACTGCCTTTTACCCATTGTGCATTTTTGGCAACTTTGTTGAAAATCAACTGACCATAAAAGTGTGGATTTATTTGTGGGCTGTCTATTCTATTCCATTAGACCATGCGTCTGTTTTTATGCTGGTACCACGCTGTTTGATTACTACAGCTTTGTAGTATATTTTGAAATCAGATACTGTGATGTCTCCAAATTTGTTCTTTTTGTTCAAGATTGCTTTGGCTATTTTTTGTGGTTCCATCTGAATTTTAGGATTGTTTTTTATATTTCTGTGAGAAATGCCATTGGAATTTTGATAGGGATTGCACTGAATCTGCTTGTGTGTAGTATTGACATTTTAACAATACTAAGTCTTCCACTCTATTAACATGGGATATTTTTGCATTTATTTGTATCTTTTTCAATTACTTTCATTAATGTTTTATAGTTTTCAGTGTACAGAGCCTTCACCTCCTTGGATAAATTAAATTTATTCCTCAGTATTGTATTTTATACTGTTATCAATAGGATTGTTTTCTTAATTTATTTTTTGGATTGTTCATTTTTAGTGAATAGAAATGCAACTGATTTTTGTATGATGATTTTGTACCCTACAACTTTACTAAGTTTGTTTATTAGTTGTAACAGTTTTTTGATGGAGTCTTTAGAATTTTCTATATATAAGATCATGCAAACTGAGACAATTTTACTACTTCCATTCGGATCTGAATGTCTTTTATTTCTTTTTCTTAACGTATTGCTCTAAGACTTCTAGCTCTCCATTGAATAGAAGTGACAAGAGTGGGCATCCTTGTCTAGCTTCTGATCCTAGAGGAAAAGCATTTCGTTTTTCACTGTTGAGTACAATGCTAGCAGTGGGCTTGTCAAATATGGCCTTGGTAAATTGAAGTGTGATCTTTCTATACCCAGTTTCTTGAGATTTTTTTTATCATGAAAGGGTGTTGAATTTTGTCTAATGCTTTTTCTACACCTATTGAGATGATCATAGTTTCTTCCCTTCATTTTGTTAAGGTGCTTTATCACACTCATTGATGTGCATATGTTAAACCATTCTTGCTTCCCAGGGATAAATTCCACTTGTTCATAGTGTGTAATCCTTTTAATGTGCTGCTGAATTCAGGTTGTTAGTGTTTTGTTGAGAATTTAGTTAGTTAGTACTTTGTTGAGAATTTTGCACAATCATTTTCTGGCTTTGCTCTCAGGGTAATGCTGGCCTTGTAAAATGAGTTTGGGAGTGTTCTCTTCAATTTTTTGGAAGGGTTTGAGGAGGATTGTCATTAATTCTTCTTTAAATGTTTGGTAGAATTTACCAGGGAAACCGTCTACTCCTGGGCTTTTCTTAGTTGGGAGGTTTTTGATTACTTATCCAATCTCCTTACTCATTATTGGTCTGTTCAAATTTCTGTTTCTTCATGATTCAGTCTTGGTGGGTTGTAAGGTTCTAGGAATTTATCCATTTCTTCCAGTTTATTCAAATTGTTGATGTATAATTGTTCTTTCCACTTGCCCTTGCTTCTTCTCCTGGATTGAACCTCCTGAATATAGACTCTCTGTATTTCTGTCTCTTGGTTTAATCCCTCTTTGGGGGAAAACATACTCTCCAGTGTCATCCTGGAAAAGGTAAAGATGAGGTATAACTTTTCATACCTTGGATGTCTGAAAATGTCTTTACTTTTAGATTGACTTCTTGGTGTGGTATAGAACTCAAGGTTGAAAATAATTTCCCCTCTGAATTTAGAATAATTTTTCCATTGTATTTTAGCTTCTGGTACTGCTGTCCAGAAGTCTGGTTCATTCATTCACCAAATAATTATTGATGCTTACTGTTTTACAGATACTGTTCTAGTGTATTTCTAGGGCTCTTCGCTCCTTTTTGTGGATCCAAATTTCTGTCTGGTATCATTTTCCTTCTAATAGAAGGATTTCCTTTTATATTTCTTGTAGTGTTGGTGTGCTGATGATGAATTTTCTCAGCTTTTGCTTGTCTGGAAAAGTTTTTATTTCCTCTTCTCTTAAAAGATATATTACCTGTGCATAGAATTCTAGGTTGATTTTTTTTTTCTTTCAATACTTTAAAGATGGCGCTATACTGTTTTGGCTGTCATTGTTTCTGACAAAAATTTGGCTGTCATATTTAGCTGTCATACTTCATTTCTCTCTATGTAATGTGTCTTTTTGGGGCAGAGATACTTTAAGATTACTTTGTCACTTTTTAAAAGAAATTTGTTTATGATGTGTCTTGATGTAACTTTTTTCATATAACTTATACTTGGAGTTTATTGAGCTTCTTGGATCTGAGAGCTTAAAATTTTCATCAAGCTTGGGAAGATTTCAGCCATTATTTCTTCAATTTTTTTTCTGTCTCCCCCTCCCAACTTTCACAGCTCATTTTTTTTCTCATTCCATAGCTCATGCCACAGTTCACTTTTCTCTTAGTCTTATTTCTTTTCATATTTCATTTTGGATAATTTCTACTGCAACATCTTCATAATCATTAATATTTTCTTATGCAGTGTTTAACCTACTATTAATCTCATCCAGGGTATTTTTCCTCCCATACATTTTCTTTCATTTCCAGACTTTTGGTCTGGGTTTTACTGTCTTCTATGTCTCTTATTATGCTCATGCTTTCCTCCACCTTCTTGAACATATAGAGTATATTTATAATAGCTATTTCAATGTTCTTGTCTACTAATTCTATCTGTATCATTTTTAACCTCCTTCTATATTTTATTTACTCATTGCATATTATATTCTCCTGCTTCTTTGCATATCCATTACTTTCTGATTGGATGTTAAACCAGACGTGGCAAATTTTACCTTCTTGGGTGCCAGAGTTTTTATTTTGTATTTGTAATCTTGTATTTATTTTTTATTGAGGTAACACTGATTTGTAACATTATATAAATTTCAAGTGTACATCATATTTCCACTTCTGTATAGACTACATCCTGTTCATCATCAAAAGTTTAGTTGCCATCCAACACTGAGCACACGTGCCCCTTTACTCTTTTCGCCCTCCTCCCACCTCCCTTCCCATCTTGTAACCACTAACCTGTTCTCTGTATCTGTGTGTTTGTTTATCATTGTTCTCATTTTATCTTCCACATATGAGCAAAATCATATGGTATTTGGCTTTTTTTTTCATATTTCTTCAAATATTTTTTGGCCTTGTTCCTGAGTAAAATTAAGTTACTTGGAGATAATTTGATCCTTTCAAGTCTAGCTCGTAAGCTATGTTAGTCTAGAATAGCCTTTAATCTTGGGTTAATTTGATATCACTATTGTGGCACAATATCCTTCTGAAGACTCTACTTGATGCTTCATGTGTTAGAAAGTCTGTCCCCTCTGGCTGGGGTTAGAACATGAACTATTCCTGGTTATTTTTAAGCTCTGGGGCTCTTTTTTCAAGTGGTTCTTTCCCCAAACTTAGTGGTTTTCTCTCGGCATGTACTGATCAGTAATGTGGGTGAAGACTCAAAGAGGACTCTATGCGTATCTCCACAGGTCTCTTTCTGTACAGCTCTCTCCTCTTTAATTCTCTACCTCAACACCTCTGGCCACGTTGGCCTTCCTGAACTCTATCTTCTCAACTCAAGCAAATCACTGGACTCTGTTGGGTTCCCCTTCCCTACAGCTTGAAAACTCTCTCCAGGCAATAAGATGGGGCATTTTTAGGTCTCATCTTGTTCCTTTCCTTTCTTTCAACACTGCCTATTGTCCAGTGTTGGACAACTGTTGTTTCATATATTTTGTCTAGTCTTTTAGTTATTTTAGGTGGCTGGAGGCAAATCCAGTTCCTGCTACTCTTTAATAGATGAAAGTAGAAATTCTGGGGCAGAGGTTTTGATGGGATGTGGGAGGAGTTTTCTCGTGATATAATTTTATACCTAGGATATGAGGTAAGATTGTACTATAATGCAATTTCTTTTAAAAGTAAAATCAATTTTAATGTTTTTCAAATACATTGATTCTCGACTCTCATATCTTATGCGAATTGTTAGGAAGATTATAATTGGCAATTATTTGCCTTATGAAATAACTTTAATTTTCTGTTTTAGCATTTCCTTGTAGTATTTGTTATTAATTGAAGAACCGAAAACAATGTATTTTCTTCTGTTTCATATTTTTCAATCCTATATTTTAAAAATTCCATAAGTTAAAAATTTTATAATTAATTATATTGTCTATTAGTCACTTTTCCTTTAATTATATTTTTTCTATTAGTCTTTTTTACTAATCATATTCCCTATATTCTAAACCACACTGAACTGTTGATTTATGATTTAGTTGACAGTGGATAGTTATATTCTCTAAACAAGATGCCTGGATCAATTGTGTGTAACCATATGTAATCCTAAAGTTCTCCAGGAAATACTAGCTTTGAGGCACAAGTGAAATCATATTTATTTTTATTCCTCAGTTCTGATGATTCTCAACAATACCCTTCATGTTTAAGCAGTGTCTCAAAGCATTTCTCAGCTGTTTCTGGGAACCCCCAAAGGCATACCTCATATACGCCTATAAACCAGCGTTATGCCAGTGAATCACCCGCAGTTCGTCACATAGCATCCACCATTTTTGACATCCACTGTGTATAAAGTCACTCCATAAAGCCGCTCTGCTGACATGGTTGATGGCACTCATGGCGAAAATATCACAGTCCTTGACAAGGGCATTGCCCCGTGATTCTTAGAATGATAGCATGGTGTTGGTTTCTGTGCAGAAACAGGGAGAATGTGCTGGGAGTTTCTCCCAAAGTCTCTCTTAAAATAGGTCAATTTCTGGCATTCATTCTTCACAGAGAATCTCATCAAGTCCTTTATGAAAATAGTTCCATCAGCTTCTAGCCTTTACTTCTCCAATCAATGTGATTCAATGTGCTTTAAAGGAGCCTGATGGGTAATAGATACAATAAATTCTCTTAATCATTTTTTTCCCTTTCTCCCTAGGGAAACTTGACCTAACCAAACTACTAGCTCCTTCTGTAGTTACAAAATAATCTCCTCCACGTGTATTAAAGCATAAAAATTGTGTACAGAAAGAGGATGGATGCTGTTCCCATCAACAAGTCAAATTACTCAGGTACTTTTAAGAAAATTGATCCCAGATAAGCTTTAAACAAATACATCATAAAATTTGCAGTCTCTAATAAACCATGATAATTAACTCTATTTTTAAAAAGCTAACATATATCAATAAGTGGGCCATTTCCTACATCTAGATTGTGTAGTTTGCTTATTTTCCTGGATAAATAATGATCCATTGTTCTAAGAGCTTTACATGTATTAACCTATCTAATCCTGACAACAACCTTATGCATTAGGCATTCATATTTCCATCCCACAACTTGCCTAAATTTCCACAGCTCAGAAGTAAAGGAGCCAGGATCAGAACCATGTTAGTCTTGCTATGATATTTTGCCACTCTAAAGAGGAAGTAAACTCTAGGAAGAGTTCAGTTGACCGTAATTTTGACCCCTCTTTGAACACTTGTATATAAATTTTTTATGTACCTTTATTTTCTTATTGCCCTTTAAAAAATTATACTTTTCAGAATTTTCAGATTGTGGGTAGAGTTTTGTAAGCTAAATATCTAGATGAAAACTGAAGATTCAGTAAAACAATTGGAGATTTCTAATTATCTTAAACTGATTGGACAAGTGATCACGTTATTCTTTCATTTTTAGGCCTTTCATATATATACAAATATATATATATATATATATATACACATACATACATTTCGTGATAATTCTGGATATTTAGATATTAATCTATTATACTTGACGATTATAAAAATAATATTTTTGTGTGTGGGTGTAGTGTATTGGTATCTTTTTTGCTTCAAAGTGACATAAACATACATCTGCTTAAATTAAGCTCATTCCAGTGAGCCTAACTCTGGAATAGAATAATGAACTGGGAAAATGTCTTTTTTTTTCAAATACATTACTAAGCCTATTTCAACTGATCCGCTTGATTAAAACAACTGATCCATCTAATACATTCTAATGTCAATATATTAGAACTAAAAGTCTGGAGCAGGAAGAGACTTGTAAGCATTTTGCACTTTATTAAGATATGGGTAGCACTGGCACCCTGATGTCGGGGCCAGCCGTGAAAAGATGATTTCAGATACTATTCTATAAACTTACCTAAGGAGCATACTCTTTGCTCCAGAATATTGCCTGCAACTATCACATGATATCCTCAATCTAGGTACCTCTCTGTAATTATAACTGAAGGGGCCGTTTTAACTCAGTTTTTTCTGCTATCCAGCATCTAGTTGTTTCCTTGTGTTAATACGTTGGTATGCAGTTAGAGCGTCAAGTCATGGAGGCAATGGGAGAGGATTATGGTAAGGGAGAGGTACACTATTCAGATTTGAGTGAATAGAGTGTTGCAGTGTGTAACTTGGAGACACCAACTGTCTGGGGTTGTGGAATAATCAGAAGAAGTGATGAAGATGAAGGACGAAAAAGAGAAGTGTGGATGCTGCTTGTTTCAGTATTTTACTGCACTTAAACTCTGTTCTCAGTTGAATTCTGGTGGTCTATGCTATAAGCCACATCTTGAATTCCCGTTAGATATCTCCACACATCCTAAACCCAAACAAGGTTTCTCTTTCCTCTGAATTTCTTTGAAAGTCATTTATGTTTCTGCTACCCTCTTTAATTCTCTGTTGATTTAGGCTTAGATTTAAACATTTTTTTCAGCTTCCCAGTAAAAAAACCTATTAGGAAAACCCTATTTCATCTTGAAATATCACTTATACTAAAATTTCTTTTCAAGTGTATTCATTATATAACCATCAAGTGTTAATGATTAAGTTATTTTACATGTAAAAACTTGAGTATTGTATAAACAAACTACACTGAAGCAGCAGAGAAATGACTTCTATAAAGTCCTTTGCAATTGACAATGACACTAGAAAAATCATTGTGTCAGAAGATAGTTTGAGGAAATTGCTTTGTCCTGTTCTGTGCATGGAACAGGGTCATCCACAAAGTGTGTGGACAGAAGGCATGCCACCTACTGTAGTGTGGCTTTCAGAAGGGTCAGCCTTCCTGCCTGGCAAGGCTTTCAACCATGCGATTCTTTATAAAGACTTAATTCTAACTTTGTTTATAATTTATTGAGTATATTTAGGCAAAGTACTGAATACATACATTCTAGTCCACTTTCTCTGTGATGTTTGCATTCTTAAGCAGTATGACATATTCAGGGTAAGTTCCATGTTACTGTATATTTACAATCTTTTATGATTATAAGAAAATGAAGTAAGTGATTTCTTATGATGAACTGAATGAACACTTGTCTTTCTTCAGTTCATGGGGGTTTTTGTCCTTGTATTTCATACATAATAAATATATACCCAATATTAAGCATAACAAGCTCGTACCCATATATGCAACAAACAGATGTATACCATGTGTGGCAAACATGGAGATGTGCCCACAGATCGTCCTTCAAAAAAGGAGAGTGGCCAACTTATAGCCTCCTGTTGTTAACCCCTTCAGGTCCACCTCAGTTTTTGAGTCAAGGTCATACTATTCTTGAGGTAAACAAGTCAATGACAGAGCAAGAAAGTGGAACAAGGGCCTAGCCATTTCCACTCAAATGTGATTCCTTTAATGGATAATCTTTGCTCTTGTGGTCCTTCTTGGGCAAACAGGGACTTTGTTAGATCTGCATTGCTGTCTCAAGGCTCCCCATGCCTGATCCTGCTTCCTCTCTTTTGCTTTCACAGATGTTACACCCCAATAAACTTCGGTACTCTTGACTCTGTCTCAATGTCTGCTCCCTGAAGTCAGCACCCAACTGCTGTGGTAGAGTTGTAAAGTTCACTTTAAGCTTTTGTTCTTCATGCTGACTTCCAATTTCTCACTAGAAATTAAAGAGAAAATGTAGTATAATTTAGTCTTCTTTGGAAAATTGCCATTCTTGTTCATCCTCTCTGGGCCTTCCAGTTGTATGAAGAGAGTAAAACTAGTTTTTATAAACACACCTATCCTTTCCTGGGCGAAATTTCAGTGCTGCAAAATGATGGTGGGGATTTCAGACCATTAAACTCAAATTTCATCACCATCTTGGCCTTTTCATTAAAAAAGAAAAATCCAGCCTACGTTCCCAGCTTGATAAAATAGACTACTGCACTCTAATTGGTCATTTTAATAAAAGAAAGTGGCTTGTAATCATATAAGCCTCAGCTATTAAACAATGTTGCTTCAGTAACCGACATATGTGCCTGCTCTAATGAAGTCGCCTAGATCTCTAGGTGCTAGGAGATTCATTTGAGTCATTTAAAGTCAATTCTACAAAACTTTAAACATGCAAAATGATGTTGGTACCCTATCCTATGGCTTCTAAACTTTAAAGTAAGGCTGAAATGGTTTTTATTAGGTTAATTGGCTCAAATACGAAGTTTCTGATTACCAAGTACATGCAATATAGATGGAAAAAAGATAAAATACTGCTTTTGTATAAGAAGATAAAGCTATTTACAGCTTCAGTTGGCTAACTGTTGAGAAATTAAATAATATAGTAGCAAAAGACCCAGGAAATATTCCTCTTCTTGGAATATTTTTAGTCTCTAGTTTTCTAAAAGCATTATGGAGTTCCCACTATAACAATTTAAAAAGACGATCTGCAGTCGACATATCTACATTTATATCACAGCCTTGCCACTCGCCTGCTGTGCAAAAATGGCATCATTTAACTTCCCTTAGATCTGGTTTTTTGGTCTATAAAAAATTTCTTCCAAAGATTGTTGTCATCTCCACATGGGAAGATGTGCATGATAACACTTTGTAAACTTAAGATTTATTCTGGTATTGAATATTATTTTTTTCTATATTATCAAATCTAAAAAGCAGAGGTGACTTATTCTGAGAAAAGTTATTAGGCATTTTGCAAGGAAAATGAGGCAAACATGTTACTATCAAGTCATCATCATTACTTCAACCACAAACAGCTTGGCAGCTTGGAAGGGTATAGAGTGACGATGACTCAAATCTATCAATTTCTGTACATTCGAGCTTTGTCTGTCATGGAGTGTGCGATCAGACACCAGTCTTTGTGACATATTCATTTGCTAAGTGACCAAGTATCTCTGAATTTGAAATATCTATATTTGCAAGCATTTGTTAAGAACTTTTGGTTTTGTATAATGTACTCTTGCTCACATATTCATATATATGCAAATTCTAGTCTTTCTTCTCCTTTTTTCTTCCTTTTTCTTCCTATTTTTTGTTAAGAAATACTACCTGTATTGCATCATGTGGCCATAAATGTAAGATTATACAGTGAAAAGACCTTTTTATGGCTTAACTTGAACCAACATTGTTCTCTTCCAACAGGGCTGCCTTTCCCCATAACTATCCTGCATCCTGGAGCTCATTTGTGTTACTGTAGTATTCTTCTGCAAAGCAAGTCTGATTTTACTAAGAAAGGGTGTGACAGGATGTTTTCCAAGATGTGTCTTTGCCAACAGGAATATAGCATACAATATATAGGATCTTATATAAAAAAATCTTCAGAAATGCTACATAGGTATAAGTCGCTGCATCAAAACATTTCTATTCAAAAGAACACATTTCTGCTCAGTCAACAAATATTTTTTGAATACCTACTATGTACCAAAAAGTTTTAAACTGTTAATATTCCACCATAGCTACTCAACAAAGGGAAATGAGATCGTCATTATTCCCTCATTAATACATGCATTGAATTTTCTCCAGGTTTTAAAATAAAAATTAATACACTCACTTCATTAAAATTGAGAACATTACAGAAGATTGACATAAAATGGAAAGTAAAGGTCTCCTTCCTCCCTCCAGAATTCCCATCAACAATCCTCAGAAGTAACCACTCATAACAGTTTGTTGTGAATCCTTTCAGAGTGCGTGCATGTGTGTGTGTGTGTGTGTGTGTGTATAATTAGTCTGCTCAGCCTGCTGTAACAAAATGCCACAGACTGAATGCTTTAAACAACAGACATTTAAGACATTTGTTTTTCATCGTTCTGGAGGCTGGGACGTGCCAGCTGATTTGGTTCCTGGTGAAGGCTTGCAGATGTCTGCCTTCTCACTGTGTCCTGAAATGGTGGAGAGAGAATCATCTCTCTTCCTCTTCTTATAAGGCCACTAATCTCATCATGAGGACCCACCCTCATGACTTCATCTTACCCTAATTACCTCCCAAAGTTCTTATCTCTAAATATCATCACATTGAGGGTTAGGACTTCAACACGTGAATTTTGGGGGAGGCACAATTCAGTCCATAGTGTGTCTGTGTGTATTTACACACACACATTTATGTAAATATATATAAAACAATTTGAATCATATGATAACAACTGTTAAGCATTATGATTTTTCACTGGAGTAATTTTTTTAAATAGACTTTATTATTTCGAGCAGTTTTAAGTTCACAGCAAAATTGAGTGGAAGATATAGAGATTTCCCATATATCCACTACCTCACACATGCATAGGCTCCTCCATTATCAACAGCCCCCACCAGAGTGCTATGTTTATTACAATTGATGAACTTACATTGACACATCATTATCACCAGAGTCCATAGTTTAAATGAGGATTACCCTTGGTCTTGTAGGTTTTATGTGTTTGGACAAATTTATAATGACATATATCCACCATTATACATGCATCATACAGAGTAGTTCAACTGCCTTGAAAACTCTCTGTGCTCTGTTTACTCATCTCTCTTGCTCCCCTAACCCCTGGGTCTCACTGATCTTTTGTCTGTCTCCATAGTTTTGCTTTTCCAGAATGCCATATAGGTGTAATCATACAGTATGTGGTCTTTTCAGATTGGTTTCTTTCACTTAGTAATATGCATTTAAGATTCCTCCATATCTTTTCATGTCTGGGTAGCTCATTCTTTTTAGCACTGAAGAAAATTTCATTGTCTGGATGCACCTCAATTTATTCATTCACCTACTGAGGAACATCTTGGTTGCTTCCAGTTTTAGCAATTGTGAATATAGCTGTTGTAAACACCCATGTGAAGGTTTTGTGTCAACATAAGTTTTCAGTTCCTTTGGGTAAATACAAAGGAGTGAAATTGCTGGATTGTGTGGTAAGAATGTGTTTAGTTTTATAAGAAACTGTCAAATTGTCTTCCAAATTGTCTGTACTCTTTTATCCTTTCACCAGCAATGAAAGAGATTTCTTGCTGTTCCACATCCTCACCAGCATTTGTTGTCAGTGTTCTCGATTTTGGCCATTCTCATGTTGTGTAGTGTTATCTTACTGTTTGTTTAATTTGATGACACGATGTGGAGCATCTCTTCATATACTTATTTGCCATCTGTATATCTTCTTTGCTGCAGTGTCTGTTCAGATATTTTGCCCATTATTTAATTGGATTGTTTGTATTATTGTTGAGTTTTAAGTGTTCTTTTTATATTTTGGATAACAATCCTTTATCAGATACATCTTTTGCAAATATTTTCTCCCACTGTGTTGCCTTAATCATCTTCTTGACAGTGTCTTTCACAGAACAGAAATTTTTAATTTTAATGAAGTCCAGCTCATCAATTCTTTCTCTCATGAATCATGCCTTTGGCATTGTATCTAAAAAGTCATGGCCATGCCCAGTGTCATTTAGATTTTTCTTCTATGCTATCTTCCAGGAATTTTATAGTTTTGTATTTCACATTTAGGTCTGTGATCCATTTTGAATCAATTTTTGTGAAGGGTATAAGGTTTGTGTCTAAATTTACTTATTTATTTTTGCATGTGCAGGTCCAGTTCCAGCACTATTTGTAGAAAAGACTATCTTTTATCCATTGTACTGCCTTATCAAAGATCAGTTGATATGTTTACGTAAGTTTGTTTCTGTGCTCTTTATTCTGTTCCATTGTATTTTTCTTTTTCTTTTTTTTTCCACTACTACACTCTCTTGATTACTGTAATTTTACAGTCAAATATAGTCAGTTCTCCAACTTTCTTCAATATTGTGTTGGCTATTCTGGGTCTTTTGCCGCTCCATATCATATTAGGATCAGTTTGTTGATATCCACAAAACAACTTTCTGGGATTTGGTTGGGATTGCATTGAATCTATAGATCAAGTTGGGAAGAACTGACATCTTGAAAACATTGAGTCTTCTTGTCAATGACTGTGGAATATCTCTCCATTTATTTAGTTTCTCTTTTTCTTTTATTTTTTTATCAGAGTGTTGTAATTTTCTTCGCATAGATCTTACACATATTTTGTTATATTTATGCCTAAGTATTTCATTTTTGGAGTTGCTATTGACTAATTTTAACTTGTGAAATTTTTGTTGTGTAAATAATGTAATAACAATATTAAGGGAGATTCAAAAAAACTAAAATCAACAAAATAATGCTACCCATATAGTTTGGCTTATTAACATTCTCTTCCGCTTCTTTTCCACATGAACACCTACTTTGCAGATATATGATTGTATTCCACATACTCTTTTAAATCCTATGCTTAAAAATTGACATTGATGTGGATATTTTACTTGTGACTATGTTGTTTTAATAATTAACCTTGGCAAAAATTGTATGTATATCATTATTCATTTCTGCTCATAGCTGATTTTTTTTCTTACTTATAACTGGGAAGTTGGTTTTAAAATTCACAACTTACTAGGAAAAGTAGTATGAAAATACTTTTACATGGCTACAAGTCTTCTGTACTTTCTAGCTATGTGACTTTGAGTATGTTCAGAACTTAACTATACCTTATTGTTCTTGTTTGTAAAGTGGATCTAAATAATACATCTATCTTTTTCCTAGAGTGCAATGAAAGCTAAACCCTATGATGTATTTTAAGCTCTTAGACTATTCTCCAGCATATAGTATGTGCTCAATAAATGATAAATGTATATGTTTATTAATTAAAATTATTAGTAAAAATGCTTATTTAAAATGTTTAGCATATTTAAAATGTTAGATATATGGTTAAATCAACATCAGATGATTTGAGGTCCACAAACTAAACTATCAACCAAAAGATACTGCAATAATGCTGCCAAAAAAAATATCCAATGATATTAAAGTTGTTTTTCTTTTCTATTAGCACTGTAGTACAAGATGGATAGACCAGTCATGGATGACTCAACTTTCTCCATTAATCAGAAACTTCCATTGACTTGGTTGATTGCTGACAACTATTTTCTGAATATATGCAGAAGGCAGTGAATGGATGACCTACAGAAAATATCATTGTGAGAAAGCTATGTGTAGAAATGCAGCAGACCATGAAGTGTTTACTGTACTTAGCAAAAAACATAACACTCTCAGGGCTGTATAAAAAAGTAAGTCTTTATGCCTAAAATGCTGACATTCCAGAGAGATGGATGTCTATTTCTAAGTTCTCCTGAAGAACAACATTAGCTGATCCTCAGGGTATGGCTGAATTTGCTACACAGAGCAGCTAGAGTGACCTCAATTCCATATCCATCAATGAGATTTATGATTTGATTGTAAAAGGCAAAAAGCAAAAAATGCATTAAATGCTAATAGGATCCACAACAAAAACCTTACAAGGAATATACATATGCATGCATGTATGCACAAATGCACATACATGGACACATTTTGATTGTTGCTTTGCCAGAAAGATATACAGAAGAGTCTTCATTGTATGATTCGTCTTGATCCAGAGATGACTAAAAATGATGAAGAAAATACATAATTTAAAGTAAATTGTGGCCTTTTCCCACTTCTTGATACTTCTAAAGATCCTGAAAATTTCCCTTAACGTTTTTTGGTTGAGGAGAAAGACTGAGCAGGTTGGATCCATGCATAAGTATTTTACAGTCGAGCAAAATTTTATGGTTCTTTACAACAATCCAAGAGAGACTGGGCTTTCTTCCAGGAGCTATCCCTTGCTTCATTAATTTTAAGGCCACCTTTAACTGCACAGATCATGATTACTTAAGAAGAATTCTTATACCATAAGGACAAATAAAATTTCAATTGGATATTTAGGCATTTGATTCTTTTCCAAAAAACATAGGGGCTGTTTTCTGAAATTCTGGGGACAGATGCAAAATTGAACACATTCAGGGATGGCATGATCTTGCTTAGCAATAGTTTACATAAAAAAAAAATTGAGTATATTATTTACCAGAAATTGTTTCCTGCTGGAGTTAAAATAATAAAATGAGATTTCAATAACACTATTTGCAACTTAGAGAAAATCAGAAGCAGCAATTTGAGTTACCACCAAATGTTTAATAGTCTAGCAAATCTAGTCTTGTACACGGAGCTTGGAAAAAAAAATAAGGAAAATTTACTTTGAAGATTTTCAGTTCATAGAGTCTCAGGCTTTAATGGAAACTGGAAATCACCAGCACCTCACCTCACCCCTTTAAAAGACCATCTCCCATATCTCCTATGGTGTTTTTCTCATGTGATCTTTCAATCTCTGCCTTGATGTCCCAGCACTTGCACTGTTGGACACATGTAGTTGCTAGAACCGCTTACATGGAGATGAAACTCATGCCTAAAATGCTCACTAGTTTTTCCTGGATCTGCCTCTGAATAGGAGAGAAGATTTGTTCCTTTTGTTTACTAATGAGCTTTCATTTGATAAAAAATCACAATTGCTTTAGGAAAACTATTACATTTTCCCCAATATTTTATTACTTATGCTAAGCAACTATATGCACAGACATTGAAGCTGAGCTGAGACAAAAATTCCTACTTGCCACTTCCTCGTTGTGTGACTTTATTGAACTTTTCAAAGTCTTAGTTTTCTTGTTTGTAAAGTGCTACAAAGCAACAGACCTTATAGTCTCTGAGCATTAAATAACAATGCAGGCTCTCAACAGATGTTAGCTACTGTTTTTATTCTTTTCAACTATTCCTTGAGTAACTTAAATCCTTAAGGGCTAGAATAGATCCAGATAAATTTGATTTGAATCTACTTCTTTGAAAAAAGTCAGTGTTTAATTTCTATAAGTTTCTGGGAGTGGAGGTAGAGAGAGAAAGAGAGAGAGAGAGAGAGTGTGTGTGTGTGAGCATGAGTGCATGTGTGTGGTGTTCATAATGGCCCTGATATCCATTCTCCTACATTAAACCTAGCGTATATGGGGTTAAAACCAAAGCACTCATTCCCTGCTTACTCCCTGGCTCCCTGGATCCAGAATCCACAATCTGCTGTGGAGACAAATGGCCAAGGACAGCCACCTGCACATTCTCTTATCAAATTCTTCAACATGTAAGCAGCTTCCCAAGGCCCAACGCAGGCTGGTGGGAAAGCTCCGACTAGCAAGGCCACTGACTCCCCCACCCCCTCTACAAATAGACACATTCCTTGCAACCTTTAAAAACCCCTTGCCTCCCATCTTTTGGGGAGATGAGATGAAACGAATTTGAGGGCTTACTCTCATCTCCTGGCTGACATCACCCGAAATAAAAACCCTTTCCTTGCCATAAGCCTGGCATTCTAGTTTTTATTTGGCCCCTCTTGTGTGGTAGGTAAGGAACCTATCTTTGCAGCCAATAATAGTGTTTGTGTGGTGTAGTTGCATTTCTCTGGCATCTCAAGCTCTGGCATTTTATCTCCATTGAAGTCTTACTTTCCATGATGTGGGTTATGGTTATTTTTCCTGGAGTCAATCTAAACACAAAATTTGGCCCCATTTTGATTACATACATTCATATATGCACATGTATATACACTCAGGTCAAGTCTCTGAATATGCAGAAACTTTAATAAAGGTTTGGGAAATTAAAAGGGCTTTACTTCATGGCATGTAAAAACTTAAAATTGAATATCTGACTTCTCTGTTCCAAAATGTTTTCTCTACATTCAGCTATGTGTCTTTGCCACCTCTGTTTTATGATCTCCTTCCTCTCTCTCAGGAGCAAAACCACGGAAATTCCTCTGAGGAGCATTTCCTTATGAAAATGATCAGATTCTTAAGATTCAACTGGTTTAGAATTTAAGGGTACTAGTGACAGGTATTACAAAAATTACTTGGCTTTAATTAATAAGTTCCTCTTTTTGGAAATCTTATCCCTTCATAAAATTCAATGACAAAATAATGTAATCCTACAGAGAACTTTTTTGCATTGCCAATTTGAGAAGGTAACGTAGCTATTTATGGAAGATCTTTAAACAAAAACAGTTTGATTACCTTGAAATCACTTGCAGATGTTATTCAATATCTTTGCAGTTGCTGTAAGATTACAACTGAAGATATGGCACTCGTTACAGCCATCTGTTTAATTCTTTGTTGAGAAACTTCATCCTTCTAGCTTTTTCAGGATGATTTTTGAGTCCAAATATGAGTAAGATAAGTGTTTAAAATCCTTGTCTGCATAAGAACCTAAGTAGTTACTTGTGGAATTTTAAGTCTGTCTTTATTAGATGAGATTGTAAACATTATGAGGGCAGACATCCTGGCTGTGCTGTTTTCTGCTGTTTGCTCATCATTCGGCACAATGTCTGGCACATGGTAGAGTTTCAATAAATATTGGTTGAATGAATGAATGAACGAACACAATTTTAAAGACATATAACAGAATAAAAATGTAAAAAAGTATCCATAATTCATTTTCAGATGACAAAGCCAGGTCCTTAATATCTGTCGAATTGCCCAGCCTTTCAAAAATTAAAACCACAGTTTTAATAATCACAAGCATTGTGATTAGGATTTGGCATTAAACCATGACCACATAATCATGATGTCGAATTATGATTTGACAGTAAAATAAAAGTTATGGAGAAAAGCAAAGGAATAGAGTGGTGAGGCCCAATTTGAATTATTTTGGTAATGGTTGAGATTTCTTAGTACTACTCACATCAGAATAATAATTATTGGTGAAGAACAGTGTAGGAGCAACCTGTTATCATTTGGAAAAATATAGATAGAATTTTTACAGGACCCTTTTGTTAGATATCAATACACAACTGTGTCTCTCCTCTCCCCTCCCCCAGTACAATGTAGATTAACACAGAGAGCCAAGAGTATGAACTCTGAAGCCAGGCTGCCTGGCCTGGCTTTGTTCTGTACCTCTCAAGTCATTAACTTCTGGGCAAGCTTCATAGCTCTCATTGCTTCAGTTCCTCCCATGGAAAGTGGAGATTATAATGTACCTATCCCCTAGGCTTATTTAATATCTCTAAACTTCTTGAAAACTACACTTTCTTCTCCCCCTTCTTCACTCCCTCCATCCTTTTTTCTTCCTTCCTTTTTCTTCCCTCCCTCCTGTTAGCACCTATAAACATATGTTCCCTACCCACCACATAAGAAGGGCCAAATAAAAACTGGCACTCCAGACTTATGGCAAGGAAAGGATTTTTATTTTGGATCATATCAGCCAGGAGACAAGAGTGAGCCCTCAAATTTGTCTTGTTTTTCTAGTCTCCCCGAAAGATGACGGGTAAGGGATTTTAAACGTTTGTGAGGAATGTGGCTATTTGTAGAGAGGCAATGTGAGCAGTCGGTGGCCTTGCTGGTTGGAACTTTCTCACTAGTCTGCATTCAGCCTTGGGATGCTGCTTTCAGGAAGGAGGAGGAAATGATAAGGAATCCAGGTGACTGTCCGTGGCCATCTGTCTTCATGGCAGATAGTGGATTCTGGAGCCAGGGAGCCAGGGAATAAGCAGGCAAAGAGTGCTTTGGTTTTAAGCCCATGTATGCTGGGTTTAATGGAGAGGAACTGATATCAGGGCCAGCATCTCTCCCTCCTTTCTTTCTTTCTTTCTTTCTTTCTTTCTGTCCTTCTTTCTTTCTTCCTTCCTTCCTTCCTTTCTTTCTCTCTTTCTCTTTCGAAACAGTGTTTCCCTTAATTGCTGTTTGTTTCTAGAATAATTTCATAACATACTTTACATTAAGTTGAAACATATGAAATTGGTTCAATGTTTTTTGGGGGACTACAAAATGGGAATTTATAGCTTGCAGAAAGAAGATGTGATAAACTTAAATAAGCAGGTAAAAGTAATTAAAGTCATGCCTAGATGATGTTTAAATTAAGATTTGGGTTATCCTCCGTTTTCCATCTAGAACTCTCTTTTATTTCCTCCATGCTGAGCAGAATTATGTCAGCTATCACATTATTATTTCTACTACTTTATTTTATTTACTTTAAGACATGTTTTTTCTTTCACGCTTCAACATCTCTGAAAGGGGGATGCATTTTACAAACTATAAAGTCTGGTAGCCACTGTCAGCCGTACATCACAAAGTAGCTCTCACTGTTTGTGCATACGTGAATTTAGCCATAGCTGTACATATTGTCATGCCTGCACTCGAGTTATATGCATTGCTGATGCTACACATTTTGAGTTTGGTTGTGATTTGAAATGTCTAAGATATGTTAATCCATGATTTGGTGTTTAAAAAAATGCTGTGGAGAAAACAAAGGAAACAGAGCAGTGAGGTTTAATTTTGACATTAATGAAACAAATATTTGTCATTGCAGTTATAACCATGATTGCATTATTTTCTTTGAAAGCAAATCCAAGTGATTTGTGGAAACTAAGAAGTGTAGAGACTCACAAGAAGAAGTTGTGTTACGTTCTATTACTGAAGTATTTTCAGAATGATTGCATCTGTCACTGTGATGCAATTGAAAGTGAGACAAATTGTTAATATCTTCAGATTAGATTTTTTTAAACTTCAAGGCAAAGAGACACTAGTGGGATGAAAGAAGTATTTCAAAAAGTATGAAGTGAAAAAAATTCTAAGTGATAAGAAAAAATTATATCATGGTGTAATTAGTATTATTTATTTTAGTAAATGATAGACACGTGAAGGATGACATGAGTGGAGCCATATTAAAATAGGGCTGGAACAGCTATTTCAGAGGAATTGCCTAGTACGTCTTGTTTTCGTTATCTTTCAAACTGGACCAAACCTCCAACATTCCAAGAAGCCTGTAAAACAAGAATATCCTGTTTGTAAGGACTGATAAAACTGGAGTTGCTGATGAATGAATCGCTAACCAGTCAATGAAGAATAAGTCTAGCCTTTCCTCATAGACTAGCCACCAATAGACTCTTCTTTAACACAACTTACCTCATCTTCCTCCTTTTTTCCCATAAAAACCCTGAGCCCCTCTGCTGTAATCAGGACACTATTTGGGTTTCCACCTGAATCTGTGCTCCCCAAACTGTAATTCTTTGATCCCAAACAAACGCTTTGCCTCTTAAACTAGTTTTTGGTTTTATAGGTTGACACATAAACTAATGATGTATCATACAACCAGTGTCATCTTAGATTCATTGAAATAAGGTAAAATATTTTGTGTTTGGCCAATAACCACAACAGATTTTAATTTCTTCAACATATATTACTTCAGCGCTTCCCATGTGTAAGACAATAAATACATTAAATGCTGAATTAGTTTCCAAAGGCTGCCACAAATAGAACCACAAAGTGGGTAACTTAAAGCAACAGAAATGTGTTTTCTTATAGTTCTGGGGGCTGGATGCCCCAATTCAGGGTATTGGCAGAGCCATACTCCCACTGAAACCTGTAGTGGAGAATCCTTCTTTGTCTCTTCCTAGCTCCTTGTGGTGGCTGTCAATTCTTGGCATTCATTGGCTTACCAGCTGCCTCACTCCATTTTTTCCTCTCTTGTCACAAGGCATTCTGCCTGTGCATCTGCATCTTCACATGGCCTTTACCTCTTCTTATGAGGACACCAGTCATATTGGATTAGACCCTAACCCTAATGACCTCATCTTAATGTCATTACTTCTGCAAAGACCCTAATTCCACATAAGGTCACATTCACAAGTGTCAATACACCACTGTTCTCTCCTCTCTGTTATATAATAACAGAGGTTAGGGCTTCAACATATCTTTTTGACAGATACATTCAACCCATTACAGGTGCTATTTGTGAAACAGAAAAGATGAGATACATACATGTTTGGCATACAAGTTGTTTACATTGTGGTAGAGAAAGATATATTATATATAGTTTATATATACAAATGATAATACAAGTTGTAAAGAAATAGCAATTATAAAAAAATTCAGTTAAATGTCAGAAGAGTTGAAATGAAGAAAATCTTACTCTCATAGTACCTATCCTCCAGCAACTTCCATTCCAAGAAACACATAAAACCATAAACATGTCAATGCTTAGGCTACTATCCCAGCAGTGTCCATTAAATAATTAACTAGCTACATTCATTAATGTTTCATATATAATAGTATTCTGTTTTCCTCTATAGTTAACCTTGAGACAAACATATCTATATTGATTTATAATAATGATCTCCACTTCCTATTTGATTTGTAAGGTTAATTGTAAAAAAAGATTATTTTTGTTACTTAAATACAGAAATCTCAAATATAAAATACATAAAAATAAAACAATGTGCAGAAACTTCTTAATTTTACCCCAAAGGCATGAAAGAAATTTTATATTTTTCGACAGTTGACTTTTTCCTAAATCAGAAATTTGCTTAGACATTGAAGTTGCCAGTTCAACAAAGAAAATGAAGTTGACTTTTTTTTTAAAGTTTTGTTTCTATGTTTTGCTTTTGTTTTCTTTTATATTAAAATTTTTTTCTGGCTTTATTGATTTATTTTATTTATTATATCAATTATATAGATATAATTGACATATAACTGTGGAAGTTTAAAGTGTAGAATGTGTTGATTTAGTACACTTATATATTGCAAAATAATTACTACTATAGCATTAGCTAACACTTCATCACATCATATAATTACCATCTCTTTTTTGTGGTAAGAACATTTAAGATCTACTCTCTCAGAAACTTTTGAGTATATAATACAGCATTATTAACTATAATCACTATGCTGTACATTAGATCCCCGGAACTTATTTTCTTTCAATTTGATGCTGTGCATTAAACACCTCTTTTCCTGCAGAAGGGCTATATTTACGTGTGTTTTGTGTTGATATTCTTTGGGCAGATCAATGAATCACCCTGAGGCTCAGTTTACTCATATATAGAAAGTAAGTGTTGGGCAGATTTAAAGTGGCCCCCATCATTGCTACTTACTGGTACCCATGCACTTGTATAATCCCCTGCTTGGAGTGCGGATGGGACCTGTTACTTGCTTCTAACAATAGAATATAACAAAGGTGATGGGATGTCATTGCTTTGATTACATTGTGATATATACAAGACTTTGTCTTGCTAGCAGACATATTAGAGAGGTTGCTCTTCACTGGCTTTGTGGAAACAAGCTGCCATGAATAAGTCACCATACTGGAGAAGTCCAGGTGGCAAGGAAATATGGGTGTCCTCTAAGAGTTAAGGCTGCTTCCAGCAATAAACTGAAGCGCTCAGTCCTGAAGCTACAAGGAAATGAATCTTCCAAAAATGCAAGGGAGTTTGGAAGCAGATCTTTCTCCAGTCAAGCCTCTACTGGGATCACACTCATGGCCAGAATCTAAACATGCGGCTGGGTAAGATCTTGAAAGAGAACAGTTAAGCTGTGCCCAGACTTCTGACCCACAGAAATTATAAAATAATAAATGTATGTTGCTTTAAGTGGCTAGATTTGTGGTCACTTATTATGCAACACTATAAAACTAATACAATGTAGATGATATTATGAACTTCTCACAATGGTTGTAAACAGTAAATAAGGAATGCATGTGAAAGACTCAGGAGCAGGCATAGCATATTGTAGGCACTATTCACATGTTAGCTCCTATCCTTCCTCAGAATCCAGAGTATGCACTTCTAGTCACCACGATTTAAAACTAAGGCAATATATGAATGGTGCAGAAACCCGACAATAAATTTACCTATAAAAATATTAATTATGTGTATTAAAACTTGGCTGATTTTCATAGCAGCAATAAAAAAATTCAAAACAAAATTGGGTGAGGAATGAGGAGATGATCAGTGAGATGACGCTTTATTGCCAGGAAAATTTTTCTGGGTTAAACTTCTTAAATTGCTATAGCAAAACTTTCAAACTTAGGAAGCGCCAAAACACTATTATTGAATGAACTCAACGGTTCCCAGTATGAGACATAGATGATGTCTGAGGCTTCACTGAAATTTGTCCAGGGTACTGTTCTTTTGATTTTTTCCTTATATGTGTGCTTCAAGATAGAAATCATTAATGTAAAATAGTTCTCAGAAGACTTTTGCAAGGATTCACTTTAACATTTACCTTTTAACTGAATCCAAATTCTTATACCAATTTTGAGTCTCCTATTTACCTTCTAAGTATATTTGTGTATATAGATTGGACTTAGTATGTGCCTTTTTTTCATTCTGTTGTTGATGATATCAAGATCTGAAGACATTTAAATAATAAACTTAGACACTATGTCTTCATTTGTGGAGCTTTGTCTTCCTCCGTATTCATCATTATTCAAAATCAGACTCACTATTGCCACCAAACTAATTTGCAAAATGTTAAAATACAACGTTAAGTAGTATTTTTTCTCTTCTTTTCGATCTGCTCTTCTGCAAATAGTAATTCCACTGTGCTACTGTGTTGATTGTGTAACAAAGCAACAATGTTTTTTACTAGATTTGAAAATAATTTATACATTAGCATGATGAAATCAATTTTATTGCAAGTCTAAAACCATAAATGATGCCATCACTACTATCCCAGAAAGCCTATAATGCAGTCTTTGCCAAATTGTATTTCATGGAATATTTCGCCACAGAGTTCCATATACAAATTAAATGAGGGAAATTTTGAGTGCAACACTGAGAATTTTGATATGTTAATGTGCATTCCAAGTAAGGTACATATAATGTAGATTTTCAAGACATTCATTTGATCCTAGTTCCCTTAAAAGAATCACCTGTTATCATATCCTAGAACTAGAATCTACTGAAATCCATTTTGGGAAATTCTTCTTTAACTTTTGATGTTATAAAGTGTGGGACACTTGTTAAGGGGGAGAAAACTCTGATTTATTTGTTTCTATTGGAAGAGGATCCAACCGTACTCGCTGCTGAGGACTGAAGCCTCACCTTATGTATTTTATGCCTGCCTAATCCGAAAAGTATGATTCATTGATTCAGGAATAAGAAAGAATACTTGAATATGAGAAACATCATAGCATATTCCAAAACTAAGAGTTTACTCTCAAAACTTAAAAAAAAAAGAAATAGCAAATGTGCCTATGGTTAAAAATCAAATAGAGGGAAAGAGGTAATAACGAAAAGCCACATTGACCTGCACCATCCTTCCAACCCTGCCAGTTCTGCTTCTAGGAATCAGCCACTGTTTTCATTTTTGTCACGGTTACCACGTGGCTCTAAATAACATATGCTTATACTTCATTTAATTTAGATACTATTTATTGACTTTCGGTAATGATATATGAGAATTTGCTCATATATACAGCCCTTCATATCACTTCCCTCTCTCCAATAGCTAGATTAACATCATCCTTGGAATTCTGCTGGCCACCTCTACAAACTCAAACTACCTAAGCTCTGCTCCTTGTTCCATCACTTAGAAGAAGCTTTTCTCTTCCCTTTGCACTTATCAACCCCTGTCAGCTATGCCTTTACTCTTATACTAAGAACATAGATCATTTTATTCCATCCTGTAAAAATAGTCTTCTGTGATTTGATTATAAAAGTATAAACCAGTTGATGAGTACATAGTCAAATACAAAATACTATAATAATGTAATGACAGTATGTAAATCACTTTTGCTGTAGTATGAAAGTTAAAAGAGAAAAGTATTAAAAATAACTATAAATACAAAAAATTGCTAATGAGTACACAGTACAAAAAGATCTAAAGTATGACATCATTAAGAAAAGGGGGAGTGGAAGAGGTAAAAATGTAGAGTTCTTGTACATGATTGAAGTTATTAACAGCTTAAAATAGACTGTTATAATTATAAGATGTGTTATGTAAGCTTCATGGCAAAAACAAAGAAAATACTTATAATAGACACATAAAAGAAAAAAGAGAAAGGAATCAAAGCATATCACTCCAAAAAATCAACAAATCACAAAAGAAGACAGCAAGAGAGGAAAAGAGGAATAAAAGAACTACAAAACAGACAGAAAACAATGACAATAGTAAGTCCTTACCTATCAGTGATTAAACATAAATGGATTAAACTTTCCAACCAAACGACATAAGGTAGCTAAATGAATTTTTAAACCCCCCAAATCCAACTATATTTTGCCTACAAGAGACTCATCTCAGCTTTAAGGACACAGATTGGTTCAAAGTGAAGAGTTGGAAAAAATTATTTTAGGCAAATTGTAACCAGAAGACAGAATAGTGGTTATACTTGTAACAGACAAAATAGACGTTAAAAAACTGTCACAAAAGACAAAGAAAGTCATTATATAGTGATAAAAGGGACAATTCATCAGGAAGATATAACAATTATCAACATGTATGCATCCAACTTCAGAGCACCTAAACAAGGCAAATATTGACAGGTTTGAGAGGAAATACATAGGAATATAATAATAATAGGCGACTTCAATACTCACTTTCAACATGGATAGAAGAGCCAGACAGAAAATCAATAAGGAAACAGTGAACTTGAACAACACTGTAGAACAAACAGACATAGCAGATACATACAGAACATTCCATCCAACAGCAGCAGAATACACATTCTTCTCAAGTACACATGGAACATTTTCTAGGATAAATCATATGTTAAGCCAAAAAACAAATCTCAACAAATTCAAGAGGACAGAAATTATATCAAGTATCTTTTATGACCAGAAAGGTATGAAAAGAGAAATTAATATCAAGAAGAAAGCTGGAAAAGTCACAAATATTGGAAATCAAACAACACATTCTTAACCTTTGAGATAAGGGAGAAATCAAATTGCAAATTAGAAAACATCTCAAGACAAACAAAAATGAAAACACAACATACCAAAACTTATGGGATACAGCAAAAGTAGTACTAAGAGGGAAGTTTATAGTGACAAACACCTAAAATTAAAAAAAATCTCAAACAAAAGGCATGACTTTACACCTCAAGAAACCAGAAAAAGAAGAATAAACTAAGCCCAAAGTTAGCAGAAGAAGGGAAATAAAGACAAGAGTGAAAATCAATGAAATAGAGAATGGGAAAACAGTAGAAAAAATCAACAAAACTAAGAATTGGTTTGAAAAGATGAACAAAATTGACCAGCCTTCAGCTAAGAGAAAAAGAGAAAAGACTCAAATAAATTACTGTACATTATTATATATAAACAACTATACACCAAAAAATTGGATAACCTAGAAGAAACAGACAAATTCTAAGAAACACACAAAGTACAAAGACTAAATCATGAAGAAAGAAGAAATTTGAACAGATTAATAATGAGGAGGGAGATTGAATCAGTAATTGAAAATCTTCCAACAATGAAAAGCCCAGGACCAGATAGCTTCATGAATAAAATCCACCATATACATAAGAAAGAAATAATGCCAATCCTTCTCAAACACTTCCAGGAAATTGAAGAAGACTGAACACTCCCAATCTCACTTTATAAGGCTGCTATCAACCTGATATCAAAGTCAGACAAAGACATTGCAAAATAAAACAAAACATAGGCCAATATCCCTGATGAACATAAATGCAAAAGATCCTTAAAAAACCCAACCCACTAGCAAACTAAATTTGATAGCATATTAAGAGGATCATACACCATGACCAAATGGGATTTATCCCAGAGATGAAATTATGGTTCAACAAATAACGTGATACACTACACTAACAGAATAAAGGATAAGATCTACATTCACATCTTCATAGATGCAGAAAAAAACACTTGACAAAACTCAACACATTTTCATGATAAAAATTCTCTACAATATAAGGATAGAAGGAATTTACCTTAATATGTTAAAGACTATATATGATAAACCCACAGCTAACATCAACAGTGAAAGCTTTTCCTCTAAGATCAGGAACAAGGTAAGGATGCCCACTCTTCCCACTTTTATTCAACGTAATACCAGAAGTCTAGAGCAATTAGGCAAGAAAAAGAAATAAGAGGCATCCAAAATGGAAAAGAAGAAAAATTATCTCTGGTTGCAGAAGACATGATCTTATATACAGAAGATCCTAAACTCCACACAAAAAATTGTAAGAGCTAATAAGTGAATTCAATCAAATTGCAGGGTACAAAATCAACATGCAAAAAATCAGTTGCTGCACACTAATAATGAACTATCTGAAAAGATAAAATACTTGGGAATAAAATTAACCAACGAACTGAAAGACTTGTACACTGAAAACTCTAAAACATTGAGGGAAGAGATTGAAGAAGACACAAATAAATGAAAAGACATTCCATTCTCATGCATTGGAAGAAATAATATAGTTAAAATATCCATACTACCCAAAGCAATCTTCAGATTCAATGCAATCCCTATTCAAATCCCAAAGGCATTCTTTACAGGAATAGAAAAGAGTATCCTAAAATTCATATGGAACTACAAAAGACACCAAATATTCAAAGCAATCTTAAGTAGAAAGAAAAAAGCCAGAAGCATCATGCTTCCTTCTTTTCAAAATATGTTACATAGCTACAATAATCAAAACAGTATGGTACTTGCATAAAAACTGACATATAGCCCAGTGGAACATAATGGAGAATCCAGAGATAAACTCATGGTTGTATGGTCAATTGATCTTGGGCAAGGTTGCCAAGAATGCACAATGGGGAATGGACAGTCTCTTCAACAAATGGTGCTGGGAAAAACAGATATCCACATTCAAAAGAAAGAAATTGGACCCTTGTCTTACACCATTCACAAAAATAAACTCGAAATGGATAAAGATTTAAACATAAGACTTGGAACTGTAAACTCCTAGCAGAAAACATGGGGAAAAACTCATGGTATTGGTCTTGGAAATGACTTCTTGGTTATGACATCAAAAGCACAAGCAACAAAAGCAAAAATACAAATGACATGTGGGACTAAATCAAACTGAAAACCTTCTGTAGAGCAAAGGAAACAATCAAATAGTGAAAGGGTAACGTACAGAATAGGAGAAAGTAGTTGCAAACCATCTATCTGATAAGGGATTAATGTCCACAATATATAAGGAACAAATACAACTCAGTACGAAAAAAAATTGAGTAGACATTTCTCCAAAGAAAGATATATGGTATAGGTCAAGAGGTATATGAAAAAATGCTTGATGGGGAATCAACACTGGAAATGTAAATCAAAATCACAATGATATATCACACATGTTAGGATGGCTATTACCAAAACAACAAAAGATAACAACTGTTGGCAAGGATGTGGAGGGATTGCACCCTTGTACACTGTTGATGGGAATGTAAAATAGTGCAGCTACTATGGAAAAAAGTATGGTAGTTCCTCAAAAAATTAAAAATTGAATTAACATGATCTAGCAACCCCACAGAAGTATATTTCCAAGATAATTGAAATCAGGACCACAAAGAGATATCCGTACTCACATATTCATTGCAGCATTAATCATAATAGCCACAATATGGAAACAATCAAAATGTCCATCAACAGATGAATGGATAAGGAAAATGTGGTTGATACAAACAATATTATTCAGCCTTAAAAATAGTAAGTCCTGCCATACATGTCAACAGGATGAACCTGGAGAACATTATGCCAAGTGAAATAAGTTGGTCACAGAAGGACAAATACTGCATAATTCCACTTATATAAATTATCTAAAACAGTAAAACCCATAGAAACAGAGAACAGAATGATAGTTGCCAGGAGTTGTGGGGAGAGGGAAATGGGAGTTGCCATTCAATAAGTATAGTTTCAGTCATGCAAAATGAATATGTTGCAGAGATCTTCTGTACAACACTATACCTATAGTTAACAGTACTCTATTGTGTACTTAAAAATTTGTTACAAGGGTAGATACAATGTCAAGTATTGTCACCATAATTTTTTTTAACGTATGGGGAAAAAGTGTAGAAACCAGTAAACATCATTGCACATTCATTATCTTGAGAGTCAAATCACACACAAACATGTTTCTTTTACTCTGGGTCCAATGCCCTGTTCCTCTCAAATAATCCTTCTAGTATCTTCTTCAAACGGATTTTCCCTTCCCACATTCCAGTTAGATTTATAATACATTCAAGTTTTTCAAAATTCTCAATTACATTATCAGTTTTAACTATTCCTGACCTGTGTTTTTGGAGAATTCTCTGTCTACTTCCTCACTCTTGGTAAGGACACCATTCTGGACTTTGGTTTTGCAGGCCTTCTGCACAGGTATATGGGGCAGAAGCGAGTACCCTTCGTGGCTAATCTGGATTAGATCCATTGTATTTCAGATTACGGGCCTGTCTTTTTCTTGGTTAACTTTCTTATATCCAGAAGTAACTTACTAAGAAATGGTTCATGGGAAATAAGCTTAAGTCTTGGCATGCTTAAAAGGATCTTCTTTCCTGCTTTTACATTAATTTATAATTTTGAAATCATAAAAATTTAAAATCACCTTCTCTCAGAATATCGTCTTCATTGTCTCTTAACAGTCATTGTTGTTGATAAGAAGTCTTACATCAGTCTAATTCTTGTTCCTTTGTAAATAAACTCTTTCATTTCCTCTTTGAAAGAATTTCAAATCTCTTTATTATTGGTGTTCTGAAATTTCACAATCATATACGTTCTACTTTGTTATTTGTTTGTATGTTTGGCTATTCTACTGGGCGGTTGGTAAACTTGTAAATATGAAGACTTGAACCTTTCAGTTCTAGGAAATACTCTTATATTATCTCTTTTATAGTTTCCTTATGTACATTTTCTTTAGTCTTTCTCTCTAGAATTCCTAGAATTAGAGGGTGGAACTATTTCATTCATGTGTGTATTTTATCTTTCCTCATATCATTTTTTAAAATTAATCAAGCAAGAAATATACAGGCATAATTATTTTGGCCACTTATACCCTGCACTTCTTCTTTATCTTCAGTCTTACTATTTAATTTATTTTAATTTCTGCAATCATTTTAATTTCAGAATTTTTTTCTTATTCACTGAACAAACATGCTGTTCTTGTTCTACAAACGAACTATGTTATTAAGTGACTCTGAGGTACCATATTTTTAAGTTTTTTTCTGTCTTTTGAATTACCCCTGTCTGTTGAATCTTTTTTTTTTAGGTTTGAACTTTCTCTTTATTTTTTTTTTTTTTTGAGGAAGATTACCCCTGAGCTAACATCTGCTGCCAATCCTCCTCTTTTTGCTGAGGAAGACTGGCCCTGGACTAACATCTGTGCCTGTCTTTCTCTGTTTTATATGTGGGACCCCTGCCACAGCATGGCTTGATAAGCAGTGTGTAGGTCCACACCTGGGATCAGAACCGGGAACCCTGTGCTGCTGAAATCAAGTGTGCGAACTTAACCACTATGCCACCCGGCCTGCCCCTGAACTTTCTCTTTTATATTCAAGGTATTTTTTAAAAATTTGATATTTCTTGATTGTCCAATGAAGGATTGAAACAAAATTAAAAGTTGATTTGGGGCTGGTGTATTGAGCTTGTTTTTGATGGTTAAGCATCACTTTAAGATGCTTGGCTGGTAAACTATGATGGGACACCTCCTTCTAACGGACAATATTGGAGCCATGTTGCCCAGGGGGAGCCCAGAAGCCAAAATATCCATTCAATTTCTGTTCATTTAGGGAAAAACTCCTAGGTTTTTTTTAAACTCTAATTCTTGTGTGTGTGTGTGTGTGAGGAAGATTGGCCTGAGCTAACATCTGTTGCCAATCTGTCCTCTTTTTCTTCTCTCTCCAAAGCCCCAGTACAGCTAGTATATCCTAGCTGTAAGTCATTCTAGTTCTTCTATGTGGGATGCCACCACAGTATGGCCTGGTGAGCGATGTGTAAGTCCGCACCCAGGATCTGAAACAGCAAACACCAGATTGCTGAAGCGGGGCCTGTGAACCTAACGAATTGGCCACAGGAGCAGCTTTGACTCTTAGGTTTCTGTGCTTTGGTTTCTGCTGGGAGCCGTGGCTACATCATTTGATCGGCTGTTTGACAGGGTCCAGCAGATTAACGCCGAGGGGTGCAGGGCCACCCCTTGGTGAAGAATAACCGGCCAGCCCCTCACACAGTTCTGAAACCTGTGCTGCTTCTAATTGCCCTTCATTCCTTTTCCTTTCTTAACCTCCAGTTTTCACTCCTTTGGGTGGCTGCTTGGGAGGCACTACCTCCCAGGAAAATTAGATATAGTAAGAGAATGTGACCACCTGCAGGTAACTTTCAAGATATTTTTCAGTTAATTAATGGAGGAGCACACAGTCCCATGTGAGACAATCAGAAAGGAATCCTGCCCAGATAAGATGTCGAATTAGGTTTATGGCCTCCATCTGGTTAATGTTTCCTTCTCCCTCCTGTTCTTTGTCTAAATATACATATGCATCGTCCTTCTAAGTTTGTTGGTTAATTGGATGATCAAGAAGTATCTATATATTATTCTTGACCTTCTGCTTTCTGTTAAAATGTTATAGAGGTTTTCTCCTAAAAGCAATAAATAATAAATAATTGGTGAGTAGAAGGGTCGAGGGGTGCAAGAATGCCCCTCGGTGAAGGATGGCCGGCCAACACCCCCGATATTTTCTGAATTATATGCATGCTTTCTATCAAGGTTATGTGTATACTTATTTCTCTTTTTTATTCTTGAAGATATATAGTTTAGTTTAGCTTTTCAGCCCTTTACTTTACTAACAATATGATACTTTCTCCGGCAGTGTACTTAAGGGACCGTTAGCTCTACAATCTAAAAGACAAAGGAATGCTTCCACCCCCTAAAGGGCGCGAAAAAGTAAAGATGTTTAACTGCCTGCTGAGAATGCAGATAGCCCTGGGGATAAGACACCCTGGAGTCGCCTTTTGTTCCCATTAACCATCTACACTAATGACGTAAATGACTGAGGGAGGCAGGGATGGCTCCACCAGGATGTAACCAGACGGGCTGCTGCCCTGTCCGGAGGCCTGGACCTTCTCTCTTTGATTTAACTTTACCGTGAATTACAACAGATGTCTAGGTACCTATCTCCTTTAGCTTAGAGACAACAAACGCTAGTTAATTGCGGAGAAGACGATCATTAACCTTATGCTCTATAGAATGGAATGCTAATAAATATTCTTGTGCTCGTTTCTTACTTCCTTATCTCTCTGAGAATATTTGTAAAACTATTTCTGTACTAATCCTGAAAAATATATAAACGACACTTGTGCACAGTAAAGTCGGACTTGCTAACACCAACCCAAGTCTCACATCCCCTTTATTTTCCCCCTCCCTCATCGCGCCGACGCCGTCCATCCCTCAGGAACCTGGACTCCGCCGGGGCGGGACCCCGGCAGGTTTCTCTATTTAGAACAGGGAATTAAACAACTTTGGAGGTCATTGGGAAAGAAATATTTGTGCCTGTGTGTTATAAATATATATATATTTGTATATGTTCAAAATATTTATGTTGATAAGGATGCATGATCAAAAAGGATTTTGAAGCCCATATTGATAACAATATATCTAGTTCAAGTGAAAATGATCAAATCATTAGGGTTTGGCATATATGATATCAAATTAAATGGCCATGTACATTACCTGAAATGGACAGTTAGATTAACTTAAGTATGTTATCTTTGTAATCAAAATTTGGATGTGGGATTGAGACTTGTGAGAACACAAAACTCATTTCTATACTAAGACAGGGAAACTTACGTGTGCTAGTTCATTAATATAAAATGCTGTTGTTACATAAAATCACTCTAAAAAGATTGTTATCCTACTTAATATATTTACATGTTGAGCTCCTTTTTTATGAGAATAATTTGAGCATCTGAAGTATAACAGAGCTAGAACCATAGCACTCTGTCAAAAATGCAAGTGTGTGGAATTCTGCAGAAGTTCTAGCCATGATAGAGCACCAGGACACAAATGAGTAAACTGGCTAATTCCTCAGGGAATTGTAAGAAAGATCTTTTCTTATGGATATTATCTAGTTTCTGCCTTCTCGTTAATTTGTAAAAACTTACTTTGTGCAGATACTCTACAAGGCAGTCTGAAAATAATAATAAAAATACACACAGATGACATCTTCCTTATGTGTAACAATGCTTTAATATAATTTCCATTTTTCAGAAAGTTTTTTTCCCTGGATGTAAGCATATTTTATTTTATTGTGGTAAGAACACATTATGAGATCTACTTTCTTAAAATTTTAAGTGTGCAGTACATTATTGTAGACCATAGGTACAGTGTTGTATATCAGGTCTCTAGAGCTTATTCATTTTACTTAACTGAAACTTTATGATTGTTGATTAGTAACTCCCCATTCCTCCTTCCCTCTAGGTCCTGGTAACCACCATTTCACTTTCTGAGTCTGTGAATTTTACTATTTTAGATACCTCATATAAGTGGAATCATGCAGTATTTGTCTTTGTATGATTGGTTTATTTCATTTAGCATAATATCCTCAAAGTTCATCCATGTCCTCACGTATTTCAGAATTTCCTTATTTTTTAAGGCTAAATAATACTCTATTACATGTATATACCACACTTTCTTTATCCATTCATCTGTTAATGGACAGTTAGGTTATTTTCACAACTTCTTTGTTGTGAATAGCAATGACTTAGAAGTGCTAACATCTCTTTGAGAGCTTGATTTCAATTCTTTTAGATAAATACCCAGAAGTGGGATTACTGGATCATATGGTAACTCTATCTTTAATTTTTTGAGGAAACTTCATAATGTTTTCCATAGCAGCTGCACTACTTTTCATCTCACCAACAGTGTGCAAGTGTTCCTATTTCTCCACATCCTCTCCAGCACTTTTATCTTTTGGGCTTTTCTTTTTGATAAGTCATCCTAAGGTATGATATTGCATTGTGGCTTTGATTTGCATTTCCCTGATAATTAGTGATATTGAACATTTTTCATATATCTGTTGGCCATTTTATGTCTTCTTTGGAGAAATGTTTATTCAAGTCTTTAGCTCATTCTTAAATCTAGTTATTAGTTTTTGTAAATTCATTTTAATGAAACCTAATTTTCTGTGCAAAGGATTTTTCCAACTTATTTTATTAGGCAAAATAGCTAAAATATACAGAAAAATTGCCTTTACCCTTGTCATCTGCCTTCTTCCTCAACTCCTCCCCTTTCTTTATTCATGCTTTTTGAGAGAATCATCTGAAGTAAAAAGGAATCAAGGCTCTGCTATCAGAAAGTCTCTCTACCACTTCCTGATTGAGGTCCTGAGCAAGTTGGTTGCTTTCTCAATTTGTAATCTGCATAAGGATGACCACAACAGTGAACTCATTGGATTGTTCGAAGGATTAAATTAGATAACATGTGACAATGACCAACATTGGCTAAGAATATAATATGAAAATAAAATCCTTTTTCCAGTCTGATTTTTACTCTTCCTGTCCAGGATTTCTATATTCCAGTTGACATTTAGTTAAGCACTTTGCAGTGTTTTTGTCTCCAGCCTATTATACAATTTCCTTCACATCTTAACCCTTAGGTGATTCAGGTCCTTCAGAAAATATAGCCCACTGATGCAAGATCCTTTAGCCAGGCTAGATTCAGCCTTTCTTCCATGGACAATTTTCCTTTTGTACAAGAAACCAAAATCACAGTTACATCAAACATGAGTGTTTTCTGTGGCAAAGATCTTAAGGAATTCTTTATATTCTCCAGTATGTTAAAAAACAACAACAACAGTAGTTTTGGAGATAATTTCATCATTTCATGGTGTCACTAACCAACTCTTCATTTTTATGAGAGTAATTTTTCAGTTTTTAGATTATCCTTGCCCTTTATTTCTCCACCCTTTTTTTGTGTGTCTGTCTCTTGGCTATTTTTGTTGCTCATTAGTTCTTCCATCAGAGGACGGGAAACGGAAATAAAAGAGGATGAAACTCATACTCAGGCAGTACCTATGCAATATAAACGGCCCTTCAGGGGTGAAAGAAAACCCACCTGATTGGCTGTGGGGATCTTAATGACTGAATTATACTCACTATTCAATTTCAGACTGTTATGCACACAGTTCTGGCCAGCTACTTAAACTCATTTTTCTTCTTCAAATGGTTGATTGGTACTCATTACTACAGTGATATCCATCAGCCACCAAGGCCATCAAGCATGCTGAGTGATGGTCTTGATCTTTGATTGGTGGGCAGCTGTCTCCGCATAGCTTTCAGCCTCATCCAGGTCTGTATGCTGATTCACTTACCTATTCTCATTCCACATCTGCCTGCTAGGGCTTGGCTTCTCACCACAACTTCCAATTCAATAGGACCTTTCAGATATACTAATATCCTGGGAGCCAATATAGGTAAGGACTTCAAGGACAGAGGGAGATCCAACTTTTTCACTCACTTTTCTGGCCAGAATGAAGGTAGGATTGCTTTACTTTCTTAAATGATCTATTCTAAGGTTTGGCCACTGATAGTTTTCCATTTTTTCCCTGAGATTTTGTTTTTCTATAAATGTCACAGTCCTTGCCAAAAATATAACCTTGATAAAAAACTGACTTGTTTTTCAAAACATCAAAATTCAGTTTATTATAACCAGTTATACTGTCCATAGTTAGCTTAGAGCTATATTTTGTTAACACTTTCTGGTCACAGATTTGGTTGTGGAACTATGGATGTCTGTGGGTTTCAAGTAAGTTTGCTTTAACTTCTCATTAGCATGAGAATTAAGAGTGGGGTACAGTCAGCTGAATTATGTATAAATAAGTTATTTTTTACAAGCAGCTTTAAACTCTAGGCTAGAGTGCTTCTCTATTGTTTAACAATATGAATTAATAAAACTTCTGAAACCACCTATATATTAAATGTTTCTTTTAAATTCAGTGTCTCTGAGTGAGTCTTTATTCCAATAGAAAAAGGATAGAAAGAAGCCCTGAGAAGCTCCTAGTCAGACACTCATTGGATACTTCAATTGCCTATTGTTGGCTTAAGATTGTTCATTCCAGTTTTCAAATCTTATTCAGCTTCCAAAAAAAGTGCACTCGAAAACTGTAATATTAAATATTGGAACCCCTCCCTCGCCACACACACACATTGGCTGAAATTACCACAACTGCCCTCTGAATGTTGAAATAACCCTAGTAAGAAAAGGTTGGAGTAACTGTGGCAGAAGTCTTTTCTAGCCAGGCTCATTTTTGCAATATTTGGACTGATAACATTATGACAGGACACCCTGAGGAGGCAAAGAAAAATGGGATTAGGAAGAAAAGGGAAGAACAGGAAATTAATGAGGAATTTGTATGAAGAGCAAGGAACAATAGAGCTGTGGTTTTCTAAATTTAGGGCTGTATGAATACACTCTGTGTCCTGCAGTATAAGAGAGAGGTAAGCCAGTTGCTGGAAGTCTGATCTTCTTTGAATATCTTCTTCTTGTTATTTTTAAAGGAATTAGGCTGAAGAGGAAATGTGCAAGGTAAGTTGACAAAGTGTAAAATTCATTTCACACCCATTCCTGAGTGTCTCAAGAAACTGGCTCAGAGATTTGAAAGGGCAAGCCACCGTATGTATGAGGAGTAAAGATCTGGTCTTCAGGCCCTGCGGTGGCAGACAATAATCCCATTGTGAAAACTTATGACAGGAGTGAAATTAATTAGCTCTCTCCTCCAACTGTGTGAGGCAACAGCGAGAGTTAGAACTCAGAGGAGCACCCCAGCGGGGGACATGGACTTCAGAGGAGAACAAGGAGAGAAAGTACTTTTCTCTCACCAAATTGTCACATTCATGTCACAAGGAAAATGGATGAAAACAACAAAAAAATGGCATTCTTTCCCATTTTGAGCATTTAATTGAGATCTTAGTTTGCTTTTAAAAATGAAAGTGGAGTAATTAACTCTGTTATCAGACAACAGCCAGACTGCAATGATTATTTAGAAGAGTTAGAAAGGGTGTCTGTTCTATAGTCAATATGACCTTTATCATTTATTAGGTTGTTTATCTGGCTGCTTTAAAAAGTTTTTCAGAAACTTTTCCTTTTAATTACATGGGTAAATATCTTTGTAGTCTTTATTAATTGATTTTTAAAGTCACATTCAGAATTCCGTGCCTTGCATTTGCAAAGGTCAGGAATGTTTTGCACATAAATGACATTGAGGGAGAAGTTCTATAAATAATATTTCTGATTTTAAAAGGTCACATGAGAAGAAAGAAAAAACTCAACTTTGTACTTCATGTGTCTCAGACATATTGTGTGCTTTTGTAAATGAGTCCTTTGCCAACATACCATATAACATGCTCTTCTTAACACTGACATTTGCCCCTCAATAATCTAGATTTTACTCTAACTAAGTTAGAAGAAAGAGTATGCCTCATATGACTCAGCAATAGGTACAAATCTGATTAGGGGAATTATTGGAGCCATGAGACTTTTAGAGTTTGGAGGAATGTTAAAGATGAGCTTAAATGCCTTCTTTTACCAAAGGAGACGTGAAGACCAGGCATGTTACATGGCTTGTTCTAATAAGAGAACTACTTATGTAGGAGTGGAGCTAGAACCCAGGTACCCTGATTCCCAGTTTTGTACTCTTGGTTAATGTAATCTCAAGGAGCTACTGGCAGCACTTCCTTTAGAAGGAAGGTGTTCACACAACTACTTCTCAAAAATAAAGTCCTAATTAGATTTTATTTTATACGTCTTTTTAAATAAATCTTTATTGAAGTATGATATAAATACAGAAACGTGTCAACTAATACATGTACAGTTTGATGAATTATTATGAAGTATGCACATTCATGGACCCAATAATCAAATAAAGAAATAGATTATTGCCTGCACCCCAAAAACTCCCCCTTGGGTCCTTTCTCTGTCACTACTTATTTCCTATCCAGCGACAATAACAATCCCAATTTCTGTCACCATATGTTAATTTTTGCCTGTTTTCAAACTTAATGTATAAACAAAGTCTTCTGGTCTGGCTTCTTTTCTCTCAAGATTTTGTTTGCAAAATGTATCAATGTTGTTTTGCATGGTTTGTTCCTTTACATTGATGTTTGGTCTTCCTTTCTGTGACTAAATCACCGTTTATCTGCTCCAATATTGATGAACAGTTGGGTTGTTTCCAGTTTTGGACACTTAGAAACAACACTTCTGTGGATGTTCTTGTTCATGTCATTGGATGTATATATATGCCATATCTTTTAGGTGTATTCCTAGAAGTGAAATAGGTAATGAAATATGCATATGTTTAACAGACACTGTCAACTTTCCAAAGTGGTTGTGCCAATTTACACTCCTAACAGCAGTATGTAACTTGTTCCACATTCAGACCAAAGCCGCATATTACCAGAATTTTTACTGTTATCTATTCCGGAACATATGTAGTGCAGTCTTATTGTGGTTTTGATTTGCTTTTTCCTGAGGGCTAATTACTTTGAACACTTTTCATATCATTTATTGGCATTTTGTATTGTCCCTTTTCGAAGTTCCTGTTCAAGTTTGCACTTTTTTTTTTTTGGCTTGTCTACTTTTTCCTCATTGATTCATGAGTTCTTTAGGCATTCTGGATGAGTTTTCAGTTAGAAACATTACAAGTATGTTCTAGTCTGTGGCTTGACTCTTTATTCTCTGAAGTGTGTTTTGATGGAAAGATGTTCCCAATTTTAGTGTAGTCCAATGTGTCACTCTTCCCCTCATGGTTAGTGTTTTTTTAATGCGTATGTGCTCTGTTTAAAGATACTTGTTTATCCTCAAGGTCTTGAAGTTATTCTCCCACGTTATCTTTTAGCTGATTTGTTGTTACACCTTTGATATTACGTCTCTAAGCCAACTGGAATTGGTTTTTTGTGTGTAATGTAAGGTAGAGAATTGGCATTCATTATTTTTTTCACATAAATATTTCCAGTGTGCTCAGCATAATTTCTTGAAAAGACTGGCCTTTCCCAACTGCTTTATAATCTACTGTTTTCATAAATCAGGTGTCCACATATGGGCGTATTTCAACACTTCCTATTCTGTTCCATTGGTCTGTTTGTCCTTGTGCCAATACCACACTAATTTAATTTCCCACGATTCTACTTTTTTGCAAATCCTATTAGTTTCACATTGGCCCTCTCATTCCAGATTCTCTCTCTATTTCTCCATGCAGCCTTCTGGGTAACTCTGCCAGATTTGTTTTCCAGTTTGTTATTGCCCTCTTCTGATATGTTTAATTCACTTTTAAATCATGCCATCGAATATCAAATTTGTTCTGAAGTTCCGCTGAAGTCCTACTCTATTCCTAAGATTGTGTCTACTTTCTTATGTCCTTAAACGTGCTTATGTTCTCTTTCAGATTAAGTTCCATTATCACAAAGTTTTTTATGACATTAAAGTGTGTTTGATGATTCTCATTTACAATTTTGTTTGTTTTGTAAATGTTGATTATGTGTTCATGTTTGGTGAAGATTTTTTTTCCTGTGATCATGCCTCAGGACAAGAAGACGTTCCTCCACAGAGGTTTAGAGTGTGCTTCTGCCAGGTACCTTACACATATCATTAGTCTGGGGCAAATTTTTATGTTAAACCCCAGCTTTCTGTGCCACATGCCGATGCAAACCCCAAATCTGTGTTAGGTCAGGCCCAAGATTTTTCAGTGGTTTCTTTTTTATCCCGAACCATCACAGTCATAGACCTTGTCACCTCTCAAAGGATGGGCTCCTGGCAATAATATATATGAGATATTCCCAAAAGGAAAAAGTATGGCACAAATATAAAATGTATTGCTTTTTATTTTATATAAAGATGCTACTCATATATGTTTAGTACAAAGAAACCTTACAATACTTAATAACATTCACTATTACAAATGTTGTAATAATGAATTGAAAGTCTAATTCAAAAACTACAAGGGGAAATCTTTCCCCTTGTATGGTAGTCTGCCCTCAGAATATTGGAACTGAAAGAACCTTATTGTGCTTTTTCTCCATTTATATTTTACATTGCATTTTACCTGTCTCTCCCCTGCCCCACTTTGTCTAACAGAACGGAAACTCCACCATGCGTGACATGTCTGATGCACAGGAAAGTGCACAAACTTAAGTCAGTGCTTTAGTGATTGTGTATTGAGCAGACCAGATGAACTTGAGAGTTTTCATCCTGCTGTCCCTGTCGCTAGATGTGCCAGAAACTAAGTCTCATGTATACTTAGAGGCAAACATGTAGCACTTTGTGAATCATGCACTCTCTTTCAGATCAATGGTTAGAAAGATTCTAGGCTGAGCGAAGAAGCAGATAATGAGAGAAAAAATCAAGGAGAGCAGGGCTGGAGTTAATTCATCTTTGTTAAGAATCTTCATTGCAGAAATATCGGCAGCACTGGCCGTGAGATTCTAGCTGAGGATGAAAAGAAGAAATTCTTATTTTCAGTCTCCTGGGGAAATAAGAATAAAAATGAATTGTACTGGGGAAAAAAAAGCAAGCAGAATGTTTTCATCTGACTGATCAGAATTCTTCATAAAGCTCCATATCTAAGATTTTCAACTTGCTCCCGGAAAGAATTGGCAACATGGAGAGACACAAATTATAGGTACAGTAAGAATGAAGGCAAATCCAACAAAAAGCTTTCAGTTTCTTTCATTTTAGTTGAATATCTCAGCATTTCTTAGCTCTTAATTTATTTCTATTTTAATTCATATGATTCTTTGTTGGGACTGCAACGACTAAAACATTAAGGCTCCATCCATGCTAATGTGTCAAATGGGGATCTTTTTCATTTGTATCATCTGGATTTAAATGTTCCCTCAGTTACGAATTGTCTTAAAATGGAAATCAACCTGATGAGAGTTGAGAGTACTTTTTGTACTAAAGGATAACTTCATTGAATTCGTTAAAATCTCAGAACTTTAATAATGGATTATTCGTGTTTAAAGTGACAGAATGGAATTTTGATTTTTTTGGTACATATCTTTTTAAAATATCAATTAGCTTTCTCCTAGATCTAATTGAGTTTTATATGGGATGAGCTATGATGGTTATTAGCTCATATGTTGAAAAGAGTGACATACAGAGTTGGCTTCTTTTTTTATAGGTGCTTGTAGGTGTGGTGGTGAAACTTCTAAGGACAACAGCAAGAAGACCCACATTCTAAATCATCTCCCCTTTGCCTGTCCCAAAATACTACATCCAGTTAAATAGGCAAATGCTCTTATCATTGATATCTTTTCCCTCTCAATAGGAAAAGATTTAATCTAGTTGCAGATAGAGATGGACTGTTTAATGTACCAAACAAATTAAGTCAAAGAGAATACAGAAACTTCTCAGAATTCTCCAAACATTTCTAGTCATTCTTAGTTTGATCAAATGCTAAAAGTAATTCATCCTGTAGAAGTAATAAAAAATTCAAATATTTAAGGCCAGATATATAGCTGGATTGGAAATAGATTATATTTAATTTAAAAAAATTTCTATGTATCTAGTAAAATTTGGCTCTTTGTCAATCAGAATTCAAACTGAAATTTGCCTACTTATCACTTCACTTTCTATTTTTCTTTAGCTTCAGTGAAAATAAATGTATCATTACCTTAATGCCATCTATGAATAATACCCAACAGATAATGTTTACAGAGCACTCGCTTTATACAGAGTTTTACAATCACTATCTTATTTAAACTCATGTAAGCTTATGATATAGGTTCTATTTTTGTCACTTTTATTTCATATATGAGGAAACTGAGTTTAGCAGTGGGAGAGCTGAGGTTTTAAATCGGGTTTCTCAAAACACAGAAGAAATCAGGATTGCCACGTACCTGGCAAGCCAGGCAGATAACCAGTAAATAATTAATATAACTGTATCTATCTATCTATCTATCTAATCATTGATTCTCAAAGAAATAGGTAGAGAAATTATGAGTGTATTTACTATGAATAGATGTAGTCTACCTATGAATTTAAAGGCTGCATTTTTTTTACAGCCATGGAACTGATTATTGAATTTACTTAATTCTCAAAGTTTCTTCATAAGTCTGTTTTAAGATAAAATTATATGGTATCTGTTAGGGTTCTTTTAGTTACAAGAGACAGAAAGCACTTACATTCTCTTAAGAAGAAAGAATAGTAGTAAAATATTGGCTTACATAACTAAAAAGTCCAAGGATGGCATGAGACACAGCTTGATCCAGAGGCACTAGTCATGTCATCAGGATCCTATTTCTCTCTATGTGGTGGTAACTTGACTGCCATCAGTATCAGGTTTTCAAATATAAAAGAAAACTTACTGTTTTTCAGCAGGTCCACCTCCATCCCAGAACTAATTCTACTGAGTCTGATTTTGTCATGTGGCCATTTTTAAGCTCATCATTGTGCACAGGAAAATGTTATGCTTTACTTGTCCGTATGTCTGGGTCATATGCCCTCTCCTATAACATATGGAATTGAGGGGGGTGGGCAGTTCTGTACAATTCACATGGATTAATGATGGACATTAGTAGCTCTTCAAATTAAATTTAGCAAATTATTTTCATAAGAAGAAGGGATGGATGCTGTAGAGCAAAAAAACCCAAAGTTACGCTGCAGCTTTCCTAATAGTTCAAATATTTTACAAGGGATTTGGAATTCCTTCCTAGGAAAGCTATGGTTTTAGGGCAGAACCAATGAAAAAAAGTGCATATCAAATGCTGAATTTTGTTGTAAAGCGTTTGAAAATGCTGGCTTTTTACCAATACCAAAATATGATTTTTGTGAGTTAGCTATACAAATGATGGATGATAAAAATAAGATCATCAATTATAATTACTGACTAAAAGTAAATATGTGGGCCTACCATATAGACGGGTAAGGCATTCTACATTGAATTAAGAATCTCGTCTATCCTACAATCCAGAATTTTCTGCTGAGGGTCTTATTTTGAGGAGGAAACAAATAGCGGATACCCAGGGGTAATTTTTTTCTAAATAATCTTATAACAATGTAACCTTCATTTCAATGCACTTCACAAGTTCCCTGGGTCATTAGTTCCGGGATTATTGTCTTTGCTGGTCTGTATTTCTTCTCCTGGCACTGTGGGTAATGCCTGAAATATGGGCTGGTATGATATACTCAGTCCTCTTGCTGGCACCCTTAAGGCAAGATTAACACCCTTAATACAAGATTATTAGAAAAGGAGTTTAGTTAGTAGGAAAATAAACACAAATTCCAATAGCAGAAAAATATATGGAAGCTGAAATCCTTCATGTCACTGCATGCGCACAGTTTAGGTGCATTTCACTTCACCCTTAGTGTCTACAGAGGTGGACAGATTTTTTGGTCCTACTATGCCACTGATCTTAGAAAATTATACATGATTTAACCCTGGCTATAGTAACCAACATTTCCAAGTGTTTGCAAATATGCTACTTGATTCTGTCCCTTTCAATTAATTAAGATTTTTTGGGTCACTTTATGGCTGTCAATAATGGAAGAGGTTTTTTTAAATTTTATTTTTTCCAGTTTTATTGAGATATAATTGATGTATAACACTGTGTAAGTTTAAAGCATATAATATGAAGATTTCATACAAGGACTTACTGCAAAATGATTACCACAATAAGGTTAGTCAACACATTTATTACCTCACATAGTTGCCCTTTTTTTTTTTGGTGAACTTTTAAGACCTATTCTCTCAACGAATTTCAAGTATACAATACGGTATTGTTAACTGTAGTCACCACGCTTTACACTAGATCCCTACTACATATTCGTCTTCTAACTGGAAGTTTGTACCCTTCGGTTAACAGCTCCCCATTTCCCCTACTCTCTAGCCCCCGGCAACTACCATTCTACTCTCTTTTTCTATGATTTTGACGTTTTTACATTCCACATATAAGTGAGATCATACAGTATTTGTTTTTGTCTGATTTATTTCACTTATAATGCCCTCAAGATCCATCCATGTTGTAACAAATGGCAGGGTTTTCTTCTTTTTATGGCAGAATAAAAAGATATATACGTGTGTGTGTGTGTGTGTGTGTGTGTGTGTATCACATTTTCTTTATCCATTCATCTATTCCTGGACACTTAGCTGGCTTCCATGTCTTGGCCACTGTAAATAATGCTGCAATGAACATGGAGGTGCAGATATTTCTTCACAGTAGTGATTTCATTTCCTTCAGAAGTGGGATTGCTGATAGTTCTATTTTTAATCTTTAATTTTTGAGGAACCTCCATACTGCTTTCCATGGTGGCTGTACCAGGTTATGGTCCCACCAACAATGCATAAGGACTCCCTTTTCTCTACGTCCTCGCCAACACTTGTCTCTTACCGTGTGTCTTTTGGATGATGGCTATCCTAACAGGTGTGAGGTAATAGCTCATTGTGCTTTTGACTTGGATCTCCCTGATGATTAGTGATATTGAGCATCTTTTCATGTACCTAATGGTCATTTTTATGTCTTAGTTCGAAAATATCTATTCAGGTCCTTTGCTCATTTTTAAATTGGATTATTTGTGTTTTTTTTGTTGTTATCGAGTTGTATGAGCTCCTTATGTATTTTGGATACAAATCTCTTATCAGATAGATGGTTTGCAAATATTTTCTCCCATTTCATAGGTTGTCTTTTCATTTTGCTGATTGTTTCTTTTGCTGTGCAAAAGTTTTAGTTTGATATAGTCCCGGTTGTTTATGTTTGCTTTTGTTGCTTGTGTTTTTGGTGTCATATTCAAAAAAATCCTTGTCAAGACCAATGTCAAGAAGTTTTTTCCTGTTTTCTTCTAGGAGTTTTATGGTTTCAGGCCTTACATTCAAGTCTTTAATCCTTTTCAAGTTAAGTTTTGTGAGTGATGTAAGATAGGGGTTCAACTTCATTCTTTTGCAAGTGAATATCCAATTTTCCCAACACCATTTACTTAAGAGACAGACTATCCTTTCCCCAAAGAATATTCTTGACTCTCTTGTTAAATATTAGGTGAGTATATACGCAAGGGTTTCTTTCTGGGCTCTGAATTCTGTTCCATTGGTCTCTGTCTATTTTTATGCCAGTACCATATTGTTTTGATTACTATAGCTTTGTAATAATAGTTTGAAATCAGTAAGTGTGATGCCTACAGCTTTGTTCTTCTCTTTCAGAATTGCTTTGGCTATCTGGGATCTTTTATGGTTCCATTACAAATTTTAGGATTGTTTTTTCTATTTCTGAAAAATGCCATAAAAATCTTGATAGGGATTGCATTGAACCTATAGATGTCTTTGGGTAGTATGGACATTTTAACAATATTAACTCATTTGATCCATGAACACAGGGCAGCTTTCCATATATTTGTGTCTTCTTCAGTTTCTTTCATCAAAGTCTTAGAGTTTTCAGTGTACAGATATTTCACCTTCTTGGTTAAATTTATCCCTAAGTATTTTATTGTTTTCTATGCTATTATAAATGGGATTTTCTTTATTTCTTTTTCAGATATTTCATTGCTAGTATATAGAAATGAAACTAGTTTCTGTATGTTGATTTTGTATCCTAAAATTTTACTAAATTCATTTATTATTCTAATAGCTTTTTGGAGGAGTATTTAGAATTTTCTATATACAAAATCTTATCATCTGTAAACAGAGACAATTTTACTTCTTCCATTCTGATTTGGATGCTTTTGTTGTTGTTGTTGTTGACTAATTTCCCTGGCCAGAACTTCCAGTACTATGCAGAATAGGAGTGGTGAGAGTGAGCAGGCACCCTTGTCTTATTCTCTAGCTTAGAGGAAAAGCTTTCAAACTTTTACCATTGAGTATGATGTTACCTGTGAACTTGTCAAATATGGCTTTTATTATATTGAGGTACATTCATTTTATAACCAGTTGCTCAGAGTTTTTATCATGAAAGGATGTTGAATTTTGTCAAATGCTTTTTCTGCAAATATTGAGATGATCATATAATTTTTATTTTTCATTTATTAACGTGGTGCATCACACCGATTGACTTACGTGTGTTGACTCATCCTTGCATCCAAAGACTAAGTCACTCTTCATCATGGTGTATGATCCTTTTAATGTGATGTTGAGCTCTGTTTGCTAGAATTTTGTTGAGAATTTTTTTACCTATATTCTTTAGGGATATTGGCCTCTAGTTTTCTTTTCTTGTAGCGTCCTTATCTGGTTTTAGTATCAGAGCAATGCTACCTTGTGGGAAGGGTGACATAGATAAAGTGAAACTGTTCCTCTTACCCTCTTCAGTGCATCCAATATTGGCTTTTTTGTTCTCCAACAGTATGATGGAACTTCCTGCTGGACTCCTGGACTTCCACAAACGCTCTCCTGTCCATGAACTATGGTTTAAATCAGTGTTCTTCTAGAGCAAGATGGTAAAAAAAAAACCCACTTATTCTGCCATGTTAATGATGTCACTCTCCCCTACTGGAAGAGATTTAAGCTAAGCCCTGGAAAACTTTGAAAAATAGCTGATTAACAACAGGGGAGAAAAGTGTATTACCTTACTTGAATGAAACCCTTGACTTGAAGTCCACAGGTAAACACTAGCCTATCAGTACTGATGCTTCCTTCTGAGGCATAAGAGTATAAGATTTTTCCTTATTAAAAAAATAAAAATAGAGGTTGGCTTCATACGTAGTGGTTAAATCCGGCGTGCTCCACTTCAGCGGCCCGAGTTTGTGGGTTTGGATCCTGGGTGCAGATGCACACCACTCGTTAAGCCATGCTCTGGTGGCGACCCATATACAAAATAGAGGAAGATTGGCACAGATATTAGCTCAGGGCTAATCTTTCTCAAGCAAAAAAGTGGAACATTGGCAACAGATGTTAGCTCAGAGCAAATCTTCCTCACCAAAAACAAAAGTGAATCATGTTTACATTTTCATTGGGTTTAATTTTACCAACATTTCAAAATGAATGAAAGAATTTTCTTTTTGACTGACTGGCATCAGTTGTCTCAGAATCTCTTTTGTGCTTGTAATGGTTACATTTCTATTCACTGATAATATTCCTGATAATATTACTACTAATAAATATAGCTGATGCTTCTGAATGTTCACTTTGTGCTATGTATTCTGCTAAGAAATTTTTAAGACTTTTTCTCAGCCCAGACTCCTGAACAGAAACCCAAATCTGTATAGCTAACTGCCTACTGGACATCTTCCCTCTGATGTTTTCAAGATAGCTTATCATCTTCAGCCCCAAACTTGCTATTCTTTTGTGTTTTCCGGGTGAATAAATTGGATCCCTTTCCCTCAGCTCCTCAGTCTTGGATCTGGACATCATATTTGGCCTGTTGTTCTTTCTCTTCATCCTGATTGATGAAACATTGAGCCCTAGTTTATAAAACTGTCAATGTTAGCCTACAAGTAGCTTGCAAAGTGGTCTATCCTTCTTCATCTCCATGGCTGTCATCTGGTTTACACCTTACCTGTTCCACTGCAAGAGGGGTTTTTTTTTTTTTGACATATGACATTGGTTTCATATTGACTTATTAGCATATTAGTTTCAGATGTAGAACATAATGATATGATATTGTATACATTGCAAAATGATCACCACAATGAGTCTGGTTGACATGTCACTTTATATAGTTACAAAAAATTGTTTTCTTCTGATGAGAACTTTTTTTTTTTTAAAAGATTTTATTTTTTTCCTTTTTCTCCCCAAAGCCCCCCGGTACATAGTTGTATATTCTTCGTTGTGGGTCCTTCTAGTTGTGGCATGTGGGACGCTGCCTCAGCGTGGTCTGATGAGCAGTGCCATGTCCGCGCCCAGGATTCGAACCAACGAAACACTGGGCCGCCTGCAGCGGAGCGCACGAACTTAACCACTCGGCCACGGGGCCAGCCCCTGATGAGAACTTTTAAGATCTATTTTATTAGCAACTTCCAAATATGCAACACAGTATTATTAACCATAGTCACTATGCTGTACATTACATCCTAGGACTTATTTATTTTGTAACTGGAAGTTTGTACCTTTTGACCACCTTCACCCATTTCTCCCACCTTCCACAACCTCCTCTGGCAACCACCAAACTGTTGTCTAGATCTATGAGCTTGGTTTTTTTGTTTTTATTTTGTTTTGTTTTTTTAATTGAGGTATAGTTGATATACATCATTATAATAGTTTCAGGTGTACAACATAATGACTTGATATTTGTATAGATTTCAAAGTGATAACCACAATGTCTGGGTTAACATCCATCACCATGCATAGTTACAGAATTTTTTTTCTTGTGATGACAACTTTGAAGATTTAACCTCTTAGTAACTTTCAAATATGCAATACAGTGTTATAAACTATATTCACCATGCTGTACGTTTCATCCGCATGACATCTATTTTGTAACTGGAATTTTGTATTTTTTGACCCCTTCACCCATTTTGCCCATCTCCCCAACTCCTGCCTTTGGGAACTACCAATCTATTCTCTGTGACTATGAGCTTGGGTTCTTTTTCTTTAATTAGATTCCACATGTAAGTGACATCATACAGTAATCTGTCTTTCTCTGTCTGACTTATTTCTCTTAACATAATGCCTTCAAGTTTCATTCATGTAGCAAATGACAAGATTTCCTTCTCTTTGGTGGCTGAATAATATTCTATTGTATCTATATGTACCACATCTTCTTTATCCATTCATCCATCGATGGACAGTTAAATTGTTTCCATATCTTGGCTATTGTAAATTATGCTGCAGTGAACATGGGAGTGCACATATCTTTTCAAGTTAGTATTTTTGTTTTCTTCAGATAAATGCCCAGATGTGGAATTTCTGGATCATATGATAGTTCTATTTTTAATTTTTTGAGGAACCTCCATATGGAAACCCATAGTGGCTGCACCTTTTGACTTTCCCACCAACATGCGCAAGGGTTCCCTATTCTCCACATCCTCACCAACAGTTGTTATTTCTTGTCTGTTTGATAGCAGCCATTCTAAGAGGTGTAAGGTGATATCTCATTGTAGTTTTGATTTGAATTTCCTGATGACTAGTGATGTTGAGTATCTTTAAGTGTACCTATTGGCCATCTGTATGTCTTCTTTGGAAAAATTTCTGTTCAGATCTTCTGCCTATTTTTAAATTGAATTGTTTTTTGCAACTGAATTTCTCTTATTCAGTAAGTTGCTTTTTCATTTTATTGATGGTTTCCTTTGCTGTGGCAGAAGGTTTTTAGTTTGATGTGGTCCTACTTGTTTATTTTTGCTTTTGGTGTCAGATTAAAAAAAAATCATTGCCAAGACTGTCAAGGAGCTTACTGCTTACTGTTTTCTTCTAGAAGTTTTATGGTTTCAAGTCATACATTCAAGTCTTTAACCTATTTTGAGTTAATTTTTGTGGATGCTGTAAGTTAGTGGTCCAGTTTCATCTTTTGCATGTAGCTGTCCAGTTTTCCCAACACCATTTACTGAAGAGACTATCTTTTCCCTATTGTATATTCTCTCCTCCTTTTTGGTAGATTAATTGACCATATAAGTGTGGGTTTATTTCTAGACTCTCTATCCTGTTCCATTGATCTATGTGTCTGTTTCCATGCCACTCTCATACTATTTTGATTACTATAGCCTTGTGTAGTCTGAAATCAGGAAACATGATGCCTCTAGCTCTGTTCTTCTTTCTCAAGACTTTTTTGGCTATATGGGATCTTTGTGGTTCCATACAAGTTTTGGGATTGTTTGTTCTTTTTCTGTGAAAAATGTCATTGGAATTTTGACGGGGATTGCATCGAATCTGTAGATTACTTTGGATACTATGGATGTTTTAACAATATTAATTCTTCCAATCCATGACCATGGTATATATTTCCATTTATTTGTGCCGTCTTCAATTTCTTTCATCAATGTCTTGTAGTTTTCAGAGTGCAGGTCTTTCACCTCCTTAGCTAAATTTATTCCTAGGTATTTTATTCTTTTTGGTGCAATTTTGAATAGGATTATTTTCTTAATTTCTCTTTCTGATAGTTTGTTATTCATGTATTGAAATGCAACAGATTTTTGTATACTGATTTCTTATCCTGAAACTTTATTTAATTCTTTTATTAGTTCTAACAGTTTTTTAGTGGAGTCTTTAAGATTTTCTATATACAATATTGTCATCTACAAATAGTGACAGTTTTACTTCTTCCTTTTTGATTTGAACGAGTTTTACTTCTTTTTCTTGCCTAATTGCTCTGGCTAGGACTTCCAGTACTATGTTGAATAAAAGTGGTGAGGGTAGGCATCTTTGTCTTGTTCCTGATCTTAGAGGAAAAACTTCCAGCTTTTCACCATTGAGTGTGATGTCAGGTGTGGGCCTGTCATTTATGGCCTTTATTAGGTGATAGTACGTTCCCCATTTATATCCACTTTCTTGAGAATTTTTCTCATAAATAGATGTTGAATTTTGTCAAACACTTTTTCTGCATCTATTCAAGAGGCTCTTAAAGCATCTCTTTATATCTATCCTTGCTGCCCTCTGACCTTTGCTCCACTCTACAGCCAGAAAAATGCTGATGCGTTCACATCACTTTTGAAACATTCTCCTATAAAATAAACATCTAGTTTCCCATTCTACTCCATCGGCTGCCTATTCCCTTACCCGATAGTCCTGAACATTCAAGTCTTAGTTCAGAAGATACTTCTTTAGAAGAACATTCTTGATTCCTTACAATCACTTAGCTATATCTATTATGAGTCCACAGTACATTTTACTTTTTTTTAACTCCTTACAATTATGTATATACTAACTATCTTCCTCACAAGACATAGACTACATGAAGGCAGGAAATACAGTCATGTTCACCATAATATTTATATTGTCTAGCATAATGCAAACACTCCATAAATGTTTTTTAAGCAAATGAATAAATCCTACATGAGTCCTCCAGTTCCAAGCCTGGACTCTTTACACTATGCCATTCTGCTTTTAGACACATTTTTATCTTATTTTCATGTCATAAAAATTCAATATTTGCCTCAGGGCTCCAAAAGGAATACCCAGTATATTCGATGTAGACTTTCACATTTGGTTTCTATTTAGGCAATATCTCAGTTTTTCTTAGTAATGATTTCTCAGGCTCTTTTTGAAATCTTTAGTAAAAAGATCAGAGAGGAATGGGCGTTTTTGAGTGAAAGTGATTAAAGTACATTTAAATGGTGCTGGATTATCTGAAGGCAAATTAAAAATATGCTTCAGGCAAAAGATTTTGAATATTGATATTTCCCGAAAAGAAAAAATGTAATCCTGATGGAAAAAGTCAGAAATTTGTTAAACTTCCTAAAACTCATCTGAATGTTTATTATTGGTTTTACTTTTGATTATATAAGCGGGCTCAATTATATTATGGTCACTAAAGGCCTTAACGGGACTCAATTTTGAATATTAGTGTTAAAGAAAAATGTTTGATTTTCTACCTTTTCTAAACCAAGGATCTTCACTTTCTGTATTAATAATAATAACCCAGTAGTATTTTATATCAGATACTACTTCAGGTATTTTTCATGCATTCTCGCTAATTCGTGTTACCATGAAAGTTAGGTGTTATTCTCACAGTTTTATAGATGAAGAAAGTAAGAGAATGGCCAGGTAACAAAGTAAGCTCCCCAACCTGCATTCTTTCTGGCAGATCACACTGGTTCATTCTGTGAGAGAGGGGATATGACTTCTTCCTCATCATATTCATTCTGGTAAGACAATTCCAATTCTAACCATGCAGCAGGATTGCATATATTGCTTCAATCTGCTTAAATTGGCTACTGTGCAAAACTGAAGTGAAGCCCTCGCAGCTCAATAGAAAATCCATATGTTCCAGCAGGATGCCCGCAGGGAAGCTGCAGATCTCTAATTTGAAACAATCAGTACAACAGGGCGTGTGGCATGGCTGCTTGGAAGAAATATACAAGAGTTTCGGTCATTGTAGTTGATGGAAGAACTGAGATTTATTGTAGAAACTCAGTATTGTCTTTAGAATCACTCATTGCATGGATCTGGAGTCAGCAGCTAAATTTCCTTTATTCAGGGCCTAGTTATGTCACTAACTGGCTAAATGAAGTTATTTAGACAGAGAGCCGTACCCAGTATTATAAAGCTAGGGCTAAAGTTTGAGTAAATAAAATAGTTGGAACCAGTTTAATCCAATAAAGTGTATTGAATAAGTCAAATTTACCTGAGAAAGTTTGGAAGTAGCTAAGATGAACTGGGAAATTCTACAGCTGTACTTTGTGGCAGACCTTTATTGAAAAGGTCTACTTCAACTGCTTAGAATTTTTTTGGCTTTTGTCCCTGAGGTGGGCCCTTGAGGTGGCGTGGATCAAGGCCAGCTGTTCTCCTTTGGTGGCACTAGTAGATCCTGGATGCTCAGAAAGAATGCTAGTGCTGAGCTAGACCTGGATACAGGCTCAAGGAGAACCAAATGTGTAACTGTTTGCAAGAGTTTCTGAAGAAATGTACAGGAAAAGTGATAAGAAAAGTGAATAAATCAAGTGGTAATTTAGTCAATGTAAAATGAATATCTAAACCAATGAACCACCTTTACCTCAAAGGTAGATAGTAACGTTTTCCCTTAGTTTTAATTTGCTAGAAAATTTCCTCTTTCTTTCTTTTTTTTAAATTCTCCTTCATAATGCACAAATTGAAGGCAGCCCTTTCCTTTCTAAGCCTACTTCCCCTGCTGATGACTCGCCCTTCCCCCGCCTTCTTGACTCATCCCCTAAGATATGGTTTGCCGGCCTGACTTTCTACTTGATGCCTTCTTGCCTCTTCATGTGAATTTCAATGAGTCACGGTGGCTGTGCTTATTATAACAGTTCAACACGCAGCTAGTTCTGTAGTTACAAATGCACCAACTTTCGTGGAATATGACGGTTAGAATATGGTGTTAATAAGGCCAAGTGTGCTTATCCTCTTATAGGTTCATTAGTATCACTCAGAGAAATTGTCCATTCTAAGGGTAGCATTAGGGATTATGCCTCTGATCCCAGGGACGGAGCATGCCATTGTATATATCGTGAAGCAAAGATTGCCCTTGTCCCCTGATATCCATTCTCCACTTCTTCCACAGTAAGAGTAAATAAACACCAAGGAAAAAGCCTAGGACAGCATTTCGCAGCTTTCCTTGCAGCACAATGTGGTCATATGTCCAAAGCTATACTGTAGGAGTGATAAACTGGAAGGACCCTGGGTACCTGAAACCTCAGAGCAAGACAGCCCAACCCTGCTCTGCCAATGTCCAGCCTTCTACATGAGAAAGAAATTAACTCCTGTCTTGTTGAAGCCACTTTTATTCTGGGTCTTTGTTACTCAGGGGTGAACCAATCCTAACTGATTTATAAGGCAAAGAGTATGAATGTCTCCAAGAACTACTGTTGGTTTTATTTAGAACATGTATCTTCAGCATATTAGTCAAAATTATGAAAATAATTGAGCACAATACTTAAGTGAGCATTCAAGATTATATTTTGCACTAACTAAATTTAACAAAAAATTATTCAGTATTGTCTTTTAGATTAAATTAAATGAGAACATATATAGTTCCCCAGAGTAAATACCAAGTACATAGTGAATGTTCGATAATAATTATATTATCCTCCTTCTAAATAAAGGCACTGCATTTTCTTTATAAAGCTGTTATTATTTATTTTTATTATAAATATCATTACAAAGTAGTATAATAGGGACTTCCTCTGATCTGAAAACTGCCCCACTGTGAAAACACTTGGATAATCTGACTACACTCCTCTAGAATAATTTTATCTAAACACACAAATTGTCTTATTTCAAAGCAGCAATCTTTTCCCACTATGGAGCATGGTGGGAAAGGAATGAACTCTAGTGGCCCTTAATGAACCATGCCTTCTGGGAGCCATGCTCTTGCGTGGTCATTGTCCTCTCCCACATTGACACTGGGTTTGGCCAGGTGATTTACTTCGGCCAATGGGACATCAGCAAACACAGGGCAAGCAGGAACTCGATATATGTTTACACATTGGAGCTTGATCTTTTTGAATGTTGCTACCACCATGTGAGGAGGCTTAGACTAGCTTCCTGAAGGATGAAAGATCATGTGGAGAGAAGCACCCAGCTTCCCCGGCTATCCCAGCTGAGCTCAACCCCCAGTAACCATCCAGTTAAAGAGAACTGATTATGTGAGTTTAGGTGAGATCAGCAGAAGAACCAGAGTCATGAGAAATAATAAATCACTATGTTTTACACTAGTAAGTTTTGGGGTGATTTACTACTTACCCACAAATAACAGATACCTAAACATATACAAACTTCTTTTGTGTATGAAGTATATAATTTTTTCATAGTAAGGGATAGAGTAAAAAGACAACTAAGCTTTACTTTTCTCCTTATACTTTATCACCTTAGCAAAAAACCTAACCTCCTTTTTCACGTGTTTGACTGCTAGAAATCAGAGGAAAAGATCAACAATTAAATTTGTGCACTGTGGAAATTCTGACCAGAGACTGACAGATTGGTTAACTGCGTTAGGAGCCTATCCACATAACATTGCTTTTTAAATTATAGAAAAATGTATCATAATAAAATTCAAGTATTTTGTTTTTAAATTTCAGGAACTTTAATGGAAGCTAAAATCCAATGTGAGAGAGAGAGCGAGAGCAAGCGCGCGCATGAGAGAACGGGATTGTCATGCTGCTATATTTTTAAGAAGCAAATAACTGAGGAACCAATCATACAACTCACCAGGCTATTTGCCTGTTTTTTAAGAGTTCCCCTTGTGTGTTTATTCCGTTAGTGAGAGACTGAATGGAGGCCACTAGATATTTCCAGTAGCTGGAATTAACTTGCAAAGCAGGCAGAGCTGGGTTCCCGTTTGCTTTTCTATCATGATAATCTGCTTTCTAGACTAATGTTTTCTAAATATTACATCTTGAAGTGTTTTTAGGACATCTAGGAAGAAAATATAAATATCGTTTATATTTAAGTGGCATTGATTCCGTAATTTCAAAATCCCCATCCCAGCTGTAAACTAGCTGTCCTTATCATGTTCAAAACAAACGAACCCACTCCTAGTGAACGTCATTTCTCTTGACGCAGGTTTATGACAACACTGACACTTTCATAGTGAAGTAAATATTTTATTATAATTTTGTTATTTTGTTAATTCATAGTTTGTAGGTCTTTCAAGGATCTTTTTCATATGCGTAATATGGATAAACACTGAGTCTAAAACCCAGAATGCCTGAATTATAGACCCAGATGTAACATTGCCTAGTCGTATGACTTACAAGTAAGTAATTTAACTTCTCCAATTAGTTTTTACTTTAAAACATGTGCTTAGTAATATCTTCTTTGTTTTCTTCAAAGGATTTTTGAAGAACGAAACAATGTATGAGAAAGTATTAGTTGGTATTAATAACACTTGACAATTTAGAGTAAGAAATAACTGAAATTATGACTGAAAGATCTCTCCTTAAAATCTTCTCAATACTTATGGGGCCGGCCTGGTGGTGTAGCAGTTAAGTTTGAGCACTCTGCTTCAGGGGCCTGGGGTTCACAGGTTTGGATCCCGGGCACAGACCTACACACCACTTATTAAGCCATGCTGTGGCAGGCGTCTCACATAGAAAATAGAGGAAGATGTGCACAGATGTTGGCTCAGGGCCAATCTTCATCAGCAAAAAGAGGAAGATTGGCAGCAGATGTTAGCTCAGGGCTAATCTTCCTCAAAACAAAAAAAATCTTCTCAATAATTCTTAAGTATTCATGCATTATATATTTATGACACTGTACATTGAGGTAGTTCTATGGATAGTGGTCTAAGAAATAACCATTCTCTCAATACACTTGAGAGAATATTATTGAGGAACTAACGGAGAACTTTAAATCTGGAAATATAAAAGCAGGAGGCAGTGACTTTATCATAAGGAATCCTGTGCCCAGTTTGGGAACTTTCCAAAGACACAATAGAATGATTTGGCTTTCAAAAGTGTTAGTTAAACATGACATGAACCTTATTCAAAGTGACATTTGGTCTACCTTGCCATCCTTCAATTATATCTGGATTGCTTGCTAATATATCCTGGCATTTGAAAAGTAAAATGTTTATTATTTCCTGTGAATGTTGAGTTTTCTTTGTACAGCAAACACACTGGAAAAAATATGCTAGAGTGTACCAAAACGTACTTAACAGACAATGTTATTTGCGTGCCATCAATCTTATGTTTGACTTCAAAACATTATTTGAATCATTTGTGTGAAAACACGATCTTTGTCTTTTAGGAATTTATCTCCTCCTGCTGTTATTTATCTTATACTGGATTATGACTTCAAGTGAGGGAAAAGCAGCAGGAACAGATGAACTCTTAAAAATAAAAATCCTGTTTTCATGCAAATACCTCTAATAATTAAAACAGAGAAAAGGGAAAGTCGTCCACAAATTCTCTGACAAAATTTAATCAAGTTTTTCAGGACTAAAAAGGCTTTCATGTTTTGATTTGACATCTGAAGTCAGTGGAGTTTGCATATGTTACTTTGATCTTTAAAACCTGTTAAAAAACAAAATTCAACTGAATAAATTTGAAGATCTAATTGGCTTTATCCAACAATTCATGAAACAGGCAACATCTCATCTACCAAGTAGAAAGGAGGTCTGAGGAGCTGTGCAAAGTGGAAGGTTTTTAAAGGCTGAAAGGGGATGGGACAAGAAAGTCATAAACAAAAGAAAGGATTATTTCAGGCAAAGTCACCTTCCTTTGGGAGAAGGGCTGGGATCTATTACGTAGATTCCATCACCAGTACTGATCAAGTAATTCCAGATTGACTGCTTAAAGGTCACATTCCTAGGGGTGACTGAATCTACAACTAAGTCTTGATTTGCTGTTGTGGAGACAAGTGACTCCATTTTAGGCCTGTCTTTTTTTTTTTTTTTTAACAAATCTTACATGGTCTTGGTGCTAGTGACATTTAATGGGGCCACTTAGGTTTCCTGCAGTCTCTTTCTCAAAAGGGCTAAGGGGAAACTAAACACAATGTTTTCTCTCAGTTTGGTTTACAAACATTTGTTGTATTTGAAGATGACAATAATATTGTGCGTGGTATATAGACACATGTGTGTGTATATATATATAATTGTTACACTACTTTATATTTGACTAGCTTTGTAAATTAAAATATATTTCTCTGACAAAATAGTAATTTTCAGCCATTTCAAGGATGGGAATCAATTTTTGTCTTCAAATAATTTTGTCACCTTTCCACATGATAAAAGTTTCCTTTTTATTTATTCCAACTTTGGACAATGCTTACTGTGTACATAAAGTTTTGAACATCTTTTAGTAGCTGTGCTTACCCCATTTCTCTTGCCAAAATAGCTGATTCAGTGTATCTTTGATTTGTGCTTTTCTTTTTTTAGTGAGGAAGATTGGCCCTGAGCTAACATCTGTTGCCAATCTCTCTCTCTCTCTTTTTTTTTTCTCCCCAAAGCCCCGGTACGTAGTTGTATATCCTAGTTGTAAGTCCTTCTAGTTCTTCTGTATGGGATGCTACCACTTCAAGACTTGATGAGCAGTGTGTAGGTCTGTGCCCAGGATCTGAACTGGTGAACCCTGGGCTGCAGAAGTGGACTGCGTGAACTTAACCACTATGCCATCAGGCCTGCCCCAGTATATCTTTAATTTGGTTCTTTATTACTGCATTTCCATTTTGTATGTTGTCTACAGGGCAACTTGACTGGGTTGATAGATCTGTTTCCATGATGATTCACTCACATGGATGCCAAGTTGGGTGCTGGCTGATGGCTGAGAGCTCAGTTGGCATGTTGGCCAGAGGCCTATGTTGCTTTCTATGTGTGTCTCACTATAGGCTGCTTGGAATTCTTCATAGCTTGGATGCTTGGTTCTAAGAGTGAGAATTCCATGAGATGGGAATAGAAACTATTGGTCACATAATGCCTGGGCTCAGAAATTTGGTACAGCATCTTTTTTCCCATATGTCATTGGTCAAGCAGTCACAGAGCCCACTCAGATTCACGGGAGGGACAGGGACAGCACCTCTTAATAAGAAGACTGTCAGAATTTTCAACCACTTTTAATGTATGACAATTCATTAAAAAAAATAAATCAAGATCCAGATATTGATAACTAGGCTTTACATCATCCTTTCAAAAGATCAGCATTCTCTGCCAGTCACTCTAGAGGGCACAATACATTCCAGAAAAACTTACTCTTCTTCCTTTGCTCTCTCCTGTGCTAGGGCCTCTCTAGGACTGCATAACAACCCTGCAGCTATACAGACTACCACAGATCTTATTTCTTGGGCTTGTTTACTCACACGGCACCAGCATATAGGGAATTCAACTTCACAGTGACACTAGCCCTCTCTGCTTCTGGTTGAGGTCCTTGGTGACCTTCAAGCCTTCACTGGGAATACTCAGACGTCCTGTGACAACAGTAGGCAAAGAATGATGGAAGGCAATTCTGTAATTTAAAAAAATATGGAATCAGTGAAGAGTTGTTGCTTCTTATCCTCTCCTGAAACCTCCATCATCCCTGACTCTAGGATCTATCCTCTTTCCTGCCCACACAGGCATGGAAAGGATTGAGTTTTTCTCTTTTGCACAGTTGGTGAGATTCCTTGTCACTCTTTTGCCATGTCTTTTTAAATAGCAAAAGGCCTTACCTGGGGAAGCTAAAAGTAGTTCAAACTAAGAATATTGGATTTGGTATTCAAATGAGTGGAATGTTAATATTTTCTGGATGTAAGGACTTATGACTGACTTCTCAATATGGCGATTTTGTGGTTTAGATAAGCTATGGCTTGTGAGGTGGTCACCATCTCAGAAGATAGCATCACCTAGATGTAAGAATGACATTTGAGATGAAAGTTAATATTTGCACATAGCTCTTATGCTCTTTCCAGGTCTTCTTCTATGTGGAGCCTCCCACACAGTACATCTTTCTTCCTGTCACCTCAAGCTTAATGTAAAGTTACCAAACCTACCTCCATCATCACTTCATCACTTTTACTTTAATCCAGACTTTTGGAGGCTTGAGAAATATACACAGATCTTTATCTGTCCGGTGTGACTTAGGTTTATCCAAATTTAGATGCAGGTCTATGGAGGAGATGAACTCAGCATCCATAAAAATGACAATGGTACTCTGAACTCTAAGTTCAAACCCCTAGGCAGATTACACCTTCCTCTGAAACAGAAACAACCAGCTGGGCTAATCCTTCTGAAATCTTTCATGAAAATATGATTCTCAATTATAAAGGAGTAAAATCAAGTTTGCAAGAAGAATCTATTCTTATTTAACCAGCCAGTTTTAGTTGTTCTGTCATATTTTACTTTTATGATAAATAGTAAAACATGCAGAAGCAGTAAGTTGATTTTCAATTGTCCCCTTACCTATAAATTTCACAAGAGCCATTCAGTTTTAAGCGTTAAATTTGACCTAAATACAGAAATATGAAAACACACCCATGGTTCTATAGTACCTTAGGGGGTCTGCATGATCTTAGAACTATCAGATGTCAGAAGGTCCTAAATATGTCATGGACCTTCCCCGGCCAGTGAAGATGCGGTCGTGAGTGGCACAGACTGCACATTCAGACCGGCCTTGTCCATCTGACTCCGAGGACATCTGATCTTTCTTCCTACTCTGAGGCATTATCTGAATATGTCATTAATTCATTTGGTGAAAGAAATGCACCATCTTTAGATTAAACCAGTTTTTTTGAGGAACATGAGCCCTGATCTAACATCCACCGCCAGTCCTCCTCTTTTTGCTGAGAAAGATTGGCCCTGAGCTAACATCTGTGCCCATCTTCTTCTATTTTATATGCAGGACGCCTGCCACAGCTTGGCTTGATAAGCAGTGCATATGTCCACTCCCAGGACCAGAACCCACCAACCCCCTGCCTCCGAAGGGGAGCACGTGAACTTAACTGCTACGCCACTGGGCTGGCCTCTAAACCAGTTTTAATTGTAAATTACTCAAATAGAATGTTAAGAAGAAAAGAGCACATTAATAACGAGGCTAAAATTGCTGACATTTTGGAGAATGACTCTTCCTCTTCCTGCTAGTCATCTTTTCCTTCTAATCTCTTCCTCCTTTGTTCACCATTAATGTGCCATTTTTCTTTCTTCTCTTCTATTCCCTTCAGGTTTAGGGCAAACTATCTTTTCCTAAACTTCTTTATTAATGGCATAACTTTAGATAACAATCAGAACTTTACTAGCCTAACACCTTCTGTGATCTAACTCCTAAAATAAGAGAACTTTAATTAGTGTGACTTTTGGTGCCACAGAATTGGCTACAGTGAGTAGAAAAAACATTTCTTTTTCTAAAAACCTTTACCAAATGAGATACCTGATTGACCATCAGATGTTAACAACGTCCTGTGGTATGAGGCACTCAATTTAAAAACAGTAATAATGAAAAGGTTAAGAAAGGAAAGACTGCCTGTGTCAACTACAAAAAATGAGGTAAAAAATTTCTTCTAAGCTTTTATTTTATTAACACTATCTTTCCCTAATTTAAAACTTTCATTGGATTTGAAAAGAGTAGTGAAGACTGAAGGGAATGTGCGATTAAAGAATTATTCGTGGTTGAATACCTGCAAAAAGTTCCCTAGCAAGTCCCTGCTACCTCCTCAACGAAAATATTCTCGTTCTGTACCAGGCCATAGTCTGCTCGCTCACTCTCCTCTGCTCTGATTCCCTACAGGGCTACCCCATAGCCACGTAGGTCCTAAATATTCATAACAGACACTTGCCAATTTCTCTCCTTTCATTCCTAGTTAACTTTCCTCTTCTAAGAGTAGCTATATCCATGAAGTGTTTTATAGCGGTGTGATAGTTAATTTTATGCATCAACTTGGCTAGGCCATGAGGTGCCAGGATATTTGGTTGAACATTATTCTGAGTATTTCTGTGATGGTATGTTTTTGTAGGAGATTAGCATTTAAATCAATGAATTTTTAGTATAGCAGATTGCTCTCCATAATGTGGGCCAGCCTCATCCAATCAGTTGAAGGCTTGAATAGAACAAAAAGATTGGCCTCCGCCAAACAAGAGAGAATGAATTCTCCAGCAGATTGCCTTCAACTGTAACATCAGCAATTCCTGGTTTTACAGCAGACTGCCTTCATACTCAAATGGGAACACTGGCTCTCCTGGGTCTCCAGCCTGCTGGACTACCCTGCAGATTTGGGACTTGTCAGCCTCCATAATCACATGAACCAGTTCCTTATAACAAATCTCTTTCTCTCTCTCTATACACATCTCATTGGCTCTGTTTTTTGGGAGATCCCTGACTAAGAAAATTGGGTTTCATTGGGACCCTAACTATTAGATTGCCCTATTACCATTTAGCAATCATTCAAACACTGTTTAATTTCTCTCAGTCTCTGTTGAATATCTTTCAAAAAATATTGAAAAATGAAGTAGAATATTTACACAGTATACTCATACATGCAAAAACTTAGTTTTCTTTTTTGTTTATAAAAGTTCTCTTATTGTTAATGAAGCACCACCCCACTAACGGGGATTGGGGGAGGGAAGAAAAGCTAAAACTTGACAAATTTAACTCTAACTCTTCAAGTTTACAAGAGTTTCTTTAATGTTGTCTCAGTTTGTTTTGGATGATTATTTAATAAAATTCAAGGTTCAATAACTAGTTTTGTGTCTGTCTAAAAATTTTACTCTTTCTCCACCTCTTCCTCAGGAGAGGGTATTTAAATGTAAGAGTAAGTTTATGATGATGGATTAAGGGACAGTGGAAAGGCTGGCCTTCATGCTAGTCTTTGTGTACTTTTCACTGACCCCTGTGGAAGTGTCCCTAGTTCTTCTTGGCCACTCGGCATGCTGTTCAAATATACTATAGGTATACATCACTATTGAAAATCAGGACCTGTCCTTTCTGAATTGGCAAAAGTCCTGGGAAGTTGGACCTTGCCCTCCACTGAGTAAGGTCCCATTTTGGCTTGCCTGGCACTAAAGATCCCTCTTGTTCTGGGTGGGACTTCCTTTTAGTCCTGGGCCTGGTGGTCCACCCAGTAGTTTTTGGTATAAGAGCATTGTACACCTGCCACAGTGATGACAACTGGGCCCACTCATTAGCAAGCTTGCTAGCCGAGTAACACGTGAACCTAGAAAGATTTTGGAATGCTACCTCCAGCCCATCCTCTGTCTAAATATGCCAGACCGCTCTTCTTATACTATCCCCTCGTGTTGGTTTGGAGCACCATTCAAAGAGGTGAGATCAGGATTCAGGAGCCCTCTGAATCAGACATTCAATGAGGTCCCTATCTTCTCAACACAAGCCAGGGGTCAGGGGATACTGAACATACTCTAAAAAGTTTCATCTTTCTCATCAAGAAAGAAATACCTCTTTCTTCTGGATTTCCCCCTTACTCTCTTGAGAGTTTTCTTCCATGTTATTTCACCTTCTTCTCTACTTACAATATGTGCTGCAGTCTAGGCAAACTTCACTCATACTTTTTCTAAGTAATAATCTTCATGGTGTAGCCTTAGTGAGATAGTTATAAGGGAAATAACTGGATTAATTAGAAGGGAAAATACATTGGTTTAATATTTTTGAAGCATAATTCCTGGTATATTCTGATAGTCACAGTATTTCCCTTGACCACTTGACCATTATAATATTATATACCTACATTTATATGTCATGAATCTCTACTAAGAGGAACAGAATTCTTTCTTCTTTAGGTTTTACTGAGAGCTGAACATGAATAAATAAAAACAAATAAATATTCTGTAGACTCTACCACTTGAAATATAAAGATTTTAGGTTCTGTGAAATGTGGTCATAAATCTTCTTTTAGAAAATGTAGAATTTTATAAACTTTTTTCAGGTATGTGGTTCCTTAACATAATATTACCTTCACAATGATTACCCAGTCCAAGTTATTTGGGGGCAGTGTCATGGTTAATTGCATTTATCAAACGATGCCAATAGCCCTTAACTTTGAGCTGAAAATTGTACAGTCTACTAATTTCTATCACTCTATTCTGTGCTTTGCATATAATGATTATTTGCTTATTATTTTTAAACATCTCAGAAATTGGAATACATTCTGCAATGACTGGCAATTTTAGAATTTTTTGCAACATACATTAAATAGGATTTCTTATGTGAGAGGGTTTTTCCCTGAGGAATAACCTGACCTCAACTGCAGGAGCTCAGGGAAAAAGAAGAAAACCTGGATTTAATAGCTAGCATTCAATGCTCATGAATCACAGAAGTTTGAGAATATGTGTTTTATGTAGAGAATTATTGACAACTAGACATGATATAAAATCCTGATAAGTTACATTGGGGTGAGAAAGGGCTACAATCCTAGTAGGGGACAAGAAAATAAATTGGTGGTTTTTACTAGAGCTGAGATAATATGGTAGGGTTAAAGGAAAGCTTTGGCTTAAGGGACAGGAGTGACTAGGACTCATTCCCATAGTGTGGTCCCAACCTTGGCAGATGGATTAATTCTACAGTCCATATGTTAGCATGCAGGCATCTGTGGTCAGCACTGGATCAGGATAAATGGTACTAAGCATGAAGGTTGAAGATACAAATGCCTACAGCTGAGAAAGACTGGTAACTATCAAAGAATAAGAATAGATGTTGAAAATGTAAACCTTTGTCTAGTTTATCTAGGTCTCATTAAAAGGTTGATCTCTTTGTTATCGCTAAAATACATGAAAACTATGCTGGACATCCCTACTATTAACTCTGTCATTTATTCATTCAACAAATGATTACTGGGCTTCTACAAAGTTCTGAGCAGTGGGGGATGGAGCTTAACAAAACAGGCAGAGTTTCTGCTCTCACTGAGCAAGCTTTCTAATGATAGTCTTGGGGCAGGGCAGACCACCCCAAAATATCGCATGATAGGATATTGATTATTTTGAATTAAAGTTATGTGAGAAGCAGAAAGAGTATTCTGTCTCTGTTCCTCCTGAAAGCGGGAAATAAATCTCCCCTGTGAAAGGTGCTCTTCCTGTATCCTTGTCACCAGAGCGAGGGGATGCAGGACTAAGAAACTTGGATAAGCAAACCTTGCTAATTTACTACCTTAAGCCTACACTCTGCTTAAATGCCTCGCTAATTACGTACCTCAAAACTAAGTTTCTTTGTCCTGTCATTCCTCACAAATTTATTATTTCTTTGTGTAAGATATATATACTGCTTGCTTTGTTCACTCTCTGAGCATCCTTTCTCCGTGATCTCTAATATGTGCATATTAAACTGAGTTGTCCCCCTGTTAATCTGATCTTGTGTCAATATTATTATTGATCTAGCCATAAAACACAAGAGAGAAGAAAGGGGATTTTCCCTACCCTGACAAACGGATCGAGACGAGAAGCCAGTAAGTAAACAAATAACTTTTAAAAATGTCATGGTATGATAGACTCTGTGAAGGAGATAAACTAGGTAAAGTGACAGAAGGTGGCCAGGTGGAGAGCACTTTAGTAGGCTGATCAGGGAAGGCATCTGTGAAGAGGCAACCATAGAGAAGAGGTGTGAACCATAAGCAAAGATCAGCCATGACAAGATCAGGCACCACAAGTAAGCACTTAAAGCAGGAAAATCTTGGATCAGTTAAGTTATATTGAGAAGGCTTGCAAGGCCAGATCACAGTGGGAGAGGGGAAAAGGTCCATTATGAAGTAGATATGAATGAGACCATGGAGCCTAGCAATCATGGCAAAGAATCAAAATTTTATTCTAAGTACAAAGAGAAGCCATTGGAAGGTTTTAAGCTGTAGTGTGACAGTCCGAATAACATTTTTTCAAAATTATTCTTTTTTGGACAGATGATGTTAAAGCAGGGGAGATTGTTTGCCAACTTTCTCCACTGTAAAGGGACCATTTTCCCCTTTCCATGCACTGGCCTTTGTAAGCAGGTCACTAAGTCCAGCCCACATTCAAGGGAAAGGTAATTAAGCTCCACTTCCTGGAAGGGGTTATCTATGCGTATTTGAAATTAGGTGAACACTACTTTATGCATGTTATGTATTTAATCTGCATTACAATCTTGTGAGCTACATACTTTGCACTAATCACCTTGAATTTACAGATGAGAAAACTGAGGCTTAGCAAGGTCATGTAACTTTCTTAGTGTTACCCAGCTGGATTAATACTTATTAATAAGGAGCATCTGGTTCCATAAGGCATTTTGTTAACCCCTACTACTACTATTGTTCCCCATCAAGCCTGACTAATAAAAACAACCTGGAAAAATCAATTATAAAAAGAATGTAAACTTATGGTTCCCTATGTAATAACATTAAGAGTAAGAATAGAGAAATTATTCTATTTCTTGAAATTTTTGAACACCTGACCACTATATCTGCATAATAATTACATATTTCCTAAAGTTTAAAAAAAAAATCTTCAATATGTGTTTAATCACTTACAAACTTAAAGAATTAGGAGAGGGGCAGGCCCCGTGGCTGAGTAGTTAAGTTCATGTGCTCCGCTGTGGCGGCCCAGGGTTTCGCTAGCTCGGGTCCTGGGGGCGGACATGGCACTGCTGGTCAGGCCACGCTGAGGTGGCGTCCCACATGCCACAACTAGAATGACCTGCAACTAAGATATGCAACTATGTACCAGGGGGGATTTGGGGAGATGAAGCAGAAAAAAAAAGAATTAGGAGAAAATACAGAAGGGATGTGCATGTACCATTTTAAAGGTATTGTAGTATCAATTCTATTAGCATTATTCTTGGTTTTAATTTGCCTAGTGTTTCATTGAACTTATTTATAAAGTTATTACAGCATTGTACATTATAATATGTTTGAATAGGCTGATAACCTTTAAATATGGCTTAGTCTACTTTGTTTACTATTTTTATATTATGTATCTGGCAATTACTTGTAATCTAGAGGAGAAAATTTTGATGATATTATTCTAAAAGATAAAAATTATTGTTAATAAAAAGTATATTGTTTGGGGTTTCTTTTTAAAGTCATAAAAATGCTCAAAAATTGACATGGTGATGGTTGCACAAGTCTGTAAATATACTAAAAACCATTGCATTGTATGCTTTCAATGGGTGAATTGTATGGTATGTGAACTATATCTCAGTAAGCATGTTTAAAAAAGAATATTGTTTAATTCTGTCACAGTAATGACCAGTGTGTAAGATTTTTTGCCTTAGAGCAGCCCACTCCAAGGAAGAATGTCTGTTTCAATTTTCTAGATGTACCTTCTCCTTTGCCATCAGTAGGTTGTGTCAGCCCTGGACACCCTAGTGGTGGAAACAGCTATTAGTGACTGGGTTCCAACGTGCCAGGCCCTGTGCTGAGCAATTTGTATCAATAACTCCATTGAATTCACTAAGATTTGTAGATGTTTGTGTTCCCGTTTAACAGGTGAGAAAAGTGAAACTGAGAAAGTTTAAGTAATTTACCTTTATTCATACGGTTGGTAAGTAGTAAAAGCAGGAAGTGAACCAGGTCTGCCTGATTTCAAATACTGCACTTTAACTTCCTGTCCTTTCATGTGATCCCCTCTTGTTGTGATATTCTCTTGCATTGAGATGGTGAAGGGGAAGAGAATTTTCCATCCTAAAATATGTCTCTTTGGCATAATAATTATTTTAGGCTGATTATTTTTAAGAAAGAGCAGATGTAGGAAAAGCTCTAAAAATCAAGTAGAAGTCACCCTTTTGTAAGAGACCCTTACAAGGGAAATCTCCATCTGTAAGGATATCTCTCTCTCTGTACCGAGAAGAGGAGGATGTGTAAATTTCTAGAAACTCATATCAATGGAGAAGACGTGGACTTAAATCTGCATAAAAATCACACCCTTGATTACTGTGCTTTGCCTAGTAATCTCTCATAACTGATCTCCCTCTTCCCACAACATCTTCTTTTGTCTTTAGCTATAGATGGTATTTAAGGTGGTGGCTTGGACCATTTCAGAGTTACTCAATTTTCCTGGATCTCTCCCACATCTATACGAGGTATATATGTTAGTAAACTTCTGTTGGTTTTTGTCCTGTTAATCTACCTTTATCACATGTAGGTCTCAGCCAAGAACCTAGAAGGGTAGAGGAAAAATTATTTTTCTTCCCCCACAATGGGAAATAGATTAGGTGATTGAATGGTGCCCTTTTCCTCTGGTAGTCATTTTCTCCCTCTCCGCCTTCTCCTCCCCTCCCCCTCCTCCTCTCTTCTCCTTCTCTTCCTCTTCCTAATCCTCTTCTTTATCCTCCTTTGTTTCAGGCTGACAACTAAAAGATAATGAAGAACTGTGGAAAAAAGTAGAAAACAGAACACGTAACTCAGGAGTAATGGCAGTTTAATTAAATTCTGGCTCCTTTCTGCAAGTTTTACAGAGGAAAAGGATACAGTCTTGGACTTTATTGTACTACAAAGTCTTGATTCTAATTCCTAAGAATAGACTTCCTTTTTAAAGTCGCCACCTCTCTTGTACTGGTTCAGAGTCGCCACAGATCACTGGACATATGTGGTGCCACATTCTGGAATGGGAACTGGGGCAAGGGAGGTAATTGTTACCTTGTTTGTGGGTGGGGCAAACTGTCCACAAGGGCCCCAAATAAATATATAATCTAAGTAAAAACATTCACTTTGAAAATGAAGCTTCAAGACAAATCCTTCAATTCACCCTACCTTCTCCCTCAACAGAGGGTGCTGCTAATCCCTTCCTGTAGAGGAATTCTGAGACTACCACTCCCGTGGTGCGTATTGTCAAAAAGAAAAACCAGGCCCAAAATGGAGTTACCTGAGCTAAGCCCCACACCAGCAAACCAAAACTTAGTACCTAACCTAACTGCAGTTTCAGCCTTTCCCAGGAGTGGAATTTTAAACCAATCAGTCTGGAATTTTCCAATCAACACTAGTGAGATAATCTGCCCTATAAGACCCCTGCTGTACCTGGCTTTTAAGGAAAGGTGACCTTGCCTGAAATGATCTGCTCTTTGTTTTTTACCTTCTTCATTCCTCCCCTTCTGCCTATAAAAACATTCCATTTGTACAGCTCTTCAGAGCACCCTTCTATTTGCTGGACGGTATGCTGCTTGACTCATGAATCGCGGGAATAAAGCAAATTAGATCTTCAAATTTACTCAGTTGAATTTTTTTTTGAGGAATATTAGCCCTGAGCTAACATCTGCTGCCAATCCTCCTCTTTTTGCTGAGGAAAATTGGCCCTGAGCTAGCACATGTGTCCGTCTTCCTCTGATTTAGGTGGGATGCCTGCAACAGCATGGCTTGACAAATAGATGCAGATCCATGCCCAGATCTGAACTAGTGAACCCCAGGCTGCCAAAGAGGAGTGTGTGAACTTAGCCCCTATACCACCAGGCCAGCCCCACTGAATTTTAGTTCTTTAACAATATTTTGGGAGAATCAAAAACTTATAAAGTATGGTCTTTTCTCTCAATGAGCTTACAATCTAATTGGAGAGTAAATATATAAACTTGTGGAAAAAGTAAATAGCAATAAAATATATATTAAAGTTTTTTTTTCAGGCACCATTTTTTATAAAAATGCATTGATGGGGTTCAGGGCAGGCCACCCCAAGATGTGCTCTCTTGTTTGCAGATTATTTTGAGCTAAAGATGATAAAGGCTCAGAAGACTCAGGAAGAACATTTGACCTTCCCCTAACTAAAAGAATTTAAGAAAGAAGCCCTGTTTCAGGAAGGAGCTAATACTAGGAAATAATTATAGTATAATGTAAAATACGTGTGTTAAGAAAGGCACCAACAAGCCCATTTTTTATCAAAGTTCTGTCTCTTGGGCCACATTCTCTATAGGTGGCCCAGCAAACACTTGTTTAACAAACATTTGCATTTCCCTCTTCATATAAATTGCCTTCCTTCCCTTTGAAGTCCCAAACCACTTTGTCTTTAGCTGAAGATGGTATTTAAAGTGGCAATTTCGGCCATTCTGGCGAGTTGCTCAGTTTTCCTGAGTTTCTCCCATGTGTACTTGTTATTAAACTTTGTCTGATTTTTTCTTGTTAACCTGCCTTACATCATTCTAATTATTTGACCAACCACAAGAACCAGAGGAAAGCGGGGTGGGAGAATACTCCCTTTTCCCCTATAGCATAGTCTCATTTTCCACTCTTTAAAATCACATTCAAAAATTGGCGAAAGAAGGCCTTGCAGAGTGAGCAAATGGGAGGTGGGGGCACTCTGACCTAATCAGAGGGGAGTTGGGGGTTAGGGTAAAACATGATACAGGGCAGAGAGACTGGCACGAAGTTGAAGGTGCATGTAGTGGGCAAGGTGATGCCCTGCGGATGGTGGCACTGGCAAGACGGGGTGATAGGACTGGACAGCTGGGGGGCACACTGACTGGCCTGGGGCTGTACTACCCAGCTTGCCTTACTGTGGTCCTGGGCAGCCAAGGCCTCTCCCAGCCCTGGAGCAGAGGGACTTCAAGGGGCCAGCGTAGGCTAGTGTTGTACAACCCACAGTTTCCTTTCTGTGGTCCCTGAACTTGGGCACTTAGGGTGAGAGGAAGGGGGTGCTACAGGAAGGATGAAGAGGAGCAGAATTTGCTACCCAAAAGTGTCTCTTTGGCATAAGGATTATTCTAAGTTGACTATTTTTAAGAAACAGCAGACACAGGGAAACTCTGAAAATTGAGTAGAAGTAACTCTTTTGTAAGAGACATTTACATTTACAAGGGAACTCCATTTGTACGGGTGTCTGCACCTCTGAACCAGGAAGAGAGGATGACTCCAAATCTCTTGAAACTCCTATCGATGGCGAAGGCAATGACCTAAATCTGCATAATGACTTTACCCTTGTTTTCTACGTTTTTCCCAGTAACTTCCCATAACTGTCTCCCACCCCACAACATCTTTTGTCTTTAGCTGAAGATGGTATTTAAGGTGGTGGCTTGGGCCATTTCAGGGAGTTACTCAGTTTTCCTGGGTCTCTCCCATGTATACAGGAGGTATATGTGTTATTAAACGTCTGTTTATTTTTCTCCTATTAATCTGTCCTTTTTTACAGGGAGGTCTCAGCCATGAACCTGGAAGAGTAGAGGGAAAATTATTTTTCCCTCCCTACAAGGGCAGTAGCATCTGCTGCCAATGGCACCCTCCAGGTCAAGCCCCACAGTGCCCAGAGTCTGAGGTGGGAATGAGGGCAGCTAGTGACACAGGCTCTTCTGGGATGAGGGCACAGGAGTTCCAGTCACTGTGGGAGGCCCTGGGCAAGGGAGACAATGGACTCTGTCCTCCACCAACTGGTTGGAGGGCAGGACAGTGCAGGGCTCTGTCTAGTGCTCTGTCTCTGTCACAGAGGGGCTAACGCATCTGATAATTCCAAACCATTGCGTCAAATGTGTATAGTAACCAAATCAGTAAATCCAGGAGTAGTTTCTCTATACTATTGAAAGTCTCCTTAATGTGTTATAGTTGGTTTAAAAAACGTCAGTATTTTGGGGATCATCTTCCATTTTATGCACTTATGTTTACAAGTGCACATACCCACTTCTCCACATACCAACAGTCTCAAAAGTTGGCTTTGGACTGTGCATTTTGCTGGCTAGCTGGCTACAAGACCCAGCCTGGAGGCAGGAGCATGAACTAAGACACCTCACGAGGACCTTTCCAGAACTCTGATTCTTAGGTTATATACCAACCTGAGACAGGGAGAAGAGGTAACTCTTGGAATAATTTCCAGTAGCATCACACTCCACTTGTCATTTCATGTTCTTGACCCAGAAAAAGGAGAAACTATTTGGATGCAGTGGCTGGAGCTTTCACTAAGTAAACAAATAAAATTAATGGAGCAAGGTGTGTGGCTCTGCATGTGTGTGTCTTTCCATCACAATGTCATATGTCATGAAGATACAGGGAGTTCTAAGCAAGATGAAGCAAATAGCAAAGCAATTTGTAATGCAAAATGTAGATTTATTCAGCAAGCAATACTTTTGACCAGATAGAAATGATGATAGCTCCTTAGGAGTTTATAATGATATTACTAGATTGCAAAGATTGTCTGTTTGAATAAGTAAGATGCTGTCAATACTTTCCAAGAATGACATTTATTTACTCTTTACTATATGGATATTAGTAGACACTTTAAAAAATTAGAATGTAGACATATAGCTAAAATGAAGAGACTTTACATTTCAGGAGATGCAAATAAATGTGGACTATTTCTCATATTTGTCCTTGTCATTTTAATTCTGTTGAATTTTATTGCCAGATTATTTTATGATTATCAAATCAAATAGAATTTCTAAATTATTGCTTCTATAAATGCTCACAAAAGGGGTCCATAAACTATGACTTGAGGACAATCTTCGCAAAGCCCATTGGCACACAGTGAAAAGGAAGCATAATATTTAGCAAGGGTCAACTGCATGCCGACCAATTTACTCACATCTTTTAAAAATTTAACCGGTAGTCAAGAGTTTAAGTAAACAGCATATGTTCACATAGCTAGTAGATGGAGTCAGGATTCTGATCCTTTCCATTATGTCATTCTACTTCTCTGAAGCTGCTGTTTTGGATTCATAGAAGGATAAAAAGTAATTAGGCAGAGACTTTCCCTTTCTATCATTTGTTTCCTTGTATATATAGTAAGAAAGTGTTTCTTTTTGTGTCATTGGAACTTTGTAGTTAAATAGAATAAAATACTTGTAAGACAATTATCAAGTGGGAAACATTTCAATGATCAATAATTATAGACTAATTTGATAAAGCAGTCTAAAGAAAAAGACCATTTTGTAGTAGTAAAAAAAAATTAAGTAATTTCTGCTTCTTTTTTTAGGCAAGGTATTTTGAAACCTTAACTAAGAGCTTCCAGATGTTTCTGTTCTGTAATTTCCTAATAAATAAAATAAGTGATATTTTGTCACACATAAATAAATTAAGCAACTTATCCAAATTTATAAGTACACATTACTAGGACATATGCTAGTAAAAATTTGCAGTTTTTTTAATATTTAAATTCATTGATAAATACACTGGCAATACTATATACAAGTAAAACTGTCCTCTTACTGTTATTTAGATTTGTTTCAATAACAAGACATTCCATAATCTTAAGCAAACTTCTCCTTTAACTTCAAAGCTTTAACTTTCAGGACTGGGAGTGTATCTCCTTAAGATGACGTCCTCTAGGAGGATATAAATAAAGAAACTTTGGATTTGGAGGAAGATGGGTTTGGACCTTCAGGAATTAACCAGAGTGAGGCCCAGTGATCCTTAAAGGCACCGACCACTGGGACTACCCACATGAGTGAATGCCAAACTTTAGCTTGTGTAGTCATGCATCGCTTAATGACGGGGATGCTTTCTGAGAGATGCATTGGTAGGTAATTTCGTCACTGTGGAAACATGTACTTATAAATATATATATATATATATATATATATATAATGTATACAGTGTACTTACACAAACCTAGATGGTATAGCCTACTACACACCTAGGCTATATGGTACTAATCTTATGGGACTACCATTGTATATGCCGTCAGTCATTGACCAAATCATTATGCAGTGCATGACCTGCATTTTTTTGATCCCTTTTTGAGGTGCACTCCCTCTCCTTTCTAAAATTGTGGATTTTTCTTTTATCCTTATAGCCTAATGAACTTTCCTTTTTCAGACTTAAGCAATTTTAAAATTTACATTTATATATGTAACTATATTGGAAATGAGTATTAAAACAATTCAAATAAGACAAGAGAACCAGGAAAAAGCCTGTTGTGCCCCCTCAAACTCATTTCTTCCTTCTCCCTTTGCATCCCATCCCTAAACTTGATGTGTATTGTGTGAAGTCTCTTTCTATGCATATGCTTGTGTAAGTTTGGCTTTCTCTTTTACATATATGAGAACATTTTAATCAAACTCTTTGTTGACTTGCTTTTCTTTGTCTTTCCTTCTCTTTTTTGGAAATCTTTACAAATGTCTTTTATTCTTGTCATGAACAATGCTGCAGTAGACATCCTTATACATATATTTGTATATATGGGCTATCCTTTTTGTAAGATATATTTCTAGAAGTTGAACTGCTGGGTCAAAAGCTATGCACATTCTAAATATTAGAACATATTACCAGATTGCTTTCTTTTAATTCTATCCATAGTGTATGAGAGTTCTTGAAGACAAAATTTTATCTATCTTTTAAAATTTTACAATTGAATGCCCAAAAAGGTAATATCTTATTTTTATTTTGAATTCCTTTGATTACTAAAATGTTAAATATATTAGGATATTTTTATATTTACAGGTAATTTGCATTTCTCTTTCTGATAACCCTTTGGAAAGTTTTGCTCATTTTTACTGGATTTATAAGAACTCTTCACACATTACGGAAATTTACCATTTGTCTGTTGCACTAACTATTTATATCTTGAAAATATTTTCCCCAAATTTGTTGCTTGTATTTTAATTTTGCTATGCAACTTATTGAAAAGAAGTTTTAAATTTGCATATAATGAAATCATTTAATTTTCTCTTATGACTAGTGAGAATTTGTTTAGAAAATCTCTTCCAACTTGGAATTGTAATAAAAAATAGTTTCCTGTCTTGTCTTCTAACTAGTTTTTAGAATTTTTTTTACATTTAGATATTTAAGTCTATCCGGAATTTATTTTTGAAAAGATATGAAATAACATCTAACAGTTTCTCCCCAAAGTACATCTAATTGCCTTAACACCACTCATTTAACATCCCTGCTTTAAAAACTACTAACTTATGAATATTTTCATATGTTTATATATCCTCATATATATATACTACATATTTATACATTCACTATATATGCATGTAAGCAGGTATTATGAATATATATACACATGCATACATATAATGCTTATATACATGTATAGTATATGTATATATGTACATACATATAGTATATAGAACATATGTATACATACATATGTATTTGGGTATTTATATTTCCTTAATAAATATATTGTACTTCCTATGACAATAATAAATTTTTTTAGTTAAAATATTCTATAACATATTTTGAATATTAAAGGGCAACTCCCTACTCATGTCCTTTTTCTCACACTTTTGGAGTTTTTTTAGTACATTTAATTTTCCAAAAGAACTTCAGAGTTACCTTAAGATCCATTTTAAAATCCAAGTGAGATTTTTGATTATGTTTACATTGAATTATAGGTCAATTTTGGAAGAATTTATATCTTTATAATATGGAGTCTTCTCAACCAGAAAATTAGCATGATTCTCCACTGATTCAAGTATTCATTTATGTCCTTCATTAAATAAAGCATGTTTTACAAAAGTTTTTTACATTTCTCATTAATTTTATTCCTAGGTATATCATCCAGGACTAGGTTTGGCTGAAAGTAAAAGAGACTCAAAGTAATAATGGAGTAACAGTGGCTTAAATATGAAAGAAGTTTATTTCTGCCTCACATGGAAGTGTCTCACAGAGGGCTGATATGGTAGCTCCACTGCACAGAGTCTTCAGGGCCCCAGGTTCCTTCCACTTTGCCCCATAATCTCTTAAGATGTCTTTTCTGGTCCTCATGATTTGGGATAACTGCAAGAATGCTAGCGACCACATCAGCATTCCAGGGAGGAAGACTGAGGAAAAGATATACAAGAAGGAGTCCAGGAGAAGATCCAGGAATCTTACAGGGAAGCATTTTGGAAACTGATACAGAATGATTCCACTTATATCCCACTTATATTCCATTGGCCAGAATAAGATGTCACATGGCCACCACTTGGTGGCAAGAGAGCCTGAGCAATATTTCC